>NC_141909.1:25000000-26250000 GCF_057802395.1 Ceratotherium simum simum | reverse complement strand
AGTGGCTGATTGGGTGTTTCAGAGCCTGGGCCATGCAGTTCAAATCCAATCTGATGCAGTTGGTTTTTGGAGTCATGTGATGACAATTCTTTATTCTTGTTTAATATCAATGGAGAAAGTTCCAGAACACTGGTTATTCCAGGAATATTTCCAGTTAGTTGATATCTATTCTGTATATTCAAACTGGGAAAAAACTAGGGAAGGGGAATACTGGGATTATAGCTACACACCCTGCACTTCCCACCTTGAGACTGGGATGACGGTCATTGCTCCATGAATTCTGTATCTGTCCTCTATATCCATCTTCCATCTCACCTGAGAGGAGATCATATATCAGTCCACCTCCAATTTAGAATAGGATGCATAGAGAACAGGAGCTAATTTCTCATGATATTATAATTTGCATTATCACGGCATATTATTGCAAGGTTTTACTGTACTAACTTCCAGAAGGAGAGGGTTCCACCAGAAGATAATCATTGGAATTAGAACCAATTTTGAATTTAGCAGAACTTATAGGGAAGCAAAGAGAGAAGACATGGAAAATGGGGTGAGGGTTATTTCCCAGAGGTAGCAGATTTGAAGAGTTTTAGCAAATAGAACTTCTATAAATAAAGGCATATTTAATAAGGCAGAGGCTGTGAGAGGTAAGAAAGCCAGAACTATTGGTCCAAGACTCCTTTCAGGAGATGTCTGAGAGCCAGAGGTGCTATGTTTTTAAGTTCTTTGTAGAAACAAAAAAGGAAATCTTTAACTTAGGAAGCTTAGAAAACTACTCTGGATCAATCTTACCACTGCTGCTTAGGACTCTACCAATAACAGTCCATGAAAATTCATTGACTACAAATATGACTATTTGAAAAACAAAAACAAAAACAAATTCCACTTCTAAACAGCGATGCGATAAAAAAAGGATAAAAAAGTATTTTGTCACATAGTTGATGAAAAGTGTAATTTAATACTATTCCAACATGAACTAAAATAATAAAGTATTTGCTATTATAAAGAAAGAAGAACCCAAAAAATTCAAATATAGAAGAACTCGGAGAAGAGATGGCCTATAAGAATAGATTGTGAAATTGGAACTGTCAAAAACCTGAGACAGAAACGAAAGAAAAAGATTTAACTATATCATAAGTGAAGAAAAAAAATTAAAAAATACATTAATCTAAAATATAACTGGATCAAAAGTTTAATGTCAAAATGATATTCTGTATATACTACAAGGAAACAAGGATGAATACCTTTATAACCTTGGAGTAGGAACGACTTTCCAAATGTGATTTATAATCCAGGAGCCATAAAAGAACAGAGGAATAAATCAATAGCATGTGTAGAAATACTCTAAGCAAAAGGAAA
Organism: Ceratotherium simum simum; assembly: GCF_057802395.1. Classification (NCBI taxonomy): domain Eukaryota; kingdom Metazoa; phylum Chordata; class Mammalia; order Perissodactyla; family Rhinocerotidae; genus Ceratotherium; species Ceratotherium simum. The sequence goes on along the minus strand of NC_141909.1, from coordinate 26,248,641 downwards.
ACGCAAATGAATAGTGATGGCACAGGTGCGATATGAGGGGATGGCCCAGCTGGCAGGTGCATGGAGAAAGGGAATGGCTGTGGCACTTCACAGTTGCTGCTGCCATCTTCAGAGAGGAGAGAACAGCACAGGCCTGGATGGGGCTCTTGGGGAGGAGGTAGAAGATGGAGTGTGACCTGAGAGCTGCTGACAGGAATATAGGAAGCTGGAAGATCTAGAAGCTCATCATGGGCTTGGAGGAGGCTCATGTCAAAGGCAAGAGACAAATGGTTAATCACTTCTCACAGTCTCAGAGGCAAAATGCTAGTAGATAAGTTTGGAACTGCATCTACATGAAAAGACTAAACTATCTTTAAGCCCCGTGAGCTATGTCTCAGGTTCAACGCAGATTCAAATTCTATAACAAAGGATGTCCAAATTCATATCTTACAAAAGATATTAATAAGTAAAGGGCTTCTGAATAATAGAGTAGAAAATCCCCAACAACCCTGTAAAAAAAAAGGCTAAATATATCTTTATAAAATGTCCAGAGAAAAAGATATGTAAGTTGTTCTTAACCATATGAAAAGATGCTCACATTGGCTTCTAATAAGAAAATGAAAAAAATTGGAATGCTATTTTTTACTTATTAGATTTATAAAAATCTAAAATTGTGACAACATGTCCTTGAGAGGGGCTTGAGAAAATAAGTTCTTTCATTCACTGCTAATAAAAATCAAAAATACCACCATAATGGAGGGAAATTTGGAAATATCTTGGGAATTTACCATCTGACCCAGCAATTCCACTTCTAAGAATCTATATCCAACACATTGTATAAAATGAGGGCACAAGTCTATTCATTCACTGTAGCAGTACCTATAATAGTGAAGGATGTGAAAGAATTTAAATTTCCATCAATAGGGGGCTGTTGGATTAAATCATAGCACATCCACAAAATGGAGCGACCTTTTTTTGTGTAAGAAGTGAAATTCAGACAAAGTGGGTGAGGCAGGAATTGAAGAGCTGTGACCTCCAATAATGATTATCTATGAATGAAGGAGAAAATACTTGTCTAAATATCCAAGAAAAAATTCTTTCTTTACAGATAGTATATCTATTTGTGATTATAATTAGTCACTGATATCTTAAATATTCCCAACTGAAATAGATGTTAAATCCAGAGATTGATTTTATAAGGGATTTTTGGAGGTATTTTTGCTTTTGTATTTCAGCACAGAGATATACCCATAAGTCAATAATATGCATATAATTTAAGAAGTAACAACACAGCACTGAGAATGCTATGAGCCGGATATTGTTCGCGTTTTAACAGAAAGGTAAAAAAAAGTCAGGACTATTCTTCACTCTTCCCAGTCAGCCTGTGGCAGATGTCTGACTCAGTCCTACACTGTGCATCCTAGGCAACTGTCTTTCCACTGCCATACAAAAGGAGAATACTTGTTTTTTGACACAATACTAACTATAAATAAAACAAAATTTCTCTAAGCATTTTATTCAAAATAACTGAATACAACTTCTGTTTACACAAAACTGCGAACAATAACAGAGAATTGCTAGCAAAGATTTTTGCCAACAATAAATTTTTTTAAATCTTGTCATGAAAATACGTTCAGTCACTTGCTATGTTTTATTTAAGCTGAGAATATTTCAATGCATCTATCATAATATATCTGTGGTAGATTATTCTTCATGATTCACACTCTCCTTCCTTGTAAGAAACTTGAGAGGAGGCACCCCTTTTGGGGGTGTGTGACTGGCAATGCCTTCCTGGAGGTGGAGTGTAATTCCCTGTTCAGCTGGCTTTAGACTGGTCATGTGACTGGTTTTGGCCAATGTGAGCAAAGATAGTCGTACAATGTCCATGCAGAAACTGTAAATATTAAATGTTTATGCCAGCTGTTCCTCTTCCTCTTGACTGCAGAATGTATGTGTATATATAGATGCTGCTCATTTGCCTGTGTTCTGGAATAAAGAGACAGGGCAATCATACCCCAAATGGAGCAAAGCTGCAGCCTAAAACAATCTTAGCCTGAAGCCCAGCAACTGTCTGCAGCAAAGCTGCAACCAGCCCACAGTTAGCTACAAATTGTGTGGCTGATAATTATTCATTTTAAGCCACAGTAATTGTAGGATTCTTCACTTTTTTAGCAAAGTTTAGAGATACTGTAATTGTATTCCATTAAAAGGAGCCCATTAAATGCTCTTTACTATTTTTGAAAATGTTTTCATCTGAGTCTTATTTTGTCACAATAATGAGCATATACATATTCTTATGCACGATTTTGTTCATTTCTCTGAAATTTTGCACATGTTCTTCATATATTCAGTAAGCATTTACTGATTAATTTTTGATAGGTAATCACTGGGTATTTTCTGCTTGAAGTTTTCCACTTTTTTTTCAATTGAATTATTTGAAAAATAAAATAACAGTCATAACAATAGTTTTGTATACTGGAAAAATTAAGAGGGTTATACTAAATAATGAATAAAATGTCAACTACTTAACAAACTCAATTAAATACACTTCACCACCACGCAAAACTTGAGCTGACAAAATTTATTAACATTTCTGAAAAAGCTTTGAGTCCATTAGAAAACGGTATTGATCTGATGTGGATTTATAGAAGAGAATCACCAAAGTGAAAATACTTTCAAAATCTGCCCAAAGAGAGAGAACACTGTAGCTGATGCATGTGTAGTATTTCATTCAATACCTCAGTCCATGTTTGTTGTGGAACTGAGCACATTATGCCATTTTAGCTCAAAACCTTTATACATTTAATTGATCTAACTTACATTCCAGTGGCTCTGATTACTACGCACACAAAGTCACCTTTACAAAATAATTGAAATCCCATATAGGTCTACCTAGAGGGAGAAAGTTCACTGTATCTGCAAACATGCGTATTCTGGTTCCTGTGTCAGTTACTATTTTGTTGTTTCTTTTTTTTTTTTTTTTGGTGAGGAAGATTACCCTGAGCTAACATCTGTTGCTAATCCTCCTCTTTCTGCTGACGAAGATTGGTCCTGGGCTGACATCTATGCCCATTTCCTCTACTTTATATGTGGGATGCCTACCACAGCACGGCTTGATAAACGGCGTGTGGGTCTGCGCCAGGGATCAGAACCTGTGAACCCCGGGCCGCCGAAGCAGAGCACGCAAACTTAGCCGCTACACCACTGGGCCGTCCCCTTGTTGTTCGTTGTAAACAAAATAAAATTGAACTTAGTTAATGTGATTTTTTTTTTTTCTCAGACATGGAACTATTTTCAGTGATTAATTCTGAATCCAATAAATTCAGTAATGCAGTAATTCCGGGTGCCGTTTAAGGAGCATGGAGTAGCTTCATGAATGAAACATAAAAATCTTGGCCCCTGTGGAACTGATAAATTTACCACGGAATACCATACTCTGAAATTACTTGGAGATAGTCTATTGGCCTTGGCTTTTTGGCACATCTCTACAAATTCCATCTGCTACAATTCCCATCTGTTTTGTTTGTGGAATGATCTTTTTAATCATCCAACATGTATCATACAGGGAAGCCTGCTGGAAAGAATCAATGGATATGCTCTTTCCTATAATCCTAAATTTTGTGTACTACTAGTCAAACACTTTAAAGTTTGATTTCAGATAGTACTCAATCAGTCGAGGATTATCTTAAAAATGTGTTTTGTACATAGACAAGTTAGTTCAGTTATTTTCTTCAGTATTTATGTCCAGTTTTATGAGCTCTTCCTAGTTGAGCTCAGCATGGGAAAAGGATAGCATAAGTGTCCACATATACCTGATAATCTGCAGTTTGTATTTTAGTTGAGTTTATTTTTAATTCTCTTTAGAATCTTTGCAAAAATCCAACATGAAAACAGTCATCACTCTACAAATATTTATTGAACGGTTATATAAGGATTTTCTATGCATATCCTACCAAGTATCCAAATTGCACAGAAGCCATTGAAGGCACTGATGACAATAAATTAAGCTGAGAAAGAAAATGGGCCGGAGTACAGTGAAGCTTAAATGAAATGAGTTTTGGAATTAGACAGACCTCTCTGGAATCCTGGTTCTGACACTTTTTAAATATTTTTGCCAATTTGCAAGGCACATCAACCTCCCAAGTTTTGATTTCCTTATTCAAAACATGGGATGCAATTACCTGTAATCATCAAAATTAGGATTTTAAAATCTATCCAAAATATTGGTATACAATAGCAGTTTAATAATTTTAAAAAGCACTTACTATTGGAATAAAATATCCCCTGCTTCAGTACTACAGATTTACACTGTCTGTTTGTGTGTGTGGGTTTTATGTGTGTATGCAAAAGACAAATAACAAAACAAGGGAACAAAAGAAACTTGATTAAGTATCATAAGAGCTGAGGACAGAAATCTAAAATGAACTAGAGTGAAGTAGTTAATGGAAACTTCCCAAAAGAAGTCTTCCTCGAAGAACACAGGAAGATATGTCTTTCAGATGAAATTATATGCATGAGTAACTGTTGGTTCCAGTTTTAATAAAATGGCCATTTTATAGTACTATGCATTACGAGATAATGTGGCAAGTAAGATAGGAATTCCTTCATTAATGGTCTGAAGTAATAAGCTAAAGATTTCCTCTCCATTCCGATGGCATCCAGGGGCAGCTGCTGATTTTTAAGTTTGGAAGGACACGATAGAATGATGACTTCAAAACGAAATATACACCTCTGTCTTTGCCCAGAAGATAGTTCCTATCAGTGGGATGATTTACCTTGCTGTTTGTGGATGTCTCTTGGCTTCCTTAGAGGTCATGCCTGCAGGTCCATATAATTCATCTTATAAACATTTGAAGGAAAAATATCAGGCAAGGAGTGATAAAAGACATCTGGAATACTTAAATTCCTCACAAATATCTTGTATTTTGAAGTGTTTAAATGCCTTTGTCAAATAAAATATGCCTTTTTTCTCCTTGAAACAGTATGTGAGTCTAGTGAGACAAGTGTCCCTCTGCCTTTTTATGGTTTCGGGTGAGCAAGACACATGATTAAGTACGTGGCACAGCTTTACACATTTCATCCTGGGAAGAATAGGGGTGAGAACCTGGATCTCCTGCATCAGAAGGTTAAAGTTCTCTCTCTGCAGGTGGAAATTAATTTATTGCTCCTGAAGAAGAGGCTCCTCAGAGACAGCCTGAAATTCCGACAATAAAACCCAATTCCCACATCCCATTTTCACTTTACAGGAAGGCAGATTCCTTTGGGCCAAGGACAGCACATTTTTCACAATTTAAAGCTTCTCTCCCCATTATTATAACAGCAAAGTATCTTGTGACTGAGCTATGCACACTAATAGAGCCCTGTTTTGAACCAAAAATAAAAAATGTTATTTTCCATAGTTTCCATCGATGTTATTTCCTTTTCTTTTTTACAGGAGAACCCATGGATTCTATTGCAAACACAGTCTAGGAAATAATAATTACTTTGGTACTTCTGAAGGGACTTTTTTTTTTTTTAAACATCACTGTCACCTCCAAACAAGCTGTAGGGAAAAAATAAAAACAAAGCTTTTTCACGTTACCTTTAATTTGTTATGGAGCAAGGAATATTTTTAGATATTACTTGTGTCTTCTTCCCAAATTATAATTCACTAAAACATATAATTTATTGTAGTCACATCACTTGAATATGTTTGTGGGAGAAATTCAATTGAATATTTGATTACTTGCTAATTTTCCTCCTTTTAATAACTCAAAGAAAAGCAAATTCAGAATGTAAAAAAATGGATCTGGGAAGATCATCTTTGATTAGCATATAGAAGGATGTAAAATATTTTCACTCTGCCTATAATAAGAAACCGTTGGATTAATAAATAAGTCATATTTTCCTTTAAAACTAGTGAAGAACAGCAGATGCAAGGAAATATTATAGAAACAAGGTCTAGTTGATTAACACTTGCTAGCTTAAGCAAAGGATGGGATGCCTTCATTCTTGAAGCCAGTGGCGAAGTTTGATAACTGAGCTAGCAAATGAGCAAACCTGGCACAAAAAAAGATGAGAACCAGCCAAACTTTTGATGATTGAATGGGCTGTCATGTTACATTTGGTTCTGGAGAAGCCCCACTGAATACATTGCACTCTCAGTATAGAATAATTCTCTCTACTAACTTTGTTGAGTTAGTAGGAGCTCAACCGGAAAGCAGAAAGAAATGTGTGCTGTATAAGAAGGGTAGATATACATATGTATTATACACACACACGTATAAGACTTTTTCAGGTCTTTGTTTCAAGGTAGTTTTGTTGTTCTATTGTATTACAGTGTAGGAAGTTGTCCTACATTTTTAATTCTCTAGAATGATTTGCATAAAATTGAGAGTTTTTTACTGTTTCATTGGATTCACTAGAGAGGATATCTGTGTCAGGAGTTCTCTTTTTGGAATAACTATAATTAAAGATTCCATTTTCTTCAATATATTTGGAATTATTAATATTTTTCCTCTGTATTGTGATAGTTTTGGTTTAGCCTTTCTACAAATAATTTGTAAGAAACCATCAACAAAATGAAAAGGCAACCCCTACAGAATATATACAAATATTGAATCATTATGTTGTACACATGAAACTAACGTAATGTTACATGTCAATTATATCTCAATAAAAAAATTTTTAAAAATTAAAAAGTAGGGGTCAGCCCCATGGTGTAGTGGTTGGGGTTTGGCACACTCCACTTTGGTGGCCTGGGTTTGTGAGTTCAGATCCCAGGCGTGGACCTACACTACCTTTTCACTGTGCTGTGGCAGCAACCCACATACAAGGTAGAGGAAGGTAGGCAGAGATGTTAGCTCAGGGTTAATTTTCCTTGAGGAAATAAAAGAGGAAGATTGGCAACAGATGTTAGCTCAGGGTGAATCTTCCTCAGCAAAAAAAAAAAAAAAGTAAATGTTGATAGATTTGAATTATTAAGGTTTGTTAAGGTTTAAACTTTATTAGAAAAATATACGATAAACAGAGAAAAAATAATGTACTTGAAAAATATTCAGAAGATGGATTAATACTCATGATATATAATTTTAAAAAAGCTATTTTAATTGCTCATGTCAAAAGATGAGTGACTTAGCCTGGGATGCTTGTATTGAAGGCAGCTAAAGTGATCAAATTTGGGGTATACTGCCTTCCTTACCTTTCGATTGTTAACATCATTTTGCAATACCATCTCATGAAAAATTATGGCACTTTTCAGGTACCAACTCCAGGGGTTGGATTAATAACAATTTTTGTCACTCAAAAACACAGTAATAAACATATCCCTTTTGGTGTATGTTCATAGCAGAGGATGTTATGTACCTTTACACTAATTCAAGATAAAATTCCTTTAATGACTCTGCTATAGCTTTCCAATATCAAGAAACTTTCTTTTGGGAAAGGGACTTCTCAGTGAATAACACTGACATATTTTTATCATGCTTACCAGTTGAGAAAGTGTAACACATGCATCTTATTTAAATTTAACAATGCTGCAAGGCAGACAGGCTAAATATTATTATCACCATGCTGCTAATGGGGAAAGTGACAGCAACACATATTATTTATAGGCCATTTATTTTCTAAGCATAACTCTAAGTAATATTGAGGATTATGATTTAAAAAAAAAACAGTTCATATCCTCCAGGGAGATCAGCACAAATACCAACAACAAGTTTAAGTGCATCTCAGGAGCATGGGGTAACTCAGAAAGGCTTCTTAGAGAATCAGTTAAATAGTAAATTGATCTAGGCAGAAGTGAGAAGGGTAGAAATTGAGAAATGAGATGGGCTTCCAGCAAGAGAAATAACTTAAGAAAAAGTCTTGAGGTGTGAAATTGCAGAGTATGTTCTATAAATGGAGAAATCAGTATAATGATCATAGAAATATAAGAGAGCTGAAGAGGCTCAATTATAAATAATATGTTGAAAGCCTTTCTTCAAATGTATGGAGTATAATTGGAAGTTTTTGAACAGTGGAATAACAAGGTCAGATTTACAATTTTGGAAGATCACTCTGGTACATAACGTGTAAATTTGATTGGAATAGCAAAATCTTAGCAATTAGGAAAGAAATAGGAGATGTACAGTAATCCAGGCAAGGCATATGAGGACCTGAAAACAGACATTGGCACTGGGAATTTGAAGGTGACAACTGATACTAAAAAAGGTATTACAGAAGCAGAAAGATGGGATTTCCTGAATGATTGGCAAAAGAGGATAAAAGAGAGGACATTGTGATTACAGTAGGATTGAGGGAGAGAAGTAGAAGAGGAAGTCAGATAGGTGATTGGAGGGGAAAAGATTTGAGGAGGTTATGAGAAGTTTCAGTTTGAGTTTTGTTAAACAGAAAGCCATGGAGGCCTTGATTTAAAAAGAAACACAATTTGAGTTATGGTTAATATCACATTGGCTGGTTATTGTGTTGAGAAAAGACCATGAGAGATAAAAGTAGAAGCAAGGAGACATATTATGAGGTATTGTAGTAATTCAGGTGAGAGAGGATAGTGGCTAAGACCAGGTGGTAGCAATGGATAGGGTGAGAGGTGGTTGGATTCACAATATATTTTAAATGTACTGGAAATCTTTCATGAAAAATTAAGCATAGGATTTGAAATAAAGAGAAGATTGAACAATAATTCCAAAGTTCTTCATCTGAGCAACTTGACTGATGGAATTACCAACAATGTCATGGGAAAATCTGAATGTGGGACAGAGTTGGAATAGATGAAAGACCAGGATTACAGTTATGGGCATGTCATATTTAAGATGTTTATTATATATTCAAGTGGAAATCTCCAATAGGCAATTATGTATAGAAATAGAAGTATGGGGAGAATTTTTGGATAGAGATATAAATTGGTATTACAGACAGTTTTAAAATCTTGAGATGGGATGAGATCATCAAGACAGAATAAAGGGAGAAGAGGACCATGGACAGAAATCTGGGACATTGGATGAAATGTTCAAAGAGGTTAAAAAGGAGCAGCTGATGAGGTAGGAGAATACCTAAGAAAGCATAATATCTTGAAAGTCAAATACATGAAGTGGGTAGAAGGGAGGTGAACTGTCAAGTGAGATGGGGAATAAACATTGATCATTGAATTTAGCAATAGTGCAGTCATTGCGGACCTTGATGAAAGCAGGATGTGTAGATTGCTGGAGGCAAAGGCATCTGATAGATCTTGGCATTATAGAAAATTAAAAAGTAACTGGGAGGGGCCAGCCTCATGGCACAGCCGTTAAGTGCGCGCGCTCTGCTGCTGGCGGCCCGGGGTTCTGATCCCGGGTGCGCACTGACGCACTGCTTGTCAGGCCATGCTGTGGCAGCGTCCCATATAAAGTGGAGGAAGATGGGCACAGATGTTAGCTCAGGGCCGGTCTTCCCAGCAAAAAGAGGAGGATTGGCATGGATGTTAGCTCAGGGCTGATCTTCCTGACAAAAAACAAAAAGAGAGAGTAACTGGGAGACTAAGAAAACAACTTGAAGAGTTTTGCAGTAAAGGGTAGCAAAGAAGTAGGACATTGTTTGGTGTGTTATTTGGCATCAAGAGAAAATTTTTGATTTGTTTTGTTTTCCAGTTGTTTGTTGGGCCTTCTAAAGAAGTAGAGGCTGTACGAAATCATTGATAGGACTTTGAAGCAAGGCTTAGGGAGAGTATCCACTAGCTTCAGCAAATCTAAAAGCACAGGAATTGCAGGAATCAGGGGACACTTCTATCTATTATCTGATCTGTGTGAAGCACTGATGTGGCTGATGGACAGGAGGACTCTCCCAATGTTGCTAGCAAAACCTAGCTTTAGCCTGTCCCAACTCCCTGCCTGGCCCAAGTGTCACAGAAGCAGCAATGACTCTTCTATTCCACCTTCCAAATCATGTAAATAGTCTTCGTTATCAGATTCTACCTGAAAAGATGCTGTGAAATGTATATTCAACACTTCCAACTGTTATGATATAGAAGAGTATATCTAAAGAGGAAAATGGTGCAATCACTGATTGCTTTGAATATTAGTCCATATGGGGTAATAACAGAAACTCGCATGCTTTTTGTACTAAGTTGTAATTTGCATTTTTGGAAATTTTATCACAAGGATCAGAAAAATCACAGTCTCTACTATATGGGAAGTAACCAAATGAATAAAGGGTCAATAAAGGAAAACTTCAAACTATTAAAAAAGTACAATATGGTATGATTTTTTCCATTATTACAAATATATTTCAGCTTAGGTTCTTAAATCTACTTAGAGATTTGAATTGAGTATTGTGATGTTTTTTAAGATACTGTAGATTTTTTGGTGATTTCTACTTCATCTCTTGTATCCACATCCTAATTCTAGACTTATGTCTTCTAAAGTTTGAGGGATGAATTTTTCATATAACTTAACTTACATAATTTTTATGTTGGTCAAATTGTTTGTGCTGTCAGGAAAGACATATTACAAATGTCACCACATAAAAATTAAATATATTCCTTTGTTTATATATATAATTGAAATGTATTTCTGTTTATATGTAAGCATAACACCTGTTCATTTTCCAAGTAAATATATGAATATAGATGGAATATAAAATATTTTTATTAGAGATATAAAGTGTATTATTTCTTCTTATCATTTCTTATGGTTTCTTCTGTGTCATAATTACTCCTCTTATTCTATTTTGCCATTTCCTTTCTGAGTTTGACCAGTTTTCCTCCTCTCCGTATTTATTCTTCTCTTTCCTTTCATGACATATATTTGTATTAAACAGTCAACTAGATTAGAGTTTTTTTCTAATTTGTTTACAGAAGAGTATGACTCTTCTATTTTATTCCCCAGTGATGTTATATGGTTAACAGCAAGGGTTTATGTTAAGTCAAAATATATAGGATTTGCTAGTTGACTAAAATTTTCTAAGTTCCTTACATTATGTGGTAGTGGTTAATATATTAACTTATATTAGACATATAATTCATGATTATATATTTCAACTTCCAGAGTAGTCATTGAAATAAGAGGAAATATACAACTAAAAAAATTAATAGAGGAAAATGGAATGCAAATAAATCACAATTTTTAGTTGCTCTTGAAGACATTATAAGTAAATATGTGAGCAAGTAAATACTGAAGAAATGATCACCAGGATACCTCCACTACAATTTATTCTCAAGTAAATTTTTGAGCTGACAGGAAATTACACCAGGTTACAACTTGGATATATAGAAACAAATGAAGAATAAAAGCTATTGTGCACGTGTACGTAAGTATAAAGAACAATGTATAATTTTCTTTTAAACATTTAGGCATATTTCAAGCAAAATTATTGGTTTACAATATACGTAAAAATAATATATATGCTAGGCCTCACTACACAGGAGAAAAAGGAAATATATGATTGTGAATTTTCTATATATTACCTAATGTAATTCATTATTAATTCTAAGTGAGTTGTGATAAGCTAACAATGAATATTGTAATACCCAGAGCAATTACTAAAGCATATCATAAAGAGACATAGCTAGAAATCTAATAAATAAATTAAAATTGAATATTAAAAATATTTATTATCACACATGTAGACAATAAAAGATAAACTGAGAAATGAAAACCAGATATGGAGCCAGAAAAAAAAAATCTAGCAAACCCTAAACCAACCGTATCAATTAATACTTTATTTTATTTTTTTTTTAATTTTTTGTTTATTGCAGTAACATTGGTGTATAACATTGTAAAAGTTTCAGGTGTACATCATTGTACTTCTATTTCTGCATAGATTACATCATGTTCACCACCAAAATACTAATTACAACCCATCACCACACATATGTACCGAATTATCCCTTTCACCCTCCTCCCTCCCCGCTTCCCCTCTGGTAACCACCAATCCAATCTCTGTCCCTATGTGCTTGTTTATTGTTGTTATTATCTACTACTTAATACTTTAAATTAAATGGATTAAACTCCCTAATAAAAAGGCAGAAATTGTTAGACTATCTAAGAAAAAGAAGACCCAACTATATGCTGCCTATAAGAAATGTACTTAAAATATAATGACACAGATAGATAAAAATAATAAGTCGTAAAAGCTATGCTATGCACAGGGCACATAAGCATGCAGGCCTGGCTATAACACTATCAGACCAAACAACAAAACAATGCAAACAAACTGTTAAGATAAAGATGGCATTTGATAAGGATACATGGTTAATATATGAGGAAGTTATAACAATTATAGATGTATGTGTTTAATAACAGAGATTAAAATATGTCTAGGAAATACTGACAGTGCTCCCAGGAGATATAGACAAGTCTAAATCATAGCTAGTGACATTAACTTCCCCCTCTAGGTAATTGGTACGCCAGCTTGAAAAAAATTTCTGTATGGATATAGAAAATCTGAATGATACTATCAATCACCTTACCTAATTCACATTATGGAACACCAAACCCCAAAACTGCAGACTTTACAAATTTACAATCCTTTCAAGTACACATAGGACTAGCACTAAAATAAAATTTATCTCAGTCATGAAACAAGTCTGAATAGATTAAAGAACGTTTAACTCTGCAGAAAAAGAGCTCTGACTACAAAAAATTAATTTAGAAATCAACAAAAATAAAACATTTAGAGAAAGACCTATACATATGATTTCTAAACCAATTACTACGTGTTAAAGAAAAGCATCCTCAAAACTTTATTTGTAAAGTGATAAAAATGATTAATCGTGTGTATCATAATTAAAACTTGCAATGATTTGTTGTATGTATATATTGTGAAATGATCACCACAATAAGTCTAGTTAACATCCATCACCACACATTGTTACAAATTTTTTTTCTTGTGATGAGAACTTTTAAGATCTACTCTCTTAGCAACTTTCAAATATGTAATACAGTGTTATTAACTATAGTCACTGTGCTGTACATTACACCCACAGGACTTATTCATCTTGCAACTGGAAGTTTGTACCTTTTGACCACCCATTTTGCCCAACCCAAAGCCTCGCCTCTGGTAACCATCAACCTGTTCTCTATAACTATGAGTTCTGTTGGTGTTTTTTTTCTTAGATTCCACATATGAGAGATCATTTGGTATTTGTCTGGCTTATTTTACTTAGCATAATGCCCTCAAGATCCACTGATGTTACAAATGGTAGGATTTCCCTTTTCTAATGGCTAGATAATATTCCATTGTATATAAAGACCACATTTTCTTTATCCCTTCATCCATCGATGGCCACTTAGGCTGTTTCCATGTATTGTAATAATGCTGCAATGAACATGGTGGGGGGTGGGGGGATGGAGCATGTATCTTTTCAAGTTAGTGTTTTCATTTCCTTTGGATAAATACCCAGAAGTGGCATTGCTGGATCATATGGTAGTTCTTTTTTAATTTTTGAGGACTCTCCATACTATTTTCTATTGGCTATGTCAATTTACATTCCCACCAACAGTGCACAGAGAAAAGGGTTCCCTTTTCTTCACATCCCTGATGAGACTTCTTTCTTTTTTTTTTTTTGATAATAGCCTTCTAACAGATGTGACATAATATTTGTTTGTGGTTTCGATTTGCATTACCTTGATGATTAGTGATGTTGAGCACATTTTCATGTACCTATGGGCCAATTGGGTGTCTTCATTGGAAAAATGTTTGCTCAGATCCTTTTCTTTTAATTAGATTGTTTGTATTTTTGTTATTGAGTTGTATGTGTTCTTTATATATTTTGGATATTAATCTCTTAGATATATGATTTGCAGATATTTTCTCCCATTTGGTAGGTTGCCTTTTCATTTGTTGATGGTTTTCTTTGCTGTGCAGAAGCTTTTTAGTTTGATATAGTTCCACCTGTTTATATTTACTTCTTTTGTCTTTGCTTTTGATGTCAGATCCAAAAGGAGCTTACTGCTTATGTTTTCTTCTAAGAATTTTATGGTTTCAGGTCTTGCATTCAATTCTTTGATCCATTTTGTATTAATTTTTGTATATAGTGTAGGATAGTTGTCCAGTTTTGTTGTTTTGCATATGGCTGTCCAGTTTTCCCAACAGTATTTATTGAAGAGACTGTCCTTTCCCCTATTGTATATTCTTGACTCCTTTATTGTAAATTAATTGACCATATACGTGTAGGTTTATCTCTGGGCTCTCTATTCTGCTACATTGATCTATGTGTCTTGTATTTTATGTCAATACCATACTGTTTTGTTTACTTTAGCTTTGTAATATAGTTTGAAATCAGAGAGTGTGCTGCCTCCAGCTTTGTTCTTCTTTCTCAACATTGCTTTGGCTATTTGGGGTCTTTTGTGGTGCCATACAAATTGTAGGATTGTTTGTTCCATTTCTGTGAAAAATGCCATTAGAATTTTGATAGGGATTGCATCGAATCTGTTGATTGCTTTGGGTATATAATTTTAACAATATTAATTCTTCCAATCCATGAGCATGGAATATCTTTCTATTTATTTTTATCTTCAATTTCTTTCATCAATGTCTTACAGTTTTCAATGTACGTGTCTATTTACATTTTGAAAAAATAATTCATGCATATCCTTTAAGTATATTTTATAAGTTTAATTTATTTATTAAGTAAAATAGTATAAAATACTACTTTAATAATAGTATAGGTAATATAGATAGATAAATATATAGTATAGATAGATATAGTATGGACAGATATATAGTATAGATAAAATCCTATTTTCATAATAGTATTTTATCTATCATTTAATGTAAATTTTATCTCTGTATCTAAAAAGACTACCTATTGAAAATCCCAATGATGATCACTGGTGTGAAGCCATATTCCTAGAATTGGTCAAGAATTTCTAAGTTTTGTCAAGGTGTGATGGTATTTTTGACCCTTGGTTTGAGAATCTTTTATTACCTCTTGTGACAAAGTTACCTCCACGTGGTGATACATGAATATCATCAAATCACATGGGAAGAAGATATACAGAGGAATTCACTTGAGAGATGAAGAAGGGAGAGAAAGTCAATACTACATTCATTCATTTTAAGAAAGAAAATGCTACACAGCAACAGTTAATTGTAAGACAATATTGGTAGGTGTTACTCCTATTATTGTCTTTTGTGTACTGTAAAACAAAACATAACAAGCAATAAGTTTATATTTTGTATCTGCTTGGCAATCCTTTAGGATATGGGCCAATGAGGAGCAAGACTGTACTTCTGTTAAAAGAATTTTGAGAGCCTACGGCATAATTAATTTATTTCATATTATTTTGTCTTACTAAAAATAAATTTTAAGATACTTAGACTACATTTTAATCTTTCATTAAAAGACTTGGAAATTTCCATAAGAAGAAATCATACTCATATTTTATTGAGTCATATGCTCTTTTTGCTATAGAATTTCAGATAGAGAATAAATGTTTTGTTTGACATTATGTCACATAGTTTCTCTGAAAACTTAGAAAATGTAGATTTCAAGTTGACAAAATAACTTCAAAAAGGACTTCTAAGTCTTTGTGTATATATGATTTTTCTTTCTTAAAAGCAGCTAAAACAAAGAAAATGTTTTTCTGCTTGTTATTTTCTGTTTTGTGTGTGTGTGTAAGGAAGACCGGCTCTGAGCTAACATCCATTGCCAATCCTCCTCTCTTTGCTGAGGAAGAGTAGCCCTGAGCTAACATCTGTGCTCGTCTCCCTCTGTTTTGTGTATGAGACGCCACCGCAACATGGCTTGATGAGCAGTGAGTAGGTCCGTGCCTGGGATCCGAACCCGTGAATCCCAGGCAGCCACAGCAGAGCATGAGAACTTAACCTCTACACCACCCAGCTGGCCCCCTGCTCATTATTTTCATGATGCATATGGTAAATATTTTGAAATGCCCTTCCTTCAATTTGAAATAGTATTAATGCAGAGAGAAATAGTACTGTTTATATTGCTCAACTGTAAATGAGTACTAGTAATTTTTGATTGAGTATCAAACCATAGGTCAAGCGCTGAAAGTCCAAAGATTAATGAAAGCTTTAGAGTTCTATAGAGGATTTCCATTTTTATTAGGATCAAATGTGCCAAATTGTACAGTGAACTTGGAAAATATAACGAGTTCAAATAGACAGTGATTTAGGGGGCATGATGCATCTGCTTTTATAGCAACATTTTAATCCCTACCATATCCATTTAAAGTTCTAATGTAACTTTAACTTTGCACTACGTACTAATGGCTTACAAGCTATAGGACGCATATTAGTATGTGGACTCAAACCTGATCCATAGGAATAAGGCTCTCATATCACAGCTACTTCTGTGAAACCACTGCTATTTCTCAACTAAATGTCATGAAGGAAGCAAAATAAACTCTCCGTTACTATCCATTCCCATAGCAAAACCTATGAAGTATTTCTTCTAAGAGCTTATGTAATAGGGTATTATATTTCCTATTAGTCATGCTTGTATTGAGAGTTCAAAGTCATGTAAAAAGAATGACATAGACCACAAATTGCCCAAAGAGTTGCCAATATATAAATAGTAAGTTAGTGTATGATAGTTACTAAAAAATATTTATGAATAATTTCCAAAGAGCAAGTATATTAAGTTTGCCGGTGAGAAAAATAATTTATTTCTATAAGATTTGAAGGTAGTTTCCTGGAACATGTTAAATATGAATGGTGCTGAAAAGGAGGCATTAGGGAATTTTGAGAAACATAGTTGAAGTATTATCTTAATAAAGACCCAGACCCAGGTACATTTATTAGACATACTTAAGTGAGGAGCTGACAGAGAAAAGACTTTTTCTCATACACACTCGATTTAGAGATTACACTCACAGAGCTGTAAAGTCCGATTGCCTGGACTCAAAATCTGACTTGAACGTTTCCTAGCTATATAAGCTTAGACAAACAAAGAAACCATTCTTTTTTTACCAGTAAAATGTATCTAAATGATTCTAAGAAAGAAGTGAATTTAAAATTCCAACTTAGAAGAATATGTATAGTTAAATTATGTATAGTTAAATTATCTTTCTCAATTTTTTTGAAATAATTTTAAATTGAGATATAATTCATATCCTATAAAATGTATTCTTTAAAACTGTACATTCCGGTGTGATTTTTTTTTTCTTTCTTTAGGATATTCACAGAGTCGTGCAACCATCACTGTTATCTAATTCCAAAATATTTTCATCACTCTAAGAAAAGACTCTACTCATTAATAGTTGCCCAATCCACCCTTTCTCTAAGACCTGGCAATCACGAAACTATTTTTTATCTCTATGAATTTGCCTATTCTGTACATTTCATGTAAATGAAGTTGTATAATATGTGGTCATCAATTTCTGACTTCTCACACTTATAACATTTTTAAGGTTCATCTGTGTTGTAGAATGTATCAGTACCTAATTTAATTTTATGTCAGAATAATATTTCTTTGTATGGATATGCTACATTTTATTTATCCATTTATCAATACATAGACATTTGGACTGTTTCAATTTTTTGGCTATAATGAATAATGTTTTTATGAACATTCTTATAGATATTTTTGTGCAGACATATATTTTCAATTCTCTTAGGTACATACCTTGGGGTGGAATTTCTGGGTCATATGGTGAATCTATGTTTAACATTTTAAGGAACTATACCAAACAGTTTTTCAAAATGGCTGCTCCATTGTACTTTCTCATCAGCAATATATGACAGTTCTAATTACTCCACAATCTTCCCACATTTGTCATTGCCTGACGTTATGATAATAGCCATGCTAGTCAGTGTGAAGTAATAAATGACATCTTGGGTTATTTTTTGGTTTATGTGTGTGTTTTACATGTATACAAATACATGTAAAATACATATCTATATAGTGCCGTTTTAACCATTTTTAAGTGTACAGTTCAGTGGTTTTAATTACAATCACAATGTTGTGCCACCATCACCACTATCAATTTCCAAAAGTTTTTCATCAACCCGAAGAGAATCTTGATACCCATTAAGCAATAACTGCCCATTTTTCTCTCCTCCCTGTCTCTACGAATTTACCTATTTTCTAGATAATTCCTATGATTGAAACCACATTTTATTTATCCTTATATGTCTGGCTTATTTTACTAAGCATAATGTTTTCAAGGTTCATTCCTGTTGTAGCATGTATCAGAACTTCGTTTCTTTTTTTGGTGGAATAATATTCCATTATATGCATATACCATATTTTGTTTATACATTCAACTACTGATGGACACTTGGGCTATTATCATTGTGGTTTTGATTTGCATCTACTTAATGACTAATGATATTGAGCATCTTTTCTGTGTTTATTGGCCATTTGCAGATCATCTCTGGAGAAATATCATAAATAGTTTTTTAGGTCATGATAAGAATTTTAAGTGCTATGGAAATTCACTGAAGGTGTCAATATAGGAGTAACACATTTGGATGTGTACTTAAAATAGATCACACTGGGTGTGCAGAAAAGTTGAGAGCAGATGCAGGGAGAGAAGGAAGGAGTGTATTATAATAGTACCTGTGAGACAGCGTGATTTGGACTGGAATTTTAGGAGCAAAATAGAAATAGAGACAAGTGATTATATTTCAGATAGAAGAGGAGGAATAGGCTGGACCAGGGATATATTGACCGAGCATAAATGAAGGTAGTAATAGCAATGGCTTCAGGTTAGTAGTGTAAAGCACAGGAATAAAGAGGGTGAATATGATAATAATAACAGATTTGAAGCATGAAAAATAGGGTGGGGGATATGGAAAAAAAAAAGCAACTGAAATTTTCAGTTACCTTAGTTTTGAGTTAGCTGTTAGAAATCCAAATTGTAGAAATCCTATCTGCGGGCTAGGTGTAATCAGTTAATTATTTCCCGACAATGGTGACATCTAAATTGAGATAGAAAGGATACGCAGGAGTTAGTCAAACAAAATTACTCTTTAGCCTAACATTCTAGACTCTTTGTAAACAGTCTGCTCTCTTATTTTTAGGCTTATCACCAAATAGTCGTCTTTCTGATCCTTCTGTTCTATCAATATTGATTTATTCATTCTTCTTTCTGAATGAATTGCTGTGTGCTACATTCACCCACATTTAATTTGTCATTATAATGAGAATATTAAATCATTCACTGAGATGGGTTGATATTATTCATGTATTTATACATTTATTATTAATCCCCTACTTAATATAGAGTGAAATGACTGTTTCACTCTATAGAACAATTTCTAATATCTTATATACAGTATGTAAATATGTTATCTGTCAATATTTTAAGTTGTAAAATGAAGTTACAACACATGAATTTGTGATTTAGAAGAGTATATTTTTAAATCATCTTAATTGTTACATTGCAAAATTCAAAGTAAAACATATGTAAGTCTGCAAGTAGCTTATGTTTTGGAGTTCATGCACATCACTCGATTTATTAATGTTAATCCTAGATACTTACCATATGAGTTTGCAAATAAACTAAGAGTTTGTTAAATTTAGGAGGAAATAAATACATCAAAATACACAAGTTAAATAATATTGGAATGTAATTGTTTAGTGATAGAGGTGGCAAGCACATCTCTATTTTGCTGACAAATTCCTAGCGTCGTACTTTAAACAAAGGACAACACAACGCATTTCTGTAAACTAAAGACGAGTCTGCTTTTAGTGGAATGTTTAAGAGTTGGAGAGAATGTCTTCATTTTCTCATATGTCACCAGTCATATCTTGTTTCTTTCATCATCCTTTATGCAATAATGAAGGTGGCTAACTGATTGATAGTCCCTTCAATTAAATTCTTATTTTTTTCATTTCTATAAATTCTACTAGATTATTTCATAGTTTTCAGTTGTCTTTTTACAATTCTCTACATTTTCATTTAATTCGTTGAACATATTAAATACAATTATTTCAAAATCCTTGTTTGATGATTCTGATATCTGGATAAAACTATCTGAATATTTTGTACCTGTTTCTATTGTTTGCTTGTTCTCTTTGTTTTTAGTCAATTCTTATGCATTTGCATGTTTTTTCCTTCCTCACTCAACATCAGACAGAAATGCATAATTATACAAAAATATTTGGGGCACAGAATACTATTTTCTACCTCCAAGAAATATTTATTTTGCCTCTGCCAATCAGCTAAGGAGGGACAGAACACCTTAAACCAATTGGGATGGAAATGGTTTAATCTAGGTTTTAGGCTTTGGGTCAGCTGTTAAATTTTCAGTTTACTCTTACTCCTAACTTGTCCCAAATGAAAAACCCAGGGTGTTTTCTTTGGACTGTTTTTTTTTTTTTTTGGTATCCACTGAAGTGAGAGTTTTCTCCTTAGCCTCAAGAGCTTATCAAAATCTCTGCTTTTTAGTATCTCAGCTACCATTTGCCAGTTTGCAAATGCCTTGAGATGAAAGCAGTAGCAAATAAAAGGCCCACATCTTTGAACTTCCTCTTTTCTAGCCTCTTGCCACACAAGTCCTTTAGTCTTCAACGTTTTCTGGAAACTTTTACCAAGTGCATATTTTTTTAATTTTTTACTTTTTAATTTTTCTAGTTTTTCAGTGGGAGAGTTATTCTAGAAAAAAATAATCATGTCTTAAATCAGAAAATTATAACTATGAATCTTGAAACCTAAACATTTCAGATAATTTTAGCGACATTGTAATCATCACCTCTCACAGATTTAATTCAATTTGGGAGACTGGGAACTCTCAGAGTTCTTAGGCTTGTCCTATGTGGGTTTGGCTTTTGTTAAATGGAATTAACCACAATCAGACACATAGGAAGCCCACAAATTTGTTAAATGAGTTTCATTGGTGAAGAGCCCCAGCCTCCAGCAGAACTAAGAAGGACTGAGAATTATTCATACTGTAAAAAGGCTCTTGGTCCCTATCTTTCTACGAATAGAAATCAACCTGAGAAAGCTTTCTGTATCTTTCTGTATAGGCAACTTTTTCCAAAGTAACCAATGAGGGCAATGAACAAAGAATATCCCAGGGAATCTGCCAACAGTGCTAAATCAACTTTCATTCTTGTTTGCTGATATACTTCTTTTTTTTTTAATTTTTTGTTTATTGCAGTAACATTGGTTTATGACATTGTAAAAACTTCAGGTGTACATCATTGTACTTCTATTTCTGCATAGATTACATCATGTTCACCACCAAAATACTAATTACAACCCATCACCACAAACATGTACCGAATTATCCCTTTCACCCTCCTCCCTCCCCCTTCCCCTCTGGTATACTTCTATTCAAAGTTTTACATGATGAAACTATAAATTAAAATCATCATTGTGGTTCTAAGTATATGGTGCTCCAGATGTCCCAGAATGGAGTATCAAAATGTTTGTCAAAATAGAGTCATTCATCTCAGTGCCATAACATTTTGTCTGTAATCCATATGTTCAGGCAATGTAAAGCCATTTAAAAGAAATTTTTGTTGAACTCACATAAATTTTACATGCCGATGTTAAGGTAAATATTAAACATTTTTTATACCTAGTCCACATACAGGCCACTCTGATTATAGATAACTGTAGACGACAAATTTCTACTTATTACTAAACTGTTCAGTTAGTCTTGGTTTTGATACCCAAAAATTAGAGAATTATAGACATGGAAGAGTTTGTCTAAAGATTATTTTTGGAAAACAAAAAAGAAGACTATCCCAGAGGAAGAAATTGAAAGTCCTTAAATCAATGGACTGGGGAGACACATCCAAGAAGTAGAAACTAGGTCTTTTCACGCAACAGTTCTTACTCTTGGGGTAGAATTACCTGGCAAAATATACCCAAATGTAGTTTGGGTATATTTCTATGAGTCTATGAGTAATTTCTATGAGTCTACAGTAACTGTCTTGTGCCTCTCTTTCTCCCCCATTATAAATGAATACCTATTGTAGTTCTCCTGATTCTGTCTCATCATTGTATTCTGGGTGTGTTGGGTGACAGATCAATTGTCTTTTAAATCATAGGTCCCTAGGTGAAGAATTGATGCATCTGAACAATTCCATCTGGACTGATATAGATCACAAGATTTTGGATTTTGAATCTGATGCCATAATTGGATGTGTGTTTAGAGTTTTTTGAGGTAAACTAAGTATATTTCGCAAGTGTGAAAGGCACAGATTTTGGTTGCCATGGGGCAGAGCATGATAAATTGGATTCTGAAATTGTCCCCCTCCCTGTATCCCATGATTAATGCAATGTGACTTTATAGTTCCATTAAGTGGTATCTATTTCATACTGAAAATCAGTCTGGGCTGGCCTTATGATTTGCTTTGACCAGTATGATGAGTCAGAAGTGGTAGAGTATCAATGAGTCTTGTAAGTCTAAGCCTTAAAGGCCTTGCTAGTTTTATACTGTTCTCTAGGGTATATCCCATTCCATGAGAACAAGACCAGTTGGCTGACAGCCTGCCAACTTCCACACATAGAATGATGCCATTGTAGATCAGCCAGCCTGCAGTATTTTTGTCAGCTTAACCCTAAAGTATGAATGAGCACAGCTGAAACGAGAAGAACCACTACAACCATCAGTTTAGCTTGTTAGGTTTGTAGGCTTATTAGCAATAATAAATACTTCAAGAGCCACCAATTTTGGGGGTGGTTTTTATGCAGCAATAAACAATTAATTATTGTCTTAGAGCTTTAAAATATAGTTATTTTAAATGTTTGAAGTGTGTATATCATCGAGGTTTTGTCTAATGAGAAAATTCCATCATCATGTGCTCAAACTTGAAGATTTTTGTTAAATTGAAAAATCAACTTCAGATGCAAAATCTGATTAATAGATGTATGCTTGTTTTTTTCCAAATCTTGCTTATAAGTTCTTAGATTTTAGGACATGATCTCAGCATGACTTTATGTCTGTAACAGTATCATTAGTCACCATTTCTTTTTTGCATATAAAAAAGTTTTCTAGTAAATCTCACAAAGTTTAGAAAATCTTATATTTGTCAGCCATATTTTTGCATCTTATGTGCAAATTTAGATTAAAATTCTGTCTCCTAGTCAGTAACAGACCTGATTATTTAAATTTCATCTTTTCCTGTTGGCCATCTGTTGCTTTTCACTCTTTTCTGGCAGTTAATTTTATATATAACATAATATGCTTTTGGAGATTTTATTACATACTCTTGATAGTCACTTCAATTTGTCCCATTGACTTTTTCCTAAGACACAAGCCACATACAACTCGTCATTATAAAGTAAAGCATGACTCATAAAAAGTAAATAGTAAATAAACTAATCCATGCTTTTAAAATGCAATTTCACGTATATCTACTTGTATACATTTCTCACTTATTTTATGTCCAAAGTAATTCCCCAAAATGATTTCCAAAAGTTGTGGTTTAATTTCTCATCAAGATTTTATATACTATAATAAATTAGGTATCCTATTGTGCCATTTGCGACCTACAAGATCACTGAGGTAGTGAATCCTACAGACAAGTTCTGAGAGAGAAGTTTGTGATTATCCCCTACCTCCCTTACTTCAACCAAAGCAGTTCAGTTCAATCTTAAAAATATAAAATCAATCAGCCTCTCTCTCTCTCTCTTCCTCTCTCTCTCTCCCTCTCTCTCTCTCCCCCTGTCTCCCCCTCACACACACAATGTGATAGACACTTTATTTGACTGTGACCTCTGATATTCAATGTGTCCATAGTAAAATCATTCCAACTTGGTAAATGGTTATTCAGACAAAAACTACAATAGCCTATTTTCAGCCTCTTTTGCAGATATCTGTGAGCATGTACATAAGTTATAGCCAATAAAATGTTAGTAGAAGTGGTAAATGTAAATTCCATGTTGTGCCCTTAAATGGTAGGGTGTGCCATATGACCTCCCCATCTACCATTCTCTCCCTTATTTACAAAAAGTCACACACTGGGCTCTCCTCTGTCTTTCAATATGCCAAGTGCATTCCCACCTTAGGGCCATTTCCTTGGCTGTTATTTCTTGCCCCCAAAATCCATAGGTATAAATATTTCACCTCTTTCTAGTCATAGTTCAAATATTATCTTCCACAAGGGTCTATATGAAGAGAACCAATTCATTAATTTCAACATTTATTTAATTCAAACAACTATTGTATGACAGGAAAATAATTAAGGTTAATATTGCAGTATTTCAGTTGGGAAATAGAGCTTGGCCCAATTCATTTGTAGGCATAGTAGTTATAAGGGAACATCTAAGAGAAATGTTAAAGATGTTTACAACTTAGATCTTAGCAAAAAATTGGATTCGGAGAACTCAACAAAATAAAAGTCTCCATTTTCACACCTTTATTTCCAGTTTTGGTTATTCAGTTGATGGTATTAATAAGAAAGGGAGTAAGTTTTAGGAAAAAAAAATTAATTCAAGTGGGAAATTTTTCATTACTCAAGTTTAACCTGATAAAATAACATTTGACTATTGTATATTCTTCTAACTAAATAATTCTTAACATTTTCTTCTTTTAAAAATTTTTAGTGTTATCAATGTAGTTCAAGTTGTTGATTGTATTTACCAGTATGTATCTAACCACTGGTGACTCAGTATTAAAGTTTAAGTAAGAAAGGATTGAATTTCATATATTATGTACCCAGAGAGAAAGTGAGAATTGTATTTAAAAAAATAATGAAATTTCAATATGTTATTACTTTCATCTGAACAGAAAATTGATTATTTAATGTTACTATCCCACATTTTTACATTATACGACAAAAGAGTATAATTTTCTTGGAAAGTACATCCTTGTATTAGTCAATTTCTCAGCTGGAAATTGTTGGCCATTCAAATTGGTTTAACTTGAAGAGGGTATAATAAAGGTAAGTATTTTAAAAGACATGGGCAGGGCATAGGGAAAACACAAGGGATAATGCAGTAGCCCAGAGATTAACATCAGAGATTTAATTCTCCCAGAGAAAGAGAGTTGTTACCAGACCCCAAAGTAGAGAACCTTGAGGGGAATAATAACCTTCAGTGAGGGACACAGCCAAACCAAGCCATCCTACTGGGGAAGGATACGAGAGTACCCTGCACTCACTCTGCTTCCTTGCTGTTATCTCTTAGCAGGTTTATCTTTAACCAGACCAGAAGCCTTGGGACAAAGAAAACTACTGATATAACTTACATAGGTCAGTTCCCCAGGACAATGAGCAGAGAGAAGCATCTAGAGTGACTATGAAAGGACAAACAGGAGACAGCAAGTATAATCTTTTTGAAATTTAGTAACTATTTGCCAGTATAAATATACTAACAAAGTTTTCCCCGGGTTGGGAAATTGTAGCTCTGTGACTGTATACATATAACACAAACTTATAAATACAACTGCATTTCTCAAATTTTCTGTAATTCTCAAAAGGCAAACATCAATCAATATATAATATGTTTTTCAATATTAATATAATACAGTGCATTTTCTGCATTAACATGTTCTGAGTGAAAATTATCTATTTTCCAAGATAAAACCAAAATATTTTTCTGAGTCACAAACTCATCATCAGAGTTTTGGTGAAAATATTAAATGCCTATATTTTTCTTCAAAACATCTTACTAAAATACCACCAATATATACTGTGGGAATCTGGTCGAGCTCCTGGATCTGAATCTCACAATATTGTGGTGGTCCCTCTTCGATTGGGTCTCCCTGGAGTTTTTGACTCTCAGAGTTGTCTTCACTGAGCCTCCAACAATTCATCAACTATAGTTCTGCTTTTCCTCCCCAGCGCTGCTTCCCGCAGTGGTTTCTGCTCCTGATTCTCTGCTCAGGTAAGACTTGACTCCCTGTGTTCACCCGTCCATCTCTCCAATCTTGGGGACAGCTGTTTGCCTGTGTCCTCTCCTCTCTTACTAACCCAAGAAGAATTGTTAGTTTTACAGTCAGTTCAGCTTTTACTTGTTAGAACACAGTGGTGACTTCCAGGCTCCTTAGGTGCTGAAGCAGAAGTCTGCCAATTCCCTGTGCAGTTTCTTTTCATGTAGCTCTCACAAATGTTGAGTGTCTCATTGTTTTGTTCTAGGTTTTCTTCTCTCCACACTCAAGTCGGCATTGCCACTGAAAGCTGAATACTGAATACTGAAAGCTCTCCCAGATCTATTTTTCCATTTCATCTTATCTCTTGAACCTCATAACTATTAATCCTACTGTCTTTTGTACATTAGTTTTGAATTGCCAAAAATGGATAAAAATTCATGTTCAAGAATAGGAGTTGAGTGAGTGGTAAACTATGACATTTACAAATGCACCCTGTATGCAGCAAAAATTATTAATATAAAATTAAATAAAATTGTTAAAAGAAACAAAATATATATGAAAAATATCTCTTGGGAATTCGAATGTGGTACAACTACAAAACTTAACCAGTTTATAAAAGACACAAAATGTATAAGCACTGCCACATGACAGTAAATGTATGTTAATATTGGATTTGTATGGGGAAAATTTTGCAAATAATGGTAACTATTTAAGCCAAATATTGAATGCATATGCATTAATTTATTAACAGAGCTCACACAAATACGTAGGTACTTTCTATCAAAGAAATTTAGTAGTACATATGAATGTGGAAGGGTAATGAAGAATGTTATTCCTATTCAATGACCATAGTAAGGAGTACATTCCCGCTCCTTGTTATAGATCCCATCTAGGAGGAAGGTGAAGATTCTTATTTTGAACTCACACTATGGAGATTCCTCAGCCACTATCGTTACCACTAAAAACTGCAGTAAGTTGATTCTATGGGTATATTAACTGTTCAGTGTAGATATTAAAACTTAACCAAGTATACAATTCAGAAAACATGTAGACTGCCGTTGTCTCTCATCACAGTGCTGAGGAGATGTGTTTCTGTGTGTCAGATGAAAGAATCAAATATTCTACTTACCTGAGATTATGACAAAATGAAATGTTCTGCAAAAGTAATTTTTCTAGATGACTAATTTTTATCTCTTGATGGGCCAAAATTTTGAAAAAATATCAAGTAAAATATTTTAGAGACATGTGTTTGAGATTAGAGATAGTTCTTTCCTCAGTAGAATAAATTAAACATGATATGCTTTTGTATGTTGCTCAAGGTCATATCAACAAATATTAACATGAGTTATGGTCATGCAGTGAGGTTCATTGGTGCTAATGAAGTGCACAGTGGTTTTCTGGGTTTTTTTTACTCTGCATCTATAGATTCAAACTATTTCCTTTTTCAAAAATAGTGGGGATAACGTGTCTCTGCTCTTTTGGACTTGGCCATGCCCTCTGAAAGCAACCAGTGCTCTCTCTCTGCCTGTGATATAATACCTGCTCTCTTCCTCAACTTCTAATGTAAAGATGAAAGTATACTGTGTTCAAAGAAAACAAATAAGTATGCTACTTAAAACTCTAGCAAATATTATAGCAAGTGACTTTTGAAAGAAATCATATATGTAAATTAAATTTTAGTATAATATAAAGTTGATGATGTATAGAATGTTGTACAGATTTCAAAACAAGATGATCTTGAAAGTTAGAATTTTGTAGAGATATGAAGCACAAAGTGGGAGAATAGATGGCACTTTATTTCCATCCCACATATTTTGAAGTCATGAGACTCGGTGCAACTTCGTGAAGCTTTTTTATTACATAATTGATTGCAGGGCTTGTGAAATTCAAAAAGAACATCGATATGGCAGGTGATTTTAAATTTGCAAGTCACTGCAGAGCTGAGTTTCTGAAGGGTAAAATCCATGTCTCCCCATATTTAACTTAAAGGTGTCATCATAGTGCCTGATGTTTATTATACAATGCAGAAATTTTGAGGAAATTAATATATGCTAAATTCATACACAATCCAAGTCATGGCAAAACAGAAAAGAAAACTGGAAATTAAATTTTAGTTTAGAAAGTGAGGTAATATCACTCTTCCTTCTCCTATGTATTCTTTACTCTCTTATGTATTGACATTTTTGGATACATACATTTATTTCATTTTGACATAATTTTTTCACACCTGACTTAGTCCAATGTGCAGTTGTCTAGCAGGTCAACACTTACGTAACTTGCTCAGTCAGAAATATAAACACAAATCTTATGTAACTGGCCTTCGAGGTAAAGAAAAAATAAGCATATATGGCACAAGAAATAATACCTAGAAGCTTTATACAAGAAAGGCATAAACGAAAACAAATTACACATTGCAAATTATGTACTTAAATATGGAATGTGGAATGAAGTTAATTAGGGAGGTTTTGCTTAATTAAGAACCACTATAATCTGCTATTTGAAACATTGGATGTGGTAAGTATCACTGTAGTTTCAAACACATTTATTTTTTTCTTTTCAAGTTTATAGAACTACTTTGGATTTCTTGTTGTAATCCTTAGGAAAACTGTAAATTTTAATTATTAGATGCATTAGTTAGTACCTGCAAGTGTTAATTCATCAAATATTTATTGAGCATCAACCTTGCAAGAAGCACTGAGTGAAGCTGTGGGAAGACATTAATGCATCATAAACAGGACCATACACAAGCAGATTATTACACCACAGAGGGAATAACGTGGTCTGAAGAGTGCCCTCAAGAGTTACAGGTTGTGATTAAATAATTAGGTGTGGATTCAAGTTGATGGAGTGCTGCTGAGATGGTTTAGTTGAATTTTCACTGGTGCAAGGACTCAGGGTAAGCTCTTTCAAGGTGAGCATTTGTAAGCTGTCTTCATTATGACCATGACTATAGTTTGGCCAAGAGTTGCTTGCTTTTCGCTACTTGGGGGCACTAAGTGCACATGAAAGTTCAATAACAATTAGTATATGTCTGTTGTAACAAATTTTGATTATGTATTAGAAAATTCTGAAATAATATTCATAGAAACAAAAAACAGAAGACATCTAAAATTTGGTGACAAAATATATATATATATATTTTTAAAAGATGTCATTTTTCATGCAAAAGACTATAGAACCACTTTAGAATTCGAGACTATTCTGACAGAAAGAACTGTATAGGTAGCTTTACTTAAAACTATAATTTAAAAATGGTATGAAATGAAACTAATAAAAGATAGTGGTTTGGTCTTTCAAAGTTAAAAGAAAATAAAAATGAATGCATGTGATTGGGGTAAAAACATATTTTTATAAATATATAAGAATATATTATAATAAATTAAATATAATTTAGATTTCTAACTTCTGGTATAATATTAAATATAACTTCTACAGGTGGAAAATCATACATATTCAAGGTTTTCCTAATTATTTTAACTAGCTTTTGCAAAGCTGGGTTGTGAAATTATATTCCTCTCTCTTTTTTTTTTTTTCTGAATTGGCTTATTTAGAGATGTATGGATGCACTTAGAATGGAAGGATTTCTAAGTTTAGTTTAAACCTTTCATTAGAGGATGTTGCTTTATACAAATGTAATGGGCTCCTATTTTTTAAAAATACATATTTTAAAAATATGATAAAAATTTTAGTCATTTTATCTCTTAGAAAATGAATTTGTTAAAAATGCATGATAAAGTTCAGTCATATTCTAAAATTATCATGTCCTATAATGGAAAAAGACAATGTGTGTTGGTGAATTATTTTAAAAACTCCGGGAAGCCTAAGAAGTCTGCTCTCTGGTTATTTTTTTTTAAATGACTGAATCTGTGGTTTTATTAAATTATAAATTAAACTGTAAGTTGGGTAGATAGGTTAGTTGACATATTTTTATATGTTCTTGGAATAAAAGTAGTTTTTTTTAAAGATTTTTCACTTGATTGAGCTACATTTTATGTTTTTCAAAAAATAAGAGTATACTATATGTGTATTCTATTTTGAGTATCTATCTACTTTATTAGTTAAGACCAAATGTCAAAGTAAGGTAATAAGTTTAACAAACAGGATCAAATAGCTAAGTAAATTTAATTATATAGAGAAATACGTTTCTCAATGTAAATTAAGTTCATCCTACATTATAGGATTATATCTAATCCTACATATAGGATTATATCCTACTATATTATAACATTTCACATTCAAAATAGAACTTTCCTACAATCTTTCAAGTCTCTATATGACACATTACAAAATTGAGTTGAAAATAAACATTAATAGGATATAATTTTAAATATTATAACCTTTATAGATCACTATGACAAAGATTTTTCTTTCTTTTTTCTTTGACCTTGTAAATGACCACTAAGAGGGTTGTGTTATACTAGTATGGATTATCAGTTTCTGAGAATAGTCCAAAATTGATGTCATTGTCATCTTATTTGGATATGATGTACATATATACATTCACATGTATATGAATAGCAAGATAAACAAACAAAAAACTTGGGCCCCATCTCAATAAAACTAAAGTGAGGGGCCAGCCCAGTGGCACAGCGGTTAAGTTCTCGCATCCCTCTTCGGTAGCCCTGGGTATGCCGGTTTGGATCCTGGGCGCGGACCTACTGACCACTCATCAAGCCATACTGTGGTGGCAGCCCACATAGAAGACTAGAAGGACCTACCACTAGGATATACAACTATGTACTGGGGTCTTTGGGGAGAAAAAAGGAAAAAAAAAATAGGAAGATTGGCAATAGATGTTAGCACAGGGCCAATCTTCCTTAAAAAAGAAGAAAATCCCTTTTCATAACAGCACCTATCAGTCTGAAATTTTTTTTTAAAAAAAGGTTCTAATAAAATTATCTTTTAGGTAGTCTAAGTTTTCCTGTGAAAAAAGTTTTCAATCCTAGCCACATGCTTCAGTTTGTCTCTTTTTTGTCTCTTATAAAGATGTGGAGAAATTGAAGAAACAATCTGATTTTGTGTCATGCCCAGAATTTCAGTACCTGGCTAATCGTCCATGCCCAGCTGCCAAGAATGTAGCTAAAGAAAAAACACAAGGCAAATTGAAAAGTAAATAACTGGTTGCTATTTTTTGTGTGTGTGTGTGTGTGAGGAAGATCAGTCCTGAGCTAACATCCGTGCTAATCCTCCTCCTTTTTTTTTTTTTTCCTCCCAAAGCCCCAGTAGATAGTTGTATGTCATAGTTGCACATCCTTCTAGTTGCTGTATGTGGGACGCGGCCTCAGCATGGCCGGAGAAGCTGTGTGTTGGTGTGCGCCCGGGATCCAAACCTGGGCCACCAGTAGCGGAGCACGCGCACTTAACCACTAAGCCACGGGGCCGGCCCTGGTTGCTATTTTTTAAACATTTTCATGATAACTAAAAGTCATTTGGGTATGGTATCGTTAGTTGAATTTAAAGAAAATGATAAGGATAAGCATAATATTCAATGCATCTCATTGATATTATATATAATATATATAGACATGACTAAGCCTATAATTATGTTATATAAACTTTGTATTTGGGTTTCCTAGAATGTGTTTACACAGATTAATTATCATTTAAAAATGATCTTGGGCTGGCCCGCTGGCTCAGCGGTTAAGTGCATGCGCTCCGCTACTGGCGGCCCAGGTTTGGATCCTGGGCGCACACCGATGCACAGCTTCCCTGGCTATCCTGAGGCCGGGTCCCACATACAGCAACTAGAAGGATGTGCAACTATGACATAGAACTATCTACCAGGGCTTTGGGGGGGAAAAAAAAAAGAGGAGGATTGGCAATAGATGTTAGCTCAGGGCCGGTCTTCCTCAGCAAAAAGAGGAGGATTAGCATGGATGTTAGCTCAGGACTGATCTTCCTCACAAAAAAAAAAATAAAATGATCTTTATTGAATGTAGAGAGACACTAAAAATGATAATTCTTATACTATAGTAGTAAATGATAAAATTCACACCAGAACATGGCAGACCTCTTTGTAATTACAGTGTTAAATTGTGTAAAAATACTAAAAAGCTCTATCCTCCAGTTTTAAAAAGGGAATCTGAAAACCATACAGATTAACGATTCAGGGTCACCCACTAAATATTGTCAGATTAGGACTAGAATTTATATCTTCTTATTCTAACAGCATATCTCGTTTTTTTTATATATATATACAACATTGCTTTTTTACAGGAATCTGTAAAATCTTTAAAATCTGTAAAATCTTTATAGAAGAGCGTGGATATCTATAACTGAGAGTAGAGTGGGTACTTTGATGGAGGAATACATACCGGTTATGTCACTTCCATTCATATGCATATAACCTGTTTTGAAAATTTTAAGTTTACTTTAGGTGAAATTGAATTGCAGTATGCTGCACATGTTTAAAGTGTACAATTTGACAGGATCTGGCATATGTATTCATCTATGAACACATCACCACAATCAACATAATGACCCATCCCCTCAAAAGTTTCCTTTTGTTCTCTTACATTCACATCCTCCCGCCTCTCTTTGTCCCCCACGCCATCACCAGTTAGCTACTGATCTGATCTCTGTTACTGTAGATTAGCTCATCTTTTCTACAACATTATATAAATGGAGTGATACATTATGTATGATTTGGGGGCAAGGCTGCTGCTCATCTTTCCCGCTGATTTGAATATCTAGATGTCGTTGAATCTTACGTGGAATTTTATACACTGTCAGCAGTAACATAAGTATGGGAGAAATTTGTTTGAATAATATTCCAGTAATCTGTCACCTTCACAGATAATTTTAGATAAACCATGGAAAACTCTGTGTCTTACAGTAACTTGGCAGAAAAAAATACATTGCATTACTTTTTCTCTGACTTTGAAACATGATGCAGTTGAAAGGAAATAACTAGATAACATTGTTAGAGGTTTCTTGGATAACATATATTGAGTCTACTATTACTTCATTAAGTCTTTACTACCTATCGTTATTATAATTTGCTTTGAATATAAAACAGGAAATGATGACATACTTCATACACGGAAGCAAATAAACCATGGTTAAAAGTATAAGGGTAAAATAAGATATCTTTAACATTATTCTAAACAAGAGAAATGGAATGTGTCATATTGGGATATATGATTTATTTCCTCAAAATAATAGGAACATATTTTTCTGAACTAAGTAATTAGTTAGCAATTATTAGCTATCTTATTTCATATTTGTTAATAAGGAAGTGAGACTTCCATGATAAACAGGAAAACAGAATTCTTTATTGGAAGAGTGTGAGTTAAGTATATATCACTAAGGATTTTCCACTTTTAAGAAAAAAATGCTCTCTGATCTTCTCAGTTTTTAAATGTAGTTATCTAAAAATAAACTTTTTGATATTTGTCTCTTCCAAGAGAACCACTGAAAAACAAAGATCTTTTAATTTTTTTTATTATTGTTTTTTGTTAGCTCAGGAGTGAATGACATAAGAATTTCTTTTCCTTCCCCTCTCCACCATCATTTTTGTCATTTTGTTTGGATAAATTCTATCAACATGCTTTCAAGATTACTGATTATTTACCTGTGTGAATCTAGTCTGTTCTTAAGCTCATTGCTAGAATACTTCATTTCTGATACCATCCTTTTGTAGCATTTACTTTTTCTACATATCTCACGTTTCTGCTGAAATTCATCATTTGTTCACGTGTTATCCTGTTTTCCACTTCATTTTGAAACATAGTTATAATTCAATTCCTTGTCTAAAAATTTCAACAGCTGAGTCATCTTTGGGTTTCTTCTATTGACTATTTCCTCTTTTGTACATAGTTTATAATTACTTGCTTTCATGTGTGTCTTATAAGTTTTTACTATACAGTGGATATTTTATTTAAAAGTACCACAGAGGTTCAAGTAAATAATTTTTACCCCAGCAAAGGGCACAATCTTTCTTCTATCAAGCAAATTGTGTCAGAAACTAAGCCAATATAACATTTAATAAAATTAGATATGGGATTTGTTGCATCTTTAGTTATTTTCAGCTCACCGTTGGCTTCACATATTTTGAGAGTAGGATCAAGACTTCCCCTGCAGAGAGATCAACAGAATTCTTTAAGTTTTATAGCCAATTTCCTAGCCTTCTGAAACATTTGAGTATTCTTTCTGCTTTACAGCCTGTCTGCCAGGTTTTTCTAGCACCAGGAAATTTTCTTTGCTAAGTCCAACTCCTGGTTATAGCACTCTGTGAGAACTCTTCCCTGTTGCCCAGCCCTAGCCTTCAGGGGATTGCTGCAGTGGACTCAGGGAATATCTGGGATGTCCCAACTCTCAACAATCTCACACTATTTCCAGCCTGGGTTAAGGAAAGCACTAAATGCTTCATGGAGCTCTTTCTCAACTCTGCCTCTCTGCTCTCAGCCTTCTGTATACAAATTCATATACTTGTTGAAGGCCTATGGGTCTTATATTGCCATGACGTGTTCACCAAACTTCTGTCTGGTTTCTCTTTATGGCCATCAGTGATGGTTTTGTCTTTTTATTTCCACTCTGCCAGTGATGAGTCCTTTCTTGTATGATGGGCTTGTTTCTGTCTTGCTGGAATTTGGTACTTTTATATTTCTTTGCATTCTCATCTTTTTGTGGGATTTAAAAAAATGTGATTTTGTAGCTAATCAAGCTTTTTGTTATTATTAGGATTGAAACAACAATGCCTTGTAACATCTACATTTTAATGAGAATTGAAAGTCCTAGTACCTTCAATTTTACCTCTCCTTTTATAAATTGGTAAATTAAAATCATTTATGGAAAATATAAATACATTACTTTTTTTCAATTAATGTATGTATACAAAAGTCAAACTTTATGATATCAACATATATTTATTTACTGTAAGATGTTCATTCATTTCTATTTGCTCAGTCTACATGGTGAGTTTTTTTTGATTAGTGACTAGGAATTATATTTCTCTTCTGCTTCTTAGAAACTCTCACAATGTTAAGCATGTAGTCCAAAACTAATGAATATTTATTTGCAACTCTAGAGTATAATTTTAACTTTCTAACTTTGTAATAATTTTCAATATTCAAATGTGATTATCTTTAAAAATAATCTATTGTTTTAATCTTGGATTAATTCCACAATGTTTTTCTTGCTCCATTTTTTTAGGTATAGAGAATATAATGCTGTACGTAAGTAATTGTATCTCATTTTATCAATATTTATCTTTGATCACAAATCTAATTTTGAAATTACCTCTAAGCCTATGAGGACATGAAGTTGAAAAATTATGCTACAGGCAACAACTGGATATTTTTCTTAAATTTTAATGGTAGCAATTTTCCCTCTAATATGAACAGGAGCTATATTTCAATTCTCTGAGCTAGGGACAATAGCTGCTCTTTGCTTTTCTAAACCAAGAAAAAAATTCTTGTGATTTACTCAAATGGTTTCAGAGAATTGTGGTATGGAATCTTTCACAAAATAGAGTATGACCATGTGGTAAGTTTATTTCATTAACAAACTGGACATGAGGTTTCATTATGTCTAATTCTTCAATAGATCAGAGGTAGAAACTCTTAGAAGTCCTTATTATATTTTAGTGTCTTCACTCTATATTTGGATGAGCCAGGCTACTTTGAGAATGTAATGGGGAAAAAAATAGCTTGTGTACTACCTGGCTTAACATCTATGATTTTCTTTTGTATTTGAGGTGAAGTTACAGCAAATTGTACTCTTGTTATTCATTTTACTATCTAATTTGAAATAAATGTTAGTTTATTTATGTTGAATAAACAGCTTTCAAAGACCCATAGCTAAAACCTAAAGATCTCTACCAGATTGCCTTACACAGGTCTGTTTTACACAGATTATTACTCAGAAATTATTGCAAAATTAATAATTATTTACATTTACAAAATAACATCAAAATTTACATTTTGTTGACTTCAATAAATATTAAGAAATGAAACTGTTTAGAAAATAAAACTAATATAATGGAGAAAAGTATTAACTCATTTGCTTTTAAAATTATAGGAATGTATTTCCAGAGAGCTAAAAACTCCCATAGAGGGAACACTTTTATTCTTTTAAATTTTTTTTCTACTAGAAATTCAAGTGCTAATGCTGTCAACCTCAAAATCAAGGTCAAATATGATGCAATTTGCAATGAATGTGATACTAGCTTTAAAATAGTTTAAGAAAGAAGTATATAGCTGATGACTGCAGTCTATAACACAATTGATTTTTGCAACTTTATTTTTTATTGTGCACTCAAATGTTTAACTCTTCTTTGTGGTCATTTATCACCTAATCCCAGTTTTAGAGACATAAGTGATAATTTATCATTTTATGTGATTCAACATTTCACTAAATTATAACTTTTTCTTGAAGACAGTTATAATGGGTAAAATTTAATTTTCTTAATTATGTGTTTTTGGGAAAAGTCTATATAAATGAAGTAATTTTGTCTGATGTTTTTTCTATGAATTTAATTTATTTCATACAGGTACAAAATGATAATTATTACCAAAGTTTTAAACATTTAAATATTCCATTAAATTACAAATTCATTTGTTCTTGCTACAAGATTGCAAGTTTCTCTAGGACAAAGACGATTGATAATGCAGTCAAATATTGTAATCATTATAAATGGAAAGATAGGCTATTTTATTGTAAATTTTCTGAGAATTAAGATCTAAAATACTGCTTAGTTTTTTCTTATGAATAATAAAGCTGGATGAAAAAATTTCATGGAAAAATATGATTAGGAAGTAACCTCAGAAAATGGATGAATAAGACGTCCTTTGCTCATATCCTTCCCTCAAGAACAACAATTTAGCATCCAGCCACAGACAAAAGTACCTTTGTTGGAGCTGTGGGATTTAGCACCATGTCCCAAGGGACCTGGGAGGGGTTTGCCCACCTGTGTATGGGAAAATGGGTATACAGACCTCCATCCTGGCTGTGGACCCTGAAGTAGCCCATTAATCAGCTCCAACCCCTCTTGGTTTCAGTCTGGGAGCCTCTGGAAAACACTGACTTATAGAATCACCCATGAATCAGAGAGCCTTTGTAGAAGTTCAGTAGTCCAGTGGATAAGTTCCAGCACATTGGTGAAGCAAAAAATCTGAGATTGGACTTATTGGAGAGGGTAAGAAGAACAGTTTGATTTTACCTGTGTCACCCAACCCCCAAGGTGACATAGCTCAGTGCCCAGAGAGCCCTTTTTGGCCTGTTATTTCTCCCTTGTGGGAATGAGAGAGCATGTGAGTGAGTGCCCAGCTTCTGTAGCTGGGTGGGACACTGCCAAAGGGACCCATGTCTCTTGCCCCATCCGCAGCATGAGTGCATGACTGGGGGTTGGTGCGCAGCTGGGAGAAGGGCAGCCAGGGCTTGGAACAGAAGGTGTCCAGGGGATGCCGATCATACTAAGAACATCAGGGACTCCATCAGGAGGCCTTCAAATGAGCCACTGGGATACATCACACGTGGATCCCCCCAACTGCCCCGCAGGAACCCCCAGCACTCGCAGGCCTCAATCACATACTCGTGCACCCTATGGCCGGCTCCCTGTGTGCACTCATGATGGTGCAAGAGCAAGATTTGACAGGTGGCTGGTGAGCACGTGCAGAGAGCCAGCCTGACTCTGCAGACCAGAGAGAAACCAAACTTGAGCATTTAGCACTGCCCTTCGGAAAGCAAAAAGGAGGCTATCAGCACCCATCCTGGTTAATTGTGGGATTGTGAGAAGGCATACAAGCTTAAGAATTCTGCCACAAGAGAGTGCAAGCAGTGTGGAGCAGGCCTATCCCTAGAAGGTCTGAGAAAGCATAAGAATCTCTCGCAGACTAATGGAAGGTATTTCTCTCCTGAAGTCAGAAAGTGGAGACTGGAGGAGGTGACTGCTACTTCAAATGCAAAGACAGCAACACAAAACTTCACGGAACATGAAAAATCTAGGAAAAATGACACCAGGAAAAGATCACAATAATCTTCCAGTACCCAACCTCAAAGACATGGAGCTTTGCGCAATAAAGAATTCAAAATAGCTGTTTTTTGTAGCTGTTGTTGTGAGGAAGATCAGCCCTGAGCTAACATCCATACCAATCCTCCTCTTTCTTTTTTGCTGAGGAAGATCTGCCCTGAGCTAGCATCTGTTGCCAATCCTCCTCCTTTTTTTTTCCCTTTTTCTCCCCAAAGCCCCAGTGGATAGTTGTATGTCATAGTTGCACATCCTTCTGGTTGCTGTGTGTGGAACGCCGCCTCAGCGTGGCCAGACAAACAGTGCATCAGTACGCGCCTGGGATCTGAACCGGGGCCACCAGTACCGGAGTGCGCGCACTTAACCACTAAGCCACAGGGCCAGCCCCCAAAATAGCTGTTTTAAGGAAACTCATTGAGCTACAAGAAAATACAGAAAGGCAATTCAATGAAATCAATCCTAATTCTGGTTATATATCCAAAGGAAATGAAATCCAGATCTTGAAGAGATATCCATACTCCTATATTCATTGCATCATTATTTATAATAGCCAAGATAAGGATGCAACTTAAATGTTCTTTGACGGATGACTAGATAAATAAGAAGTGCAATATTTAACTAGGGGGTATTATTCAGTCATGAGAAAGAAGGACATCTTGCTTTTTGTGACAACATGGATGGATCTTGAGGGCATTATGCTAAGTGAAATAAGTCAGACAGAGAACGACAAATACTGTATGATATCACTTAT
The DNA here is from genome assembly GCF_057802395.1 of Ceratotherium simum simum. Classification (NCBI taxonomy): domain Eukaryota; kingdom Metazoa; phylum Chordata; class Mammalia; order Perissodactyla; family Rhinocerotidae; genus Ceratotherium; species Ceratotherium simum. Next base: position 26,210,254 of record NC_141909.1, on the reverse strand, counting down.
ATGTGGAATCTAAAAAAGCTGAATTCATAGAAACAGAGAGTACAATGGTGGTTTCTAGAGGTTGGGGGGTTCGGGAAATGGGAAGATGTTGGTCAAAGGGTAGAACCTTACAGTACAAGTTGAATAAGTTCTGGGGATCTAAGATACAGCATGATGAATATGGTTAACAATACTGTATTATATACTTGAAAATTACTAAGAGAGTAGATTTTAAATGTTTCACCACACACAAAAACATCATAATTATATGAGATAGTGAAGGTGTTAACTAATCCTATTTTGGTAATCATTTTGCCATATATTGTGTATCAAAGTATCACATTGTACACCTTAATCTTACATAACGTTAAATGTCAGTTATATCTCATTAAAGCTGTAAAAAGCATGTAAAATTTTTTAAAGAAAGAAGAATATGATAAGGAAGTGAAGAAGGAGAATAGCAATGTGAATAACTTTTTTCAGCTGTGAAAAATTTAAATATATAATTAATAAAATAATAGAGTTAAATATTGTAAATAAATACTAAATAGTTTTGAATTACCTGTAGAGAAAATGAATATGAAAATCAACTTGTACCAATAAAAGAGGTTATGCATGTCATTAAAATGTATCTTTGCATTGTAGGAGTGCTCTCATGGAAGATTTCAGAGTAGAAAGTTCCAGGAGTCAATACCAGCAATGAAAAAACTATGAACTCTCAAGAAGCATGAGAATCAAATATTACAGAACTCAGGAGTATAGCCAAACACTTACAGCCTCGGGGGTAGTGGAGTGCTGGATAAAGAAAAAAGATACTAAATTTTGGTGGATTTTAGCATTCGCATAGCAGCTACCATCTCTCTTCCTCCAGCTCCATGACAGGCAGCTGTGGGAATGGTAGACTAAGTTTCTGGTTCCTGTTCCTGGTGTGGCTTGCTGGTGCCAGCTGTGTGATAAACACTGTGTCCTCCAAGGATTGGGGTGTTGTTTTGACCTGCCTGCTGGTTCACTGCAGGACCAGTGTAAGGACTGACCACTGTCCTTGCCTTCTTGGGCTGAAGTGACTCCTTGGGTTTCATCTGTGGAGAGAACTTAAAGAGACAGAACACGTATTTTTTCTCTCTTACTGGATTCAAATGTTCAAGGAAATCTGTCAAATCACTGATTGACTGCAGAGATAATGGAACGAAGACGTCGGTGACCATACAGAAAAGGAACATAGTCCTTGCAAAAATAGTTTGGCAGGGTCAGCCCAGTGGCATAGTGGTTAGGTTCATGCATTCCGCTTAAGCAGCCCGGGGTGTGTGGGTTCAGATCCTGGATGCGGACCTACATACTGCACATCATGCCATGCTGTGGCAGCATCCCACATACGAAATAGGGGAAGATTGGCACAGATGTTAGCTCAGGGGCAATCTTCCCCATCAAAAAAAAAAAAAAAAAGAAGAGTTTGGAAAAGTCGCTAAACAAATGACAACTACACACACACACCGCCCCTGCCTCCACAGCCCCTGCCCAACAACAAGCAACATCAGCAATCCCGGGGAAAGAGAATAATCAAAAAAGAGTTTATATATTTTGGAGATTAAGCCCTTATCAGATGTATGGTTTGCAAATGTCTTCTCCCAATTGTTAGGTTCTCTTTTCGTTTTGTTGATGGTTTCCTTTGCTGTGCAGAAGCTTTTTAGTTTGATGTAGTCCCATTTGTTTATTTTTTCTATTGTTTCTCTTGCCCGGTCAGATGTGGTGTTTGAAAAGATGTTGCTAAGACCGATGTCGAAGAGTGTACTGCCTATGTTTTCTTCTAGAACTTTCACAGTTTCAGGTCTGATAAGGGCTTAATCTCCAAAATATATAAAGAACTCATGCATCTCAACAACAAAAAAACTACCAACCCAATTAAAAAATGGGCAAAAGACCTGAACAGACATTTCTCCAAAGAAGATATACAGATGGCCAACAGACACATGAAAAGATGTTCAAAATCACTAACTATCAGGGAAATGCAAATCAAAACTACAATGAGATATCACCTCACGCCTGTCAGAATGGCTATAATTAACAAGACAGGAAACAACATGTGTTGGAGAGGTTGTGGAGAGAAGGGAACTCTCATACACTGCTGGTGGGAGTGCAAACTGGTGCAGCCACTATGGAAAACAGTATGGAGATTCCTCAAAAATCAACGATAGAACTACCATATGATCCAGCTATTCCACTGTTGGGTATTTATCCAAAGAACTTGAAAACACCAATTTGCAAAGGTACATGCACCCCTGTGTTCATTGCAGCCTTATTCACGATAGCCAAGACTTGAAGCAACCTAAGTGCCCATCAAGGGACGAATGGATAAAGAAGCTGTGGTATATATACACAATGGAATACTACTCAGCCATAAGAAATGACGAAATCCAGCCATTTGTGACAACATGGATGGACATTGAGGGTATAATGCAAAGTGAAATAAGTCAGAGGGAGAAGGTCAAATACCGTATGATTTCCTTCATTAAGTAGTAGATAATAACAACAATAAACAAACACATAGGGACAGAGATTGGATTGGTGGTTACCAGAGGGGAAGGGGGGAGGGAGGAGGGTGAAAGGGATAATTCGGTACATGTGTGTGGTGATGGGTTGTAATTAGTATTTTGGTGGTGAACATGATGTAGTCCATGCAGAAATAGAAGTACAATGATGTACACCTGAAATTTTTACAATGTTATAAACCAATGTTACTGCAAAAAACAAAAAATTAAAAAAAAAAAAAAATATATAAAAAAAAAAAAAAAAAAAAAAAAAAAAAGAGTTTAAAAGTTCCATTACGTAAATGGAGAAATAGAATATGCAGTTCTATCTCATTATATTTCCTAGTCTACTAACTTTTCCAAAGGTAAAAAATAAAACATCTAACTTCTGGAAAAAACAAACAAACAAACTAATGTAAGTATCAAGTACTATACCATCTAAATGAACGTCATTTGAAGATTCTTGCTCTCTGTTTTTCTAATAGTTTGAGCTTCTAACCCTCAGCAGCCAACTACAGTTTACTGTAGTAATATATGGCTTAAAATGCTTTATAATTTTGTCCTTATGCCACAGATCACATTAATATCTCTGTCTGGAGTGGTTCTTGAAATCTAAATTTGCAGTCTGCTTTTTGTGCCAGGAAATATGCATATTTCAGTCTCATTAAAATCACTCTACATCTGTCAAATATACCACCACCATTTAGTAACTCTGAACAAATTTTCTAGTAGAGAAAAAATAAAGCCAACATAGAAGAAAAAGAAGAAGAAAAAACAACATCCTTGACTTCAACCTGTTATCTGAACAAGTTTTCTCAGGATGGGGACTTTGGGGGAAGACGTGCCATTGTCCCTGAAGATATCTAAGAATTCAAAGCAGCTTCCAGGGAAATTTACTGAGTTTTAAAGAAGAAATAAAATGTTTAAGGGACTTGGCTAAATATTTTGGCTATGAGATCTATAATAATTTGATGTTTCTTTTCAGCAAAAAAATAAGGGGAACTGTGAAGATGAATAAAAATGAATTTTGACCCCCAAAAATTGCCTTTAATAGACACTCAGTTGCCTAAGGCAGTGATTCTCAAGATATATTCGAGAATATCCTGGTTGTCTGTGAGACATTTTTAGGAGCTGTGTGAGATCGATCAAAACTAATATCAAAATAATACTAAGACATTATTTTTCTTTTTTACTGTTTTGACATTTTACATGATGTTTCAAAAGTAGTGATCGGTAAAACTACTAGTATTAATCAAGATGGTGGCACCAAACCATACTGGAAATCATTGTATTTTTTACTGCTACACATTTTCAGTAAAGAAAAACTCTAGTTTCACTGATTGCCTTTGATTAAGTGGGAATATTATTAATTTTATTAAATCGTGACCCTTGATTACATATCTCTTTAATTTTCTGTTTGCTGAATCACATATATAGTGATTCTGCTGGATACAAAAATAAAATGGTTTTTACCTGTGACTGAGTCGTGAAATGAGCTAGCCATTTTTACATGGAAAATCATTTTTAGTTAAATAACACCCATTACAGTGTGTGCTCAAATCAGTCCCATTTTAAATTGTAAAATCAAGACAGTAGCATATGACTCAAAATCTTGTGCCAGGATGTTAATATAAAACTCACTTTATGGATATATATGTGTATATATATATGTGTGTATGTGTATACACATATTAGAAAAGTTTGGCTATGTTGTTAATATATAAGTTGTGATTTTTCACTAGTATAAGAAAATAACCCAAATTTAAGCTGTGCTTATTTTTGTAAACTTAATTCTCAGCCTCACTTCATGAACCCAAATTCCAAGCATAGCATCTGGGTATAACACTGACTTACCTCACTTTTTCCTACTCGGTATTCATATTCACAGACTCTCAAGCAAAGCTATCTCCGCAGTTTCTTCATATCTTCTCTTATATTTCCCTGTGGTTTTTTTTTTTTTTGTTATTGCTGTTAGTGGATACAGGGTTGATCAGCCCTGCTGTCTAAAATTGCTCTCTATCTCAATTATATTCCAGCTCTTCTATCCTTCAGCTTAGCTTAGTATTTTATAGACTTGACTGTATAAACTAATTGGAAATTTTGAAAAGAGCACTAGTGGAAATAGCTCTTTCTTTTAAGAGGAAAATAAAGTGTTTGATGTTATCTCTAAATTCTATAGTGAGTCAAAACTCATTGGAATGAAAGTCAAGTTCCTTAATAAACTAGTATCTGCTAATCTTTCCATTTGCTTTTCTAAACACTACACTTTATATTCTTAATATGCTGATCATTTTGTTTGTTTTGTTTTCCGAATAGGTTATTGCTCTTTCTATCTCTGCTTTTTGGCACAGGCTATATTCTATAAGTAAAATGCCTGCTTCTTCATTTTTCCCCTTACATTTCACTTGGATTCTTCCTCTCATCTTTCAGCCCTCAGCTTAAAAGTATCACAAGTTATCTTACTTGATACTCACATAGACCCCCCAAAATTGATATTCTATCAATCCTGTTTTAGAGATGAGCAAAGTATTGCTCAAAGAAACTTAAGTCCACAAAACTATTCTGTTAGCGTTGAGACATTTCAAAATCCCATTGCTTTTAAGAAATGGAACATAATGCATTTAAAAGAAGATTGATAGTGTTCTAGAAAAATATGATTTTGACAGTTATCCCAGTTGAACACTTTATTTTTAACTAAACACATAGATAAGAAGAGCTTTCTTTGAATACAAAGACCCCTTATTTTTCCTATTTTTATACTGGAAATTGTAAGTGGTTTACACAACATTACCATGGAAGTTTCCATTCAAGTATGGTCATTGAAATATAGAATTAAAGTTCAATTTCTCATTTACCCATTGAGACTTCTATTCAAAAAGTACACAAATACAAGCCCCAAACTTTTTAAATTTAGGAAAATTTATTTAATGAATGAATAATTGCAAATATCCAAATTCTTTCATGTGAAGTAGTAATGATATCAATCTTAACATACATTTCAAAAAAATTAATATTTTAACAAAATTATAAAGTGGTTGTTCCTGTTTCATTTGCCTGCTTTCGAAATGAGGAAGCCACATGGGATTTACACTTTTAAGAAAGACATGTTTATGTTGTTTTTTATACTGCTACCTCCTAGGAATGCTTTAAAGCACCATATAAACACTGAGCCTCATGAGTGATAATACAGACATCAGATTGAAAGCTTTGTGTTGACATACTTCTTATAATATATTTCAACAAGATCAATTATTGTATTGCATTTTATTCAGTGAAAGTATATTTTGGTATAATATGTCAAATTAGAAGAGATCTCTACATAAAAAGGTATATAATTAACATACTACAATTCTGGAATTAATGTACTACAAATTCACTTATTCCTTCATTCAGCAAATAGTTGTCAGCTAATAATGTGCATGCATTGTTCTAGAAACTGGAGAAAAGACAGGTGCCAGGCCTGCCCTTTTAGAACTTGCATTGCCTTGGAAGGAGACACACAATAAGCAAACTGACTACACACAGACAAACACACATGCACACATACACACACATATACTATTGGTTGGTGAAGATATTTAGATAGACAGAAATAAACCAGAGTAAGAGAGCTAGGGGATACTGTGGGGTGTGTATATGTTTGTTTGTGTGTTGTATAACTGGTGTGTATTCAGAGTACATGAATGTGTCTGTATGTGTGCTGTGTGCTCAGTACATGTGAGGGTTTGGCTTATGAGTGTGCTTGTGTGAGTCTGTGTACATGTATGTATGTTATTTTATGCATCCTTGTTAGGAAAGGCCCCTAGTGACATTTTCAGAGAAACCTAAAGATAGTGAAGCAGAAATCCAGGTGCATGAGGGAAGAGCATTACCAATGGAGAGGAGAATATCTGAAAATGCCTCAATGGCTGAAGCATGCTGTTTGTGATAGAGGTAAAGAAGAAGGCCAGAGTAACAAGAAAGAGGAAGGAGTAGAAAGTAATTCACAGAAGTCGTGGGGTGGCCATATCCTTTAAATTGGTGTTGGATAGAAAGTCATTGGAAGATTTCATGGCCAAGAAGGAATATGATCTAATTTACATTTTAAAACGATTCCTCTAGTTGCTGGGTGGAGAGGTCACCATTAAATGAAAAATAATTAATTATAATGAAAAGAGGGGGAAGTGGATACAATTGATTAGTGAAAAAGATATTGTTTGAACAACCAATGGGTCAAAGAAGAAATTGAAACATATCCTGAGAAAAATGAAAATGGAAATATAACATACCAAAGCTCATGAGATGCAGCAAAAGCATCTCTAGGAGGGAGTTTGTAGGATAAATGCCTACATCGAGAAACATGAATAATCTCAGATAACCTAACTTTACACCTCAAGCAACTAGAAAAAGAAGAACAAACTAAGCCCACAGTTAGCAGAAGAAAGGAAATAACAAAGATCAGAGTGGAAATAAATGAAATAGAGTCTAAAAAGACAATAGAAAATATGAATGAAAATAGTGCTGGGTTTTTTAAATAAAATTGACAAAACTTCAGCTAGACTCAACAAGAAAAAGAGAGAAGACTCGAATAAATAAAATCAAAAATGAAAGAGGAGATGTTACAACTGATACCGCAGAAATGCAAAGGACATAAGAGACTACTCTGAACATTATGCACCAACAAATTGGACAACCTAGAAGAAGTGGATAAATTCCTAGAAACATAAACCTCCCAAGACTGAATCATGAAGAAATAGAAAATCTGAACAGATTGATTACTACTAAGGAGTTTGAATCAGTAATCTAAAACCTCCCAACAAACAGAAGTCCAGGAAAAGATGGCTTCACTGACGAATTTAACATTTAAAGAAGAATTAATATAAATCCTTCACAAACTCTTCCAATAAATAGAAGAAGAGGGAACACCTTTTATGAGGACAGCATTGCCCTGATACCAAAACCAGACAAGAACACCACAAGAAAAGAAAATTACTGGCCAATATCCCTGATGAACATAGACGCAAAAACTCCCACCAAAATATTAACAAACTAAATTCAACAATACATTAAAAGGATCATACATCATGATCAAGTGGGATTTATTCCAGTGATGCAAGGATGGTTCAACAACTGCAAATCAGTCAATGTGATACACCACATTAACAAAATGAAGGACAAAAATCACATGATCATCTCAGTAGATGCCAAAAAAGCTTTTGAGAAAATTCAACATCCATTTGTGTTAAAAGCTCTCAACAGAGTGGGTATATAGAGAACATACCTCAACATAATAAAGGCCATATATGACAAACCCAAGCTAGCATCATACCCAATGGTGAAAAGAAGAAAACTTTTCCTCCAAGATCAAGAACAAGACAAGGATGCCCACTCTCACCACTTTTATTTAACGAAGTATTGAAAGTCCTAGCCAGAGCAATTGAGCAAGAAAAAGAAATAAAAGCCATCCAAATTAGAATGAAGGAGGGAAAACTGTCATTATGTCATTATTTGCAGATGACATAATATTATGTATAGAAAACCCTAAAGACTCCACCAAAAAACTGTTAGAACTAATAAGTGACTTCGGTAAAGTTGCAGGATACAAAATCAATATACAAAAATCTGTTGTGTTTCTACACACTAATAACAAACTATCAGAGAGAGAGAGAGATATTAAGAAAACAATCCCATTTACAATGTCATGAATAAAGTACCTACTAATAAACTTAACCAGGGAGGTGAAAAACCTGCACACTGAAAACTATAACATATTGACAAAAGAAATTGAAGAAGACACAAATAAATGGAAAAATATTCCATGCTCATGGATTGGAAGAATTAATATTTTAAAATATCCATGCTACCCAAAGCCATCTATAGATTCAAGGCAATCCCTATCAAATGTCCAATGCCATTTTTCACAGAAATAGAACAAACAATCCTAAAATGTGTATGGAACCACGAAAGACCCCAAATAGCCAAAGCAATCTTGAGAAGGAAGAACAAAGCTGGAAGCATCATGCTTCCTGATTTCAAACTATATTACAAAGCCTTATTAAACAAAACAGCATGATATTGGCATAAAAACAGACACATAGATCAATGGAACAGAATAGAGATTCCAGAAATAAACCCATGCATGTATAGTCAATTAATGTACAACAGAGGAGCTAAGAATATACAGTGGAGAAAAGATAGTCTTTTCAATAAGTGATTTTGGGAAAACTGGACATCCACATGTAAAAGAATGAAACTGTACCACTATCTTACACAATGCAAAAATTTTAACTTTAAACGGATTAAAGACTGGAATATAATATGTGAAACCATAAAACTTCTAGAAGAAAACATAGGCAGTAAGCTCCTTTACATTGGTCTTAGCGATGATATTTTGAGTTTGACACCAAAAGCAAAGGCAAGAAAAGCAAAAATAAACAAGAGGTACTACATCAAACTGAAAAGCTTCTGCACAGCAAAGGAAACCATCAATAAGATGAAAAGGCAACCTACAAAATGTGAGAAAATATTTGCAAATCATATATCTGTTAAGGGGTTAATATCCAAAATAAATAAAGAACTAATACAACCCAGTAGCAAAAAAAAAAAAAATCCAATTAAAAAGTGGGCAGAGCATCCAAATAGACATTTTTCCAAAGAAGACATACAGATGACAATAGGAACATGAAAACGTGCTCACTATCACTAATCATCAAGGAAATGCAAATTAAAACCACAATGAGATATCACCTCACACCTGTTAGAATGGCTATTATCAGAAAGACAGGAAATAACAAGTGTTGGTGAGGATGTGGAGAAAAGGGAACCCTTGAGCACAGTTGATGGGAATGTAAATTGGTGTAGCCACTATGGAAAAGAGTATGGAGGTTCCTCAGAAAATTAAAAATAGAACTACTATGTGTTCCAGCAATTCTACTTCTGAGTATTTATCCAAAGGAAATGAAAATACTAACTCAAAAAGATATTTGCACTCTCATGTTCTTTGCAGCATTATTTACAATAGCCAAGACATGGAAAAATCTGTGTCCATCAACAGATTGATGATTTATGCATTCATCAATAGATGAATGCATAAAGAGATTGTTATATATATACACATACACATATATATATAAACACAAACATAACACACACATATATATTTGTATATACACACACATATATAATTGAATATTATTCAGCCATAAAAACGAAGGAAATCCTGCTGTTTGCAATATTGGTGGATCTTAAGGGCATTATGCTAAGTGAAATAAGTCAGATAAATACTTCTGATCTCACTTATATGTGGAATCTAAATAAAAAAGAACTCATAGAAACAGAGAACATATTGGTGGTTGCCAAAGATGGGCGTTAGGTGAAATGAGTGAAGGGGGTCAAAAGGTACAAACTTCCAGTTGTAAAATAATTAGTCCTGGGGATATAACGTACATCATGGTGACAATAGTTAATAATACTGTATTGTATATTTGAAAATTGCTAGGAAAGTAGATCTTAAAAGTTCTCATCACAAGAAAAGAAATTTATAACTGTGTGGTGACAAATGTTAACTAGACTATTGTGGTGATCTTTTCACAATTTATACAAATATCAAATCATTACGTTGTACACCTGAAACTAATGTAATATTATGTCAATTATATCTCAATTTCAAAAAAAAAGCATTTAGTTCATTCTTAAATCGGATGGTTACTGTCTTACATTTATATCTTTGAAGATACACAGTGAAACAGTGTTATAAAGTTGAAATTATAGATATTTTTAAATTTGTAAATTAGAATCCTATTTGCAATTTGGGAAAATAATTATTGAGAGAAGAGGAATCAAAAAACAAAAATAAAAAAGACAAATTAATTGAATAAAATCTAAATTCAAGTCTGTTGAATAAAATTTCTGTTCAACACTAAAATATATAATGACATATATGTTAGTTATAACTCCTTGATCTTCCTACCCTTCTTTTAAAATTTTTTTGAATTTATCGTTTCTTGTTATCACCATAAATAAAACTATTCTGAACTCAACTTTTTTTTCTTCCTATATGCTATATTATGTATGTATCCTATCTTCATGATATATTATAGCAAAATTTTGTTTGTTACTCATTACAACCTTAATAATCAATCCCTGTTTAGTCTGTCTTCTTTTGAGGCAAGTTTAAATATGTTTGTGTTGATTAGAATGCTTGCAGATAACAAAACCACTTGACTTAAAATGGCTTAAGCACTGAAGTTATGTAATCATTTCATTTAACAGTAAGTTCTGAGATAGACTATTCCAGGGGAGATGCAATCACTCAAAGAAAATGTCAAAGGTCTGTGTTATTTATTTCATTCTGCTCTTTCTTCTTGCCTATTGGCTTTTTGTCTTTGTTGGCTCTGGGTCATAAGAGGTCACAGCATCAAGAATGACAACCATTGAATTGAAGGCAGGAAGGAAGAGTAGGATTTTTTACCTATCTCTTTAGTAGGTGCAACATTCTTCAAATAAAGTCTTCTTAATACTCAAGACTAGAACTGGGTTATGTGTACATCCTTAAAGCAATCATTAGCAAAGGAGAATGAAGTAAACACTTCTTAGTATAGGAATGGCTCATCTTGAATTTAAGAGAGGAGTCCACCTTTATTGAAAATATTGTTCCAAACATAATTGTGTTTCCTTAAATGCAGGAGGAAGAAAGGTATAGACATTGTATAAACACAACAGCATCTGACACATTTTTAAAAACTCAGAAATTTTAGGCGAAGTAAGTGGAACTGCCCAAAGGCAAAATATAAATTTCATTTGAATTTGACTGATAGTGGGAACTGTATCTGAACCAACACTTTTACTGCTCCAATTTTCTCTACCTTCTAAAACGTTTGGTCATAGTCTTTGGATCTAAATCAGATACCTTTCCACATCTCTCATTCCTTATTTTTTATCCCAATCATTAAGTCAATTTGAAACTTGCCAGTGTTGAGGCATTTCTTCCATTCATAAATCTTATGGAGTTTTTAAAATATTTGTGTGTTTGACTCTATAAAAACGTGATTATCCTTATATCCTTTAAAATTTTTCTTCATTACTATTATATTACTTTAAGCGTATAGTTAATTTGTTTTCTAAGCTGGTTCATAGCTCATTTTTTGAATGCTATAAGTCTTCAATCACATGGTTAGTTTTCTGATGACAGTGTTTATGTATGTTAATATATTTCTCAAGTAAAGAAAATGTCATTTTACAAAAATAAAGGGCATAGCTAAGTTGAAATGCCCACAAAATAATAGGTATCTTGTGTTTTTTACCATGAGGTAAGCTGCTACCTATATAATGTCAAGAGTACTAGACATTGGTATAAAAAAGAGACAGCAAAAATTTCACTGGTTTCAAATATTTTAATGGCATCTGTTATACATGTTTCAACTCAATCTGATTTTTTTGTTGCGGTTTATCTTTCTCAATTTTATACTATTAGCTGGTCAAATTCAGCGGTTGAGACTCAGCTGGCACAGTCCCTGTCTCTAGCTCTGAAACAACCGAGGATGCTGGGATGAATGTTGAGTGGGAGCAGTAGGCTCAGAGAATCTTTCTCAATCCTGCTAAGGCAGGAGTGGAGAAAGGATCAGATGTGGATTTGAAGAAATTTTCTGTGCTTGGCAGAAGATACTGAGAAACTATCTAGCTACATGGAATAAAGTATCAATCCACATTAATGTAAATACTATGTGTTTTGTGTAGCTCAAGTAACAGGGAATTTCTGACATTTTCTGAATAGACTAGAACAAGTTAATTTCATTTCCCCTCTTGTTTATGAAAGTAAACTTTACATTTAATTTTTAAACATTTTATTATCCTTCAAATATCACCAGCACTGTGGAGGGCATGTAAAGAATATATTTTATTAAATTGTGTTTATAATTTTAAAAGAACATGAAAACATAAATTGAGACGACTGTATTCTTTCAAGAATAGAAAAGAGATAAGGGTAGATTGGGATTTCTCTCCCAAGTAAAGATTAAGTAAGGATTATACATTCACTCCATCCATTCATTTTCCCAAGTGAGTTGATAAAACATGGTCAGGTAACATTGGCATAGGAGCTGGTTTCACAGAGTATAGAGGTTAGATTTTAGGGGTAGCTGCTTTCACTGCTTAGTTATCAAACAATGACTCGTGCTATACTATTGAAGAGACAATACTGTTAAAGGAGATGAATTATGGGCCATATATATTGTCAATTTGTGAAGACACTTGTGGGGTTTAGATGAGATAATGGATGTGAATAGGAGAGATTTTTTATCATGAAAATCATTATACAAAGATATTAAAGAATAGATTTCATCAAGTTGCTAAGACTTAGTATTTAATTATGTCTATTAATTTAGTATTTTTTTAGAATCTCAGAAATTTGAAAATACCAATTGAGAACTGAAAATTTGATGATTTAGAGAGGAAATGAGATACTCTCTTTTATCACTTTACTTTCTTATTCACCTAAACATCTAGAACATGGGCAGTGAAAGACAGGCATTAACAGATGCTATTTGAAGAATAATAGAAGCATTCTAACTTCAAGAAAAAGCTCAGAGAAAAAAGCAAACTTCTGCCTGCGGTGGCCTTACCATTGCACCTCATTGGTAATATAGTGTCAGCTTAAATCAGGGAAAGGGCCATAGAAACACACAGGTGAAGTGAAACAACCAACACAATGGTGAGTAAGCTTTTAGGTTTCTTTCTCATTTGTAAATAATGAGATTCCCCTAAGTCTTTCCATCTATACCCTGCAGTTCAGTTCATTGAAAAGGATAACAATGAGTTCTATAGTAAGAGTATTGTTAAAAGTCATTCTCAAGAAGAGGTTAATAAATACATACTTTCAGTTGCTTTTGCAATGAACTCACTGCAAAGCTGTACTAAAACATAATGGCATTGACATAGCACATATTGCGTTAAGGCCGAACCATATTTCCCTCAGATTTGCAAGTAATGTCATTTGGTCGTACTTCCTAGGCTTGCAAATGTGTCATAATTGGCTGTCTCCCAGGAACTCTGGACTCACACATAGTGTGATAAGAATAAGAAAGTATTTAATTAGCCAGTGATTACTCAGCTGTGTTTTGTTTTTCTGTATAGTTTTTTGACACAATAACATACTCTGGGGCAACCTAAAATAAAGGTTAATTTGTGCTCAACTTATAGCAATGCTCCTTGTCTGACCAGAATTTACATCAGACAATGAAATGTGCTTTTAAGTAGTTTTTCTTTAAGAGAAACTGAAGGAAAAAAAAGAGTGCCACAAAGATGAATAGCCAAAGTGCTTTGGGGTTTATTTGTTTTATTGTATGTGATGTACATAAACCAAATTGGTTTCCATTTTAGGGCATTCTGATATCGATTACTTTGTGCTGGTAAAGCATACTGTATTATGCAGTTTCCCATGGAAATAATCCCTGCCTTACGGGTTTACAGCTTGAACCTTCAGAACTATCCAAGCAGTACGATTCAGACATATGCTGCTTAGCAAGCTGACTGGTACAAAAGCTGCCGCTGAATTCTTAGTAAAGTTCCTGCATCAGCACCAAGAGCACAGGCGCAAACAACGATGATCTGTTCTATGTCTGTGACATAATCAATGAACTTTCAATAGAAGACAACAGATTTCTAGAGTTCTCTCTCTAACACTAAATGCTATTTAACTGAATAAAGAATAGTGAAATGTTAGCATCCCTATACTGTGGTTGATTTTTGCATAAAAATCAGAGTTTCTAGTACATTTTTAAAAAGAAACTGTGATTATCGAAAACCGCTGGTGACAATATGTTAAGTCTCCTTTTACACTCATATTTTTTTTCTGGCAAAATTCTTGGTGGAGAATTTCAAACATAAAAATGAGCATTGCAGGGCTGGCCCCGTGGCTTGGCGATTAAGTGTGTGCGCTCCGCTGCTGGCAGCCCAGGTTGGGATCCTGGGCGCGCACCGACACACCGCTTCTCGGGCCATGCTGAGGCCGTGTCCCACATACAGCAACTGGAAGGCTGTGCACCTATGACGTACAACTATCTACTGGGGGTTTTGGGGCAAAAAAAAGGAGGAGGATTGGCAATGGATGTTAGCTCAGAGCTGGTCTTCCTCAGCAAAAAGAGGATTAGCACGGATGTTAGCTGAGGGCTGATCTTCCTCACAAAAAAAAAAAAAAAGAGCATTGGTGAGCTAGAAGGATTTCAAACAAGAGTAGATAAAATAAATTTTTTAAAATATGTTTCATTTAATCAAAAGAGACAACATTTATTTAACAAATTTTAAAAGCTTTGACTGTATAAAGATATATTTTTTCATATTCCATATATATCTAAATTATGTAAAATACAAAATATTTTAATAAATTGTATTAAATTCAGTAACAAGAAAAAGCCCTAATTTATGAATACTTGAAATAAGAAATATATTTACATACAGAAGGACTCTATTCAGGAGCTCCTGTCCCAAAAATCTCAAGATATTGTATGAATAGACCCTTTCGAATGTGACTATATAAGACATAAAAATGAAAGATGCTGAGTAAATTTGCATTGCTTCTATATATAACTGATGTTTTACATAGATATACTAAGGATACTGAATCCCTTTATTCTAATATCAGGAGTAAAAACATGCTTACTTAGAATTTATTTTTTATAGAAACCCCGTAAAATGTTTAATAGTTATATATATTTATAATGTATATGGTAAATGTAGCATAATTTTATGCTTCTGGTTTTATAAATAAAATATGTAGTCTGAGAATCTAACTTTTTTTAAGCCTTTTGAATTTTCTGTTCTTTTTCTTTAACTTTGTCAGAAAATATAGTTGATTTTTCAAATAATAAACCTACTCAATTTAGATATCTTGCCTCTCTCCATTTTTTCTACTAAGAAAGTTTTTAAAAAATGGTGCTGAATAAAATATAACTAAACTATCATAAAACTATACTTATTAAAAATATGATGTGAAGTGCAAAGTAGATGAGGTTTAGACAAGCCAATATTTAAAAGAATGACCACTTATTTTCTACTATAAAGTAATAAAAATTGTTTTGTAAAACTTGAATAAAGGTAATTATATGAGAAAGATATAATCAACTACATTCGTGTCAGGAATAGCTATTAGCATAGTTCAAGAGATACGAAATTATACATGTCCAGGTACGTATGTGTTCAAAATCTAATTCTTGAATGAATAGCTATAATCCTATTTAAACTTTAAGTAGCAACAATATGTTTCTGAGAAGTAATGCAGCTGTCTTCGTTCAAAAGATGCACGCTCTCTCCATCTTCAAAGGATAACAATTCAAAGTCTAGGGGGCTACTCTGTCCAGAGTCAAGTCAGGATCTCCACATATCTCTTGTTCTGTCCTACATATCGCTTATTCGGTCTCTAATATATGGACAAAATTGTTAATCTACAGATCACCATCAGACCTATGTAATAAAGCAGGGAGATGGGAAAACTCTTCAATAGATGAGTTAAAATATTTAACAAAGAAAGAAAAAAAATATGGGTAGATATATAGTTCTTGTTTCAACAACTTGTTACAAGCGTTGTTTCTCCATTACATATTCGTTGCTTCATTTTTTCTTTCTTTCAAACAGTATATTTTGGTATGTGTTCTATAACTGGTAGTGTGATCTGTTCATTCATTCTTTAGGGACACGAGCCCTTAGTAGCCCTACTTCTAAGTGTTTGTTACGGTCATATATCTATCTATCCATCAATCAGTCTATCTATCTATCTATCTATCTGTCTATATTTTTTCTTATTTGTCCAATGATAAGAGGAACTTGAATTACTGAATTAGCTAAGTTGCAGTTTCACAATCTAGTTAAACGAACCCTGGCGTAATCATTACTTCTTTGAATTTAAAAACCCATAAAGAGTAAAGTCCACAATGAAGAACAAAAATTCTATGAATGGATCAGGAGTTGTAACAGAAAGAGATACAATTTATACTTCTACCCCTTGTTTTCCAAATCCACTTTTTTTTTTTTTTTTGGTGAGGAAGATTAGCCCTGAGCTAACATCCGTTGCTAATCCTCCTCTTTTTGCTGAGGAAGATTGGCCCTGGGCTAACATCTGTGCCCATCTTCCTCTACGTTATGTGTGGGACGCCTGCCACAGCATGGCTTGATAAGCGGTGCGTAGGTCCACGTCCGGAACCTGAACCTGCAAACCTGAGGCTGCCAAAGCAGATCGCATGAACTTAACCCCTACGCCACTGGGCCGGCCCCTAAATCCACATATTTTGACTCTTGAAAAATATCACCATAAATTTTGTATTGATGCAGATCATTTACTCTAAGCCCTTTGGTTTGTCTCCCAGAAGGTACCAAAATTTGGGAAATATGATAAGATTAGTGAATATGTAAACATGAGTTGATTGTCCTGTTTTATTTTGCTATAAAATGAGTTTCTAGATTGGATTAGGTTCTTACTTCTTCATATTTTTCTTTTCACACTGAAGTCTTTTATGCACATGTGAACTTGACAGAGCCTATAATATGTGTCTGTTTCCTAGCAGCAAAGGAGTCTGGAATGAGTTTATGGAATCTGCTTTGGGCACGCAGACTTGTTAACATGAGAAAGGTGTTCTCTAAAGATGCTAGCTGCAGAGAGAGAGAGAAAGAATGAGAGAGTGATAGATAGAGAGATCTATAATCTCTCATTTTATAGATGACAAAATAGAGACAATTGAAATACATTGAAATACAGATTTTCTGACAGCCATGTTAGTACTGTAGGATCATTGATATTATAATTGCCCCTTTTGTTGGTTGTGTACTGAAGAGTTGTCATAGTACTTCTGTATAAATATGAAAGCAAATAAATCTGAACTTCATAAAATGGACTAATGTTGACTAATTTCATCTTGAACATGTTTACATTGAATAGACATATTCTCTAAATGTGAAGAGAAGACTTAGAATGAGGACATCAGAAATACAATCTCTTGGGCCAAGGGCAGTGCACAAAAAGCACTACAGGAAACAATGATTCTGATGATGTCTTAGTCAGTATGCTGGAGAAGGAGGGTCAAAGGGAAAATACCAAATACACTTTCATAATAAAAAACATGTTGAGATAACTTTAATTTTTTAAAGGATAGTCCATTAATTAGGAAAAATCTTCTCTTCCCATTTCTATTGGAAAAAATTGGAGGGCAGGAAAAATTTAAACTGTAAAAAATGAGATATAAGATTGATATAAATTGACAACAATTTTTTGAATACACCAAAACTACTAACTTTATACCAAATAGAAGATGATATTATATATGATCATATATACGATGTATTCGTCTTATTTTCTATTTTATTGTTTACCATTAATCTATGTTATTATTTTCATAAGATGTATAATGTAAACTTTTTAAAGTTCTTTTGTTATGTAAAGGACCAAAGTTGTTTTAAAAGAAGTTCATTTACAATGTTACATTGAATGTCTAGGGAAATGCAAGGCATGATATATTGATGGAAAAGTGGTTTATTAATTTATTTTTGGCAACAAACTACTCTGTGTTTATATCTTATAAACCATAATAAATATAGTAACATATACTTCAGTATTTTATCAATAACCAATGTGTCTAAATTTACTCCCACATTATTTTTTTCAACTAATATTTTAAAGTAGAATTGCATTCATCAGGCATTGATGGTTGTTATAACTATCTTGGTGATAGTAAAAGTCATAAAATAAAATATATTTAATATCACTTCATAAATAGAAATATGTTTGAGAAAATTGTTACTTTATTGTCTTTAGAATGGCCCTGTTTCTCTGATGTTTTGATGTTCTTTTCAAGTCATTACTAACGATTACATTTTATCTCTTTTCTGAAACCCCCAAATTTGTATTTCTGATGCCCATATTTATCTTGGTGTTGGAAACACAGGTGTGGTACCATAGTGATATGGTATTTTGCATTGCGTCAAGAACTCTGAGAACAATCACAAGTTAATATGGCATGCTAAACTTCAAATTTTTCTAGTCCTATATTAGGACTATAGGAAACCTGTGAATAGGCTTCCTCCTGAGTCCTTAAACATGAGAGAAAGACACAAAAAAACAAGTAAGTGGAGATCAAAAGTGTCAACTGCATTTCTGATAAGCACATATCAGTAGGATATGGCTTGAGAATGTGGCAACAATAGGCTTCCTATTAACAAACTAAGAATTACACAAGTTTACCTCCCCCCTTCCCCTCTTCCCCACCTTTTCATCCCCACCACAGGTATAACTGAACCATCGCAAGCTTTGGCTTACTGGGGCACACATCTCTTACTACATGGAAGAAGATAAAGCAGAAAGATTTCCTCCTGCAGGCAGCCTGGCTGCCTAAATAACTGAGGGAGGAAGTGGCTGAGCCACAAGAAGAGTGTGTTTATTTCCTCTCACATGTGAAGATTCTGAATATTTTGCATGAAGTCCCCATTCATCCCCCAACTAAAGAAACTCCTTCTAACAGTTGATACCTTTATATTTGCTTTTTCAAACTTTTTTTTCTCTTCAAAAACTTTAAGAAAAAGTAAGGCTTTCCAATCCCAACTGTGTGACTGAATGAGGACAGACACCATAACAGTCTTAGCCACCATACATCACACTCATGAGAGCCTTTGTTCACTGGACTTACATCACAGATGTCAGCGTTCTCTGTTATGTCACCTACGGCGTGATCAGATGCACAGAAACAGGCCATTGACTCCTATTACTTTTCTAAGTCTCTCCTTCCTCTAACAGAACAAGAGAGGTATTCTGGTTTAGAAAGCTCTTGAAATTGATGCTACTGGGATAGGTGTTCCTGCAACAAAAGCAAGGCACAGATCCATTATGAATTCTTCATGTTGGGATTAGAAAAGAAGCGCTTTCTATCTATATTCACTTTGTTATTCAAATAGTGTTTTGGATGTATCTTTCTCCTCTCCTGCAGTTCAAATTTCTCCAGGTAAAGGCAAGAACAAACTAATGCCTTGCCTTGGCATCCGAGGTGTTCAATTGCAATGACAGCCTCTCTAGAATTGTGAATACTTGATCCTAAACTTCATACCTATGGGTCCTTCTGTGTCCCTCTACAGTATAGATTTTGCTTTCCCAGTCTAAAACATGCTAATTTACATATTTTGTAAAATTAGACCAAATGTGAAAAAAAAAAAAGTGCTGTGTTTTCATAGCAAAATGATTTATTTTATTCTCTATTTTCTTCTGATTTGACAGAAATTTCTATCTCAGATGTTTTCAGGGGAAATGCAGGTTCCTATGGGGACCATCCCCTAACTCTGTTCCCCCAGGATGGAAATGTCGCCAGTGATCAGCAATTTTAGGTTAACCACCCTGGTGGAGGTTTAGAGGAGGCTGTCAATATTTCTACCCTGTAAGACTTGTATAACCCAGATACCACACAAAGTGATATTCTATGAAGAGACTTTGATTTATCTCTTTGATATAACTGCTGTAAGTTCACTTTGTTATTATTTTGCTACAACTCCCCTTAAAATAGCACTTTTATTTGCTTACATCTGGTGGAGATGCAGCTATCACTATTATTATCCCTTGATTTATCAAAGTTTAATGAAAGCCTACAATGTACCAGGTAATATGCAACATATTGGGGTTAAAAAGGAAACAAAATTAAAATATGGTCTCTGTCCTTATAGAGCTCATGTCTAATAGGAGGTACAGAAAAGCAAATAAACTATTATAAATCAATAAAATAAATGTTATCATGTTGGAAATAGAGACTTTTTTGTCTTAAAAAGTGTTGATCTTGGGGCCGGGCCCGGTGGCGCTGGTGGTTAAGTTCTCGCTCCACTTCTGGTGGCCTGGCGTTCGTGAGTTCCAATCCTGGACGCGGACCTGTGCACCGCTCATCAAGCCACGCTGTGGTAGACATCCCACATAAAACAGAGGAAGATGGGCACAGGTGTTAGCCCAGGGCCCATCTTCCTCAGCAAAAAAGAGGAGGATTGGCAATAGGTGTTAGCTCAGGGCTAATTTCCTCACATACACACACAAAAGTGTAGGTCTTAATACAGAATGATATTTAGTAATCCACTGTAAGCTTTACCTTTGCCAATCTTGGCGCTTGATTTGTCTGAATACATCCAGGTTCTTATAGTAGCTTCCTACATCATAAATTTCTAACTAGCTTTATCTCTATTGTACGTTCAGTCAGTTCAAACTGCAGATCTACTTCACAGAAAAGTAAAATTGATTACTTGTTATTCGATGCCCAGCCAAATAGGCTTCATACGGCCACCCTGACCTCTGCCATATCTTATTTGACTACACTTTTCAACAGGTTGATTGTTTTGTTTACATATGGACAAAGATGGTGTAGACAATGAATGGGAGAGATTCCATTAATTTGCATCTTTCTGGGAAAGTGGTGAATAGAATTTATCAATAACCAGACAGCAAAAATGGAGAAAGAAATGAAGAGGGAATCTCATATGAAAACAAAGATAGATTAAGTAGAAAGAAAACCAAAGTTTACAATAGATCAGAAATAATTTGGATTTTATAATTGAATTTAAGAGTGTTTTTATGGCAAGCTTCCTCTGCCCCTCCAAAAGCATAAATGTAACTAAAACCAATCCTCCTGAAAGCTGATGAGAATCAAGAAACCAATTCAAAAACAAAACAAACATTTAAAAGAGAGAGCAATTTGGACTCCACCAAATAAAAGAGGCAAGCAATTAATATAGTTTTAATAACAAACGAAGACTAACAAGGGGGAATGTCAATTAGAAGTCAAACAAATTAAATTTTAAATAACCTAATAAACAAAAGCCAAGTTCTAATTCTGTTGCAGGCAAGTCATTGGCTTTTAAAAGATGTCCTTGAAAAATATTTAGCCATTATGCTACTTATTATTTCTGATAAACAATGTAGGGGATTGCTTCTGCTTTTGATCAGCTTTTAAAAGGGGAAAATTATCTTTCTGATTGAAATGTAAGCTCTAACAAGACAGAGATTTTCCTGCTTCATTCATTGTTGTAGTCAAGGTGTTTTTTCAATAGTTTTTTAACACATTCTAGGCATGGATATATATTTTTAGAATTAACGTTGAATGAATTTGTGGCAAAATAATTCATTGAAACACCCACTGCTTCAAATTGATTCTCACTGCTTCAAATTGATTAAAAGGAAAGTGCTAAAGAATTAGAAGTGAAATTTGTTTTAGTCTGTCAATCCACTCCTTCCTTTCCAAAGGAAAAGTATGGTTTATGCACAGCAACTTGGGCATCCCTTGTCCTTAGGGTATAATTAAGTGGCTTTTGTTGCCTAAAACCTAAGAATGTGAAGGAAAAATAATACATTTTTCATAATAAGGAAGAGGCTGTAGTTCTTGAAGACTAAAGAAACATGAGAATTTGGAGCAGCTTCCCTCAAGACAGGAACATTTCAGTCAAGGTAGGGAAGGACATAAGATTTAGAACCTCACTAGAAGCACAGCCAGACCCCTGCCTATGTCCCAGTAAGTGCCTCCAGGAACTAACAGAATCGTGTAAAAGAATGGGTGGGGTGTTCCCATTAAAAGAAGGGTAAATCCAAGGAGCCAGAGCTCTCAGCCTCGAAATTCCCATCAGCCTGACCATATGGTTGGAGCAGAGTTAACTTTGATTTAGAGAATGAACAATTATCTCAACCAAATCACCAGTAAAATGGGAGGCTTCATTGACCTCATTGATTGGGTTAATTAATTCCTATTATTATATGACCTCATAGCACTCCACCTTTATAGCTGTTATCACAGTTAATATTTTACATTTATTTGTGTCACTTGATTAATATCTGTCTCTATGGTTAAAGTGTAAGCTTTATGAAAGCAGATGTCATGCTTCTTTTTTCACCCTCTTCTAGACCATAGAAATCTCATAATAAAAGTTATATGAATGAATGTGCCCCATAATGTATATTCAAGCCTGCCAAGAGCCATATATGAAAAAAGTTGATTTCTCTCAGAAATATTTTGTAAAGAAACCCATACTAGACATATGGATTAGACATATTGATCTGATTATCAAATTCAGATAAAACGTTCAAGAGAAAAGTGATTCAAGAAATGTCCTTCACAGGAAAGACAGAAGTTGGTAAATTCCATACTGCTGATAATCTTCAGAAATGCATTAGCCCCTTTCAACCACTCAGTTAGATATGTGCCTTCCATGTTCTCTGCCTTGGTGGTGTAGCATTGTTTTTGAAAGTCCAGGACTCAAAGAACTAGGAGATATTTCTTTCTTCTATTTTAACTAGTAAGAGTACTATATAGTTTACAGAGTTAAATATCAAAAAATAAAATTTAAAATTAATTTCTTAAAACTACAGGACAGCTCAACAAATTGCAACACATTAAGAAACCTCAGTATATGGAGTCATCTTGTTTTATATAATGTGAATTATATTTGTCAAGCCAGACCTGGTTTTAAATGCCACCTCTAAATAAATATGAGAATATCAACAATTTACTTAATCTCCCAGTGCTTCAGTTTCCTCATTGCTAAAATGGACATAATAATGGTATTTGTAGAAAACATGGTTCTGAGGACTAAATTAAATTATTTATATATAAATATCACTTAGCACAGAGTGTGGCACATAGAAAGTGGTCAAGAAACTGTTAGCCGGGGCCGGCCCTGTGGCTTGGTGGTTGAGTGTGCGCGCTCCGCTGCTGGTGGCCCGGGTTCGGATCCCGGGTGCGCAGCGATGCACCGCTTCTCCGGCCATGCTAAGGGCATGTCCCACATGCAGCAACTAGAGGGATGTGCAGCTATGGCATGAAACTATCTACTGGGGCTTTGGGGGAAAAAAAATAAATAAAATTATTAAAAAAAAAAGAAACGGTTAGCCAGTAATGATAGTAATCAGTAATTAGTCATCTATTATGCCCCAGGGGTCTTTCTTATATATTTAAAATAATTATCTGAATTTGAATCCATTGTCAACTTTAATGCAGTCTATAGTTTTCCCTTTAATTTTAGTTTGGCTTGTTCCATTTGTAGAAATTTGATAACATTGCCTTGTTGATTCTTTTCCTGTGTGTTTTCTTTGGTTACTTGAGAAAGTTGTTGTTCTTCCACAGGTCTGAAAAATCTTCTACTTTATATTCTTCATTTTGAAGAAAAACGGATATTTAATTGAGAAACAGGTGGATGGGGTTAGACAATACAGGGATATTCAAACGCAGGTTCTTCCTGCTGTGCCAGAGAGGCCTTTGAAAGTATCTTTTCCTGTGGTGCTATGAACATTCTTAGGGTATTTGAGAAAATGCATTGGTGTCACCAAATTCCACAAAATATTTCAGGAAAAAAAAAAAGACATATTCTCCAGCTAGTGATTAAAGATTAATTAACCCTATATTTATTACCTACCTAGACTATTATTCAACTCGCCAAGCTTGTTGTGGATACAGAGACTATTCTGATATAGATTCTGAATCTCGGATTTCACGGAAGAAGTGAGATATATGTCGAATATTCTCCATCTGCCTCTCCAGATTTGCGCTCCACCATGTACCATGCAACTCTGAGCTTCAGGAAGCTGATTTTAAGACAACATCAGTGGGCTCTTGTCCTCCTGTTCTTTGTTGGGTTCAGTTAATCAGATGCTCTGGAAGGAGATCTGGGGGCTGGAGCAGACATGTCAGTGTATCTCCTCCCACGGTTTCCTCCCTGAGAAGCTGCTCTGAGGTAGTCTTCATGTTCCTCACCCAAGACCACATGCCCTCTTCTGACTCCAGTCATAATACCCTCATTTGGTCCCTTTCACCCCAGCTTAATTAAGTCTTCTAACTGTTGATGGTGCCAGAGTGTTTCACCATTCCTTGCCAGTTTCCCTTAACCCCGGCCCCCAACTTAAACCCCTTTACTAAACTTTCGGTGTGAAAAAACTGTAGGAAGCAGGAGGAAAAAATGTGCTGCCCAACTTAATCAAATAATAAACCTAGTTACTTAGACTGAAATGCATTTCTCATATGGTCCTTCAAAGAAAGAGCTTTGACAAAATTGCTGGGAATGGTCTCTGCAGAGAGCCTTCACCTCTTGGCCCTTCCAGGATTTGCTGCACTTGTAGTGTACCTCTTTGCCTAAGAACATGCCTTTCTTGTTTGGGAAGCATAGAGCACTGGCCATGTCGGCCCAACTCTGGACAAATCTGAAAGGCCATTCTGGTTCCAGAGTTTCCCCATGGGGTTAGAAGAGACCGTTGTTGGACCTGCATTGCATCTCATCTTCTCCCTCTACCTGCTTCTGCTTCTTTCTGCTCCCTTCCATGCAATTAATCCCACAGGCCTTCCTAAGAAACACCCTGCATGCCCAGTTCTGTCACAGAACATGCATTAGTATTTAACTCTCGACAGTACTTTTTCTTTCTTATATACGGTATTTTTAATGAAGGCAATCATAAATTGAATTTCAAAACATTTTGTTCAGTAACTAAGGAAATTCTAAGGAAAGACAGTAGTAACGGTGAAGGCAAGACAATCATTTAAATATAAAGTAGCCTATTTTTTGTATAATTTTCAAATCACTTTTTATTATAACATGTTACCTTATGTTTTGTTAATGGAAAAGCCATTGCAGATTTTATAGAGAAGTGTTATCAATGCCACGTGGTGGCATAGCTTTATATTTAAAAATATTTGTATGTATAGAAACCAAGAAATTTATTATCAGAAAGAAATCAACTAACTGCAAGCACGCAGGTATGACCTAGATAAAAGAAACAATCCAGTTGAGTTGATGGTCAACTTGATGTCCTCTGACATTTTTATCTTGGTTCCCTCTCTTTAAATAGGTGTCCTGTTTTTCAGTTTTTAAGATGTAGAGAAATTTCCTTTATTGCTTCTCACAGTTAACTTAAGGGAAAAAAAGGACTAAATCAAAGATATATATGATTAGATAATTTGATATTTTTGTATATTCTTTTAATTTTTTATAGTCTATATTTTATACTTTCATAATGCAATAAAATCACATGCATGAATTTATCTCTAATGTACCTGGATTGTCTGTAGATTATATCATTATTTAATCTTCAATTCTTACCATGATCCTCAAACAAGCATATACTGAGCAAAATAACTTGGAAAATAATTTCTTTGCAAGACTCCAGGTCATGAAACTTTACTATTGTTTAATGGATTAGTTTAGCTCAACTGTAACGAAAGCCCTTTGGAAAAGTTTTATAGAGTGCTCACTGAGACCTTTCCTACACTTCTCAGACTTCCTGCAAGATGAAAAATAAACTCAAATAAAGTCACAGTCAGGAATTTGATTACTTGTAGAGAAATATATTTCTAACTGATACAAATGACAATTCCAACCATTTTTCTGTCTAGGTTATATAAGAGAAAGCTAGATATTAATCAAAGAAGGTATTCTTTCATGATAATTCATAGGAGTTCTGAGGCATTTCTCGATCCCTTTTCGTGCTGGAGGTGATGCGTTCTCATTCTTCCAGAATCAGATGAAGAAGGCTCAAATGAGTCCCTTTGGAAAGATAGAGGGTTGTTGCAAGAGGGTAGACTTGCCTCATGCTCCCCAGATGCAAATGCTCAAAGGCTCCCCTCTGTACTTTGGCATGGAGCACCAGAGAGTTAGTTACAAAGGAGCATGCCCTGTGTCCTCCTACAGTGTGTGGGACAGAGAAGAGACTCTACTTTTCTCTTAGAGAAGTGTAAAGGTTATAAGCTAGTTGGAACAGCTGACGATGACATGGCTTGTAGAGAGAAGTAAGCAGTTTTCAAACTGCATTTCTCTGTATACAGGGCAAGAAAGTATATTATGACATCGTGGAGGGTATCTGGGACTGAAATGCCTTGAAAGAACTTCACCAAGCAACCTGGAGCAGAAAATGACTGATAGTGTTTCATCAGGAGATGGAGCTAAACAGTTGTCACAACAATTCAGCTTGAGTTTGCACAGCACACATCAGGAATGATGCTATGAAGAAAGTTCGAGTGGGAAAGAGAGTACACTGTGAACAGGAAATGGAACCTTGGAAAGAGCTGGCATTTGGAGCTCTTTGGAGAAATGGCAAAGGTTGTTCAGCAGCCAAAGAATAACTACAAAGAACATTAAGTAAAAAGACTTTTGCCCTTTTTTCTCTCATTCTGTCTTATTCACCATCATCAACCCCATTGATCCTGGGAAGCCAAAAGAGAAGATGGCAAATGAGTGGAAATTAAGGGAAAAAAATAGATATTATCCCCTTTTACTTCATAGGTGCTCAGGTGATCAGGCTATGATTCAGTCTGAGCTGGGGTTGAGGCAGAAATTTCAGGTTGTATTTGAACATTAAGTTTTAATTAGTCTAGACATTTTAAATATCTGAAAATGTCAAAAATGTAGGTCACTATCTGAAATTCTCTCCAATTTTGTAAAAAGAACATCTGAGGGAATTCATCTGAAAGCTTTAATAGAGAGAGAGGGAAAAGGAGACAGAGGAGAGAGAGAAGGAGAAGCAATTTCCCATTTGCAATGTAACAGATTCAGTGTTTTCAATTGACAGTTACCTTTAGAAAGTGAATCCGATTGTGTCAACTTTGTGAGTTACAACCCATTAAAGGCCCAATGTAACCCCTGCTGCCTTTGCTGTGGCAGCTTTGTTATTTCTGTGTAAATAGCTGGAATTAAAGAAGACAAAAATATTTACCTTTGTAAATTATCAACATTTTCCTACCTTAAATGATGTTTGTTTCTCTTGAAACAACACTCTAAAAGAGTGTTGTTTTCTCTTTCATCACTTGGATGTGAGTGGAGTAGTGAGGGGAGGAGTAAAGGATTTTTCCAAATTTTAGGAAATCGTCGTGTAAGAAGTAGACTGATAGTTCAATCAATTTACTTCTATCAGCAAATTTTGAAAGTGTTTGTATTTGTTCCTTGTTCTTTTGAGTATGAAGGAAGATTTTATGTATTACTTTGGAATCTCAGTTTTATGCCACCACCAGGAAAAATGATTGAAGGGAACAAGAATTTTATTAACTCATATAATTGAAAAGTTCATGGAGTCATCCTTGCCTCAGACGTGTCCGAATCCAGATGCTCAGATAATGGCTGTGGTAATATGTTCTCCCCTACTCTTTGTCTGAGGGAGAGAGATACCATCATTATTATTCATGATCAAATTTTATTCATAACAAAACTTCAGTCATCAATATGGGAAATGTCACAAGCCAGCAATTTGGAGAACTTAGACGTACACTCAAGTCTTCTCAATCTTTATATTCTTTTTTATTTTGCTCTTCACTGAAAATATTTATCTAGTCACATGTATATACATAGATACATATATTTAATCTAACAAATGGTGAATGTAAAAGAATAAAAAAATCAAATATTTATGTAGTTTTTAAATTTCTTTCTTCCTTGCTGTAAGCATTAGACACAATCTGGATCTTGGTAAGAAAAAAAAAGAGTGTTTGAATCCTTCTGTCAATTACCACTGTAAAAATATAAAACACTTTTTAATCTCTGTAGGATTAAACTTTTCTATTCTGCCATGTCATAAGCATCCATTAGTGAGCATATTCAAAAAGGAGCCACTGCATCCAGGGAATATATAACACAATCTTGCAGGGGGATGGGAAAGAAAATATTAAACACATCTACTTGTGGGTTTTTTTTCTATAATAACAAGTTATTATTATAGAGGAAATTATAGGGAATTAAAGATCATTACGTTTGACAAGTGATGTATTGCATATAGAATTTGTCACTGGCTCTCTAATTCACTGTGTCAGACTGTCATGTGTCACAGGTCACATGAAATAATCAAGATATTCTCATGGAGAAGTGGGAATTCCATGGAGAAGGGGTTTACATTGTTACTTTCACTCATTCTTTGATTTCAGGTTGTTGCAATATGCTGCAGTTTACATGTTCCTAGCAACGTAGGTTTAGAGATTTTATTGTCAGGCAAATCAGGGACATAGTTCTGTTAATCATCACTTCCTAACAGAGTTATTTTGATCACATAAGGCTCCTTTCTGGTTTAGTGTTCTGTTTGTTTTGTTTTTATTGCCCTTCACCTCGATCCCCATTCTTACTCCTCTCCTCTCTTCAACCCTTGTACTCACCTGTTTAATGTAAATCCTTAAATGCGCCTATACTTTTGTATTTTTGGCTGTGTTGTTTTGTGTATTTGCCCCATGCTACAGATCTTGTGTAGCATTTTTGTTACTTTTTTAATTCAAAACAGTACTTTTAAGTTCTATCTATATTGCCATATGTATTTACTTTTCATTGCTTCTAAGTACGGAATGATTATTCCAAAATTTGCATCTATTGCGTTTCACATATCGATTCCCTCCCTGATTGACATCTTAGTTTTGTTTAAACCCATAGTACCAATCAATCAATATATAGATACATAAATAAAAAATTGTGGCTCACATAACTATCTTCAGGTATTTCCTTTACAATTATACTTAAAATTTCTAAAGGATGTGCACCAACACCAGGAGTGGGTGGCTGGATTATGGAGTATATGCACACAGTTTTACTAAGTACTACCAAAATATTTCCTGTAAATGCTGCACCTAGTTATGCTTCCATCAGCAGTGCATGAGACTTTTTAAATCACCTTATATTCACCAACCCTCAGCAATAAGAACTCTCTCTCTCTCTTTTTGCCATTTTTATATATGTAAATACATTTTACTTATGCGAATTTAAAATTACCAGTAAGTTTGAGAATCTCTTCATTCTGCTTCAGTGCAGTTGTTTATCTGTGCCTCTCCTCATTTTCCACTTGATTTTTTATTCCTTTCCTGTTGATTCTTAGGAATTTGTTGTCTATTCTAGATAGTAATCCCTCATCTGTGTTAGGAATTGAAAATGTGTCCATGTTTGTTTTCTTTGTTTTTAGTATTCTTTATTGAATAAAAATTCCTAATTTGGTGATAAAATATCCACTAACTTTTTTGCCTTAATTTGTGTTCAATTGGGGCATTTTTAAGAAATCAAATCCTTTTCTCTATCTATTGAGATAATAATATGACTTTTATGTTTATTCTTTAAATCTAGTAAATTGAATTGATAGTCAAATATTAAAATATCTTTGTACACGTAGAATAATCTTTGTGACATACTAGTATTTTATATATTGCTGGATTAGATTGTCTAGTATTTTGTTATGGATGTTTGCATCTATGTTCACAGGATAGATATCGACTGATCACTTGATAGGTAAATAGAAATATATTTGTATTGTCTTTGACTGATTTCAGAATCAAGATAATGCTGGCCTATAAAAATAAGTTGGTGAATATTCCCTCTTCTAGTTAGTCTTTAATTGTTTGATTAATTCATCAGTGAATCCATCATGACCTGGAATATTCTTTTTTTTTTTTTTTTTTTGTGAGGAAGATCAGCCGTGAGCTAACATCCATGCTAATCCTCCTCTTTTTGCTGAGGAAGACCGGCTCTGAGCTAACATCTATTACCAATCCTTCTCCTTTTTTTCCCCAAAGCCCCAGTAGATAGTTGTATGTCATAGTTGCACATCCTTCTAGTTGCTGTATGTGGGACTCGGCCTCCTCATGGCCGGAGAACCTGGGCCGAACCCGGGCCACCAGTAGTGGATCGCGCGCACTTAACTGCTAAGCCATGGGGCCGGCCCTGGAGTATTCTTTATGAGAATATTTTTCATTATGAGTTCAATTTTTAAGCAGATAAAGGGATAGAGATATAAGGATTAAGTAATTTAACAGATAAAGTGTTTTTTTGTTTTTTTAATGTGTCCCTTTAGGTCTGTCAATTTCACTTAAAGTATTTGAAGTTCTATTATTAGGCACATCACAATTTATGATAGATATCTCTTTTTTGTGAATTGATTATCTTACTGTTATACAATATTCCTCTTTATCTCTGGTAATGCTACTCATCTTCAAATCTATATTGGTTGATAATATTGTTCTGTCTGCTTTTTTATGCACAGTGTTTGTTTTGTATAGCTCTTTCCATTCATTTACTTTCAATCCCTTTCTTATTTTATACATAAAGTGTGTCTCCTGTAAATAATACATAGCTTTTCATTGGCTTAAATCTTCTGTCTCTTATTAGAATGTTAAGTACAGTCTATTTTAATGTAAGGGCACTATTTGTATGGTAGTGTTCAAATCTACAATCTTGGTCTTTATTGTGTACTGGTCCCTTCCAATCTTTGTTGTCTTATTCTTCTTCTCCTTACTCATTTTGCTTGAATTAAATACACATTTTAGAATTCGATTTTATTTACTTCCTTGGATTGTGCCTTTTTTTTAAGTGACTGTTCTAAGCATTATAATATCCACCATTAATTATCACAATCTACCTCCAAGTGCCAGTATAACACCTCCTGCATCAGTAGCCTTATTATATATCGTCATGTACACAACTCTTTCCTTTGTCCTTTAGTTATCATACTCAGTCAACCACATACTTTATTAACACCATAACACAAAATATGTAATTACATGTATGTTGTTGCTTTAAATATTTAGTTGGCCGTGAAAGAATTTAACAGATGGCTAAAAAGAAATGTAATTATTTTTACCCACATGTCATCATTTTTAGTGGCAATCATTCCTTTCTAGATCCTACTTTTCATCTAGTGTCATTTTTCTTCATATACTGCATTAATAAAATAAAGAACAAAATACACCTGATAATCACAATAGACGTATAAAAACTTTTTTTAAAAACTCAGCACACATTCATGATAAAAATCCTAAGCCAACTAGGAATAAAATGTAACTTCCTCAATCTAATAAATTACAAAAATTTAGAGAGACTAGCAGTCTTAACAGTGAAAGACCTATGGTTTTCTCATAAGATTAGAAAGAAAGTATGTTGGCTATGACCACTTCCATTTAGCACCATGCTTGAAGTTCTAGACAGTGTTATCAGGGAAGTAAAAGAAAAAGATAAATGCCAGCCAGATTAGAAAGAAAGAATTAAAAAGTGTTTTTTGTGGTTTTATTTTTTTTTGCTGATCATGTGATCTTGTATTGTAAATAATGCATAAAAAATCTGCTAGAACTAATCTAATGAGTACGAATTCATAGGATAGAAGATCAATATATAGAAACTGGTTGTATTTCTATACATTAGCAAGGAAAAATAAAAAATGATTCCAAAATTATTTTACTTGCCTTTGCAATTTATTCTGTTTCTTTTATATTTAAAACATCCTTCTCTTTAATTCTAGAATCAAGTATATTCTCGCAAATTTTCTTTTAGTTTTTTGTATGATTTTATTTTATTACATTTACTTATTTAATCTACCTGTTATTTAATGATAAATGGTACTAAGTAATAAAGAAAATCTACACTACTTACCATGCTATAAATATTACTAGAATGGCTTTAAATTTTATTGTATTATTTTACTGAGGGCAAATGTACAAACAGAGAAGATGAAAAATGGATTAAACTTCTCAATTATTAGTCAGCCCAAATAGACTGTCATATTTAATTTCTGATTGTATTACCTTGCTTTTTATTTCATCTGAATATTTTTGAAATACGTTATCTATGGTTCAAAAATGATATCAATTTTAGTTTTGATTGAAGATGAATTGAATATAAAATAATGGAAATACGTGAACATCTTGGAAATATTTTGTTTTCCTACCCAAGAACATGGTGAGTCTTTATAAATGCTCAATATCTTATAGTAAAAATGTATAGAATTAATTAATCTAATTTTTTTTTTTTTGTGAGGAAGATCAGCCCTGAGCTAACATCTATGCCAATCCTCCTCCTTTTTTTTTCTCCTTTTTCTCCCCAAAGCCCCAGTAGATAGTTGTATGTCATAGTTGCACATCCTTCTAGTTGTTGTATGTGGGACACCGCCTCAGCATGGCTGGACGAGCAGTGTGTCGGTGCGCGCTTGGAATCCGAACCCAGGCCGC
This sequence comes from Ceratotherium simum simum, assembly GCF_057802395.1. Taxonomy (NCBI): domain Eukaryota; kingdom Metazoa; phylum Chordata; class Mammalia; order Perissodactyla; family Rhinocerotidae; genus Ceratotherium; species Ceratotherium simum. Next base: position 26,177,844 of record NC_141909.1, on the reverse strand, counting down.
CAGTAGTGGAGCACACACTTAACCGCTAAGCCACGGGGCCGGCCCCTAATTAATCTCATTTTAAGGAAGAACAATAAGGCAAATGAAACACTTGAAGATTTGTCTGTAGCTATACATACATTTATACTAGAAGAAAATATTTGTCTGTAGAATTTTTGTGAAGATGAGGGCACTGTTTTAGGCCACCTCAAAGTGTACCTACTATAAATTACAGCGAGGTCCTTCCTTGATCTTGGCAGAAACCTGCAGAGGTCATGTACTCTCTTGCGACTTGGAGTGTGATCTTCAGACCAGTGGTGTCAGTAGAAGCTCATTAGAAACACAGAACCCTGGGCCTACACCTGACCTACTGAAGCAGAACCCACATGTTAACAAGATCCCTAGGTGATTCTTACACACTTTAAAGCTTGAGAGGCACTGATGACAGCTACCTATAACTTGTAGCTAGAAAACAACTTCAAAGGAGAACAACTCACAATGTAGTGTGAATAGTTCCATTCACTATTAGCCAATATTAGTAAATATTAGTAAACTCAAGGTTTCTTTCCCAGTATTAATGGCAAAATTTGTTGGAATTTGTCTTTAAGCCCAGATTACTTTACCAAGTATCTGCTTTGCTGCAGTACAAGCTTCTTGAATGCAGAGGAATGTGTAACACAAAGCATCATTTGTAAAGACATACCCCAAATTTTGAATACAAAGGAGGTGCTCAATGATTATTTTTGAACAAAAGAGTGAATGAGTGAGTGATTTTATAAAGAGCTGTGAAAGTGAACTCAAATGAAAATAGAAGTCTCAACACTTCTTTGTTAAAAAAACAGATATCTGTTGTTGTAATACCATATTGTATACACTTTATTTCCGTAATATGTGTGAAAAAGAATGTGCTTGTTTTCGTTTTCTATTGTTGCATAAAAAATCATCACAAATTTAGCAGGTTAAAATATATGAATTTATTATCTCACGGTATCCATGGGACATCTCTGTGTGCATGTTACATGGATCCTCAGCCCCGGGTGCAACCAATACCACACAGAGCTGCAATCTCCCTTGAGGCTCAGAGTGCTCTTCCCAGCTTACTTGTTGTTGGAAGAATTCAGTTCCTTGTGGTTGTGACTTCCCTGCCTTCTTGCTGGGTGTCAGCTGGGTGCTGTTCTCAACTCCTAGAGGCCACTAGCCATTCTCTGCCATTGATTCGGCCCTTTCCACAACATGGCAGTTTGTTTCTTCAAAGCGAACAGGAGATCTTTCTCCACTTTGCTATGGTGGAGTCCTATATAATATAATACAATCACTATTGTGACTCCCACCACTTTGATCATACAACATAATCTCATCAAGGGAGCAGCTATCGAACCAGAGTCAGGTGTTGCATCTGCATTCAAAGGGAGGGGATCATGTGCATGTATATCAGGGGAATCTTGGGGAGCGTCTTTGAATTCTGCACACCACTGTACTCACATATAAAGGGATATATCAATGCAAATAATCCATAACCAATCTATAAATCAAAATTTGGGTGAGCCAACTCTGAGGACCATATAGCCTAGAAGAGTCTTTTCACAAAAGGAATGGAGCACTCCAAAGAAGTGGGGGTGTACAGAGTGGTTATATACCATCAAAGAGCATGTATCACATGTGATTGGAATATCCCTTTTGCAACAGTCACTAGATTGCTTTGCTGGCACAGCAATTCAATGAACACAGCAGGTCAGTGGTCTCAAGATGGGTGGTCACAAGGTGAGCACAGCAGGTCAGCAATCAATCCTTAGTTTAGGGAGAGATGCTTATCCTTAAGGTAATGCAGATGTGGGGGAAGTTACACTGTTATCTTTAAGGGCATTGTTCTTGACTTTGGGACATAACAAATATTTAAAGCAGGTATACAATGCATGCTCAATGGCCATGCCAGGCCCTTTTGGAAAAACAAGTTCAGGCTGAATTAGTTTTATACCAAATGGCTTCGTCATATACTCTAGTATACATTATTGCTTGTCATTTATTTATCAGATACCAGAAACATCCTTGGCCTCTAAAAAATTAACTCAGAAGCTCTAAGAAGGCATATCCAAATCTATTTTGCTGCTTCCAGAAAATGTGATACATTTTCAATCACAAAAATAAAGTTTACTACATTGAAGAGTCCAGTTTTTACTACAAATAGTTATTTCCCTGAATAAATATCCATTATTTTAGATATACATTCTAGTGTTTGTAAGTGAAGCTTTTTACTAATGCATTTCTATCCATCACATATTTAAAATATAATATCATTACTTCTCTTAAAATTACCCTCTTTAAGCTGAATAAAATACAAAGCACTGGTTATATGATGCTTGCTGCTACATGTGATACTGTTCTGGTGCATTTATTAGATTTTTAAAGAATCAAACTAAAAAATACTAAACAAAAAAAAATCTAATAATTAGGAAAGGGCAATAGTATTTTGTGAAAATGCAAATTTGACTGGGAAAGCTACACATTTACTATAGGCCTAGATTATTTTAAAAGTAACTCTTTTGTTAGAATTTTATGGTATAGAATATGCAAGAATGATACTTTGAAATAATTTAAGAGGAATTTTCTTTTCTGTATTTTTCTGTACTTTTAAAATCAGAGGAGGAAAGAACATAAAATAAAGTAATACCTTTGCCTTGATTATTACCTTTCAATTATATAATAATATCATGCCAAAGCTGTTATGAGCTAGTGCAGATCAAGGAAATAAAAGGACAGAAATATACATGACTACCAAGAATAAATTTTACGAGAATTAACCTTGAGACAAGTATAATAATAAAAGTAGTTCTCTGTAAAGATAATGCATTGGGCCACTTGGCTATTTTCTGTCTTGGTTCTTACAAACTGATTTTCCTAGGGAGCACTAACAATAAATAAATTATTGTCATTAAAACTACAAGGACGTGGTTGAGAGTGGGTCTCTGTGGTAACCTTAGAGGCTGACTTCAATAACTCCACTTTTCTTCATTGTATGAAAGCCTAAAAAGGCAAAGAGTAACTATAATTTCTATGAATACAAAGTCAAACTGTTTGATGACAGATTAATTCTATTTCTTAAAGGAAACTCTCATGATAATTTTGATGCTTCATTATAATGCTTGCTATACATTGATTTGGCACTTTTCATTTACACTCTATGATTTTTTTCGGGGCTCCCCACAAATGCAAGATAATAGATAACTAGTGTCTTGGATATCCCAGTGCAGTGTCTGAGATCTCACAACACACCATGTGATTCAATAAAACTCTTCTCTATTCTTGCTCCATAGCACAGTCCTTAGGCAAAATGAGGCTGAAATTTTAAGAACAGGGCTTCCAGGTGAATCTACAGTCTTTCAGTGCCTCTGCAATGTGGTTTCAAAGTAACGTGGCTTGCGTTTCAATGGCATATATAAGAACTCAAAATTTAAATGATTCTTTTCCCATTTGAGGAATAATACTGATTTTAATAACTTCAAATTTAACACAACCCACACACTCTCACATTATTTATTAACAACCCCAAAGCATATTTCCTATGCTAAACTCAATATTTCATACACCAGCTGACTAATGAATATTCAGAGCTAACTATCAGTGATGCCCTACCATCAATTGTTCCTGGCAGAAAAGTCCAGGCCTCAGTAGACCAGGCAGAAAGGGCTGAAGATACAGAGAGTTATTCAGTGTTGCATTACGCTTTACAATGCCCACATTCTCCCTCTCTCCTGAAATGGCCCACCAAGGAAATTTTGTGAACATTAGTATATATATTTTGTAGTTAGTGCCATCAAGTCAATTCCAACTCCTAGCTACCCTATGTATACAGAGAAGAACCCAGCCTGGTCTTTTTGTGCCATTGTCTAGTCTGGAAGCTCCGCTGAAACCTGTCCACCATGGGTGACCCTGCTGGTATTTGAAATACTGGTGGCATAGCTTTCAGCACCACAGCAACACTCAGGCACCACAGTATGACAACTGACAGATGGGTGGTGTGGTTCCCCGACCGGGAAATGAACCCAAGCTATGGCGGTGACAGCACCCATTCTTAACCACTAGACCACCAGGGCTGGCTAGTACCCCGGTATCTGCTCTTTTGCCAAACACACTTTTTACCTTACCGGTGTCTTCACAGACTTTGCAAGTAGGATGAATGGAGTCAGAAGGGGCAAGAATGGGATGACATGATCAGGGTGGGTCATGAGCAAAGGGCAGTTTTTTGTGTACAGAAAATCTGTCTGAAAGCACAGTTTGATAATTATAACACCTCTAGGTTGGCTGTGACCCACATACTGTGGAAGATTAGATAGTCCATCTATGTAAAGCTGAACATTCAAATTTAGTGACCAAAAGAGTCTCTAAAAAACATGTTGAGTATGCAATCCACAGTCTAATTCATACAGATTTTGTCTCGGCAGTAGGGGTCAAAAACACTGAAATTTGCATTTTTAACAACACCCAGAGTCTTTCAGGACTAGAAATTCAGAATCATCAAACTGTGTGACTCGATATAGAAATTAAAGATCGTTGGCTCCCATGACACGCAGTGGTTCCGAGGAGAGGGGGAACGACTTCAGAAAGCCATTTGTGGGGTTTATTTTCTTTTTCCTGGGAAAAATGTGAGAAGAATATCTGGAACTCCTAGTGAAACTGACTCACTACTAGAAACCTGAAAAATTGTAACTGTCCTGAGTGTGCCTGCTTCCCAGAAAAGAACATCTAGTTTTATAGTAACCAAAACAAAGAAGTTTAAATGTTTTCACTTTCTGGACTAGACTTCCCATCTTCTTATAAAACTTTCAAACATATATTTAGAAAATATAGTATCTACGGAATTAAGGGACTGAATGTTTGAGGTGGGTGAAAGTTTTCTGGCTCTGTGCTTTTTGAAAGAACTTTGTTTAGAAGCACTGAACCATTATTTTAAGCAGTCTCAGTGGTGGAGAGTAATCATAGCATCCTAATACAGATTTTATTTTGTATCAGACACTGTGCTATGTGCTTTACTTATATCACTGGTTTTCATTTTTTCTAGAACAATACGATTTTGGGGAGGAGAGCTGGGATATCCCAAGATGTACTGAGGAAGTTAGTTTCAAGTGACCACAACCTTAGCAAAATATTTAATATGAAAAATTCATGACAATTCTACAACATTATGTAATCATATATTTATATAAAATTTAAAATACCATTTAAATTAACACCTAACCTTCAAGTAAGTCAACGTTCCAATAAGATCAATGACATTTATAGTGTGGCTTCCCAAGATAAATTGTTCATTATCACAAACTTCCTGTATCACCACTTTATATCCCTAAGATTAATATTCCCCAAATTCCTCTAATCAGAACAATCCTGAAGTATCAGTACAATTATCCCACTTAACGCATGTGAAAGATAAGCCTTAAAAAAGCAAGTAATTTCCGAAAGTCACATACAACCAGTGCTTATGAAATCCATGATTTGAACTGAGGTCTGTGTAACCTCAAACCCATGTTCTTCACACTACATTTCTTGTCCTGTGAGAAGGAAGCCTGATTTCAGAAATAATAAAAGATTGGATAGAGAGAAATATGTACATAGGATGGAAGATCAAGCTGAAGATACTGTTTAAACATGATAAAACTATAAATTAGCAAGACTGCCTTTACTACCTACTAAACAGTAAATATTTTAAGTAAATATTTTGCTTTTAGTGTCGACATTGTGCCCAACACTCTACTAAGAACCAGGAAGAGTAAGACGATTTTTAATTCCCAAAGATTAAGTACAGTAATACACCACATTAACAAGATTTGGTCAACGATGGACCTCATATATGATGGTGGCCCCATAAGATTAGTACCATAAGATTAGCCTAGGTATGTAGTAGGCTATACCATCTAGGTTTGTGTAAGTACACTCTATCATGTCCGCACAATGGCAATATTGCCCAACAATGCATTTTTCAGAATGTATCCCTGTTGTTAAGCGACGCATGACTGTAACCCAATGATAAATTTTATGATAAATATCCAGTATAGGGTAAAGAACCCACACCCTATGTTCTGAAACTAAACAAATTAAAGTTATAGTCAAAGCCCACCTTTATGAGTGGGTGGAATTTCCTGTACTGTGTTTGGTTATCTAACTGTGTCTTAACTTTCCCCCAAAACTGTGGTAAGCTACTGTGATAAATTATCAAGACATTTTTCCTTTCCCTATATCTATAATCTTGAAATGAAATGTGACTTTGTAATTCCTCCTATTAAAAGATGGAATCTTTCTTACACCTTGAATATGAGTGGCTTTAAAACTTGCTTTGGCCAAAGTGGTTGCAGGAAACATGAGGCAAGAGCTGATTTGAAAATTGTTTGTGCATTAAGCTGGCTGGCTGGCTGCTTAGGGAACTCTGATGCCATGTGAACAAGCACAGACAAGCCAGCTGGAGAGTAACACATGAGAGAGACCTCATCTATCCCAGCCCTCCCAGACACAACATCATAAACCAGCCAGCCCCAGCTATTACCTTCTAGCTGACAGCAGATGCATGAGTGATGGGGCCTGGGTAGGAACAACTGCCCACCTGAGACCAGCCCAAACCGCTGACCTGAAAAATCATGAGTGAAATAAATGGTTGTTTTTTAAGCCTTAAATTTTGGGGTAGTTGGTTACACAGGAATAGATAACTGATACAGTTGAAAAATAGAGATGCAGCCCCCTCAGCACTCAGGTATTGATCATGACAGAGAAGGAGAAACAGCAATTGGAGGGAACAAGTTCAGGATGATTTTTACATGTAATGATTGACAGTAGAAAGAGGCAGAAAGTTCAGATAGATCTTGCCTGATAAATTCTACTATCCACATGAAATGGGACTTTGGGTCTTCTGAGAGCGAGGTGGTGAAATAGCGAGATAGATAAGAGTGATAAGTTTGAAAATATATTTTGTGGAAAAGGGAGCGGTGAGAAGAAACTCTTGAAAATACTTAATGTCCTACTGAATTGGGAGAATCTGAAACTGTTGGGGGATTTGTTATAGATTAACATGAGCCATTCCCTAGAAGTTATTGCACTTTTGAAGTCCCAGAAATTTAAAGGAAGACACGTAGTGTATAGCTAGCAGAATCTAGAGATTTTATTTCAGCAAATATTATACCTTTAAGCAATTGAATTCATTCAAGCACTGAGTGCAAATTTGGCTCAGAGAAAAAAACTTTTATAACTATTTCATAAACTAACAACTAAGCTCCTGTCAATTTTTCCCTGAAAATAGTCATCAAATCACCCACAGACAAATGGGGAGAAATTTTGAGAGGATATTATTAGTTGAGACTCTCTTTGAGGTGTTTCTGAATTCTTATGGCCCAATGGCTTTAATTTATAATATTCCAAATAGGGCAGAACCAGACCCTTAGAGCCAAGCACAATCATTCCCATATAATGTTCTAGCAGACATTTTAAACAAGCATTATCGACCTTCAAACATGCTTACATTATTCTGCAACTGATAACAAGAATTTCCTATCCTTAATATGAATATTATATCTCAACTTCCTGGGAATAAAAGGAAAAGAAATTTACTGACTTGTCTGCCTTAAGGATTAGCTAACCACTCTTCTCCCATAACACATGATCAAAATATTTCATAGGTTTTAAGACCTCCCTTTAAGAAAAATGCAGGGTACGTAAATTTCTTTAAGATTATAACCCATCATCTATTTCCTTCCTCCCCACTCTCTCTTCCTCCTTCTCTTCGATTCTTCTGACTTCCCTTCCTCCTTTCCTTCCTTCCTTCTCCAAATTTTATTTAATGCTTCCATGTGATTGCAAGTGATCCTTTGCCGGCAGTTCAAGTGTGACTAGGTAATGTTGCCCCCATGTCTTAAGTCCATCTTGATCATTCTTTACTACGTTATTCTGCTTTATTTCCTTCATGAAAATTACATTAGTTCATATTTTATTAGTGGAACAGCATTTGTAGAGTGTACACACTGTATGGGTTTGCTATTATTAGTAGTAGCACATATCACTACGTGATATTAATTTTAATCAGTTGCTTTGTTATTTATTAATTGCCTTGCAAACTAGAATAAGAGCCTGATAAGATCAGGGATCTTCTCTTTCTTATTCATCACCATCTCTACACCTAAAACAATGCCTAGCATATATTAGATGCTCAGTAACTGTTTGTTGAAGGAATAAATACAGGCTTATGGAAAAATAAATAAATATGGAAATATAGTAAATTCTAAAATGGAAGTATTTTTGAAGCACAGAAGAAGAGATGATGGCATTCTTCATTTTGGGAAGGGAGATAAGCAAAACATTATGTAGGAATTGACTCCTGAGTTCAACCTTGAACAAAGAAAAGTTTGCATAGCATGTGCGTATTTGTAATTCATGAGCTATCTTGGGTAATATTCCAAAAGCAGATTTCTAAGAGTATTTTAAGCAATAACAGCATTCTTGTAATAAATATAAATGCACAATGTTCACAACTGAAAGAAAACCCACATTCTACTGTAAAGTCTATAGTTTTCTAGTCATAGTAGAACATCTATGTGAGTTGATAAAATAATAATGTAATATTTATCATTTACTGAATGTTTATATGGCTCAGATATTTGCTAAGTGCCTTGTATATGTTATGGAATTTAATCTTTACAAAAGTGATCAATTTTATAACAGCAATATTTTTAAATTATGATTATTAAACATTTGGTTGCAGTTTCTCAAGCATGGTGTTTTGTCAAATCAAGGTCATTTTATTTATTGTTTCCTCTGCCAAGAATGCTTTTCTTCCACATATTCTTATGGTTGGCTCCCTCACTTTATTCAAGTCTTAGATCAGACTTGACTCCCTTAAAGAGCTTTTTCTGATTACCCCATCCATAACAAAATGCCCATTGCTATTTCTTGTCATAATACATGATTGCATGATAATATAATATAAAATACATGAAAGTTGAAGCTTCTCTTTCCTGTTCAACTTTGTTTCCTCGGCAGCTAGATCAGTTGTCACCAAATAGTAGATGCTCAATAAATGGTTGAATGATTGAATGCAATTTTAGTAAAACAGATGAAATTTGAACTGAGGAAGATTGGTTTTTGATGCTTTCTCTTAACTCCTATTATTGAAAATATTTAATTACTCATCTTCAGTCAATCATCTATCAACCTACCAATGTCTGTACTTGTATTCTCTACATTTCTCTATTACAGTGAACTTGGTGTTCCCCCCACCAATAATTATGCTCTGAATATCAGATCCTTCTCATTTTCATAGACTTTACTTATGTTGTTATCCATTATCTCTGGCATCATCAAATAGAATTTTTCTGTCTATTGATCACTATCATCAGCATGCAAACATGGTCTGGCATCTAAGTTAAAAAGCCTTCAATGGTTCATCTTATTCTAGTTATATAGCCATTTGTCTAATTTCCTTCAAAGCAAAAATTTTCTTCATAACTCATCTCAATCTGGAATGGAATCCTATTAATTCCACTTGAATGCTAAGATAGAGGTCAATAACAGTCTTCCTGTTGACAAACAAATCTATTCTCTCTCCTCATCTTTTAGACATCATATCTTCAGGTATTTTTCACAGGTAACCATGATTTCTTTCCTAAAACACTTTAGTATTTTGGCTACTATGACACCATACTTTGCTAAATTCTTTTTCTCCCATCTAAATGACCACATTATACAAATATTCTCATTTGCTCTACTGCATGGCTCAATATGAGCTTCTGCTTCTCTAGTCCACATGTACTTTCTCTCTAAAGCAGCTCATCTATTCCTAAAGCTCGGCATTCTGTCCATATGTTGATTTCTCCCACATTAATATTTCTGGAATTAACCTTTCTGGACTCATGCATTTGCCTGCCTGCCTGAGATATTGGAGATCTAACAAGCATATAAATCAAACATATTTAAAGAGAATTATCAATCATCACCACAATCTGGTTTTCCTTATCCAATGTATCACAATAAATTGCACCATCAACCAGTCAGTTTCTCAAGCTAAAAACTAGTAATACTTCTTAATTCCTTTTATGCGCTCAATCCCCAAAATTAGTTTATCAGAAATCCCTGAGCTTTCTTTTAAAACGTACTCCAAAATCTTCCCACTCCTTCTCTCTCTATTGATTCTACTTCTAGTGCAAATTAGGCATTCCATAATATATTTACTTTACCTCATTATTTCAGTTCCAATGTGTTTTTAACAAAGATTAGTTAATTTTATCTACAGAATCTGCATGTTCTACAAATAAAGAATATCTCTCAGGTCTCAATGACAGGACGAAACTTCAAGCCCCGCCAGGACAGTAACCAGGAAATAGAAAGTTCAAAATCAAGGCCACGGATTGCTGTTCCTTTTTGGGTGTCAGTCTCCTTTTGCTACTCCTATGCTGACCAAAGTGCATTAATTCTCTGGACTCCCAGGCCAAGCTTGATTTATTCAAACACAGCCCTCAAACCCCAAGTTTTTGTCACTTTAAAAATGTATTGCCCTCAGCGAGCTATTTGAGGTATCTAAAAGTAATTTTTCAAATTTCAGGAAAAAATAATCTGATGGACTCCTCTTAAGTCAGATGTCCACCAAGCCCTTTTGGCAGCAACCAAGGGATAGAATCATTTTAACACTCAATAGAGAATTGAGTATAAGGGAGTATACTCTCTGAAAATGAAATGTTGGCAATCTCTCAAAATGCATGGGGATAACAAAGAAATTAAAAAACCATTAGGTATCTTCAACCCTGAAACACTCGATATAATATAAGGGGGAAAAAATGACAAAATTGTAAACTAAAGAGGGGAATCAGGGCCAGCCGTTGTGGCCTAGTGGTCAAGTTCAGCACACTCTGCTTTGGCGGCCCAGGTTCGGTTCTTGGGCGTGGAACTACACTACTCATTTGTCAATGGCCATGCTCTGGTGGCGGCTCACATACAAAAAGAGAAAGGTTGGCAGCAGATGTTAGCTCAGGGCTAATGTTCCTCAGCAAAAATAAAAAGAAGGAATCATCCGGTGGCAAGAAGCTTCAAGGAAAATCTTGATGTAGTTTGGATTAAACTAGATTGAAGACAGGCTTAGAAGATGGACTTTAGCTTCTCTCTTCCAGAAAAAAGAAATATTGCTAAAGATTAAGAGGATACCACTTTCAAAGGTAAAAAATGTCTAATAACTGAATCTATTGGACGACCAAGTGATGGAATCAATACCCAATGATGAGGCTTATGTGGGGCCTACCAATTAGATGCTCACTGCTTGCCACAGATTATTGGTATTAAAATCAGAGACAGTGATCCTGTGCCTTGTTCATTTAGGAACTATAGCTAAAAGAAAAAGAAACAAAAGAGCACGAGTCTCCCTGACAGAGCCAGGCACCTTAAAAACAGCATAAAGAAAAAATATTAAAGAATCATTTTCTGTTCAATATTATCTACTTCATTTATAGTTGTCCTCTGATAGATTATAAAAAATGTAATGCATTTATCCTTACCAGCCATTCAGCTTTAAATTTTTATAAAGGATCTATAGATATAGAGGGCCACCAAAGCCCAGATAGATTTCTTCTTCTTTTTTTTTGTCATGAGGAAGATTGGCCCCTGAGCTAACATCTATTGCCAATCTTCCTCTTTTTGCTGAGGAAAATTGACCCTGAGCTAGTCTTTGCCCATCCTCCTCTATTTTGTATGTGGGAGGCCGCCACAGCATGACTTGACAAGCAGTGTGTAGGTCCGCTCTGGAATATGAACTTGTGAACCCTGGGCCACTGAAGTGGAGTGCATGAACTTAACCACTACACCACTGGGCTGGCCCCAATTTCTTCTTTTTAAATGGTGAGAACAGTTTTTATTTGAAAGATGGAACTTTGAAAACATTCTCCAATGTGAGAAAAAACATTAAACTTATGGTGAAATTGGGGCTTTTATTTGAAAATATTTATTATGAGAGGCAGAAGCAAATACATAAAAGGATTTTTAAACTAGCATCTATTGTGGAGTTAACACAATTGAAAAAAGAACACAAAACTTAAAAACCAAATAGGTGATAAAATAGCAAATCCACTTGATAAGGGAGTAGTCTAAAGCAAGCTTAGATAAAGTGAGTTAGAAAAGAAAAAATGATAAAGAGGCTATCATTTTAGTAGGGGAAGTTTAATGTAATCAAATTATAAAGAGAATCACTAAAAAAGAAAATAGAAACAGTATTTTGTGGAAGGGTGTCAAGAAATTCTCCTAACATATATAAGAAAAGAGCAAAGTGATTGATGTTAAATATAATTTAAAATAAAGATATTAGTGGACAAAAAATGTTTTACTTATGGATAACTATTTTTTCTTATGGGGGAGCTGAAAAATATTTTAAATGCAATAACCAGGATATAATAGAAACAAAAAAATATTAGCCAAACAAAATCCTGTCTCTCTGAGTCAAGGGTCGGAATATAAAACTGAAGAAAAGAAATATTTTTTGTGAAATATTTAATTTTAAAACTAAAAAATCATTCAAGGAAAGAAGAAAGTTTACTACAACAGCAGAAAAATCAGACTGATCTTAGATTATTGCCACACAATTAAATGTTAATAGAAAATATAGCAAAGTGAACAGAGATTCGTTGAAACAGCTTAAGAAATATCAACCAAACTGTTTATTCTAATGTATTTAAAGAAAAGGTAAACAAGATAAATGAAATACATTTAATCAACATAGAAGCCCAACCAGTTGAAAATTAATGTTAAGATAATTAGTTTAATATAATTAGTTTAAGATGATTTCTGTTACAACTATTACATTAAATTGGAACTCCAAATTAGAGTTATGTCTTACGTAGACAAAAAAACAATAAAAAATAATTTTCACACTTAAAAAATTTTGCTTAAAGTGATAATAAGAAAAAATAATTTGTAGTAACAGATGCTTTAACATCTATTTCAACAAAATAATAATATTAATGAACTAAACATTTTGCTGAAAAAGTAACAAATGGAACAGAAAACAAATCATAGGACATCAGTAGGAAGTATTGAGAGTGATAAAACAGGAATTGATACACTAAAAGAGACAATCAATGTAAGTTAGCAAAAATGGATTTATTCTTGAAGAAACACACCAAACTGTGGCCTTTCATGATATTCTAAATATTTCTTATTTGATTCTTCAGGCTATTTTTCAATATCAGTGATTTTTTTCTTCTTTGTCCTTAATTGTTATGATTATAGAATTTTGTATCATATGGAAATGAGCTATCAAGCCATGAAAAGACATGAGGAAACTTAGATGCATATTACTAAGTGAAAGAAGCAATCTGAAAAGGCTGCATACTGTATAATTCCAACTATATGACATTTTGAAAGAGGCAAAACTATGGAGACAGTAAAATATCCGTGGTTGCCAGAGGTGAGAGGAGAGGGAGGGATGAATAGGATGAGCTCCGAGAATTTTTAGGGCAGTGAAAGTACTTTGTGTGTAATGGTGTGTATGTGTGTAATGGTGGAGGCCTGTCATTCTATTTTTGTCCCAAACCGTAGAAGACACAACACCAAGAGTGAACCCTAATGTGTACTTTGAGTGACAAAAATATGTCAATGTAGGTTTATCAACTATATCAAATGTATCACTCTGGCAGGAAATGTTGATAGTGGGGGAGGCTATGCATGTGTCAGGGCATGGAGTATATAGGAAACCTCTGTACCTTCTGCTCATTTTGACTGTGAACCTAACATGGCTCTAAAATTTAACATTTAATTTTAAAATAGAGATATCAGTTATAAAAACTATGTAATTTATATTTGTGTCAATGATTTTAATCGATTTTTAAAAAGTTTTACTAGTTTTTCAGATAGCTATTATGTTTATAATTTATACGTGGGAATACAACCGTAAGTAAAGCATGAAGTAGGCAGTCAGTGTTAACTAATCATCATCATCATTATCCTTTTTCAATGAATGATCCAATTTGGTCCTAAGAAATCCCATATGAAGGGAGAAGGTGTTTGTCATACTGGTTGTAATCGTAGATTTTCTAGATGACCAACCTATATTCATAGGCGTTTTGAGAGTCTACTGTGAAAGCCTACAGAATTGATGAAACTCTTTTCTATAAAGATCACAGTGGGAACATAAACCCAGGATGGAGTCTAGGTTTAATGTGACAGTGTAATCCAAGAAGTTTCTCAAATTATTGAATGTGGAAAAAGAAGTTGAGGGAGGAGTATTAGGTAATATTTGGAACCAGAGATTTGATAACATTGTATTGATATGAATTTAATTTAAAAAGTCACAAGGCAGAGGAATTTGGTAGAAGGTAGAAAAATGATAGATTAATTTTGGAATTTTTGAATTTAAATTTTTCTTAAAAATTGACCTAAGTAAATATGCCCTCATAATATTGCAACTCTTAGCTTTGGAATTGCTAAAAAAGTTGTCAGTATAATTAGAAACCCAAAGTCATAATAAACAGTTTCTTGGGGGAAAAAAGACAAGTGTATAAATTATACATGGATACAAAATTTAAAGTAATCTGTTCATATGAGATTTTTCTCTCCCAAGAAATGAACTGTTCTGACAATGACTTCATAGTCCAACAATCTGGCATATCCTTAACTATTTTGGAATTAAATCAGAGTGTAAAATTTTGGCATGCCTAAAGTATTTGGAAATGGCATCACAGCCTGACAATCTGGCTAGTCATAGGTTATTGGAAACCATAATACAGCTAGGAAATATGGCCTCCTCCTGTATATTTAGAAATTAAATCAGAGCATAACAACTTGGCATATCCAAAATGATCTGGGAAAGTTAACATAGTGTAGTGATTTGGAACACCTTTAAGTATCTGGAATGCCAACACTGTCCAAAGCGTGATACAGCGCCAGAATCACAAATTTCAAAATACGTTCCGGGGTAACATTTATAAACGCCCTTGCCATTTTAAGATTCTAAAATTCTAGATAATTTCATATTTTATATAATCTATGAAAATCATGATTGTTTAATTTATCCATCCAACTAGAATACTTTTCTAAACCGGGCTTAATATATAGGTGTGATATAAAGACAAAGTAGCAAAGGACAGAAATCCAATTCAATATCAGAGCAACTAGCTTAAACAGAAAGGAGGAAAAAGGAAGAATTTATTGGCTTTCAATACCAGCCACTCCCTTCACCCCACCCTCCCAACAAAAAAAGAGTAGGGGTAGAGGTACTGCTGGTGTCTAGTATTAATTTGCATCCTGGGATGCAGACTCTGCTTTTGTTTGCCTGACAATATATCCACTCATGCCAGGAAGGTCATTTGGATTCACATCCTTAGAGCCCACACAGTTGAAAGAAAACAAGAGGAAACAGATCCAATTATTTCAGTGAAAGATTCTTTCTGGTCTTATTATGGCTGGGAAGGTGGGGTAACTATTTTGACCCTCTCTTGGCCACAAGCCCATTCCTTGCATGCAGAGTATATTATAGAAGGGTGCAAAGAGGAGCATGCAAAAAACAGCTACTAAAGATATTTATTTCTTTAAAAAGAATATGACATGGTTTAGGTAAACAATTTCTTCTAATTCAAGAATAATTTGTCATTCTTCTCTTCCTAACATATTAAGAAATTGTTGTTTTAATGATCAAAAATAAAAATTAACTATTACAATCTTTTTCTCTCCTTTTTGTTACTTAAAATTTGACTTTTAAAATATTTCTTTAAAAAATAAAACGCTGAAGTTGTTTAAAGACTATTTGAATGCAATTCTTATATTTATTCTACTCTTTTCACTTTTTATTTTGAGACAATTCAATATGGAAGCAGATTGCAAAAATACTAGAGCGTTCCATGAACCCTTCACCTAGATCCCCATTGGGTTGCCATGTCTCCTTGGCCTCCTCCAATCTGTGACAATTCCCCAGTCTTCCGTTTGCTTGTCTGTTTTTCATAGCATTGTCATATCTGGAAAGTATCGGTCAGTTATGCTATAGAAGGTGGATCTTGGCAAAAGCAATTATTTCTGATGTGACATTTCAAATGGTAACCTTCTATTTCCCTCATTCATTCTGTATTTATTAATTAGAAGTCTTCTGTAAGGAAGTGTTGTCTCTTATCCCTATTTATTTATTCTCTTGTTTGTTTATATTAGCATGGACTCATGAATATTTGTTTGTTTCTTTGGGTTATAACCTTAGGCTATGCTATTTATTTTGCTGTTCAAGTTGTTCCTTCTTTGCTTCCCCCAGACTGGAATCAACCAGCTATCCAAAGAGCTCTGGTTCTTTTCACTGGAAAATGGTATTTATGAACCAAGATATGGTGTCAGCTATTATCATTACTACTGCAGTTTCACTGCTTCTAGTACATCTTAGTGGATAGAGCTAGGAAATATACACACATACATAAACTCATGCACACTGACACATCTTTATTTTTGTATCTACCTATCTATGTGTGTGTAAAACATAGAACTCAGCAAATCTTTGGCTGTGATGGAAATGTAGTAGCATACATATATACAGATATATGTATTTACTGCATATATTTATTTATGTATATGTATACACGGATATATATTCGTATACTATATATACATACCTGAAATTATATGTATACATATATCTCTGTGCATATATATCTGTGTGTGTGTATATATATATAATTTGTATGTATATCCATATAGATAAATATGAGATGTGAGTGTGTTTATATTTATAAGTTGTTCTTTCTTAAGCCACTCTACCACTCTAAGACTTCCACATAGAAATAAAATCTTACAGCTAATCAATTATTGGGATAAAATAAAGGCCCTATATCTAAAGAATTTTCAGCTACTTCATTTCCATCACA
Source organism: Ceratotherium simum simum (assembly GCF_057802395.1). Taxonomy (NCBI): domain Eukaryota; kingdom Metazoa; phylum Chordata; class Mammalia; order Perissodactyla; family Rhinocerotidae; genus Ceratotherium; species Ceratotherium simum. Next base: position 26,161,021 of record NC_141909.1, on the reverse strand, counting down.
TTCCAAGACTTTCTGAAGTTTTATGTTAATCTCATATAATTAAAGTATAATAAAGCCATAAAAACTCGTTATTTAAAATTCTTCTTGCTCATGCAGTAAACTAAATTTTCAATCAATGCTTGGTAATTTTGGGTCTATACATAGCAAAATATGTATTTCAAATATGCAAAATGATATATATCTATCATTGCCTTTGATTTTAGCAATTGCTACAGATTGTTGTGATTTTGCTGCATGGCTAGTATCAACTGTAAAGAATGGAATTTTAATTGCATATTTTAAACTGTAAAAGCTACATTCATATAATACCTCACTTGATTTTAAAAAATATTTGCTACCTCACAAAGAGGACAGAAATGGGAATTGGAAAATAGTCTCTATCTACTAAATCTGGTAAATAATTGTATGCTTATATATAGTGGACATTTTCAGAATTAAGTTGATAAAAATGCACCCAGCATGGAAAACACGATAGCCATTGCTAGGCTACACTATACAGGAATGACCTTCTCTGTATTTCTTCAAATGTTATTTGAATTTAAAACTTTGCTTTGAATAAGCTTAATATGGATATCAAATAAGCAAATGTAAATGCATCTGAGACTTCACTCTGTCTTTGTTTAGAAAAAATAGTATTTTCAACTTATATTATAGTTGTCACTAACGTCAGTCACACAACCAGCATAAGAACTAGACAAATGCAAAATCTGCAATTCAATTTAATTCTACAATATTATCACATTGCAGTTCAATAATGACACCTGTGTTCTTTTGGAAACTTAACACACACACACACACAGTCTATTAAAATTTTATTGAAAAGAAACACCATGTTTTTAGCAAAACCGGGGATCCAAACCCTATTTACTTCACTACCTCAATATATTGAACTTCTCCATCTCCAAACTCTTTGTTCATAATGGAAGCAGGTACTTTATAGCTGGCCTTTGGAGACTCGTATCAGGCCAGAATCAACTCTATTAATGAAATGATAAAGACCTTGTAAGAAAGAAATAACAGACCAATATACCTGAAAAACATATATGCAAAAATTTCTGACAGAATATTAAAAAATTGTATCCAGGACTTAATAAAGAAGGCTAATACTTCATAATCAATTGAGGTTCATATCAGAAATGCAATGTTGTTTAAAATTAAAATAACATGAACAAGAACAATATAATTCACCACATTAACTAAAAAGAAAAAAGGCAAATCACGTAATCATACTATAAGATTTGTATTATTGCTTTCTTAAATTTGTCATATTATTCATCAGTGAAACCATATGGACTTGAAGTTGTACTTTAAGGAAATTGCTTTCTATTAACTTAAAATTTGATGTATGTAATATATATGATTCATACTTTATTTTCTATTTCTTCTTGTGTTGGCATAGTTAGGTTATTTTTTCAAAAAACTTTGCATTTCATTTAATTTATCTAATACATTGGCATAAGTTGTTTACGATAGTACCTTATTATATCTTTAATGTCTATAAAATCTAAAGGATTGTCTCCTCCTTCATTCCTGATATTGGTAAATTATATTTTATACAATTTTTCTTAATTATCTTAAAAGAAATTTATCAATCTTTCGAACAAATCTGTTTTATGGTTTGTTAATTTTCTCTATTATGTATTGGTTTTCTGTTTGTTTTTTTTCCTGCTCTTACTTTTATACATTCATTCTACCTGCTTTGAGTATAATTTTGTCTCCTCTTTCTATCTTCTTTAGGTAGAATAAAATCTTTAATTTTTACTCTCCTCTTCCCTCTCCTTCTCATTCTTCTTCTCTCTCCTCTTTCTCCTTTTCCTCCTTTTTCTTTTCTTTCTTCTTCATCTACTTTATTTTTAACAATCCTTTACCCCTAAGAAATTTCATCTAAGAACTCTCAATTTTGATATGTTTGGTTATCATTGTAATTGCAATCAAAACATACTTTAATTTCTTTTGTGATTTCTACTATGATCTATTGATTATTTAGTGTTGTTTAATTTAAGTATATTTGATGATTTTCCAGATTTATTTACATTACTGATAGCTAACTTGTTTTTATTTTTGTCCTTTCCTGCAAATTCCAAAATTTGGGTAATATTTGATTCTGTTGTAATTTTTTTAATAGTTCACAAATTTCATGGCTGACAATTTTTAGTTGTATGCTGTACATGATAGATGATAGGTTGTACAGTTATAGGGAGTGTGAATTATGTTGTCTTCATTTAAAGGGTGGTGAATTTTGTTCTAATAATCATATAAATGACTGGCAGATAGTCTTGGCTTTTCATACTTGTTTCATTTATTTATATGAAGATTTTTTTAAGGAATGATAAATTTCATCTTTGGCGCTGGTTCTAGGGCATATTATTTCATCTACGTTCTGTTACTAACTCCTAAGTTATGGCTCATTTGGGTTCTCAAATGAGACTAAAGAGCTCAGTGAGTTCTGTCTCTCAGGCTTGGCTGTAATTCCAACACCCTGAGTCCCGGCCCTGGCTAATTATCTCCATTCGGGTCTCAGCCCCGCGGCAGTGAGAATCTGCTGGGCCTCACAGAGTCTGCCTTGTGCACGTGCAGCTTAGCCTTTATCTGAGGAACCGCAACGAACCTCCACAAGAATTCTCAGTCATCTGCTCTGCTTGCTTTTTTCTTCAGGACCCTGGCCCTCAAATCCAGCTATGGAATAGCAATGAGCTTGAGAACCGCTTCCTCAGCCCACTGTGAGCTTCATGTTCTGCATTAACTCGACCTCCCTGCGCATGGAAAGGAGACTTGCTTCAGACAGAGCTGGGGAGACGTGGGGCTCCCTCACGTATTTCCCTTTTTCAGGGGTTATATTCTTGCAAAGTTTTCCATATAGTGCATCAAAACAGTTGCTTCGTATATAGTCAAATTTTATAGTTGTTTACAGCATCATAATCATTACTCGATAATGTTAAGCATAAGTTAGTAATTACTTTCCAATAACATTTATTACAAATATATCAAATTTGTAACATCATAGATGTGCTTTAGAATAGACTAAATTTTAAAAGATGATTCAATTAAGAAAATTACTAATTTAATGAGAGCACAGGTGGTATGTGGACATGGCAAAAATATATGAATAAGATGTGTGAATGACTAATGTTTGAGAGATCCTAGTGGCTTGATTAAGGACACTGACACAGGATTTTGAGTCAAAGATCCATGAATTTGATTCCCATCTCCATAGCACATGAGGTGTGGGTTTTTTTTTTTCAACATCTCCAAAGCTCAGTTATCAATGTGTAGTTATGACCAATATGACTAATATCCAATATCTAACGCATGTTGTACCTAGGACTAAAACAGATACAGTGGAGGGATAATATATGCCCCTAGGTCTTAAGCTGAATTCGACTGTGCATTCTGGGCTGAGAGAGGAAGAGAAAGAGAGGGAGAGGGAGAGGGAGAGAGCACTCTTAAACAATTTTACATTCAACCAAATAGTTTATTTAAGAATATCTGAGTATTTAAATGGTACTCAGATCATATAATGTATATGTGTACATCTGGAAATTTGTACATAAAGTATAATACCAACCAGAGGATGGGGTGATTCTTACAATGTGGAAGTGGGCATTTACTGCACTGGGTTTGGATCTAATTCATTCCAGTTATCTACAGCTGAATAAAAAACTCACTCCAAATCTTAGTGGCTTAAAACAACCACAATAATTTTATTTCCTATTATGGTTTTTATGGGTCAGGAATTTGGGAAGAACTTGGCTAGATGGTTTGGACTCAGGATCTTTCACACAGTTGTAATCAGACAGTGGCTCAACTAGACTTTGTTGATATTTTGGTCTCCAATAGAGAGTATTCCTAAGACATACACAAAGACAATATTAACTATAGGTAATTATCTGATGTCCTGACTTAGAACTTGACTGTACACGTGGATGTTCTTTAATATATATAAGTTCTTTTAATCAGTCTGTGACATATACCAATATATATTGCAACTGCTATCAATACCAGTGGACATAAAAAAAATTTATAGATTGAGATAGTAAAATTTTCAATTGTCTTTGAAGATTTTTCCACAAAAATAAAAATTAACATTTTTGATCAAAAAAGAGGTGATACCCTGTAGTACCAGCACATATTCTTTAGATAATTTCTGGACTTACTTGGTGTGGATAACCAGCATAACTGTACCCATGATCATGCAACCCTCCAAAAAGCGTGTGTATTCTTAACAAGTGAATTTATCCTTAACTATCAACTCTATATCATTAGTAGTGAATTCAAAAGAGTAGAAGTGTATGAATAAAGGACGTTAAGAAATCCTATCTTAAATAATGAGTCTTCTAAGATAAGCTATGAAGTGCCTACTTCCATTATAAACAAATACTTTAGGTGATGGAGAAATTGAATATGTTAAGGTAAAATATGTCTTAAATTAAGTAAGTAGTGTTTGCATTCTTGGGTTTGCTAAAAACATGGTGTCTCTCTATAACAAAATCTTAATGGAGTGTGTCCATGAAAATGTGTGCAAGTATATGTATATGTAATATGTATGTATATATATGCATATATATGCTGTGTGTGTATATATATGCATATGTATATGTATATACATATAGCTGCTTGATGATGATAAACATGAACTCCTGCATCCCATAGAAGATGGTAGGCATTTCCAATAGTTCTAGTGAATTCTCCTAGGAACTTTTAAGAGAGTGTGATAATAGAAGATTACATATCTAGATTTTTGAGCTTTATTTCACATAGATACAGTAGGTTTTATTGAAATCTCGTTTATGCTTATGGGTGCTTATGGGCTTTGTACCATATACTTTATCATCTATTTTTTTAACACCTCTGACAAGGATATGTAGGTCTCCAATTTAAATTAGGAAATCCTGTATTGAATATCAAAATTCTCTGTGAAAACACAATCAATTAGTATTGCCAAGAGTCAGTGGTTGGAGAAGATGACTACTAACATTCTTTCAGATTCTCTGACTTGCTGACGGAGAGACAGAAAGAGATGAAGACAGAGAGAGACGAAGGGAAGATTTTTGTTGTCTAAGTATTCCCTGCTCCTTTTGTGATTATAAAACAGCCTTTCATAATTATGATTTGCCTTCCATGTAGATAATGTATCATCCAGACAATCTAGTCACAATAGCAGCTATAATTATCACATAGATAATTATACCAGCACCCTTGTTTTATATATCAGCTTTGGTAAGATTAGTTAATGTAAAAGAACAGTTCTCCTTGCTGAAAAATCAAATTTTAGAGACTGCAAGATGGCAAATTTACCATAATAAGTGACCTGTTATATGGGCATTGAGCCTTTATCTATAAAACATTATCTGAAAAAATTAAATTTAAAAGAAAATGTGAATATAACCTCATTGGAAAATAGGATTTTTGCAGATGTAATTAGTTAAGTTAAGATGAGGTCATACTGGATTAGGATGGTCCCTAAATTCAAGGCAGCTGGTGTCCTTATAAGAAGACCCAGAGACACAGTCACACACCCAGGGAAGACAGCTATATGAAGATGGTGGCAGGAATCGGTGATGCAGCTGCAAGCTAAGGAATGCCAAGGATGCTAGCAACCACCAGAAGCTAGGAAGAGGCAAGGAAGGATGCTTCCCTGGAGCCTTCAGAGGGAACATGGCCCTGCTGACCTCCTGATTTTGGACTTCTGGCCTCCAGAATTGTGAAAGAATAAATTTCTGTTAAGTCAACCAATTTGTTGTAGTTTGTCCCTGCAGCCCTAGAAAACTAATACATATTGTAAATGGTTTTTATATTTATCCAGAAACAATTACTTGTCCTTTATGGAGACAAAACAGAACCCTCCACCTGAGAACCACTTTGTGCTCAACTCAGTCACATCCTTTAGCATTTTATTCTAGTTAGGATCTGATGAGGGGAACCTTAGTTGATATTTGTCTGAAAATGTCTCTATTCATGTTTCTGGAAAACACAACAACAAATATTTGTTGGAATAACGGAGTAATGGATTGGATTAAATAACCGGATTTTTTACTAATTCATACTTATCCTTTTACAGATCGGTCAATTTTGCATTTTCTTAGCAAATGAGCTTCAAATGCTATTAATGTATTAGCAAAATAACTGGCATATTTTTTTTATTTCCTTTACCTACTTTTTATTATTTTTCTTTCTTTTCTTTTGTTATAAGCCATATAGCAAGATTTTAATTAATTATTAATTAATTTTTAAAGCCACTTTAAAACCTAAGGGGGAAAACGTATGTGAAGCACAGATGACTGTATCATGGACTATATTAGTCCATATTTATTGCTGTTTATAAGCATTTACTTTCAGTGATTTTATATCTATTCAAACATGCAAGACACACATGTTCTGCCAAACCCAATGATAAGATTGCTTTTTAATAATCTTAAGGAAAGTAACTGATTTGGTTTCTTCCTTTTTGGCTGCAATTCTTTGCATATTGAGTAAGTACTGATCAACAGAAAAGACACTTCCACCAAGGCAAAACTTAACCTTTTGAAATTTGGAAACTTTTCTCTTTCAAAAGTATTATCTATAAATCCTGTCCCTGTAGGCTCCAAGTAATTGTAATGTTTGGGGAGAACAGTCTGAAAGTTATGAGCACTGAACAGTCAGGGCAGGTGTTTTACTTTCATAATTATTATTTCTGTTAGAATGGCTGCTCCAGGGGGACTCACATGGCATTACCACGTCTGTCAGTCAGTTCACGCCACCAGCCAATAATGTGAAAAGTCAGATCTTGTAATTAAGACTTGCAATCAATCATGAAGTTTTGACACTTTTTTGAATTCTTGCCTGGGAAAAGATGAAGAATGTGATCAATTGGGGCTGAAAAATGATATATTTTATTTTGAATAGTCTTAACAATAGGAATTCCACAGTCATTAATTTCATTTTTAAAAGATAAAGGAAATTATCACATAATAAAGTTATCAAAAAATAAGGGTTTTAAAAAATTTGCCAGTTATTTGAATTTAATATACATTGTTATCACAAAATTTTTCAAAAGCATATTAAGCTGAAGGAAACTAACGGTAATCAGGTGCAATGAAAATTCATGAAGCAAAAATAGCTTACACAGAATAAAATTTAGAGATCTGAGTTTAAATAAAAAAAATCAAATTAATATATTAAAGGTACATGCAAACAAGCTCTGCTACCATGAACTTCTAAAAAGGCAAATGGTACATTCTGTATAATTGTCTATATTTTATACAATGTTTAGAGGTAAATAACGAACTATCTTGTAAGTGGCAGTATGAATTTTTGGCAAAAGTTTAATATAGGGTACCTCAAATCCAGTTTTTTCATGACCAAAATTATGTTCATTTGAATAAATACAATTTAAAAAATCACAACTCTTTGATCAAATTCATATTAAATAAGATAGCTGTCCAGTTTTGTTAAAATTATCACATACGGATGTTTGTATTTTAACAATATTTATGAGTCCTAGTGTTTCCATAAAATATTTGTAAAAAATATTTCTTTATAAAATACCTTAATATTGTTTCATATAACTGAAGTTTCTTATACCTTAATTTAGTATTTTTTCTCAAAAATTGAACATATTTTACTCCAAGCATTTGTACTTGACCAAATAATTAGATACTTGAAACCTATACTTAAATGTACATTCAGTTGTTCAGAAAACATAAGCTATGAGTTGGGTACATGGAAATGACCAAAAATTATCACAATCTAGCTAAGTGTGTGTGCTAATAAACCATGATAAATTGTGAAGTGTTATAAAAATATATATATTCAAATTTATTTAGGAGCACAGAAGAGAAAATGTTCATTTCCTTTAATACATAGTGGAGGACATGGTGGAGAGAAGAAATAACAGATGAAAAATCGATAGTGATTCTTGAAGGAGTTTGATTAAGTAACTCAGTGGAGAATGGTTGACATTCATTTCAATTATGAGCCAACAATGTAATGTGAACATGAATTTAGGAAGTTTTTGTGGTAGAGTAACATCTTGAAAAATTGAACTAATAACTCTAGCCTGATGACATGACTACATCTGGAAAATAATATTTTCTTCTGGGTACCATATTTGAAGAGAGAATATACAATCTGAACCTCATTCAGTGGTGATCAGTCATAATTATGAATGATTAGTAATCAAGGCAAGTATAGTGAGTTCCTGTTATTTTATATTTTCATCATTATTCAGGATGACAAGTAACTAATACAGAATTCTGTTTATCCTCATAGCACATACACAGCCCTTCTTCCTGTACCTTCCACTTATAAATATCATACCAGATTTTTTTTCTCCTTTATTATTTGAAGTTCAAACCAAAATCTTAGCATTCTTAGTAGTTTTATTCATCTACGTATTTTTTGAGGTATAAAGAAAACCTTTTAAGTCTCGATGTTTTAGGTTAATTATTTTCAAATTTGTTTCTTTTGATCTACTGTCATTCAGTTGCCTTATAAGACAATAGTTGAAACAATTTTTATTAAGCATTCATTTATCAACATAGCATCTGACCCATAATGGGCACTCAACAAAAAATACATATTAAAATTGAGGCATGTGTAACCTCATTAAATTCTCATAAAACCCTATGAATATGGTCCTATTATCTAATATATACATTTTTAAATGAAGAATTTGAGGCTTAAAAAGATTACGCAACTTTCCTATTGTTACCTATCAGGTAGTGGCACGAAATTCTAACTTTACATCAGTCTAATGCATATCCAGAATTCTTACCCACCTGGCCCCACTGTCCTCATTCATGATGCATAATGTTCTCTAGGTTCTTTTTTGTATGTTTGTTTGATTTATACTTCTACCTGTTTTCACATGTCTGTAATTCGTCTTCCATGACAGGGCATGAAAGGTAGATTCTCAGACTGAATTCCAGGGGAATTAGAAGCCAGTCCATTTGATGATGCAATTTTGTTCATATATTATATTAGTCAAGCAAAGAAAACGTATCATAGAAAATGCTTACGAAAAATTAGGAAACGGACAAAGAGAAAGCGAAAACAAGAAAAGGAAGTGACAAAGAGAAAATAGAGCAAAAAGGGAATGTTAGCACATTTGTCTCTTAGTTCCACAGTTAGACAGGTTCTCCATTAGCAAGACAACAGATTTCAGTCCAAGCAGCCCTTCAATTGTTATGTCCTCCAATGAGCCTAAAACAGATGCCTTACCAGATTTAAGAGCTCACTCTTTGGAACACGTGCTCTTCAAGTGCCTTTTTGTAGGTAAATGAGCGATGCACTTCTTCAGAAAAAAATGCCATTTATAAAAATATTCTCTAGTCTTTAGTCAAAAATGCGCAGTATAGACTTGTTTGCCTTTTTAAAAAAATCATTCGATATTTGATCTTCCTCTAATCTCACCTTAAGTTTTCTTTCTATATTTTTATTTGTTTTGAATTATTTTTGCATTGAAACTTCGCTACAATTCTTAGTGTTTAGAATATGCAAAAATATCAGTAAAAAAGTCAAAATGAGTGTCCTACAATGTTAATTAGTTTCTACTCAAAATTAGTGCTCAAAAACAGGTAATGTTAGTGCATATGTCTCTTAGCATTCAAAAATATAATTCAAATATAATAATCAATGTTGAAATATACAATTTCATCTGTAGATTTTAATACCAATGGCAGGCATAATTCATTTACTTTATTTATTTTATTTGCAGATCAGTCATTCATATTGAGATGACCAGTATTTGATTTTCACTGAATTCATCAGTTGTGCAGGTTGTTTTATTTTAGCCTATTGTATGAAGAATCATAAAAATATTCTTACATGTATATACAATATCGTTATATCAGAAGAGTCCAATATTTAAAATTTAGTTACAGTCAGCCTTTTCTCCTCTTCCTCCTTCCCTCCTCCCCCTCCCCCTTCTCATCCTTCTTCTCCCCCTCCCCCTCCTCTTACATTTGCTTGCATTGCTGAGATATATCAGATTTGGTATTAGACTATGGAAAGTAGAATTTTACATTTTCTTCACAGAGAATGAAGTGAAATATGTATTTATATATAGCTATTTGGGAGTTATTCACACAAAAAGATAGTTCTTACTTGAATATCTTGGTAAGCTGTGGCTATTTGAAAAGCTCTAAATTTTTATAGTGACACTTAGTTTTGGATTTAACATAAATAAAATGTATGTCATTTTTGTTTCAAATTTAAATTACATTAAATTGTAATTTCTCTTTAAAAACATTGTTAAACTTGTCATATGAATATACTTTAAGGCAGAAAAATATGAAAATTGTCTAAGTAGCTGGATGTTTCACAAAGATATTTAAATTACCATCATCATATTTAGGCCTAAGATGATTGGGGGGAATTAATTCAGAGAAAAAATTATCCAAAGTTGTGGGTCATGATATTTAAGATTGTTGAGTTTGATGCATGAGAACAACTTTGCTTTAAAGACGACAAAACTTAAATACTTCTGGATAAGAGAAGACAGAGAAGTAAAGCTGTGATAGTTTACATAGTTTATTAAAAACAACAGACATTGTTTACTTCAGTAGAAAGTGAAAGTGTTTTCAAGTTCAGTGATTGCCAGATAGGCTTTTCATGGTGACTTATTTGTTCAGCGGAATCCTACCCAGGAGTTCTTTCTACTTCGCTGTTGATGTTTCATAACAAATAGTGTGTGAAAATCGTCCGGCATTCCTCCTAAGACGATGCATTCTACTTTATTGACTCCAAAGCTATTACACAAGACATTTTCCCACTAATTGAAATTCCCGTGATCAAAGCACAATCTATTTTATGGATGATGTTCTTTTCTATTTTCCTGTGTACCCTTCCTTTATCTTATTTTTTTTTTTCACATTCTCCGAGAGATCAAAATGGCCCTTGTTATTGACTCAGCCCCATACTGTGTAAATAATAATGCCCTCTTGTGCCTAGAGACCAATAGAAATTTTGTTGTATTTTCTAGTTTAGGGTACTCTTCAATTTTGCTCTTTTACTGGAATTCACATCAATTTGACATATATCACATAAAAGACTTTTATTTTACACGCTAGATTATTTGATCCTCGATGGTTTTCTGTACTTTTTAATTTTTCTCATATTTTAATCATTATGAAAAATAATTTACCTGACAAATGCTTCTGTTTCAATAATTTTTTGAATTTTGAAAATAATTAATCTATTTCATTTGTGAAATGAGTCAAATGGAATGTTCCATAATAAAGTGTGAGAAGTTATCATGCAGTTCAGTTAATATTCTATTATTAGGCTTGTGATGCTACAAATCTTTCTTTACATTTTACTAAGAATTTATAATACTATGTGACTTTTGGTTGCTAATAAGAAAGCATTAAAAGTATTGACCTTATACCATATGATTTCCCTCATTAAGTAATAGATAATAACAACAACAAACACATAGAGACGGAGATTGGGTTGGTGGTTACCAGAGGGGAAGGGGGGACGGAGGAGGGCAAAATGGATAATTCAGCACATGCGTGTGGTGATGGGTTGTAATTAGTATTTGCGTGGTGAACATGATGTAATCTATGCAGAAGTAGAAGTAAAATGATGTACACTTGAAATTTATACAATGTTATAAACCAATGTTACTGCAATAAATAAGAAAATAATAAAATACAATAAAATGAAGCAAAACAGGCACCTTGTGCAGAAAATAAAAGCAATGCATGGGGGGAAAAAAAAGTATTGACCTTTTTTTTTTTTTTTGGTGATGAAGATTGCCCTGAGCTAACATCTGTGCCAATCTTCCTCTATTTTGTACATGGGACGCCACCACAGTGTGGCTTGATGAGCAGCGTGTAGGTCCACACTCAGGATCTGAACCCACGAATTTGTGAACCCCAGGCCACTGAAGCAGAGCACGCAAACTTAACCACTATGCCACCAGGCTGGCCCCAAATATTAGGCTTTTTTACTTAACACCTTAAAAATTATAGGGGCCAGCCCTGTAGCATAATAGTTATGTCTGGCGTGCTCTGTTTTGGCAACCTGGGTTTGTTGGTTCAGATCTCAGGCACAGACCTACATCACTCATCAAGCCATGCTGTGGTGGTGACCCACATACAAAATAGAGGAAGATTGGCACAGATGTTAGCTCAGGGCTAATCTTCCTCAAGAAAAAAAAAGAGGAGGATTGGCTACAGATCTTAGCTCAGAGAGAATCTTCCTTACTAAGAAAAAAAATTAAGAACACTGAAGATTTAGTAGTAATTGCCTTGCTTTAATAACTTATAACTTATCTTAACATCACCAATTTAAGATAGTCCTTAGAATATTTTGTCTGCTGAAATTCACTTTTTTCAGACCAATAATTTTATCAAAAATGTTTTAGTTTAAATTTTGGTTTAAAATTAAAAACTGAAATTTGAGAGTAAAGACATTCGTTATTAACCATGAAACAGGATTGCAGCATATTTCCCAGTGAAAGCGAATGAAATCACCCAACTTTTAATCAAACTTTTATAAAATCTGAGTTATATTATTTTTAGATATAAATGATATTTCTTGAATACAGAGAAAGTGGACCTTAACCAAAATTTGTTGTCTTGGAGATATAAATATATTGCCTTTACTCTATGTTCCATTTTCCATTTCTCTAACTATTGCTGTTACTTTTTTCTGTATCATTTTCAATTTATCGAGTTTTCTCTTAAAATATACAACTGACCTTTTATATAATATTAAATAAAAGACTAGCATTTTTGGTAGGTTTAATTTGCAGCAGCAGTTTGCAACATAAATTGATAAGTCAAAGAACAGCTTTATTAGGAACAGCTCCCCAAACTTTGCTTACGAGCAAACAGGCGTAGTGTGTTATCTAGATGCTGTAGTAATTAAGTGGGGCCCCAGGGACTGAAACAACTTATTTTTATTTGACAAATCAAGCACCAAACAGATGAACTATGGTAAAAAGGAGAGAGACATTTCTGTTGTAAGTCTGAGTTATTATTTTCTTTGAACAGTGAATAAATTCGTGTTGTTAATAGATTCAATAAACCATAAATATGTCTCTAACATTTGGTCTGGGTCTATTTCTGAGTTCTCCCAGAGACTTAAAGCCTAAGCTAAAGTCTTGCATACAAATTGTTTATTTTGGAAAATCCAGGAACCAGGACTAGGACTTAGAGGACTAGGAAATATTAGACAGAGAAAGTCCACACAAGAGTATGTTGTCAAGATGGTCCATCAATGTGGACAGCTGGGGCTCAATCTATCTGGGATCTTTTAAGAAGCCACGTAGAATGAAATTCAGAATAGTCCACCTAAAGTCCAGAAGAGGGGAGCATTTTTGAGAGGACCCTTTATCCACTGACTCCCTCTCTCATTGGTCAAGAGTTACCTCGTGGGGTGTTAAACCTCTACGATACTTTGTGTAAACTCAAATCCCCAGTGTTTCCTGTAGATGTTCCTCCCTAAGGTGTCAGAGAAGCTCTGGGAAAGATAACTGGTCCTTCTGAGGTGAGGTTCTCTAGTATTTCAGTTGCTAGAAGCTGATGGCCAGAGTAATGTTTGAGGGAAAAGATGACTAAGAAGATATGAAAGATATTTTTTTTGGTCCAAAGGTTTCAGGGAAATATGGAGGTTCAGGGTTCTGGGGTGCATCCATTCAGATGTTCCTACCCTGGTCCCAGAGTCCCTCTAGTTTTCTACTCACAGCCCTGATTTGGGCACAGGCAGTATGTCAGCACTGTGCATTCAGCACCTTTGTAGTCATTCGACCTCATAATTAAATCCTGGACTGGATTTGCAGTAGTATGCTCTGCAGCTGCAGAGTCTCTTTACGTGCTGTCATAGGAGTATTGTGATTTTCACAGAATTCTTTTAATTGACAGCTGGCCTGGACTTGTTTTATTTTATGATCTCTAGAGTCTTTAACAAAAGACAATCGACTCACAATCCTGGTAATAAGCAGGTCCCCCATATAAATGTTCAGGTGCCACTGCTGCCATATAAACCAATGTTTCACTTTCCACCTGAATCTCTTCCCAATCCACAGCCAATGAAGTCTTAGTAACTGTAATGCTAATGCGTATGCTTCACTTTCTTCCTACAACTCATCCCTGTCTGCCAGCAGGGAATACGGTTGCAATTGTGATGTTCTTGTGTATCAGAGGAGACCGCCACTATACTTAGCATCAGCAATAGACGGTATCTGTATCTAACTCATGAGTGTACCAGTTTCAGACTTCCATCCTGAGCATCTGCTTTCAAGAGCCAGCTGTTTTACCCAGGGGACTCCAAGAAATCAGAGACCAATAAAAGGTTTGAATGTAAGTAATTTATTTTAAGGAGTAATGTCAGGGATGAAGTGTGGATGACTGGAAGGAAAAAAACAGATGATACTCGAATGAGTCGAAAACGTATGTTCACACAGAAATATGTACATGGATGTTTATAGAAGCTTTATTAACATTGACAAAACTTGGAAGCAACCAAGATGTTCTTCAGTTAGTGAGTGGATAAGTAAATTGTGGTACATCCATAAAATGGAATATTATTCAGCACTAAAACAAAATCAGCCATCAAGCCACGAAAAGACATGCGGCAACTTAGATATTACTAAGTGAAAGAAGCCTATCTTTAAAGGCTACATACTGTATGACTCCAGCAATTTGATATTCTGGAAAAGGTAAAATTATGGAGGCAGTAAAAACACCAGTGGTTGCTGAGGTTTAGTGGGAAGGAAGCACAGAGGTGAAGCACAGAGGATTTTTAGGGCAGTGAAACCATTCTGTATGTTATCTAAAGATAGATATTTGTCAAAACCGATAGAATATATGACACCAAGACTCCACCAGAATATACACTATCGACTTTGGGTAATGATGATGTGTTAATCTAGGTTCATCAATTGTAACAAATATACCACCGTGGTGAGAGATGTTGACAGTGGGGGATGCTGCACATGTGTAGATTTGGGGGTATATGAGACTTCCGTACTTTTCACTCAATGCTGTGAACCTAAAAATGCTGTAAAACATAAGATATATATAAAAATAGATAAGAATGAAAATTTAATACAAGGGTACATGATTGCATTGGTCAGCACTTTGGGTAGCTGGGGCTTAATTCCGTATTCAGGTGTCAGCAGAGATCTAGGGCTGAAAGTGAGAACCGGATGGTGTGACTTGGTGGAAGTATAGTCAGGTTACATCTGAGAAAAACTGATTGCCGTTGCAATGCTGAACTGAAAAGATGTGAAGTAGAAATTAGAAGTGTGCAACATATCTCCCCTTCTTGCCTTTCTTGCTTTCTTCAAGTAGGATGAAATTAACATAACATAGATTTTTAGTCTTGTTTTTTGTAATTTTAGAATATTTATTCAAGAGGGCGGTTTGTTCAATTCAACAAATGGCCAAACTCCCTAGCTTTTGACGCTTTCCATATTTTGCAACTTTCTGAAGCTATTTTATGACCTCTAACCTATTTATACAGGACAATTGAAGGATCTTCAAGTTGAGTGATGCAGTTTTTTGAGTATTTAAGTATATTATTAATGGAATATAAATGATACAAACTATTCAGACTGATGCACAGGATAGACCAAATTCCATGTGGAGATCTAATCACTTTGACCTGTAGTTAAAGCAAATGTTTCCTAGAAGACTATAAGCTTTTAAGCAGATAATATTTGACAGCAAAGCTCCTAAAAGCATCTTCTTTATTCCTCATGAAGGATCTATTTGTGTGGAATCCTTATCCCACTTTATATGTATAGTACAGAGATCTGTGACTGGTGTAGAGGAGATTTAGCTTCTCTGTAATGTCCATCAGCTCATCCAAGTCTCTCATGCTGCAGTTACTTCAAGACTGATTCATTAAGCAGCTCAAAGGTGTCATCAAGAATCCAGACGTGCTTATTATTTCCCTCTTTTTACACAACAATTTTCCTTCAAAATATAGTAAGGCTGTTTTAGTTCCAGTTATTTTATTTTTTCCGTTGAAGTATTAAGCAGAAAAATCTGATGACTTTTTTTTTCCCTCAACAAAATTGAAAATAAAAATAAAAGGCCTTTTCTATGTATACCATTGGCAGATCTCCAGTTCATTTGCGGGAACTGGGTCTCATACTTAAATCTAAATTAAATACAGGAAAGGGTATGTTTTCACATACTCTTAACAACAACCTAAAGAGTATGACATTGGCTCTTAAACTGAGTGTTAGGTCAAAGCTGGAAGGCTTTTGAGAAGACTGTTAATTGAAGCAGGTAGGCCCTTGATCAGAGTAAATGCAAAAGCTTCAAGGGCCTTGAGGACATTGTCAGTAAGGCATTAAAGAAGAGGGAAGAAATTGTTACTGGAAGCTGATAGAAAGGAGACCCATGTTATAGTGCCAGAAAATGCAGCTAGCTGTCACCTGTGCTAGCATGGAAAATAGAAAATAAACCTAATAACTTGATGATCTTGCTAAGGACACTTCTAGGCAGACTGTTGAGGCTACCACCTAGAGAGATTTTACAACGAAATTATTAAGGAGAGAGAATACTAAAGAATGAGTTATTCTGCATTGGAGTGAGTTTGGAGGAAATGTAAAGGGCTCCACAAGAATCTTCTCAGCCAGCAAAGAGTTCTAAAAGTAAGGAAGAACCCTGGTGTAAAAATCAAAACCAGAGTAAGTCTATAAAATCTTTCGTTAAGATTTCAGAGAGATTTAAACCAATGACTCATAGACATTTTCAAATACACCAAAGTCCTTCAGCGGATCTTAAGGCATGACTTCAAGATCTTTTCTCTTAAAGAATGGGGATTACAGGAAACTTGAAAACATTGTCTTACATTATCATCTCCCAGAGCCTAAATTAGGGAAGGATTTGTCTCAGAGACATTTGTGGTTGTTGCTTTTTTCTAAGTGCTTATACTCTAATACAATGCATTAAAACACACACACATTTTATTTATTTATTTATTTATTTATTTATTTATTATTATTTTTTGTGTGTGTGAGGAAGATCAGCCCTGAGCTAACATCCATGTTAATCCTCCTCTTTTTGCTGAGGAAGACCGGCTCTGAGCTAACATCTATTGCCAATCCTCCTCCTTTTTTTTTTTTCCCCAAAGCCCCAGTAGATAGTTGTACATCATAGTTGCACATTCTTCTAGTTGCTGTATGTGGGACGTGGCCTCAGCATGGCCAGACAAGCGATGCCTCGGCGTGTGCCTGGGATCCAAACCCGGGCCGCCAGCAGCGGAGTGCGCGTGGCTAACCACTAAACCACATGGCCGGCCCTAAAAAACACACACATTTTTAAGATTTGTTTTTCTTGGTGGAAGTTACCTACAGCTAGAACTATAAAGTATAATGTACAAAATAAAAAAGGCCTTTGGACCCCCAAACTTATTTGGCAGGAAGTATAGTGAGAAGTCTACTCAGTTGTAAGCTCAGTTTTCTTATGAAAATGAAAAGATCACTTACAAGGTGGAATCAAAAGGACAGAGGCCAGAGCCAATATTCATAGACAAAAATTACCAAAGAAGAAGACTGAGGCCTAATCAAGAAACTGACTATATGTGACCTGCTCTATTTCAGAAGTGCCGTGGACATTGACTGCTGTGTGCGTTCCATTTTCCACATTTTGAATGAGAGTGTCTCTAGTGGTTATCCTATCCCTGTGACATGATTCAATGTTTCAGACTGGGGAGGGGGACGGGCAGATAACTTGTCTGTTTACCTTCCAGGTCTCCTAACTAAAAAGACTGATATAGAAAGAATTGTACCAGAGGAGCTCATGCTCATCTAGACCTGATTAGAAGATGATTTCTGGACTTCAAGCCGATTCCATAATAGGATGAAATTTTGAGGGACTTGGGGGAAGGGATGAGTGTGCATTACATGTGAGAGGGATGTGAATTTTTGTGGCTAGAAGGCAAATTGTGGAAAATCATATTTTCAAAAGATGAGTGTAACAATATACCCAGACCCACGTAGCCTTCTACAATGTGACTGTACCACTGAGCCATCAATAACGAAGTCTAGTTCCTCTCCACTTGTGTCTGGGTTGGCCTCTGACTCACTTGTAACCAACAGAATGTGACAGAAGTGAAGGTAAGTCTCTTCCAGGCCATGTCATAAAAGGCAATGCAACTTCTGCTTCATGCACTAGGCCACTTGCCTTGGAACACTGAGCTGGCAAAAGAAAAGGTCCTACTTCACTGAAGCTACCATACTTTGAGAAAGCCCACACAGAGAGACGACATGCAGAGGTCTTGAGTATATGCAAAGAGAGATGACCAACCAGCTCTCATAACTGCAGACTTCTGATCTCAATAATCTTTTATGCGGTATTACTCATATAAATTCTACTTCTTTAATCAAACCCTGACTAATACAAACCATAACCCAGTTTCTCATGGAACCTCAAAAAATTTAGATATATAAATTTAAATATTTCTTCATAGATTAAATAAGTTTTCTATTCATTTATTAGGAGTATTTAGTAAGCATGTATTTGGTGCCTACATTTATCTGTGCTGGAGATAAATTCTCTGCCTTCGTGAAGTTTACAACCTGTTTCAAGATACTGGCAATAAACAAACAAATAAATATAAAATATAAACCTGGGCAGTGATAAGAGCAATGAAGAAGGCAAAGCAAGTAAAGTAGACTAAGAGAATAGAAAGGTCAGGGGCGATATTTTAGATAGAGTCACGTAGAAGGCTTCTCTGCAGTATCAGTTGAAGAGAGTAAAGGATAGAATTATTTAAATACCTGGGAAGGAGCTTTGCAGAGGACATAAAAAAATTAAAACCCTGAGTTGTGAGCATGCTTAGAACGTGCAAGAATTAACAAGGAGACAATTGTAACGTGAACATTTTAAACTGAGAATAAAAGTCAGAGATGTAATGCCAGGCCATGTAGATCACGGTAGATCATGTAGATATTTACATTTTCTTTAAAATCTAAGAGATTCCATTGAGATGTTTTGTTCAGGGCATTTGACATGAACTGTTTCAAGCTGGAATTGTTGAAAAGGAATAGGAACAAGGGGCAAAAGAGCAAATAGATTATGTGGGACTACTCCAGGTAAGTGTTGAGGGTGGCTTGGCTAAAGTAGTAGTCAAAGAAGTAGTGAGAAATGGTCAGAGTCTGCATTTACTATTTCCTTAAAGCTTGCTATGGAGGGTAAGCCAAAAATCAGTAGACAAGGTTAACTCCAAGCTTTTTGGTCTCATAAGTGGCAGAGAAGGAGAAGTTTGGGGGGAGAGGAATCACTGAATGATGAGAACTGAGAAGAGAATATTGGGAATGGAAAGGTTTTAGGTGACAGATATCAAGAGTTCAGTTTTGAGTATGTTATACCTAAGATGTCTACTATGCCTCCATGTAAAGATATCAAGCAAACAATTGGAGATTTAAGCTTGAATTTTTGGATGTCTGGAAAAGGTTTGAGTTGAAGATTGAGAAAAATGGATTATTCAACTTGTACGTGGAATTTAAATCCACTGTTGTGGTATGGTCTACCTAATTAATGAAAGTAGACATAGTGAAAGTAAGAGAAGAGTTTCCAGGACTGAGCTCTGTAGTACTTAACAAGTTGAAGTAGGAAAAGGAAAGCATATCCATCCAAAAAGCCTGAAAGGAGCAGCAAGATAGATTAAAAAAATAAATAAATATCGGGAAATTGTGATTTCCCAGAATATAGATAAATAGTGTTTCAAGTAGGAAATTGAGATCAATTGCATCAAATATTGCTTAGAAATCAACAAAGATAAAGATTAGGACCATTTGGTATGACAAAATAAATTATAGCAGTAAACTCGGGAGCATTTTCAGTAGAGGCATGGGTACATAGGACTTTTTGAAGTAAATTCAAGAAATAATAATAAGTGAAGTGGGTTTAGTATAGGTATGACACTACTGAGTGTTTTCCTATATGATAATCAAAGAAATGGATAGTATATTTTTTAATTATGAAGAGCTTGCAGCAGCTTTTTATTTTGATAAAAATGCTCCAGTAGAGATGAACATTAATGCTACAGTAGAGGAAGGGAATAATTTCCAGAACAATGCCTTTGAGTAGAAATGCATTGTATCCAAGAGGGAAAACAGAGTATGTGGTTCTAGGTGAAGATAATTTTAGGGAGAAATTGAAATCCTCTTCTGATTCTATGTTTTTGAAGAGTTAAATGGTAATCAGGAGACAGTGAAGGTGGAGAAAGAATGAAGGAGGAGGAGAGGGTGTGAAAGACGTATTTTGCAACTGGGATAATGAATTCACAAGGGAAATGTAGTAGAAGGTCAGGTGGCAGAGATGCTTCCCATTTAACGTTGGTGATTAAGAATTTAGAGTGAATCCAGTCAGCATGGCTGTGTGAATTCCTTCAGCGTTGAGAAACTTCTCCGATGCGTCCCTGAGGCAGGCAGAGTTGAACATAAATAGGGTTTGGATTTTGCTGGGTAGTCTGGGGAGAAAGTGAAGCAAGGCAGTTGATGATATATATAATGGATTAATTCTATCAATGGATCATGGACTCAGTTGTACTTAGGAAATAATGAGAAAGGCAGGGTTGCAAGTTACAGAAATTAAAAAGGTGTCAGCCTCACAGGATTGGAGATATTGGTGGGTTTAAAAAATTTTACTGATGAAGATACTTAAAGAAATGAATTGTTTGGAATAGAACACTTGATATTGGAATTTGGTATTGATACAATCATTGGTTAGGAAAAGGTGTGAGATATAACCATAGTAGTGGATTGCTGAGACAAAGTGTAGGACAAGATTGTTGAATGTGAATAATTTGAGACCTCCACCTGAAACCGAAGTCATCCTGATTTACACATTTTGAATTTGTCCAGTTTATATTTGTCAACTGGTCGAAGATTAATCAGCAACAGAAGAGATTATCATTAGTAGAGCATCTATACTTTATTATATACTAAAGCAAATACTGAGGATAAAAAGAAGTATAACTCCCTTTTTAAAAAAAACTTTTATTCTTTTTGGGAAGAGATGAAAATAAAGATCCAGAAGAAATAGTGAAGGAAGAGAAAGAAGAAATTGGTGATTTGGCATTTTTATTATCTGTTTGTGATGACCATCTTTTCTCATTGCCTAATAAATTTTATTTTGATTTCTATGTGTAAGTTATCTTTTCCAGTAAGTTACACACAATTCCAGAGTATCTATTCTTCAGATAGCATTACTGATAAAAATTGAGAAAAATTTATTTGAAATAGTCACCAGTAACAAAAATCTGACCATTTAACGTGCATTGTTAAAACACTTTTCTAGACATTTCAATAGAATGTGCTAAAAAATGTCATAGTTAGGGCCAGTCCCAGTGTCCTGGTGGTTAAATTCAGCGCACTCTGCTTTGGTGGCCCAGGTTCGGTTCCCAGACGTGGACCTACACCACTCGTCTATCAGTGGCCATGCTGTAGCAGTGGCTCACATACAAAATATGGGAAGATTAGCACAGATGTTAGCTCAGGGCAAATCTTCCTCGAAAAAAAAGTCATAGTTAACATACATTTTCTCATTTTTATATAGTTTAGTTTAATCCACTAGTGTCTGACTTTTTAATTTCATTATTGTGCTGATAACTTTCATTGTTGACAGTGGAAGAACATTAATATTTATAAACTTTTGATAAGAGGCACACATTTTTGTCTTAGAAATAAGGACTTCTATTGCACCTTTCAGCATATTGACTTTTAAATGTTATGTTCAAACAAGGTAATAGTATGCAATGTGTGTATATATAATATAGATGAACACATATATTAATTCAAAATCACAGAATATATTTTGAACAAATGTGACAAAATTTTAAATGTATAACCAAAGAAAAATCATACCATTCTGTATCCATTATATGGTTTCTATTTTCAGTAACTATGAATATAAAATGACTGTCCTAATATGGAAAATAATTTGAGCAATTTAAACATTGGAATATTTTATTTAGCAAATAATTATGTGACAAAGACATGTTAAAATTAATTAAAGAAAAATAATTATTCAGATACTACTATAAAAAAGAAAGTTGCCTCAACTATTTATTCTTTTTTTGTTATTCTTTCTCAGGTGAGTTATGTGGCTAATATTCAGGCCTTCCTTTTGCTTTGCAAATGATGATATTTGCAAAAACCTATGACCTTCATGTTATTCCTCAAACCCGTGTTTCCACATCCATTTATATATTCAAGAGACATTTATTGAGCAGTTTCTAGGTGTATGGCAAAATTTGAAATAACTCAAATTTAAAAGGCACTGCTCTTTTGTGGTTCACTACATTTTACAGAAATTATATGTATATAAACACTGTAACACTGTGCAGGAAGTTCCCCTCAAAAATCCATGGCAACACAAAAGAGGCCATGATCCCCTTGCTTCTGGTATGGTGAGTACTGGTTTCAGGAAAGACTTCACATGCTCATTTGGTAGACAATGATTGGAGACAGCAGTAGAACCAGAGAATAAAGCTATTAAAAGTACATAGAGACATTGATCAGATGTGGGCAAATAAGTGAAAAATACACAGTTAGGGACAGAGACGGCACTGGGAGTATAAGAACACACCAGAAAATTTAAAAGTGTTAAGGACTGATAGCAACTTTAATTGATGGACAACCGTAAAAACATCTTATGCAAAGTGGAAACATCAGCAGAACAGGGTGAAACTAGCAAATTTGAAAGATCAAAGGTGGCAAATGAAATAGCAGAGAGAAAGAAGATGAAGAGATCCTTGCTGAAAGCAACAATGGAGGGGAGAGCGATGCGAGAAAAATCATGAACATTGCCTAAACCAGGAGTGAGTTCCTTCTCGGGGCTAGATCTTATTATGGTATTATAGTAAACAATGAAATAAGTTTTTCAAAATGCCTAAAACCACTCTCTGTTAAAACGTTTTCCTCTTTTCCTTTATTCTCTATCTCGAGCATTAATAGATGATAATCAAGTATTATTTTCAATGGGTTCAACTCTTCTTTTCTCAATGGTTCAAGCAGCTCTTCACTAGTCACAATCGTACTTCATGTGTGAGAGTGGGAGGGTATGATATACTTCCCAGGTATCAAATTTTATCCCTATCCTCTGACCTCGTATTTTTGTCTAGTTTGTGACAAAAATAAAAGGTATAGCCAATAATACTTGTATAATCTCATCTCAGCAGGATCAACAGGAAGATGCATCTCTATTCTAAAGTCTAAAGCAGTAGCCAATGAATAAGAAATATTTTATCTTCCATTTGTTTCAATGTTTGCAATTAGTCTAGGGGAAATAAACAAAAACCTTATCATTAATTAATACTACTCATTATTTTTAAGTTTTCTCTTTCTATAGAGAGTAAATAAAGGATTAATGTATGGTGAGTGCAAGAGGATTTTTTCATTCCATAAATGTAATTTGATCAAATTTATTCCATAAAAAAATGACCCAGTACTTGAAGTATATGCAATGCTCTCCAAGTAGAATTTTCTGGGGAGAGAGTAATGATCTCTACCTACACTGTCTAATACAGTAGCCATTAGAAACATGTGACTATTGAGAACTTCAACTGAGACTGGTAAAACTTAGGAACTCAATCATTGTATTTTATTTTAGTTAATTTTAATTTTAATTTTACATGGACACATGTGATTATTAGCTACTATATTATACAGTACGGACTAACTTGGTGATATGGAGCATGAGGGACAGGGTACAGTCTGGAATGACTATTAATTTTCTGGTTATAGTCTCGTTGTTTTTCATTTCTTTTTGACAATACAAATCATACTCTTCTTACCTTGGAGCCTTTGCATTTGTACTTCCTTCTACACGTATGTCCCCATGGATTCCCTTTTGCTGGCTTCTTTTCATCTCTCACATTTAAGCTTAAATGCCACTTCCTGAGAAAGGCTTTTCTTAATATCTCAATCACTAACTTAATGTAATCTCCATTACAACCACTAATTACTCTGTTTCTTATCTTAGTAAACAGTTTATTTCATCAGTATAACTTATTATATACCCTAATGAGTTATGTACTAGTTTACTTGATTCAGGTGTGTCTCAACCAATAGAACATAAGATTCAGGAGGGCAGAGAGCATGGCTATCTAAGCATTGTTATCTCTAGTACCTACCATCATGCCTGTTATTTTGGTACGTACTCATGAATATTTGTTGAATAAATGTGGATTACTTTCCAATTTATCTTGTCAAACTGTATTTCTCTCTTCCTTGAAATATATTACTTTAAATACTTTCTTAATAAAGTATCTTATAACTTAGTTTTCATCCAGAATTGTCAGTTACAAAAAAATAAAATAAAAAATAAAATCTACCTCAGAGTGATCTCTCGTGTACTACATTCTATTTACAGTGCCTTCCTCCTCTATGACAGCCAAACTCTTCCTCAAATTATCTCTTAAACCCATTCCTATTTGTCTTTGCCTCTCACCATTCTACTAAATTGTTTTATCAACATTGTAATGAAACTCCAAGCCAAGGTGGATTTACTGTGAGCCTTATTGTGTTTAAGGTCTGGGGCCCCTCACTTCCATGGGCCACTTTTATCTCTCTAATTGGGAGGGTTCCTAGTTTACATATGTTTAAATAAAATTGGGAAAAGTCAAATATTTTACCTCAAATAGTTAAGACCAGTGCCTCTTTCCCTTTGATATTTCTCCTTCATGCTCCTCGTTGAATTAGAGGGCAATGGTCCTTTTGGGAATCCAGCCAAGGTCAAGTTGATTTAGAGACACATTGAATTTTGGTTTAATAGTGTATATTCATATTGTTTATAATCACTTCTGTATCTGTCTGGTTATTTCTGGGCTAAGTGGCGTAGGAATATCTTCCAGGAATATTTTCTCACTCACTATGCAAATTCAGTTGTAATCGTGACATAAAGGTGCAGGTGAATTTAGTTATGCACCTGGTATCTGGAAGTATGTAGGCAGCATAGAAGATACATGTCTTGAAATATACAGGGCCAGATGCTAGACTGTGGAAAATTTATCCAGTCATCAGATGTGAAGAATTTCAAGCAATGTTTTATATCTTATTGACACCTAGTCAAAATAAATATTCTCACCTGTCAGGAATATACTTGATAATATGGTGCAAACGAGTGTATATACATAGTACTTTCTTTTTCCTGTGTGAATTGTGAAAAACAATTTATGAGAAATCATATGTTTATAGGGCTATAATATAAGCAGTAAATCTATCTGTGTATGAGGTAAAGTTTTAATGAATCCTCACATATTGTTTTGAATCTGAGCATATCTGACACATCATATACTGAAGAGTATGGTGCTTCTACTCTTGCAGTAATATTGCCTGAAGAAATAGGTATTCCAGGGATAAAACTTCAAATGCTTATCGATAACTCAATGCACATTATGTAAGAATAACTTGATTGAAAATTAGGTTACTCGATAGACTACAGCAACAGTTTGCTTTATTTGAATTGTTATTTTCCCTAATTTCAAATTAATATTAAGAATTATTGGTTCTGTACAAATTCACATAGGACTAATAAGAAGGAAACAATATAAAATGAAAGAAAAAAGACTGGCAGGAACTTCAATGCCAAAACTCTTATTATATTTCCACATTAACCAATGAATTTCATTGTTAAAATTCATGAAAGAAATTTTTCTAAATGATGAAAAAATAAAGACGTAGCAATCAGAGAAAAGATTGATGTCTTTACTTTCTCTTCAGAAATGATACTGCGAAATCCTTGACATATAGAGAAGTGAATAAAGAGTGTGCAGCCAAAAATGTCCAGAAAATTATATGATAGATTTTTGTCAGGCCGTTATTTAAGAAAACCACTGTATTATTTTTCTTTGGATTTTGTCATATTTGTGGTATGTGCCCCATCTCTAAAAAAGTCTGGAATCTGATGTAAATTCTTTTGTCACTCTAAGTAAATATACAACGTTGTACCTAATTTTAAATGCAAATATTTATATTATTAAATAATATGAACTTCAAGGTCCCAATCCTAGAAGCAGCTCTGACTCCATGCAGCCAAAGCCAAGGATCAGTTCTCAGTCTTAACAGCAGCATTTGCTCTGGTGATCACTCCTTTGTCCTGGATATGCTTTCTTCATTTGGTTTCAGGGCACAACACTCTCATGGTTTTCTTCCTATCATAGTCTTAATGCTTTTACTTCTCTATTTATACCCACTTTCTTTGAGATTTTATCCAGTCTCAGGGCTGGGTCAGTGCCATCAAATCTCACTACAGTTGGTATTTTAAAACACTTCAAGTTTACACTACCAGCCAGACCTCTCCAAGAGCTCCAGATTTCTATACTTAACTTCCTCTTCTACATTTCTATGTGGGTATCTGCTAGGCATCACAAATATAATATGCCCCAAACTGAATTCTTGATCTTTTCTCCAAAACCCACTCCCACAGACATTCAGTCTCAATTAATGGCAACTCCTTGCTAGCTATATCTTGCCTTGTATCTTTGCCTTATCAATGATTTTTTTTGCAGTATCTCAAACACAGGCATTCTTCCTCAGAATCTTGGTGTTTTCACTCTCTATGCTTGGAATACTCTTCCCCCGGATTACTCAGTACCTCGCAAAACTCCGGTTTTTATTCAAATGCCACCTTCTCAATGAAGCCTTCTCTGGCTATTTAAAATGGAAGCTCCCATCCTAATAGTACTTAATCCCTTTTTAGGATTTATTTTCTCCATCTGTTATGTGTTATATTTATCTATTTTTTTTATGTCGATATCCTCCCATCAGAATGAAGGTAGGGATGTTCTTTCTTTCTTTGATTGTTTTGTTAGCTAGTGACGTTGCTGTGTGTAGAGTCATGCTTTGTGAATATATAATTTTTGAGTGGATATTAAATAAAATTAAACTATGTTCACTTATTTATTCTCCAAAAGTTATTTTTTATTAATTATATTATTTTTTATTATTCTAAACATGTCTCAATTTTCAAAATGTAGAGAGCCATTTAAAACCTCTATAATGAATGAATTACTGAAAATAAATATTCTATTTACCTATGTGATGTAATGTTGATAAATTTTCTAAGAATATGCCTATATAATTATTCATTATGAAATCTAAGTAGCAACAGTAGAAAAATTAAGCATCAATCATAGAAGCATATGCACCGGATCAGTTTATCTGTGTATACCATATCTAAACAAAATATACATGTGTTATGACCCTAGCATCCACACAAAGATAATCAGGAACGCTGGGTGTCTCAGGACGTAATTAAAATGTTTCACTCTCATTATCCCTGAAAGAATATCTGAAAGCTTGTGTAAGTAGGGCCAATGCAGGATTTGAGATCCAAGCCAGGCTTATTTCAATGGAAATCCCAGAGAAAACTTACAAATGATTTCCCATTTATGACATCATACCCTTATAAGATTGTTAAGATATACACTTACAAGTGTATCCATACTTGCTTTAATATAACAAATAATATACTCATTTCTCTCAGCAAGGTATTCATTCCCAAAGGCAAGCATATTCACTTTGCTTTAATTTATAACTTAATTTTTCCATTTGAAAGCTTTTCTAAAGTTTTATTTCAATATATCTTTTCCCACTAGGCAGCTTTAAAATGAATATAAAAGTATTCTTGGTACTTCCTTACAAAACTCATTTTTTAAAAACTTCATCTAATTTTCGTGTTGCTTTTCAGTAATATCCTTGGAAAGAGAATAAATAAGTGAAGAGGTATTGTCTTGTGGGGGTCTAAAACAGAATACACTTTAACAATTACGTTTTGAAATGGCATACATTAATTAATAACTATGTTATTAATTATAATGTATTAATAATTAACAATCAATAATATATTAATTATTATAATACTAATAATTGAATAAAATTATATGAACATTATTATGGCATGAGTGTAAGAATAATTGATTAACAATCAATTTTTTAAATGACATACATTAATTTGTAGTCTGCTTGTCTGGTTTTGGAATGAAATTTATCTTATCCCCATAAAATTAGTTAATCAACTTTCACCCTTTTTCTGTTCAGAACTACTTGTGTAAATACACAAAATACTAACCTTCAAAGTACTGTTCCTCAAAATCTTGGTAAAACACATCCATAATATTGCCTGGACCTGGATATTTTTGAACATTATTCCAATTTCTCTGATGTTTATGAGACTACTCAAGTTTTTCATATTTTTTCTTTACCTATTTAAACATTTTGTGTTTTTCAATAAATTACTGTATCTTGTTTAACTCTTCAAATTTATTTGAGTATTGATATATATAATATTCTTTTATCATGTTTTAATCTATGATTGATTATTTTCTCTCCTTTTATTCTGCATTTTTATTTGAAACACCTTTTATTTCCTGACAATTCGTTAGAGATTTTTTAGATTATTAACACATTTAGAAGTACCACCTTTCAGTTTTATCAATCTTCTTTTTGTTGCTATTTATTTCACTCATATCTAATAATATCTTTATTATTGCATTTCTTTCTGTCTGTTGACTCCTTGCTTTGGTCAACTTTGGATTTGAATACTTTATTTCATTGATTTAAAATTTTTTTTTTACTTTCATATAAATATATTTAAAGTTATTTATTTCCTTTGTGGTAGTGCTTTACCTGTGTATATTAGTTATCTATTGATGTTAACAAATTAACCCACTTCATGGCTTACAACAACAAACATTATCTCAGAGTTCATATGGATCAGAAGTCCTGCATAGCTTAGCTGGCTCAAAGTCTCTTGAGAGGTTGAAGTCAAGCTGCTAGAGGGGGCCATGGTCTCTTCTGAAGGCATTAGTGGGAAGGATCTGCTTCTAAGCCCCCTGACATAGTTGTTGGCAGGATTCAGTTCTTTGAGGCATGTCGGACAGT
Source organism: Ceratotherium simum simum (assembly GCF_057802395.1). Taxonomy (NCBI): domain Eukaryota; kingdom Metazoa; phylum Chordata; class Mammalia; order Perissodactyla; family Rhinocerotidae; genus Ceratotherium; species Ceratotherium simum. The sequence continues at coordinate 26,132,184 of NC_141909.1, read as the reverse complement.
CAGCCTCTGTTCCTTGCTACCTTGGCCTCTCCACAGGGCAGCTTACAATATGGCAGCTTGCTTCAATATGGTAACCAAGCAAGTGAGGGCAGGTAATATGGAAGTCATTGCTCTTTTTGACCTTAATCTCAAAAATATATCACTTTTGCCATGTTTTATTATTAAGAAATACGTCACGGGGTGTAGTTCACATGTAAGAGCAGGGCATTACATGATGTCATGAACACCAGGAGGTGAGAATCATTGGGAGCCTTTGCTGAAGTGCCTACCACACCATGTTTTAATGATTTTGACATGTATTCTTCAACTGGCATTCAACTCTCTGTATCTTATAATTGGCCCAAGGATTATTTTTATTTATATTAAGGTTTGTTTATTTATATTTTTATGTTGAATTCCAGATATATAGGATTTTTAAACAGCTATCATTTGTTTATTATTCCTAAGTTTCTTAATTTATAGTCCAAGAAGTCCTGACCTCAAAATTGTTTATGGTTCTTGTTCTCCATTTCTTTGTTCCTCTCTCATTTAGCATATGCCCCCTTATGGCCTTTATATCAAACATATTTTATTTTATTTTAGTTGATAGATTTATAAGATATTATAACTCTCCTTTTAAAATGATACTAATAAATCTAAATGTTTGCAATAAAGTTAAATAACTCTTTATAATCCCTAAGCATTGAACACTTTAGAGAAACCCCTGCAAAATGCTTCAATAGTTTCAAATCGCAGTGTGTTATGAGGAGTGATTTAAAGTTACTGGAGCACTTTATTTCTTTTAAATGTTTCAGTATGGAATTGAATAAAAGAGTATTTGAGAATATATTCATTACTGAGAAAATATTACATAAATAATTTCAGATGTAGTCCTGGAACTTAAACAAAAGGCAAAGAATAAACACCGATATTTCAATACGTGAGTTGGGATAAGTTTTGCTAATATCTGTTGGTTTTAGAATAAATGCCTTCTCATTTTGAAAATTCCTCTAACATTTTATATGATAAAGAGAATTTTCCAGTCATTTAGTAATGGAGATAAAATACATTTTTAACGATTTCTCCAATTTTTCTTGAAAATGTGTTTGTATTGCTGTATCATTAAGAATGCACAGGAGTTGGATGTGTTTAACACTGTAATTTCTAGTGAAGATTTATGACATTTTAACTTAAATGCAAGGAATACTTCTTTAAAATCAAGCAATAAAAAACGTTATCTTCATTAGTGAAGTGGTTGGGAGTGATTCAATTTGGACTGAAGTTTAGATTAAACTTCATAGAAGTCAGATTTAGATACTATTTGATTCACCTGGCCAAAATTGGTGGGCCTAACTGAATATTTGTATCCAAAATCATCACTTTAGGATTTCTTTTAATGCTCTCTGCAGCTTCAATTATAATACAGTTTCCAGATAATCAATTTTGCAGTTTTTCTAAGTATTACTTTGTGCAACACAGTAAATAAGTTTTTCTACCCCTCCCCTCCCCCCCAAAAAAAGACAAATCTGTGGATTTTGAAGAGATAAACATGCTAGGTTTCTGGTTAATGATGGCAAATTGAGCATACGTTACCTTCTCCCTTTCTAAAACTCGAGTAAAAGGTAGAGTAAATATAGTGGAAGAGTGGATATTACCACAGGATTGTATTAAAATTGAACTCTATTGTGAATAACTGTAAATTCACATGCAGTTGTAAGAAATAATACGGAGAGATCCAGTGTATTTTTTACCTAGTTTCTTTCAATGGTAATATTTTGCAAAACTGTAGATCACAATATCACAAACTTTCCTTTACAACAAAGATCTCTCATATTGCACCCACATCCCTTACCCTCACACTTGACATAAGCCCTTGCAACCACTAGTCTGTTCCTTATTTTTATAATTTGTCATTTTGAGAACATTATATAAATGGAATCACACAGTTTCTAATCTTTGGGTTTGTCCTTTTTCACTCAGCATAATTCTCTGGAGATTCATCCAAATTCTTTCATGTATTAATGTTTCATTCCTTTTTGTTGCTGAGTGGTATTTCATGGTATGGATTGACCACATTTTTTTAATATTCATTTGTTGAAGAATATTTGAATATTTTCCAGTTCAGGGCTATTAGGAACAAGGCTTCTGTAAACATCCATGTACACAAAGGGTTTTTTGTGAACATAAATCTTCATTTCTCTGCAACTTGTCTTTTCTCTTTATTAAGGGACTTCTAAATAGTGTTTTTTGCAGAGAAGCAAATTTTGATGTTGATGAAGTCCAATTTATCTTTTTTTTATTTTCATTTTATGGATCACATTTTTAGCGTCAGCTTGAAGAACTCTTTTCTTTCCTTCGTTCGATTGTGTTTACATGTTTAGCAAAAATGAATTGGGCATATTTGTGTGGATCTACTTCTGATTTCTATTCTGTTTCATAGATCTATATGTCTATCTCTCCATCAGTATTACACAATCTTGATTGATGTAACACCATTATAAATCTTGAAATTGGGTAGACTTATTCTTTCCACTTTATTCTCTTTCAAAATTGTTTTAACTATTCTAATTCACTTACATTTCCATGTAAATTATAGAATAATAATTTCTATGTATACAAAATTTTTTGGAATTTTGTAGAAATTGTGTTAAACTGGTACGTCAACTAAGGGAAAATTTATACCTTTACTATCTTGAGTATTCCAATCCATGAACCTAGTATGTCTCTCCAGTTATTTAAATTTTTTTTTCACTTCTTTATCAGCATTGTGTGGTTTTCAGCATATCAGTCCTAGATATGTTTTGTTAAATTTACACATAAGTATTTCATTATTTTTGAGTGATTGTAAATTATATTTCTAATGTAGTTGTCTGCATATCCATTGATAATATATAAAAATATAATTGAACTTTTAAATGTGTGTCTTGTATCTTGTGACTTTGCTCAACTCACTTATTAGTTCTAGGGGGCTTTTTGTTTCCTTTTTCCCTAAATTCCTTGTGATTTTCTATATAGACAATCACGTTATCTGTGAATAAACAGTTTTATTTCTTCTTTCCTGATATTTATGCCTTTTATTTACATTTCTTGTTTTATTGCACTCACTGGGACTTCCAGCATTATTCTGCTTGGTTTGGGTTTATTTCACTGCTCTTTAAGTTCTTGAGAAGGGCACTTAGATTATTAATTTGATACTTTCCTCTGTTATAATGTATATACTTAGTTCTATAAATTTCCCTTTAAACTCCTCCTCAGCTGTGTCACACAAATTTTGATATATTGTATTATCATTTTCCTTCAGTTCATTTTTTTTGATTTGCCTGATGACTTCTTCTTTGACCCATGGGTTATTTAGGAACGTGTTGGGTAGCTTCAAAATGTTTATAAATTCTCCTTGTTATTTTTATGTTATGGATTTCTAGTTTATTTCCACTGAATTCAGAGAACACTCTATATGATTTCAATTCTTTAAATTCACTCAGGTTTGTTTCTGGCCCAGGATATGGTCTATCTGAGTATATCTTTTGTGGACTCTTGTAAAGAATGTATATTCTTCTGTCACTGTCTCTACTGTGTTAATGAGATACTGTTGGTTGATGTATTGAGGTCTTCTATATCTGTGCTTATCTTCTGTCTAGTTTTTCTATCAACTTTTGGGAAACTGGTTCAAGTCTTCAATCATAATTGTGGATTTGTCTATTTTTCCTTTCAGTTTTATCTGTTTTTGATTTACATAGTTTGCTGCTCTGGTTTCTGTGCATACATATTTATAATGGTTATTTCTTCTTAGTGGAGTGACTCTTTTTTCATTATGTAATGTCTCTGTCTCTGGTATTTTTCTCAGCTCTGAAGTCGAATTTAACTGATATTAATGTAGTCATATCTGCTTTTCTTTAATTTATATTTGCATGATGCATCTTTTCCATTCTTTTACTTTCAACCTCTTTGTATTGTTTACAATGAAACTGAGTTCCTTGTAGAAAGCATATAGTTTGGCAATGTCTCTTAATCCATTCTGATATCTCTGTCTGATGGATTTAGACTTTTTATATTTAATGTATTTATTGATATGTTATGGCTTAAGTCTGATATTTTAGTTTGTTTGTTCTCTCTTTTTTTATCTCTATGTTTTTCTTTTCCTGCCTCCCTGTGGATTGCTTGAACCTATTTTAGAACGTCATTTTGGTTTATCTATAGTGTATTTTAGTGTATCTCTTTATATAGGTTTTTTAGTAGTTTCTCTGGGTATTACATGTAGATACATAACTTATCATAGTTTACCGGTGTCATGATTTTACCAGTTCTAGTGAAGTATAGAAAACTTACCACACTTTACATCTATTTACCTTCCAAATTTATAATGTAATTTTCTTAACATTTTTCTCTATATATCTTTGAAACCAGATCAGACAGTGTTACAATTTTGGCTTCTACTGTCAAATATAATTTAGAAAACTCAAGAAGAAAAGGAAAGCCTATTGTATTTACCCATAGTTTTTCTTACTGTCTTAGTCCTTCCTTTCTAATATTCTAAGATTCTTTTTTTTTATTGTTTCCCCTCTGCTTGGAAAACTTCCTTTAGGTATTCTTATAGTGCAGGTCTACAGGCAACAAATTCTCTTAGTTTTCCTTCTTCTGAGAATCTCTTAATTTTCCTCTCCCTTCCTGAAGGATATTTTTTCTGGGTATAGGATTCTGGGCTGATAGTTATTTTCTTTCAGTACTTGAAATATATTGTGTCACTTCCTTCTGGCTTTCATGTTTTCTGATGGGAAATATGCTATCATTCCAAAATTTTTCTCTGTAGGTAAGATGTCATTATTCTCTGGACACTTTAAAGATTATTCCTTTGTCTTTAGTTTTTATAACTGTAATTATGATGTGTCTTGGCATGGATTACTTTAGATATATCCTATTTAGCATTCTCATAGTTTCTTGAATCTGTAAGTTTGTCTCATGTCAAATTTGAGAAGTTTTCAGCCATTATTTCTTCAAATGCTATTCCAGCTGCATCTACTTTCTCTTCTCTATCCAGGACTCCAATGGCACAACTGTTAGACCTTTTTTTATAGTGCCTGCTCTAGACTGAATGCTTATGTCTCCCAACCCTCCAAATTCATATATTGAAATCCTAACCTCTAATGTGATGGTGTCAGGAGGTGGACTTTTAGAAAGTGATTAGATCATGAGGGCAAAGCCCACAGGAATGGGCTTAGTGCCCTTATAAAAGAGATCCCAGAGAGGTCCCTCAGCCCTTTCACCATGTGAGAACACAAGGAAAAGAAGGCCATCTATGAATCAGGAAGTGAGCTCTCATCAGACACTGACTCTGCTGCTGCCTTGATCTTGTACTTCCCAACCACCAGAACTGTAATAAACCTCTGTCATTTACAAGCAGCTCAGTCTATGGTATTCTGTTATAGAAACCCAAATGGACTAAGACAGTGCTACAGATCCTTGAGGCTCCTTTTTGTCCCCCCTCACATTACATAATTTATAATGTTCCATCTTCCAGTTTACTGATGCTTTCCTCTTTATAATCCATTCTGCTTTTGAGTTCACCATCTGAGCTTTTAATTTTGTTTATTACATTATTTAATTTTTTGATTTCCATTTGATTCTTCCTTTTTTTTTTTTTTAAAGATTTTATTTATTTATTTTTCCCCCCAAAGCCCCAGCAGATAGTTGTATGTCATAGCTGCACAACCTTCTAGTTGCTATATGTGGGACGCGGCCTCAGCATGGCCGGAGAAGCGGTGCGTCGGTCTGCGCCCGGGATCCGAAGCCGGGCCGCCAGCAGCGGAGCGCGCGCACTCAACCGCTAAGCCACGGGGCCGGCCCTGATTCTTCCTTATATCTTTTTTTTTTGCAGAGACTTTGTATTTCCTTGCCAAGATTTTCCATTGTTTTATTTGTTTTAAGTATGTTTGTAACTGTTACTGAAACATTTTTATCATGACTGCTTTAAAATACTTGTCAGATAATTCCAAAAATCTGCCACCTTGATGTTGATATCTGTTATCTTTTTTTCATTCAATTTGAGATTATTTTGGTTCTTGGTATAACATGTGGTTTTCTATTTAAATATGGACATTTTTGTATTATGTTCTGAGATTCTGTGTTTTATTAAACCTTCTGTTTTAGCTTGTTTTCTCTGACTCCCCTCCAGCAGTGGGAAGGGGTTTGCTGCTTGTTACTCCCAGGTAGAATTAGAAGTTCAGGTTTTCAACTCGTCCTCCATTGACATTGCAGCGGAAGCAGGAAGTGTCTCATCAGGCCTTGGCCTGAGGTGGGAATTCCAGTTTATCATGTGGTTTCCACTGACACCATAGTCATGGGTTGCCTTGTTATCATGGCTGATGATAAAAGTCCTGACTATCCAGTAGGCTTCCTGTGACACTATCGCCACAGGGGATGGGAGGAGAGTTTTATACCACTAGGTGGGGGTGGAAGCCATGCTCTCCATATGGTCTCCACTAACACAATATGGGGAGGATGGGGAATTGTTCATTATCTGCAAAAAGAATTGAAAACCCTGGCTTCCTACCTATCCTTCTCTGACACCACCCCGAAAAGCGACAAGTGTATTGGGGCTCATTTTAGAGCCTCTGGAGGGTAGTAGTCTATTTTCCCTTTTTGGCTTTGGCTGATATGAGTGGTGGTAGGTCCATAGGTGTTTCTATGGTGCTTGACTGGAGTAGAGCAGATATTGTTTAAAAGTTTTCTGTAATACCAGGCCACTCTTGACTGGTTTTAAAATGCTTTAATGTCAAATGGAAACTAAAAATATTAATTTTAATCCTGAGTGAATTTTGTGACAAAATTACAATGCTCTGATAAACCAAGAGTACAATAATATCTTAAATATAGCTGTGCTATTGTTGACTAATTACTGCAGTTTTAATTTTTCCAAGGGAGTGAAATAACCTAAAACTATCTAATTTTAAAATGCCAAAGTAGAATACTATGAAACCAAATGCAGCTTTTGTGCAATGATGGAAGCTTTAACGCTCCTTCCTTAATTGTGATAATTTGGAACAAATTAGGGAGTCTTGCGGTGAGCAATAGTCTAGTCACAGAGCTCTTAACAGCACTAAATCAACGTGCAGGAAACTTGCTGAGCAGGACTCTCAAATCTGAAAGTGTCTACTTAACAGAAAGTCAGCCTGAAATGACTGTTTTTATCTTCTTAATACTTACTAAAACGGCTGTCATTGTTTTTGTGAATATTGTAATTGAGATTTTATTTTTAAAGCACAAAACATAGCATATAGATGACAGAACTGTGTAATTACAGAATTAATATCATTTCTATAACAATTTTCAGTATTAAAATAAAATTTCTATGTTGCGTTGTTTCAGCTGTTTTCCAATATAATTGTGAAATACTGGTATTTGGAGTTCCCTTGATCCATACTAATGCTCCTCTATGTACACTTTGTTCTAAATAGCAATAGGCATTTGACGGTAGTAGCTCACTGGAGTTCAATAAAGGGTCAAGGATTCTGGAGGGAAGCATAGCAGGTGGGATTCCCTCTGCAAATGAGTTTAACATGAGGAGATAACCTGCAGAAAATGCTGTCCTAACAGAAAGTGTAAGTAGTTGGCAGAGGTTTTGCTAAACAGAATTTCCCAAAAGAGATTTGCTTTACTCTGTAAAGGTACTCAGATAACATATATCATCAGTTTTTTTTTCTTTATTCTTTGACCTGATTATTTTAAAATAAGCTAACTATTCACCATATTCTAGGCAACTGAATGTAATTTGCTAACTAAATACATTTATAAACTTTCCATCATTTACAAATCATAAAAATGAATAAATAGCTATCTGAAAAAACAGAACAAATCTTTAAAGCAGTGTGAAGAAATAAAAAACAGAACCAAGCAAGCTAATGCAAAATAAATAAATATATATATATATACATATTTTAATTGTAGTTTGAAAGTCTCAAATCAGTTTATACTGAACCATTCTGAAAATGCCAGTTCCCCATGGTATCCCATGGCTCAAAATTCCCTTGTTGAAAGAAGGAGGTAAAGGGCTTTGTGTTAGCAAAAAGTAGTCTCCATGGTTAATGTGTTAACCAAAGACATTTTATCCTTCTATGTGGAGGGCACGCTCTTTTTGTGGTCAGTTATCAGTTTTGAATTCAGTCATTTTGAATTATTGATAAAGCTTTGTACAATGCTAGGTTTGCTGATGTTAGAAACTCAAAGAAGGATATTTTGCAAAAATAAATTGGTGTTTATTATTATTACGTTATGAAAGAATACATTTTCCAATATATATATTTGAAGAATGTATCTTTTGCATTTAGAAAATTACAGTGTTTCAGAACTTTTTTAATTTAGTATCTTTGTAACTTACTTGTCTAATTTATAATTTACATTCCTCAAAATAAAAAAAACAAAAATAAATGAACATTTAAATTTATACTAATGGTAAATTCATAGTTGATGAGTGGATATTTACTCACATTTTATTAACTAAAGAGCCCATTCTGATAATTTTCTAAAACAAAGGAATTGTCTATGATAAATTTGAGTGTGCTACTTACAGCAGAGAGAGAAAACCTTCTTTCAAATTTAAATGGAAGTTGTAACATGAATAAGTTCTGGGTATGTAACGTATAGTATGATTACTATAGTTAATAACGCTGAATTGCATACTTGAAATTTGCGAAGTGTGTGGATCTTAAGTGTTCTCAGCACACACACACACAAAATGGTTGCTATGTGAGGTGATATATGTGTTAATTAGCTTGACTGTGGTAATCATTTCGAAATATATAGGTATATCAAATCATCATATTGTATACCTTAAATATATACAATTTTTATTTGTCAATTACACCTCAATAAATCTGGAAAAAAATTAATGACAGTCGTTTTTCACTACTTCTGTTAAAGATTTTAAAAGTCTAAATTATCTAGTCTTAATATATTAACTTTGCACTTTCAATAATATAAAATAAAAGTATACATATACTATACTTGTTGATTAAAATAGATAAACTTCAGATTATTCTCTTTTCTTTTTTAATTGTGCCCACTGCACGTAAGCAGACATGTATGATTTTCTTAACATCTAATCTGACGAGAGGGAAAAATAATTTGGACTGTATAGTATCCCTATTTTTTATAGCAGGACTTACTCAGATTACATTTGAGCAAGTTAGAGACAGAAACATATAACCTCCATCAGAAAAATCTACTTTATTCGCCTAAGTTTAAAGTTCTTTCATACTGTTTAAATCCGTTATTCTTGGATACTTCTTGGAAGGTTCAAGGTATAATTAGTCTCTCTTTGCCTATTTCTATAGCAAGGAAATAAATTAGCAAAATGATCATCCTTAATTGTTTTATAAGTTATAAAAATTATATATATAGTGTGTTAGGTTTACAGGAGATATTAACTTAATTTTCTGTTTTCTTTCCATTAATACAAAGAATATAAAAGCATAATAAAAAAATATAATAATTGAGAAAAAAATCACCCATAATCCAAAACTAACAATAGTTGATAGAATCAGATATTAAAATATGTACATCTTTATATTTTCATTATGAGATATTCAGGTTTCATATAGTTGTATATGGTTGTGAACATATTTGTGTTATATAACACTACCCTTATAGTATTTTCTTTTTTTAATTATATTCTTAGGTTAGTTCCTTTAAAGTAGAGATTTGGAAAATGAAACATGTTGTAATTCCTGTAAAATAAAGCTAAATTCCATTATGAAGGATACATTCTTTCTTAAAACCTGCAAATATTTTAAAAATACAGATTCTTCCAAATTGCATATTTTCCACATATATACATGTATGTGGCTTTGATTCACAAAATCAAAATAAGCAAATTAGCGTAATAATAATTTTATTCTTATTTATAACATGATTTATAAATAAGAATTTACACTGTGAATCAAATAACCTTAGCATCATAATTTTAAAAACACATGATTGGAAAGCAAAAGTGGCTCTTTTGGCTTTAGACCCATCATTTTTTTTTCAAATTAAATGAATTCAGTTGCTTTAGAGTATGAAAGATAGGCATATGTACAGTTCATCAAACAATCGTGTTGATTACTTCTTTTTAAAGATACTATTTACATGAATTTTTTAAAGTGATGAGTATTTGCACGTATGTGCGTGCATTTCCAGCATTTTTATGATTAGACACATCAAGTTCTAAGATATGCCTAGATCTTTTATTAGAAAAAGAAATAAAATGTATAATCATTTGTCGTAATGGGAGTCCATGTTTTGTATCTAAATGTACCCATGCCAAAAAAAGTCGTTATTTGAAAACAACTAACAAGAATTGTGGAGGGTATAAGATTTTACCGTAATGCAACTTAACAATTTATCTTGCCACAGTTTCATAGATGTTAGTACAAGACTGGTGTCTCCTGGGTCGAGGACAACAGCATGGAGGCAGTATGAACATCGTGTTTGCATCTGTTTCCTCTTGTCCTCCAGTTCCCATGGTGGGAGATGCAGGGGAGGGCCCAGAGGGATGCTGCGTACACAGTGAGTTTGTGTCTCAAATGAAGAATCCTGAGCAAAGGAAACCCCAATCTTATAAGAGGGTAACTGTCAACTCTGCCCAACCTTTGCTTTGAAGGGAGATATTATCTTTATAATCCTGGTTAGGAAACACATCTGCCTTCCATCCCAGAAGAAGACACTATTTCTAACTTCAAAGGCACTTACTATACAAATATCCTTGAAAAAGCAGTCCAGAATACATCTATCAATGCTTTTTCACAAAACATATAGACACACAAGAATCTCATCAAGAATTATCTATAATAATCTTGTATAATGATAGTTGCATATAATATTAGGCATATTAATTGCTTTCAGGACTCACAAAACCATCAAAACTTGAACATTAACAATTTGTTGTCAGTAGATAAACCAAAGGCCACATTTTCAAGAGTTAGGTCAGGAAAAAGAATCAAAATAGAACCATCTTTACTAATTAAGATTATAAATAAATGTTCACTTCAGTAATAAATTAGATTGTGAGACCTTCAAGGTAAAAAATGGACTTTAATCACTTTTGTAATCCTTTAAAGTAAAACACTATACCTTGTACTTATTAGCTGCTGGTAGTAAATATCTCTTATTTTCAAATTCTCAGGATCAATTACTTTGGATAAATGCCTACCTCTGCCCTGTGTGACTCTGGTAGACTGCCAATCACCAGACCCAGGAGAGGCCAAAAGGGCTTAAAGCAGTAACTGGCACAGGGCAAGCACCATTTAAGTATTTCTTACATTAATAAAATTAAACCACAGAATTCTACATGATGTCATGCTTAATAAAATTTTGTTGAATTATATCAAATCTTACTTTTCTAAATTTTTAATAGATAATTCACTATTAATATTCAAAGGTCAAAATGTACAAAATGAGAAAGCAAAATTCTTTTTCATACCCTTGTCCTTCAAGCACCTAGGTTCCCTCATTATAGGCCAACAATATTATTGTTTTTATCTTCTGGAGAAATTTTATGTACATACAATTTTTAAAAAATGTGTATGCAAAAATATACATATACAAACTGCTATTTTCTCATTTTAACACTAATGGTAACAAATCATATACATTTTTTTGATCTTATTTTTTGCACTTAGATATACATCTAGGAGATCATTTTACATTCAACACATATGGAGAATTCTTATTTTTATAGCCTTATGTCATGCCATTTTATGGATTTGCAATGGCTCATTGAACCAGTCTTCTATTGATAAGCATTAAAATAATTTCCAATATTTTGATCTCATAAATAAAAATGTAATGATAAATCTCCAAATAACTCATTTTGTATCTGTGCTAGAAGAGTTGTAGAATAAATTCTCAGAAGTGAATTTTCTTGATCAAAGTGTTTGGCTTTTTTTTTTTAAGCACAGATTGCCATAGCTGATATCTATAGATTTGTATTATTTAAACTTCCTCCAAGAATTCATGAGAATGCTTATTTTCCTATACCCATGCCTACAAAGCAGGCTATACTATGTTGAGTTCTTTGCCAATCTGGAATGTAAAAATGAATGGTAATAAAATTCTATTTTGCATTTCTCCTACTGTGAATGAAACTGATCATATTATTCTACATAATTAAGAAATATTTGTAGTTTTTTGGATAATTATTTATGCAACACTTTTGAACATAGTTCTCCTTTTCTTTCAATTTGGAAAAGCTCTTTCTATATTGGAGATGTCAATCTTTTGTTCTTAATATGAGTTGCACATTTTTTTTTCCTTTTTTTTATTTGCCTTCTGTATTCATTTTCTAGAGCTATTGTAATAGTCCCATAAACTGGGTGACTCAAAACAACAGAAATTTATTTTCTTGCAGTTCTGGAGGCTAGAAGTCCAAAATCACTGTGTATGCAGGCCCATGCTCCCTCTGAAACCTATAGGGAGATCCTTCCCTGCCTCTTCTTAGCTTTTGGTGGTTTGCTGGAAATCTTTGGTGTTGCCTGGCTTGTAGATGCATCAATCCAATATCCCGTTTCCACATGACATTCTTCCTGTTTGTCTTCACATGGTCTTCTCTCTGCGTTCTAACAAACACTCAAGAAAGAAATAATACCAATTCTACCCAAAATCTTCCCAAAAATTAAGCCAGGAAAAAGCTGCTTATTTTTTGTGGTCAGCAATCCTTGCTTTTCAAATTAGACAAAGACACTATAAGGAAAGACAACTGCAGCTTAATATTTCTCAAGAACATGGATATAACATCCCTAATTAAATGTTAGCAAATAACACTCAGCAATATTTTCAAACAGGGTAATACATCATGACTAACTGTGGTTTGTTCCAGGAATCTAAAGTTTATTTAACATTTAATTAAATTGCCCTCACACCTATTTTTAAGATTTGCATATTTGCTTGTCTCCTACTTCCCCTGGAAATGGAGTTTTTGGTTTCATTCCTTATATTTGCTTTGGATAATTTTCCATAAGTTAAGGATGGGATTCTTATGATATGCCACCATGTTTATTCTGCTTATATTAAATTTTAGTAAGTTAGTTAAATTAATTTTAAAAATTAGGTACACGCCATATCTACTCCAATATATTTGATGGAGTTAATTGGGCGCCAGCATGGTTGACGTTACCATTGCAGTTTCCATTTTCTTTCCTATCATTTTCTTAGGATTCTTTCAAAGATTTCATTGATTTATAAACCTACCTATTCAGACTTTCTATTAAAGGCATCTTTATGGTTACATTGTAATGAAAGTGTATTGATAAAACAAAATAATATATATGCAAATACCATGCTACTTGTGATAGGCTGAAAAATGGGCCCCCAAAGATATCCATATACTAATTTCCATGTGAATGAGTTATTTTATATAGTAAAAGGGACTTTATAGATGATATTAAGTTAAAAATCTTGAGATGGGACAATTATCCTGGATTATCCAGATGGGTTCAGTATAATCACAATAGTCCTTATAAAAGAGAAGGAAGAATAGAAGCAGAAGGAGATGGGCAATGAAAGCAGAGGCTGGACTGATGCACTTAGAAGATAGAGGAAGAGGCCATGAAACAAGAAATGCAGGTGGTAGCAAGAAGCTGGAAAAGAGAAGGAAACAAATTCTCCCCATAATGCCTCTAGAAGGAACACAACATTGCCAACACCTTGATTAGACTTCTGACCTCTAGAGAGGTAAGAGAATAAATTTGTGTTATTTTAAGCCACTCAGTTTGTTGTAATTACAGCAGTGATAGGAAATGGATACATCATTTAAGATATAAAATATGAAATCTATATACACTTAAAACAACATGTGTATCTATCTCTAATCTTCTTCTTCTTCCTCCTTCTTGCGTGTATTAAACCACTTTCCTGATTTCGGAATGTATAAATTTACCACATGCACGTGTGGCAGAGTGATGCTTATTCTCTTCTTCTAAAGTAATAAAGTAGTGACTCTACATACAGTTGCCCAGCTTGACTGTATTTTCCTAGTTCTTTTGCTCTAAGGTGTTGCGTGACTGAGTTCTCACACGCTGCATGTATATAGAACTAACGGATTCCATTTCTGTGTCTGATCATTAAGACACTTGGCAGACGATTCTTCTTGTTCTCTTTTCTCCTCTTTCAGCTAGAACATGGACACATTGGTGACCAAAATTCACACATGGAATTATTCTGAGGGTCCCATAGATTTAGTGCAAAATAAATATTCACCCTTCCCTGGTTTTCCGTGGTAAGGAGGTACACTTCTGGAGAAAGAGAGGGACACTGAAGTATGGGATGGAGACATCTAGTAGTAGTGACAAAACAGAGATTGTAACCACAAATCTACCTGAAATTCTTCTATTATTAGGGGAGGAAACTCCTATAAACTCATCTGAGGGCAACTATTTCTGTCTGCCTCAAATCTTTTAAGCATCACACCCAGTGGTAATGCTGATTCTCCTCAAGATACAACTTACCACCATGTTTTCTCTGTGTCCATAAATTAAGTTGAATACCCATTGTCTTAGTCCATTTGAGCTACTGTAACAAAATACTGTAGACTATGTGGTTATAGACAACAGAAATTTTTTTCTCAGAGTTCTGGGGCTGCCTGTCCAAGATCAAGACACCAGCATGGGTAAATTTGGCTGAGGAGCCTCTTCTGGGTGGCAGACTGCCTTTTTCTCACTTGTCTTCACACGTTGGAAATGGCAAAGGAGCTCTCAGGAGTCTCTTTCATAAGAGCACTAATCCCATTTATAAGAACTCTGCCCTCATAACCTAATCATCTCCCAAAGGTCCCACTTCCTAATACCATCACATTGGTGGTTAGCATTTCAACATATGAATTTTGGGGGCATACATACGTTCAGTGTTTCACACCCAGTATAGTCCATATGGGAATTATAAGGAAAGCTCATGGAAGTGATAACTATACGCTGAAAGATTGGCAAGCTCTCACCAGACTATGTCAGCAGGGAGTACACATGGGATTACGTACTAAAGGCATTATAACAAGGAGGAGATATACAAGGCTAAATACGATTACTGTATTAATATGGAAGTAGTTACTAGGGATTAGAATTTTAATATCTTGGCTGAAGCCCAGGGGAATAATTTTAATAATCTACTGAAGACAAACTGAACTTGGACTCAATGATGACCTACAGTTAATGAGCTTGAAAAGTCAGCTTCTCCCTGGCATACAATAAGTTATGGCCCGAGAGATGAGAATGTTGGAATGGATATATTATGCAAAACCTGCTTAGCCATCTTCTAAAAAGACTCTCAAAAGAACTTCTCACCAAATTTTAAAGCGAATTTTAAAATGAATTGATGAGGAGAATGCAGTATTCTTCTAGTGCTGAGTCTCTGTAGCTCAGAGATGATGATAGGAATGCTGAAATGGAATAGATTCCTTGATATCAATAGAAATAGCAGGGTACAAAGGAAGTAGAGGCCAACTTGTAATGGAGTATAATGGATTTATATTCTGCATTATATTTGAAGTGATATAATATTTATAGTAGATGGGATGAATACAGCATGCATATATTAATCCCCGGACCAACCAATAAAAAATACATAAGTAAAACAAAAATGTGTACCTAAAATACAAATAGAAGAGATAAAGTATAATGTGAAATATAGTGGATCTATAGGCAAGCAGGACAGAAGGAAAAAAGGAACAAAAGACAGATGGAACGAAAAAACACACATAGCACGATAGAAGGATTAATCCTAATAATATTGATAATATGTTAAATTTAAATAAACTAAATATTCAATTAAAGAGAGATGAGATGCTGCACTTGCACCACCCATCCTGCAGAAAAACACACAGCACTTTGTGGACATCCTTTGATTTTAGTGATAACATTTCCTATATCTGGGCATCCTGTTCTGACCCCTTAAGTGGATGAAAGACTGTCACTCTTGAATGTGACTTGGAAACAAAAAAGGGGATCTGCAGAAAATTCTGGTTGTGATGCAAGATACTAGGCCATTTGTTCCTTACACTGTATCACTCTCCATGGCATAGAAGTGTCTCTGGCAAAAAAGATGTTGAATGGAACTCTGGCAGACCTCGTGAATAATTACAGTGAAGGTCTGGGTTTTAGAGTAAGGTCAGAACCTCTTCTGCTGATGATTAGTATCCATTTGAAAAGTAGCTCCTGGAACTTTTTTCTTCCAGCCATAACATAGTAACTGGTACTTGACTTGCCCTGCTGTTGGAAACATCTATGAAACTGGGCTAAATGTATGGTTCGGTTGTTTTGAGGCATTGTGTAAAGAGCAGTAAAAATCTTCGGTCTTTAGAAAAGGAAAACAAATTAATGTAAGCCTCAAAAACATCCCAGCCTTTAGATTGAGGACGGTGAAGCGTAAGCTAAAGAGATTGGAGCTGTGGGCTGCTTAAGTACCTGAAATTTGCTAATCAGGTGGAAGACAACTGGAAGATGTGCAGGTGGGAAGGAGGGAGTAGACAGAGTCTGAATGGGGATATACATAGTTCTGTGATCAAAGGGGACAAACAACAACAATAAACAAACACATAGAGACAGAGATTGAATTGGTGGCTACCAGAGGGGAAGGGGGGAGGGAGGAGGGCAAAAGGGATAATTCAGCACATGTGTGTGGTGATGGGTTGTAATTAGTATTGGGGTGGTGAACATGATGTAATCTATGCAGAAATAGAAGTATAATGATGTACACCTGAAATTCATACAATGTTATAAACCAATGTTACTGCAATAAACAAAAAATTTAAAAAAAGACAAAAACGGTGAGAATGTCTTCGGCTAAAAGTTGGGGTAGAAAAATATAAAAATTTAAACAAAATGCTGAAGATATTTAAATAATTCAATGGAAGTAATCATAAATAAGGAAAATAGATTTAAAAAGAAAGAGAACAAAAAGAAAATAAAAACCAATTATACTGTGATGACGTTAAATGTAAACGTACTAAACATTCCAAAAAAAATGCCAAAAGTTGTCAGACTGAATAAAAGAGCAAGACTCAAGTTTATTCTGTCTCAGAGACAAAAAGATGGGCTTAACATAAAAGAATAGGAAAAACATACATAGTGCAAAAAGTAAGAAGAAGAAAGTTGGTGTGGCTATAAAAGAGTATTATCAGAGACAAAGAAGGGCATTTCATAATGACAGAGTCAGTTCACCAGGAAAATGTGGCAGTCATAAATATGTATGTACATAATATTAGAACTTCGAAAATAGTGAGACAAAAATTGACAAATCTAAATTGAGAAATAGAAAAGTTCACAGTCACAGCTAGAGACTTGAACATCACCTTCTCAGTAATTCATGGAACTACTAGACCAAGAATAAATAGACAACCCAGCTGAACAAAGCCCCAAGCCCGTAGACTAATGAAATGTAGTTACATGAGTGACTCCAGATATCAAAATGTTACTTCCACCTCATTGTTCTTTCTCATGTGGGTTAACTGAGTTATTTATATAGAATAAACCTATAAATATTAAAATATTCTTAATAAACTATAAAACATTGCTGGATTCCACATTCTAAAATATGACCATAATAATGTGTATTAAGATTTTTGAATGCCAAGGAAAGAAAGAAACAAGAACTTACATTTAAACACTAACAACCTAAATAATTTTTTGGTACAACATGCACAAACACTACAGAATACATATTATTTTCAAGTGTACATAGATGATTCACCAAGAAAGACCACATAATGGGTCAGATAAATCTTGAAAAATTTTGTAAACTTGCAATCTGACTATTTTTTCTGATGACAATCAATCATATTAACTTAGACTCTGATCCTTCAGGAGTGAAGGTTACCTATGGTGACACCACCAAGTAAAAAATTATTTTATCTGGATGGGTTTGGTAACTGATAAGGTGAACATAAGTTGGATTTCAAAACTAAGGAGCTATAATTAAAAACTTAGGCTTCACAACACTTTGCAGGAGACGAGTATTAAGAAGTATGTTGTGGTACTTTGTTGTGGTTTTAATTTGCATTTCTCTTATTTCTAGTAATGTTCAGAAACATTTTTACTGTTTTTGGCAGTTTATGTCTTTCTCGTATTCATTGTCAATTGCATACTGGGTGTTTATTTTACTTTTTAATATGTAAGAAGTTTATATATTTTTGCTTCTTATTTGTAGAAGTTCTCCATATTGAAAATATCTTCTATTGGTATTGTAGGATGACTCTGGATATATAGAAACATTCGATTTAAATATAGGTACATGTATAATATTTTCCTTTATGTTTGGCTGTTTTGTGTCTCTTTTAAGAAATTCTAAGTTACTTCAATATGATCAACATATTATCCAACATTGTGTGCTAAAAGTTTTCAAGTTTTGCTTTTAAAATGTAAGCAATTGGTATCATGTAGTGTGTGTGTTTGTGTGTGTGTGCACATGTGTAAGTTTGTGTATGATGTAAGGCAGGCCATCCTACCCTCCACCAAACTGCAATGTCAGTGCTGCCAAAAATATCCAACTGTACATGTTTGACACAGTACTATTTTTGAATAATTATTGAGATTCTTATTTTAAATATTATTTTTGTAATATCTAATAAAGAATAATTGCCTAAATTAAGGCTCTTATGATTTTTCTAATGACTCACGTTCATATTCTGAGTAGTCCTCTTGACTTGCATTTGAATTGCATGTGAATTTGGCTGGTTTTTGCATATTTCAACTGTTTCTTTCAGATGTGCTAACAGCTGAAAATTCTCTGATTATAGGTTCAAATGTGTGAGATCTTAACCAAGAGAATGGGAGGAGAGAATATGGAGAGATGAGAGTCATTTCCCTGTGGACGGAAATATACGTGACTTATACAATCCCAGGTATGTGCGTGGCATTCGCAAGATCATCTGGAAGCATATTTGGAGTAGAATGTCTATATAACGAGTGAATATAAGAGTAACTTCTACAAAAAAAAAATTGTATAGATATTACTTTTTTTAAAAAATAAGAATATGACAGGGCCGGCCCCGTGGCTTAGCGCTTAAGTGCACGCGCTCCGCTGCTGGCGGCCCGGGGTTCGGATCCTGGGCGCGCACTGACGCTCTGCTTCTCCGGCCATGCTGAGGCTGCGTCCCACATGCAGCAACTAGGAGGATGTGCAGCTATGACATATGACAATCTACTGGGGCTTTGGGGGGAAAAATAAATAAATAAAATCTTAAAAAAAAAAAACTAAGAATATGACAAAGCTAGACTATCTAGGGCATTTCAGGTAGATTTTTGCTAGTAACTTGGAGTGGTGTGTATTTATATCACTTTTGGAAACTTTATATAACAGATTTTAAAATGTAAAGACTTTTCTAAGAATACAGTATTGTAATAGTTATAACCAGATAATGGATAAGGAATACTAGATTCTATTATTCATGGAAATTGCTGCAAGAGTAAATTTAGAAATAACACATTTCAACCCTTCAGTACGGTCCTAAAATTAGCCCACTACATTTTAGAGGAGCAAAACCCGAGATAAATACAGTGTTGGGATCAAATGGAAATCCTTAACAATGCCTGTAATGAAAGACAAAATTACACTTTGGGTGTGGAGGGCTGAGAGGAGACACACTGGATAGAAAAAGCTAAATTTAGATGAGAAAGAAATAGCTAGATCTTTGACCCAGAAGAACTGAATGCTAAATATATTCTTTCATTTACAATAGAGAAACACGTGGTTAAAAGAATTGCAGCTCAATTGTCCTCCTCCATAAAAACTATTCCAAAAGTAGAAAATGAAACTGCTTGATTATTTATGATAAAAGATGTGAAGACAAAGAGAATAGCAAAGAAAAAGGATTAGCCTTTTGATGAGAGTGGCTAATGACAATGGAATGCATACATGAAGGGGAGACCCTTAACACTCAGTGTCAATATCACATTTTCATGACATTATCAGTGACTATTATTATTATTGCTAGCATGTATTGAGTCTTTACTCTATGTCAGGTAGTGTGTTAAGTATTCATGTAGATCATTTCAATTAATTGAAAAAATTCTGTTGGTCAGGTGGAATTGACGTATTCATTATGTCAACAAGGTTACTGAAGCTGAAAGAGGGTTATTTACTTTGACAGTGTCATATTTTAAGAGAATAATGAATTCTGAATCAGATCCAGGCAGAATGACTCAAGTGCCTGACTCAAGGGACTGACTTTTAACCACGACATGTTTTTGAACCTTATTTTTCCTAAGGAATCATTATGGCAATATTTAGTATATATAGTTGAACAATGGAGAAAAAAATAACCAAACTTTTCAAAGACTATTAAATACTGACTCTGAGCTAACAGTAGTTCCTATGAACCCCAAATTACTACTTTGAACTGCCAATCTAAATGAGAGTTTATGGATACCAGGTAATAAAAGATATTCTAACAGAATTTACCTCATGTTGGTAGCAGAATTTTAAAAACATTGTGATTATTTACCCAGCTCTTAGCATTACTTTGGAATTCAAGTGGCCAAATCCCACATCAGTTTCCACCCTATGGCACAAGGGCTATGCTAATTGAATGTTCCAAATGGAAAGTTTTAGAGCTCCAACTTACTGCAGAAATAATAAATCAAGATTAAATGCTGCATGCCTGGAGATATTAGGAGAATTCGTACTTCCAAGAAGATTTCAAAGAGGCATGTGAGATTATTCCTGTCGCATATTCATGTAATTTTTTCAGTTTTATAAGAGGAAAAGACTGAGGCATCTTATAGAATATGGTAGATTAATAAAAACAATACTGATGACTCATACTTCATTTGCTGCCCCAATTTAAGTCAACTGCTGGCACTGGGTTTGAGTCTATTGATATTGTTAATAAATGTCTATTCTTTTGGAGAATAGGGATGTCCAGAAGTTTTTGCATGGCCAAAACATCAGTACATACTTTTGCGCTGTTTTATTGTTATGTCGGCACCACCAATCTGTAATCTGCTATTTGTTTGCAAAATTCTTAACACCTTCCCCTTTCTACTGGACATTTATGTCCTCCAGGACATATATTTATGGTAATGTGTGTTTAGAAAAGTAGTAGGTAGCTTGGATTTCTTGGTAAGACACATGTGAGAGGAGCAAGAGATACATCCTATATAAATTCAGGGAAGTTTCTGGGGATCCTGTGGCCTGAGTCTTCTAGAGATACAGACTCCAAAATGAAAAAGAAATAGTTGCTATAATCTATACCCCTTATCCTTATAAAGGGAATATATTCATTTCCAGTTCATTTTGATTGTTTGAAGTGCCATTTAATGCATTTAGATTCCCCATTAATACCTATTTATCAAGTGAATCAAAAAGTTAACAACATTGATTGGGCTCTTCAATAACTGAAGGCTAGAAATAAGTCAGGGTGTGACGAGTTACTATTCTAGGGACAGTATTCACTGAGACAACGGATTCAGGAAATGGATTCAATTTAAGACAAAAGATGAGTTGAGTTTAGAAATAATACATTTGCAGTAAAATTGAGATAATCAAGAAGGGATATGTGGATGGAACGTGTAAATTTAGTGTCATAAGCATCTAAAAGGACAAGGAAGCCATGGCACGAAACAGGATCTCTTAGGACAAAATGTGTGAAGAAAGAATTAGAGGGAGTGAAAAATAGAAACTTTTATTGGATAGTGTAGGGGAGGGAAAATAATTTTCGCTCTACCCTTGAGTTCCTTGCTGAGACCGCAGTAATAAAAGACAGATTAACAAGAGAAAAACAAACAAAACTTTATTAACACACATATGTCATGTATACATGGGAGATACTCAGGGAAAAATGAGTAACTCCTTGAGATGGCTCAGAATTTAGACTTAAATATCATCCTAATATGGAAAGAGGAGTGGGGATGTAGGCTTCTTAGGGGAGAATAAGTGGTTTTTGGAAAGATGACTGGGCTCTTAGAAGAATAGATGGGAGGTTATGATAGTTTGTGACAAAGCTTGTCTGAGTGTAGGGTTGACTTCTAGGATCCTTTCCTGTGTCAAGAGTCGATCTTCTCTGGTGAAGCAACTCCCAGGTAGGGGATTTACGACAATGGAGTTCCTTCTGGAGGATCTGTCTTTAGGCGGCTAAGGGGAATTCAGAGAAGCCCCTCCCTGCATTTGCTGTTTTTCAACAGCTCAAAATAATCAATATACTGAAGCAGCATATTTTGGGGTGTCGTATTCTGCTACCCTTCAAAAAGTATAACTAAAGAATTAGTCATAGGGTAAAAAAAGAATTTGAAGAAATAGAAGCATCACTGGAGCAAAGCAGGTTTCTAGACAGTGTCAAACACCATTGACTAAGATTAATGAAAATCCACTGCTTGTCCCCTTTAACTCATTGGTAAGATTTCTGCTTCTGAGTAGAGATAGTAGGTTATGGCAGACTGACATTTCCATTAAAAACAGCGGGAAAAGCTAGATAAAACCCTAAAATCATGTAATTAAAGTCATCAAATACCTATGCATGCAAAAAGGAACAGATTGACTAAAATTCCAGAGAGACAATGTTTCTTAGAATTGAGCTGAGGATTGCAGAGTCTTTTCAACAGAGGATTTCTGATTATGGGTGTAGGCTAGAGGCTAAGGATAGAGAATGGCACAGGCAGAGCTCCCTACTGGCAGAAAGAGTTCCCAGCAGATCTTGTATTGGTTGTGCTGGGCTGGAGTGACAAAATTAGAGATCTGACAATCCTCAAACACGTGGTGGTTTTCCCTACAATATATTTGCTGATTCTGGCTGCATAGGAGGTTAGGAGCTGGGTTGAAAGCGTTTCCGAAGTAGTATGTACAGTAATCCCCCTTATCCATTGTTCCGCTTTCCACTGTTTCAGTTACCTGTGGTCAACTGTGGTCTGAAAATATTAAACGGAAAATTCCAGAAATAAACAATTCACAAATTTTAAATGGCATGCTGTTCTGAGTAGCATGATGAAATCTCGAGCAGTCCCTCTCCTTCCTGCCCAGGAAGCGAATCATCCCTCTGTCCAGCATACCCACACTGTGTATGCTGTCTGCTTGCTGCCCACCATTAGTCACTTAGTAGCCATCTCTGTTATCAGATTAACTGTCTTGGTATCACAGTTCCTGTGTTCAAGAAATCCTTATTATACTTAATAATAGTCCCGAGGTGCAAGAGTAGTGATGCTGGCAGTTGGGATATGCCAAAGAGAAGTCTTAAAGTGCTTCCTTTAAGTGAAAAGATAAACATCTCTTGCTGTGCCTAATTTATAAATTAAACTTCATCATAGGTATGCATGTATAGGAAAAGACATAGTATATGTAGGGTTTGGTACTATCCACAGTTTCAGACACTGGGGGTCTTGGAACATATCCCCTGTGGATAAGGGGGGACCACTGTAACCTTCTGTGCTTCAAGGGATTTAGAGAACAAAGAACAAGGATCTGAAAATAAAAAAGACATGAACTGAAAGTCGGAGAGGGACGGTCTAATTGACAATGAGGATCTATAGAGACTTGCCACTTTTCTGCCTAGGATCCCTTGCAGCTGGAGGCTTAAACCTTAGATTTGGACCTTCTGCAGGACACAAGAGTCCAGTGGAGACTTTGGTATTTGCACAGGGCTGGAATGATGAACCTTGACATGTGAGGACAGCTTCTCCCTCATGGCATTTGCAAAATTTAAAGATGAATGGGGCAAAAAGCTAAATAGTTAATCTTAAAATCTCTGAAGAGCAGAAATGAGTCTCCCTCAGTTGTTTAGGTCTAAATAGACAAGACCTGCCAGGCTCTCAACTGGAAGCCTTGCAGAAACATAATATAGTAAGGGTGACAAACTAGAGTGAAACTAAACCTTGCCAGAATTGCAGCCCAGCATCCACTGAGGGCAATCGCTCATTGGAATTAGAAATAAGTTACCTCTCTTTTTCTCCCTAAAAGGGCAGAAAAAATCTCTCTGTTAGAAGACAATATCATCTAGAATAGGGACGTTTCCTTTATTTAATGCACAGAATATGTTTTCTCTATGTATTTTGGTTTTACCCCTTGCACTTCATAGGTGGAAAATAGAGTCTTGGTGGGCTGGGCATAATATGAAATATTTGATTTATAAGGGGGGAAAATCAGTTGGGAGGCTACAACATTGGTGATCCGATCATTTTGAAGGAACATTTAATCTTTTGCCTAGTTGGTTGATGAACTTTTTGATCTATACCCCCTGTACCAGGCTTTCTAAAACTCATTGTAAATTTGCTACATGATATTAGGTGTCCGTTGAAGTTCATGTGGTGGACAAAATCAGGGACGAATGGGACAGTTGTAGCGGGTAGACAGGATGGACCTGCAGCAGGGTTGAAGTACACCAGCACTGTAAGGGTATATGGTATTAACAAAAGAGGGTCGAGGAGTAGCTCAAAATGAAATTTCGTATATGCCATTTTGTTTTTCAGAGACATTATAGACTCAGGGGTGGTGAAAAAGAATCTCTTAGTTCTTCAAGGCTACTCTTTGGTTTGAGAGCAGCTTTATGAAAAATGGCTTATCAGAGATTGTCACATCTGATAGAAAATAACCAAAATTCTCTGTGGACTTTAATATTTTAAATGAGCCATGATGGCCAGTCAGGTACAATATATTATTGTACCAGAAAAATCTGGAACTGTATATTTCATTGAATCCCAAGTAGAACATAGCCTCTTTGCCTAAGACATCTCATAAGACACAGTTGGCTTAACTTGGAAGTATAGCCCTGGCTTTGCAGAAAATAAGCTATAGTATATAACGTTATAAATTACCATGGTACTTTGGGGAAGCCAGATTCCATTTATTAACTCCATAGTCTAAGGGATGTGTTTATAAGGACCTGGAGTAACCCAGAAAATTGGGATAAATGAGTGCCAGTAAGTGTAAATGAGAGTTCTAGACAGGGCAAAACAAGTCCTTTCCAGACTTCTGAGTTACTGTGATCAAGTTGGAGGGAGCAGCTCTGATGAGAAAGTCCTGGCCAGTAGTAAGACATGCTTCTCTCTCAAAGTTTAGAAAGGCTTCTCTCTAACAATTTGAAAAGGCTGCGAGTTTAGGGACTTGGCCAACTTGTCAATCAAGGTACTCTGAGGTCTTTCCAGAACTATAACCAGAAAACTAGGGCATTTCACTCCATTTCCAAGCCAGAGACACTGAAGAGAGTGTTACTAATCATCACAGACAGAGAAATGAGGCCCAAATGGTCCTTGCTGCAGGGAGACTCTAAGAATAGAGTTTCTGGTTAGAGGAGGACAACTTACGTCTTCTCCTCCTCTTCTAAAAGCAAAAATGGAAAATACCTCACACACTTGCTGTGAGCTCAAAGCTGAGAGGTTCCTGTGCTGCTGGTGCTGTGAGGAAAAGAGGACAGAGTGTTTGGGGTGAAAATCCCATCTTCCTACCTCCCTGGAACCACATCCATCAGCACTTCTAATCCAAGTCTCGTCTTCCTCCCTCCTTCACAAAGGTCACAGGGCTGGACTGGAGCGCTCTTCAACTTCCAAAGAAGGCATATATATTATTAGTGTTTATGAACAAAAGCCGCGCATCAATGTGCACATGATTCAAGTACTCACATCAAGAATCTGATTCCTGGGAGGAAATAATCTTGATAGTTTTCTCCTTATAAACCCAAGTGTTTGATGGCAAATATCACATATACATGGTACAAGATTTTAAACTCATTTTATTCCTTGCCAATTTAAAATTGATGATGTTTACTTAACTGTATTTGAAGACATGTTTGTTATTTTTCTTCAAACAGTTAATGTGTCTATATCAAAGAATAACTTATCTATAGTTTTATATTAACTACTACCTCTTTATGTGTAAAAATAAAAATAATTAAGTAATAATATTTATAGTACTCTGACAAAAACTTGTTTAATATTCATAACAATGGTGAGAAAGAGGTGATGTATGCATTTTACACTTGTCAAAAAATAGTTAGAGAGGTTAATTCCCTTCACCATGGTTAAGCAGATGGTAAACAGCTGGGATTTAAACCTAGATCCCTAAAGTCCCGATTGAGGTAAACATATGAGGCTGGCTCTCTGGCTTAGACAGTTATTATTCAAGAGATGAGAACTGTGTGTTTTTATGCCTTCAAAGTATTTTTAAAACTTTAGGACATGCACATTTTGGAATTAAATAAATAAACTTCAAACCTTATTTTCAGTAAAATGCTTTTATAAACAATATACGATTTCAAAAATTCTAGCTTCATAAAAAAGCTTATTTTGAATCTATTCTAGTTCTTGTCCTCAATATTAATTTTTGTGGAACTAGCCCAAAGGAGGAAGCAGATCCATACCTATAAGCAATTTGTCCTGGATTTTGTTTTACACCATGCAAAGGGCAGTGGGGGTGCTGGTTTGGATGATGTCTTTGCTCCCTATCGAGATGTAAGGGAAGTTGTTAAGAAACTAGCATGGACAGTTCAAAGTCAGATTCAAATTATGAGAGGAGTGTACAAATTAGGGGAGCAGAGGGAATTATCATGGAAGTTCGTGATGCAATAGGATGTTGATAGGAGATGAAGAAATAAAGGAAGAGAAAATTTTAAATCTCCAGTGTCTTAAGGCTACAAGTGGTTAAATCTGTAGGCCACATAGAATTGCTTGTCATTTTCCACCACACTTACTGAAATTTTCAAAGCCAAAGTCACTTGAAGCATCTTTGTTCTAGAGCAGTGTTTTCCAAACCTGGTTTCCCCACACTATTTGGGAAGCTAGTGCTAAAAAAATGTTCATGCCTAGACTCCACTTCTCAATATTATGATTCAGTCCTATTTGAGATGAGGCAGAGAAATTCAAATCCTGTTTACAGTTGGAAGCCAATTCCATAAAGCACTTAATTTTTTTTTTCCTGATGGTCTGTGAAGTTTCACCTGTGTGTTTACTATTTTGGGGACTGAGAAAGCAATCATGTTACTATCCCAAGATAGTCTACTTCATGGTCTATCATCACAGAACTGTGTCCAGCCTATATTACAGAAGTAGGGCAAACTTGAGGCATTGTTTGCAGGTCAAATTTATAGCTTAAAACTTGCATATTTAATGCCTAAACACTTTAGGTTGAATTAAAATAATTAAATTTGCCAAATGTGGCAAGTAATATTGATTGACTAACAATAGCCATTTTTCCCTTTTCTACTTTGCTAACAGGACCCGAATTTTGTTAGTTACATGTTGATAATGTTCTCTGGGAAGTTAGGAGCAGAAACTGATCCATGAATAAACGAGTTATGCTAATCCCATTCTCTTTCACCAGTGATTGGTTTACAGTGTGCACCTAACCAATTTCTGACCAATAGGTTATAAGGGAGACCCTTCCAGAGTTTCTGAAAAAGGTTTTCCTCCATGACAAAAAGCTGGAGATCTCTGAGGTCTCCTTGACTACTTTTGGATGCTGTTTTACGATGTTTAGAGTTTGTGATATTTGGAATTGCTGTCACCATCTTACAATTATAGAAGACGATGTGGCCAAGACAGTGAAGGCAAAAAAAAAAGAAATATACAAAGGGCAACAGTGAACCAGTCTGTGAACCAGTCTTGCTTCTGCTTATCTCTGAACTTCTTATCATGAGCGATCACACATATTTTCATTATTCAAGTCACTTTCAGCCAGGTATTTTATTGCCACTGATACATTGATTTACATCTTTCCCTTCCTAGCAAGGTATTTTTTACTTAATTCTTGTTCAGAATTTTGAAGCCACAGGGTACTGCTCAGATCACTCCTGTGCCACGTGAGTTCCTTTGTCTTTATTTCAGCACAGCATCATTCTAGCGCTCACCTACACCGCATTTCCCCCAAGGGTTTCAAACACTTGCTGATGATTTCAGCATGGGTTACTTAAATGTTCTGCAAGATGACTAAATTTTTAAAAATAAGAAACCTGGTGTTTTCCATATGTGCTGATTAAAATGAGCAGCAGACCAAGGTGAGTTTATTAAAAACAGCAAGAACTGTAGCATGGAAGAGAAAGGCCAACAGTAGGGAGCACCGTAAAATTAAAATTACAACTTAACCAAGCTGTGCTGTCAAAATCCAGTGAGTTCTGTCTCTTAACTCCAGAGTGGAAACGTGAGGAGGCCGAGGTGAAAAATGTTATTTCTTGGGTCTGGAGACCAAAAGAGGCAAAATAATTCCTGGCTAGAGGAAATTAATTGAGTTCACTGGGCCTATATGCAAGATGCTGGGAATGACAAGAGATGGGGAAAGGAGAGAGCTGATTAAGAAGATCCATCATCCCTGTGCTCACAGAGCTCATGGTCTTGGGGAGGAACATATATACAATCAATAAAATTCAAGGCAGAAGTGTAGCCAACTCAAACAATACCAGCCTTGGTACAAATCTGTGTCCTGGCATTGAGAAGCTGTGAGACTTTGTCAAAGACAATTCATTTCAGGGCTTCAGCAGCATTCCAAATTAGAGGAAATAAGAAGACCTAACCAATAGGGATATGGAAAAGATTAAATGTAACAACACATGTAAACACGGGCATATTTCCTGGCCCATAGTAAGTATGCAATAAATATTATATATTTAAGGTAAAAAAATCATTAAAACATGGATATTTCTCTAGAGCTATACATAAAAGAGGAGGACAGCTAGTTGGGTATCAGAAAAGATTGAATAATTGATAATTAAGTGTTTAAAAAAGTGATGAAACCATTTATTATTTGGTCATAATGCTTAGTTCAGTAAAGAGGAAATGCATAACCAGAAATAAAAAGAACAGTAAGTCAGATTGTTCACTGAAAATATTAGAGAAAATTTTGTGCAAAGTACAAGGAGTTATAAGACATAGTATTTTTTTAATCTGTTATCAAAATGTTTCTCATTTTTCTTCTTATAGAAAAATCTTTTACAGACACTACTCTTAAATTGATTTTTCTCCCCAGGTGACATTTGGCAATATATGGAGAGATACTTGGTTGTCACAACTGGCCAGGGAACAGCACTTTCATCTAGTTGTTAGAAGCCAGAGATGCTGCCAAACATCCTACAATGCACAGGACAGCCTCCCACTACCCCTATCAAAGAATTATCTGGCCCCAAATATCAATAGTGCCAAGTTTAAGAAACCCACCTTAAAGTAATTCAGTTCGTTTTAAAAAATATATATTATTTTTTTTGTGTGTGTGTTCATGTGCAAGAATAGAGGCACGCAACAAATAGATAAATATTCTATAGGCAAGCAATGAGAAAGAGGAGAAAAAAGGAGGCTTGATAATCAACGTATAGTCTGCACTACAAAGCCTATTACTTGCATTAGAGAATTAATTGGATTTATATGGCAAATTCAGGGCTAAGATCCAGAATTTGGTGCTCCTAAGTCAAGGCATATTCCCTGGGGTCATCTCTCAACTATCGGTATCAGAATTAGCTATTTTTGTTTCACTGAGGTTGTGGTAGACACATTCAACTTTTAAAGATATTGTCTGAAATGGTGGTGATGATATTTCTTATTTTATGTTGTAGCATATCAGAAACAGTTATTTTATTGTATATATTTTATAGACTTTGAGGTTCCCGATGAGCTAAAAAACGCATTTATGATTTTTTTTAAAGTCTAGCCACTGTTGGATTTATAAAATAAATGACATCAATATACCACTTTAAACATAAAAAAACCTCTTTTTATTTCCTTTCTACTGATACAATATAACAGAAGATTGTGTGCTAACTCTTTAGAACTTATGTATTGACTGTGCTTGCAATTATGATCACTCTGAAAGAAAGTACTTTCTTTGTTAATGTGCAAGTTCTGACTCACAAGCAAAATTAATCACTAGAAGGAATATAACCTTGACCTTCTTTTAAAATATGTATTTGTAAGGAATGTTGTTTCAAGTGGTATAATAGGGTAAGAGAGTGCCTACAGTTCATGGTGGGACACAGTCTTGCTAATTCAAACTGCTTGTACTGCAGGGAAAGAAAGCCTACCCATGAACTCCTCTGCATTCTCCTCTTGAACCAGAGCCAAGAATTACGGGACCAGAACTGGTGATCCCACAGCCTCTTAGCAAGTCCATGTTTCTGATTGGCTCCCAGGGGCTGCAGTCTGCCATGTCTCTGGGAAATTGGATACAAGCATCAAATGTATAAATTCCTTTTTCCGTCTGTCAGCAAAGATTGCAAACCATGAAGAGTCAGAAGAATAGAGCCATGAGGGCATTCTTGAATGCCCACAAGTTTGGATATCCCTTGAACTTGCTGGTAGTGAGTTCTCCATCACTGGAAGTATTCAGATATAGAATAATATGGATGAATGTCTTAGAAGGGAATCAAGCTTTGCAGGAGTGGCAGGAATAGAAAATCTCTAACATTTCTTCCATGCTTGACATTTTTAATCAGTGTTTTATGCTACATACTTTTCATATTATATAAGGGAAAACAAATATCAATACCAAAAATGCATAGTGAAGGGGGTGGCCCTGTGGCGTAGTGGTTAAGTCCAGCATGCTCCGCTTTGGTGATCCGGGTTTGCAGTCTGGATCCCAGGCAAGAACCTACACCACTCATCAAGCTATGCTGTGGTGGTGACCCACATACAAAATAAAGGAAGACTGGCACAGGTGTAAGCTCAGGGCTGGTCTTCCTCAAGTGAAAAAAAAAAAGAGGAAGATTGGCAACAGATGTTAGATCAGAGTGAATCTTCCTCACCAAAAAAAAAAAAAAAAGAAATAGTGAAAAAAATTACCTGAGCCTTTTATTTTATAAAATTTGTGGTTAATGTGAATTTTCACAATTATTTTTATAAGAATACATTATGATTTTTTATGATTTCTCTTAGGATACTAATAGTGAGGAAAATTATAAATTTATATACATTATTTTTGTATTACTTTCTCTCTATTTTTTTGAAGTTTGGTGCTTGTGGTAAGCAGAATAATGGCACCCAAAAGATGTCCATACCCTAATCCCTGGAAGCTGAATATGCTATATTATATGCAAAGCGGAAATAAAGTAGCAGGTGAAATTAAGGTTGATAATCAGGTGAGCTGAGATGGGGAGATTATCCTGGATTATCCAGGTGGGTACAGTATAATCACTAGGGTCCTTAATGTGGAAGAGGAAGGCAGAAGAGTCAGAGTGATGCAATATGAGAAAGAATTAATCAGCTATTGCTGGCTTTGAAGATGGAATAGGGCAACAAGGTGGGTAGAAGCTTCTAGAAGCTGAAGCAGGAAAGAAAAGAGAACAAATCTACCCTAGAACCTCTAGAAAGGTATACAGTGCTGCCAACACCTTGTTTTTTTGCCAGGTGATACCAAATTTCCAGTTTATGACTTCTAGAACTATGAGATAATTGATTTGTGTTGTTTTAAGACACTAAATTTGTGTTACTTTGTACCAGTAGAAATAGGAAACTAATGCAGTACTAAATAAAAACCTCAGTAAAATACAACTCTAACTGAGGTGGAACCTCAGACAGGACAAGTGCTCTTGGGGCTCAGGGATGACTGAAATCATGGATTCAAATAACACCAAGGTGTTTTTCTCTTCATCCCTAGTCTCTACTTCTCTTTGGGTTGTCTTCGTTATATGTTAGATAGCCTTCTGCTCCACACTTGGAGACATAGTCACAGAGACCAGGCAGATCCCAGATACAAAACGTCCTAGCTTCATCTCCAAATAAAATTTCCAACTGGGAAAAAAAAAGTCCTAGCCAAGAGCCCAACTAGCCCATATGGTCTGTTGTCCGACTAAATGGTCAGATAATGTGGGTATCATTTTTCAAGGCCTCAAATGGAAGAACAAGGATAGAGTGGGATAGTTCCCTAGACAAATGATGGTGTTTATAATAACAAGGGGAAATGGTGCATGCAGGTAAAAGTAGCCTCTGTAACAGAAGGTTTCATGAATCCTCAATATAAAGAATAAAAACCAGATCAATACTGTCATCCAAATTGTAGCAAAAATAGAAAGAAACAAGTGATTATATAAACTGCTAGAAATAAGAAAAGAAATATATATGTTAGTTCCAGACACTCTAATTGTCTTCAAAAATTGATTTAAGTGTTGGAGGAAATGGAGGTAATTGGAAAGTCAAGTTTTAACACTTTGAGCTTTAGGCTATTACGGTTTTGTGTTTTAAAGTGCCGCATGTAATGAGTAGCTAGTTTCTTGGAAACATTAGGTTACCTAGGTTTAGTGCCATCTGATACAGGAATGATCGCAAAGAAGCAAACGTAATTTAGAGAGGTGAATTGCTCCATTCCATTTCTTTACCAAAATGTATTTCATTAGATTTATATTTTGTTACCTTCATTTTTATCCTTATTTTTTATTGTGTGAACTGTTTCTATGATTGGGGTCTTCTAAGAAGAGCAGAGTTGTACATTTAGAAGTTTTGTTTTTCAAGACCTTATTGTGAAGTGATATCCTCCCCAACTTGGCATCTGTTCTACATCTCTGTCAAACAGCCCCCAGGGGGTTACACCTTTTTAGTGCTTGAAGGTTTATCTTGAAGATAGATACAGAAAGACAATATTTCGTGGTAGATTTTTAAGGTTTCTTTTTAGGGTTCTTTGGCAATTCCTTCTTACCTTACTCAACTTTGAGCCACAAAGAGAATTACAGAAATCCTATTTATTGACAATGAGTATATACATAAACCTTTCGATAGAATAATTATTTTGATAACAGCTTCATAAAAACATGATAAACTGCAGTTCTTTCTTCAAAATTCTGAAAATGCACACTACTCCATATATAAAATAGCTCGTTTTAGAAATTTCAAATGTATTTACATAGAATTATTCTTTTTTATTGTTTTGTTCTGTTTTTTTCTGAGGAAGATTCACCCTGAGTTAACATCTGTTGCCAACCTTCCTTCCTTGTATGTGAGTCACCACCAGATCATGGCCGCTAAGAGAAGAGTGGTATAGGTCTGCGCCCAGGAACTGAACCTGGGCCGCCAAAGCAAAGTGCCCTGAACTTAACCACTAGGCCACCATGGCTAGTTACATAGAATTATTCTTGAGAAGCAAATATCATATGTCTTCAGCACAAATCAGTTTTTATGACCAAGAAGTATATACTCATCCTGCTCATTTTCAGAAATAAATATATGGCTTTGTTGTTATTTATAATAATATATTTAATTTTTAAGTTTGATTCATTAATTTTATATTAACCCTTCTAAATCCATGATATATTAGCTTTTATATAATATTGGAATTCCTTTCATGTTGTAAAATTAATAATGAAATGCATAATTTTTAAAAAATGATAAAACCATATGAGCTTGAAAAAACTTAACATATTTTCTAATAAACAACACAAACTCAATAATTTAATCACACTACGGACAGCCTAAATATATGTTGGAGTCTTTTTAAAAGACAGTATATATTTTAACATTAACATCAATGTACTACTAAATTTAAATTCCAGAGATTTTCAGAGAATTTAAGGCTAAGTTAACATGGCTGTAGGAAGAACAAATGGAGAAAATCATGAGAACTTTCTTTTCTTTATTAAAATTGTGAAGGCATGCACCTTAGCTATAACTAAGTACATTTGTTATAAAGGCATATTATTTTATTTAGTGCCATTTTATGGAAACATAGGAGCAATTCACTCAGAATCAAATAAAGTCCCTCTTCCACAGACACGCCAGTTGGTACACTATCCATGAAGTAGTAAGCAGTATGTTTTGAATTATAGGGATTGTGGATGTGGTTGACTGAACACTGGATCCTCAGGAATAGAATAGATGGATAGTATACTAAAGTATATTTTATCCGTACAATAGGAAAAACTAAAATCTTGATGCATAGAAAATACATTTAAGTTATTCTCTTCTAGGAAACTTCAAATCAAAAGCCAGGAGCTTTCCCTCAGTTTTCAGATTTAAGGAAATTCATATACCCAGAACCCCATTGACTAAAGGCAAGTTTGAATTTCTTAAGAAGTAGTTATCCAAGTATGGTCCCTTGTTCAGCAACATCAGCATCATCTGGAAACTTGTTATAAATGCAAATTCCTTGGGGCATATAACAGACCTACTAGTTCAGAAATTCAGGTTTGGGGCTCAAAAATATGTCTTTTAAAAAGCCCTCCAGGTGATCCTGATTCATAGTACAGTTTGAAAACCCCTGTTCTTAAGGAAGAACCTTACAACTCTTGCATGATTTATCCTAAATAGAACTGTGCCCATTTATCAGGGTGACTGTGTAGTAGGAAACAGATACGCTCACGTATTTTGGAGATTTTTAGATATTCGTTTTAAATGTTCCCTACCCCTTGGGCAGCCAAAATATCAAGTTTGGGCCCAAGATTGTCTCACACAAAGGCCAATAAGTCCGCAAACCTCACCTGAAGTTACCTCTTGAGTTCTGAAGGAAAAGTTAAAGTAGACACATTTGTCAAATGGCTCCCTGACCTGTGAAGTGAGGGCTGTTATTGCTGAAAGAAACAAGTGGAAACCCCTGGGACTGTCTATTCATACCGAATTAGTAAATCAAAGCAACACCACATTCCTGGAAATTTTCAGGGATTTGAAGTACCCTCAAAATTTTGAGAGATACAGAAACGATATTCTTATCATTCAGCCTTTTATATCATCTGTTCGGTGAAAAACTAAATGGATCTTTCAGTCAGATAGTGACTATAACATAGTTGAGGCCGGGGAGGTGGCATCTTTGCTAGAGTAAATCAACAGTCTCTGGCACCTCGCAGCTATTGAGATCTGGCAAATTCATTCTTCTCATGCCAGGCAAAAAGGATATCACAAGTAGTGGCAGGGACACAAGTCCAACTTAATTCTCATTCTCCAGCACTAGTGCAACTCTGTTGCTGTGGGGTATCCTATATAGTCTTCAAGGACCTTGATTATTTAGACATCCCATATTAAATCACACTGGCCTACTATATAAATGATATCATGACATTGGGTCTGGTGAGCAGGAAGTATCAGGCCCCCTAGAAGCCCAAGTGAAATGCATATGCTAGAGCTCAAGTACAGGAGAAAAATCATGACACGTATTCAGGAACCTGTTACTGCAGTGAATTTTTTAGGATTTTAATGGAGAATGTGGAACATTCTTCTGAATAGAAGCCAAGAGACTTTGCCTTATACTTTGTATCACTAGGAAAAAGGCCAAATACTTGGTGGGCCTTTTTGGACTTTGGAGGCAACATAAACCGTGTTTAGATATGCTTCTCTGACCCATTTACTGTGTAACTTATATTAGGAATCATAGTAAATTTATGGGCAAACCCACTAGTTTTCCTGAGACCTTGTACAAGAGAAAGCTCTACAATAGTTTCAGTTCCGGTAATGACCTGTGGTACAAGAGAATGTATCATTTTGTCCTTATGGCGTTGCAGATGTTATGTTGCTCAGTGTCACTGGTAAGAATGCTGAATGGAGTCTTTGGACAACCCCAAAAGAGAATCACGGCACATATACCTAAGAAAAGTCATGCCTTTTCCTGCTGCCAGCCATTCTTCTTTTGAGAAGCAGGTGGCCTGAAAGAATAGTGGATTGGCCAACACAATACTCAGTTATGGGGCCAGCCCCAGTGACCTAGTGGTTAAGTTTGGCACGCTCTGCTTTGGTGGCCCAGGTTCAATTCCCAGGCAACGGACCTACGCCACTCGTCTCTCAGTGGCCATGCTGTGACAAGGACCCACATACAAAATAAAGGAATATTGGCAACAGATATTAGCTCAGGGTAAATCTTCCTCAGCAAAAAAGAGGAAAATTGGCCACAGATGTTAGGTCAGGGTGAATATTCCTCAGCAAAAAAAAAAAAAAACAAAAAAAAAAAACTCAGTTATGGTGCCATTAGGGAGAAAATACTCTATGACTTTGAGTATGAATGTACCAGTGACCAGTAAGTGATGTTGTTCTTGTAAAGGCAGAAAACACAATCCAAGGGACCAAGAGGTGGAAACAGCAGTAGCCCCCTTGCTATCTCACTATTGTATCTAATTACCCACTCAACTTTGGACTCTGCTGTTCAAGATTTATAGAAATCTTTCCTACAGTGGTCCTATTAAAATTGAAGTTGAAAATGCCTCCTATATATTGGGGTCCTTTCTGTGTCACTGAAAAAAAATATTCAGAGAAGGGAGTTTCTTTGCTAGCTAGGGTGATTGGTTTTTACTACCAAGTTTAACCATCTAAAATGGCTTTATGACCAGTTAGAAAAATAAGAACTGTAGCTTCTATATATAATTTTGTTAGGCAGCTATATATATCAGCCAATTTTGAGTATTACTTTTCCCCTTTTCTCCTATTGTTTTGGATGAGGAGTGTTAAAAGTGATTAACTTGCAAGTGATGAATTTATAAATTCAGAGATCATGAAAGTAAAAGGATCCACCTCTGAACCTCATGGAGAAGACTGCCTGTTACTTGGAGATCTTGAACTTGAGATTGTTGCAGTGATTAATGGAGCTTTGTGCTCTCACTGAGAGAGAGAGAGAGAAAGGGAAGGGAGGAGAGAGGGAAGGCATCTTACTTTATATGAAAGATAGTTGACTCATGTCAGGTGAAAGCATAATGTTGTTAAATATGGGTAAAATGGTGATATTGCATGCTGAGGAACAAAAGAAGAGGACTGTTCTATTGTTAGACTTTCCTTCTCCCCTGATTTGCTTTGCATCATGGAGGGGAGAGTGTGTGTGTGGGGGGGTTACATTGCATTTTTTTTTTTTTTACTGAGGAAGATTCACTCTGAGCTAACGTCTGTTGCCAATCTTCGTCTTCTTCCTTTTTTTTTTTTTTTCGCTTGAGGAAGATTAACCCTGAGCTAACATCTGTGCCAGTCTTCCCCTATGTTGTACGTGAGTTGCTGCCACAGCATGGCTTGACGAGTGGTCTATGTCCATGCCCGGGATCCGAACCCGTGAACCCAGGCCGTTAAAGTGGAGCACACCAGACTTAACCACTACGTCATGGGGCAAGCCCCCATTATTGCATATTTTATTTTCCAGACTCCAATATCAACTGGATTCTTACTGGGAAGTACCAGCAAGATATTGGAAGCCAAGGTATCTCTCCCTTCTTTCTACATCAGGTAGCTTCTCTGGCAGCAATTGTTTTCATATGGCTTCAATTCCCACTTCAATCAGCAGATAAAGTTTCTGGGGTTCTTGGTTCTTTGAGTTGACCAAGGATCCTGGGATGCAGGAACACCATTACCTCTGTTTACCTCTCATGAACAGGCAAAGGTAATAGCCTCTTGCTGTTTTTTATTTCTGGATTATCTCATCAACCCATTGTAGCTTTCAGATTCTCCACTGCCTATTTAATGCAGCAATTCCCTCTATTATACATTTTTAAAGTGGTTTCTCTTTTTCTAGCTAGATCATGATTGACAGAGATCTTGAGGAGAATTGCCACCCCATTGCAACAATAGCTTCAGAGGAGGTCAATAGAGGATTTTCAGACAAGGAGAGTCTAATCCATGCAGTAAAAGACAAACCTTAAGAGGGATTTGGGGATCATTAAGTCTTTATGGAGTAGGCTTCATTGAGCTACTACATATGACTACTGCGTTCATTCTGGTGATAGTTATTTGAGGGGTTCATGTATCATTCTGGCCAAGGCAGGATTTCATGAATCATGCTTGCCAATCAAAATTAAATTTTTTCATAAATGGAATGTCTGAACAATATATATATGTGTATGTATGCATATATACATGCATACATTTATGTTAAGAGAATTTATGTTTTAGTACATTGTTACACCTATTTGAAATCATACATATTTCAAATATTTTCAAAGTTTACTAATACTAGTCATTTCCTTTTTTCCTTTAGAATAGGAACTCAAACTTCTTTCATTGTAATTGATCTATATTCTTATTTTGATTATTGTCATGTCTCCTATATGTAATGGTATATTAGTTTGCTGGAGTTGAGATAGCAAAGTGCCACAGACTGGGTGACCAACAAAAGAAATTTATTTTCTCACAGTGCTGCAGGCTAGAAGTCTGAGATCAAAGTGTCAGCAGAGTTGATTCCTTCTGAAGACCATGAGGGAAGGATCTGTTCCAGACTTCTCTGCTTGGCTTGATATAGATGGTGGACTTGTCCCTGTGTCT
Organism: Ceratotherium simum simum; assembly: GCF_057802395.1. Taxonomy (NCBI): domain Eukaryota; kingdom Metazoa; phylum Chordata; class Mammalia; order Perissodactyla; family Rhinocerotidae; genus Ceratotherium; species Ceratotherium simum. The sequence continues at coordinate 26,094,145 of NC_141909.1, read as the reverse complement.
GTGTCCAAATTTCCTCTCCTTATAAGGACACCAGTCTTATTCAATTAAAGACCACCCTAACAACCTCATTTTACCTTAATTATCTCTTTAAAGACCTTATCTTCAAATACAGTCACATTATGAGGTACTGGGTGTTAGGAGTCAATACGTGAATTTGGGAGGACAAAACTTAGCCCATAACAAATGGAGACAGCACTTGTGGAGACAGTACTCTAGAATCATGTCCTTTTCTATAGCAAAGACACAGCCAGGACCTATGTTAGGTAGCTCACCTTCTTCTTGTCCCTATGTGTGGCAAAGAAATGTGACCAGAACTGATGAATATTACTCATGCCCAAGGTTTTTAAGAATAATTTGTGCCTTCTGTGTGCCCTTTTTCCCCTTCTGCTACTTGGATAGTTTGAATGAAGAGGCCCTAAATTAAAGGATTTGGAGCCACAAAATAGAAAGACCTGGAGTAAATTGCTCATTTCATAGAGAAAAATCAGTCCATCTACAATCAGGTACACTGGCATTGAAATATTATATATCTATGAGATGGACTTGTAATCTGTTATGCCTCTTAACTGTTGGAATTTAATTTCAAATAGCTTTAACCTAGTTAATTCATAAATAGGTAATAGAAGTGGGGTGCTTCTGTGTTGCAGCTAATTATATAATAGCAACTATAGGTTAAAAAGTTGAAGATCTATATTATGTAGTGGCAAAATATTTGAGAAAACCACTACAATCTGCAATAATTCAAAAGGCAAAGTATGTCCTACTTAAGTCTGTAGCTCTAGGGAATTGGTTGGAAAAGGTGAGAGGATTCATGTTTGTTAGCTTTTACTTGATGTTTTAGCGAGGTGTTATACAAGAAGAAAAGGTAAGAATTGACTAATTTCAGAGCAAAGCTGGAAAGAAATAGCAGTGAGAAATTTGAGGTCTCACATGTTTGGGAAAGGCAAAGGCTTCTAGATCCTAAATAGTAAGAGATAATACTAGAAAAAGGACTTGCATGACAAAGACACATTAAGATTTCTTAGTTAAAGAGAGTTTCAGTCTTCCAGCAAAAATCATAGTAGGGGAATTTCCTTCCCATTGAAGCTGTTTCAGAGGCATGAGGACAAAAAAAAGCCAAGCTTGAAAATTATAACTAGGAAAGAACATTGGTGTATTTACTAGCTTGTAACTGACTAGCAGGGAATGAATCAGAAGTCTAATAAGCTCTTTAAAGATTAATATTGCCAAGAAAAGGAAAAGCTTCATCTAAATATCTTGCAATTCTAGAACAACCCTAGAGCTTTAAATTTTTGCAAGAGAAGGAAGCACCAATCTCCCATGGAGGACATGCTCCTCAGTGCCCACTTCAGGCGTAATCATGGAGGAAAGTGTAACAGAAAGAAACTTCCAAAGATTGGAATCAGGTGCCAACAGAGGATGCCAGAGATCCTGAGTCTAATCAAGAAAATCCCTCCTTTCCTGGGATAGAGACTCAGCCAGAGTCCATCATCTCCAGGGAACAGTGCCTGCTATATGTCTCTCATTCATCTGTTTTTACCATACTATACTTTTATTGAGGTTATTTTGTCCCTGGTTCACTATTGCACATTGTGGGAGTTTGGTAAAGGGCAAGCAATTCATTTTTACTTTATAAGTTTCCAGACCATGAGGTACCAAATCTGGACCTGAATAATGTATGTGTTCCAATTGAAATACTAGACTTTGATATATAAGCATCACCTGGTATGGACACTGGGTTTTTTCCCTTCGGCGTAGAGAGAGAATATAGCATGTAGTCTGAATAAGATTACAAATGAATTCTTGTTGACCAGAAGGACAGACTGTGGAAGAAGTGGCTAATTATTCCTCCTAAAATCTGTCTCTTCTCTCTCCTGAGCATATAGCGAGATTACATCTCCCAGAATCCTTTGAAGTAACGGGAGGTCATATTAGGGGGTTCCAGCCAATGGAATTTCAGTGCAGGCGACGTGTGCAACTTCCGGGTTTACTCAAAATATTTCTCACACAAGATCATCCAGTATCTCTCTGCTTCCACAAATTGGACGTTGGTTCCTAGTGCTTCTTTCAGCTGAGTTCCTGAATTATTTGTAGCAGTGTCACGCCCCTCTCTTGCTGACCAGAAATAGCCACATTGGACTTTGATATGAATGAGAAATAACTTCTGTTTTGTTAAGGCACTAAAATGCAGAGATTCGCTAGAGTGGCTAGCATAGCTTCGTTATTCCACTCCCCTCCTTTTTGTCCATCACCCTCTATTACCAGTATAAAAGTCGTGTTCTGGGAGTAGGTTTATTGATTTCTTGAATATTTGGTTTTTTTCAGAATTTTTATTTAAAAACATTTCATTTCATTGATCAAAATTCACAATGTTCAATGTAAAATTTTGTGACTAATGATGGCTTTAGGTGAAGAAAAATATAAAGGGGGCAGAAAACTTAGGAGAAAAAATAAGTAAGGAGATTAGAAGTCCAGAAAATGAATTCTATTTTTTTTTTAGGGTTTGTGCGGTCACTAGCTACACAGGAGCACAGCAACCGAGAAAATTCACTCGTCACCTCATTTCAGTTTTACTTTCACCATGGTGTATCTGGCTGATAAAGTGACTAGATTAGAAGTAATAGCCATCTACGCTTTTTCTGCCCAGCCACCATAAAGGGCGAAGTGGTGCACACAGGTTTTCCTGTATAAAAAGACAGATTAGAGTTAAGAATCGGCTTGTTGTTTCTCTTTTGTGTCTCTAGCTTTGCACACTTCCTGGAAGGGAGATGGTCACAGTAATAAGAAAAGAGTTCAGTGGTGACAATGTATTAGAAAAGCAGTGTGCCTCTTTTTTTTCAGAGTTTGTTTTATTCCTCAGTTAATCATGATATGCTATATTATCTTCAATATTCTCTTCTTAAATATTTCTTATCTCTTACATTGCTTTTGCAACTGAAGTCTCCACTGTTAGAGAACCATGTAAGTCATGAAGTCTGAAAATAATAATAATAAAAACTGTATGAGACTATAATCTGAAATTTTTGCATCTACCTGTAATGCAGGAATCCAGCCTTGTTGAATTCCCTTTAGTTACTTATGGGATGCCTCATTATGTGTCTGACTTGTGACCATAAAGAATCGAGATCTTCTTACCTTTGAAGATCTTATTTTCCTTTCCTCTTATTTCTTTTATCATCACTTGAGCAACATACAAGTTTTACTGGGTGCTTTTCCTCTGAAGAGCAATGTCAATTATGCTACAATTGATGAACTGTAATCCTTGCAGCAACACAGTACTGCTGTGTGATCTGGAGAGATTCTGTGTACAGAAACGTGTTGGGATCCACAGAGAATAAGGAGAAAATCACAATAATCATTGTAAGTGTTACATTTTCCAAAAGAGAACCCAGCGTATATGCATGTGTTCCCAAAACAGAGACTTGAGAGATCTTTCCTGCCAATGTTTATTTATAGTCACCTTTCTTTTCTTACCTTGGTAATATTCCAAAATATTGGTCTACTCCTTTGTTAAAGTGTTTTTGAAGTACTACTCATTTGACATAGATCCATGTGTTGTAAGTTATATTTTTTATTTTAAACACTAAAACATTAAGGCTAGAGAAGTTGTATGACTTACCTACAACAACGGTATGAGTTAGTACCAGAAAGAAAATGAGAACTCAAGGCCTCTGCATCCATGTTTACAAGTCTGTGCATCCAGAAAGCTTATAAAATGAGCTATTTAGGCAATGGCTATAAAAAGCAAATTTCAAATGTGACTTGTTTCGGTGACCTTTCTTATTCTTCTCAGTATTAATGCAATTAAATGCAGTATAATAATGATTGCCTTTTCTCTGCAAGTAACAGAATGCTGTTTAGAATGAGTATAGCATAAATCTCTACTCAAAGAGTATGTGCCAACGCAAATCCATTCATATAAGGGAGAAATTCTCCCGAGCTTAGGTTGACACATCAAAGAACAGATTGAAGTTGAAATTGCTTAAATGAAAGAGCTTTAGGCTTTTATAAGATGAAATATTTTTGACTCTCTTTATATTGTGTGTGGATATGAATTATTATTATAATATATTGAGTATTTCTATCACCTCTAGTAAATGTAGCCAAATTATAATCAGAATCTTGAAATTGATTGTTTATATATAATTTTTTGAAGGTTTGAATTTATACTCCTGTTTATGCTAAGGACATTTGGCTATCCATTGTTTTATTTTGAACAAACTAAATTTAAGTGATATAGTTCTGAGTACAAAGAGCTAAGACACTGCTAACATTCTGCCTTCCCACATGTAAACACATCACCAATGATGAAACCCATTTAAATTTAGAGAATCTTGTAATGACACCAATGAATTCTTAGCTTCTCATGGGCACAATCAATTCACCTTGTTAACTTTTCCTAACACCAACAGTAAAATTCAATAGGGTTCTATTTACTTTCCTGTAAACTAAAGGTAGATAGGTCTTCAAATTTTATTTATAGATGTTGAGAAAATAACCATAAAAAAGTCGTAAATTAGATATAGAATATACAAAGAAGTTGATAAAATTTTTTTGAAAGCCTAAGCAATAGCTCTTGGGGTATTTAGACATCATATATTCATAGTTTCAGAAGTAAAAATAGTGAAAAACAGAAACGTTACCATGGAGATAAGTTGTTTATGTAGTGTGTGTGAGGGGTGTGGGTGTGTGTGGGGGTGTGGGTACGTAGGTAAACGTGGAGTAATCCTAAGCATTCTGCTCATAAGTTATTTTAGATATATTTAAATAGTAACTTTCACCTTCAATGAGAGGACCACAAAAAAATTGCTGTGAAATATATTTTAATTTTAGATGAAAAATATTGAGGAGGATATTTTATATGTTTACAATAATGCTGTTAAGCTTTATTTGTTATAGTCTATATAATGCAAAAGGAGTTACAATAGAAAGTTCATTTCTGTCTTCTGTCACAGTTCTTTGTATAGCTGGCTTTTGATAATCGTCTAAGCTTCCTAAGGCATGGTCTTCCTCTCAATGTCTGTCTTCATATTTTACTCAGTGTAGACGTTCAATAAGTACCTAAGGAATTCGTGAAGTTATCATCCCTAAATAAGTCTCTTTTCTAGGTAATTAATGGCATAAGAAAAGGACTATGGAGTGCAAATAGGAATTTTGACTTGGAAAGTGAATCAGAAAATTACAAAGTGCAATACAGGGAAGTGAATGAGGACATGTCTGAGATGATGCTGCCGTTTTCCTCATCTCTAGCTGTGTCTAATAAAGCCCACTTTCTCAATCCTCCATTTCTATACTTAGAGTTTTTTCCTTCAATGTTTTCTTCAGAGTATGAAAGCCAATTCACGTCTGCTTTGCCTGTAAGATATATTACAATCTACTTGTCTGGAAGGACTTGCCACCATTTAAACTTGTGCAATATAAGAATTATTACATTTGGATTGGCAGATGGGAACATGAACTGGCTGCAAAATGATGACAGTACCCTGAGTTCAAGGACAAACAGAGGAAAAAATCATTACATGTGTATGGTCTGCTGTCCAACATTATAATTATATTTTGTATATTGTAAAGTATATTATTTTGTATTTTTTCCAACTCAGATGAAAATGCTATATTTGGGAAAAGCAGTTCATTTTTCAGGGCAGGCATCCACGGACTTCTCTTGTGTAGCACAAAGTTCTGTTATCGTTGTTGTTTCTTTCCTCCATCAGGAAGGCTGCTCCCTTGTCTTTGGGTCACTGCCCTTCTTTTGCACCTCAGCTTAAAAATATCTTCAAAGAGACCTTCCTCGTGACTCCATCTAAAGCAGCTGTAACCCGTTGGTTTTCTTTAAAGTACCTGTAAAACCCTGAAATCATCATACGTATTTGCCAGCTAACTTGTTTTCTGCCTTTTCCACTATGAAGATAATGACAGTTTTGGTTTTGTATCCTTATATTCCCAGTGTCAAGTTTAATGTCAGGTGCATGGTAAGTACGCAACAAGTATTTGTTGAATGAATGAGTCAATGTTGTCAACTAGTCATGATTGTTAGTCTTACCTTACAGTGTTTGGTTTTGGCTGTTTTCTTCTCTTAGATTTCATCTAGGAAAACCTTTATCTACATTCAGCATTTTCATATAAGCCTGGACTGCTATTTCTCTCTCCTCCCTTCCCCACCCCCCACCACTGCTGACCTAGGTTAATTGACTTCCCCACTTCCAAATGACCTAGAGCTCAAAATGATTTATATGAAGTAGAGAAGAGGGTCATGTATTTTCATCTGGAAAAATGAAAGTTATATATAAAAACAGCATGCTTATTTGATGGAGAATGTAGATAATAGACTTTTGTTTATTTGTTTATTGCAGTAACATTAGTTTATAACAGTGTATAAATTTCAGGTGTACGTCATTAGACTTGGGAGCAAGCTAAGTGCCGAATGGATAAAGAAGATGTGGTATAGGGCCAGCCCCGTGGCTTGGTGGTTAAGTGAGCGCGCTCCACTGCTGGCGACCCGGGTTCGGATCCCGGGCTCGCACGGACGCGCTGCTTCTCCGGCCATGCTGAGGCCGCGTCCCACATACAGCAACTAGAAGGATGTGCAGCTATGACACACAACTATCTACTGGGGCTTTGGGGGGAAAAAATAAATAAATAAAATCTTTAAAAAAAAAAAAAAAAAAGAAGATGTGGTATATATACACAATGGAATACTACTCAGCCATAAGAAACAATGAATCCAGCCATTTGTGACAACATGGATGGACATTGAGGGTATTACGCTAAGTGAAATAAGTCAGAAGGAGAAGGTCAAATACCATATGATCTCACTTATTAAGTAGTAGATAATAACAACAACAAAGAAACGCATTGAGACAGAGATTGGATTGATGGTTACCAGAGGGCGTGGGGAGGAGGGCAAAAGGGATGATTAAGCACATGTGTGTGGTGATGGATTGTAATTAGTATTTGGGTGGTGAACATGAGAACATGATGTAATCCATGCATAAATAGAAGTATAATGATAATAGACTTTTACTATAACACTATCTGTACTCTTTTGACAGCTTTCGTTACTTTCACAAAAACACAGCCAATGGCTGCCACTTTCCATTGAACTGCTGACTATCATAACTCAGTGTTTAATTATATACATTTTACCAAATGATGGTTAAATAATGAATATATAACTGGGCATGAGTTCTGTGCCACCCCAAAATGAATATGTTCTATTGTTGTTACAGTGTATGTTAATGTGCTTCTATGGTTTTCCTTCTCTTGCCTATATCTGCTCAACAAGATGCACTATATACATCTAATTATCATCATTAAGTGCAAGGTAGTCCCAGGATTGTCTCTTTTCTCTTCATGTATATGTGTAAATATGCCACCTTTTCAAACATCCATACTAATATAAGGGAACAGAGATGTAGATACACCATGTATTAGCTTGTTAGGGCTGCCATAAATAAGTACTACAAACTGGGTAGCTTAAACAACATACATTTATTATCTCACGGTTCTGGAGGCTATAAGTCCAAGATCAAGGTGTTATCACGGTTGATTCCTTCTGAGGGATGTAAAGGAGAATCTGTTCCGTGCCTCTGTCCTAGCTTCTGGTGGTTTGCTGGAAATATTTGGCATTACTTGGCTTGTAGATGCATCACTCCAATCTCTGCCTTAATGTTCACTTGACATTCTCCTTCTGTGCATGTCTGTCTTGTCACATTTCCTATTTTTATAAGGAAACCAGTCATAGAGGATTAAGGGCCCACCCTGCTCCAGTATGATCTTATCTTAACATCTGCAATGAACTTATTTTCAAATAAGTTCACATTCTGAGGTACTAGGGGTTAGAACTTCATCATTTGAATTTTTAGGGGACATAGTTTTAACCTATAATGCATTCTATGATTCCATTACTGATATTTAAACATATGACAGGTAGATTGTCTTTCTCCGATAACTGGATGCTCACCGAAGGATGAAAGAACATTAATCAGTCATCTTAGTATTTGGCTTATTTGTTGCAAATAAATAAATGCCTGAATTTATTTAACATTGCTTACTTACTTTGTGGACACAGTCTTTTTGTGCTTACATATACCTGTGTCACATACACTTATATTCCCTATCCCCTTTTCCTACTCTGTAGACATAAAGGAGGGAAATGTCAGAAGCTTAACGTTCTTGGAATATTTCTACTATGAGAGCATCCTTGAAGTTTCCATGATTAATATTAATTTTTTGTTAAATTAGCAATACTGTGAAGCTACACAACTCAAGAGGTGAGGAACTCTTAAAACTTCACCACTATAGATTATCCTTAGGTAAATGTAGGCAGGAGGCTATCTTTTGAGAAAATAAACTCGTAAACAAGACCTTGATATTTATTTACCTTAATTGTATTCAAAACAACCGAGAAGGCTTGACATGCGAAAGTCATTGATTTGAGGATGTCAGAGAAAGTTTGACATTAAAATTATAGATTCTTTTTCCAAATAAAGGACTCCATTTATCTGATTTTAATACCAAAGAAAATGTCTGCCTAATTTGTTACAAGTGAAAAAAAAAAGTATTGAAGTCACTTGAATGCACTTAGAAACCAGCTAATGAGTAAAGTTTTCAGAAATGTGCAATATACTCTCCTTTAGAAGAAATAGGCTCTCATCCCTTGCTTTTATTTTGAATACCATATAACATGCAACTATGCTATATTTTTTCTACCTATACTGCATATGACCTGTTTAAGTTAATAAAGTGGCAATGCTTTGGTAGGGATAATTAAGATTAGAGGCTATGCTAACATTAACATTTCTGTTCACCAATTAATTTTTTTCTTTCTGAACATTTTAGGAAAAGTTAAGACATCAAAATCGACTTTCTTAAGGCTGGAATAACGGCAGGTTATGCCGTAGTTTACTTTCAAGTCTCCAACTTTTTTTTAGATTTTCAGGCCTATTTTATAAGTGCACCTAATGAGGTCAACCACCATCAAATAGAGAACAGAAATGTCAGTATGGGCTAAATCTGACAATTTGCTCATTATTCACTGTCAAGAATAGCTTATGAACTTTTAATGATGATTCTTAATGAGAACCACCCCCCACAAAATTGAGAATGAAATAATTAGAATGAATGAGACTGATCTATGTGACAGATAGATATATTTCGTCCCTATGACTATGATTTTATGAAATAACATAGAAATTTTAAAATAACATTTATAATGTCTGAGCTTTGGAATTACTATCTTTCATAATCTATGCTTATTTATGTCACTAATTTGTAGATCAAGATTAGTAAGTCATTTTTTTCTTTCAGAACCAAAGATAGAATGTTAAGCTTAAGTATTAGAAACCCATCTTGAAAACAGATGCTATTTATTAAATTTGCTTATTATTCAAATTTTCTGCTGCTTTTCAACTCTGTATAACCTTTGACTTACCCCTGCTGATTCTCTGATATTCCAGGGGTCACACCTGTTCTTAAGGAGGTGCGGGAGGGAGTGGGTTAGAATTTGAGAGAAACACCTGGGTGAACTTTGCTGTAAAGGATTTTTATATATTGCTGAGTCTTTTTACCTGCTGTCCCAATGCCCTTTCTGTTGACAGCAGCCACATACCTCTTGCTGCCCCGTGGGTTGGGATTCTTCCTTACAGGCAAAATAACAGTCAACAGCTCCCCTCTAAGGAGAATACTGCACAGTTTTTGCTTTCAATGGGAAGCTCACCAGTGGGAGGACAAACATAAGGAAGGGGTTTTATTATAAAACGATAAATAAACACCGAAACCTAAAGTGTGTGTCACTGGGACAAGAAACAGCTAGGATTTATTCTTAGTGTCTGAAGCATTGTAACCTTCAGCAAGTTATTTATGCTATTGAGACTCATTATCTTTATACATAAAATAAGAAAGTTAGACTAGATGCTGTCATGTTCTATCCAACTCCCTTAGTCTATGTATTTGATTGTATGACATTGCAACATGTATAGGCAGTTACTAGCTTCCAGGTGATTCTTCCTGGGCTGCTTTATTCCCCCTTGCCCAAAACACAAATTTATGGCTTTGCCATTAAAACTCTGTTGCCTTTGCCTTTAAGATATTGGAAGAAACATGGAATAATACTGTTACAAAATCGGAGGGTAGAAGTTGACAAGATACAGAAGTAGGGATGAATTGATTAAACTTAAGTAAGTGGATCCCGAGGAGCCAGAACACTCTACCCCCTGCATGATGGTGAGATCTACCTAATACCTACCTTACACTGCCTGAAATGTTTCACTCTTCTCTGGTCATTGACGAGACATTATGTCAATTAGATATACATTTAAATTACCAAAACTTCATTTAAATATATCCTCAAAATTAGTTTAACACTAAAGTGGGGAGAATGTTTAATGTAACTCTTTGCTTGACCTTAAGAAATGGGTGATTCAAAGGGTAAGAATAGTGGTTTCACCGTCAGCTAACATTTGCCAAGTGTGTATAATGTGCCATTGTTCTGGACTATATGTACCATCTTACTGAAAACTCACAAAGATCACATGAGGTAGAAATCATTGTCCTCATTTTACAGATAGTTAAGCCAACAAACATGTTTATATAGTTTTCCAGTGGCCACACAGAGCTAATAAATAATAGAGATAGAATTCAAATAAAAGTCTAACTGTAAATACCTGTTCTTAACTGCTATGAAATATTAATATTTTCAGATAGCAACATTTTCTAATACCGAAGTCAGTTTGGACAGTATTATTTTTTTCTCAAGCCATATACAATTTTATGAACTTGAATTTGGTAATCTTAGCTTAATATTTTAAAACAAATGTTTTCCACATCATTAAAAATCTTAAATATACTTTGATGCCTATATTAGTTTTCTACTGCTGCTGTAATGAATTGCCACAAATTTTGTGCCTTAAAACAACACAACTTTATTATCTTAGAGTTCTAAGAGTCAGAAGTCCAACTGCAGGTGTTACTGGGATAAAATGAAGGTGCTGGCACTTCTTTCTGGAAGCTCCAGGGGAGATTTTTTTTTCCTTGCTTTTTCCATCTTCCAGAGGCTGCCATCATTCCTTGCCTCATGGCCGCTTCATCTTCAAATCCAACTCAGCGGGTTAAGTCCTTCTCATATCACATCTCTCTGATCTACATTTCTACCTCCCTCTTCTATCTTCAAGAACACTTGTGTATACATTGAGGCCACGTGGGGATAATCCAGGATAATCTTCCTATTTTAGGGTTAGTTGATTAGCGACCTTAGTTCCATCTGCAATTTTAATTCCCTTTTGCCCTGTAACCTAACCTATTTACAGGTTCTGCTGATTAGAATATAGACATTTTTGAAGACGGACACTTTGCTGCCTACCACAATGCCTAATATTATATTTTAGAACAGGATCCTAATGGTTTTTGGTGACAGGATCCTATCTCTGAATACATTTTATTAACACTGATATTATTTTCTTAGTTTATTAAGGAAATAACACATTTATCAACACCGAGATTATACATACCTAAAAATAGTGGGAAATTACACGCACATCCTCGTTATATATTATTTACCTACTACAAATTTCCCATTTCCTGAGTTCATAATTTTGTCTCATGGATTAGTCATTGAAATATATTTTAAATTTTTATTTTAAGGTAGTATTTTTTCAGGATTTGTGCACATCTGTGAATATATCTGTGTTGACTTCACGCATGAAAGATTAACTCTGAGTGTATAATTCATGGTTATAATTATTTCCCATTGAAGATCTGTAAGAATACCATTTTTTCCTGTTATGCAGCATTTCATAGGAGAAATATGAGACTAGAATAATAGGTGAAAATAAATTCTTCCCTGTCATAGGCTTAGAGAATTTACCAAAAAAAAAAAATAATAATATATATATATATGCCTCTCACATAAAGATGTCAATACCCTAATTCTTAAACTGTGTGAATATGTTGTTACATGCAAAAAGGGAGTTTGCAGATGTGATTAAGGTTGTTATGGGCCTTAAGATAAAGTATTCTGAAAGACTTAACTGGGCTCAATCTAATCACATGATCCTTTAAAAGCAGAGAAATTTCTCCAGATGAAGTCAGAGGGATGCAGCAGAAGGGGGAATGAGAGAGATTCAAACAGTGGGAGGGACTCGACCCAAAGTTGCTGGAGAGAAATAGTGTGGGAAACCACAAGAAGGAACGCGGGCAGTTTCTAGGAACAGACCAAGTCCCTCTGACAGCCAGCAAAGAAGCTGGGACTGCAGTTCCACCACCACCAGGAACTGAATTTGGCCAATAGCCAGAGTGAGCTTGGAATGGATTCTTGCCCAGAGCCTCCAGTGGGGTAAATATTCTTGCCAATCTTTTGATTTCACCCTTGTAAGCACCTAAGCAGAGGACCCAGATGAGCCCTGGGACTTCTGACCTCCAGAAACGTGAGATAATAGATGTGTCTTGCACCAATTGGTAATAATAAAGATACATGGACATAATTAAAACTGCTTTTTCACCCATGGGATTGACAAAGCTAAAAAAAGTTTAATCTCGTTTAGGGTTAATGAGAGTTCTTTCATAAACAGTTTATGAGAATATTAATTTGTTGTGATATTTAAGAGAGCAATTTGACATTATGTGTGAGGATTAAAATTCACATTTCATTTAATTTGATAATTTGATTTATATAAATATATCTTACAGATATACTCATACCTAAAGCAAAGACATGTACAATAATGTGTGTCCATTTTAGAACTGTTTGCATAAGAAGAGTAGTACAGACTGATTCATTGCTGTTTAACTTAATATGGTATGTCCATGCAATGGAATGCCAGGATGCAATTTTCATCGTGAAGTGGATCTATATTTGTTGCCATGTGTGATATTATGATTTGTAAGGAATATATATTTAGTCATCCAGATGACCAAAACACATTTCTTATATATATTTGGTCTTCATCCACAATTCTTGACTCACTTTTCCCAAAACCCTTGAAATTTCCTGAGCAATAAGAGAAACGGGAGCATGTTTTGTTATAAAATTTGGTCCCTTGTCCCCAGTTCCTGAAAATGCTTCAGAGCCATAAAGGTGAAATAGGTACCCTGTTGTTCATAACAAGCCCCTTTCCACCACAACCGGGTTTATGTTAATGAGGTAATTTTGGAAGGCACCTAAGGATGGGGGCTGGTTGCCAGTGGAGCCAACCATATAATTAGAGGGTTGGAACTTTTAGTCCTACTCCCTGATTTCTGGGGAGGAGAGAGGGCTGGAGATTGAGATCAATCACCAGTATCCAACGATTTAATCAACCATGCCTATGTAATGAACTCTCTCCAAAAAGGAGAGGGTTCAGAGAGCTTTTGGGGTTGCAGAACACGAGATTTGGGGAGAGCAGCTAGCTGGGAGAGGGCATGGAAATTCTGTACCCTTTCCGCAAACCTTGCCCTATGCTTCTCTTCACTCCACCTGTTCTTGAGTTATACCCTTTCATAATAAGCCAGTAATCTAGGAAGAAAAATGTTTCTCTGAGTTCTGTGAGCTGCTCTAGCAAATTAATGGAACCAAAAGAGGGGTTCATTGGAACCTCCAATCTATAGCCTGTCAGAAGCACAAGTGGCAACTTGGGCTTGCGACTGGTGTCTGAAGTGCATAGGAGGTGCAGTCCTGTGGGGCTGAACATTTTACCTGTGAGATCTGATGCTATCTCCGGGTAGGTAATGTCAGAATTGAGTTGAACTGTAGGACACCCAACTAGTGTCTGAGAATTGCTTGGTGGTGTGTGAAAAATCTCCCCACACGTTGGAACTGGGTGTAGAATGCTTTACCGTGAAACAGTCCCCAAGATGCATTTTTGAGTGAAAATAACTAAAGTGCAGAAGCATGTTATGTTATGGTCACATTTGTATAAGAGTATATAAGGTATTTCTATAAGGGTATATTTGTATAAGGGTGTCAAGGGAACTGGGAGTCTAGGCTGAAAGGGAAACTTACTTTATACTATAATTATTTTATATTATTTGAATTTTAACATGTGCCTGTATCACTTTTCAAAGTAGTTACTTTCAAACTTTTTTTTTTCTGCTTATAATCAAATTGTCCTGTAGAAATTTTGCAAAAATTTACATTCTCATGAGACATGTAAATGTGTCTGTTGTCCTGTAGTAGGTCTTCTAGAATGTGGATATCAGATTCCATTCACCTCTCTCCCCTGTGCCGTATATACAAACATACTCAGCACTTAGAAACATACCGGAATACGTACATGGACCTTTATATACTCCAAAAACATTTCTACAAAAATTCAAAGTATGAAACACCTAGAGAGTATCTAGGATGTGGTCAATGAAGATCTAGGATGAGGGAGGGACACCAACAGCACATTCCATATGGCACTTGTAATTTTAATGTGTAAAGCACTAGGATAGGGTAAACAGAACACTGAAAAATAAGGTAGTGAAGGGATATTTTCATGATAATAGAACATTAAAGACTTTCTAATATGATTTTAATTCTAGTGGAATCAAATTCAATTAAAACACGCTATGGACTATTAGACTGAATGGGATACGCATTGTTTCCTGGTGGTAGAATATGGAAAAAGCTTAATTTCCTTATTGACGTTTACCCCTGTTTTCTATATTTTCTATAATGTGTAATTCATTCTCAACAGGGAAAAATATTTTAAGGAATATATACACAGTCAGGGAATAATAGTCTCATATTCTCCTTCGCCATTGTTAACCAGGGCAGATGTAATAGGATCTGAATGGGAGTTTCCCATGTCTTTAGAGATTGATAACATGGATGAGCCATTGATGATGTTTTTCATTCTTGTTTCATAGTCCTACTTTTTTGATGTTGTATTCATTTTTCTTTCCATGTGTCTTCATGGACATATTAGTTGGAAGTTGCTAGATGTTCATCAATTGTTTCTAGCCACCCTTTGCACTGAGTCCTTCTAACTCAGAACACAAAAATTGACTTGTGTTTTTGAATTATGTACAACATGTAGTCCATTCAATGTAATGTATATTCTGTTATGAAGGAGAATTAATCGTGGGATAATGCTCGTCTTACCTGAACTGCCCACTTTTGGTTCCAGAATCAAGGCAGCTGGAGTAGTCAGGTGGAGTCCATCCAGTTTATATTTCTCTCCTGTAATAATAACTCAGAGATTTATTAACTCTGTATTTTGTGAGCAAAGTAAAACTATTAGTTTTAAATGCATAGAATCCTAACAGGGAATGAAAACTGTATATGCATTTATTTGACAGGTTCTCTGAGCTTTAAAGGTAAAGATTTGGTGGAATTTGACATTAACATTCAATTATACTTTACCCACACTCATGAAAGCATTTAGCTAAGGAATGTATTTTTTTTTCTGGTTCATTAAAATTTCCCTTCTTGCTTTGTTTCAGTTTTGTTGATCTTGTGTTCTTGCACAACACTAAAGAGATCTGAGATATCCCTTCTCTACGTGAGTATTCTTACTATTCTTTTATTAAAATTCTAGATTTCTACATCTCCAATTGGTTAAAATTCACTTTCAGTCTTATATCTTCAGAGATTATTCTCTTAGGAGGATAAGCTTTCCTCCAGTAAGTACTGCAAAATCCCTCACTCTAATTATGCATCAGAAGAAAAAGATTCCTTCTTTACAGTGTCCTGAAGCTTCTTGAATATCTCTGAATTTTCTCTGCCTCTGGCTCCATGTTTTACATGTATTTTGGTGCTAGGAATGGCCTTGAAAACTCTTCTCCTGTTATAAGGAATAGTAACAGGAGTTACTATTCTTACTATTACTAATAGTAATAGTGAGAAAGAGTGAATCTCATTCTTTCTCTGAATTGTGTTCCTGTGACACACTTCTTTGAGAAACTGTCAAACTTATTGACTGCTTCAGCTTAAAATTAAAAGCTTATATACTTTATCAGAGCTACGATGTACAGTTGTGCCAGTTGTGCACTGTGTAACACCAGAAGAAGATATTCATAGGATAGACCTCATTGATTTGGATATTTATTGGGACAATTTTTGACAGATGACAGGAAAGTATTTTGGTGCAACAAAATTAATGCATTCTGACAATGTTCTGATGTATAGAAGTGTCTTAGAGAAGTTTTAAAAATGTGAACAAAGGATCGTATAAGCTAGCATTGACCCTCACTGTTGTAACAAGGAATCTGAGGATTGCATACATTTAAATACCTTTAGGCAGACAATACAAAAAAGTGGTTATGAGCACGTTTTTTAGAGTCCGAAAGGCCTGGTTCGAAACCTGATTCCTTCACCTACTAACGGTGTGACTTTGGGAGAAATATTTAACCTTTCAGAAATCTGGTTTCCTCATCTGGAAAAATGGGGATGGATAATTAAATTTTCATCAGTTAAAACATTAAATTACACTTGAACTATGAGCATGATTGGCAAAAATGGGCAATGAGTAGGTGTTGCTGGGCCCGCAACCTGGCGTATTGAGGGAAAGTTTTATTTTGAATTTTTATGATAGGCATGTATATCATATTTAAATAAATAAGTAATTTTAAAATGATGCCTTAGGTAGAGTACTTAGCAAAGTGGCTAGAAGGTGATGTATATGTAATGGTAACTCTTATATGCAAATCCATGGAAATTCAACACATTGGCCTAAATAGCCAGAACTGCTGGGTAATCAGAGGAATATGATTCAATAATAGTAAGCCATGGGTAGTAGTAGTCTTAGCACCAGAGGCTTTGATGCATCATATGGAATGGGCTGTTATGAGTATGGATAGAGCCCTCTGCTCTCTTTAGGCAGAAAATGCAGAAGTTCAATGCAGAGGTGAGACCAGCTTTCCTCAGAGGAGTCTCCAGCAAATAATAAACTCTACAACATCCAAGTGAAGAATGCCCACTTAAGAAAAATCCAAGAAACTGCCCTATGAGAAGAAATTTTGCTACAATGAGAAACTTTTTGAAGTTTGTTTTCCTCTCTGCCCAAGACAGGACAAGAGTTATAAAATTCACCTCTTGTGAATTTGCCCAAACTGAGTATTCTAACTCTTCCTGGGTATGAAAATAACAGGCCACTGAAAAAATATCAGCAAGAAGTAGTAATAGAAGGGTACAGGGATTTCCCTCAGGTGGAATCACTTAAGTAGTGATGTTATGTGAGGAGTTCTGATCTTTTGGTGCCCAGGAGAAAATGGAGAAATATATCTAGCAGAGAACATTTTAATCCCAAAATACCCTCAGAATTTCTTGAGGCAGAATAGCTGATTGAGAGCAGATGTGGAAATCTGGAAACAGAAACTGGATGAGGCATAACTTGAATGTGACTATTGTGTACAAAACCACATCTTTCAAGAAGCTTGCTTGTTTTAAATTTTTAGTGTTTGTTATACTGTGCAGTTTTCTATCCTGTTTTCTCAGAACAATTTCCATGGACCATCAGAGAAGGGATGGAGCCCAGGGAGAAAGAAATATTCAGTCACGGCCCAATGAGGGCCGAGGGAAAGCTTTAGAATTAGACATGTAGGAATAGTTGTGTTGCAGCTTGGATTTTCTAGAAGCAGATACTGAGATGGATATGTTGCATAAAATATTTATTAAGGATGGCACCTGTGAAAGAAAGGAAGCCAAAGAAGGATTGAGCAGAGAGAGAAGTCAAAAAGTGATGTAGTCCTGACAAAGCCTTAGCCAGCCAGGAGGCAGCCGTTCAGGAAGTACTGCCCCATAGAGTTGTCCCAAGTTGTCGTGAGACTGGGCCTTTATACCTCACCTTGCTCAGTCAGTGGCTGTAAATTGCCCTCCTCCCCCACGGCCCCAACACCTATGGGTGAGGCCTCAGGCAAACCAGCTCTCTGCAGCTGAGCTAGAACTGAAGGAGCTGAAAACTGGGGACTGTCTGTTGACTGCTCTTCTACAGCTGGGCATCAAGTCTTCCCTTGGTGGGTGATCTGAGTGGCACGTCTCCATGTCTACCACCCTTATATAAGCTTTCTAAAATGGCTTTGATAGACGAAAACCAGCCAAGTACTGTACTTCTACAAATCTTGACTTTATATTTCAATTCTCCACCCCCATAGAAACCTTCTATATTTTCTTTTGTAAGCCCAACAAAGATTTCGTAATAATATATGTCTAAACTATGAAGGCTTATATGTATCTACCAGGCATATATGAACCATGGTTTCCACCCAGTATTTAGACAGACACTCCAGAATATTTAGTTCTCTTAATATCATGGTCTTCATATTTTTGCAATGTCGCGTTTATTTCCTCTTAATCTGTAGATATCTAAATCTTGAACTCATACTTTTCCAAATGAAACTCGGAAAGGTGATGCTGTCTATGGTATTCTTGTTTTCTCTGAATATATTTGAAAGCATAACAGAATTTATTATGTAGAAAAAAAATCTATAATTACTGAATTATGATGAATAATCCCAGTCCAGAAAATTTCAAAAAGTGTTATAGACTTGAAATCTAAGTCTAAAGTAAACTTGAAACAATTCTGTGTGTTTATGCTTCGTATTTTAATTATTTCTCCAAATAATATATGAGAAATTATTTCTCAAAAAGAGGGCCTGTTTTCCTTGGAAAAATAAAAAGTTCTCTTTCTTTCATCTCTTAATAAACCAAATTTTACACCTGATATACTCACAGTTAATATCCCTAATTTAGCATCTGTAGTTGATTTTAAGAAAGAAAGGAAGAAAAAGATCATTGACAGCCTTGATGTTGACAGCTTTTCCTTGGCTTTATTCAATCACAGTTTTGACATTCCCTTGACCATTCCAAACCTCGAGGAGACCCTTCAGTCAGGAGTTTTACAGGAGTAGGCAAGCATGAAATTAATTTTCCAAAGTGAAGTAGCTTGCAGATGCCAGAAGCTCATAGCTCAGTAATACTGATAAATCCCTAAATTAGTTCTTTAGCTTCTATGTTGTTTCTGTTGTTGTTGTTATTGCTCTTATGGTTTAACTGGCTGAATTCCTTCAGTTTTTGTTTTCTTATATAAAAAGAGTGGATTACACATTTTCAGAAAGGGTAAGCTACGTTTCATTATTTTGTGTGTGTGTGTGAATTGTCGGGCTATAATCATTCTCGGTAGCACCTACTTATCCAGGCATGCACCAATTTCATAATGATACTAGGAGATATTTTCCTTTCACATTGCATTTATAATTGTTCTAATCATTTCATTCTGATCCTGTAAGAGACAGTAGAATGTACAGTTGAGAGCCCCATAGCTGTAATCTCTACTCTAAGGAATATGAATTCTCGCATCTGTGCAAAATCATAGAGGACTTCCACATGAAGGATTGTAATATAGAGGTTTCTCACTTACAGATAAACGTATTGAGCTAACTATATTAAAAATGTGTAATTTTTTGGAATGTAACCATTTAGAATATAACTTTTATTATATGTATATTGGCCTAAATATACTACATATTTCAACTCTTGCAAAGTAATGGCTGTTATTTTAAATGAATCCCAATCAATCATCTAGAATAGTGGTTGTAGTGTGTGTGTGTGTGTGTGTGTGTGTGTGTGTGTGTGTGGAGGATTCTCCGGTCGTTTGTGGCTGTAATGACTGATTTAGAGATTATTAGTTAAGCTTCTTACTGTGAATTCCCTCTCCCATCTTTATTTACAGATCATCAGCCATGAAATATTGACAGACATTTCGTGTAATGTAGCGTATTCTCATGGCCACAAATCAGATATTTAAACCAAGTTGGGAATATCAAAGTCTCTGCACTAAGAATTCACAACATAATCCCCTTCTACTTTTTTTTGAGCACTAATAGCTCCCTTTGTTACTGTGGAACTATATGGAGCCTAGGAGATAAATGACAATCTGGTCCAAGTCCATCATTCAAAGAGGCCATTGGGCCATCAACCCATACTATGTTCATTTCTCTGGTGCCTTAGTATGTAATTGAGATGGACATACTTAGAGTTGCAAGAATCTTCACATTTACCCCAAGACCTGTGGAATAAAAACAAAATGGAAGATCCAAGTGGAAGCCTTAATACCATATCCTTAGACCCAGGTCAAGGTAAAAAATCAGAAGCAATATTACATCTAGGCAGACGACAGAGATTAGTGCCATCCTTATAGATTTACAGGATGCAGTGTTAATGGTCTCTATCATATCCCAGTTTCCATGAAAAGAGTAGGTTATTGCACCTTGCATCTGCCACTACAAAGGAAGAGGTACAGCACTTACAGACTTCTTTGGATTCTGAGGACTTTACATACCACTCTCGGGAAGACGGCTCCAAACTATTTACTAGTGCCTTGAAAAGTTGTGTGTTCTGAGTGGGGTACAGAGGAAGAAAGGGTTCTGCAGCAGATTCAGGCTATGAATTGTGTAACCCTATCAATTAGACCATATGACCCAGGAGATCTCAAGTTGCTAGAGGTGTCCAGGGTAAATAGGAATGCTTTGTTGTGTGTCTTGCAGGCCTGGACTCATCAAAAGAACTTGAGAACTTTCCTCAAAAGAATTTGTCCATGTTTCTGATGGAAGTCCATGCTATTACCAGCAGAAAACTATTCGTCATGTGAAAGAGATCCTGACATGCTCCTGGACCCTCGCAGAGACTGAATGCCTAAGCATGGGACAAAAATTAACTCTGCAGTTGGAGCTACCCATCACAAGCTGGGTATGGCAGACCTGTCAGGTTGTAAGGCTTGGTTGACAAAGCATCAGCTCATTATACAAATGAAACAGTACATTTATATTTGATCCTAAGAGTGTCCCATGGAAACAAGTTAAACAAAAAGGTGGCCTGTATACTCACGTCACTAGCCTCTGTTGCACCCCCTCTTTAGATCATACTATGCCGTGTAGTATTTTACATATGACCAGATTATTGAAAAAGAATGAAAAAAAGAGCCATCCTATTTCATGGATGGCTTTATTCAGTCCTTGTACAAGGGGAAAATGGTGTACTGCTGCTCAAAGCATCACTTAGAGGTGGCCCTGCAAGACCACGTGGAGGAGAAAACTTCCTGGTAGATAGTTCTGAGCAATGTCCCTGAACATCAACTAGGTATGAAGCAAGAGTAGCCTGAGGAAACTCCTAAGGTGTGACAGTCTTGGCTCAGTGTTCAGAGATGAGGCAGGAAGATGATTGGAATATTAGAGACAATGTAGCCTGGCAAAGAATCATGTGGATAATCTTATGGGAGTAAGCACAGAGATGTGTTACCTCATATAGGGAGGATCTCTCACAGAACAGACCCAAAAAGCTATCCAGTAGAACTCAGCTAGCCTCTGTCCCCAGCTACCTCAGTACTTTAAAAATAGGTCAATAATCCTATAGCCATGGTGATCAGGGAAGGGAATTTTACATGATCCAATGGGAAGGGCTTTCTCTCACCAAGGCTTCTCTAGCTTTTATCTCTGCTTAATCTTTCAAACACTTGGTGACAACTTAATTGTGTTAAACTCATTCCTTACTGGGCTCAGGAATTTGTTTTGACTTGGATTAACACATGTTCTGGGTTTGGCTTTTCCTTTCTTGCCTGCAATCTTAGCATAGCACCAATTTCGAAGGGTCCATAAGTCCTTATTTATCATCATATGATCCCATGTAGCATTGCCTTTCACAAGGGAAAACAATTCACTGACAAGGAGGTGCAACAATTGGCAAATTATCATGGTTATATCCTAGAAGCTGTCAGCACCATAGAATGTACCAGCTTGGGGAAGGCACCCTGCCATTTGGGCTGATGTACTTCAAGTTCATCATTTTATGTTGCTGTGTCTCATACAGATATAACACATACGTCCAGGACCCAAGGGATGGATGTAGTAGTGGCTCCCTATCACCATAACTCCTAGTGACCCAACTGGCTAATTTCTAATGCCCATCTGCAACATTAAGTTTTGCTGGGCTAGAATCCCTGGTTTCCAAGGAGGATACTTCTACCAGGAGACACAATAGGATTTCAACTGGAATTAAAATTATGGCTGCCACCTGAATTTCTTCCTTCCTTCCTCCTCTCTCCCTCCCTTTGTGAATTGTGAGTGGTAACCACTCTGGAAGAATCAATGAGAGGATGGACTGAATTTAACATGGGGCATTCGTGGATCTGTGCAGTGTCGCAGGTGATGTCACTGGTTCACTCTTATCCTCTCACCTTTACCACTTCAGTGTACACGGGTCTAAGTTCTAACTACCATCACCTGCGTTTTATTGTGGAGGGTTTTTTTGTGCTGCTGGAGATTACTTTGTCAATTTAAGTCCACTTTGCCACCACTATGACACACTGTGAATGCTGAGAACTTGAAGACACCTAGGAACAGCTCTGAAACAACGACAAATGAGAACTGTTGCAAGCGGAATATCTCACTTCCTTGTCACTCAGGAGGGATAATTTAGAATCAGGTGCCTTAGGTCAGCTACTAGTTTCCCCAGTGGAAGTAAGCTCAAATTGCTGACTCGATAATGCTCCCTTTATAGGTTGCCCTTTCTGATTTCACTTCTTGACTCTTTTACCACTGCTCTCTCTATCTTCAAAGTGAATTGCTAACATCCAAATGTTTGTCTCTAGTACTTATTCTTGAAGAATCCTATTTAGATATCTCTCTCTCTGGCATCCAACTTGGATGAAGCTTTCTATTTCTCCCTTGCTTTGTCATTGTTTATGCTAGCCTCTGCTGAGACATCCACGTTCCTCTCTAGCTCCTGTTGCACAGTCCAACATAGCCCCCAGAGGCTCCTAATTTTCCAGGCAGAAGCTCTTTCCAGTTATACTGACTCTTGGTCCATCCACACCAGTCTTTACCATATGGGAAAACATTTTAGCAAGCTGGGGCTCACAGGCTCTCTGTGGCATGGTTTGGTCCTGGTTATTTACGCACCCATTCTCTGTCTCAATTATTTGTGGAACTTGCAAGCTATCAAAAAACTTGCTGCCTGGAAATACGGTACCAGTTGTCCCCTAATTTCATACCCTCAAACTGAATTGATATCTTCACCCTCCTCTTCATACCAGAACTTGACTATAAATGTTTCCGATAATTTTCCTTTTACTCTGGTCTAGAGAGAGTGTTTATTTTCTAACCTCTGTAGTAGAAAATTATAGTTCAAGTATATTTCAAACATAAGACTTCTTAATCCCTTTGAGTGATTAAAGCTAATAATTAAATTCTTTAATTTTTCATTGCAATTCTGCTGTGGTTTCTTTATCTAGCAAGGATGACATGGTTTAGCATGAGGAGAGAGAATTCAATAGAGTAAAGCACACACATGTGTGAACACACACAGTAGTTTATACTTGTAAATGTCACCCCTCCCATAGGTGCAACTGAGGTAGTCTTAAAAGTCAATAGTCATGACAGTCGTAGCTGAGAAACCATGACAGATCAAATGTTACATTACTTTAAGCTTAGCAAAGGTAGAGTGTTTGTTTTTATATACTATAAAGTAAAGAAAATACTAACAGATCTTTATCATATGACATGAAAGGGGCATGTATCTGTATGTGTGTGGGGGGAAGGGATGTCCTGGAGCTGTGGGGCCATGCATAAAAAACTTCCATATAGTCTCAGAAGTTTAATCAGATACTAATGGTTAACTTGAGTCTTTCCAAATGGCTTCATGCGAAGATTTCTATAAGATATACTTTTTATATGATGGCCTTTGGGAAAATGTATCCGTAATAATCTATACGCATTGCCTCTTCAAATGTTAATTCCATCATTTGCCTCAGGATGTTTACCTCTTAGAATTTCTGTGTATAAATATAATATTATACCATTATCATATATTATATGTGATAATATATAGGATATACAATATTGTATAATTACATATATAAAATATAACTAAACATATATCCCATAACATATGTAACTATATATAAAAGTATATATAATTATGTCTCATATACAATATTTAACCAATATATTATATTTAATATCTGATCACTATATACTATAGATTACTAATTTATTTATTTGATAAGGAAGAACATATTATATGTTTTATATGTTACTAATTTAACTATTTAAAATATTTTTACATATTCTTTGACAATTAAGGAATTCTTGATTTCTTTAAGAGCATATTTTGTATATCCCAAATATGTAAAACCTCTGTTCCTATGATATGATATTTCCCCCATATAATTATTTAATAAGGGAGAACAATAATTTTTTTGTTTCCGATATTTTCTTTGAACAACATCCCAACTGGTTTATTGCACATGACAGTTAATAAACCTTAGTTAACTAACTGAGGTCTAATCTCCAATGTGCTAATGTCTTCATTCTCGTCAGTCT
The DNA here is from genome assembly GCF_057802395.1 of Ceratotherium simum simum. Lineage (NCBI taxonomy): Eukaryota > Metazoa > Chordata > Mammalia > Perissodactyla > Rhinocerotidae > Ceratotherium > Ceratotherium simum. The sequence continues at coordinate 26,069,875 of NC_141909.1, read as the reverse complement.
CCTGAATTTATAGCAGCAGCTGTCTGAAAGGATAAGTTAATGATTGTTGCTGAAAGAAACTGGATTCTGTCACAACTGAATGCTTCAGCTACTTTGGGTGAAGAAGGATATAGGATGTCAGATTATGATACAGGAAAAAAAGCTGAGAACCTATTGTATTTCATAAGGCTTGCTTTCAACATTCATGAGAGGAAAATACAGACACATAAAAGGCAAACCTGGGATGTCAAAGGCGATATCTCTATAAATGTTTTCCAGTGTTGCAAGTGGAAAATGTGTGTTGATGACTTATTATTTTATTTTAAACACTGAATTAATTTGGGAATAATCAGTAGTTTAACAATAAACCAATGTTTTTCTTCTAAAATTCTAGATTTGAAAATTAACTTACCAATTTTCTTGGTAAATGGAAACAAGAAATAAAAAAAGGAATAGTTGCCTCTCTTTTTAGAAAGGTAATAGCTATAAAAAAATACAACGAAATGAAAGAGGCAATAGGAAAAAAAATCATATAAAGTTATATAGGCTAGTAAAATTCATACATGAAAATGATCTCTACACTTCCAAGGAATATGTAAGAAGACATAAGGAAATAAATATTACTAGATAACATCCACTGAGAGGTTTTCATTTACCAGAGCTGTTGCTGAGCACTATGATTAGGTAATTTTTAAGTCTCCTTAAAAATGAACAGAACAACAACAAAACAAATGAGTTACCTACTGCTCCCATTTTACAGATGGATCATGCAAGATCACACAGCAAGTATGTGATTCTATTCTTATTTAAACCAAGGTATTTCTGATCCAGAACCTGGACTGCAAATCACTGTGTTTATTATGTTGCTGTGAAGAGATCCCTAAAAACACAGATTGTCTTATATATTTCTTTATGCAATGAGAAGTAGAATCTATCTCTCTGCGCTAGAATAAAATGTATAATCAATAGCTTTGTAGCCTCAGATACTACCACAATTAGGCTATAGGGCCTGCTAGAAGCCAGCCATAATACATTTATGGAACTTGTCTGCCAGACTAATGCTTCCTGATACATTGGCAGATGAGTCTGAGCCCCAGAAAGCTCTATTTCTCCTGGATGTAATCTTAAATGGAAGACAGGGTGTTTACACTATAAACAGTGTGTAAAACTCTTTAATGACTTGTTATACATACCCCCTCTGGTGAATGCACTCTATTTGAAGTCCACTGCTAATTAATGTCAATTGATGCCGTGTATGTAGTCTGCCCTGTGGAATCTCCCTCACTTTACAGAAAAGAACTCGGTTTTTTTGATCATTCACCCATTCATTATTTAACAAATATGAATTAAGAACTTCTACATATATTTTGCCAGGCATTGTTTCAGGAATTGGGGATGGAACAATCAAAAAAAGAATGCCGTTTTCCCTGATGGGGTTTATAAGGGGTTTATATTTGAGAGAAAAGAGAGAAGACTGGTAGGGAATGAGACTGAAGAAATAGCAAAGGGCCATGGTAAAGATCTGGATTTCACTGGAACTCTGATGCAAAGCCATTGGAAGTTATTGAGCAGGGAAGTGATCAAATTTGGCATATGTTTTAAGGGGATCCTTCTGGTTGCTGTGTGGTGAGTAGACACATACCCCTGTTCCTGTGGCTAAGTTAGTTCTTTTGGCCCTAGACAAACAGCCCTCAATTGCTCCCAAGAACCCTTCTCTACTGCCATTATTTTACTGCATGCTATGTGAACAAAGCTTCAACATTATGACGCTTACATTGCAGACTTTAAGAACCCTAACATACAACAATGTTCAACAGGCGCAGATATTTGGGTACTTAGCTCTGAAGAAAGGCATAGTTTAGCCCAGAGCCTATTTGCAATTCTAACAAGATAGGTTTTCTATTTTGTGATACTGTAGAACATTTCAAGCAATAATTTTGGAAAAAAGTTGAAGCAGACATGATAAATCTGAATCCAAAGATAACGAATTTTTTGTTTTCTATTTGTTTTTGCATAGTTTAAAGGGCTTCTCCACTTCCTGTATTATATGCCACCATATTTCCTGTTCTTAGAGCAATGACTGGTACACTATATATATTCAATATTTTTTTAATAAACTAATGTTGACCATGCATCATTCCATAATCATATACTGAATGCTCTGTTTGTAAGGTAACATGCTAAGTCTTAAGGGTCATGTATATTGATAGAAGACATGCTTCCTGTCTTCAAGGAGTTTGCAATCTAATTTGGTTTAAGAAATTAAACACATATTATCAATGTGACTGAAATAAGAATTGGCATTTACTGAATGTTTGTGCTGTCCATTTCTCTTTTAATCCTTGCTACAAACATAAGAGAATAGTAATGTTATTATCTCCATTGTGCAAAATAGAAACAATCTGAAGAGTTTATATAGTTTGACTAAGATCCCAAGACTGAGAAATGAACCCAGACGGTCTGACTTGCCTTCTTAACCATCAGGTAGTAATTGTCTCTAGGGAGTTAGTGGTGTCAAGCTCTAGCTGTGATTAGCCTTTAGAAAGGGAAGGACATCTTATTTTTGGGCCCTCAGGGGAAAGTTCATGGAGGAGGTGGGCCTATGAAGCAATATATAAAGAGAAAGAAAGCCATCCTGGAGGCACACTAGCAGTGCCAAAGATGAAACAGTCAAAAAATGCAAAGCATATGGAGAAGAATATAAAGTGGCAATTATAGCTTTAAAATTCCAGTTAAGTTTTGGTATATGTGGTGTGTGTTTTTCACATATATAATTATGCTCTCATTCTTTAATTTTGATTTTTAAAATCAGAGAAGTGGTTTATCTGACTTTTAAAATTTATCAGTATAAGCTATTTTCATTGATATAAATTTATGGATTCATCTCTTTTCAAGATGTCATTTTTTGCAAGAGGATGTTGATTCCAGGAAATTGGAGAATTTTCTAATTTACACTAACCCACAAGGAGGTGTCTGTGTATGATGAGGGGTAGTGGGGAAGGGAAGAAAAAGAGAGAAGAAAGGAGAGGGGAGGGAAGAGGAAGAAAGAGAGATGAAGCAGGAGGAGTTGGATAATGAGGAGGTGAGAAGAACTAAATTCTCACATCTCAATATTGGAAAATTGTTCTCAAAGGGAAAGATACTGTCAATTAGTGCACACTACTCGCATTTGTATTATGTGTTTAAAGTGAAGCTGCCTCTGTCTCAATCTCTTTTTACAGCACAGTATATTGACATATTGGGGTGACTATATATATACATATATATATATATGTATATATATATATATATGTATATATTTCTACATCCATGCCCCAAGACTCTTCTCATTGTATGCCACCAGAGAGGGCTTGTCTCTGAGTTGCCTATCTCTCTTTTTCCTCCTTTCTATCTAGCCTTTTCACTGTCTTCCAATCTCCTATAGAGCAAGAAGAATAAACCCAATATATTACATGCTGTGAAGATTTTAAATGACAAGATAAATGCCAAGGAAGTATACCAGTACTGGCAGGGTATTTCCAGATCTTAGGGTTTAAATGTTTTAACCTTTAGATGCAAGTAGCTCCTTATCTCTGATTGACATGTGTTCTTTAGTCTTGTCGGTTTCTAACAGTTTGTTAGTAAGCACTTTATATTTGTCCCTAAAAATATATATAGTATTATCTTATGCATGTCCCCTTTTTTAAGGCAAATTCCATTTTCAAGTTGGAGCTAGACTTACGGAGAGTAAGCACTGAGAAGGCATACTGATAGCTCTTCACAACTGAAATTTGTCCTTATTCCTTTCTGAATTTGGTATCTTTGTCTACTTACACTAAGCTTAATTTGCTATTTCCTAAAAACTACGATATCGGTTACAAATTACATTTTGCTGTTAGTAATAGACACCAAACTACAAAGATTAAACACAAAGTGGTTTATTCTTTCACATAAAAGAACCCTGGAGGTAAGCAGTTGATGGTTGGCTTGGTAGCTCTGTCCAATCAACTAAGACCAAGGCTTCTTCTATCTTTCTGCTCGGTCATCCATCGTGAGTCATTTTCATCTGCAAGTACAAGGTGGCTGCTGCAGCTCCATCTATAATACAGTTTCCAGGGAGGAGATGAGAGGAAAGGGAGAAAAGCAAAAGAAGGCCCATTACAGAATGCCTGTCCTCCATTTTACTGAGAGACTTCCCAATAGAACCAGTCCACAATTTTATGTGTATCTCAATGACCAGAATTAAATATATGGCCATGCCAATCTGAAGGAGAAACTTGAAAAATATAGTCTTTTTAATAGGAATATTGCCACCTTGAGTAAAATTAGGAATCTCTCATTAGGAAGGAAAAGGAGAATGAAAATAGTGTTGGTAGCTGATAGTCTCTGATGTAATCATGTAACCTCTCATTCTTAATCTGGAGTCGTGATTGTCTAAGCTGAAAATGACTTTAGAGAGAACTTAACTAATTTCCTAATGTTAGAACTAAGGCCATTTACTTGTTAACATTTAAGAAGTACCAACTTGTGTGACAGGCAATGTGCTAGGGATTTTATACGCAATATCTTATTTCATGTCCTTACTATGTCTACGAAGATGACATAACTACTTAGTTGCTGTGATTTTGATGAAGACACTTCACATTAAGATTCAGTCTCCACACAGGATCCTGCGGATAGTAAATATGGAGTATTCCTCAGTCTTTAAGCTCCATGTGAGTAAGATTGCATACTCCTAATACACACCAAGTCAAGGATGGTGTTTGATGTGTGGGAGGTATCCAATTAAGTGTTTTGATTAATGAAGGGAAGGTCACACTGCTGGCATGGTTTGAAGCAGCTATATCTGACATCAGAGGCTGGGCTTTGAAGTACATTATATTACCTTATTTATTTTCTGTCAAAATGGCTTTCTTTGCTTTTTATTTATTCATTACATTGCATTTTTCCAGAGTATTTTTGTTCTCCCAGATAATTTTTTGAAAACTTCATGGAATTAGAATATTTTTTATTACAAGTGACATAAACCCAGTTAAAATAAGCTTAAACAGAAAAGAAATGTATTGCAGGGATACTGGAGTTAGTCAAGGAATCCAAGGGTATAAATATGCTTGGACCTCAGGAACAAGTAGAAACTACTCCAGCAGAGTCAGCACTTTCTGATCCATACATCTGTTCCTCTCTTCACATTTATATATTGCTAAAATGCTCACTCTGCATTTTGTCATTTTATGCTTTTCTGTTCCTAAATCTGGGAACATCACATTTTCAGCATCCAAAGTTGTATGTTGTATCTTCAGCAACTAGAAACAGTCTCATGTTTACATCTACAAAATTCTCAGAGAAGAACTCTGAGTGGCTGAGATTGGGTGAGGTGCCTGCCCCTGGTGAAAACACAGAGAGGAAGGGGACTCTGATGATCAGTTTTATGTGTCAGCTTGGTTAGACTATAATTCCAGTTAGTCAATCAAACACTGATTTAGGTGTTGCTGTGAGGATATTTTATAGATGTGATTAAAGTTTGTAATAAATTGACTTTAAATAATGGAAATTATCCTAGATAAGTTGAGTGGGTCTGAGGTAGTTGACTTGCAAGCCACTGATGATTCTCCTCAAGACCTCCCCATGACCCCTATTTGCTTCTAAACCTACAACTAGACTTAAGTCCCATCATGCCCCAATGTGTGAGGTATAAACTATAACCCATGAGGCTGTGCATTACACACCAAAAGAACTGTATAATTTTTCCCATGTATACTGACATAAATATGGAAAATATGTGTGGAAATGGATATTAAGTGTATGAGATCACAGTGGAAAGAACATAAAGTTGGATCAGGTTGAATTTTTTGATATGCGCTTACTAAGCAGAGATTCTGGATTCAGTATTTTAGCTCGAGGGATTAGAAATGGTTCTAACAGTTTGCTAGTTTAGGGCTGAAACTCTGAAGTATCCTATACCAAAACTGCCTGGTCATACTATATTTAGAGGAGAGTATCCATGGGCTTACGGAGATTGGAAGGTTAGAGTGAATTTATCAGCTAAGAACTGCTCACCCACCTGGGATGGTCCAGAGGACACATCTTTCACCAAAACTGAGAAATAAATTTGTGAGGAGAGCCTCAAAATCCTTGAAAAGCCATGTGGTTGCTCTTCTCTGTAGATCACAAATTACAGTGGAAACTGCCTCCATGTAACCGGGTTCCCTGAATGCAATGGGGATAATGTGATCACAGATGGTGATCACATGGGCCAGATGGTGGCATTTAATTGGCAAAGACAAGGTGGAATTGTTTAATTTAATAGACAGCAGAGTCAAAGCAGTTAGAATAATCTGATTCACAGAGATGTATGGCCATGGTTAGTTGAATATGATGCCCTTAAAAAAGAATAGAAGGGAAGGCTGTTAAATTCTTATTTGATCAGTATAAGCAGAAGAGTTCTAGGTCAAGTTCTAGGTCAAGAAATCTAACTTGAATCACTGAAACACTGAGTCATGGCCCCTCAATCATCTCCCAGACTTGAGCCAGTTTACAAACCTAGAATGCCTCTTGAGGAAGGACTCTGCTATACTACCAAAGATGTGTACTGGTTATCTTTATCCTAGCCTTCTTGAAAGGACTTATGGCCACTTACCAGCATGACAGCCCTGAGGAAAGGGAAGTAATACTTTTGAGGGGTTTACTGGACACTATCTTTGAACTGAAATTAATTCCTGGAGACACAACATCCCTATGTCCACCATTCAGAGTAGGGGCTTATGGAGGTCAGATAATCAATGAAGTTTTAGATCAGATCCATCTAGCGGTCGGTCCAGTTGTTTACTAAACATATTCTATGGTTATTTCCCTAGTTCCAGAATGCGTAATTGCAATACACATGCTAAGCACCATCAGAATTTTTACACACGTTCCCTAAACTATGAAGTGAGGGCTATTATGGTGGGAAAACCAAGCACAAGCCACTAGAACTGCCTTTATCTAGGAAAAAAGTAAACCAAAAGCAATGCTGCATTCCTGGAGGGATTGCAGAGATTGCCATCATCGAGGATTTGAAAGATGCAATGTTGTGATTTCTACCATCCCCACTCAACTTGCCTATTTGGCTTTGCAGAAAACAGATGGATCTTGGAGAATGACAGCAGATTATCATAAGCTTAACCAGGTGGTGACTCCCATCGTAGCTGCCATTCCACATGTAGTGTCATTGCTTGAGCAAATCAACATATCTCCTAAAACTGGTATGCAGCTATTGATCTGGCAAAGCTTCTTTTCTGAATACCTATTAGTGAGGAACACCAGAAGTACTGCTTTCAGCTGGCAAGGCCAGCAATACAATTACTTTCACTGTCCTACCGAAGAGTTATATCAACTCTCCAGCCCTGAATCATAATTTACTCCATGAGTACCTTGATTGCCTTTTTCTTCCACAAGATATCATGAGGGTCATTATATTGGTATTATGCTGATTGGATCTGGTGAGTAGGAAGTAGCAACTATACTTGATATATTAGTGAGACATCTGTGTGTCAGACTGTGGGAAATAAATACAACAAAAATTCAGGGACCAGTCATCTTAGTTATATTTTTAGGGGTTAATTGGTGTGAGGCATATTAAAATATTGCTTCCAAGGTGAATGATAAATAGCCGCATCTTGCCTTCTACAACAAAAGAAGTGCAATACATAATGGGCCTCCGTGGAAATGGAGACAACATATTCCTAATTTATTTATGCTATTGTGACCTATTTACCAAGTAACCAAAAAAGCCGTTTGTTTTGAATGGGGCCCGGAATAAGAGAAGGCTCTGCAACAGATCTGGACTGCCATGCAAGCTGCTCTAACACTTGGACCATATGATCCAATAAATCCAATGATGCAGGAAGTTGGATGCATTTGGCCGGCCTCTCTAGGTTAATCTCAGCATGAATCTAAGGTTTTGGGGACAAAGCCCTGCCCTCCACTACAGATAACTACTCTCAATTTGAGAAACAGCTTTTGGTTTACTATTGGGTCTTAGCAGACACACTGGATGCTTATCCACGGTTCACCAAGCTACCAGGCAACCTGAAATGCCCCATGTGAATGCTCATGAATGGTGACTTCAGCAGAAGATTTTACTAATCAGATGTATAGGAATACACATTCTGTGGATACCAGTCGGCCTTTTCCTGCAGCCACTCTTCTCAATGTCCAATGGGCTCATGAACAAAGTGATCTTGGTGGCAGGTATGGATATTTTGCCTGGACATAGCAATCATAAATTGAGTGTTGTCTGACTCTTCAAGCCATAAATTTGGGCAGACAAAGCAGTACTCCATCATCCAATGGAAGTGGTATATAGGAGTTCAGGCTTGAGCAATCCCTGAAGGCACAAGTAAGTTGCACGAAGAAGTGGCCCAAATGCCTTTGGTCCCCACTCGTGCTATATTATCTTCGTTTGTGAAGCCCACACCAATGATCTCATGGAGAGTTCTCTATGAACAGTTGACTAAAGAAAAGAAATGGTTCTCTTATAGATGGTTCTGCATGATATCCAGGCACCACCCAAAAGTGGACAGCTGTATACTACAGTTCCATTCTGGGACATCCCTGAAGGACAGTGGTGAAAGGAAATCCTTCCTGCTGGCAAAACTTTGAGCAATTCATTTGGTTGTTTATTTTGCCTGGAAGAAGAAATGCCACCAGAGGCACTAGTCTATAGCAGTTCATTGACTGTGATTAAAGATTTGGCTGGATGGTCATGATTTGGAAAAGTGGTAATAGGGGGGTCTGGGGAAGAGGCGTGTGGATGGATTTTTATGAATGGGCAAAGAATGCGAAGATACTTGCATCCCGTATGAATGCTCATGAAATGGTGACCTTAGCAGAAGAAGATTTTAAAAATCAAGTGGATAGGAGTACTTTTTTTTTTTAATACAAGTTGACGTCTTCCTCTAGCTACTCCTATCATTGCTCAGTGGGCTCATGAACAGATTAACCATGGTGACAGGGATGAAGGTTATACATAGGCTTAGAAACGTAGAGTTCTATTCATCAAGGCCAACCTGACAATAGATACTGTTGATTGTCCACTCTGTCAGAAGCAGAGAATAAAACTAGGTCCCCTAGAATAAAACTAGATCCTCAAGTTGATCAGCCAGCTACCTGGTGGTAGACTGAGTACACTGGACAGCTTCCATCATGGAAAAATCAGCACTTCATTCCTACAAGAACAGAGGATTAGTCTGGATATGAATTTCCCTTTCCTGCACTCAAGACTTCTGCCAAAACTACCACCCATGGACTTAGAGAATGCTTTATCCACCATCATACTATTCCACACAATGTTGCTTCTGATGAAGGAATTCACCTGACAGCAAATGAAGTGTGGCAATGGGCCCACGCTCATGAAATTCATTGGTCTTACCATATGTGCATCATCCAGAAATGAATGGGGAATCAGACTTCTGAAGACTCAATTACACTGCCAGATAGATGGCAATACCTTACAGGACCTGGGCAGTGTCCTCCAGGAGGCTGTAAGGGATCTAAATTAGCATCTATTATATGGTGCAGTTTCTTCCACGGCCAGCCTTCATTGATCCAGGAATCAAGGAGTGGAAATGGGAGTGGTCCTATTCACTGTTACATCAACTAATCTACTAGCAAAAATATGATGTGCTGTCCCCACGACCTTACACTTTGCTGGTCTAGAGGCCTTAGTTCTAAAGGGAAGAATATGTCCACAAGGAGATGCACCAATTCCACTGAACTGGAAGCTGAGACTGGTCACAGTGGGCTCTACATGCCTCTGAATTAACAGGCAAAGATGTGAGTTATTATATTGTCTAGGTTGATTGATCTTGATTACCAAGGGGGAATTGGGTTGTTACTACCCAATGGGAGTGAGGAAGAGTGTATCTGAAATAGAGAATATTCCCTAGGGTGTGTCTTAGCACTATCATGTCTTGTGATTATAGTCAGTGAAAAATTACAACCACTCAGTTCAGACAGAACTGCTAATGGTCCTGACCCTTACGGAATGAAATTTTGGTAACTCCACCATGCAAAGAATCATGACCAGCTGAGGTATTTCTTCAGGGCAAAGGGCATATAGAATTGATAGGGAAGAAAGTAGTTATAAATACCAGCTACAATCACGTAACCAGTTGCAGAAATTACAATTATAATAGTTATATGTTTTTCTTTCTTTATTATGAATATGTTCATATACACGCATACACTAGATATATGTTTTCTTCCATCTCTTATCTCCTTGTCATCTAGGGTAAGAGCTATTAATAATAGTGAACTTTATATCACAGTATTTAAAGCATATCAAAGGAGAAGTGTGAGCATCACCTCAAGACATTGCATCCCCTTCTCAAGAAAGGATTAGCCTGTTTTCAGATTTATGTAGGATAGCTGTACCTTTAGTGAAACTGTGTTATGTCTTTATTTAAGAATTAAATTTGGTTTAAAGAGATGTGTATGCATGCTAAATTGACAAGGGGTGGACCGTGACTATCTGTTTTATGTTTTAACTCTCTGGGCTATTGTCCTCAGATGTTCAATTAAACATTAATCTAGGTGTTGTAGTGAAGCCATTTTGTAGACAGAATTACATTCCACAGTTAGTTGACTTTAAGTAAGTGAGATTATCCTAATTAATCTGGGTGAGCCTGGTTCAGTCTATTGAAAGGCCTTAAGAGCAGAACTGATGTTTTCTTGAGGAAGAAGAAATTCCAACTATGGACAGCAGCTTCAGCTCCTGCCTGCGAGTTCCATCCTGCCCTTCCTATGGCACACCTGTGGATTTGGGGACTTTCCTTGCCAGCCCCTACAAGCGTATAATGAAATCCTTGCAATAAATCTCTTAAGATATATTTCCTACTGGTCTGTTTCTGTGGTCGTACTCCGGCCAAAACAGGGACAGAGTTACATTTTACATAATAAGATGCTGCAATGGGAACCAAGTCATAGAATGATGCAGGGAGCAATTTGAGAAGTTGAGTGAGTGGGAGTGGAGCGGTCAGGTGGGGGGTTATAGTGGAGCAGGATTGAAAAAATGAACCTCGTGAATGGTCTATAGGTTTTTATTATGACCTCTGTGCGGAGCTTGCAATCAATATTGATGAAGCCTTATATCATGTAGAAAATTCTGTATAGGAGGACTAATCTTTTCACTATATTTGCACATATCTATCCATTTTTTTCTGCAAGGTTCCCAAATCGTCCACATTATTGTTTAATTTAGCAGAGTGAGGTGTGGGAGATCAAAATTGGCCACCCTGAAATATATCTTTTTACCTTGGTTATTTTCTCTGACAGACACTTGACTTCTGCCACTAACTGCCTAAAGAATTTGACAAAAACATTTGTTCCAGGAAGGAGTTACTATCTAATCGCTATAATATAACGTAAAATAGATGTTACAATAGGAAAGGCACCAATAAGCCCATCTTATCAAAAATTCTGTCTCTCTGGCCACATTCTCTAGATGGCCCTGCAAGGAGTTGCCAGACAAACATTTATATTTATAAGGGAAATCTCCATTTGTAAAGGTATCTCCCTCTCTGTATTGGGAAGAGGAGGATGACCTCATTTCTAGAAACTTAACAATGTGGAAGGTGAGGCCTTAAATCTGCATAATAACCTTACTCTTGTTTACTGTGCTTTAGTGGTAATCTCCTGTAACTGACTCCCCACACCCCCAACATCCTCTTTTATCTTTAGCTGAAGATGGTATTTAAGACAAGAATTTCTGCCATTGTGTTGAAAAATAACGGTGTCCCTGGTTTCTCCCATGTATACATGTTATTAAACTTGGTATTATTTTCTCCTGCTAACCTGTCTCACTAATTATTTGGCCAGCCATAAGAACCTTAAGGGAAAGGGCCGAGGGGGATTCTCCCTCTTCCCCTAGAGAGGATAATGCTCAAAGTTAAAAAATCCTTTTTTGGTTTACCCTTTCACTCATTCTCATAATCTCAGAATTATGAGTTTTCCAATTGATCAGTTAAAATGCAATTGCAGCCTTTGTAAACACCTAGGGACATACTCTAGAGAATTACATTATTGCAAAAAAAATGTTTAAGTTGGGACTATATGTCCTTTTAAATCTACATCCCCTGTGTTTTTGACCCTTGACATTCCAATATATATTGTAACCATTCACTCATTGTTTTCTAAGTTTTTTATTCTTCACATATTTCTTTTTTCTTTACTTTTGCTGGAGCAAAATTGCTGCTGAATTATCCATTAGCTTTTCTCAGCAATTGCACTTCCTTAAAAAAAAAAGAGAGAGAGAAAAAGGCCCATGCTAGCTCAAGGCAAGAAAGCAGAGATTGCCAGTGTTTTCAGAAGCTCCATCACATAACGAACAGAGAAAGAAAATTAGGCTTAAAGAAAATTAAATCCCTAGCAAAACAAGATCTTTGGCAGGAATATTTCTGCTGAAAATTAATGTGTTTTTCTATAATGCAAAATGAGTTTGCTATACTGATGAAGCTCTTCCTTATGATTAAACATTAACAAAACAATTAGAATATATTATTTTCAAGTATATATCTTTGGGAAGATGACTTGGGGGGAACAGAAAAAAATGAGGTAATAGAAAGCAAGGAGATGAGCAGGAAGGAAGGGGTAAAATAAGCAAGAAAGAGGAAGCCTTAAATTCTTTCCGCATATCAGCTCCTATTTTAAAAAGTACTGGAAAGGAAAAAAAAGTTCTTGAAATAGTAATATTCAATCTGTGGCAACTCAGTGCATAATTCAGTCTGTCTCACAATAGACTATCTGATTCACAGGAATCATTTTGAATGTTATCCTCTCAAACAGCAATTTTGCCTTTTGGAAACCTAATTTCAAATAGACTAGGAGGCCGTGGCAGTCTGTCGACACTAATAGCAGATAACAAAAGGAAGAGAGAAAGTGAGAGGTGGGAGAAGGGAGGAAGAGAAGGAAGATGATGGAAGGAAGGAAGGTAGTTTTTTCAGGCCATGTACTCTGTTTTATTTTATATTTTCTCTCCTTAAATATATTTCACCAAATTTGATATATTCTTGTGCCACCTATCCTCCATGTTTATTCCTAATTCAAACAATGGCTGTTAAAGAATATTTTTTTGTGTGTGAGGAAGATCAGCCCTGAGCTAACATCCATGCTAATCCTCTTCTTTTTGCTGAGGAAGACTGGCCCTGAGCTAACATCTATTGCCAATCCTCCTCCTTTTTTTCCCTTTTTTCTCCCCAAAGCCCCAGTAGATAGTTGTTGTATGTCATAGTCGCACATCCTTGTAGTTGCTGTATGTGGGACGCCGTCTCAGCATGGCCAAACAAGCGGTGCGTCCACGCGTGCCCGGGATCTGAACCCAGGCCGTCAGTAGTGGAGCACGCGCACTTAACCGCTAAGCCATGGGGCCGGCCCCAAACAATTGCTTTTAAAATATTCATCTAAAGCATTTTGAAGTTTATATTTAGATCCATGATAATGTTCATACCTTCAGATTCATTAATCTCTCTCTTGGAAGATGAACCTAAAGAAATATTAAAGACTTTGAAAAATATATACCCATTAAGCTAGCTATTACCATAAACTTATTTTTAACAGGGAAAATTTGGAAGAAAAATGGTTAGGAATCAGGGAAGAGTTAGTAAATTGTAATACATTCATTCATTGAAGTAGTATACCCTTACTAAAATGATTATTATAAACACAATGCAGGAAAATGTTTATTGTAAATTGAGCTCAAGAGAAGAAAAAATAAACCTCTACCTCAGATATAATTTTTAAAAATGCCATTTGCCTGTGGGAATGAATATAAGGGGCCATGAAGAACTTAAAGCAACAGTTGTGTTTCAGTGGTGGAACAGTGGGTAATGTTTCAAAAAGTATATTTTATGCAATAAGCGAAAAAGAAAAGCAAGTTTTAACCCATGTGGATTTTCTTTCCAAGACTCTAATTTTTGAAAAGATAATTGGTACTTTTTGGGGACTTTTAGTTTTCCAGATCATTCTTTTCTATGCCTGTGCTTCTCTTTTACTTTATTCACAGCCTTTCATCTTTTGGCTCACACATCAGTTGTGACTGTTCTGATTTCGATTATACTTATTCTCAAACTCTCTGATTCATTACCTACCACAACTCTCATTTTATAACATATATTTCTTTAGCACCAAAGAATATTGTTAGGGAGGGAAGAAAAATGGCTGGAAGAAGGGAAAGAAAGAGAAAGGGAAAAAGAAAAGAGAATGCTATGATACAGGCTATTGTAGGCACAAAATTTAGATTAAGATGGACACAGTCCCTTTCCAAAATAAAGTTTTGGTCAAGTAGGGTAAGATGGACATAAAAAAAAATTACACACATACTTATAGTAGATAAGCACCGTGAAAAACTAGGATACAGGAGTACACACACACATCCACACACAAACACCAAGGGAACATAATTTGAGTTTGGGTTCAAAGAAGGCATCTACAAACTTCTGATATTTAAGGGCGTTTGTAAAATATATAGAAATTGTCCCAGGTGGCTTAATCTCCAAAATATGTAAAGAACACATGCATCTCAACAACAAAAAAACTACCAACCCAATTAGAATATGGGCAAAAGACCTGAACAGACATTTCTCCAAAGAAGATATACAGATGGCTAAGAGGCACATGAAAAGATGTTCAAAATCACTAACTATCAGAGAAATGCAAATCAAAACTACAATGAGATATCACCTCACACCCGTCACAATGGCTATAATTAAGAAGACAGGAAACAACATGTGTTGGAGAGGATGTGGAGAGAAGGGAACTCTCATAAACTGCTGGTGGGAGTGCAAACTGGTGCAGCTACTATGGAAAACAGTATGGAGATTCCTCAAAAAATCAAGGATAGAACTCCCATATGATCCAGCTATTCCACTGTTGGGTATTTATCCAAAGAACTTGAAAACACCAATTTGTAAAGGTACATGCACCCCTGTGTTCATTGCAGCGTTATTCACAATAGCCAAGACTTGGAAGCAACCTAAGCGCCCATCAAGGGACGAATGGATAAAGAAGCTGTGGTATATATACAATGGAATACTACTCAGCCATAAGAAATGATGAAATTCAGCCATTTGTGACAACGTGGATGGACATTGAGGGTATAATGCAAAGTGAAATAAGTCAGAAGGAGAAGGTCAAATACCGTATGATTTCCTTCATTAAGTAGTAGATAATAACAACAATAAACAAACACATAGAGACAGAGATTGGATTGGTGGTTACCAGAGGGGAAGGGGGGAGGGAGGAGGGTGAAAGGGATAATTCGGTACATGTGTGTGATGGGTTGTAATTAGTATTTTGGTGGTGAACATGATGTAATCTATGCAGAAATATAAGTATAATGATGTACACCTGAAATTTTTACAATGTTATAAACCAATGTTACTGCAATAAACAAAAAAAAAAAGAAAAAGAAATTGTCCCAGGTGAAAGGAAGGAAGTGAATGTTAAAGGCTAAAGGAAATTTTGAGTGTGGCAGAGATATAAAAAGAGGAAGAAAAGGTAAATGAAATAAGGTCCCTAGTAGCCAAGGAAGTATGAGAAACTCAAAAGAAGGGTGTAGTGTTCTTAGATGAGGCCAGACATTTAAGCATGATTTTATATGCCACGGTAAGAACTAGGGTATTTAACCTGAAAGCAAAGAAGGTCACAGAAACATTTTATGCAAGAAAACAATATGATAAAACTCACATATTAAAAGGACTGTCTGGATGCTTTGTGGAAAATCATCTGGAAGCAGGCAAGGGTGAATGCGTGCAGATCAACAAAAAGCTATTGCAGGACACAAAGCAAGAAATCATAGTGGTTTAGAACAGACGCTAGCAGAAAGATAGAGAAGTTTTGTATCAAAGAAATATTTTTGAAGTAGAATTCACCAGACTTGGGTGATTGACTAATGTGAAAGAAAAGGAATTTGGACCAAGACTGAGAAGCTTTAACATTTAAAGTTTTGGTAATAAATACAAATCAAGGCAGGAGACTGGGGCGAAGTGGCAGAGATGTAGAAATATTTTTTTTCAAAGACATTCATGAAGAAGGGAGTTATCAACTATGTGTAACCCAGCTACTTCTGCCTGCTTCTTTCTGAAAGGATGTCTCCAACTCACCCACAGAGTACTATCAAGTTTGGTTTAACCTTCTGTCCTGCGTTTATAGAGACCAAACTTTCCAGAACAGTGGGTGTCTTCACTGCCTCCTCCTGCCACAGGGACTCCTCACGAAAGTCTCCTCGTGGGGATCTATGGTCCTTCCTTTGCAGAGGCAGAAACGGAGTATAGGATGCATCAGACTTCCGCTCTCTTTGTCATTCTATTCCTGTTAGCCTTCGTGAGAATAGTATTACAGAATGCAAAGTTCTGCTTGGAAGACCCAGGGAAATCTCAAAATGGATTTAAAGCAAAGAAAGTACTAAGATCAGAGTTCTAGTTAACTTGGACTTTGACTCGCACAGCACAGGAGAAAACCCCTCAGACTTCAGCTTTAGGATGGTGTGTGATGACCGGGAAGCTTTCTTCCCCGCCGAATTGATTCTGCTGGCTGCACACGCATCTCATGTAGACCTCCTCCTTCTCATCTTTTAGTTGTACAGCCTCACTCCCTCCCTCAAACACAAGACGACTTTTACTTTCCTCTGCTCTTTCCTTCAGGCTTCAAATGTGAGATGAGCTCCATTCCATGAGTAAAATCCAGCAAAACTCCCTTTCTAGCTTACTCTTCTTACTGAAAAGAAGGTAAGAACTATCATTTCCCTTACTACAGTTCCTATTCAGAAGCATGCCCCTAAAAATGATCAATTCCCCTTAGAGAAAACGCATGCTATATCCAAACTATGGAGATTGTTTTCTCAATTAACACTTCTCCTTTGTATTCCAGCTTTATTGAGGTATAATTGACAACGAAAATTTTAAGATATTTAAAGTGTACAATGTGATGATTTGATATCTATAGTGAAAGGATTCCTCCCATCGAGTTAACACATCCATCACCTCACATATTTAACTTGTTTTTGGTGAGAACTTTTCAGTTTTATTCTCTTAGCAAATTTCAATTATACAATCCAGTGTCATGAACTATAGTCACCATGTTATATATTAGATCCTCAGACCTTACTCATCTCCTTTTAAAATTAATTTGCCGTCATTTAGAGCTGAGAAGAAGAATTACGTTATTTTCTGCTACTTTGAGGGGGGTCTAAAGACATAAATAATTGAAAACATTTATTGACTTTTTGTTGTTCTTGGTCTCTCTCTGTCTCTCTCTATATATGTAAAGTACTGACTTCCTTCATTAGAAATAAAGAAGACTAACAAATGTTTACTCTGCTGAGTTCTTGACTATCTTGGATACTATGATACAGTAAATATAGTGAAGAATAAACTGTTTTCATTGGATAGACGGTCCTATTAAACTGACCTGGAGTTATCTGGCAACGTGGTGGGCTAGATGCAAGACTGGAATGGATTCGGAGTTAGTGAGAGATGGGGAGACGGAAACAGGGATTGTAGTCAGCACATATCCCATGTGGCTATGAAGAGGAAGAAAGAGTTAGAAGAGTTTTTGGATGATGAAACTTCAATTCTAGGAGGAATTCTTAATTTTAAGATAGAAGTCACTAGATTATATATATAAATGAAGACAAGTAGAGTAAAATTCAAAGGGAGAGAGAATGACATAGAAACAGGATATTCAATACACCAGGGAAACTGGGAATAAAAGGGGTAGGAGAGAGGATGGGATTGTCTTGGGGCCCAAATGAAAGATTGCCGTGATAGCGGAAGGGACACAATCTTGACTGAAATATGTATGAAATTAAAGATGGCAGGTGCTACAGAAGTAGGTTTGGATAACGTGTGTCAGGAATTGGAAAAACTTTTTATGCAATTTATTATTTCTTAGTGAAATATGATGTGATGTCAAGTACTCAGAATGGATAAAATCTGAAAAAAGTTGTTGCAGATATTGTTCAAGAAAGCTGATTATAAAATTGCAGTAGAATACTACACTGGACTGAATTTATGTCTCGCCCCCCTCCCCAAATTGATATGTTGAAACTTAATGCCCAATATGACGTTATTAGGAGGTGAGGCCTCTGGGAGATGATTCAGTTATGAAGGCAGAGCCCTCAAGAATGGAATTAGTGCCCTTATAAAAGAGACCTCAGAGAGCAACCTTACCCCTTCTGCCATACGAGGTTACAGTGAAAAGATGGCCATCTATGAAGAAGTTGCTCCTCACCAGACACTGAACCTACCAGGTAGGTCCATGATTTTGAACTTCCCAGCCTCCAGAACTGTGAGAAACAAACATTTGTAGTTTATAAGCCATCCAGTTTATGGTATGTTTGTTATAGCAGCCCGAACAGACTAAGATGGATACTAAAAAATTACGGAAGGTCAAGTTGGGATTTGTGAGCATGAATTTTCAGGTTTAACAAGATGTCTGCCTGTGTGTGTGAGATTCTACAGCAGGCTGCAGCTACTCTATGCAATGTAGAGAGGAGAAGAATGAATTAATTGTAAATGCTAGTGAAAGAGTGAGTTTCAGTTGTGCCAACAACTAAATATACATCCTGCTCTAACACCTTTTTCTATAATCTAACACATTTTATTACACAATGTTATATACGACCTTTTAAAATAAGGTAAAATATATGTCTGCTTAATCAAACCCCTCTGACACTTAACAGTGATAGCATCTCTTTGCAACCTCTTCATGACTAAGTGCCTACCTTTGTGGTTTCTCAGCATATACTTGGCATACCTTTATTATAGGACTCAGCAGATCATAAGGACCTCCTTTATTTGCTTCACTTCCTTAATTGGAAGTGCGTTTCTCATAATCAGGAACCTCTGCTTCCAATTTTGTGTTCTTAGTTCAAAACACTGGGCCTAAGATTTCAGGAAATGCTTATTCAACAGAAGTGAATTAATCTGTGCTCTACAATTGAAAACACGAAATTAGAAATTCTTAAACAATTATATTCTTGCTTCTACATTTAAAATCTACTTATTGCCAAATATTTCAATAAAAATAATTTTATGTAGTGGCCGGCCTGGTGGCATAGTGGTTAAGTTCACGCACTTTGTTTCTGTGGCCCAGGGTTCGTGGGTTCAGATCCTGGCCACAGACCTATGCACCACTCATCAAGCCAGGCCGTGGTGGTGTCCGAAATACAAAATAGAGGAAGATTGGCACAGATGTTAGCTCAGGGACAATCTTCCTCAAACAAAAAGAGGAAGATTGGCAACAGATGTTAACTCAGGGCCACTCTTCCTCACCAAAAATAATAATAATAATAATTTTATGTAGTGTTTATTATGAAATTGAAAAGCATATGGATATATATTCCAGAAAATAAAAATTTTATTCCTGAACATAAGTATAAGATATTTTGAATAATGTAGCAATTGCTACCATATTATCAGCCTCACCCACAATATAAAACTACTATAATGAAACCAAAGTAGTGTTTGCAAATATATATGAATGAATTTATTTTAACCTGGTTACGAAAATCCAAAACACTTTGTCCTAATTCTGACACGAAGTATACATTTCTAACTTTGGTAGAATTTGTATTTTTAGCAAAGTAAGATACTGGATCTGTCTGCTGAGTGCAACTATATGCAAATAATATTGATTGACTCATATTCTCTAAAATTAGCATAGAAGCTCTCTGTATTTTTTCATATTATTTTACTGTCAGTTTTAAAAAATGTATGGATGGCAATGATGACTGGGTGATATTGGTAAACAGAAATTTATTTGTTGGAAGGCAGAGGAAATGATGAAGTCAAACAGTGCTTATATTCAGGTGAATTTTAATGAAATATTTATTTACCTCTGCCACTGAGACCCAATGTGTTTATTCTCTTCCTGCTTCTGTTTAGTTTTCTGTCTAAAAATATTACTTTAAAGGCAGCACATTTATTCTATATTTTGAGGAGAATAATCCTTATATATTTCACCTGGTTTCGGGGTCCTCTTAAATAGCAAAATTTTGACTGCTTGTGATCCATAAGAATCATTTCTCAGAGAAAATAATTTTAAGTAGTCGGAAAATAGAAGTTTTGCCTGCCTTCCCTTGAGCAGACTTCATTGCTTTAACGTTAACAGAAGGAAGGAAACTGCAGCTGCAACCCTCAGGCCAAGTGTCACTGTGTTTTAATGTCATGATCTGGAAGTTCAGAAGGGTCATCTGAAAATGGCGTTTGGGCTAATCCTAGGAAACGGCTGGAGGATTTATAAAAATTGATGTTATGGCTGATATATCCCCTCTGCTAGAGGATTTGGGGGCGGCTTGGAGAACCTAGATAAGAGTATTTTTTCAGAATGTTCATTACACATAATTTCAGTCAATAGAGAATGGAGAGGTATTTCTGGTGGTCCCTAAGCCCTTTAATTATCTGCTCTGAGTGTAAACACATATGTACACCCAAAGAATAATAGGATAATATGTTTCAGTAATATAATTAAAAAAATATATTATGGTCTGCAATATTTTCATTTCTTGCACATTTTCCTAACATCTTTTGGCTTTTTATCTTATTTTTGTCCTCAATCCATACATCCTTACTACTACCTATAATATTACAAGATTAATTGTTTGAGGGAAATTTATTTCAATTTATTTTCAATTAAGGCAATTTTCTAAAATAAATAAATTTCAGATATTTGAGAGTATATCAAACTCTTGAGTATATGAAAAACTCAATTGTGAGAAAGCTTTATAGATTCTATTATTTTCACTTGAAACTACAAAAGATGTTACTGTTGATTTTAGTTATAAATTGGTGGAGTGAGAACAATGATCTTTAACAAAATTTTAAAGATAAGATGATGTGTACATGTTTTGTCAAAATGCTCACTGTTACCTAATTGGAAATAGGAAAGGAAATTGGGGGAAAAAAGTATGATGTGTGCTTGTTGTTGTTTTCTTTTGTGATTTTCCTCAGAGATTTTAACCTACTTTAGAAAAGAAAGTCCTTTCGTAAAGAAAAAAAAAACTTTCATAAATATTTTCTAAAAGGTTTCTTCTCAAAGTTTTAGCTCCTAAACCACTCACTGTGAACCACGTTTTAACAAACCAGAAGAATAATCTTATGAAAGATTTTTTTCCAATATCTTTATTTAAAGCCAAGTATTTGTTGAAATAATAGCTACTCATTTGAAAACAGTTTAAGAGACAAATCATCATTTAAAATAAGTATCAAATGTAACTCTTCTAAAAGAATAAGAATAAGGAAAATAAAAGTTATCATTGGAATCACTTACCATATATTAGAATTGATGTTGTGAATTTTACATAAGTTATTTGTAATTCTCAATAGAATGCTTCAAATATTATTTACCTTTTCCAGAAGAATAAGCAGAAAAAATAATGTTAAATTATTTGTCCATTACCACATAGTTGAAGGATGTGGAGGCGCTGATTTCGACCCCTGAATGGTGAACTTCCAAGTCAATTCCACCACCAATATATTTTTTCTTGGCTCTAAATGGAAACTTTTCTGATTCAGTAATCTATAAATAACATTTTCTAAAGAATTAATTTGGTTTTTTTGTAGCAGACATAAAAATACCATAACATAATGTCACCTGTAATCATAAAATCCCTGTTTTAGTGTGTTTCCTAATGATCTGTATTCTGTGTGGTGCGATGTGTTTGTGTGCATGTATGAATGTGTCTCTGTGCATATGTCAGTGGGTAACGAACTCTATTTATATAGCTGAAAATGTGCTATCTGTTCTTTCTCTTATTATAATATCATTGAATTGTGTTCAAAATGTAATAGAAGAAATTTCCATTTATAGACGTTTATTCTGAATTCTTCTATTAAGAAAGCAGTTCTTAAGTCTGGGCTTCTATCAGTTGAGTTTTGCAAAAGTGAAGGACAACAGTATGTCTATTATCAAAATTAGGAAATCTTGACCTGCAATTATTTTTCTCCTTGTTCTTCAGTAAACTCGTTATTTTTTATTCTCTTTTATCCATTTCACCTGTTATATAATCACTTATCAGCTTTTTGTAAAGAGCATTTTCCAGACTTTACTACTGATTGTCATTGATAGCAATTAGTTATAATTATAACTGTCCTCTTTGATCACAGTTGGTCAATGGTTTGATCAGAATAATGCCTTATATAATAGCTTCTCAATTTGTCACAAAATAAGTTAATATATGTCTCATTTTCCTTCACATGCTGAAACTGAATATAGAAATATTGCAAGAAAAATTATCTCTGCTCAGTAAGAACATTAATATGAAGGAAATGTATTCTATATTAAGTACTGATACTTTAAAGTAAAATTTGAACATTGCCTGTGAACTTTTTCTGTGTTCTGTGCAGTTAAAAGTTATTTTGCATATAAATATCAAGTGTAAATAGACGAGAACACGTAAATTATACCTTTCAACTAAACTCTGTAATCTCCACACAGTAAAACTGCAAAGGTCAGGATATTATTTAATGTTTTACAGTTTATATAAAAATAAACTGAATTTTAGCCTTCCCATTTGGTCTTGACAGGTGATATGGTGATAGTAAAAGCTTCTAGACTCCTTCTCTTTTAGTCACACTGTAATCTGGCATCAGCTTCAGTCCTAATTTGCTTTTAGTTTCCTAACACTTTCATAACTACTGGTACATAAAGCTCTTATTCATACCCTGTCTCTGTTATTACCAAAACTGATCTGCATCTCTATGCAATCACCAAAGAAAATCTGTCCCACATATAATAGCAATGAAGTTAATGAAATAATTGGTTTAAAGTGCTGTACTCTAATGGTGTACGTTGTAAAGACTTTTACAGACACTATAGCTTTTAGGATGTCATTTTTGAAGTGCGCTGTTATTTAGAATGAATTGCATGACAAATTTAATGCATTTGGTATTTCTCCTTGACTATACATACTATACATACCTTTTCCCCCATATCTTTGATATTGAAAAATCTTCTTCCTCTCTTATATAGAGCAGCAATGTGGCGCTGTGAAAAGAGCCTAAGTATTGGATCGAGACAGAGCTGGCCAATACAAGGAAGCCCATGTCTTGTAGCCTCAGTCCTTCCACTTCCAAGCAAAGTTTCTCACACCAGCCGAAAGCGTTCACCGGAACATCAAATGCGTTCATGTATACTTACTCCATGCAGCATGTTTTGGTTAATTTAATTTTACTATGTGTAATATTCTATTTCTCCCCATGTTTCTTTTATAAGGGGAAGAAAGGCAATTTGCATTTATACCCATGTGTCAAGTTGGCAGCTTGAAAAATTTTGCAATTGTGAAAACTTTGGCCTAAAATTATAAGAACTAGTACAGGAGACAGAAAACAGACATTGGCGTCAAGTCTTAATTCTACCAGTTAGTGATTGTCCTCTGGCAGGTCACTTAACCTTCTGAATTTCGGTTTGTTTAGTGTATAAAATAGACATTATTATAATACTTAATTCATTTAGATGGAGTGAAGTTTGCATAGTCGAAATATGTAGTTTCTGGGGTGTTAACCAGGCACAGAGTACACATACAAGAATTATTACTTACCGTTCCTCTTAATTTTCAGGAAAACTGAAATGGGCCAATGTCATGATTAACGTCTTCTTAGTATCTGTGTGTGTGTCTGTATGCAGCAGAGAGATGCCTAAACATAGTGGATGCTTAAAAATATTTTACATTTATTGGTTAACATGGTTGATAGTTAGTTGATACATACCTAGACAGTGGCTAAACGTGGGATTTGAAGCAATCCAGGCAAGGAAGGAAGGAGTATTTTATGATAGACTGTGTAGAAATGTTTGCATATGGTGATAATAAAACATATACCTACTTTTATTCTATTTCATTGTTGTTTATAAATTCTCTTCAGAGGATATAGCCACGTACCTCCCCCACCCCACTGCATTCCCTTCTTGATACACTGTTGACTGGACTGGTTGTTTTGGCTGTTGTCCAATCAGAATTGGTCACTTCCCGTGTCTCCCCAGTTAGTGCCTATTTCTGATAGTTGATGCCAACGCTGCCCTGGGTCAAATATTGTTAATATCATTCCTGGGTACTAAGTAACTAGACATTAAAAGAACTATAACGCTATTGGGGAATCCAGGCGATTCCCATAAATCCTCCAAAATCTTTTAAGATGCTGTATTTCTGATTCAATTGAATGTATGTAACATAACTACATTTCTAATCGTAAGTAAGAATTACGGGATTAAAAGAGCCTTATCAAAGGCCTTGATTTTTCAAACACAAAGAACAATCTTTACCACATTTCAACTTTTACTAACATCCAGACTCTATTAAATATACTTTAAAGGGGGATCTTTAGACAGAAGATTAAAAAAATGACTTTGATATGCTAGCACAGACCTTACTTTCTTTTAGCTACTTCAAAGTTGCTGTCTTCCATTTCTTCTCCAGAATTCTCAAAAGCATAGCCTTGACTCTCTTTGTCCACTTTTGCACCTCCCATTCGCTATTCAACCCACTGCAGTCTGGCTTCTGTTCTCAGCACTCAGCTAAGAGTGCTATTAATATGAAGGTCACCAAGGAGCTCCTAATTCCCAAATCTAATGAATATTACTTCATTTGATATTATTGAAATACTATTCCATTTAGTTTCGCTTCCTCATTTTTTTTTAAATAATTTTATTTATTTTTTCCCCCAAAGCCCCAGTAGATAGTTGTATGTCATAGCTGCACTTCCTTCTAGTTGCTGTATGTGAGACGCAGCCTCAGCATGGCCGGAGAAGCAGTGCGTCGGTGCACACCCGGGATCCGAACCCGGGCTCCCAGCAGCAGAGCACGTGAACTTAACTGCTAAGCCACGGGGCTGCCCCCGCTTCCTCATTTTTATTACTATCTTTTTATGATTGCATTTACCTCTTCCCATATTCTATATCTTGGTGTTTTACAGAATTCTCTAGACCCACTGCTCTTCTCATTCACAAACTGGCTTATTCTTGTGGCATCAATGACCTGGTATATGTTGATTTCCAACCTATTATTTTAAGATCACACCTTGAGGACAACACTTGTGGTAGAGGTTCGTATATATAATCGTGAGTTTCCTTGTCTTCACCTCTCGATATCCTACAGATACATCAAATGGAACAAACTCCAAAACTGAATCAATTGTGTCTAGGCTTAAATAATTCTGTATTTTCTGTTTCTACTACTACTATTCATCTATTTTCCAATCCTAAGAAACTGGTTGGTATTTTTAATCATCTTTAACTTATATTTAATGAATAATCTATTCATAAATTCCCTTAATTTCCATTTCTATTTCAGCTGCTCAAGGTCAAGTCTTTCCTCTCTAAATTATATATAACTACTGTGTGTATATATATATATATATATATATATATATATATATATCTCTCCAAAGTAGTTCTCCTGTTTTTGGTCTTATTACACTGCACCCATTCTCCAGAGTCAACATAAAGTACTATAATACAAATATGATCATGTCATTTTGTGTAAGTGTCCAAGCATGTTTTTCTAGCCTGTCCAAAAATATAAAGTCATAGTACCATGTTTCTATTCTTCCATTTTGTCTATTGTGGAGAATATCCTTCTTGTATGGGGTCTACTTCACTGACAAGTTAAAAAACAAATGCAAAAACAAAAACCTGGTACTTACTGAGTCCGAGGAGTCAGGTCCAGCTGATAAAACCTGACGATGTGAGCATCCCTCAATCAGGCTCCATTCTCTGCTTCTATCGCTGCTTTTACTACCACACAACATTATTGGAAATAGGCAATTTCTATAGGATGGTCTCTCTTACGTGTTGATATGAACAATGGGCGTTGCTGCTAGAATTTCAACATGAGCTTCTTGGACCAAAAAGAAGTTCTGTGTCCCTGGTGTTATTCTAAACCATGATATTTGATATCACCATAATTCTTTATTCTTAATGAAATAGGATTTGAGTATACATTAATATACACACACTTTTCCAAAATATATGTCCACAATGTTAGAGTGTCTTGTTTAAGAATAATTCTGACCTAAATTTGCTATTGCAGGAATAAGATATTTTGCATGACAGTCAAGGCCTAAGTACTAATCCATTGCATTATTATGATTTCTTAACTCAAGAGAACTTTGTTATCCTAATCTGCCAAGTGTCTTCTCTCTGGGCTCAAAAAATCAATGTTAGATATCCCAACAACATTGACCCTTTCAAAGTAAGGGGTAAGACCCTTGATTCATTTTTTGCTTGTAAAGTAAAATCACTATGACTACCCTTCCTCCAAGAAATTTACTTTTCCTGTCTAATACTGTATATTTTTCACATCAATAAATATAAATGCAAAATCAAATATAATTCACAATGGTTGTGTATATTCCATTTATAAATGTCATCCTTATTAACAAATTTCCCTACATAGAGTATTTATTATAAAATGTTTTCTTTATTAATACTTATAAATATCTTTGTAAATATATCTTTGTTCCAGGAATATTCTCTTAGAATAAATTTCCTTCACTGGAATTACTGCAAGAATATTTCCCAGGTTTTTGTAAAAAGTCAATTATTTTTTATAAGATTGTAAAAGTTTATATTCATTTCAACAGTGTATAGGAATGCCCATTTCTCATATGTTTAACACAACTGCTTTTGGATTTTTAATGGCAAAATAATATCTCACATTTTAATTTAGTTTCATGAATTCCTTATAATCAGGACCTCATGCTCTTTTCCCACATATATTTGTGTGATATTTAGAAGGTCCCATTGTATGTCTCAAATGGACTGACATAGCATAGTTAGTTTCCACTGTTTAGCAAATTTCATCTTCTCTAATCTGGTCCCTATGGTAATTTATTATTGAGACTTCTGATGTTCAAATGACACCATTGCTATTGTTATACACCAAAGGAGTGATTTCTGTGACTGCTCATCTTAAAGATGCTGATATCCACTCTGATTTCTTTTGTTGTTTGTTTCTTGTCACATTTGAAGCTTCGTGTTATGTTCTACACAAATATGAGGAAATCAATTCTACTTCCCTCTAAACTTAATTTTATTATATACTGTTGTCATTCTGTCTACCTGTGAGGCATTTTCCTCAAATGGTGCCCGTGTTCTGATGCTGTCTCTGAGCATGAGCACTTTACCTGTTCACTCACACGAAGTGATGCCCAGCAAGCTTCCTTTCAGGCCACTCAGAAACGTTCCAACCATGAACATTTAGATGTCAAACCATCTAAATTCTAGATCACATCAGCCTGTAATTTCTATTATGCAAGGAAATTTGTTCTCTAATTGTGGCTCCTATAACATATCATTGGGCCAGTTACTTAAACATACCAGAAATCAGATGTACTGTGGAATCCTTCAACCACACACATTAAAGTTATCGACTCTGTATATTTAGGCCAGAGTCCAAGAGAACCAAAAGTAGAGGAAGAATTCTTTTCATTCCATGGTAAATTCTTTTGATTCACAGGTTTTTACATAGGTCATTTATGTCTGTGGTCCACCTGAATTATAAAACATTTTGTTTGAATTGCATATTTTAGCCTAGCTTTTACAGAAGCTGTGAGAGCTCTGTGACTCAGAATTATGTTTAATCATAAAACTGCACACAGGCAGCTTTGAGAGGACTTCTACCTTTCTGGTGACAAGATGACAGAAGCCGTGTGAGGAGAGAGATATTACCTATGCCCGAGGCCTTATAGCAAAATCTTAACTTTGTTATTGTTTTTAAGTCTTGGTTCTTGTATGCAGTGATGAATTAAGATAAAATGGTGTGGGTGTTTCAGTAAAAAAAAAAAAAAAAAAAAATTACTGATGGAAAAATATTCTCTCTTTAATACTTCCCAGCAATTTTTAATTGAAAAGTTTTATCTTTTTCAAAAACAGTAGGGAAATAACTTTGATTGACCTTTCTGATGAGGACATTATTAAAAATTCCTATCATCTGATGTTCTTCTTTTTCCCCTATCTACTTCTCACTGACCTTTATTGAATAATTCTGAATTAGAGTTAAATTTCCTTTGGTCTTTGTGATATTTACTATTGAAATACCATTTGCTTTGTGGATCATTATTTAAGGGTTCCTTTATGCACAGAGCATTATTATAAATGAATCACAGATACTACATGAAATCTTTCTTTTTCTTCTCTGCTTTTTTTATCTTCTTAGCCACCATTTCCTTTCCACATATACACTCTAATTCTGAAATGTACTGATTTTTATTTTAAACAGTGAATATCTTAATATTTTTAGCATAAGTAATAATCTAATTATTATAATAGACGACTCTAAGATAAGCTAATGCTGATAGGCTAAAGTCAATTCAATGAACAAAAGCTTACATTAATTTTTTTTTTCAAAAAGCATTATTTTTCAGTGCAATGCAATGTGGGGGATCAGAATTTGCCACCAAATGTTTCTGTTTGGCTTGATTATTTTTAAGGACAAAAGACTCTAAAAGAAACTTTGACCTTCCCACTAAAACTGCCTAAAAGAATTTAAGATAGAAGGCCTGTCCCAGGACAGGCCATCACCACAGATAACTCTGGGTATGATAGACTGGGAGGAGCCTTGCCAAGCCCATTTTTATCAAGGTTTCTCTCTCATCACATTGTCTATAGATGGTCCAGCAAACATTTGTTTTTGCAAACATTTGCTTTTCCTTCTCCATGTGAATTGCTTTCCTGCTCTTTGAAGTTCTAAACCACTACCCCCAACATCCTTCTTTGTCTTTAGCTGAAGATGGTATTTAATGTGGTGGCTTTGGCCATTTTGATGAGTTACTGAGTTTTCCTGGGTTTCTCTCATGTATACATATAAACTTTGTTTGATTTTCTCCTGTTATTCGGTCTCACGTCAATATAATTCTTACATCAGCCAGAAGGACCTAGAGGGTAGAGGATATGTCTTCCTCCCCTACAGAAATTTAACAAAGATATTTTGTTTTTGTTTTTTTTTCCCCAAAGCCCCAGTAGATAGCTGTATGTCATAGTTGCACATTCTTCTAGTTGCTGTATGTGGGATGCAGCCTCAGCATGAACTGAGAAGCGGTGTGTTGGTGCGCGCCTGGGATCCGAACCCGGGCCGCCAGTAGCGGAGCACGCACAGTTAACCGCTAAGCCACCGGGCCGGCCCCTAACAAAGATATTTTGAACACCTGGTGTTTGCAAGGCCCTGTGCTAGGTATATGAGAGAGAGAGAAAAAGGTGGTCAATACACAGTTTCTACACGCAGAAAGACTAGAGACCAGCACATTAGTGTATCAGTTAGGATATATAGTCTAAGTTGCTGTACAATCATATATGTGTTTCTCACATAACAACGAGATGGGCTGCTGGTCCAGTGTAGGTAGGCAACTTTGCTCCACTAGAATATCCAGGGCACAGGTCTTTTGTCTCTTGCTTACCCCCTCTCAACTGTTGCCATTATCTGCACAGTCAAACTTGGTGGACCAGCACCAAGTCCAAGTCCCAGACCACGGGAAAGAGAAAAAATTAAAAGAACCAAAGCCTAATTTTTTTAAGGCAAAGATCTATCTTTAAAAAAAGCTGGCAAAGAGGGGCCGGCCCTGTGGCTTAGCCGGTTAAGTGCGCGTGCTCCGCTACTGGCAGCCCGGGTTCGGATCCCAGGAGTGCACCAACACACCGCTTCTCCAGCCATGCTGAGGCTGCGTCTCACATACAGCAACTAGAAGGATGTGCAACTATGACATACTGGGGCCTTGGTAAGAAAAAGGAGAAAAAGCAGGAGGATTGGCAATAGATGTTAGCTCAGGGCTGGTCTTCCTCAGCAAAAAGAGGAGGATTAGCATGGATGTTAGCTCAGGGCTGATCTCCCTCACACACACAAAAAAGCATCTGGCAAAGACTTTATTCCACAACCACCTCTAACTACAAAAGGGATGGGAAGTGATTCTGTCTGTGCAACCATTTACGAAATTAAAACTTAGTACTAATAATGAAAGAAAGAAGGTAAGACTGGAAAATGGAGAATTATTAGCAGTGCAAATGTGCTTTTATAGAAATAAATAAAATATTAACACATGTAAAGTGCTATAACAGAGAAATGTGAGTATAGGAGCATGACCCATCACCTTGGATGTGGGTAGTTGAGAATATTTCATGCATGCCCTCTGAATTGTGTCTTAATTTTTGACTTGAACTTCAGGATATATAGATGGGGGCAAGGGGCTTTCAAAGAGAGAGCTCAATATGGTCAGTGGTATAGGAATGAGAATGTGTGGGAAATATTAGGGAAAGAGAGAGTCACCTAGTTTGTTAAGAAGTAGATTGAAGTTTCGAGATCTGAACAGAGGGTTTGCATAGAATACAGGGATTTGGGGGGTTATTCTTTAGAGAATGAAAAGATAGTAAATATATATATTCATGGAACCTTACTTTATAGGTGTACTTTTGGAGGAATAAGTCTAGAAAAGGAAGATAATAGCAGAACCATTTAGAATACCCCAACAATATTCTTGATGACAGGTAATTAAGACCTGAACCAGTGATGTTAGAAAGCAGATTTAATATTTTGATTTGTGCTTTTATTTTATTTTTTACTCCCTAATACCAAGTTAAATAATTTAACATAATCCTGGAAATGTCTACATTGCTAACACTTTAAGTTGTTAACTAACAATGTGATTCTCTGATTCTTTTGAAAATGTTTATAACAAAGCCAATTATATTTCCAGGTATACCTATAAGGAAGATAACCTACATTGTCTTACAGTTAATTTTTTATGTTACTGTAATTTTCTTAAAGTGATTCATATATTCAATTTCCTGCCAACTCTTCTAATATTATTATTGATGGTATTTGCGGTAGTCAGCAAATAACTAAAATAGATACTAATTTTAAACACATGACAAAGACCAATGACTTGACTTCCAAATGTTATGCTTACTATATGGAAATGTACAATCAGAAAAGGAAACCAATTATTATATACTCCTAAAACATTGACTCAGAATGCCAACAATGATTCCACAATTCTAACTTTGAAAGTATCTGTCAAATACTATCAGAAAAACAGTAGATAAATCACTAATTTTGGTTTGCTTTTCTCTATATTCTTCAGGATAGGATGTATACTCTTTCATTTTCCACTACTACTATGCGGGAGGTTGGGTGGGAAGAAGCATGATATTGTTGAAAGAACTTTAAAGTGTTAATAATCCTGGATTCCAGTCCTAGTTCGGCTACTTTCAAGCTGTGTCTTTGTGTTCCAGTTATCTATTGTATCATTATAAACCACCCCAGAATGTAGTGACTAAAAACCAAAACAATAGTTTGTCTTGCTCACAAATCTACAATTTGGGCTGGGCTTGGTACAGGCAGTTCATCTCTATTCTATGCTGTGTTGTCAGCTAAGATAGGTCTACTATAGCTGAAGGGTCCAGATGAAGGTGGCTTGCAAGTTAATGCTAGCTATCAGCTGGGAGCCTCAGTTCTTGTCTATGTGGGCCTCTTCACTGAATGCTTGGCCATTTTCCAAGAACAAATATTCTAAAACGCAGAAAGTGGAGGCCAATCTCTGAAGAACTAAGCCAGGAAACTGGCATAGCATCACTTCTGCCAAAATCTATTGGCCCAAAGCAGTCTCAGAATGCACTGTCATTCAAAGAGAGGGGACAACCAGTGGTGTGCTGGTAAAATGTCTCTCAAAAAAAAAAAGCTCTGATTTGTATCTGTAATATTGCGATTTATAAGAAATATATATCTTGGTCATCTGAATGACCAAATATATTTCCCATACATATATATGGTCTTCATTCACAGTTCCTGGCTCACAGCTCTTGAAACCCTTTGAATTTCCTGTGATAAGAGTAATAAACGTGTCTTTTGTTACCTTATTAATGTGGAGGCTTTTGGAAAGCACTTAGGTATTTTAAGGATGGGGGCTGGTTGCCAGGAAAACCAACCCTGTGGCTTGTGGGCTGAAACTTTCAGGCCCATCGCCCTGACCCCTCCCACCTCCCAGGAGGGGAAAGGGGCTGGAAATTAGATTCGGTTGCCAATGGCCAATGATTTAATCAATCATGCCAATGTAACGAGGCCTCCATAACAACCCAAAAAGACAGAGTTCTGAGAGATTTGAGCTTGGTGAACACATGGAGATTTGGGGAGACTGGCATGCTGGGAGACGGCATGGAAGCTCTGCACCCTTTCCCTGTACCTTGCCCTGTGCATCTCTTCCATCTTGCTGTTCCTGAGTTATATCCTTTTATAATAAACCTAGTAAGTAAAATGTTTCTCTAGTTCTGTGAGCCACTCTAGCAAATTAATTGAACCCAAGGAAGCAGTCATAGGAATCTCTGATTTATAGCCAGTTGGTCAAAAGCACAGATGACAACTTGTGAACTGTGGCAGGAGGCAATCTTGTAGGATGAACTCTTAACCTGTGGGGTCTAATGCTATCTCTGGGTAGACAGTATCAAAATTGAGTTGAATTCTTGGATGCCCAGCTAGTGTTCGAGAATTGCCTGTTGGTGTGAGGGAACCCCCTCCCCCACCTTGTAATTGGGTCATAGAATCAAAAGAGTAGCATTTGCAGATTTCTGTGGTGCAAATATTCTCAGCGTGGTACAATTAGAGCTCCCAACCTTAAGTCACTGAACACAGAGTTGGAAAGAGATGAGAAAAGTCTATTCTTGTGAGCTGGTACAAGCAGGTCCAAGCACACCACCTCATACACCCAACCTCTCAATGCGAGATAATGTGTGGCCACATTTAACCAGCCACACTTTGGGAATATCAATAAAATATGTGAATACCTTCATTCCTAAAATAGGAATGGTGTCTGCACTGCCTCACGAATTTGTGTTAGGCACAAAGATAGGTTGTAATTGAAAGCACTTTGAAATTTCATGTGTGATAGCTTCATTATTAGAAGCTATTCTGAAATTGTGTCCTGAATGATGATGTTTCTCCAGAAGATAACATGTGTTACTTCACTATCTGATTTTTCATACTAAAACTATATTATATAATAAACACTGAAACTGCTTTAAATTGTTACAGCTCACATTCTGGAGAAAATAGTGTATTTTATTTACAGTTCTAAAAACTACATATTGTCTCAAATATAGGAATGCTATTTGTATCTACATAAATTTCCAGATTTAGTCCTCTTTATAAATATGGGGTAGAGAAGGCCTAGAATCCAGGTTTCCTTATTTGCATAGAATTCCTTCCACTCAAATGCACTGAAAAACAACATCAGATCAGTTGTTCTGATCTCAGAGAACAACTAGAGGCAATGAGAAACATTTTATTTCCCTGTGGTATAAAAAAAAAATGGAGGACTTTTTCTATAGATAGATTGATAATATTTAAAGTCACATTTCATGGGTTGGATTATTAATCCAACTGTTAATATTACCCTTGTTTCACAGACAGCACTTGATTCTGAAATTAAGCAAGTATTTAAAAAGTTTATTTTCATATATTTTATATGTGTGTATTTTAAACCCACCATCACATGACAACACTTTTGAAACAGGAATCTCATAAAATATTTCAAAAAAATGTTATATCCTCACATTTAACTCTGATATTTCAAGAAAAATCTTTTATGAATTACATTTCATTAGTATATTCCTAACATTACTTACAGAGCTATTGATTTTATTAGAGATTTTGGTTATTAATAATTTCAATTGAATTCTTTCATCTCAAAAATATTTTATCAACTATTTCAAAACTAAAGACTAAGCTAGAATGCTAGTACTTGAAATTGCTAGTACTTGCCTAGATTTTAAAGAATGAATTACTATGCTATGATATTTTTTGTCATCCACCTGTTAATGCAGCAAATGTTCTATTATTTAATTTTTCTTTTTAAAGTGTAAGACTCTCTGTATGTTCTTTATAGAATGACATAATATGACATTCATAGAAAAAATTTCAACATTTAATTTAGAGGTAAAAGTCTAAAAGTAAAAAAGAAACCATTATAGAAATGTTTAGTGATTGAGACAATATTTTCTCTTATTGTATTGGTTTTTATATTAAATTTTTTTCATTGCTAGAAAATTTACTTAGCAATACAGATTTTGTTCTGTAAATAATCTGGAAAATTGTACCATCTATTTAAATGTCAACTAAAAATATATTTGTCTCCACTACTTTTCAAAACTACTTTGAAATGACAAAATTTCATATAACAATTAAAAATGAATGAACCTTATGTGTATATATCATCATTGATTCATGTCAAAAACATAGTGTGAATGACAAAAACATGCTTCACAATGATATGGAGTATGTTTTTTTTCTGTACAAATTCATCAATACAGCATTTACATATTATTATTAAATGCATAAATACTCAATTCATCCAAAAACTAGTTGGCTTGCCACATTAGTGGGCCAGGAACCATTCAAGGATTTGGAGATTCAGACAAAATTGCTGCCTTCAGGGGGTTTACATTCTAGAGTACAAAACAGTAAATGAGTATTTGTAAAATACATTGTACTTTATAGGTTGATGACCGTAATGGAGAAAACAAAGATGGGAAGGTAGATAGGAAGGCAGTGTGTGTGTGAGGAAGGTGGAGAATATCATTGCACTTTAAATAGGGGACCTCGATGGGAAGACTAATTTGAGCAAAGACACGAGAAAGGTGAAACACTGAGCCATACAGATATCAGGAGGAAGAGTAGTCCAGGCAGCGGGCTGAGGAGGGAATGTGCCTGCTATGGTGGAAGAAGAGCAAAAGGGAAAAAAAGAAGCTGTAGGTGAGCAAACAAGGGATAAAGTACTAGGAGATGTGCCCAGAGAGGTAACTGGAATGGAGGGCTGTCTTGGGCTTGGGTCTCTAGAAGTGAACGGTGAGAGTACACATACACAAGTGATTTGTTGTGGAAATAGTCCCAGAAGAAGAGTGGTGTAATCAAGAAAGGAAGGTAAAGGAGCACATCACGACTATGATTTCAGGCCAAGTCCTAGACTCAGTCTGATCCTGCAGGAGACTTCTGGAGTACAGATTACCCCTCAGATCTGATCTCAACCACAGGCAACATAGCTGGGTTTTCATATCCCAGCACAAGTTAGTCCTCAAGCCAAAGGCTGCTTGAGGGAATTTAAATTCCCAGGGAGTATCAGCTCTTTAAGGGCAAGGTGACTGCAGCTGCTCAGAGCAGTCCTCAGAAGAGACTTGCAGTCCTGTTCTTTTAGAAGAGAGTGGGAGGGGGCACAGAACCAAAGATAGGGGTTCCAGTGCATCTGAGCAGAACACCCAGAATGTACCTACAGGGCGAAAGATTGTGTAGCACTTTGTCGACTTTGTAAAGGCTTTGTCTTTTACTCTAAGAAAGATGAGAAGCCACTGGAGGATTCTGAGTTGAAGTGATGTGATTTTGTCATTGTTTTAAAGATAATAGACTATAATAGGAAGTCAAGGGCAGGAGCAGAGAAAATAGGAAGTTATAGCTATATTCCCTTTGTCCTATTTTGGTGGCTTGGACCAGAGTGGTAACAGCGGAGGTAGTGAGAAATGTGTGGATTTAGGTTAATTTTAAATGTAAGGCAAACAAGATTACTACATACACTTGTAGAATATGGGTGTGGGGGCTGGGGGCCCCCAGTCAAGGGGAATTCCAAGGGATTTGACCTGACCAACTGGAAATAAGGAATTTGTAAAAATAAATATAGTATAACAGAGGAAGAATTTTTAGGGAGAGCATATCAAGAGCTCAGTTTTTGATATTTTAATTTAGAAATACCTACTAGACGTTTAACTGATGATGTCAAGCAGGACTTTAGATAAGCGAGTCAGATTTGAGGGAGAGATTCTGGCTGGAGATATAAATTTATAACTCTTCAGCATTTGAAAATACACTTAGAACATGAGACTTAATGAAATTCCTGAGAGAGTGCATGAAGCCAAAAATAAGATTTCAAGGATAGACATCTGGGTACTTCAAGATCTATATACAAAGAAATGAGCGGTAAGAAACAAAGGAAATTAAGAAGTAGTGGTCAGTGAGGTAGGCACAAACTCAAGGAAGGTATTTGGAAGCCACGGGAAGACAGGGCTTCTAGAGAGAGTGATCACTTGTGTCAGATGCTGCTATGTTTCAGGATGAGAACTGAGAATTGACTATTATGTTTAGGAATTTAGAAATCATTGGTGGTCTTGACACCCTGACTAAAGATATTTTGATGTAATGATGGTGGAAAAAGCTTGGAGTGGGTTTAAGAGAGGAAGGGAGGAAGGGAAATAAGGTCAGAGAGTATATATATGAAGTATATAAAGTTATGAAGTTTTGCTGCGATGGAAGGGAGAGAAGTAGGGACAAATTAACAGAGAAATGTGACAGAGAGAAGTCTTATGTTTTTGTTTTGCTTAATATGACAAGAATAAGAATGTAATTTTATACTCTAAGTATACATTCAGTAGCAAGGAAAAAAGTGATACAAGAGAGAAAGGGAGAAATGCTGGAACAATGACTTGAAGCAGGACTGAAGATATGGAATTGAATGTGAAGGGAGTCCGGCAGTTGATTAGTGTGAGAGAGTATAGGGTATAGTGCATGGATGAAATTAGGGGGTAGATAAAGTGTAGAAGCTTGTGGATATGGGCCAGCCCCGTGGCTTAGGAGTTAAGTGCGTGCGCTCCGATATTGGTGGCCCGGGGTTCAGATCCTGGGCGCGCACCGACGCACTGCTTTTCCGGCCATGCTGAGGCCACGTCCCACATACAGCAACTAGAAGGATGTGCAACTATGACATACAACTATCTACTGGGGCTTTGGGGGGAAAAAAAGGAGGAGGATTGGCAATAGAAGTTAGCTCAGAGCCGGTCCTCCTCAGCAAAAAGAGGAGGGTTAGCATGGATGTTAGCTCAGGGCTGATCTTCCTCACAAAAAAAAAAAAAAAAAAAAAGAAGCTTGTGGATATTCTCTTGTGGATTCTTCTTTTCTGTCAGTGAAATATAAAGTAGGGGTATTAATTGAGTCTAAATATAGGCAGAAAATGTTGAATGTTTGAAGTCAGAAAAAAATATAATATAGTCATCTTTCAGACTGGGAGAATGGATGGATTAGAGAAATATAATGTGATTGCGGAATAGCAGTGAGTATTCAATTCAAATCATTGATCATGAATTTAAATTGGAAGATTCAGCAAGATTAGTTTTCCTTTAGCCATATTCAGCAAGTTAGTGTTACAGTTCTGGGCCAGGATTGTAG
Source organism: Ceratotherium simum simum (assembly GCF_057802395.1). NCBI lineage: Eukaryota > Metazoa > Chordata > Mammalia > Perissodactyla > Rhinocerotidae > Ceratotherium > Ceratotherium simum. The sequence continues at coordinate 26,032,704 of NC_141909.1, read as the reverse complement.
TCTGGCCAATTGAGTAGAAAAAATAAGATAGCTGAAAGAGAATGAGAGTGTTTGCAACAGAATGATTACAATGATTGATCATGGAATTTAATCAGGTTATGGGGGAAAAAGAAGGTATAAGTGTCTTGTGAAACAGTAAAAAGATGAAAGTATTAACTGATTGTAGATTATGGTGGGTGAGAAGGATTGTTGTAATTGGAGTAATACAGTTAGTGAGCTGGAAAATAGAAGGTGTTAATCAGATAGTGCCATACTCAAAATTGAGACTAGTTCAAGGAGGAGGTAGCTGTTATTGATCATGAAAAGATCTAGAGAATAAACCTGAGATTTAGTTTCTGAATTAGAGTGGTGTACAAGATCATTTGACACATGAGCAGATCAAGAAAGTGAGAGGCATTATATATGTAAGTGCAAAGACAGCAGAAAATATACTGCTGGATTCATATACTGCTGGATTCCTAATGCCTAGATCATGGTCAGCCACATATTAGGCACTAGAGAAATATTTATTAAATAAATGTAATGAATGACAGAAGATGGTTAACATGCCAACTTTAAGTACATTCAATGACTTCGTTTGATTCTACAAGTGGTATCTTAGTCTATTCAGGCTGCTATAACAAAATACCACAGACAGTGGGGCTTAAAAACAACACAAATTTATTTCTCAAAGTTCTGGAGGCTGGAAGTCTAAGATCAAGGTACCATGGTTGGGTGAGGGCCTTCTTCAGAGTCTCAGACTTCTTATGTTCTCACATTCTTACATTCTCACATAGAAGGGGCAAAGTAGCTCTCTCAGGCCTCTTTTATAATGGCATTAATCTCATTCATGAGTGTTTCACCCTCATGACATAATTATCTCCCAAATGCTCCTAATTCCGTCACATTGGGCATAGGACTTCAACATATGAATTTTGGGGGGACACAAACATTCAGACCACAGCAAGTGGGAGACAAAGGAATAAAACTAGACTATTAACTTTATCAGTGATGTTTCCTAAATTGTGTCTTAGAAAAAAGCAAATATACTATTTTGTTGTTGTTTGAGATATGTGTATCTTATATTATTCTCTGAACCTCTTTATATATTTGCAATTCAAAAAAATAAAAATTAAAAACCACGAAGGAACTAGAATGCAACATTATGAAACAGTGATCATTGAATTCTGAACATACAAGTGGTAGAGAACTATATTTCTATAATAAAATAATTCTAGTTTTTATAAAATAAAGCATATATTAGATTGATGGTAAAATGTAGCAACGAAAATTTTAAATCTGAAGACTGAAAGAATTAGCATCCGAAAAAAGAACTTTTCACAGAGTAACATCAAAATCTGAGGGAACAGGCACTGTAACAACCACTGCATTAATTAGGCAGTAGGTTAATTACTAAAAGGGAAGTTTCATTCTCAAAATGTAGGAGAAAAATCTGAAGAGATTAAAAAAAGATAAATTGAAAAGGACTTTGATGATCAACTGAAGAGACTAAAGTCAAATGCATTCTGGAAAGAACTGTGCTAAAACACCAAACAATAGGTAATTTACATAGTATTTTAAAACTTCCAAGGTGGCTTGCAAGGAGGGGTAAATGAAAAACTTTTTAACTAATTCTATAATACTGGAATTAGAATTACACCCAAACCAGACAAGTATAACAAAAAGAAAGGAAAAAGAACTTTAAACAAATGTTACTTTTGTACATGAAAACATGATTTTTTATATCACAAATTCAATGTCATTAAATAAAATGTGGCTTTCACCAGGGGACACATCAATGATTTTAAATAACTGCAAATTGAGTCTACTATGTGACCCCTTTGGGCTACTCATGCCAGTAAATAAATAGGCAAGAGAGGAGTCCCTGTACTGGCTGGAGTGATTTATCCTGAGTGTAAAAGAGAAATTGTGAAGCTACTGGAAAATAGGGTGTAAGGAGGAGAATGTTTGGTTTTTGGGGGCTCCTATGGGTACTCCAATGTCCTGTGATTAATGTCCATGGGAAAATCACATCAACCCAATACAGTTAGGATGTCTTATGACCCAGACACTTCAGGAATAAAGGTTTTGCTATTCAACCTGGCAAGAAATCATAACCAGCTGAGGCAATTTTTGAGGGCAAAGGGAATATAGAATGGAAGCGGGAAATGGTAGTGAAAAATACCAATTTTGAACTCATGTCTAATTCCTGAATTAAGATCCTAAAAAGTTATGAGTGTTTCATCCTTATTTTAATAGGGGATGTATTTGTGTATGGGTTATGCATTTTTCTTCCCCCTCTCCTATTCTCTTATCAACAAACAAAAAATATGTTAATAGTAGCTAACCTTAAATCTCAACATTTAAGTTACAGAACTTGAAAGAGAAAGTGTGACTCATCCTGAACAGGAATGAGTATCAAACAAAGACAAACATAAGGACTTTGACAATTTGTTTAGAAAGATGGTTAGTATGTTTTCAGTTGTACAAGGAACAGTTGAATCATCTTAGGAGGAAGCATGATTTTGGAACTTATCCGTGGTTAATAAGGAAGCATGTGGATTCCAAGAAGGCAACAGATGAACTTTGAAAGCTTTCTACTATATCAACTTAGCTAAGCTGGAACAACGTTTCCCAGAATTTCTTTCCTTCTAGTTCTGGGCTCGGGTTGGCCAGAAGAGAAAATTATGTGTAAGATTTAGAAGATGAAAGTGAACAACAGCTAGATTGAGGCTCTGGAGGTCAGTGTAGGATCTGATACAATTACAGCTCATGCATGGTGTCTCTAATCTGCTGACTCACCTGTTGGTGTGAAGCAGTAACTGGGCTTCCACATCCTCCACCACCTGCTAGATCTCCTTCAGCCCCTTTGACTCCTGAGCAAGGTATGTATTTATGCTCTTGACAAATAGCACCAGCCTCTTTAGCAAATCATCCGTATCACTGAAGTTGGACAGTTGGAAGTATTGGGAGACTAATATGGTTTCCAGTTCATCCTTATAGGTTCCAATTCATCCTCACAAGTTACGGTTTGCCCTGGCTCTCCCTTGCACTATTATTTCCTTCTGTACTGAATGCCCTCTTTACTTCAGGCCCAACACCAGATACAGAAGCAACAGTTGCAAATGAACTGTTTAACCACTCCTACAATTGCATAAACAAATCCTTATAACAAATAATTTGTTATATACCATTCTTCGTGGTCCATCTTTAACTGATGTCTGACTAATACTAATACCTACAAATTGAGCAGGGTTTCTCAAACTTCTCTTTTCTAGGGAATCTCCTTGGTTTAAATATGTAATTAATTTAAAGAATTTTTCTAGGAATTTTCCATATTGTTCAGTCATTTTAAAATAGTATATAATAAGAAAATATTCTTAGCAAAGTATTTTAGTTTAGAATAAACATTTTCCCAATTTAACAGAAGGTTATCATGTTTAATTTATTTTATATTATATAAGAAAAAAATTGATCCACATATTTGAAAATGTCATATCATGGTAGGTTTAGAGACCAAATATACACTAATTTATTGATTGAAATTTACCAACAGTTTAAGACAACTAAAAAAAATAAAATTTGCTTTCATGATTGATTAGCAGTTCTATCTTTATAATTATTTGTTCTAAATTGTTAATTTTTTTTTTCAAAAATGTAGACTTTTTTTTTTTTGCAGCAAAAAATGCACTCTGAGCTAACATCTGTTACCAATCTTCCTCTTTTTTTTTTTTTTTCCTAGTTGTAAGTCCTTCTAGTTCTTCTACGTGAGCCACCAGCACAGCATGGCTACTGACAGATGGGTGGTGTGGTTCCACACCTGGGAAACAAACCTGGGCTGCCAAAGTGGTGAGAGTGCAGACCTTTAACCACTAGGTCATCAGGGCTGGTTCAGATTATTACTTCTTAAAGGTTTCGTTTATACTCTTTTAAGTCAAATCTTTATTTAATAACATACGTTGTTGGAAGGGTAAAAGTTTTGCAGCCCTTGGTATTTTGTGGTTATTTGAACTGTATCACTTCTAAATAGGAAACATTTTGTTTTCAGCTTTTTTTAATTAACAGATACCTGAGGTATTATTTTTGCAGGGTTTGCACAGGCTTCTGTCTACTACCTTGATATAATCTATATACATCCTGTATGCTGAGCTGGTAAAATAAATTGTAAAATACATATTTAATATTTTATCTACTTTTACAAGCACAAGGTGCAAAAATATATACAATAGTCTCACTGATGACTATAAAGTGAGTTAACATTTGGTGATAATGCCTAAGCTTTTCAACTCTGATATAAAGATCATAGTTCCCCTTCACTTTTGTCTTAATTTGAAAATGACTTGTTTAAATTTTCACATATACTTAGAGTTAATATGATCTTGTTTCCTATTAGATTTATTTCAACCTCAGTATTTTTTATGCTTTAGTCTTTAACTAAGGATGTTTGTGGCTAAGAGTAAAGGTAAATTAAAATTGAAATCTTTCAAAATATTTGCAAATGAAATGGGATGATGTTTGGGATTTGCTTCAAAATAATATGAAGGAAGAAGAAAGGAGTATAGGTGAAACAATATTGGTCAAGTTTTAATAACTGTTGAAACTTCTTCATGAGGTCACTCATGGTAGGCCCCTATATAGCTTCAGGATGGAGGCTGGTTACCAGAAAGAGCAACTACATGGTTAGTGTGTTGGGATTTTGAGCTAGCCCAATTTCTGGGGAGGGGAGAGTGTCTAGAGTTTGAGTTCAAATACATGCCCAGTGATTTAATCAATCATGTCTATATAATGAAATCCCAATAATTCTCTGTACACCTAAGCCCAGTGGATCTTCCTGGTTGGTGAACACATTAATGTGCCAGGGGGGTGACACTCCCTGATTCCGTGAGGAGAGAGCATAGAAACTCTGCATTCCCTCCCTAAATATACCGTATGTGTATTCTATGTAATAAAACTATAATTATAAGTATGACGCTTTCCTGTGTTCTGGGAATCACTCTAGCAAATTATCACACATGAAGGTATCAGTCATGGGAACCCTCAAATTTGTATCCAGTTGATCAGAAATGGGATAGCCTGAGGATACCCCCAAGACTTGTAGCTGGCATCTGAAATGAGAATAGTCTTGTGGAGGACTTTTGTGTCAGAATTGAGTAGCAGTACACCTGCTAGCTGGAATAAACATAATAATTGCTTTTGAATAAAGTTTACATTTCTTTTAACATAAATTATTTTTTCAATATAGCCTTTTATTTCTCCAACATCTGTTTCTACTCTCTAATTCATGTTGGTGTTGTAGTAACACCAAAATAATTGTATTTCCCTAAGCACACAATGCTTATCTTCATGCCAATGCTTATGGCACCACTTTTGTCTAGAATGTCCTTCTTATAGCAAATAGATATTATCTAGTATGATTGACTGATTCTTTTGTACTCAGCTTAGTAATCACTTCTCCAGGGTGCTTTCCCAACTACAGTCTGCCAAGCCTTTCCCACTCCAGTACCAACAACCACTACCAAAAACATTGGAGTATGGTACCTCTTTTTAGTATTTTCATCAAACCCTATGTGTATCTCTATTATTGTACTTGTACATAGTTTCATAATGCTCATGTAACTGTTTTCCACAGGATACTGTTAGCTCCTCAAGAATATGATTTTATCTTTGTTTTTCTATCCTTATAACTTAGTTTAGTGGTTCCAACAAAGTGTGTGCAATAAATATTTGTTGTGGGAATTATTTGAACACAATGAATGCATCTGTATATGTCTTTCATAATGTGATTTTGTTGTTCTCTAGATCTAAGTTTATGATATTATGTTTAATTTATTCTATGGAAGTAAGTTATTTATTTATTTTTTATACCTAAATAAATGAGTTTAGGTACAAGCAGCCTGAGACACTGGTAAATGGAAAGGCCTTAGTAAGTTATTTTTGTGTATAATGTAATTAACTTTAAATAAACAAGGCTTTTCTGTTAGGTGAGGAGCATTGTTTGTTTGTTTTATGTTACTTCTGTAAATTTCCTTCGTGTTCAAATCAATATATTCCAATTGCTTTGTGCATGAATGAACCCTACAACTGTGTGTTTTCCTCTCAATGTGAAATGTCCTTAAACATTTTTATAGAAATATTTTGTAATTACATTGTAATTTGGATACCTGAGGTCTAAACAGTAACAAATATATTAATCAATCTTGACAATACTTATTACTGATGTAACTTTTGATCTTTATTTAAAGATTAGAACACAGCACTTACTCTTTTTAAAGATGAAGCTTGGTGGTTATACAAATGTCATAACTCAAGGTTATCATCTGTTGAGTAGTGAGGTCCTTAATTATTCTATTAGAGTGCATCTTCATTACCCTGATTTGATTACTTTTTTTTTTCTCTAAAGTGTATGTGGAGCAGACTAGTTTTGGTACAATAAACAATAAGACTGTGTCTCTATAAGGTCGCTTATTTGGATGATGGGTGAAAATTTCAATTACTCTAAATGCATGACCTGTGTGCAATTAGAAAACTGAAGCTAGAAATTTGCTTCTATTTTTTTTTCCTTAAAATTGCAGCGGAAATTATGTAGGCCCCTGGACTCCCACTGTAAGATAGCTTAATAATCAGAATCTGCTAGGAGAAAAATTTCCATAAGAACTGGAGTATAAGTACCCCTGTCATCAAAAATTTTTCAGATCTTCAATACAGAGAATGGAAAATACATTTATACCTATATATAGCATTTTATTTTCTCCTAAGCTATTTTTTAAAATTATGTAGACATGGGTTGAATTTGTTGACACTTGGGATTCTCTCTTCCATCCAGGTTGCTGTGTCCATTTGCAGGCTGTATGGTTGAAAAGTTAAAATAATATATAATTTCTATCTTAAAAGAGTTGTACATTACCATTAGAAAAGGAAGCAAAAGTAAAATCTTTTAGCAGCAGCACAAAACATGCCCTGCTTAGGACCCTGCATGAATGCTAACACTCAACAATATTTCTGAATGAATAAACATATACATGGGATGAGAATCACTCCATATTGAACATTGCCTGGAAATTAGAACCAGATCCATTCTATTTTCTATTTCCATATATGTCATTCTAGATTTAAATGTTTTCATATTTATAGTAATCTATTTTTTCTACTATAGTCTAGAACATCCTATCCCAGTTCTCTGACTTTAAAGTTCCCACCATCTTTATATATTGAGCTCAAGTCACATCTCTTCATTGATGCCTCTGGCTTAAAATTAATTTCCCTTTTCTTTAGTGCCAGTGCACAGCATAGCACAATTTAGTACTTTATTGCTCTCTAACTTTAATCTATGTCAGCTGTGCCCATATAGTTATATTAAAAAGCTCTTTCAGATCACTAATAAGGTTTTATTTTTTCTGTTCTATTTCCCCATTTCAAAAACAACCCAACAAATATAGTAACAAACACTGAGTAGACATATTGTACATTAATGACTGACTGATTTAATAGAATGACTAAACTTTCTACTCAATTGTGGCCTTTTCTAAGAAGACTTCCAAAGTGAAAAGAAATGTTGGGCTAATATATTCAAACAGTTTGAATAATAATGTATCTTCACTTGTGGGTTTAGGCTTATTCATTCATATTTAAGTGAAACAGTTGCGTATATGTGACCATATCAATTTAATATGGAGAGACACAAACAATATGAATATCACCACCATAAAGGGTGTTAGCTCTGGAACCAATATGCCTGGATTCTTTGCTCTGTCATATATAACCTCTTTTATCTTGGGCAAATTACCTAATTTTTTGTGTCTTATGTCTTTATCCATAAAACAGCAGTAATTTGTAACCACTGCATACTTTCTTTTTCCTGGTGGAAAATAAATGGGGACTAAATGTGAAACAGACAGAAATTAAATATTTTATAAATGTTAACTAATACATGTATATAAAATAGTGCAATATGGGGTAAGTTATAAGCTGATGTATATGGATACAGTTCATAACTTACTCTATATCGTGATCACCACAATATTATGTCATTTTTAGACATTCTTTCAAGATTAGTTGAGAAGTTGTTTGGGGGATCCAGTTAGAGAAGATACCAAGTCAACCTCTAGGAAAGAACTCACTCTCCTCACTCTCATAGAAAAGTAGTTATAGTATTTAGGATGAGCTAGTAAATATCCTCAAGGTCAGGAAAAGGATAATTTGAGTACCAAAGAGCATGTGTCAATTAGATCACCTTCTGACTCAGCCTGCAGGGAGTGATGCCTGAGTCCTAGGGAGAAAATGTCACTGAAATATACGTCTGACATTTAGAAGAAAAGGCAACACTCTCTTGTAGCCTCCTTAAGGGAACATAATGAGGATTATTGTTGGCAAATGATGACATAGATACAACCACTTAAGATACAACCAGAATGAGGAACAGCTGGCAAGACCAGTCATTTCTGAGGGACTAGTTCAAGAGGCAGCTGAGAAATATGGTTTTGTGTGTGATTTAGAGCTTTTTGTGGTTTTGGGGAGATTTCTTAGCATTTTTGGTGGTACTTGCAGCATCCTGCCATAAGTAGCAGGAGTTATTCATGCCAAGAAACAAATAGAGAAGAGGAAAAGGTGGACACCACACAGCAATTCACTAAATACTGTATGACTTGCCTAAGAATTTTAAACAGCAGAATAGAAATAAAACATAGCCTTTCCCCCTGATTCAGTGCTTTGTACTGTACCTGGCTGCCATCTTTACCTAGATTTTCATAACTTGCTGATTATCAAAGTCACTTGGAAGATGTTTTAAAAATCTGTAATATTGAGTCATTGAAAATTTGATTCACCGTGTTGATGGCAGGTCCAAAAAGCCATAGCTCAAGTCTTTTTTTTGAATCTCAGACAGTCAGCTTTGGAAGCCACTGACCTAGACTATAAGGAATTCTTTTATTAAAGTTCTGTTATTCATACAGCTTCAGAATTAGCTAGCCTAGGTAAGCAGCCTACTTCAGCCATGTAATTAGCTGTCTGGTCTGGGACAACTTTTCAGAACCTCATGATACTCTTCTTTGATTAGACCTACTTAGCAGCAGTGTTGTGAAGATTACAGATAATTTGATATGGCATGCCATAGGTACCCAAAAATGGCATCTTTTATAAGGTAAATAAAGGTCTAATATAAATTACTCCAGCATGTTATAAATGTTAATTTAAAAGCCTTTTAAAATCAATTAACATATTAGTCATTGTATATGGTACATTTAAAAAATCACATTTTCTTATAATATTTTTGTATAATTAGGATAGGCACATATCATTGCAACCCACAACAAATTATAACAAATTCTAAAAAAATTAACATTAAAATTAATGAAATTTTACTGACTGAAATCCTTTCTATTCTGTTATAAAAATAAATAAATTATTAAATAAATAAGATACTTTTCACAGGTAAACTACTTTATTGAATTACATACCAAGGAAGTATTATTATTTACTATTTAATTCTAAGAACAGTCTATCTAGTGATTTTTACTTGATTATTCTATTGTTTTGTTTTGTTTGTTAGTTGTATTTGTTTGTATTGTTACTTAGAAAATTAAATCCAAATATTTTCAGGAATTTTTAAGTTAAATCTCTGAGTTGTTCAAATGATTTTCCCAGTCTTTAGGATTTTGATGAGTCTTAAAATCTAAGTGACTTGGATTCTCAGTTAGCAAAGTACTATTTACTTTCTGTTTTATTATTTCTATGTTGTATAAACTAGTCCAAAATATCTCAATTTTACCATTTACCTTTTAAAATATTCTAATATGAGAAAGGTATATTTATGAAATTCAGAGGTTAATTATATGAAAAAGTTTATGAATAACATAATACTTAATCCAGTTCTACGTCTTCCTGTAAACCAACATAAAGATGAAAACAGTAGACACTTACAATATTGGAGTTTTATGTTCTTTTTTGAAGGAATTTATAGAAACCTGTGAAATGACATGAATACTTTTCCCATACACACACACACGTAAGTAAACATTCTCTACTGATGGTATAAATAGATTCAACTGCATTGATCTTGCAATCAACTTATAGAGAATGTTACAAGGTGACGTTTTCATTTTGTAAATATATGTATTATATATAAGCATATGTATTTTAATTTAGAAACTACTAAATATAAAAACAATAACATATACATTTCAATGTTATTTTTGAAGATACAAATAAACATTTTTATTTCTTCCAAAACTTATTTAAGAGTTTAAATTCAAGAAAAAGTTCTTTTTTTTTTTTTTTAAAGATTTTATTTATTTTATTTTTCCCCCCAAAGCCCCAGTGGATAGTTGTATGTCGTAGCTGCACATCCTTCTAGTTGCTGTATGCGGGACTCGGCCTCAGGATGAACGGAGAAGTGGTGCCTCGATGCGCACCCGGGATCCAAACCCGGGCCACCAGCATCGCAGCGCGCGCACTTGACCACCAAGCCACAGGGCCGGCCCAAAAAGTTCTTTACTAAAGAAATTTTATATTCTTTCAATTCTTCATGGTCCTAATTTATAATGTTCCTGGCCAAGATTTAAAATGTAATCAGTGTTAGTATTCAGTAGAATTCTGAGAATCAGCAGATATTGTCCTAATATTGCATCAAACTTTAGAAATCCATTCTATTACAAAGACTCCAAAATACAATAATATGTTTGAAAGCAGTCATTAAATTTCTATTGTATCAAATAGGATAAAAAAAGTAAATGGAATTATAACAGATATACTGAATCTGCTTGACAGTCAAATTATGTAAAGATATGTTCCGATCATTAATAGAAACCTAGGAGGAAGAAGACAAGATATAATCCTTGTATTCAAGGTGCCTTCAATCAAATGGAGAAGCTAGTACCTAATTTAACAGAAAGCAAACTAAATTATTATTGTACTATGTGTACAAAATAATTCAAGTTGATTTTAAGAAGATGGAATTATTCATTTGAATAAGGAAGGAGAAGAAATCTTGATAAAGAGATTTGGGTTCAATCCTAGAAGATAATGGGTTTTAATAGATAGAGAAAGAAGGAGGGAAGAGAAGGAAAAAGTTTTAGAAAAGGCACAAATTATATGCCCATCTTTTCAGAGAATGGTAAAATGGCATATGGCAGAAGTACAAGACAGGTTTGGGGAAAAAAAATAAAGAAAGATGGAAAGATGCAGTGACATATTCCAGAAGGCCTTGTTTGCAAATTTAAGGAGGTTTTTTTTTAGGGAGATTCGCCCTGAGCTAACATCTGTTGTCAATCCTCATCTTTTTTTGCTTGAGGAAGATTGGCCCTGAGCTAACATCCATGCCAATCTTCTCCTGTTTTGTATGTGGGTTGCCTCCACCGCATGGCTGATGAGTGGTGTAGGTCCGCGCCTGAGATCCGAACCCACGAACCCTGGCCGCTGAAGCCGAATGCGCCGAAATTAACCACTATGCCATGGGGCTGGCCCTAAGGAGTTTTGTTTTTAATACTCACCAAACAGTTGTGAAAAGAATAATAGTTTAATCTGAACTGTGTATTAGGATAACACTAACCATAGCATGAAGAAAACATAAATAAAGTAAGAGATTGGATTTTGAGTGAACAATTAGATCACTACTAGGCAAGAGTTTATGAAATCTTGAATGGGCAATGGAGTTTGGTAGAAATAAAGGAATAAGGAAATATTACAAAATAATTTAGTTCATTCTTTAAGGTGAGGGTTAAAGGAAAGAGAGGTGACTGAGATTTCTAGACATAGTGATTGAGAGGATATGACAACTCAAAATAAAATACTAACTTAAAAAAATCAATCTATTTAAGAATTCTACAAAAATATGTGGTTTTCATAAAACTACCAAAAATCGCTGAAGTATTTGGTTTTATAAGAGAGTTTGATTTACAAAATCAAAACCTGTATAAATTTTAACATACTAGAGATCTAAGCACAAAAAAGAATAAGTGATTTTATTTAAAGAAAGGAGATTTCTAGGAAACAATGCACAAAATACCATCCTCACTATTAAATCTCTTAAATATGATTGTGACAGTCTCCATGATAAAAATGATTAATTCTCAGGGGTATTAGATGATGATTCAGTTTGTTATGTTTAGTAAGTTTCTCATCCTTGTATTTATTCAGTGGTTATTTTTTTAGGCCATTGCTCCCTAATAGAAAATAAGGAGTTACGTGTGCTGTTCAGTGTGGGTATTTAAAAATGTTTCAAAAGTAGGAAATTATTCATTAGATATTAGGTGCAAACAAGTGGAATGGCACTTCCTTTGTTTGGATAATCACATATGAGAATAAGAGCAATTCACAGAAAATCCCCAACTTCAATTGTACTTAATCTTTTCACTCTTCCTATACTAAAAATTTAGCCAAATAACTTATATTAGCTAAAATTGCTCTACTTCAGTATGGTCTCTGACACAGATTCCAGCAAGATATGAACTGGCCAAAGCCTTACAACGTAAGATAACAAAAAAAAAGGCAAGAAGGAGCTGCTCAGTCAAAACTAATTTATACCCTCACGGCTGATAAGTTTATGGAGTCATTGAGCTGTTTGCCAATTCCTAATGTGATAGTCATTTCTGGATAGAGAATGCTAAAAATAAAGAAAGACTGGATTTTTATGGCTCTATTATTTATGCTTTTTTGTTTTTTAACTTTGGAAAGGATATTGACCTCTTTCTCAGTATGTCACACAGGCTTTATGACATAAGGACACTGAACCTGAAAGCAATGAGTAAAATGTGAGTTGATACGGTTATGTTAGCCTTGAAAATTATTAATGACAATAATTGGAAAGAAGCAACAACAAATGATGAGTTTTATAAAGTAAACTTTGTTAGTATTCCTAAAAAATGCTCTTATCCTTCATTAACCTAAAAGCCCTTTGAAGATAGGAACTTTTGAAACATACCCTAAACGTTACTATTGATTGACGGAGTCAGAATCCAGTGCATTTGTAGTTTTCTGGCTTTAGCTAACCTGTTGTCCACTTTACTAGGCTTAGATGTAAAACCTGGAATAAAAAAAAAAAGTGAATTAATAGACTATGTTCATTGGATTAAAAAAACTTCAGATAGGAAAAATTCATGAGGATCCAACTTGCAAGGATGGCATTATAATAATAGGTGATGTTTGCTAACAGCCAATCATGTGCCCAGCAATGTTTTTGTTGTTAGTGTTGTGGAGTCCATTTCAACTCCCTAGCAACCCTGTGTACATCAGAGCAGAGCGCTGCCTGTTTTTTATGTGGGATCTTCTCGCCTTCCAGGGCTGTTTCAGACAATGCTCTGCTGCTATTCCTAGGGTTTTCATGGCCAATTTTGTCAGAAGTGAGTTGTCAGCTCCTTCTTCCTAGTCTGTCTTAGTCTGGAAATTCTGCTGAAACCTGCCCACCGTGGGTGACCCTGCTGGTATTTGAAATCCCAGTGGCATACTTTCGGCATCACAGCAACACGCAGCTGCCATGGTATGACAACCGACAGATGGTCCAGCGATGTACCAGACCCTTAAAACATCCTTTATTTAATTCTCACAATTTTCCAATAGATGCTATTACTAACAATTTCTTTTTAGAGATGAGGAACCTGAGACCCAGCAAACATCATTAGTTAATTAAAAGTTACCCACCTAGGACATGGAAGGTCCAGGATTCTAATCTGGAAATGTCTGCCTCAGCGTGGGGGCTTTCATCTTTGTGCTCTGCTCCTCCTCAAGCAGATGATTCAGTGTAGAATATTGGTTTTATGTGCTTTAAGTCTTTTTTCATCTATAATTGCAAGACTTTTATTCTGACAGCTGGGTCGTCTGTTGACTGTGCCCAGCTTATCCTTCTACTTTTGAATCTCAGCTAATTATTCAAGTGTAAGAATACCACTTTTATGTGACTGGGATTAAGCTTAGAATCAGTTCCCCCACATTCAAATTAATCAATTGTCAAAGTAAGATCTTTCTCTGTTGTCTTTCTATTTAATCCTAATAAAAAATCAAAGTGAATAGCACGATTCGTACACTATTAACTGTCATTTGAGCCTTCAAGAATTTTGCATTTTAAGGTCGGCCTTATCTTCTTAGCCATAGTATTGGATTTTTGAAAGATGAATATGAGCTAGGTTTCCAATACAAACTGTACAATTATATTTCAGCATGTGTTCTTTTCTGGGTATCCATCCTTGACTGTCATCAGTATAGGCTTGCATGATTCAAAACATTTACCATTAATTAGAGCTCTGCAAGTCAGCTATGAATGCTAAAATATGGCTACTTACAACTTCGTATAGATTTTCGAGCACCTACTTTGTTCTTATCTGACTCTTTGATTTATCTTTGATGATTCCATTTGACGCATTTATACCAAATTTGGAGATTGATTTATCTATGAAATTTCTGAAGGAGGTAAAAGCGGCTCATCATTTGTCTTCTGCTTAAAAGTGTTAGATCCACATTAAGATCCTTCTCCATTTCTCTTGGGCCTTTTTTTAAATTGTGTTCTAAGCTGAGAACCATGAATTACCTGACAGAAAAAGGTTTTACCTGAACTGCCAACCTTCTAGTGCATGATAACAGGATCTTATGTAGTTTTTATGCAGCCCATAATGGCTGCTGGCAGCAACCATGACAGACAAGGGCCAGGCATCACCTTTATTTCACAGATCACACAAAACAGCTAGTGAATCAGAAAAAAGGGTAAAGTGAAGAATGAGAACTCCAACTCGCACTTCATTTAGAAGGGATATGGCTTACATTTGTTTTTCCACCTTTGGAAAAAAAATTGCAGGATTGCAATAAACCAAACCTTCCGAAAGGTGAAATGGTTTGAAGATTACTCAAACCAGTAAGAACTGTGCTGCAAACTTATCTTACTGTATAAAATGGGCTTAGCATGAACCTTGAAAACATGAGCGTAAGTGAAAGAAGCTAGATAAAAGGCCACATGTTATATGATTCCATTTATATGAAGTGCCCAGAATAGGCAAATCAATAAAGACAGAAAGTAGATTAATGGTTGCCAGGAATTGGCGGGGGAAGCATTTGAGAGGGGCTGCCAGTGAGACAGCTTTCTTTCTGGGGTGATGAAAATTTTCTAGAATTAAATAGTGGTGGTGGTTGTACAACTTTCATAAAACAAAATGAATTTGAGGCTTTAAAAGACTGACTATTACAGTATGTGAATTACTTTTTTTCCTTAAAAAACAGCTGCAACACATTTTGAAGATGTTAGAAGCTAAAACATCTGGATGAAAGAAAATATAAATTTGATCAAATGCTAGGTAGTCTAAGTTTTTAATAAGAATACATATTCTGAAGCTACTTATTTTCAGACACTTGAAATATCCTTAAAGTCGAAGGTAAAATAAAATATTTTAGACAGTACGCAAGTCATGATGTCCTATAATTTTCAAATGTTTCTTTTTATAGTGAGTATGAGATTTGAAATCCAAGAGTCCCTAAGCTCTTAGCCTAGAAGTACTGAAGAATTCCCCTTCACAAGACACACATATAAAATAGCCAACAAGAGATTAAAAATAGAAAAGCAAAGTAGATCAGGGTCAAATGTTAGTATTTCTATTATTTATTCTAATTTTACTTCCTAGTATGAAGATATGCTTCAATGTCTTAATATTAATTCTGAAGTAGAAAATTGTGTGACTGAAAGAATCTAGCTTTTTTGTCTCTTTCTTTCTTTTGGAGAAGTGTAGTCTAAGAAGCTTTGTTTTAATGAAATGGCATTAAAATTGCTTTTTACAAAATGAAGCCACTAAGTTTATATGCTAATATTATAGCAATTAGCTATGCTGTGGTTAAAATATAATGCTTATTGAAAAGTAATTGTTTTTATGGCTTACTCAAAACTTAATTTTTCCCCCACACATGCAAATGAAACTGAAAGCACAATAAAAATTTGGCAATATAGGGACTCTGGCCAAAAATATATATTACTCATACAAATTCCTGCATTATATATTTCTCAATAAAAAAGAAAAATTTAAACAAAGCATCTTGTTTTTTGCACTGCATTGTACCCAAGTTGAATTGCATGTGAAAGTAAATGTTTTACATTTTGATTTGCAGTTAGTTATTTTCATTTGCTAAACTATCTCTTTAACAACTTAAAGCGGAATTGTGATCCAGTATCATGAAGTTAATTTAAAACTAATAGTGAAAGAACTAAAGGGAGAAACATTAAAGGAGAATAACAGAAAGAATAAGATTATTTTACCTTGAAAATATGGAAATGGTTTTAGGTACCATTTACTGGCATCTATTAGAAACCAAGTTCGGCTTATTCACAATATCAATTAATTCTCTCATTATACCTACAACTCATCCTCAAAAAAAATCAACAAAAACCCTGAGCTATAAAGCAGTTAAACTTTCCCAAAGCCATACAATTTAATAAATTAACATTTAATGTTAATTTATGTTAATAAGTTAACATTTAATGAAATTAGAACATATGCGAGTTCGAACAAATTCCACGATACCATACAACTGATTGTAATACGTATACACATACACACACATGAAAAAATATAAAACATAAAAACTACCCAAAGTCCTTCTTTTTATCTAAATGGGGCAAATATTTGTAAAGCATACTCTGTAAATTTTGGCATTTAAAAATTATTTACAGAAATATTTTGCAATCACTCTATCAATTGACACATATTTAAATTACCCAATTGTTAAAGATAATTATGTTCAAGTCATCTATTACCTACAAAGTTGTTGGAATGCACGAGAAGT
The DNA here is from genome assembly GCF_057802395.1 of Ceratotherium simum simum. Lineage (NCBI taxonomy): Eukaryota > Metazoa > Chordata > Mammalia > Perissodactyla > Rhinocerotidae > Ceratotherium > Ceratotherium simum. The sequence continues at coordinate 26,015,979 of NC_141909.1, read as the reverse complement.
TACTCTAGCATAGTGACACAAAGCAGCATGAACCACCACGGGCGGAACATATTTACACAGCAGGGTAACATTAAAGCCATTTACTTCAGGTGAGGTAGTGTTATAGGCCATGTTGTTACCATAATTTCTTGTGAAAGGGACAATATTATTGTGTCATAAGCCATTAGCAAGAATGATGGTAGTGTTATGAAGAATGTATTCACCAAATTTGAAGCCAAAATGGCATCTTTTCCAAAAGGAAATGTATTACATTGCACACATACTCCTGTTTGGAAGCACAGACTGGTTACATATGTAGATTGTAGGTATCTATATATATATCCTGTCTTAGTATCATTTAAATATGGTGAAATACAGGGCTCAATGTTTCATAAATAAAATGTTTCCTCTATTTAAAAACATCACAATACATCTTCCTCATAAACTGTATAAAGTGTTTACAGTTATGGACATCAAGTTTTGTCTGTGTGTTTTAACATTCTTTCATTATTGTTCCTAGGACATTAATGATATGTTCTACCATGGTATGATTTCTTTAAGCATCCATTAAAATACATTCTTGTTACATGCCATCAAGTCAGCTCCAACTCCTGGCAACCCTATGAATGAGTGATGTCCACAATGTCCTGTCCTCAACAGCCTTACTCAGCTTCTGTAGAATCACGCCTATGGCTTCCTTTATGGAGTCTCTCCATCTCATATTTGGTCTTCCTCTTTGCCTGCTGTCTTCTAATTTTCCCAGCATTACTGTCTTTTCTGAAGAATCCTGCCTTCTCATGATGTGCCCCAAGTAGGACAGCCTCAGTTTTGTCATTTTTGCCTCCAGCAAGAATTCAAGCTTAATTTGCTCTAGGACCCACTTGTTTGTCTTTCTGGCAGGCCAGGGTATCCATAGAGCTCTCTTCCAACACTGGATTTCAGATGAATCCATTTTTTTCCTGTGAGCCTTCTGCACCGTCCAGCTCTCACACCCGTGCATAGTGCTTAGGAGTGCGAGGGTGTGGATAATCTTGCCTTTGGTCTCTAATGACACTTCCTTACACTGATGATCTTTCATTGCTGCCCTTCCAAGTTTTAGTCTTCTCTTGATTTCTTGTTGTTTTCTCGGCTGCAGTCTCCATTTAAATTGATGACTGAACCAAGGTAAACAAAATCTTTAACAATTTCAGTGTCTTCATTGTCTATGTTAAAGCTGTGTAGTTTTTCTGTAGTCACAAGTTTTGATGTTCAAATGCAGTCCTGCTTTGGCACTTTCTTCTTTCACTTTCATCAGAAGTCATTTCAAGTCGTTGCTGCTTTCTGCCAGTAAGATGATGTCACCTGCGTCTTATATTGTTGATATTTCTTCCACCTATTTTCACTCCTCTTTGATCTGAGTCTACCCGCAGGGACACCTACATTTCACAGGCGTATGGTGATGGTGACACCACGGACCTGAGCAAAATGGTTTGCACCATACACCGTGCGGCAGAAGGCAATGGTAACCCGCTGCTGGATTTTCCTTTCTTTTCCCTCTCTTTCTTTTAAACTTTTTTACCTTGAAAACTCTATAACGAGACAGTCCAAAATGAAAATATGTTCTACACACCAAGAAAATTTTTTTTCTGTGTATACTACCATTAGAAAGGCTTACTACATTGTTACTTTTAACTTATTTGTTATACAAAAGCCATTCCAGATGGAAGAATGCTAATAGGATTTTGATACTAAGATAAAGTTACATGTTCCAGATTTTGCATGACAACAACAATAATACAAACTTTTATGGCCAGAATTTAAACAAAGCCAAACTAAGCAGTCTCATAAATATTTAACAAAATATGTCTTTAATTTGTACATGCAAGAAACATTGAAAAAGCATCTCTGGAAATGAAATGGTAAATGCTATTTCTTTCAAAGTTATTTTATTGTTGTGATTTGATGTGATAATGGAGACATTGATTACTCTGGTGTTATATCTTTATGGACAAAACAGAGAGCAGAGCATTTATAGATTGGATGTCAACGATACTCAGTCTATGTCTACATTGGCTGACTAATTTTTAGTCAAATGTATCACTCTTTTTACACCACCATGAGAAAGAGAAGTACAAAGAGAGTGAGAAAAGAAAGAGAGACGGAAAGAAGACAGAGAGGCGGAGGATTAAAATTAAAATTTTATTGAACTCCTCTGAGCCCAACCAAACCTAGAGTGTATATTATTACAGACTATATTTCTCTCCCAATTTAACTCAAAGCAGCTAGTCAAGAGTTGCTTCTTTATTGAAGGAAAACTTGAAAATTAGAACAGCAATGTTCTTCATGTTTATCGCAAGGATAAATATTAAGCCCAACTAATACAAATTAAGGGTAATCAAGGAATATTACAATAATTTCTATTGTTTTATTTATTTTTGTTTGTCTCCAGTGGCTGAACTCTTCAAACCTATAACTACAAGGTGCATCCACTGTCCAAAGAATGCAACTGAAATATGGAGTGGAAAAACATTTCCCAATTTATTTGCCTTTTCTAATTCCAACACGGAGCCACTTGTTCTTTGTCCTTTGTTATCTTAGTCACAATAGGGAGGGACTACATTTGAAAGAGTTGCCAGTGATGGTAAAGAAGTCGCTCAGACTGAGAAGAGCCAAAACATCAATCCATTTAACAATGGAGCTCTCCTTAAGTTCATATGAAATAAGTCCTGGGGTTCCTTAGCAAATTAATTTTGGTATACTATAGTCAAATTACATTTGTATAATTTACTCAGCTGCTCACTTAAACATAATTTTGTAAAAAATACAGTATATCTAGGCATAAATATAATTTATTTACACAATATGGGAATTTCAAATTTAGGAATTTACATATTTTTGTTAAATAATATTGATATATAACTTTTTAATTTCCATTTTGGAGCCAGACTGACATATTTTAAATAATCCTAGACATATTATCATTTTATAGTTTCAGTTAAAATATTATTTTTGTACCTTCTATTCTATTGAATAGAATTGTCTGTCTATTATTGTAGAACCACAAATTTACCTAAAATAAAAAGGCTATTTTGTTACTGGCACTATTTCTGTTTTCTTTTTATATTTGATTGTTTTTTCTAGCTTACTTTATCTTGGAAATTCTTGTTTAATACAGTGTGAATTTGATCTCTAACACTAAACACGATTCTCCTAATCTACTGACACCCTTTATAGGCTGGCCTCAAGAAAATTCCACATCATTTAGAGCCAGTTCAGTTGTTAATGCAATCTCAGAGAGCATGATATGAATTTTCCAGATAACATGATTTCAAGAATATTTATTTTTGAAATTATACACATTCTATAATAATGTGCACAATGTGTTGTTTACTATTTATAATATTTGGGTGGTGTCATGCTTCCCTTGAGACAAATGGCATCATGGGTGGTTAGAGGATTGTTTCATGAGAGGAAGAATTGGATAGACAAGACTTGTTGTTATAGGAATCTTGCTACCCAGAGCTATTGATCACACGGCTATTGATTGATCTGTCTGTATTGGCACAACTGTTGTTTCATTTCTGCTTTAGTAATTAAATAAAATAATTTGGAATTCATAAATTATTAATAACTTGTCCATTAATTCAGTTAATTGTCATCAGCTACCCATGTTTGCTTAACTTTATAAATGCTCATTTCATTATATTCAGAATTATTAACTAAGACAATTTCTAACAGTAAGTGAATTTTTTATTCCTAACGAGATATATAAATTCCTGAAATGATAGATCTTAAAGAGATTATTTAACAAACATTTCCCACCATTGGTATTGAGGTTGGAAAGTGGGGGCTCCAAACGTTAAAGGCAAAACCGGTACTTGTTTCAACTTATATTTTTAAAAATACAGAATTTTAGTAAAATATAATCATTATAAAGTTTTTAGATGCTTATTTATTAAGAATTTTTAATGATTTGTGGAGACGTTATGATCATACTTAATCATACATTTGATACTTAATCATACATTTGATTTATCATTCACTATCTATTGTGGTTATTTAAAACTTTATTAAATTTCTAGTTGTTTGACAATTTAGTCACATATTTTTATACATATACTTACTATGGGCTGTTAGTTATCAGAAGGAAGTAGTCAAAACTGATGTTTTGGCATAGATATTCATATGTGTAGCAAACACCAATGGAAATGAACCAACTACTGCTTTATGTAAAATGATGAATAAATCTCACACAACACATGTCTGGAGCTAAATAAGCCATACACAAAAGAGAGCACGCTATATGATACCACTTAGAGAAAGCTCAAACACAAGTGAAATTAATGTATAGTTCTGGAAGTTATGCTAACGGCTAATGCGTGGAACTTGATGAAGATGCTTCTATGTAGCTGGTAATGTTCTACTTCTTGAGCAGCATGGTAGTTATACAGGTGTGAAGATCATCAATGATATATGCATTTATATATGTTAAACTTAATTTCTAATTTTTTTCTTAATTTTAAAATATTTGATAAAATACTGGAAGCAGAGTGCTCTAAATTTAAGAAAATCTTCCAAAAAAAGAAGTACAATGACTTTTTGAACTTCTTGTAAAAACATATGAAAACACATTGTCTTCTTCTGTTGTTAAAACACTTGAGCAAAATAAAAAATATGGATTTTCCTGCATGTAATGTTAGACATAATCACATCTAAGTGCTACCTCCACTAAGAATTGTAAGAATTTTTGTTTAAAATTTTAAGTAAAATAAAGGAGTACTAAACATTTAGTAACAAACAATAAAATGTAAGAAATAAATACAATAAGTTACAAGTTACTGTCTTTATACTGCATTAAGATGGCTGATTTTTCTACTTTATGCTTTTTTGTATTTTTAAATTTTCTAAAATTAACATGACTTATTATAACCTAAAAACCATGTCATAAAAATGTTCATTTCTATTTACCCAATGATTCTAAGACTGGATTTTACTCTGTATAAAAATTTCAACTGCAGGAAAAAAATATATAATTTTTTTACCATGGTATTATTTATAATAGATGAATTTGATGAACGACTAAGGAATACATGATATGCATCCAAAGAATACCATTATGGTGATTATCACATATTTTATAAAAGCTTTGTAAAACCGTAGTATCATAAGCTAAAATGATTTTAAAAATTATAATTATTTTTTCAACATACTTTTTACTGCTGTGGTATATCCTGAAATGATGTTATTAAATGAATGTTTTAAATGCATAATATGTACTTTTTTCTGAAAAGCATTCATGAAATATCAACTACCTTTCATATGCTAATGGTCTATAATAGCCTATGTCAGAATAATGTATTCATTGTTCCATAATGAATGCACATAATCAAAGCTCTGTTTTCAGGATAAGTATGTAGGAGAAAGTTAAAGACATCCCAAAGTCTGAAGCTGGAAAAAGGTATGAATTAAAGGGTCCTGTGTACTATTTATTGCAATTACCTCCAAGCCACTGGAGTTATTACTTTTTTGGAAGGTAACAGATTCCTGAATTTTATCTCTGTCATAAAGAGCCTGGGAAAGTTATTACTTCTGCTTAAATATCTAACAGTGCCCTGGAACTGGGTTTCTCTTAACTTTCTAATAGACATGAGATCAGTCCTAATTCTGTTTTCCATGTGTTCTTTGAGGTAACAAGTAGAGTCATGCAGTTGCCAGGTGGACAGCATTGGTCTGGAGTCTTGGTGTACTAGCTACTGTTTCTGCAATGGAACACTCTCAATATGGGAAAATCTTTTTCATAAGCTAAATCCTATGCTTGAATAAAGTGCTCGGAAGGAGGAGAGATTACAGGTCTTCCATCACTCTACTCCAATTTGTAGACTTCTGTTTGAAAGAGCTCTCAGAGTGGTTGGGATGATCCAAATAAGCAGTACTTAGTTGTGCAAATAGATGTTTCCTATTGAGTGATGAAAGCGTCCGGGTTGAATGTTTGGTTAGATAACAGAGCACAGAGGCCATGGGTGAAAATAAGTAATCCCAGTACTCTTGCCTTTCGATTTTTGCCTTTCAATTCTGATTCAGCTGGGTATGGTTTTGGCAAAGGGATGTGAGAAACATTACTTCTAAAGGAGTGAATCTCAGCCTTTGTTTCTTTTTTAAAAGTAATGATTTTGAGGCATACCTCAGGGCAATGAAATAATTGTCTCTGGGGATAAAGCCATGCAATTGCTTTGAATGTTAAAATCTGAGAAGCCCTGCTAGAGCGGTGTTTTCAACATGCTGCCACTGTCATCGCAGCATAGATGTCATCCAAGAACTTGAAAGAATGCGAAAAAAAAATTCCAGAAACTCTGGAGGTGGAACCCAGTAATCTGTGTGTTAGCAAGCTCTAGATGTGAGTTTGATCCATGGTAAAGTTTGAGAACTACAGGTGCAGACTAGAATATAAAGGAGTGACTCAATGTAGTTGATGTGAGTATTGGATTTAAATTTACTGCAACAGTTAGTAAAGTGAATAATTGACTAGGAAATTGTTAAGTTCAATGTCAAAAATCTAGCTAGAAAAATTATGTCTAGATATAAATAACTAGAAACAGATCCTTATAGGACCCTCCCTTATTTATAAAAGTCTACAACACTGCTATAGGTAGGCTAACATAGAAAAAATGGAAACAACTAAGTTAAATTATTATTTTAAATTTATATAATGCTTTTCATATTATTTAAGCTTTTCTATAATCACTATTTAATTTTATCCTCAAGTTCATCAAGAAAGTGATTCGGAAATGTCACAAACACTTTTTAGGGACTAAGAGAGAGACTGAAGTTTAAGGTGAAATTACTTCCTTAAAATCCTGTGGTTAAGAATAAGCAGAACCAGAACTTTTGACTTTGAATCTGGTGTTCTGATGTATGTATTTTAAGGAAAAAACGGAAGGAAAAGCAATCTTTGCTTGACAGGCATAACCAATCATGAATTATCGTATGTGTCTGTGTGTGCCATTAGATTCTCTGCCATTACAGAAAAGGAAACTGAACTTTTACCTGAAGCTCAGAGTTATAATTAAAACAATCAAATCCAAGATCTCTGAAAAGATTTTGAATAGATTGCAGATTGCTTAAAAGCCGAATATAATCAAGCAAATCCAGAGAGGATTTAATAGACAGAAGCTTCTCCTGTCTTAATTATACGTACTGGTTCAATAGAGAGCTTGTAATAAAGAGGGATCATCTTGTTTTGTTTTTAGCAGACTGAGACTCATTATCTTACCATTTGTCATAACAAATATTTTCTTAAAATTCGTATGTGACCAGCCTCATAACTTTTCTCTCCGTGCAAACTGTCTGCATCTGAATTTCCCTTCAACAACAATTATTCACAGCCCAAGGGGTTCCCTCATTATCTACATTTAGGTCTATATATGAGAGTAAGTGATATAGCCTGCTCCCTCAATTTCTATCATTTGACTTTCATCAAAAAATAAATCCAATTTGCTTCAACTCTGTAGAAATAGAAGTATGTGAGCCAGGTTGTAAAGTAAATCGACAACATGGACCATATGTCATTCATCCTTCTATTCACATATAACCTTGCATATGTTACATGTTTTTTTTTTTTAAATTTAACTTCAGTGTCCACGTAAACATATATAGAATTTTAATGACAGAAAAAGAAAATCAGTTGAACTGGGTATCTATTGTATGCCGGGTGTCATTCTAAGTCCTAAAAGCTCATTGGTGAATAAAAATGATATTGCCCCTCTTGAGAAAGACAAAAAATGAGCAAATAATTTTAAGTGCAATAAATGTTATGAATGTGTAAATAAGAACTATGGATCTAACCTAGATGAGAGAAAGAGGTGAGTCCTCCCAGAGCAAATTGCATTGCAGCTGAGACCTAAAAGTGAGTCTGTTAGATAAGCAAATGGGGTGGTTTGCGGAGGTTATGGAGGAGAGATTTCAATCAAAGAGAAGAACATGTTCAAAAGCATGGAGAACATGGCTTATTCTCAGAACAGAAGAAAAGCAGGGGTGGGAGTGTAGAGGAAGTAGTGATAAAAGAGCTGAATAAGAAAGCAGAAACCATTTACATGGCCTTGAAGGCCAGATATGGGCCTTTATCCACAGATCTATGGAAAGACATTAAAGGATATTAATCACTATATGTACATTATAAAAATAAGTGATCATTCTGGATGCAGTGGACAGAACGAAGTGAAGGAAGATAAGAGTAGATTCAAGGAGGTAGCAAGGTAGTGACTTAGCTTTGTGTATGATGGAGGTCTTAGGTATGGATCTTTGTGGACACATTCAAGAAAGACCTATTATGAAGTGAAAAGGTCTTGATGATTGAGTAGTTATTAGATTAGTTATTAGTATGTTAGGGAGAAAGAGAAATTATGGATGACTCCCTGGTATGTGGCTTCAGAAAGGTGGTAGCTAGTGATAATAGCTGCACTCTGGTGCAGAATCCGATTCGGTGTGAAGTACAGAGTAACCCCATTAGGAACATACTGAATTTGAGATGTTTGCAATGAGACCATAGGTAGAGATGTCAATTTTAACTACGTCTGAGAAAAGAGGTTCCAGGCTGGTCATTTGCATTTAGAAGTTGATGGTGATAAAAGTAACTGCAGTGAGTAAAATCTTATTAGAAAATACATAGGAAAAGAGAAAAGTCAACCTATTAGGGCCATGAAGATGTCCACCATTTAAGGGAAAGAATTAGCAAAGGATATTAAGGAGAAATAGCCTCTAAAGACAATTGGAAACCTAGAAGAGTATAATATCATGGTATCAAGGGGTATGTCAAGAAGGAATGGAATGTGGCTGGGTTCATTACTTCTGAGAGATCATATAATTCTCAAAACGATCTATTGGTTTAACTGACATGGAGGATATCAGTGACCTTAGCAACAGTCATTTCTGTTGATTGCTGAGAGCAAATTGAGGAGAAATGGGAAGTTGAATAGTTAAAGACAACAAATATGAATATTATCTCAGGAAATTTTGCAGTAAATGAAAAATTACAAAAGAGAGGAAAATAATACAGAATTTAAAAAAATGTTTATTTTAAAGCCGGTCCTGTGGCTTAGTGGTTAAGTGCGCGCGCTCCACTACTAGCGGCCTGGGTTCGGATCCCGGGCGTGCACTGACACACCACTTGTCCAGCCACGCTGAGGCTGTGTCCCACATACAGCAACTAGAAGGATGTGCAGCTATGACATACAACTATCTACTGGGGCTTTGGGGAAAAAAGAAAAAAAGGAGGAGGATTGGCAATAGATGTTAGCTCAGAGCCGGTCTTCCTCAGCAAAAAGAGGAGGATTGGCATGGATGTTAGCTGAGGGCTGATCTTCCTCACAAAAAAAAAACAAAAAAATGTTTATTTTAGACTAAAAGAGAATCATATAGGACGAAGACCACTAAAACAAAACCAGTTAAGGAGAAAAAGCTGAGGATACAGGGAAGAGAGTAGATATAATTAGGGTCCCAAAGAAATGGTTTAGGATAGAAGCTAAACCATGAGTGGAGGATACACTAGACAAGGGTATTTACACTGATGAGAAGCTGAAAGAAGTGAGAAGAAAGGTAAGAAAAAAGGAAGGAGAAGAAAAGGAATGTTAAAATGTATTTTGAAGAAGAAACAATATCCATTGATAAAAAAACGTTGAGCAGGAATAAGAGAAAAGAATGAAGTTGAGAGGTTTTGTGGGATAGAGATACAAATGAGAAATATCAAGCTTGAAGAGAAGAAAATTAATTAGACAGCCCTGAGGAAAGAAGGAAATGTAGAGACAAATATGGGAGAGTCAGCCTTAAGGAATCGAGAAGCTACAGCTATAATGTGATACATGGAACCTAATGACTATGTAATATGCAAGGAAGAGTGCAGGTGTCTCCCTTTTTACATATTAAAAAATAATCTGTAATTGCTACTTGAAACTTATATAATGATCTAGGAGGAACACCTTTGGCTTTTTCCCTCGCTTCCACTCTTTTCTCTCCTCTCAGCTCACTTACAACATGCGTTCTTTCTACCCTTTGTAAAGCTAGGGCTAGTCTTGATCTACAGCTGTCTTCAATTTGTTACTTTTTTCTACTTGTGAAAGTATGTAGCCCATGAATCATAACTTTGATAGAACTGAAAATCACTTCCTGATTAGTTGATTAATACCATACATTTTGGAATTGTTTCCATTGTGTTTAGAAATGTCTTTTGATCAGAATCACATAAACAAGATATTAAAGGGATCTATGGGGTGTTCTAGTTCATTATCCTCCACCTGCATGACTACAGAAATGCTATGTTGCATAGTAGATGGACTTTGGAGCCAAAGAAATCTGTGCCTAAATTCCAGCTTTATAAACTTGGGCAAACTTCTTAAGCCTCAGTGACTACCTGAAAAACAAGAAAAACAATATCTGCTTTTAAAATAACATGTATAATGTATATATCACACAACAATGTTCAATAGATGTTAAATTCTTCTGTACAAGATATTTTGAATCAGGTTTTTATTGTTGTTGTCAGTTGTTCAATACTATTTGTTGAGAAAATAAATATTAAATGTAGAATACATCACCAAAATATTAATAATGTTAATTATTGTTATTAATTGTTAATAAAGAAGGATCACCAGATTCAAGAGCAGAATACAATAGCAAACATTTGGGTTATTTTGCCCAGAATTATAGACCTCATTGTCTAGAATTAAATTTAATGACTTGCAATGTATTTTTAAAAATTTTAAAAGTCTTAGTAAAAGAGGGAGTGACATGATATTCCTGGAGTATCTGGTATGTGCACTATGCTAGGTGTGCAATTTATACTCACTGTCTTGTGTAAATCTGGAACAACTGTTATCTTTGCAAGCCAGAAGAAGTAACCGAAACCTCTATGGTTTGAACGACTCTTCCAAGCTCACTTACCTAGTGCTTACTGGAAATGAGATTTAGACCAAGGTCTGTTTGGTGCCACAGGCCATCCTCTCTACGTTTCGCTTCATAAATCAAGAAAACAAATTCCACAGTCTTTCAATTCAACAGAAGATTCACAAGAAGAATTTCCTACCAGGAACTTGAGAGATATCCTTCCAGGAAAATAACATGCTAAGTTACTTTGCCCACAGTCGAGTAATGAAGTCTCTGTTGTCCAAATCCTCAAAGTCCTTGTGACTAGTTTTTATCACATCAGTAGAAAATGAATTTCCTTACATGCCTGATTAAGTCCAATCTCTCTTTTCCTTGGGAATTATATGTATGAAGAAGCTGTTTGTTGCGGTGGTTTTTCCCTATTGGCTTCTGTGGGAATTGGACTCAGATGTCTAGGCTGTAGGGTGCATATTCCATAGAATACTCAAGAACGTAAAACAATAATTTACCGCTCCCTAAATTAATGCTCTGCAGTAATGAAAAAATCAATGACACATTTGATCCTACTGGCTCTGACTGAATTGCTTAACACTCAAAACCCAGTATTGAAGATGCTATATGTTCCAGATGGTTCTCAGACATCACTAGCAAGTTACAAAATCCCTTTATATAGTGAGGCAATATAGAATATTTCTGACATGCTAGACATAGGGAAAAATAGCTTCCATTCCATTTCTATCTCTCTGGAAACTGTCAAAGTAAAAAAATGTAACTGCCATCTAAATTATTCTGTGACCTATTTGCTTTAGGCAAAAAAAAAAGTATAAAAATCATTACATATATTTTATATTTTCTCTAATTTTTAAATACAGATGCAACATCACCAAAATAGGATGAAGTAGATTGGAAAAATCTACTGAGAATCCTATACATTTTCCCTCTCATTTGGGACTGTGTCTGCATAATACATGGTAGAAGCAGGTGTTTGTAAGATATAACTTCTCACAACACACGCAAATACACAAATTTATATGGGTGCTAAATAATTAAATAGTTACATTTAGTATGCAGTACATAGAACAGTAACACAGATGAGTTTGCAACATTAAAGGCTTTTGGACTGTGGAATTATATTCTGCTATTCAGATTGTTGATGAAGTTTTAGTTTGGGAACAGGGAAGAGCTGACGATACAGATAATTTCGAGATTGCACACCCCCACTATTTCTTATCTGCTCAAGTGAAAATCATAATATTGCACTGAAGCTGAGTATTAAGTTCTCCAGTTCATTTGCATTCACCTCTCCCTTGAGGCCTATTGTCCTCTCTCTTTTTATGTTATAGCACATGATTAATTTATTCCATCACAATTACACTCAAAACAAAGCTTACATTTAAGAGGTAACAGCTGTTTTCATGAGAGGTGAAGAGATTGACTCTAGATGATGTTTTCAGCCTGAAATTTAATTAATGATAAGAACTCTATGGTATTAAAGTTATTGCGTATTGTAGAATATACACGAGACCATTTGGTGATTATATTTGTTGTATATTTTTATAAAGAAAGACATAATACAATTATATTTGTAAATTTATGGCAAATAAAAATATATATATGTGCATAGGGATAATTTGATTTTTCTAAAGCTTTAGCACTTTACCCATATTTTCCATAAAGTATTCGCTATTAATTTGAAGATTCTGGCTCCTATATTATTACTTCATTGTTATAAATCTTTTCCAAGAAATACAATTTTTAAATGAAAATAGCATATAAAAGTTCAAAGATTTTATCATCAAACAATTTTTAGAAAATAAATCTGAAATACATGCATTTTTACCATAGCAAAATAATTTAAAAATCATATTTAAATTTAATGATGAATGACAAAATTATCGTAAGATTAGTATCTTCATACAGTTCTAAGTGTTTTATGAACTTTATCTGGGACTCAGTTAACATATTACGTTAATTAATGATGTTTATCATTCTTCATTCCTTATATATGTATATGTATATATACATTCTTATTCATACATATATCTATATTTATATTATGTATATATTATATATATGTATTTCTTAATGTCTCTCACAGAATGCACAGTCTTATAACAATCATACATAAAAAATATAACCAGAAAAAAACAAAATGAATACCTTGATTATCACTTTTATTGAAACTTAGTTATTCATTTGCATATTTTCTATTATCTTTCAGATAGTATAGATCCTGGGAATATTGGGTTATTCTGAGAGGTATTTCTTAGTGGGGTTTTATGTTCTGCTGACATTCATCTCTAAGAAATTCTACCTTTTTTTTTGCTTTCTGGGTAATTTCACTTCTTTTTTTAGCTATGGAGACTCATCATTACTCTCCAATTTCAAATAATACCTAAAGTAGCCACATCTACTGGCATCTTTCTGTTAGTGTAGTCTCCATGGTGAATTCCATGGTTTTACTGGCAAATATTGAGATAGCAATGTCGGGCTGTGTCATCTAGGAAAGCATTTGGATTTCCCTCATGACATAGCACTTTCTTCTGATACCACTCCTCTGGACCACTACTTACTGCTGCTCATCTCTGCTTGCAGTTATTATACACAGATATGGAGATTAAGTACATTTGTTACTGAACAGCAGTCACCCTCCACAAGTAAATTCATAAGTGAAAAAGCAGTTTCTAAATAACCAGTCTGTTAGTAATGTGAATGGAGGAAACATCTTGTGTGTGTCTTCGATGTCAGTAGGAACCTGTACAGGTATGTGGGTGGTGCAGGGCATCGCAGAATTCTCTTTTAAATCAGTTTCGTTTCTCCTTTTGAATAGTCTTCTTTTTGTATTCACTCCTTTTTGGATTTTGTACCTAAAAATGTGTTGGATGTTTGTTTTCTCACTAAAGTCCTACAGAATTAAAAAATTCTAATGATTTAGAATTACAAAAGCAAAAATAAAGAATTATTTTTTTAAAAAGCTTCTGAAAACCTAGAAAAATCATTTAAGGTAGTAAATTTCCCCCTAAATAGGACTTTTTTCTTTTTGTTTTCCCCATTCTAGCAACACATAACTGCTATAATTTTCCGCAACACTGGGTGTTTTGTTTGTTTGTTTGTTTGTTTGTTTTGCTTTTTTGGGGTTTATTTCCACTGTTATTTTGAGTTTGGTGCTGCTTGTTTGATGTACGCAAGAGCTATATCTGATTACAGATTTAAGCTAGAACACAAAACAACATCATGGGAAAGTCAGAAACTTTATAACTTAAAGTTATAAACTTTAAGCACGAAAGTATCAAGTTGCAATGTGTGGTCTTACTCTAACAGTTCTTTTTGACCATGGTGTTCCAATTTTATAGGTGAGGGAATTTTTCTAATTTGAAGTATTTCTCTACTGATAGATATTTTAGCACAGAAAGCATATACCTCCTTATTTATTTATATATATATATAAAATAATTATAAAAAATTCAATAAGTTTATAAAATACATAAGCTTTTCTAGTGGGAAAAAGAAATAATTAATTTCTGTGCATAACAAATAAAACGCCCTATGTTTCTTTTCCTCTTTCATAGTACCACTGAGTACAGTCTTAGCATTAAGTAAGACTTAGATCAAATTCATCTTATGAACTCCTTTGATATTTGCCTACTGATTCTTTTCTTTGGAGAAGACAAGATCTGTGTCATTATATCCATTCATGTAATCAATATATGTATTGAGCACATATTTTGTTCTAGGCACAGTGCTAGCTATTGGTGATCCAGAGATGGATAAAACAGATATGCTCGTCTCTTCATGGAATGTGGTGCATGTTACCTGTGGAGTTCAGAGGGTGTTCTCTGCTGGGATAGTGAACTCTCCATGATTCTAGCCTAGCCTTCTTTACCCCCTTGCTCCAAACCTTTTGCATTTTAGAGACACTTTTCACTATGTCTTTTCTATAATAAGTAGAAATAATTAATTTTAAAAGTAATAGGAAGCATGAATTGAAAAATATGCCTTATTATCTGTTCTTGCCATATTATATTTAACCAAAAAAATTTAATGGCAGAGTGAAAGCATATGTATTAAAATAAGGAAAATGTATAGTTCACCTTGGAACCATTGATAAGCACTTATATAAATTTCCCAGATTGACTCATAATGTAACAATAAACTACCAAGAAAATTTTTCTAGTCATTTTTAAGCCTCATTTTCTCTTGGCGTTTGCAATTTAGCTGAACTATTAACTGATATCAGTCCAAATAGAAGTCTTATTCCAATTCTCACTGAAATCCATGCATCTCCTAATACTGAAGTTATTCCATCTTTATTTAAAAATCTTAAATTGCACCATTTTCATCAGCAACATATTGCTCAGAAGCAGTTTTCACAGCAGTCTCTTTTACCACGTATCAATCAACATGATTAGTCCTGCCAAATACTCAAAAGTAAGAAATCAAAGAGCAAAAATAAGACAGACCTGCCAGGTATAACCTTGCAGTTCAAATTGTTTAAAATTTCTGATTTGTGATCATTGTAGCCTCAGGAATATTTAGATAAAAATAGTCTTGAATCTAAATTTATAAAAAAATCTTTAAAGAAAAATCTTTCATTTTCTTGAGTACTCTTTTTTTTTTTTTTGAGAAAGATTAGCCCTGAGCTAACATCCGATGCCAATCCTCCTCTTTTTGCGGAGGACTATTGGCCCTGGGCTAACATCTGTGCCCATCTTCCCCATCTTCCTCTACTTTATATGGGACACCACCACAGCTTGGCTTTGATAAGCAGTGCATAGGTCCTCGCCTGGGATCTGAGCCAGCGAACCCCGAGCCACCAAAGCAGAGCACATGAACTTAATCACTATGCCACCAGGCTGCCCCTTGAATACTCTTTTTAAAGCAAGTTAAATAGATAGTAATGAGCTGCTGAACTTCGATTTTTGATAATGTAGACAATACATAAAAGATTACACATAAAACAATTTTTAAGGAAAAATATATATGCAAACTGCCCCAAACTTATACTGTTTTCAATATTCATTCTCATTAAACATAACTCTTGTGTAATTTGCATAACAAAATGAGGTAATTTTCTAACTTTTAATGATAATAAATGATTTGCATAGATAATGTTCTTTAGCTAACTGTTTGAGATAATTATTTTAAATTTCTTTCAGTTTTCTTCATTAGTACTATGGTACTAATAATTAATAGTGCTGAAGTAATTTAGTAATATAATACTTTGCTACTTTTACCTAGACTTTATTTTTAGTTGATCTGCAGACAACAGTTTTTTGTATAATATAAAATTTAAGGCTTAAAATCTAGTATAATACTGGAATATGCATCAGTCTCAGATGAAGCCATGGGGAACAGCGAACATGGGGACTCGTCCTAAAGAGAACTCCATGACCAGCTCAAAGAGTTTTTATTTTTCCTCTCCAACATGATGTCATATGTGAACAAATGAAAGTGGATGGTTTTTCTATTTACAAGTTTTACAAATGAAATTATTCATTATAGTTTTCTTGTTATTTCTCTATATTGACATACATACATTGAGGATACCATGTGTGTCTACCAGGCCATGAAGAAAGATATCTGTATCTGATGAAGAGGAATGCATATGACATTGCAATCCTGGACATGAGTCTCGGTTGTCTCTTGGGGAGAACTGGAGTATTTTTGAAAACATATATGAAAAAGGAAGTATGAGTGCCAGGTGGCCAAAGTGGTAGACAACAGAAGGTATTGTCATTGAACTCCATAGACATTCACTCCTTCCTCAGCTACCCACCTGCACCTCCCTGCCTTCACTTTACTGTGGATGTCGGGCGGGCTATGAATAGTCTAAGATGATAACAAGCGTCTCATCCTCCTTGCTATTTATTGCTCCACAAACCCCAGGTGAAATGGATCAGCACATGGTATTCTCACAGTGAAAGAAATGAGTACAATTCAAGCCAATGAGAATTTACCACTGACTTCCTAGGAAAGTTTTTCTCTATTAAAATCTAGGGAACAGATTTTATTCCTGCTGAATAAAATTGCTATTTCTTCTAGCAATCATTCTAAATCTACCATGACTGCTAAAGGATGACCGAGTGGAACTATGGAAAGAATATGCATAAATCGTGATACTACTGTGCCATTAAATCATCAGACCTCAAATCCGATGCTAGCTATAGCCTTCCTGTTATGTGATTAAATATATATTAATATAGTTCAAAGCAATTTGAGTTGGATTTTCCGCACCTTGCAGCTGAAATCATTTTAAATAATACATTGTCTCAAGGTTTGAGTGAATGTTAGCTTGATCTTGATTCAATAGATTCGCCTTTGGACATTTATTAAATATATACTATCTCAGTAAAGACTACATTTGGCTGTAAATAAAAGTGTCTTAAATAGGATATATGTTTATTTCTCTTTTGTATAAATACTCTCTAGAGATTAGTGGTCCACAGCTGGTTACGGAGTTTCCTCTATGAGATCCCCAGGGAACCAAGGACTTTCCTGTTCAGAACTCGGGCATGTTCTGAAAGGGTTTGCTCCCCAACCTCGTGTTCCAAAATGGAGCATACACATTCCAAGAAAAGACAAGGAAGAGGGGATGAAAAGAAGGTCAAAATGTGTCTGCCAGCTAACTCTTAAGGAAGGTTTCTGGAAACTTCCAGAGGACATTTCTATCCATATCCCATCTGAACTGAACTTATCCACACAGCCACATCCAGCTTCTTTTAAAAAATCATGTGTATTCTGAATTGGCATGGCTAATTCTGGAAAAATGGAAGTATAGATAATGAGGACAAAGAAATTGTGTTAGCGTCTAGATAATAACATAATGCATAATTTACAGTAATATTATGACAAATATATTACCAATAGATAGGATACCCACGTAATTTATTGTACAAACTAGAATAATTTTAAGTATAAAAGAAGGAACTATTAAAAATTATGCCAGGAAAATCAATATAAATTGAACTGCCCATGGACATTATGTATGCAGGGAATCTCATTTAGAAATCGGAGCCATTTGTGTACTTTTCCTACTTAATTAAAACATGTATATTTGTTGTGTAATTTTTCCTACACAACTGTATATTCCTGATGTTTTAAAACTTAAAAGCTAAAATAAAGTATCTTCTATTAATGACTAAGTGTCGTAGGAAAATTGATTACTTTAGGCATTTGGGGACATTTTGAAAGCTGTAAATGAATGTGTCTCTATACATTTTATGCTGTATGATTATACTGTAAGAGTTCTGATTTTTCTCTTTCTATTTCTTTTTCCTCTATGGTTAAGCTGTCAATTATTAATCTTGGTGTTGGTCGCTATGCTTTTAAGAGTCATTCTAACTCCCCCGTATAAAATTGTTGTTCCAGAGTAGTTTACTTTGGGCTGAACAAAGAGATAAAAGAGCTTGTTAGAACTGTGTGTAAAATAAAATGCCGAGATATATCCAACAGAGTAAAGTGCATGTATTTTAGGGCATGAAACTTTAGACAGCTATTTCAGGTTACCTAGACTGTGTGATTACTAACTTCAATTTTCAATGTTTGTTCAAGAGTGCTCAGATTGCTAAAAGAATCTGTGCCTATAAAATATAAAAACACGTCTATTTGCTATGCATTATATCACATTCACTCATTTGTATGGTAAAATGAGTTTCAGACACATTGCTAATTCCCTCATTGTTGCCTTCCTGTAATATGTCAAGTACATTGTCACTATGTCTGTCACAGTCCAGTCAGGGAAATAGAAATCAATCCACATTGTTCAAACAGGCTGGATGGTTACACAGGTGGCAGAGGGCTGAATGATCAACAGAAAGATGACAGGGACTAAAGAAATAAAAAGCAATAAAAGATAATACGGTAAAATCTAAGTTGCTAATGCCTCTGGGCTGGAGGCCACCAGCTTGCATCAGCTACTGCACGCTAGAGGAGGCTATGGTAGTAGTTATGGACACACTAATAGGTGATCAGTGTCAAAACAATCAAACAAGTGATCAAGTCCAATAATACCTCACTGCTACCACTGCTCCAAGCAGTGCTAGCAGCTGCCAATAACTGCTGTGCCAGAATCAGGAAGCTCTTCTTTTCCTCCCAGCTTCTGATCTACCAACAATGCTTCCTATTGGCAGAACCTATCAGAAAGCCAGCCGGCAAGACATAGGAAAAATGTACTTTGTAAATTCTCAGTGTCCTACAGTACATAGCAGAGAATAGACGGACATAAATGGAGGCCAAGATTAAATAGGCAAAGGACAAGAATGAAGACTAAAATTTGAGCTTGAGAATAACCATATAAGTACAAAGAGAGGATTGATCTTATTGGCTCTTGGATGTGTCTATGATATTTGCTCCTTACGCTCATGACTGTTTTATAGGTTCTTCTGCCTGGACTTTTTAGAGTAATTCAGGGAGAAGCTCTTAGTACTAGATTCAATTTGATTTTTACTTTAGTTAAATTAGTGACTACTAAGTACTTGAATCACATAGACATGTGAAGCACATATGTACAGTTAGACTGAAATCTTCTGTAATTCTCTGGAAGGTTGACATGACCAAAATTTATTTGTGTTTTGTAATGAAATTATTTTGCTGCATTTAGGATTGTTCTCATTAGAGTAAATACATTTTCTTAATTTTTCTTTGCCCATCCATCTAAAATATGTATATACTTTCTTAATATGTATGTACTATATTAGTCAGTATAGCCTAGGTTTTATTCTGCTAACGAAAAGCACCAAAATCTCATACACACACACAAAGGTTCATTTCTTGCTGCCCCTATGTCTGTTATAGGCTCAGGTATCTGTCTAGACAACACTGTCAGCCCTCCATGTGGCAAATCAGTCACCTAGGCTGCTCAGACGTCAACATCCTCCTCACCTCCAAACAAGGTCTTCTCACATTTTGCAGCAGGATATAACGCAAGTGGAAGGTCTCACACAGGCTTTCCTATGCCCATGCCTGAAAATGATATGTAACTTCTAGTTGCAAATCACAGGGCCCACTTATATGTAAGGGGGCTGGGAAGATGTGGACACTGTTTCTTTTACATTTATTATTTGTCAATAAGAGTTACAGGGGCTAGCAATATAAAGAAGGAAATAAATATATCATCCGATAAAATGCTCTTGGGGAAGAGACTACTTAACCTTGCATAGTCAGAAAAGACTTCCCTGAAGATGTGACATTTGAGCTCAGACCTGTATGGGATGTGCTTTTATTTTGACTCACTATTTACTATTGATTCTGACCCAGACTCTGTAGTTGCATGTTAAATTATGGATTTTTTATGCAGTAGAGATCCAAATAGTTTCTGTTCAGAAGAACCCAAAGATATGATTGTATTGCCTTCTAGAACATAAATAGGAATAAAATCACCAGTTTATATACAAAATGATTTGTTACTTAAATTTCTACAATCAATTATTAAAATTCTTTCTAAACAACATAGTTAACTGGTTTTTGACAAAAGAGCAAAGACAATTCAATGGCAAAAGGATAGTCTTTTCAATAAATGGTACTGGGACAACTAGACATCCACATCCTAAGAAGATTAATCTAGACCAGACCTTATATTTTTCACAAAATTTAACTCAAAATGGATCATAGACCTAAATGTAAAACACAATACTATGAAACTTCTAGAAGATAACATAGGAGAAAATCAAGGTGACCTGGGGTTTGGCAATGACTTCTTGAATACAATATCAAAAACACAATCCATATAAGAAAAAATATAAATTAGACTTCATTAAAATCAAAAACTTCTAATTTGTAAAATGCATGGTTAAAGAGAATGAAAAGACAAGCCACACACTGGGAGAAAATGTTTGCAAAATACCTATTGGATAGGTATTTTGACTGGTATCCAGAATATACAAAGAAACCTTAAAACTAAATAAGAAAATAAACAATCCAATAAAAAATAGGCAAAAGATCTGAACAGACAACTCCTCAAAGAAGATATGTGGATGACAAATAAGCATATGAAAAGATGTTTAACATAATACATCATTAGGGAGTAGTAAATAAAACAATAAGATATCACTACATACCTATTAGAAAGGCTAAAATTCAAAACATGGACAATATCAAACGCTAACAACAATATGAAACAAGAGGAACTCTCATTCATTGCTAGAGAATATCAAGTTGTATAGCCAACTTGGAAAACAATTTTGGCATTTTTACAAATCTAGTTATAGTCTTACCGTATGATCCAGCAATTGTACCCCTTGGTATTTAGCCAAATGAATGGAAATATTATGTCCACACAAAAACCTGCACATGTACGTTTATAACAGCTTTATTCATAATTGTCAAAACCTAGAAGCAGCTAAGATGTCCTTCAAAAGGTGATTAAATAAATCAACTGCAGTACGTCCAAACAATGGAATATTATTTAGCTCTAAAAAAATAGCTATCAAGCCACAGAAAGACATGGAAGAATCTTAAATGCGTATAGCTAAGGGAAAGATGTCAAATATGAAAGCCAACCTATTGTGTGATTCCAACTACATGACATTCTGGAAAAGGCAAAACCATGGAGACAGTAAAAAGATCAGTGGTTTCCAAGGGTTAGGAGGGAAGGAGAGGCATGAATACATGAAGCACAGCGGAATTTGGAGCAGTGAAACTATTTTGTATGCTACTGTAATAGTGAAGATATGTCATTATATATTTGCCAAAACAAATAGAATGTTCAACACAAAGAGTAAATCCTAATGTCAAATATGGATTTTAGTTGATAATAATGTTTTAATATTGGCTAATCAATCTTAAAAAATATACTGCACTAATGCAAGATATTAATAATGGTCGAAACTGGAGGGAAGGTGAGATGGTATATGGTAGATCTCTACTTTCTGCTCAATTTTTCTGTAAACCTAAAACTGCTCAAAAAATAACATCTATTTAAGAATATTATTTGTATCAATTTTACCACACTGCTTGTGCCCTCGTAAAGGAATTTTTAAAATTTCATTTATATTTGAATGAGATCAAGTTTCTATAAATTCTTAAAATTATTGTTTGACAAGTTAGTCAGATAAAGTATACAGAATAAAATATTTAATGCATAAGGACGTGTTTTATTGAACATTTGGTACTGAATAATAATTATTACCAATAATATTAATAATTACCAGTAATTCAAACAATGTGGTGCTGATGGCATTCAAGAAGATTAAAGCTTAGAATATATTGGCTTTAAAAAAAGTTCCTGGGCCGCCCCAGGAACTGCTTAGCGGTTAGGTGTGCGCTCTCCACTACTGGCGGCCCGAGTTCGGATCCCAGGCGTGCACCAACGCACCGATTTTCCGGCCATGCTGAGGCCGTGTCCCACATACAGCAACTAGAAGGATGTGCAGCTATGACATACAACTATCTACTGGAGCTTTGGGGAAAAAAGGGAGGAGGATTGGCAATAGATGTTAGCTCAGAGCCGGTCTTCCTCAGCAAAAAGAGGAGGATTAGCATGGATGTTAGCTCAGGGCTGATCTTCCTCACAAAAAAAAAGAAAAAGTTCCTGTAGGGGCTGGCCCAGTGGTGTACTGGTTGAGTTCGGGCACTCCGCTTCAGCGGCCCAGGGTTCGCAGATTTGGATGTTGGGCGTGGACCTACGCTCTGCTCATCAGGCCACGCTGCAGCAGCCTCCCATATATAAAACACAAGTAGAGGAAGATTGGCACAGATGTTTGCTCAGCGACAATCTTCCTCAAGCAAAAAGAGGAGAATTGACCATGGATGTTAGCTCAGGGCCCATCTTCCTCACAAAAAAATAAAGTTCTTGTGTTTCGGTATTTTATCTAATGTATAGAATAAGTTCTATTTCACTAATTGAGGATGTTATTATTAAAATTATAATAAAGGAAAATGTGCTATTTAGTCAATCATGTTAGATGTTCACCCCTACCATTATCCAAAAAATAAATGAGTTCTAAAAAATAACTGTAAGTAACATGCAAAAAAATGAAACAAAGAATGAATAGGAGACTAAACCAGAATGCACATGTGATCAATGTGCCTGTCCCCTCTCCTGCCCAAAATTCTAGACTTGGCAAAGGACAAAAAAGACTACATAACCATACTAGTAATTGTATTGAGACTGGAGTCTCTTAAAATAAACCTAGAATATTAGAAGGAAATTTCCCATAGCTAAAGAAATACAGAATTCTGTGTATTTAAAGGGCCTGCCAAGTAGCAAGAAGTGACAATGAGTAATGGCCCACAAGACACATATCATAGTAAAATTTTGGAACTGTAAGAAAAAAGGGAAAGTATGAAAAGCTTTTAGAAGTAAGACAAATTGCCTACAAAGGGATAAAAATAAAAGCGGTGTCAAATTTTTCATTGCCAAAACTGGATTATGTAGAAAATGTTTTAGGAAAAGTTAAAAAACTATCTTAATGCCTAAGTCTTCGTTTTATCAGACATTTGGTGTTGAATACAGCCATAGTAATAAACAATGAAACAATGTTTCATGCTGACGGGTGGGAAACTGATTTGGAATTTAGTATTCTATATCCAAACCAAGCAAACTTTAAAAATGAGAGAACAAAAAAAAAACTTTGTGAGAATACAAGGACTCAAAAGGTTTACCTCTCACACATGCTCTCTGTAGAAAATTACTATAAAGTGAAATGAATGTGTCAAAATCTTAAAATTGTCAGATTCACCAATATATTATTAATATTATAGTAAGTATTGATATTAATGAAATAAAAAATTTGCACAAAGAAATATGTATATAGATATTTGCCTTACAATTTATAATAAAATAAGCATACCAATGTCTAATAATAGCAGTTAATATTAATTGCTTACTCTATCATGTGTTGTGACTTTAAACATATTCTTTTATTCAGCCTTCAAAATTCTGTGAAATAGATAGTGTTATACCTATCTTATAGATGAGTAACTGAGGTTTGTTGGGGAGAACGAGAAGTCGAAAACAAGCTGTTTGATGCCAATGTCCTCTTAATCAAGGTGTTATAATTAGGTTGTTAAAAAAAAAAAAGAAAGCATTGAATATCCATAATATCAAATAATATGGATAACATCACATCAATAACAATCATAGAGGGAGGTCCTGTGGATGATATTAGGAATGGTTCTGGATTTTAACAATAAATTAAACAAAGACACTAAAAAGCAATCAATTATTCACTAATATTTTATATGGATATATGTTATATATTTATGCATAATATATTTAATAAATGTGTATATATGCAGAGAAGGAGAAAAAAATCTAAAAGAACTTGAACTTTTATGTGAAAATAATTGTTACATAAGGAGACTAAACTAGTACGTATTTTTAAAATAGGTAACGTTTTTGATTGCTTAATGTAGCCTAAATGCTTCTGTTTTTCTAAGAAAGTAAAAGTAGTGCTTTATTGCACATCTAAAAGTAAGTTTGAGAACTCAGTTAAGATGCCCTGCCAATTGCTTGCAATTTTTATTCTCCAGTTTCCGGTGTAGCTCTCATACCTTCCATCCCATTCCACCTCTTCCCACATCCTCATATTACCATCACCTCCACCCCCTTCCTCTAGGTGACAATCTAGCAATTAGGTTACAGTTTGCAAATAGAGCAGCAGAAGGATGCTGCTCTCTGGGTAACTGGTAACATCACCTAAGAAAAATCCTGTATTTTTAGGGTGAGAAAGAGAAACAGCAACAGAAGGTAGAGGGGGGATAAAGGCTCATCTAAAGGCAGGATTAATAGACAATCCCGTCGCATCAACAGCTTTATCTTTCTGATGATTCTTTTTTTGTCCTTTTCTCCAGAAATTGCCTCTCCACAAATTCTTTAAACTGAAAGTTTAGGTAATAGTTCTTTGTTCTTCTCATATGTGTCAGTGAGAAATTCTCAAACTTTAGGGTACTTTAGAATCATGAAAGATGTCCATCAAAAAATTTGCAACTATATAGGCCCTTCTGTAGAATATGTTTGAGAAGATCTAGTTCAAGTATCTGCATGTTTAACAATCTGTCCAGGGGACTTCTAGGTGGATGGCCTCCACAGTCTCACTAGGAGTTTCCAGCAACTTTTTATTCAAATAATATTTTTGATCCAAGGCTTTAATGCTGTGTCTTTTTTTAACAGTTAAAATATTAAATGCTTTAGCTTGGTATTCAATGGCATATATATTTAATACTGCAAAGTTAATCATTCAATTGTTTATTCATTTATCCAACAATCCATTCATTAAACAAAGAAGTATTAAGATATTATTATGTTCTAGGCATTATTGTTGGTTATGGAAATATAGTCGGGATGGCAAGGCTCTTGACTGTAAAGAACTCTATGGTAGATTGTATTATTTTTTGCAAATATCTCAATTTATGAGGCATCTCTTCAGTGCTTCCCTTATGGGATAAATATACCTGCCCTCTTACGTTGACATCAGGGTTGGCCATAGAATTTGGGATGTAGGAAGAAGTGACATATCACATTCAACCAGAAGTTTTAAGAGCCATTGCATGGTTTTGACACAGCTTATTCTACCCTTAGCCACAAAATCAGCATACCTCTGATACAGACTGCTCCTTCAGCCTGGGTTCTAGAGCAGTATGACACAGAAGAGAGCCATAGTGGAGGACATAAAACATGATTGAGAAATAACCCTCTGTTACATGAAGCCAGTGGGACTTTTGGTGATAACATTTTAAAAATTTTTTATCTTATAAACAACAGAAATTTATTTGTCACAGTTCAGGAGGCTAGAAATCCGAGATCAAGGCACCAGCATAATCACATTACATGATAAGGGCCCTCTTCTTTGATTCATGGTTGGCGCCTTCCAGCTGTGTCCTCATGTGGTGAAAGGGTGATTTTTTGTTTTAACAGCAGAAAAATAGTAAAGGCTAACTGTCAAGTCCATGTTTTAAAAGCCAAGAAGACATAATGATAAGGGTTACAAGAGAGGCTCATGAAAAATGCTATGAAATCAGATATGAGACAATTATCCTTGGCTCCAGGATGGGCTGGTGGAGGCATGGGATAAGTTGAGTTGGTCAGAAAAGGATAACAAGGATGCTCCATTTAAGGTCCCATTGAAATAGGTATCATTTATAAGTTAATTTAATTCCCTCTCTTTTGGAGTATATCAGTCAATATATCACAAACAGTATTTCCCTTTTTCTCCTTCTTTTCTTTTTTGTATGCCTTATCCTGGTCCTGAAGTAAATTACCTCTGGTTTAATCTGTGTTCATGGAGATCATGTCCAATTTTGGCTTAAATTCTTTCTCCTTTCTAGAACTTCCAACTCATCACAAATGGAATTTTTTTTTTCATTTTCAAAATTCTTAGAGTGCCAATATTTGTAGAATTCAATTAAACATCTGTTTTGCTTAGCTTTATTTTCTTATTATTTCTAGGTTATCTCCTCATGTATATGTTATGTTGTGGGAATATGGGAACCAAATGTTAGGCCTGGCTATACGATGATTTCATAGTAGATGCAGAAAAATGTTTGCTGGGTTCTAGGAGTTGCTGATGGTGTCCTGTCCCTTCTCTTCTATTACTTCAACCACCTACAAAAAAAATAGTGCTGATGTAACTCATGGTTTGGCAAACTTGTTCTGTAAAATGTCAAAAGTAAATCACTCTTTGCAAGCCAAACAGTCTTTGTACATTTACTGAACTCTATTATTGTAGCATGAAAGCAGCCACAGAAAATGGATAAATGATTAAGAACGGTTGTATTCCAATAAATTTTTATTTATAGATACTTAAATTTAAATTTCACGTAGTTTTCACATGGCATGAAATATTATTCTTTTTTCTTAATTTTTTCAACCTTTTAAAATATAAAAATTATTCTTACTTTGTGAGTTTACAAAAACACCTTAGTTTGCCAACCCCAGAGATAGCTGGTTCAAGTTCAAGGACATTTCCTGAGCCATGATGTTAGAGCAGAACTTTCTATGTAATGATGGAAAGAGAGTAAAATGCTGCTTCTATTTTGTAGATACCCCTCCGTCGAGAGTTTAGTTAAGCTATTCCATGGTTTTGCTGTCTCAGCATCCATTTTGTGTGGCCATGTGGCCTGCAGGGACCTTAAACTGATGCTAGCTCTCTCATGCAAGCACATGCCCTCGATAGTAGCCTGCAGAGTAAGAAACAAATGTACTGATAGGACTTCCCCAACAGCCTTGTGATCAACAGTCTCTCCGGCCTCCCAGTGCATGGATGCCTTATGCACCCATTATGTAAGACCCCTGTGGGACCTAACACATTGCTGTTCTTTTGGTTTGAATTGACCAATCTGGCCCTAGCCCCGGGAAACCCCAGAGCACTCCACCTACTTACACTAATAAAGGCATATGTCCTGGGTCATGCCTTTTTCTCTGCCTGTACTCTGCCTTGACCGCCCCTCACAGCATGCTGCACACTTCCTCTAGGACTTCTGAGTAATAGGCTTCTCTATTTCAATTTCTCTTGTGGTCTGCTGTTGAACCACAGTTCACTATCTGTGCTCCACTTAACAAATGTTAATTTAACAAAGTCATAACACCTTCATCTGGTACTTTGGTGCTTCTTAGAAACATTCTCTTCAGAGATTAATATTTCTCCTTAATGGCTGGTATATAAGGCTAGAGGGCATCATTCTGCTCTTCCTTGGTAGTGGAGATACACTGTTTAGTTTTGAGTGTGGTAGACCTTAACGTCTTTAAGTTACCTGAGAAAATTTGTTTCACTTAGACCCACTTAATCCACTAGAGGACTACACTGGGGTTTGCAGAAATAGCCAGTTAGTAATTAAGTGTGATCATTTCCATGTATGATTGCTTCATAGTTCATTAAGATACTCACTGAAATTAGCAAAGATTGCTTAGGATTTAGGAGTTTGGAATGATAATAAGGCATTTGAAAAAGTTTCTTGTTATATTTTAGGGCAAAATGGAGAGATTTGTGTGCATTATATAGAGACATTTTGTTTTATAACTATTTGAAAAATTATGTCCCAGAAATGCTGAGTAACAGATTGTTTCAAACTAGGGGTAGGAGGTATTGGAAGCTGTCTTAAGTGGTATGTGACAAAGTCCTACCTTCTGTTTTATTCTCTTCAGCACTTTTATTAATGTCTTTGATAATGGTCTTTTGGTTGTTGGTGAGAGAGATCAGCCAGAACCAGGGAGAAATAATTCACCCTTGATGGGTGTTGTTTTTCAAATAAGCTGAATAAAAAGGAAAAGAATGTCCATCAACCAAAATAAGACAAAAAATAAGCATACATATATACATGTGCATATACATACACATGGATAAACACTCACAGTCTATACAGATTACATTCCCAATTTAGTTATGCAAGGATATAAAATCATAATGGATATGAGTTTTCCCTTGTGCCAAAATAGATGTAGCCAGAGTCCCTAACAGGGGAAGACATGCTTATAACACACTATCTGATCAAGGTAGGGTCTAGTTAGGCTCCAAAAAGTCAACTTGTTCCATGATTCTGACCTTTTATGCATGGGACTTTAATTGACATTTTGGGAAATCTTAAATTTTCAATCAATGTGCTACTTTTAAGGAAGTGTATAGCAGTCATGAGCCAAATTCTGCATCAGCAAGGCCACACCTTCTTCTAGAGGGAGAAATCATACTTAGTGCCCAAATGACTCTGCCACCAGCTTTCTCAAGAAATCTCTTTTTTTCTATGTTAGCACAACTAGATTTCAAATTCCCTGATGGGAATTATTAAATAAAATAAACAACCTAAAATTTAGCCCTGATTAAAGGAATATCTATATTTAGACATAAAACCCAACAATAAAAATATAAGATTGATAGAGAGTCAGGGGTAACATTGTTTTAACAAGATAGAATGTTCATCTCAAATACATATGATTTTACTTTAATGTTTGCTAGTTTACTATGCATCTACAGTAGTAAATCATTGTAGAGTACTACACTTTAATTAAAATTGTTACAGAGTAATGCAAAAGCCAAATTAACATATGATAAAAGAAATGTAGATATATTATTTGGAAAAGTAAACATAATACCCATTTTCAAATACTTGATGGTCTTACAGGTAGAAAAAAGCAGATTTATTTCATGTGTGAAGGACCAGGGCACATTATAGGGAAGTTGATTTTTAAGTGAGAAAATTGACTAGAATTGGAACAATCCATTAATAGTTATAGACTGTGTCACAGGAGAAACACAAAGTGACTTGTTCAAATAATGTTTAGATAAATATCTGCAAAAGATTTTGTAGAAGGGATTAAAATGTCACAGTTGAATCACAAAAGCATGCCCAAATCTGGTCATGAGAAATAAGTTATAAAATACAGGTCTGAACTTCATAAGAAATCTCTAACATTACTGTGCAATGGAAAAGTGCCCAGGAAATAGATTCATATTAGCCACATTAAGGACTAACTTCACCCACACGCAGCTCATTGATGCCTTTGCTTAATTCCTAAATACATGCAAAATTAACCTTATAGGTAGATACAAGTTCATCTATGCCTGTGGTTCTCCACCATGGCTACCCATTAGAATCACCTGGGGGATTTTAACATTTATCAATGCTCAGTTCTCTCTACCCTCAGATATTTTAATATAAGTGTTTGATGTGGGTCTTTCCATCATTACTTCTTTCAAAGCTTCCAGGAAATTACACATGGATCCAAGGCTGAGAGGCATTAAAGTGGTCTAAATTATTATAATCAGAGTGAATGGCAGTGTCAATCCCACTGGGTAGATTATGTACAGTTTCCAGTATTTCTAAGAAAAAAATTCTCTCATTTCTTCTTATATTAAATAAACATTGAGTCTTTTTGCTAGGGCTGAGAATAAAAGGGAAGCTAAGGAAGCTCACTATCTACTGGATGAGATAAAGACAAACAATTAACTATAAGACGATGTGAATTTAAATAGAAGGGAGATATGAAATTGGAAAGACGAAGATACAAGGTGCAAATATAATCTGAAAGGACACACATCTTGAAAGGGTGATTTTGGATTAGAATATTGGTAAAATATTAGGATAGAGGGGTGAACCAAGATCAGCTTGGAAAGAACCTCCTATACCCTAAAGCATCTAAGTCTTATCTTAGAACAAAATGTGGTGATATCTGTTACAGAGAGAGGAGCTCACTCCTCCTGCCTTTTCCCACTCACTCCTCTTTTTTCAACACATAGACATATAGGAGCAATTCTTAATTATTCTTTGGCACCAACTAGGTATTCTTTAAACACTTCAGAACATCCAAATTTGAAATTCCCTTCTCAGTCCATATCACAAAGGAGAATACAATCCTCACGTCTGTTGTATGAAAGGGCCTAGAACTAGAGGCTGAGATCATATGAAGACATGCACTGTGTGTTTACAAACAGGAAATATGGAACCTTGGGCAACCATGGCCTCAGAATAGAATGTTTGAACTGCTAAATTTAACAAAGGAAAAAGATTCAATGAGCAATTTATCAATAGTGTTTAGTTATTTTAAGAAATTAAGACATCAATTTAAAGGCCTTGTCTAAGAATCTATTTATACATGTGTTTTAATAGTTATTAATATTAGATATTAAATATATTATTATTTTCATATTATAGCTAATGCTTATTTGGTGATTCCTGCATGTCATTCACTGTTATAATTGTTTCATATTATTAACTGATGAACAAAAAAAATCTGTACATAGTAAAAGAAATTAAAAAATAAATTATGTATTTATTAGATTATTTCATCACTCAAGTATCAGAATACATTAAAATTACAATGGGTAATACAGGAGGTTATAAGTTTAAATACACATACATAATTCTGTTAATGCTGGCTTAAAAATAGCCCTACAAATAGGCCACATGCCACGTTCAAATGAGGTCGTGATCTCAATTCAAGCTTCTGTAAAATACATATATTTTTAATCTCTGGCATTCCTTGTTTGTGTGTGTGTGAGAATGTGCACATGAATAGCAGTGATTTGATAAGATTATGCAAGCATATGGCAAGAAGCTGGGCTTCTTGGTATATTTTGGCAGAATGACTAGTGATTTTTGAGTTATAAGTGAGCAAAGAAAGAATGCTTTAACTTCATAAAACATTTGGATTTTCATAACTCTATATAATTCAAAATAACACCAGTTATAAACTTTATACTTGGCAATCTTAACATTCTTATTTCAAACCAAAAGAAGCTTATGTTGTGAAGTCTATGGAAATGTAATCATCTGCAGTCTATTTTCAACACAAGCAGAAGAGGAGTTTAGTTTAAGACCACATTTAACTAAATAATTAAAATCCTCGCGGATACTCTGATTTGTTTAGCAGTATAGCTAAAATGAGATATGAGCTAATGATTTCTAAATTAATATACTCATTAATTTACTCTTATGCAAGTTTGATGCTATCACTCCAGAAATTTTTCAGTTGGATGATATCCCATAATGTTTTGCAATTTTTAATCCAGTTTTTTTGTAGCCATAATAAGAAAATTATTGGTGGTGTGCTCCTTGTTTCTCTGGTGTTGAAAAAGACATGCCATATTTTTAAAACCTTTAATATAAAGACCATAGTGAGTAATCTTTTAAAAAGCCATATTGTTAATGGTTTCTGAAAAGAAAAAACAAAAACAAAATGCAAAGGCTTTTTTTTAATCCTGAGGATCCATTCTAAAAGCTTTGAGATCATGTATTTAATTTGTAGTTTCCGTATAGTATAAAAGGCATTACACTTTTAAACTGTTGGTGGGAATATAAATTGGTGCAGCCACTATGGAAAACAGTATGGAGGTTCTTCAAAAAGTTAAAAATAGAACTCCCATATGATCCAGCAATCCCACACCTGGGTAATTATCTGAAGGAGATGAAAGCACTAACTCAAAAAGAGATATGTACCCTCATGTTCATTGAGGTATTATTTATAATAGCCAAGACATGGAAACAACTTAAGCAACTTGCCTATCTGTTGATAAATGAATGGATAAGGAAAATGCGGTGTACACATATATATACATACACACACACACACACACACACGTGTATATGCATGTGTATATGCAACTTATCTATCCATTGATGAATGAATGGATAAAGAAAATGTGGTACACACACACACAGTGGAATGTTAGTCAGCTACATAGAAGAAAATCTTGTAATTTGCAACAATGTGCATGGACCTTGAGGGCATTATGCTAAGTGAAACAAGTCAGAGACAGACAAATACTCTATGATCCCATTTATTTGTGGAATCCAAAAAAAAAGAACAAAACTAAAAAACTCTGAACTCATACATACAGAGAACAGATTGGTGGTTGTCAGAGGCAGTGGGTGGGAGATGGGTGAAGGGGGTCAAATGGTACAAACTTCCAGTTACAAAATAAATAAATACGGGGATGTAATGTACAACATGGTGACTATAGTTAATAATACTGTATTGTTTATTTGAAAGTTGGCTAGGGAGTAGATCTTAAAAGTTCTCATAAAAAAAAAAATTATAACTATGTATGGTGGTGGATGTTAACTAGACTTATTGTGGTGATCATTTTGCAATATATAAAATATTTTATTTTTTTAGTGAGGAAGATTGGCCCTGAGCTATCATCCATCGCCAATCCTCCTCTTTTTGCTGAGGAAGATTTGCCCTGAGCTAACATCTGTGCCCATCTTCCTCCATTCTGCATGTGGAACTGCCACCAAAGCATGGCTTGAGGAGCAAAGAAGAGGTCCGCACTGGGGATCCGAACCCGGGAACCCTGGGCCGCTGAAGCAGAGCTTGCAAACTTAACCACTACTCCACTGGGCCGGCCCCTATAAAATATTTTTAAGAAGACCTTGTAGGTCAAATTGTTATCGTAAGCACAAAGTAACTCTTCAAAAACTATTGTTAATATTGGTTTTCAATTATAAATGTGCTTCAAAATTTGTACTACACAGACATTTTTGGCCTTATTATAACACAGTCTGACTCATGGATGGCAATAATCACTTGTTTACCATTCCCACAAAAGGTAAACAGGAGAGATTTCTGTCAGTCATAACTATTACATGATTACAAATGGAAAATTTAAACACAGTCAGATGATATATGGATTTTTTATCTTCTTTTGCCTTGACCAAATCCTACAAAATGTTGCATGTATGTATTTTTTTCCAAGATGAGTGATGGACTTAAATTCTCTGATAGATATTACAGATTATTTTTTTATGGAAAAAAATCCAGGAAGTACTATTTTTTAAATTTCTTATTGTAATTAAAAAAAAAAAAGAAAAACATTTTGCGTCTGTGTACATAGGTCTGTATAAGTATGTACAAATATATATATACACATATGCATTATATACACATATGTATGCAGTGTTCTACAACTATTTCAAAGTTATTTCAAGCCTATATCTTTTTAAAGAACCATCAGTATTGAATATTTACACAAAAATTTTCAAATTCTTATTCTGTTAGAATATTATACGTGGTTATTCACTCATGCTCAAGAAATAATTATCATTTATTGGAGTTCTGTTGGTTTCTAAGAACTGTGGCAGGTCTAAACCCAGTGAAATTTGCCCAGAGCATGGCCACCTATGGGATCAGATACTGGAAATAAGGGCTCCAAATTTCATTTCCAATGCTATTACTCTAACCATGTCATATTACCTTATAATATCTTTCAATAAATAACTATATTTTATTCATAACAGAATTTAAAGTCTATAGAGCCGTCATATTAGTTGGAGCTGGAACAGTTTATAAAATATTTCATATTTTAGTATTAAAATTACGTTTTAACATAGGTAGTTATATAGGCTCAGTTTATATTAGAAAACAAAAGTCCCTTCTCTGACTAAATTGACAGTTTTGAAGTTGAGGTTTTTGAGAGAGAGAATTACTCTTTATGGCAACTCTGTGTTTAAAGCATTGGTGGTTCGCTAATTAGCCTCCTGTCCTGGTTATTGATGGAAAGAATACAAAATACGTGCTAGCATTCATGATGGTGCAATTTGAAGCTGATGAAGTCAATGCAAATGTCATGTATGGGATTTTGCAGGGAGAGAGGAGGGGTTGGGGATAGTGACAGAGTGTTCCTCTATGAAAGAAGTGTTTGTGCAGGCTGCTAAAATGAACTACTTGTTGCTGTGCTCAGCTGGCTCAAATCCACAAACTTGAGACCTCACATGTTCTTAGCATCCCTTTGTTTGGTATACCATACTGTATTTTTAGTGGTTATGAAGATTCCTGACATCCTTCAAGCATGCAAAAACACAATAATGTTATTTTTGCTGTTAATCCACTCTGGCAGAGTTAAGTCGAATTCCATCACTGTTAACGGCATGTAAATATATTGTAGACACTAGCATGAAATCTAAAGATATCTTTTGCACTGACCATTTTTTTTTTTTGGTAGAAATGCATTTTTTGTACTAATATCATGCACATGTATCATTAGTCTCTTTTCTCTATAATATCTTTTCAAAATATAATGTGGCGATGCTTTACATTTCATAACATGGTAAAATCTGAGACATTTTTTTAATTAGAATTTAAAAAGAATAAAGTTTGTTTTACTCAGAAACAGAGAGGTATGAAGCAAATCTTTATGCACCCTTAATTTAACTCCAGAGTAAAGTAGAATCAGGCTACAGTTTAATTAGAAATGTGTGTGTGTGTGTACCTGTACTTTTAGAAAAATATGACGGCCGTGGTATAAAGGAAGAAGACAATCTTCTTCATTGTTTTACCATTATGTAACTGTAGTGACTTTTGAAATGAATATGAGTTTATCAGATTGTAACTTAAAATGGTGACATTTCTGGAGAGTAAAACAGAGAAGAAATGTAAAAGAATCAGATACCAATCAAGGCTAGAAATATATTTTAGAGATTAAACTGGACAAAAAACATTTTTAAGAAGCTAATTTTAAGCTGGTTATGATAAAATTTCAAAAGCAATAGAAATCTTTTATCAGCTATATATGGGTCAATTATGGACTTTTAAGGAGCTATTGAGCCAGATATCAATTTTAGGAATATGTTAATCATTTCACTTTATCATTTTGAATTAAGCGTAATACTAAAATTACAGAAAGGCTTGCCTTATTTTAAAGGCCATGGATTATAATACTTTAAAGGAATTTTAATAGAATAACTCCTAAATCTAATAGTTCATTAATAGTTTATACCAAATAATCAGTAACTAATAACAAATATATGTATATGAAAGAAGACATTTTAATTTAGAAAAATATAAAAATTATAAACTATATAAATTATTGAATAATATTATCCTGTACTATGTATTGATATAATATTATAATGAAAAGATCCAAAATATGTTTTTGAGTTCATCCAAATACTAGAGAAATGGTGAAGTGATGGCTATACAAAACTACAAAATTTTCATTAAAATATTAAAGTTAAATCTATATAACTCTTTCCCTCAAGACGTTCAAAATAGAAAACAAACTACACAGTGATTCTTAAACTTCAGTATGCACTAGAATCAGCTGGAAGGCTTATTAAGAAGATGTGGTGTATATATATATATAATGAAATATTATTCAGCCATGAGAAAGAAGGACATCCCACCATTTGCGACAACACGGATGGACCTTGAGCATGTCATGCTAAGTGAGATGTCAGAAAGAAAAAGATAAGTACTGTCTGATATCACTATTATAAGGTATCTACAAAAGCCAAACTCATAAAAACAGAAGGTAAAATTGTAGTTACCTGGTGATGGTGGGATAGGACAGATGGTGTTTAAGGGTACAAACTTACAACGAGTAGTAAATAAGCCCTAGAGATCTAACGCTAATGCTAGTCTAACCACTAGACTAACAAAGAAATAGGAGATACTGGCATTTATAATGGGTAAAATGCAAAGCCAAATTAAATTTCTGTTATGTTCAAGAATATGATTGCATTTTAGTTTTTACTTGTTTGTTAAACAGTGTGGACCAAGTGGGATATAAATATTCAGTGACTTTATCCCTTCATCCAGTCAAGGGCAGATTCTAGAACTTTATGGTCCTTGTCAGATAGGAAAACGTTAGACAAGTTTAATCCAGTTTAACACTCTAATATCTACTTCAACGCTTCTATACTTTTCCACCCAAGTCAGGTTTGATTCATGGCCCTAGTAACCCTCATGGTATAGGTGGTATGGTCTGCTTTCTCGCTGCTTCTTTTCTCTCTTTTGGATTCCTCTCTTTTTCACTGGGTCAGCATAGGAACAAGAGAAGCAGAAAAGAACCAGGATCTCTTTTGGCTCCATTTTTCTTTCTCCCTTATGCCGGTGAGTTCTGATAAACTTGTAACAAAAGTGAATGCTGGCTATCTCACTGCAGAAATGAGTGAACCTGTTGACAGGAAATACCCAAAGAAGGTGACTCCTCTTGCCTTCTTCCAACCCTTCTTTAGCTGCCATCCCACAGTCTTTTGCTCATTTGGCAGCTGGCCAGCCTTCCTGATTGAGATACCCACAACATGCCTCAAATTTGATTTTCACGTACTATAAATACAATGGAGACCTCATGGATCCTTGCCACATCAATGATAGATATGATTGCTGCGCTACCTTTTACCTTCTTCCTGGCTAAGCATGTCACTTCAATTCCCTCTCCCACCCCTGCTTAAATGAGCACATGTAGCTGATAGTTTGATGGAGGGGCATACCTTCAATAGAGGAATGAGGGCTACTCTAAATCCCTATGAGTAATTTTGTTGGAAACATTCTTACTGGGCTTAAAATGGAGGGTTCAGAAATTGGATTAGAATTGGGATAGCAGAGCCAGTCCAGCCTCTTATTAAGTGCTGAAGCAGGTCTCTGGCCTCTAATTGATTGTTGCTTGATGCCTCTCAGTCCCTAATTTTGGATTCCACTAGCCAATATAGGGCAACAATAAAAGCACAATCATGTATTTTGTTACATTATTAAAGGAACATGGTAAAAATTCAACCTCAGAGCCACATTAAGAACAAAATCATGAAAACCTAATTTAAATTCCAAGAAATTTTTGGTGGGGGAGATGGAAGATTTTACAATGTTTTAAAATTAGTAATTTGATCAGAACATGTTAAAATTTAGGTAGAATAAAAAAGAAAATGCAATGGCGGTGTCTGTTCACATAATGGCAACATTGAATAAATTTTCTCAACAAAGTAGTCTATGGGATAGAAAGAAGCAAATGATTTTAAAAAGATATTATGGAGGCAGCCTAGTGGTGATAGGTGTAATCACATTTGTGGATGGAAATGACTGGCTTTAGATAGAATTGGTGTCTGGCTCCTTGGGTTACTGGCCCATTTCTGGTATTCTCAAACCCCAGTTCTTCCAATTACTAAGTACAAGTGAGTCTTCAAGTCATTTAACTACTCATTTCGTTTTCTATTATGTGAAATGGAAAGAAACCCTTCTCTATGACTAGTGTGATAATTATGTGAGATAATATATATGAAGTGATTGCATAGTGCCAATATGAGTACTATTAGTACAGTCCAGCAGGATCTAGTGGAAATCAATTAAGAAATTGTTTAAAATATTAGGCCCATATTTTAAAATAATGAGGAAATTCCACAGAGACTTAAAGACCAGGGAAGTAGGACTCAAAATTATTGTGCATAAGAATCATCTGGGAGCGTTGTTAAACTGCAGATGTCTTCACGGCTAGGGTGAAGCCAAAAATCTAGATTAAATGAAAATCTATTCTGAATTATTTTTTAAATCGCACTTTGAAAAATATGGGAGAGGGGTTGATGTTGGTTAGTGGACTATACTGAGAGAATGGAATAAAGACATGAATAGAGACTAGGGATGAATGTTACTGAAAATTTTAGCATTAGTTATAGAGCTGTTAAAACTCAAAATTGAAGTGCACCATCCAATGTACTTGTTATCCTATACATGTGTTTATAAATATTTTGAACCGTGCTCTTTTCTTCTACTGCCTACTGGATTGGGCTTAATAGCTAATGGATAGGTATTGTAACATTGGTGTTCTATAGCCTGAATCCACTCTGTGAACTGCATCTTGTTTTTCTCATAGGTTCTACTGAGGTTATGCTTTTAGGACAGTGAACAAAGGCATGTTTTAATAATCAGGGAAAAGAAAACTTAAAGGAAAAATATTTTCTATGTCTCAATCCCCTTCTTTTAAGACAAACAAACCCATTAATTGGAGCTAACCTATGGAGTTCTGTTAAGGAAATTTAACAAAAGTCACTTTTACCAACTATGTAAAAGAATGATTATCATCGTGGGTTATTTTGAACTCATCCCCTTTATAAGAATTAGGTAAAAATATTATAATTATTAATATGATCAAGAAAAGTCAGCCACAGTATTTGCTCCTAATAATTTCTGCCTGAAATCATAAATGGAACAAGTGAATTCACTAAAGTTTTAATTCCTATATATGGTAAATATGCAGAAATTAATTTACACTCTGGAGAGAGAATTCCAAGAAAGAAAATTCCAAGTTTCCCTGTTGATTGTATACTTTCCAGCTTAAATAATCTACATTCCTGACAGAATCATCATAAGAACTGATAGTTATTTAGTACTTATCTGTGTTTAGTGAGAAATTGAGAAGGATTTGAAATTTTACCCTACTTGCAAGCAACCAGTTAGCGTGGTAGAGTTTTATATTTATATACTGACAGAAGAAGACAAGACCCCTGGTTCAGAGACATGGTTTATTATTCACAGTAAAAGGAGCAGTCAGAACGTCACCATGTAGTGGTTCACATGCCCCAGTTCCCACCGGGAGACATCATGAGGACCTGTCACCATAGGAGAGGAACTTTGAATTTTAGGAGATGCTGAATTTCATCAGAGCTGTTTATGAGTTTCCTATCCTCCCTTATAGAGAGAGCGAGATTACTCACTACCCTGGAATGTGAGCAAATTTCCTCCATGGGAGAGCAGGATGCCATCTCTAGGTTATTACCCCATAATGGAAACAAATGTTTGAGTGAGGGGAAGGAGAAGGCTTTATCTTTAATGTTCTAGGATGGCTCCAAATATCTCCAGAGGGATATACTGTCTCTAACTTTCAATTCCAGTTGCTGTTCAAACATGCCCTTTGCTCAGAAGTCAAGAGACCACACAGAAACACAAGGAATCCATGGAGAATTGTATCCTAACAGTGAGCAGCATAACTTTAATGCATGATTTCTAATTTTAACTACTATGATGGTAGCTTTTTCCCCCATTTTATAGGTTAAAGAAAATAAGACCAAATACAATGTAAGTAGTTGTCACAAGATCATAGAGTACAACGTTCCTCATTTCAGCTTTATTCTCTGTATTCCTTCAGTAGCCTCTGAATGGACTAAATTTGCCCCCTGCAAAACTCATACATTGAAGTTCCAACTCCCAGTACCTCAGAATGTAACTGAATTTGGAAATAAGGTTTTTAAAAAGGTAATTAAGCTAAAATGAGGCCATTAGGGTTGGCCTAATCCAATCTGACTGGTGTCCTTGTAAAAAGAGGTGAGTAGGACACACAGAGAGATCCAAGGGATGGATGCGCATAGAGGGAAGACCATGAGGACACATCAAGAAGATGGCCTTTTGCAAGCCAAAGACAGAGGCCTCGGGAGGCACCAACCCTGCCAACACCTTTATCTTGGACTTTCAGCCTCCATAACTGTGATAAAATAAATTTCTTTTGTCTAAGCCACACAGGCTGTGGTATTATTTTTTATGGCATGCCTAACAAAATAAGATACCACCCTAGATCAGATAGCTTAATCTTCACACACAAATACCTGTAGAAATTTAGAGATGGGAGTGCTGGTAATAACCTAATCAGGTCATATAAAAAACAGTGGTTACACTGTGAAGAACTTCCAACAGATAAAACTCAGAATGTAGGTCACTACATTCGAGATTAGGTTCTCTGCTTTGGCACTCCAGAACATTACTATTATCAGAGCTCAGAGGTGTTTAGGCCTGGGAACCACGACCTTAGTAAAGAATACAATGATAATTATTAATTAGTAATGAGAAGTAGAGAGATGAAGATACCAAAAGCAGTAGAGAGATGAGACTTTCCAACCACCAGTGCCTTAGATGCTGTGACTACAGTCCAGGCAGTTTTCTATTACCTGAGACCTTCATTACCTCATATGGTACCTCCCTGAGAGTTGGTGCAGTAAATTCGTAAAATCAAATGAACTTTTGTTAACTCCTCCCAGAAAGGCTCAAGCAAGCAGTGGCTGCATCATATAATTAAATGGTTTTCATACCTCAGATCAAGTAAATAATGATTTCTAGGTGGAGCATAAACATTGTCACATTCTAAGGCCTCTTTAGCTGATTCTAATGTGAAGCGAGCATTGAGACCGCAAGACTAGAGTCTCCCTATCCACATATATATCTTGTAAGTTAAGTGTTTCCCAAATATTAGAAGCTGCTGCCTTTCCGGTACAGGGTGATATTTTCAGTACACGGTGATGCTCACATCACCAGTTTGTGCCTCTGGTCAAGGACTTGCCCTGAAATAGGATCAGTTCAGGCCTGGTTGTCTTTTATTCATCAGGGAATGCAGAGAATTATTCTATTTTGAAAAGCCTGTTTCAAGTGTGGCAGGAAGATATACCAATTGAGGTGCATTTCTCCCTTGTACATAATGACCCTCTCAAATCAGGCCTCGAGACATGAGATGACATTGCCTGGAGAAGAGATTGTAAACAGAAGGATTGGTAAATACTGAGCTTTTAAATTAAAAAAAAAAAAAAAAAAAAAAAAACCTACTGTATAGTTTATAAAGCAGAAAGATATAGGCACTTGAATCTCTGCTCTCAGATCATACACTCCTCTGACCTATGAAGAGAGAGGGCAGGAGGTGTGTGAGATATGGAGTCAAAACAAGGTAGATATGATATTTAGATTCTAATTTCTACCTCTGATGTTTTTGGTTTTGTTTTTTTTTAGGTCTAGTCTCTTGA
The DNA here is from genome assembly GCF_057802395.1 of Ceratotherium simum simum. Lineage (NCBI taxonomy): Eukaryota > Metazoa > Chordata > Mammalia > Perissodactyla > Rhinocerotidae > Ceratotherium > Ceratotherium simum. The sequence continues at coordinate 25,975,230 of NC_141909.1, read as the reverse complement.
AGTAGGATGTTGTGGATGATACAACTCTCTTGGCATTTGGAGAAATGATTTTAAAGAAAGCCAGTGCTGCAACTTCAAGTTAAAGCCTTCTCCTGGGTCATCATAGTGGCATTGTGTGTCTCAGCATGAGAGGACAAAAATATAATTCCTAAAATTCCTGCAGTTCCTCAGTCGCGTAGGATTAGAATGGAAATTTACAATCCCACTTGCCCACACCCAAATGAGTCACAGAAATTAACCATGGGAGAGAGAATTGCAAACAGAAAGCTTTACAGGGGCTCTCACTGTCACATGGAGGGGATATGGCAGCAGACATTATGGAGGGAACCATCCAAACTGGGATCTGATGAAGGTACAGATAGAAGCTCAGTGCATATTTTGCTAGAAGATCCTAAAAACTCCACAGAGGGAAGAATGGGCAAGATGGGAGAGAGATGATTCTTTAATTTAAACAAGAAATATCTGAGAAAAATTACAGAAGTTAGTAACCTGAAAGAGTTTACATAAACTTTTTTTTTTGTATCAGAAAGAATAGGGAGAACTTCTGGTTATGGAGGAGTAAGGAGGTCAGGAAATTGTCTCCTCAAAAAGCATGTTTATATCTGAACAAGATTGTCACATATATCCATTTCAAGATTCTAGAAGTTGGCCAAAGCCAAACCAAAAATAAAACAGCAGCAACATTTATTTCTGAAGTACTAATGAACTTCAGCTGAGAACGGTGGGAATCTGTGTCATTATTGCTAGGGCTGCTCCCACAACCCCTCCCAACATCTCAGTCCATATGGTAGTTCTACCAGGGCAGCACCGACTATGAAAACTAGAAGCTTCCCTGGGGGAAGAAGCTGACTTAATTTGTTTCAGAGAATGGAAAGTACAACCCCAATGATATTACTAATAAAAGTAGCAAACACGACTGGAAACAAATACATAAATCCTGTAGATCTGTTAGCTTAAGGTAGCAGTTATGACTGGAGTGAGTGGAAGTCCACTGATCAATCAAAAGTTTTAGCACGGTGATCCTGGAAACAAGAGAGCCATAGTAGAGTGAGACATGCTCTCCCATATTCCTGGCTTCATGGGTAGCTGTGTGCACATGGAGAAGAGACCTGAAAGGGCCCAAGATCTCCAAGCAACTGTGATTAAATGGGAAACTCTGCACATGCACATGTGAGACTGGAGGTGGCCTGGTCGAAAGAGTTGAAAACTGTTTAGACTTTGGAGATACTCTCCAATCTGGTATAAGGATCCATTATAAGACAGTGAAAGTCTTAACAGGAATTAGGTTTGAGCACGCTCTGTCACCAATCGTTGACTGTCTTCTGAGCTATGCAGATATAGGTACAACCATTAGGAATTGAGGCTAAAGAAATAAAATAAGAATAAAAGCAACTGAGCAGAGGCATCAGTGACCACACCCTGCTGTGGAGACAGAGCCCACAGATTAAGTCCAGGAAAGCTACAACATAAAGCAAAACAAAGCAAAGCAACAAAAATTAGTAATGGCAACAATATTTCTCAGTTAAAAAAATCAGAATCCAAAAATGTTACAGTATGTTGTGCAAAAGCTACAAATTCCAACAAAAAAATTAAGAGACATGTAAAGAAATAAAAAAGTATTAACCTTACTCAGGGAAACTATTAGATAATAGAAACTGTCTCTGAGGGACCCAGATGTTGGATTTTGCAGACAACGATTTCAAAGCAACTGTTACATCTATGTTCAAAGAATCAAAGGAAACAATGCTTAAAGAATTATAGAAAAATATAAAAATGTTTCAGCAGAAAGGTAATATCAACAAGCAATAGAAATTCTACAAACCTAGCAAGTGGAAATTCTAGTGTGAAAAGTAAAAATAATCTAAAATAAAAAATTTCCTAGATACACTTAACAGCAAGTTGGAGATGGCAGAAAAACAAATCAGTAAACGTGAATATAGATCAATAGAAAGACTATAATCTGAAGAGCAGGAAGAAAAAAAAGATGAAAGAAAAATAAACAGAACCTCAGAGACCTGCAGAACAACAGGAAGCACACCAACAGAGAGGTATAGGGAGGCTCCCAAGCAGAGGGGAGAGAAGGGAGCCAGAAAAAAATGGAGGATAATGGCACACAGCTCCCAAAATTTCATTTAAAAAATTACACCTAAGAATTTAAAAACAAAGAGATCCAACCCAGATGTAGAATAAAGCCAAAAAAAAAAAAAGAACAATTCTTTAGAGGAGCAACAGAAAAGCAATTCACGATAGACAGGGCAACAACAATATCAGTCTCTGAGTTCTCATCAAAACCACTGGAGGCTAAAAGGCTATATAGGATGATATGTTCAGAATGCTGAAATATATATATGTATGTATAGAAAGATGTATATACTACCCTTAAAAAAAGGTGAAACAAAAGCTATTCCTAGATAAACAAAAACTGTGATAAATCATTGCTAGTATACCTGTCGTTCAAGATATAGTAAAGGAAATTGTCAGGCTGAAAGGAAATTACCCTAGATGTTAACACAAATACACAGGAAGAAATGAAGAGCACTGGAAATGATAAATATGTGCGTAAATGTTAATTATTTTTAAAATATGCCACTCTTTTCCTCTTTTAATTTTTTTAAAAGACCCATGGTTTTATAAGGCAATAATTTTAACACTGTATATTTCAGATTATCAAATACATAGATGTAATAAATATAAAAATTATAACACAAAAGAGAGGAAAGGATGAGTTATATTAGAGCAAAGTTGCTGTATTTAACAGGAATTTAGTCAGTATTAATTGTTAGGAGACAATTTCCCATGGATCTCTCTCGTTTTCATATACCTTGTCAGCAGAGACATTTCTGCCTTTGTGCTAGACTAGCTTTTCAAGAATATTTGTGTAGTGAACAGTCTTGGAAGATAGAGATATATTTTCATGCATATAAGATCCAAGAAAACTAACCTCAGGGATTCTTTCCCATAACAAGACTCAAGGTGTGTACAAGTATCACTTGATCCTTTCCAGTTTCATTGTGGGAATTAGGCCTCAGGGAACCAGGGCATGAAAATGCGGATCTTTTGGCTTCCAATGTTTCTGTGAGAGATAAAATTATTTTCTTCTTCCCCATGAGTCACCTGTCTTCTCTCAGTATCCATGAGACTGTTGCAGGCTATTGTCATTGACAGTAGGGTAAGATCTCAAAACTTCTACAGTTCTTGATATTAACTTGAAGTAGATCGTGACAAATTAAAATACATATTGTAATCCCTAGAACAATCACTAAGAAAAAAACTAAAAATATATTGTTAAAAAAATCACCAGGGGAGTGAAAATGGACACTAAAAAAATGGTGAACCCAAAACACAAGAGTAAGAAGGAAGAGAGGAAGAAAAAAAAAGACATGAGAAGTATAAAAAAATAAATAAAATTGTAGACAGAAGTACAAACATATTGATAATTATATTAAACGAGTTTTGGCTAATCATCCAATCAAAATGCAAGACGAAAAAGTAGTACTTAATGTATGCTGTCTATAAGAAACGTATTTAGATCAAAGACACCAATAGGTGAAGGTAAAAGGATGGATCAACATATACAGTCAAAATAGTGATCATGAAAGAATGGGAGCAGCTATATTGATATCAAAATAATAGAATTTAAGACAAGAAATATTACTAGAGACAAAGGGAAACATTTAATAATGATAAAAGGGTGCATACATCTATAAGAAATAACAATTATAAACACATATGCATCCTAGCATAAGTGTCTCAAAAGACATGAAGCAAAAACTGAAAGAGTTGAAGGGTATATGGACAATTTAGCAATTATAGTTGGATATTTCAATGCCATATTCTCAACAATTACTAAAACAACTATATAAAAAAATCAGCATTGATATAGAAGACATGAACAATACTGTTAACCAGCTTGATCTCTCATTTATAGAATACAGCACACAACGAAAGGATAATACATGATCTTCTCAAGTGCACTTGAAATATTCTCCAGGATAGGACATATGCTATGTTATAAAATAAGACTCAAATTCAAAAGGGTTGAAATAATTGAAAATAGGTTCTCCAAACATAATAGAATTAAGTTAGAAATAAAAGAAACAGTTGGGATATCTTCAAAGATTTGGAAATTAAGCAGCGTAGTTTCAAATAAGCCTATTGAAAGAAAAATAGCAAGGGAAATTAGAAAATATTTTGAACTGAATGAAAACAAAAACAAGACATATCAAAATTTATTGGATCCTGCTAAATAGTTTGTAGATAAGTATAACTTTAAATGTCTCTATAAAAAAAGAAAGATCTTTATTCAATAATATGAACTTGAGCATTGAGAAAATAGCCAAAAAAAAAAAGAGAAAAAATGAAACTGAATTCAAGCAGAAGAAATGAAATCATAAATATCTGAGGAGAATTCAAAAAAACCAATAAATAAAATCAATGAAACCGAAAGATAATTAAAAAAAAAAAAACACAAAGATTGACAAACCATTCTTTAGACTAACCAAGATAAAAGAAAGGAAACAAAAATTATCAAAATCAGAAATTTTAAAAAGTCCTTACTAATGGCTCTACAGAAATTAAAAGTATTGTAAGGGAATATTATGAACAATATTATGCCAGTAAGTCAGATAATTTAAACAAATTGACAAATTAATATAAACACAACAATTACCAAAACTGGCTCAAGAAAAAACAAAATCCGAATAGACCTATTACTGATAAAAAAAAAAAAAATTGAATTAATAATAAAAAAAGCCTCACATGAAGAAAGTTCCAGGCCCTTATAAATTCATTGATGAGTTTTATCAAATATTTAAAGATGAAATGATGCCAATCTTAAATTCTTTTAGAAATAGAGAAAGTGGAAACACTTTCCAGCCCTTTCTATGGAGACTGTAGTACCCAGATATCAAAACCAGGCAAAGATAACACAAGAAAAGAAAACTATAGAAACTACGTAAACATAGATGCAAAGATGACTGACAAAACATCAGCAAACTAAATCCTACAACATATAAAAATTATTGTATATCAGGACAAATTGGAATTTCTCCAGGAATGCAAGATTTGTTCAACATCTGAAAAGTAACACATCATATCAATAGAATAAAGAATAAAAGACACATCATATCCCAGTAATAGGAAAAGCATTTGGCAAGACCCAACACCTATTTATGATAAAAACTCACAACAAACAACAAGTAACGGGGGAAACATACTCATCTAATGAAAGCATTTATGAGAAACCTATGTCATTATTGTACTTAATGGTGAAAGACAATATTTTTCCCCAAAGATCAGAAACAAAGCAAGAATGACTGTTCATGTTATTCCTATTTAAATATTGTGTTGGGGATTCTAGCCAAAGAATTAAAACAATAAAAATAAATAGAAGGCATCCAGACTGGAAAAGAAGTAAAACTACCTTTATTTGCAGACAGCGTAATCCTGTATGTAGAAAATTCTAAGGAGCCTACAAAGACACTAGTAGAATTAGGAACTATATTTAATGAAGTAGCAGGATACAAGGTCAGAAAAATAAATTAATTTATATACTGGTAACAAAAAATCCAAAAATAAAATTAAGAAAATAACTCCATTTACTCTGGCATCAAAAAGAATACAATATTATGGGACAAATTTAAGAAATAAAGCAAAATTTGTATACTAAAAACTGCAAAATGTTGGTGAGAGAAATGGGAGAAGTTCAAAATAAATGGAGAGAGATTTCATTATCCTAGTTTGAAACACATCATTGTCTTCTCCCCAAATTCATCTGTTGTTTCAATGAAACCCCTACAGAAATCCTGGTACGTTTTCTTTTGCAAAATTGACAAACAAATCCTAAAATTTACATGGAAATGCAAATAACCTAGTATATTAATAAAACATTTTTGAAATATAAGAGCAGTTTTACTATAAATCTACATTAAATAAGATAGAGTGGTATTGGCATAAGGATAGATGCAGAGATCAATCAAAATGAACTAAGAGTTTAAAAATAAACCATTATATTTATAGCCAGTTGTATTTTAACAGAGATGCCAAGACAATATATTGGGCAGATGATAGTCTTTTCAACTAATTGCACTGGGAAAATTGGGTATCCATTTGCAAGGAAATATATTTAGACACTTACCTCATATCATAGCAACAACAACAAAAACTCAGAATGGGTCAGATGCTTAAATGTAAGTGCTAAGTCTAGCAAATTTTTTAGAAGTAAACAGGAGAAAATCTGTTTGACCTTGGGTTGGGGAAAGAGTTGTTAGATATGAAAACATCACAATCCATAAGAGGAAAATGATAAACTGAACTTCATCAAAATTAAAAACTTTTGCTCTTCAAAAAGGCATTACTGATTAGAAAATTAAAAAAAAAAAAAGACGAGCTACAGAATGGGCAAAATTACTGGAAAATTATATATCTGATTAAAATAATTTTATTCAGAATGGGTAAAGAACTCTTACAACTTAATACCAAGAAGACAAACTCATTTTTAAAAAACAAAAGATTTGCATAGACATTTCAACTTGATACTAAGAAGACAAACTCATTTTTAAAAAACAAAAGATTTGAATAGACATTTTTCACCAGAGAAGATATGTGAATGGCTAATAAGCATATCTTTAAGGAAATGCAAATTAAAATAACAATGAAATATCACTGTACACCACTAGAATAGTGATTATCAATAAGAGTTATGATATCAAGTATTCGCACATACGTGGAGAAACTGGGACCCTCATATATTGTTGGTGAAAGTGTAAAGTGGTGCAAATAAAGTGGTGCATAAGCAAAAATATTATGCTTAGTTAAAAATGCTAGACACAAAAGAGGCCAGATTCCATTATAAGGAAATTCCAGAAAAGGCAAATCTGCAATGACACAAAGTAAATCAGTGGTTGCCAGGTGCTTGGTGTAAAATCAGAGATTGACTACAAATGTGCACAAGGAAAGTTTTTGGGTGATGAAAACCATCTAAAACTGGATTGTGCCAATGGTTGCACTCCTCTGTATATTTACTAAATATCACTGAATAGCACACTTACACTTGGTGAATTTTACGGCATTCAAATTATACCTTACTAAAGTGATTTTGAAAGAAAAGGCTCTCATGCTACATCTTTAGTTACAAGAAAATTTTTAAAAATCATATTTTAGAGTCACATGACTAAAAATTTTATTAGTGACACCACTAAGACTACCATACCAAGCCTAATTTCCTTTGGTACTATTCAAGATGAAGATGCCACTGTTATGTATGTATGTATCATTTCTGGTTAATCTCTATCCCATACTTCTCATTAATCCCACTTCTCTAACACAAATTTCAGTGCCCCACACTTACCCAAATCTTTTCATGCTTCCCTAGGAAGCCACTACGCTGGGTATAGAACCTATATCCAGAACCTCTTCACTGAGGGATCTTGAATCTCCTTGCCTTCATTGAAAATGGATTTTCCTCTGAGGGTCCTGTCTCCTGTGTTTCCCTGTGAAGTAAAGGAACCTCCTATTGCCACATCTCAGGTATATTCCTTGCTCCCTGGCACTGTCATAGTATTATTTTTATGTTCTTTTATACAAACCTCAGTTCTTTGAGGCTTATCTATGCTGTTGTAATTCACCCTTATTGAAAAAATTAAATGATCCTTGCACACTTTTCCTACCGTTGTCATTAATCATGTTGACTACAACATCTACTTGGAGCTTCCACTTCACCAATTATGTGAACTCATCAGAACTTTATTCCTTTGATGTTTATATTTTTCCCTATCATCAGCTCCCTTCTTTCATATTCAGTTTAGGCCTCATTTCCATTATTTCAACCACCGACTTATCATTAAGCTGTAGTCCCTCTGTGCATTGTCCCTTAATCAGACTGCTCGCTCCACTCCCAGCAAACCCCAAACCTGAATTAGAATAAAGGATTGGCTGCACATTATTGCCAGAGAAAAATAACCCAGGTTTACAGATCCGCGCCAGTATATATCCTTGTTTTCTAATATCCCCAGGCTCTCTACGATGCTGAACAATCCTTCCAAGTTATTGCCTATTCCCATTCTCCAGAGAAATTATTTCAAACATAATCTTCTGTTGTCCTCATTCTCAGCTGCAAATCTTGCCTTCAAATTCATAGAGCAAACAGAAATGCTCAACGTTCTGCCATTAATATTCAAAGTTGTCTTCTTTCCTATTTATTAAAAGGAGTTCCCTTTTATAGCAATAATCATCTTGCTTTTCTCTCCTCCTTCTTCAGTTATATTTCTCTGCTGATTAAACTTTTTTTTTTCTGTCTTCAGTCCCACCCTTTTTCTTGAATCCTTTCACTGACTACTTGAACATGCTCGATTTTTCTTTCTCACTGACATACCATCCCTGGGCCTCATGTGTTCCTGCACCTATATAAGCCCATCTACTTTCTCCCCTGCACAGATTCCTTGAATTTAATGAAATTCATTGTCACCATGTCCCATCTATGAAAAAACTCTTTTAAATCTTGCTTCTCTGCAAAATCGCTTTTCTAACTGCTCTGAAATTGCAGTTACTTTTGCTAAAACAAATATTCAATATTCCCATATAAATAATTGAAAGACATTTAATCCTACTGACCATTTGTTTTCATGAAAATTCTATTCCTCTGGTTCCTTTCTTCTTCTTTGGCCACTATTTTGGTTTATTTTTCAGCCTCTACCATCCCTTCCTATCTCACCAATATCATTAGTCTTTAAGATTATCTTCCTTGTCCTCTTCCCTTCCCTCCTTCTGCTCTCTCTTATTTAATATACTAAACATTTACCATTTTAATTAAGCTACCTTACCCACTTTTAATTCCCTTCCCAAGCAGCAAAGACTTCACTTCTGACTTACAAGCAAAAAAATAAGGGATTCAGATATACTTATCTTGGCATCTTATTCTCTAACTTATATATTTATATATAGTTATAGTTTCTCATATATTAATATTGCAGAAAAGATGTGTCCCTCCAATCCAAAGCTAATTCCTCTCTCTCTGCTGTGGATACCACCTGCTCTTATTTTCCAGGAACTGTAATCCATCAATCCTATCTACTTTACTTTTTATCCTACGATTATCTTCCTTCACTGAGACTGCCTGTCAACTCAGGTTATATTCTTCTTATCTCATTCTCAGAAATCCTCCCTCCACCTTGAAACTCACTTTATCAAACATCTAGCATATCTTGTCTCCTTCACAGAAATGTTTTTCAAGATATATTCCACTTGCTGTGTCCATCCGCCAACTTTCATTTACACCTTAAATCACAGACGTCTTGTTTTCACTCCCATCGCTTCACCAAACCTGCATCCTCTGCGATTGATTTCACTTGAGAATTCAGCAGCATCCGGAAGCCTAGGTCTTGAATATTTCTCTCCCTTATATTTGGTAAATAGAACTTTCCAGAGTTCTCCTTTTGTTCAGAACAATCTTTCACAGCCTCCTTTACACATTTCTCTTCCTTACTGCCTCTTTAAATATTAGTGATCTCAAAATTATGCTTTCAATATTCTTTTCTTATCTCCTTTCCCAGCCTCTACAATATATATCATCCATGTTGATGACTTTAAATGCATCATTTATTGCTGATTCCACACAAATTCATGATGTTCTGACATTTGTGCTATATTTATGATCCATACTGAGAGCTGTCTATGCAATATAATTACTGAATGTTTTATAGTACAAACATTTCAAATTCACTATGTCTCAAGTTATTGTTTGTCCCTAAAACATGTTCTTAATATTGCCCCAATCTTATTTAAAGTGCTGTAATAAATCTTCACAGTCATTCTTGATTTTCACTACTATATTATTACCTTTTTAGTGTTTATAGAATATGCACTATGCAACAGTTTTTATGGTAATTTTTATAGAATTACGATGAGATATAGTATATGCATATTCACATATATTGTATATAATGTATATAATATAAATTATGATACATTATACACAATATGTAACACATGAGTTTTATATATATATATGTATAGATACATACACACACACAGTGTGGCTGTACTTTGTTGTCTATTAGTTTGTAAAACTCAGTCTATTTCTCTCCACTGCTTACATTCTTTTCTCTTTGACACTCTGCCTCCTCATGTTATTGCAAAGCTTTGAGGAATGGTAACATATGTTGTAACTGAAAGTTCTAATTTTAGGACATGATGTAGGATCAGTGGATATCTATAGGATCACTTTGCTTTAATAAGATTGAGATAATTTCACTTTGAGTTAGAAATAATCTAATAAACGAAGATGTACAATATTCATCTCCCTATCACCTCATTTTAAAACTCAGTTCAGTTTACTGGAATTCAGCTAGTAATGACATCATATATGTGAAATGAGGGAGTTGTAGCTCACAATAGTTTTTTGATGTAGGAAAGAAGGCTTTTTATAATTAAGTTTATTTAGGACTCAATTGTTATGCCTCACAAGAATTTAATTTAAATAGCAACCATTGTTAAAGTATTTTGTTCTTATAATAATGGGACAATTAGTAGATGATAGAAATCTACTATGGCTTAAATCCATTCCTATTCGTTTTTTGAAGCAGAGAGAGGAACTCAGAGACTTCTGATGGCATTTTCTATCTATAATCTATAATAAGAATTTGTACTCTCTCAGGCTGCTGAGATTCTGCAGAAATATATAGAAGTGATGTTCTTTAAATCAGTGGGTTACAATTTGGGCTTTGACTGTACGTTCTTTTAAAATTATATTCACGTATTATCATTGTTGAATATTGCCTTCTATAAATGCTGGAAGTCAAAGGTTCTTATTTTGAGCTCTTAAGCGTTGCATTACAAATGGTTCACAAAAATGTCGTTTAGCTATATCTGTCTACTTTATGCTAACAAATGACAGTAGCTTTACAGAATTTAGTATGGTTTTATATTGCACTCAGTTTTCTGTTGCAATAAAGAACTATACTATACAGTGCTAGAAAATCCTTCAAATTAGGCTAGATGTAAGGCTTAATCTGAAGTTAATACCCAGAGTTAGAAAACTCATCAGGAATATATACATAATCATCTGTGCAAACAAGGAGCTAGGAATCTTCCCAGCTACCTAAGACTTGACTTTCTTCTGGTGGTATTTAAACCTACTTTTCACTTTAAAAAGCAAAAATGACTAACATGTCTGCCACTATGGAATATTTTAATCTCAGTTATGTCCTATGCCCACATGACATTCACATACCACCCACCAAACCCTATAGCTGTCACCCCCACAACCTATACACCCTACACCCCCAAGAGCTTCCTTCTTGCCAGCTTAGTTTTAGTTGTGCTAAACCGGCTCAAAAAAAACAGACCAAAACCAAACTATTCAAAGTATCCTAAATAAATAAGTCAAGGTATACAATAAGTGAAATATATCTCCAATTTCAAATGTGGTATTGCGAATTTTATTATTTTAAGAGTATTGACACAAATACCTGTTGCGAATTATTAAATTATTTAAACCACCTTCATCTATGCAAAAGTAATATGAGAGAACATTTTTATGACTTAAAGTGGAACATAAACTTTGCATTTCCACCAGGCATACGTTTGATAAAGTAAAGACTTAAATTGAGTAATACCTTTATAGGAAAACTATAACCAATTTAGCTAATTTATTAACAAACTAAATGTACTTATTTGAAAAACAGAATCTTAAAACATTAGTGACTGCTATCTTCCTTTAAGGTAAAATGTATTACTATTCCTTGAATAGATCAACTTCAAAAGCACTTTTCATATTCAAATTACTGGTTGTACGCTGTCATACCTCCAACTACCCATATGATTTCCCTTTCCTTCCTGTTTTATCTTATATTCTCTCCTTGCTTTGAGCAATAATCAAGCTTTCTTTATGCTGGACCTGCTAAAAAAACGTGTACTTCAATTAACATCTTTTTTTTTTTTTAAGATTATATTTATTTATTTTTTTCCCCCCAAAGCCCCAGTAGAAAGTTGTATGTCATAGCTGCACATCCTTCTAGTTGCTGTATGCGGGATGTGGCCTCAGCATGGTTGGAGAAGCGGTGCGTCGGTGCACGCCCGGGATCTGAACCCGGGCCGCCAGCAGCGGAGCGCGCGCACTTAACCGCTAAGCCACGGGGTCGGCCCAATTAACATCTTCTGATCCATGCTATTTTTATATCCAGGCAAGTAACGTGGTCCAGACATGCAGACCAATTTAGCAATGTTTTAAAATCACCTGGAGTGTTATCAGATTGTGAGAGAAGGCTAGTAATGCCAGAGTCAAGTAATCACTGCTTATTTTAACTTGATCCTGTGGCAAACACCATCAAGGCATAAAATTGAGTCGAAATGAAGAGAATAGTCAAACAAACAGACTTGGAGACATTCTTTTCAATAAATATCAAATGTAGTTAATCCAAGTATTACTTGGGTACTGACTTCAAAACAGATAGATTTAGTGATTTAATTTTTTTTTAAAGTCCAGCAAATTTTTTCTTATATTTTAACAAGGTGGATTTGACTGCATGCTGCATAAATACTTTATCTACAAATGGGTAGATTTTCACACAAATGCATAAAGCAATCGATGACAAGTAAGCACAGAACAACTTGCAAATTCATTGGCTACAGATCTAGAGATGCTGATAAGCCTTTGATTCGCTATTAGTTTGACATGATATATACCATCATTAATATCTGTGAATAATGTACGTGTATGTTTATCTAATTTATTTCAATGTCACATGCCTTTCATCAAATATCAGAAATTCAGCCTATGACAGAATAGTTTTGTTTGTAATTAAGGGTAATTAAAGATAATGTATTAAAGATGATATTATATGATATGAACAAAAACCCTTTTTTATGAATGGGTGATTTATTCTTTAATTCTGCAACGTTTAGCTATAACATTATCTGATGATATTGATATTCACATGTGGATAAAGGTAACCAAATGTGCAGTTCTTTGAATTTTCATTATGTTGGTCGAACTTGTCTCCGACACAGCTTTTTTTTCCTAAATTTACAAGTCTTCAAATCACTTATCTGATCTAAACCAAAATTACATTATATTTCTGAAAAGACTGGCTAATCTGGCACAATACTGTGTGCTCTCAAAAATTCTCCTACTTGACTGACCAAATCCTTAGGCTTTATGACATTTATAATTATTGTTAATGATCATTCTTAAGTCATCTTTCTACTCCAATGGACTATACACTCCTTCGTGGCATAAACCTATTGGCTTTGGTCATTTTTCCACTGTTGGTATCTGATATGCTCAATGAACAAAATTTAATTAGAATAATAACCACAAACACGGGAAAACAGAATCTTTAGAAAAAAATTATTTTAAAAACACTAAAACAAATTCCCCACAAGTTGATCTTTGAAAATAAAAATACAAAAATGTTGCTGTGTCCTCCTGTGTTTGATTTTTAGGCAAGGCAAATTATAATAAGAGTAAAATCAGTTATATTAAAAAATATTTATAAATTATCCTCTCAGTTGATTCTTATTTTCATAACAGTAATTCTCAAGATGTGAAGGTAGAGAAATTCTGCACCACATATGATAGATGGTTTTTTTCTTTTTTTTTCGTTGTTATCTATCTTGTTAGTATTCTACATGGTCATTTTTTGTAAATCTTTTAAGAGATCTGGTAGACAATGACATTAATTGTACAGTTCCTTAAAGACAAAATATTGTCTTGATAAAGAATAGTATCAGTTTAATCTGTTTTTCCTCTCTTTTAATGAAAAAAAAATCACCTGTTTAAGTTGTTAAACAAGGTGGCCATTAGACTGAGGTGGCTCTAATGCCTGGGTAGCCTATGTAAGGAAAACAAAACCTAAGCCAGAGTCAACGCACTTGACCCGAGAAAATGAAACTTAAGAGCAACCAATCACCAACACCAAGGAAGCTTTTTCAAATAAGGCAACTGCTTAAGCTCTAGCCAATCAATAACATCTTTGCTTTGCTTCTCCATCTTCTCTATAAAAACCTCCTCCCTAGCTCCTGTCGTTGAGCACTCCTAGCAAAATTTGGTTTGGTGCTGCCCGATTCTAACGGATGTATGCTCAAATAAACTCTGGAAAAAAAAATTGTAATGTGCCTCACTTTACCGTTTAACACATCTGTGACTTCTGATCATCAAGCTACTTATTCAGTATTCCTAACTTCAAAGTCTCTCAATAATTGTAATCTCATGGTTATATCTTCCTTAAATTTGAGAAATTCTACTTTAATATATTATAAATATGTAAATTAAAAATCCATAAGGTTTTATCCCCAAGCTTTATACAAGTTTAATCTCTGAATACTGAAGACATCAGTTGGAGTGATTCATATATCTACTAGGGCCAGATTATTATTATTTAAAGTTATAGCACCAAAATAGGCCTTTGAAAATCTTTGATTAGCCTATTTTATTACCTTGGCTTGCAGAAAGAGCTAAATTTTTATTTACCACATAATTTCTCAATATCCCCAAACCGCCCAAGGACAGGCTTTACATTTCCCCAAAAAAATCTCAGTTTAGCAGAATAGAGACAAATATAGTATCAGCTTTGAAGCTTGAGCAGTTCCACACGGTGAGATTACAACAATATTAACGGAAGGAAAGTAGGTACAAATAAATAAATAAAGCTGCACTGAATCTTCATCCTTTGACTTACTAGTGTGGTCAGAAAGAGTATTTTGATGTTGGAAATATCCTTCAGTGCTGGTGATTTTTGTAAAAATCATGCTGTTATTTTTGGCGAATTATTTTACTCAGATTTGCACTTTATATATATTTCATTTAACACAGAATATTTTTTATATGCCTCATCCTATGCTAACTTCTGGAGATGCAAATGGAAGATGACAATCATAGCCTCTAATTTTGCTTAAAATCTATATAGAAACCTATATAGAAAACCTATATAGAAAACCTACATAGAAAACCCTAAAGAATCCACCAGAAAACTTTTAGAAGTAATAAACGAATATGGTAAAGTTGCAGGATACAAAATCAACATACAAAAATCAGTTGCATTTCTGTACACTAACAACGAAGTAGCAGAAGGCGAAATTAAGAATACCATCCCATTTACAATTGCAACAAAAAGAATAAAATACCTAGGAATAAACTTAACCAAAGAGGTGAAAGATCTGTACACCGAAAACTATAAAACATTTCTGAAAGAAATTGAAGAAGACACAAAGAAATGGAAAGATATTCTGTGCTCTTGGATTGGAAGAATTAACATAGTTAAGATGTCCATACTTCCTAAAGCCATCTATAGATTCAATGCAATCCCTATCAAAGTTCCAACAACATTTTTCACAGAAATAGAACAAAGAATCCTAAAATTCATATGGAACAACAAAAGACCCCGAATAGCTAAAGGAATCCTGAGAAAAAAGAACAAAGCTGGAGGTATCACACTCCCTGATTTCAAAATATACTACAAAGCTATAGTCACCAAAACAGCATGGTACTGGCACAAAAACAGACACACAGATCAATGGAATAGAATCGAAAGCCCAGAAATAAACCCACACATCTATGGACAGCTAATCTTTGACAAAGGAGCCAAGAACATACAATGGGGAAAAGAAAGTCTCTTCAACAAATGGTGTTGGGAAAACTGGATAGCCATATGCAAAAAAATGAAAGTAGACCCTTACCTTACACCATACACAAAAATTAACTCCAAATGGATTAAAGACTTGAATGTAAGACCTGAAACTGTGAAAGTTCTAGAAGAAAACATAGGCAGTACGCTCTTCGACATTGGTCTTAGCAACATCTTTTCAAACACCACATCTGACCGGGCAAGAGAAACAATAGAAAAAATAAACAAATGGGACTACATCAAACTAAAAAGCTTCTGCACAGCAAAGGAAACCATCAACAAAACGAAAAGACAACCTAACAATTGGGAGAAGATATTTGCAAACCATACATCTGATAAGGGCTTAATCTCCAAAATATATAAAGAACTCATGCATCTCAACAACAAAAGAACTACCGACCCAATTAAAAAATGGGCAAAAGACCTGAACAGACATTTCTCCAAAGAAGATATACAGATGGCCAACAGACACATGAAAAGATGTTCAAAATCACTAACTATCAGGGAAATGCAAATCAAAACTACAATGAGATATCACCTCACGCCCGTCAGAATGGCTATAATTAACAAGACAGGAAACAACATGTGTTGGAGAGGATGTGGAGAGAAGGGAACTCTCATACACTGCTGGTGGGAGTGCAAACTGGTGCAGCCACTATGGAAAACAGTATGGAGATTCCTCAAAAAATCAACGATAGAACTACCATATGATCCAGCTATTCCACTGTTGGGTATTTATCCAAAGAACTTGAAAACACCAATTTGCAAAGGTACATGCACCCCTGTGTTCATTGCAGCCTTATTCACGATAGCCAAGACTTGGAAGCAACCTAAGTGCCCATCAAGGGACGAATGGATAAAGAAGCTGTGGTATATATACACAATGGAATACTACTCAGCCATAAGAAACGACGAAATCCAGCCATTTGTGACAACATGGATGGACATTGAGGGTATAATGCAAAGTGAAATAAGTCAGAGGGAGAAGGCCAAATACCGTATGATTTCCTTCATTAAGTAGTAGATAATAACAACAATAAACAAACACATAGGGACAAAGATTGGATTGGTGGTTACCAGAGGGCAAGGGGGGAGGGAGGAGGGTGAAAGGGATAATTCGGTACGTGTGTGTGGTGATGGGTTGTAATTAGTATTTTGGTGGTGAACATGATGTAGTCCATGCAGAAATAGAAGTACAATGATGTACACCTGAAATTTTTGCAATGTTATAAACCAATGTTACTGCAATAAACCAAAAAATTAAAATGAAAAAAAAAAAAAAATCAAGTAGGGAAGACCGGTCTGCAGCTCTAGTCCAGAAACCTCTGATATAAAGTCTTTTGATACAAGGATGAGAATAGACAGATGTAAAGCCAAGTTTTGCAAGTTTCATTTTATTCTATCAGCCTTTCCAACACAGATTTGGAAGAACATATGCAAAATCGATGGGTAAATTGTTCATTTTCCAACACTGATTAGCATGGTGTTCTCTGCAAAGACGAAAGTTGAAGAATTGACAAATTCATCACATTGTTTCGTTAAATTAATTGTAAGTTTTATGTGAATTGTTTTAATAGTATCTTTGTAACCAGGTGGTAATTTAAAATTCCTAAATGCCTTATATTTATGGGTATATGGATGAATAAGAAGGTTATAGCTCATAGATAATGGATCTGGCATGGCAGTAAACTTTCAAATAACAACATGAAGAGTAGAAGTCAATACAGCAGTGTCTTCAAAATTCTGATGGAGATATATTTCTAACCTAGACTTTCATCAACTATGAAGATTAAAAAGTAAACCTTCTTCAAACACCCAAGTTCTCTAAAGAATTAAAAATCCTCTCACAGATCATTTTCAGGAACTATTGGTGAATATGATCTGACAAAACAAGGGAGGAACACAAGAAAGAAGATATAAAACCAGAGCTGGAGGAACAATCCACCAAAGAAGATAGGTGAAGGAAATTCCAAGATTATGAAAAAAAAAAAGCCCTAAGGATGAGAGCTAAGTAATAAGACTAGAAAGCAATTCAGAACAAACTAAAAGGAAGAAGGATTGCAGGGGAAACACCTCCATCTCCAGGACTGAAATGAACCTGATATTACCTGATTCCATTCTCTGTATTGAAATATAATTTCTAATTCTTTTATGCATGAATTCAAATAGGAAAAGAAAAGAAAACCAAAAATTTAGATTACAAAGTCTCAACTGAATGTTATAAGAGAGGAAATACAATCATATCACACTAACAAATCTTACACAGATATAAAAATTAAACCCTAAATATCTACAAAAAAATTATATAATATGCAGAGAGGATGGGACAACAAGAAGTGTGTCTAGGGGTGGGGGTTGTGGGGGATTATGTATTAGATTGACTAAATGCTAGTTTTCCATAATAAGAATCAATAGACTATGTTTAAAATTGAAGGATCAGGAAATAGCAGAGTAGGTTTTTTGGTGAGAAAAATGGAAATGAATGAAATATAAAACATATAACAGAGTTGCAGTGGTTGACTGTAGCTTGGAAAGGAGTGAGTAAATGATGTAATTTTGTTATAAGCATTATAGCATTATGTGTCTCTAATAATATGTTTTAATTGATAAAATAAAAAATAGATTAAAAATAAAGGAGGGGCCGGCCTGATGGCTTAGTCGTTAAGCTTGCACACTCTGCTTCAGCGACCCGGGGTTTGCGGGTTCGGATCCCAGGCATAGACTTACACACTGCGCATCAAGCCATGCTGTGGTGGTGTCCCATATATAAAGTAGAGGAAGATCGGCACAAATGTTAGCTCAGGCCAATCTTCCTCAAGCAAAAAAGAGGAAGGTTGACAACAGATGTTAGCTCAGGGCAAACCTTCTTCACCAAAAAAAAAAAGCAAATGACTTCATATTTTTAAATTTTTTCTTGAGAAAATGATGTTAGGACATTCTTATTGTGAAAAGCTTCCTGATAAACAGAATAGAATAATGCATTCTTTGGTAGATATTTTTATTACAATTTATGTCATATTCTAAGTCATCATAAATAGAGTGAAATAGTCTGAGATTCCAAGCTATGATAAGGCACTCAATTATTGTGAAAGAAATGAAATCCCATAAGAATTACAATGAGGCTCCTGGCTTGATCAGAGATATGGTTTTTGTTTTTCAGGTTGAGCAGAGGGAGAGCCAATTGTATGTTTACCCAAGTTTTGTTGAACTGAATCTCACCTACCTTTTGTATTTGGGTGAAACTCTCAGAAAACTTGCCATGATGTGCCTTTGTGGGGTGGGTGGAGGGTAGGGGATGGGAATAAAGGGGGAATGGAAAGAGACTTCTTTAACTGACAAATATGCAGAGCTGGAAGTAGAAAAATCCATGTGGTTTATTTTATCTCTTAGAAACTTAAGTGAGAGCAGATAGGGGAATGACAATGGAGTAACATTTTTGTTTTATTCCAATCAAAATTTACAAAGAAAGATAAAATATTTTAAGCATAATTTTTATGAGTGCACTATGTGTTCTGAAATGCCTAATTTCTTCTTTTATACTCTTTTCTTATATAAATAGCAATATACTCCCCAGTGTCTAATTCATTACCTAATAAAAAACTAAAAATATAAAATGTTACATTAAGTTTTTCAGCTTTTATAACACATTTGATTAACAGATCCAAGTGCTTGTTACTTTGCCTTTTAAATAGGTCTTGGGGAAAAAAACTCATTAGAAATTTCACTGGAAATAAACTGTTGAAATCTGTTACTGACTTCTGTCACCCATACAGTTCCTTATACGACACGGCAATAAAAACAAATGAGAGAATAAAATATAAAATCTGACAGACTTGTGGGAAACTGGGAGCTGTAATGTGGCATACGTATGTCATAATAATTTTTCACAGTTTGCATAATAACAGCTTATAATGTCATTTCCCCAGTTTATTTCCCATAATCCAAACCACAAATCTAAAGTATTATTTTCCTAAAGATATGATTTTCACATTTTTTTTTTAAATGAGGAGAGTGGGGCTCCATGAAGTTAAATAATCTTCTCAAGATGGTGGAATTTATGATGTAAAATATGACATCAAGTTAGTGGTCAAACAAGTAATTATACCTTGTCAGTATTTTAATAGAAGCAGTGTTTCTGGCAAAACAGCTTTGTACATTCTGGACATCGAAAGCATATCTGAAATATTTAAGAAAATTTGCTGGCTTTTCCTGTGAAATAAAAATCATCTCAATTTTTCATATGTCTTATATTCTTCTGTAAAGTATGCTTCAATATGTCAGGCAATTATTATACATTTGGAATGTCCTGAGCCATCACATTAGCTGAATCAATGTGACCCCTAATCCGCCCATGAGATTCAGGAGAGGGAAACACATAGTTCTCTAAAATGGGTGTGCTACTTTTTGCCACGTGATTTTGTTTTAAGGGATATATGCAGACAGTAAATAAACAAAGGGACTATAAAGCAGTCACTGGAATCATACCGGAGTGGCAATGTGACGCATAAATAGAAAGATGTTAAACATTTCACATTCTGTGATGTCACTTGAAGTTATGGGGGGAAGGAGTTTTTTGTCTTTTTTTTAATTCTGAAAAAGCAAACTGAGAAGGATGTAGTAGTCCACAAAAGGGGCAATATTTTGAGCAAAATAGCATTGGATCACTAGAAAATGCTTTAAGAATATGGCCTCTTGAAAAACTAATCCTAAAAAACATAGGAATATTAAATGTGAAAGAATAGAAAATACAATGTTTAAAATGCAAAACACAAAGGAGGACACATTTTCTCTGAAAACCAGACGGTTTATAAAAGATTGGAATTCTTAATATAAACAATTAGAATAATTAAAGCAATGTTGTATTATGCAAGTACAGCCAAATATTTCAATGCACTGGGATAAAAAGCCCTGATAAACCATATATATCTCCATATTTATATGGGAAGTTCATGAAATATGATTGTCATAAAATAAAACCCCTGTTTATCTGAAAATCTATTTCCAATATTACTAAAAATTAATATAAATTATATTCAATTTAAAGTGTCTTTGAGAAACTCAGAAATTTTGAGAATCCAAACATGGAGTTGATTTTCCCCTTTGTGCATTAGAAATTCCTGAATTTTACATGTTGGAATGACCACACAGGATAACACTGACTAGATACACTTATTTGGAGAAGAGAAGAAAAAATTGTGTGTTGAATTTTTATATACATTTGTAGAATGCTTTCATATTTTTTAAGACAGCCTACCAAGATAAAATAAATATGCTCGTTTTACATCAAATATGGGGGGAGTGAGACATAGCCATGATGGAGAGCGTAATCAATGCACCCTTAGCAATGTGAAATCCAGACTACAAAGGCCCAACAGAAGCCTTTGTGGAAAAGAAGAAAGTCTGGGTTCACCTCTTGCTTTAGAAGTCTCTGTGGAGATCCATCTTGGATCGACTGGATTTCAGGAAGCCCACTGTGCTTGTGAATGTCATCAAACCAAATCCTCCCTGTCCCTTTAGATGTAATTTGTTCTTGAACATTTGCCTGGGGTACTAGAGCCAAAGACAATTACGTGGAATCCTTCTGGGTTTCCTAAGGAAAGGCTAGAAATGTCAAATAGCTTTCTTCTGAAGTCCAAATTCTGATGAATTGATAGTGACTGCTGGAGACAGTATGTCAAGAAGAATTCTTCAGTTAATTCTCTACACAGCTGGAAAAATGGAGTTATCAATTAGGCAGCATTCGTGCTGTTTACTTGCCAACTCCAAGCTACATTATTCTGAAACCTAGAATCCCTTAGTAGTCTGAATAGTTGGATGGACAGTATCACAAAAGTATAGCCATATATAACATAACATAGAGAAACCAACATTTTCCCCATCTCTGAATTTCAATCATACAATCATTCCATCATTTATAGTTTCACGAAAGTAAGAATATAAAGTTTCTACTGCTATGCAAATGCTATTCGAGATGGTTAATATAGGAAGGTATTGGAGTTTTCTTTATATCAAATTTGTTTTGCATATGATTTAGGCAACCTCTTAGCAGAATCTAGCAGTAAAAGGACCATGGATTGCTTTGCTCTGTATGCTATTTTGTGTAGAGATAAGATTGGTGAGAGGTAGTCAGTACACATAAGAGCTGAGAAGCAATGTGGGAAGAAGCAGACAGTGGAAGGAAAGAGCAAGTGTAAATAATTGGTAGGTCTAAGCCCAAAGGAAATTCTCCCTTAGGTTGGTCTCAGACACTTGGACCCACATCAGTGGAGCTCAGCATGCTCTGGAACTCTTTTATCTCTAAAATCATTCACTGGGTTTTCATACTATTTGATCACAATCTTCCAACATTTTGACTCTATACATCTTTAACATGTCCCTTCTTTTATCTCATTTTGGCTTTGTTCTTTTGATCCCTCTTCTGCCTCATTTTCTGTGTTCCCTTCTTGTTCTCCCTTCTTTTTCTATGCATGGATTATCACTTAAATCACTCTGTTACCAATATTCTCAATTCCTTTGGCTTTTTCATCCAGCAAAACCACCAATCTAGATTGTTATTAATGATACTGGTGCAGATTGGAGCAGGGGGATTTCATCAGCAATGTAGACAGATAAGTTAATGTCTCTAATCACATTCAGAATCCCAGTTTTGCCCTGCAATAACTCCTCCAATTTCTTAACCTTTAATTTTGGCATCTCTTTCCTTCAAACTTCGCCACCTCTTTCTTCCCGGGAAAATAAAAAGGCCATTAGATGAGAATTCACTCAATTTCCTGCTATTCAGCCCACAAACCTACCCTTCTCTAGGAAACTGATTAGGGTTTTCTGTGGACGTGGATGCTGACTAGTGAGGGAGACATCATGGGGAGGGAGCATGGACTTGTGATCTCTGACACAGCCCATCTCGACCATGTTGTCACAATCATGGCTTGTCCCAGTCAGGGGGTTGATGCTGGCAGCATTTTACCTTTGTTTATAAACTGCTTTAGATCCAAAACTATCCTGACAACCTCAACATTCTCACCTGTACATTGTGAGTTCAAGGGAAAGGAGGACTGTAGTTAGTGGCCCGGGATACACAAAGCCCAACCAGTGGATTTTCTCATCTGTGCTGGAGCCTCCGTTACCTCTCACTTCCCAATACCCACAGTAACTCTAACAGTGCCTGCAGTACATTAAACAGTTACAATCTGAATTGAACACAAATTGAAAACAAATTAATCTGATCACAACCTAATGGAGGTAATCATAATTAAAAGTCCTCATCTAAATGTTTCAGGCACTAATATAAATGAGAAATAAATGCACGTAACATTTAACAATTCTGAAATTAGAAATATAAAATTATTTCAATTACCGCTATGAACATTTCCTCTCAGATAAATTGTGCATAAAGCACATTATATTTTTTCAATAGATGCTAAATCTAAGCATGTCCAGTGGAACCTAAATTTTTAGTTATAAAAAGTGTATTTTATATAAAGTCCCTATTTATTCACATCTTCCAGAAATAGATATTCTCATAGAGGAAGATGAGTTGTACTTTTACTTTCACTGAGGTTTTTAATCTGAATTATTATTATTATTATTATTGTTATTATTATTTTGGTGAGAAAGATTGGCCCTGAGCTAACATCTGTTGCCAATCTCCCTCTTTTTGCGTGAGGAAGATTGTCCCTGAGCTAACATCTATGGCAATCTTCCTCTATTTTGTATATGGGATGCCACCACAGCATGGCTTGAGGAGCGGTATGTAAGTCTGCGCTGGGGATCTGAACTGGTGAACCCTGGCCGCCGAAGCAGAGCGTGTGAACCTAACAACCACGCCACTGGGCCAGCCCCTTGAATTATTTTTAAGGCTCTTAAGTACATATACTTGAGTGGCTGTGTGCATAGTAGAGTGAAATCACAAAAATTTCTTTAAAACAAGTCTTATTTTCTACTTTTCACTCAATAGTACATGGTCACTCAATATTTGTTGTTTACTATTTCATTCCTACATGTATATTAAAGTCATAATGAGTAAACATATATTAATATCAAACAATCTTAGGGGATAACATGTTGCAATAATTCAATTTTCTTTTTAGCTCAGTGTTTTTAAGATAAAAATTAGTTTTAGTCTTCATGCTTTTAAACTTTCTAAATTGTATTGATTTCTTATTTGCATATAACAATTTAATTTGTACTTGCTAATATAAGGTACTTATAAGAGTCATGTCCAATTGTGAAGAACAATAGAGGGTAAATATGTACAAAATATCTTCCAGTATGTAGAATTTGTTCCTAAGAAATATTTTTAAACATATATTTAGAAATTTAAAAACATATGTTTTGTCTATAATTGATTTTTAATTCTAGAAAGAAAACGTAGCCTCTTAATCGACGGATTCATTACTTATGCTTTAATTATTCAAAATATTACTGCATTCACATTTTGGCAATCTATACTTCTAAAATATATTATATATATATAAAATACCAAAATTTATACCAATTACTGACCAATTCATTTTATGGCCTCATGCCTGACATACTGGCTGCTCATTTGGATTTCTAAGCTAACTAAATTATCCTTTGCTAAATTAATTCCTGGAGCTTAATTCTATAATGTGATTTGAAAATGTTTATGTATTTATAGAAAGGAACACAGTATACTGTATACATTTTGATGTTGATTTGTATGTGCTACGCATATTTTGACCCAATTCCTTCTTTTTTTCAAAATATGCTTGAAAGACTCATATTTTCTTGAAATTGACAATCTTAACTTAGCCGCTATTCGTGTTGCCAATTATGTGACATATAGACTCCCATGAATCATAAAGCCTTAAAAGGAATGCTTTATTTATTATAGTCTCATGTATCAACTTAGTTCTCTATATTAGCTCTTTAATTCATTTCAAATCTCTGACAATAATGCACTCATCTCATCTTCCATTGTTACTTGATTTTAGAAGAGGGCAGAGGGATGGAAGAAAGAAATAGAGAAATAAAGAGTTTGGCTATTTAAAACTATGGTATTAAAAGACTTAAAAAAATCTTTGTATTTCATTATTTCAAATAATAATAAAGTGACAATATTTAATTGTTGGGTATTACATGTGATGGGTTTCTTTTTCTGTTAGTATGAAACACACGGTTATCACTATTTATATTGAACATTTTTTATCAAAATAACCACAGAATAAAGATATGTCCAGATACTTTTATAGGCTAGGTATTAATCACAAAAAGGATTCACTTAGAGATACTGAAAACAAACAAGCTCATAAACAAAAGTGGTCAGAAAAGCCCAAGAAAACATGAGTACTAGACAGAAAAAGAATTTACAACTTGAGCTCTACTTCTAATGCTCTTCTTATTTGATTTCTTTTCATGGAAACTGAGGCTTATGAGAAAACCCTTAGTTAGTGTTTTATATGTTATATCAGAATCTGGGAGTATTAAAGCAATTGAATAAATGCAGAAATCTGAACCTAGGAAGAGTTTTTGTAAATTCTATTTCTAGGGGTCAAAAATAAATTTTATTACATTAATTGTTGATTGCTTCTGACTTTTATATTTTGTGTGTGATGCTGTATCAATCAGGTTTTTCCAGAGAAACAGAAACAATAGAATCTATCTATCTATCTATCATCTATCTATACATAGGTAAAGAGATTTATTTTAAGGAATTGGCTCATGTGATCCTGGGGTTCAGCAAGTCTGAAATTTATGGGGCAGTCCACCAGGCTGGAAACTCTGGCAGGAGTTGATGCTGCAGTCTTGAGGCAGAGTTTCTTCTTCTTCTCAGGGACACGTCGGGTTTTGCTTTTAAGGTCTTTCAAACGACCACCGACGTTACTGAGAGTTAGTCCCTGTTCTTAATATTAACTGATTGTGTAGCTATTAACCACATCCACCTTCACAGCTGTACCTAGAGTAGTGTTTGATTAAATAACTGGACTCTATAGCCTAGACAACTTTATAGATAAAACTATCACAAAGGGGGGCCAGCCTTGTGGCTTAGTGGTTAAATTCAGGCACTCCACTTCAGCGGCACAGGGATCTCGGGTCTGGTCTCAGGTGCGGACCTACACACTGCTCATCAAGCCATGCTGTGGTGGTGTCCCACATACAAAATGGAGGACGATTGGCAGAGATGTTAGCTCAGTGATAATCTTCCTCAAGCAAAAAGAGGAGGATTGACAACAGATGTTAGCTCAGGGCCAATCTTCTTCACCAAAAAAAAAAAAAACCTATCACAGAGATTATGTATGTATGAGTCATAACAGCATATATCATATTAATAGACAAATTTTCTGTATTCTATTGCTTATGACACTTGGAAGTATTTTTAAAATATTTAGATTTTTTTCTGGCATCACTACTGCATAAGTAGAATCTAATGAAAAAAATAGGTGAGCTTAAAAACACCATTGAAATTTAATGTTTTTAAATATAAGTTAAGTATTCTTATTGCTAAGGTATCTGAATTAAATTTTATTGCTCAGCATATATATATATCTTGTTAACTACTCTATTTAAAATGTAATGATTTTGATAAATACAAAGCATATAATCACTTATGTTTAGATGACTTAATATCCAGCAATGGACTTATTTCCTACAAATAGTCCCAAATTAGCTTTTTTTTCTTTCATTACATAGTATATTTAATGGATTTTTTTTATGTTGGAGATTCAGAACTTTGCTATCTTTTGATGGTTGCCATATATATTATTTGCAACTATTCCAAATTCATATTATAACAAGTAAATCACATCAGACTGATGTATGTTGATTTCTTGGTCTATCTTTGCTTTTAAAATACTTGTAACATACTATTTTTCTCTATACTGGGGTTACATCCAAAAACTCTATTTTAATAGTGTTGTTTCCCCCAAAATGACCTGTGTTAGGCAAAATGTTGTTGTTATTACTATTATTATTATTATTGTTATTTCTATTTACAAATTCAATGAGCAAGAGTCTACTCAAGACCAAAGTATCACTTTGGATGATAAAATAGGAGGTTCATTACCTTTTTCAGGTCACAAGCATGCTGTAGCTATAACGCATAGGGGGGTTAATAAAACTACATAATGACAATCATCTGGAGAATTTAGGATTCTCTAAAATTTGCAGTCCTATTTCATAATTTCAGTGAATAAGGACTACATGTTATTCCCAATATTTTTAAAAACATTTTGCAAATTAACTATTTTATTATTTTTTTTTGGTCAACTATGTCCTTATCTCCCATTGTTTTCAGGTCAAGATGCCTTCATATTTTAAATTGCCAGTTCAAAATATTATGTAAGTAATTTGTTGGCATTGTCACAGAAGGAATTTAGATTCTTATATATATTTTTTTCAATTTACCTTTTCATCAATGGCTACAGAGAGAACTAAGAGATGACCTTGAAATCTAGGCAACTAGATAGGAAACACGAAAAGAAAATCAGTTTGCAACTGCAATGGCAAGGTTTTGTGCTCTTAACAATATTCTGAAACACAAAAAAGCAAGGCAGTTGTGATAAACAATGAGGCAGATGCAGAAAGGTTTCTGCTGTTATATATCCAGAAATGGTAACAGTTTATTGATTTTGACTTGGCTATTTAAATGAGTAAAGAGGACTTTAAAACAATATTTTTTTTTCTATCAGCAAAATTCCTTCTTTAA
Source organism: Ceratotherium simum simum (assembly GCF_057802395.1). Taxonomy (NCBI): domain Eukaryota; kingdom Metazoa; phylum Chordata; class Mammalia; order Perissodactyla; family Rhinocerotidae; genus Ceratotherium; species Ceratotherium simum. The sequence continues at coordinate 25,947,945 of NC_141909.1, read as the reverse complement.
TGTATTAAAAAAGTGAACTAAATGTAATCTAACAAAGAAGCATTTCTTTTAAATCTTACATTCAGAAGGCAGAGTACTATAAACTACTTTCTACTATAATTTAGGCATTCCATAAAGACTTATCTAATAGTTAATTGACTATTTGGAAGATTGATGATTGGTAGAAAAGTCTCCATTCTTGCCCACAATAATAATAGAATTAATCCTAAATTGAAGCATGTTTTACTTTGGTTATTTGCCCTTGCTATTTGGCTACTTTCCAATTTGCAAATTTTAATTTGCATATCTCATAATATACAATGATATTATCAAAATCTGTCATAAATAGCACATTTCTACCAACACACTCAGAATTTATACAGAAATGCTGTCAGGGTTTAAAAAATAGAACTTATCTACCATTTGGGCAGCCAAAAATTATCTAGGGGTGAATGGCCAGGTGGTTTACATGAAATAAAGTCAGAAATATTAATGGTTATTTGTATTTTCTGTTGTCACTGCTATTGTTCTAAATGAGTTTGAGCTGTCCCAAGTCAAAATGTTCACCTGCAAGAGAGGATGGGTTTGTAACCATAGCTGGGGGTAAACATCCATTTCATAGCTTCCTTGTAAGTTTTTCGTTCTTATGACCACTAAAATCTCCAGTTGGAATGAGGCAAGGAAATGAAATTTTTACAAAAGTCAGGACAATTGAGTGGCTTCAGTGCTAAAAACACCAAATGAGAACAGGTTTAGGTATCAGTTTGTCTTGGAGTAGAGGTTTTCTAAGAAGATCTGACTCCACTTTACAGATTTTCTATATCAAACTCTTTGAATGGGTTATCACAACAAACTGGACACCAGGCAGCTTCACTATTTGCTACTGACATGCAGTTTTGAATACTGTAGTCTTCTCTAATTTCACTTTTGGAAGGATATTGAAACATACTGTATCCATGCTTGCATTAAAAATTGTTTTAATTACTTGTGTGAATATGATTTTCTGTCATTCATATCAATAATATTAGCAGTTATACACAATCTTAATAATGTCCTTGAGTATATTTCAAGGTTTTAACCATTTAACATTGATTATTTAAGTGGAAACAATTCTCTGATAGCAATTTCTGTACTGCTGTATTACTTTTCTATTGCTGCTTTAGCAAATTACCACAATTTGTCAGCTTAAAACAACGCACATTTATTAACTAACCTTTGTAAACTGGAAATCCAGATGGGCTCAGCTGGTTTTCTCCTTAGGGTCTCAGAGGGCCAAAATTGGTGTCATCCAAGCTGTGTCCCTTTCAGGAGGTTCTGGGAATGATGAACTTCCAAACTTATTCTGGTTGTAGAGGCAATCAGTTCCTGGGACTGAGGCCAACGTCCCTGCCGGGTGTCAGCTGGTGGGTTCCTATTGGTTGCCTGCATTTATTCTCATACTTTCCAGGTGTCTCCATTACCTCTGCACCACCCCTCACCCCACCAAACAGTAGGTAGATTCCCTCTCAGACTTCGAATCTCTCCAACTTCCCTTTTGCTGCAAATCTCTGCCCTCCTCTTCTTCTTCCAGTTGTAGACATTTCTCTGCTTCGAAGGACTCATGTGATTGGATTGGGCTTACCTGGATAATTCAGGATACTCTCATATTTTAAAGTCCACGCCCTTATATCAGCACAGTTCTTTTTGTCATGTAAGGTAATATTCATAGGTTTTGGAGATGAGGTCATTGCACATTTGGTGGAGGGCATAATTCTACCATGGCTGCAGATCCTCAGCAACTGGTTTGCCTTCTTGTTTACCTTAGCATTTGTTTGTATTTGTCATATTTTCTGAAGTATGATTACGTTTTTCCGTTATCTAATATAGCTTTCCTAAAGTGAAGAAATATTTTGATATTGTTTCTATCTTAACTATAGACTCACTAACATGATCAATGTATTAATTGTAAGAAAACTTGAACCAGATAAAAAAATAAATACCTGAGTTCTACCCAAACAATAGCATTTTAAATTATAAGGTAAAATCAATAGATTGAATATTAAAATACAAGACATTTTCCCTTCCGTTACTCCATTTCCAATTCCCAAGAAAAAGTTACAGGATCTGAAATTCCTTGATGTATTGTCTAAGTCCTCAAGAATGAGACCATGCATTGATGCTGACTGAAATCGAGTGTATGATTGAATATTCTTTCCATACTTAATCAATATTCTGAATGCGCATTGCATTTAAATAGTCAGTTCCTATTTCCTATTTATTCCCTCAGAGGACTTAACATTCTTAGGTCAGAAAAAAACATTGTACCTTTCAACCTTTGCAACTTAAACGTTATTCATAGTCCTATGTTACTGAGTATAAGTACATATTGCAATTAAAAATTTCTTGACTATTATCACTCCAACCACTTTCTTTAAAAATAACATATTTATCAGTCCTGAAAGTGCTTGTTTACAAACAACTCTTCAAGTTTATTTTATTTACGTTTATTATTTTCTAAAATGTATGAAGGGAAAATACTTTTTTTCATGTTTCAGATTGTTTGTTATTAATTTTACTCTACTCTTACCCCATTTTCAATCTCTATAAATTAGGTAAATGTATGTAAACTCTCCATAGTTTTAAAACATGACGTTCTTCCTGATGTAGCTAACGATTACTGAATTCATCGATGAGGTAAAACTCAACTGATTACAACAGTACCTTGTATCTGATATTAACAGTAAGAAACTCCCTGTCTCTATTTTGGGATTTAATTTATTTGCAGTCTGTCCCTTCAGCACCCAGGACATTTCTGGGATGATGGATGTTCTATAAGGAAGGCAGTGTCAAGCCTGCAGATGTGCCTGAATATATGGTAATTTACGGCCTGCTTTCTTGGTGCTAATGTAATGAGCTACATCATATTTGAGGTTCAAGAGGATAAAGAAGCTGTCATTTCAGCAACTTGACATATATTGCTAATAGAAAAATAGGCCATTTTCAAAAGGATAAAAGCCATGCACCAATTTTTCTATGTTATTATATATAAATATAAGTGGAATTAGACTAATCATGTAATAAATTATTTTCTAGTACATTACCATTTAAAACTGATAATAAAATATTTAGGAAAATCAAGAGCTGAGTGAGCACTGATATTTTCTTTCTTAAAACAACTGTATATGGAATATCTTTAAAAGCATCCAATATACAGTAAAGTATTAATAAGATCTTTAATATATACTTTACTAATAATAATTAGTAAAGCAATTAATAATATGTTCATATATGTGTATATACATATATACACAGACACAATGAAGACACCATATTTGGAATTATTTTTCTAAAAAGTAATAGAAATTTAAAAAGAATAGGAATTTAAGCTAAGAAAACACAGTGACAAGTTAGGGAATTATATTTCAGAAGAATAGCCTCTTTCTCTGATGACTATATATATATATATATATATATATATGTATATATATATATACACACACACACACACCTTTGTAAAGTCACTCAAATATTATCTTTATAATGATTTCTATAGTTAAACATGTGGTGATGAATAAATGCATTCTTTTGCTTGCCCAAGTATAAAATCTTTTATGTATGGTTCAAATCAATTGTCATTTTCCTAGTGCTTAGTTAAAATTGTAATTGCCAGTAAGAAACAAAGACATAGCAAATTTATTTCAGTTGTTCAAATATTTAAACATCTCTCATTCTTTTCTGCCTAGGCTAATCTCAGTTGACACATCACTGTCTTATGCTTTTAGTACAAAGTGGGTTTCTGTTAAAACAACAGTAGTTAGGGCCAGCCCTGGTGGCCTAGTGGTTAAGTTCTGCACACTCCACTTCAGCAGCCTGGGCCTGGTTTCCAGGCTCAGAACTACATCACTTGTCAGTGGCCATGCTGGTGGCTGCTCTCATGCAAAAAGAGGAAGACTGGCCACAGATGTTAGCTCAGCGCAAATCTTCCACAGCAAACCAAAAGCAAAAAACCCTGTAGTTATACTACTAAAAACAAAGATTGAGATAAATAGAAATTTTTGTTCGTTAATTTTTCAAGAGTACAACCATAATTCAAATATAACTGCTGTCTAAAAGTCCACTCATTTCAGAGTCTAAGAGGCCATGAGTACAGAAAACAGCAGGTATTCATTTAATTAATAGTGAAGTTGTAATACTGTATGCATTTTGTATAGTGGGCCATACGAAAAAATTCACATTAAGGGCCCTGCCCGGTGGCACAAGCAGTTAAGTGCGCGTGCTCCGCTATGGCGGCCCGGGGTTCGCAGGTTCGGATCCTGGGAGCCCACCGACGCACCGCTTGGCAAGCCATGCTGTGGCAGCATCCCATATAAAGTGGAAGAAGATGGGCATGGATGTTAGCCCAGGGCCAGTCCTCCTCAGCAAAAAGAGGAGGATCGGCAGATGTTAGCTCAGGACCGATCTTCCTCAAAAAAAAAAAAAAATTCACATTAACATTAGATTTTTACTTTACTTACTAGTGCATATTTTCTCATAGCTTTTGATATGTAATAGTATTTCATCACTTTCCCACCCTCGTACAATCTTCTCCATAAGACACTTGTGGACCATTTTAACTAAAATCTTATTTAGTTGCCTTCTCCTTTCAAAAGCCATGTAAAACTGTAAGTACTACAATTTCCTGCACTACTAAGATAAATTACTATGTGGATGAATACAGTTACATTCCCCCAACATTCTGGGTTTGGTACACCTAATCTCCTGAGCACCTAACGTTTTAAAAAAATAATAGTTCTCAATGATATAATTGAACAATTCAGTTTGCAGATTAACTAAATCTTGTTTAATCTTATTGACTACCTGCTGTTCGCTATTATTATTTTGCCTATTTATTCCTATTCTTCACTGCTTCCCAAGCCAAATAGAAGCTAAAGGAAGAGTCTTTTAGATTACATCACTGAGTTAACTCGCCTCTGGTAAAGTAATATCCATAAATCAGGAAAAATGGAATTGGAGAGAAGATATTACAGAGCTGTTGGCTGCTCATCTCTCTAATTGAAAATACTTCTTGCCAATAAGGAATTGGAAGCTTGGTCTCTCAACAAATTATTTTCAAAAAGGGGACTGGTGCCTAGGCCGTATAATTTTCCAGTGACCTTATCAATATTTTATATAAGAAACTTCTACGTGGAGCCTGTGTATAAATATATATAATCGGTCCTAGACAAATTTATGCAGCAGGTAAAAGTCATTCCGTGTTTGTGTCCCAGTTTCTGCTTTCTAAACTCGGATTCACTGAATAGTTTCTGAACCTTGACTATTCTGCTGGCATTGTTCTGGGCATTTTCTAGGAAGCCACCTCATTTAATCTTCACAAAAATCCTATCATGCCCATGGTATTACAGAAATAATAATAAGGGGGCCGGCCCCGTGGCTTAGCAGTTAAGTGCGCGCGCTCCGCTACTGGCGGCCTGGGTTCAGATGCCGGGCGCAACCCGACGCACTGCTTCTCCGGCCATGCTGAGGCCACGTCCCACATACAGCAACTAGAAGGATGTGCAACTGTGACATGCAACTATCTACCAGGGCTTTGGGGGGAAAAAAAAGAGGAGGATTGGCAATAGATGTTAGCTCAGAGCCAGTCTTCCTCAGCAAAAAGAGGTGGATTAGCATGGATGTTAGCTCAGGGCTGATCTTCCTCACAAAAAAAAAGAAAGAAAGAAAGAAATAATAATAGGAAAGTTATTCACCCCTCCAACAGTCTTAAGGGTATGTGGCTTGCCTAAGACTCACAGATAATAACAGGCATATCTAGCAATCAAATTTTCTGAAACCAAACCAACCAAAACCCAGATTTTATCTGTACCAATTGTACTTCTAAAATGTTGAATATACAATAATTGTTCAAGTGAAACATTCACATTTTGGTATAAAATAGCTGGATTATTACTTTTCAAGAATGAACACTGCTCTACTGCCATTAAAATCAATGATGTATTTTGGCATGCCACTGAAATCAGAAGTAATCCCAGTAAAACACCATGATTCTACACATAATTTCTCCCCAAATTTGACAGGAATTTTAAAACCGGGATAAGCAGAAGTGACTGTAATGGGGAAAGTGCTCCAGATTTCCCAGTAACAAAAGGTTATTTCAGTCAGAGTCCACAAAATCTTGGTGTGACACTCTTCTTTTATAAGTTATGTGGAGACACTGAAGCCAGGCTTTTTGGATTCAAGCCCCAGCTCAATCTCATGCTTATGTAGGACCTTGGGGAAGTTGCTTAACGTTTCTGTGCCTCAATTTTCTCATCAGTAAAACAGCTATGACGATAGTAGTATCTACCCCATAAGACCCTAATGGGGATTCAATGACTCAATAATGCAGGTGGTAAAGGTTCTGTGAGTGTTATCTGCTAAGTCTTACCATCTACCACTTCCTAGACATGGATAAAGCCACTTGTAGGTTCATTTCCTTTTACTTTCAGCAAACAGGACTAATAATACCCATTCAATTATCTTCACCTAAATTTCATAATGTCTCTTACCATTATTTCCAAAGGATCCTGCTAAGGACAATGAGATTCTTACTCGAACTGAGGAACTAGAACGCAGGAAGGAGAAATATACCATTACATGTACTTAGAATCTTTTAGGCAACCAAAATGAACTTAATAATGATGTCATTAACTATAAAAAATGAAGATAACTTTTCAACTTTGCATACGATAATACTATAAGGATTAGAATGATTAAATGTTAAGTGTACTACACTGAAGAATATACTTTTAAAAAGTGGATTGTATCAACATATGTATTTATATATTTTTAACTTCTTTTTGTATTTTATTTGATATTTTTATTTTGTTAGTTTGGAGCCTGAATTAAAGTCTATATCTTAATAATATCAAAGAAAGTGAAATCAACAAAGTTAATGCTGTATCAAAACGGATATTACTGATACAGTTGCTAAACTGAAATACCTGTGTAATAATATTTTCCAATTATATTGTCTTCTTGTTGTTTCAGATGTTTTACAAATTTCTCAAGTGTCTAAAGAGGGGTCATGTTATCTCTCATTGCAGTGGAGGTATCCCTTAGGTAAAACAACATTTCTGCAATAGAACAATGACCTTATACATAGTTAAATGTAGCAAATTGAAATTATCTTTTTGTGCTTTTTCTTTTGGAAATGCCTGGGGAATTTAAATCCATAGGATACAACTATGAAAGTTCTATTAGACCAGGAAAGAACTAATACCCAAGCTTCCAAACCCAATCAAACAAAAACAAAAGCAGATAAAAATGTAACTTGCTGTATTACCAAGATATATATGATCTCAAAAGTTATCTGGTTGAAGGAGTTGATAAAGTTAAGGAGCTGTCCTTTTCAAAATCTGTTAAGTGAGACCACGGACCATCGATATTTTGTTGTTCCTGGTCACATCTGTACAATCTATGTATTTTGGAGGAGAGTCCTCTAGTAACTACTGATGGCCTGCTCTGACAGTTGCTGTGAATTTTTCAGACACCGCAGGGACCTGAGTTCACCGGCAATTCTCTTCTCTCCTTAGTGTGTGCTGTCAAGAGATGCTGTCAGATTACGATGGTGGCTGCAATTAAGCTGTCAATGAGTATCTGTAACTCTGGCATTCTCCAAACCTCTCAACACATATGTGATGTCACAATCAGGTTTCAAATTCATTGTTTTTATATGAAATTAGGAGCGTATTGCTGTCTCCTGAAGTTTAGTCATGTTCTTCAGTTTTATAGCTACTTCAGCTCACGATAATAACAATCACCAGGCATCTATCATGTTTCTGGCATTACACTAGTGTCAACACTAATAAGATATATAATCACTGCCTTCAAGAAGTTTATGTTTTTTCAGGGAAAAAAAAGTTTTCCCCTTGATCTCTCTTCACCTTACATTTCTAGCCTCGTCACACAACCAATTCTACTCAGAGGGACAATTTTATTTTAATGTACTCAGTGTTCTTATTATTATTAAAGCCTCTCAAACAAGGGTATGGTTAAGCCAGGACTCTCATACACAGCTGGTGGAATGTGAATATAACAAGAATTCTATGGACAGCTTTTGGAAATCTTTTTAAAATTATAAATGCCGTTCTCTTGAATCCACTCTACTTAACGGAATTTTTTTCTCTGTACATATTTCCTCATGTGAGAAATACGTTATTCACTGTAGTATTTTCTTGTAACAGAAAATGTTGGAAATACTATGAATTTCCTTAAATGACACATCAGATAAACTACAGTCTGTTTGTGTCTATATTTACACGTATACACACGGTATACTATGATATCATTAAAAGCATGAGGATCCTTTTTAATATATAACTGGGGAACAATCTCCATAATACATTGCTAATTGAAAAAAGCAAGATGCAGAACAATGTGTATAGTGTGCTGCCACCTGTATTTAAAAATGGGTCAGGTGGAAGAATATAGATACATATCTGCTTAAATATCTATGGATACACAAGAATCTGTTACACTGTTTCCCCCCTGGGAGGTGAATTGGGAGTCTAGTAGACCTGAAGGGAAGGAAGAGTTCTTATTTTATATTTTCTAAGCCTTGGAAAGTTGAACTATAGGAATGTTTTACGTTAATTACAACCAAAAAACAAAACAAAACAAAATAATAACTTGAAAACTGCTTGCTTAACTTCTTTCTTTCTGAGTCTCTACTAAGTTTCTCATTAGATTAATACCTTTTTGCTCCCAAAAGATTCTAGGGACAAACAGGATGTTAATTCTGTTAGTCCAAAGTGCAACAGTAGGACCCAACATGGATAGGAACTGTATCTTTATTAAGATTCAAAATATTTAAAACTGAAGACATTTATTATACTTGAATGTAGATTCTCTTTGGACTTTTATATTTTTACCACCATTTGTAAATTTAAAAATTACAAATTTTAAGAATTGAATAAAATTCAAATAACACCTGGTCATAAAAACATAAAAGAAAATCAAGGCCAGTTTTGTTTTCTTGGAGCTGCCAAACACAATACTTAAAAGAAAAGACTGGGCTTATTTTGGATGTGAGTGGGACATTGCTTTCAAGTTAGCTATTATCTCCAAATAATTATTTTAGGAAAATTTTGGGATATTTTGATTACGGATCTGGCTAGAACTTGCACTTTGAATTCATTTTAGGAACAGCTGGAAACCTTTACATGATATTTTAAGGACAAGAATCAAATTTTCAAAAATAAGAGGATTAAAATTCTGCAAATGGAAAATTTTAAATAATTTAAACTAAGTAGGTAAACACAGAAATTATTATAGAGTAATGTATATAATGAAATTATTATCTACCAGTATAAAAATAGTTTCAGAAAGCATCATAGTGTTTTTTTGTTTTTTCGTGAACAGTGAGAACACACTGTATCTTATGACCTTTAATAAGCTTGGTTATAGCTTTCGGCAGTCAGCTAAATCTACTGACCCAGGGTGTTATCTTAAATTCACATACCACAATGTACTTGTTAACCATGAAAATTTTACCCCCATTATTTTGGTTAACATATCTTTATGATTTAGTTCTTGTTTATGTGTTAATTTTATACCCAAGGTCCTGCACTTCATGAAATGAGTGCCATAGTCCATCTGTAGCCACGAAACATGCGGCCCTAACTATCCCAATTTAAGTTACAATCTGAAAAACAGATTAGAATTGGAGCTAAAACAATTAGCTGGCCAATTTGTTTAAATATGAATAGTTAAGTACAGTTTACCTTCTTAAGTAAGGAAGAGATATGGCTGACGGTGGCGGGAGAAATGGCTGTTTATCACGTATACATGGAGAAGAGCAAAATTATAATTAAATTCAAGTTGTGGATGATTTTGTGATATAATTTAGCTATTAGTAGAAGGATAGTGATTTTTTAGAATTTTCTCCATATTATAATTTCTTATGTACCTTGTACTTAGAAAAAGAAGAACAAAATTTAATGAGAAATGGAGAAGGTAACTTGGTTTTTGTTAATGTCTAATGTGTGCCAGGCACTGGCCTAGCAGCTCTTCATTATCTAATATGTTCTATTACTTAATCCTAGGGAGTAAGGTATCTCATTCATTCATTCATGCAACAAATATTAGTGAACACCTACCGCTATGTATCAGAGGTCTAGAAATAAACAAAATAAACAAACAAATCCATGTTTCCATGCAGTTTATAATCTGGTAATAAAATAATGGCACAAATATCATCAGTAGATCAATGAATTATGTATATACTATTTTAGGCACTGAATGTATCTGTGAAAAGGACAACACGATAAGCAGACTGGTAAGAGCTGGGTGTCAATTTTTAATAAGATGGTCAGGTTTGAGCTCACTAGAAGGAACATCAAAAGCTGCAAGGGAGAAAGCCTTGCAGCTATTTAGGGGAAGAGTGTTCCATGCAGAGGGAAAAACCACACAAAGGCCATATCTCATGACATCATTTCTGACCTGTTTGAGGAACAGCAAGGAAGCCAGTGTGAGTGTAATGAAGTGAGCAAAGAAAACTACTTGGAGATGAGATCAGAGCAGTGAGTGCATGAATGGAGGGGATTGGGCAAGGGAAAAAGCTGTAGGCTATGCAGTCCATTGTAAGGACATTTCAGCTTTTACTTTGAAATAAACTGGGGAAATATTGTAGGGTTGTGAGGAATTATAGCATCTAACATTTGTATTAAGAGACTCTTTCTAGGCTAATTTTCAAACTGATGCGGGAAAAATAGCATGTCAAATTCTTCCAGGACACTCAGCCCCTGAGATGGAGATTTGCATACAGGATGTCTATTGAGGAGCAGTGTCAAGAACAACACCTGTGAGGAGTGAGGAGCGCAGGATTGGGCAGAGGAAGAATTTCAGATGCCATAGTTACAGCAAAGACCTCAGCTGGTCCCAGGATGCTGTGGAACTGGAATGTCCCCATTGAATTCCTTCAAATTGGTGGTGCAGGTCACCTCCAGGGAGAATGCATACGCTTAGGAAAGGCAGCTACCTTTGGTTGAGGGAAAACGTTTCCCTCATTTTCTTGTATGTTTCCAGCAGATGTGGAACTGAATGTATTCTTTCTGAAGGAGAAACCTGGGCAGTGCACAACAGCATCCACTCTAGTGCACAGGAAGGAAACAGAGGAGTTCTAGGGTATTGAAGTGAGCCAGGAAAGAGATTACGATAGCTTGGACCAGTATGGTGGCCATGGTGGGAGAGAACACTGATTTGATTCTAGATATATTTTGAAAGTAGAGTCACCAATGTTGTCTGAGAGATTAAATGTGGAGTGTGAGAAAAATTGTACAGTTAGGAATGACTCTGAGGTTTTTAAGCTGTGCAACTATAAAGGAAAGACTATCCATTAACTGATATGGGAAACTTGAAAGTAGAACAGGTCAGAGTGAGAAAGTTAAGAGCTCAATTTTATGCATGTTTGGGGGATATCTATAAAATATCCAAGTGGAAACCTCTTGAAAGCTGGTCAATGATTTCCTGCAGACATCTATACTGGATAAAAAATTGGGGAATCATTAACATATACATAGTATTTAACTTCACAGGACCAGGTAAAATAAACAGGGAAGTGACATGAACAAAGGAGAGAGGGTGGATTAAACCCCAGGCAATTAAAATTAAAAGGTCAGGACAAAGTTGAAGAAAGAACAAGGGGACAAAAAAGAAAATTAAGAAACAGTGAGGTGGGAAGAAACCAGCATAAAACTGTGTCCAAGAAGCTGATTGAAGAAAATGGTTCAAAGAAGAGTGATTAACCAGTGCAAATGCTTGTGAAATGCTAAATAAGAAGCAGATTGGGAATTGACCATAGGACTTCACAATGTGGATGTCAGTCATGACCTTGACAGGGGCAGTTTCATTAAAAACACAAGCAGAGATTTGATTGGAGAGATGCAAAATAATTGAAGAGAATGGATAACGGCTAATGGAATATTGTTTCAAGGAGTTGCTCTAACATGGGAGGAAGGAATTAATACAGTGGCTAGTGAGATAAGTGGGGACATAAAGGTTTTTTAAGATGGGAGGAATTATAGCATATATTTACACTAATGAAATGATCTGGAGAAAAAAATGGGTGATGCAGCATAGAGATAATTCTTGCTGTAGATAGTTCCATTCATTGATTAGGTCAAAGGTAAGGGGATCTAATATAGAATCATGTGCGTGTTTGTGTTTTTGTGAGGTAGGGCTAATAGCCTTAATAATGAAGTCCAACTGTCTATAGCAGCAGGAGAGAAGGCAGAGTATATATTGCTAAAGAGATTGATATGATGGATGATATGGGGGATATATTGACATTCTCAGTGAAATACTTAAGGTCATCCACTGAGAGAGAATGACAGAAGAGGCAATAATTAATGGCTTAGGATGATGAGAGGGTACATGAAATAGAGAAATACATATAATTGCTGGTCAGTATTAAGGGACAATGTGAGGTTCATTTACAGGAATTTAAAGTGAGGCTAGTCAACAGGCCTGTAATTGTTTTCTTCTTTTCCAGCCACAGTTAGCAGGTGCAGCCTAGGTAGAGAACTGGATTCAGTCGAAGTCATGGCTTTGCCAAATAAATCAGCTGAAGAGCACTAAGGCAGTTAGAAAAGGATAGATTACAAATACCGACCAGGGAACTTAACCATGATAAGAAAGGAAAAAGGTGATAAAATGTAGAATCAGTGGAATTTAATCCCAGTTGAGTCAAAGGATTGTTGGAATATTTATTTATTTATTTATTTATTCATTCATTCATTCATTCATTTATTTATTTATGAGGAAGATCAGCCCTGAGCTAACATCCATGCTAATCCTCCTCTTTTTACTGAGGAAGACCGGCTCTGAGCTAACATCTATTTCCAATCCTCCTCCTTTTTTTCCCCAAAGTCCCAGTAGATAGTTGTATGTCATAGTTGCACATCCTTCTAGTTGCTGTACGTGGGATGCGGCCTCAGCATGGCCGGACAAGCAGTGCGTCGGTGCGCGCCCGGGATCAGAACCCGGGCCGCCAGTAGCGGAGTGCGCGCACTTAACCACTAAGCCACGGTGCCTGCCCGGATTGTTGGAATATTTAAATGCTGAAAACTTTTCTCTCTCAATGTAGCAAAGACTAAGAAGAGAGTAATTCAATGAAAAATGAAATACAGATTGGAACAAATACAAGCTTGATTTACAACATACTATCTTGAATTTTCCAATCTTAATTCACCAGGTGACAATCAGTTCTACTAAGAGGTGTATCTCTGGCATTCCAGTAGCATCTTACCACTTTCTTAGGTATTAATCAAATCTCACCATTTTCTCTTCCTTGTCACCTACCTAAAACATTCACAAATTGTATCTTCAAGAACTCACTTTCTTGCTCATATTCTTCCTGTTTTTTACCTTTTTAAAATCAGAGGAAAGTCAGTGGTCTGGTTCCTTCACTCAACTGTACACTTTCATTTGAAAAGTGCCATTAAAAGGACCATGTTAAAAGTTACGGAGGGACTTTCATGCTTCCCAATAGAATAGGAACATCACCATGGATTTCCTCAGTTCAAAATCATAAAACCTAACGTTATTTAAATTGTTCAGTTAAGTATTCTCATAAAATCAACATTTTATATGTACCCATACAGAAAGTGATGTCCCCAAAGATTATTAAACAAGTAAATGGCTGATTTGAGATTTAAAATCTCAAATTCCCAGATCAGGAAGTTGTTTCCACTAGACTCTAGTGAAAATAAATGATAATAATATTTAATAATACTTTGTATTTCATTTTGTTAAAAAATACAAGCAGATATTTACTTTAAATTTTTTTCAATTGTGGTCTAAAATAGAAATGGGCAAATTGTGAATTATTCCTATGTACATGAATTTATATAATTATATTTATATATAATTTACATATTTATATATATAATTTATACAATTATATATATTTCATTTGGTTTAAATTTCAATAAGCTTTGAATGTTTTCTCTAAGTTTTGAAATGAACCTGATGATCTGACAATGATTAGTTGTAGGACGGGAAAATTCTAGTCACTAGCCAGCTTGCTCTGTCACTTCGATATTTCAATAAGTCCTGGAAAAAAAGTAGGCCAGTTTTTCTTCTCTGTGTCTCAGCCTGTCTCCATTTCTTTTTTTTCCCCTCTGTGTGTTTGTGTTCATGAGCATGTGTGTATGCTCACACATTCAGGTGTGTTTGTCTGAGTGTTTGAAGCAGAAAACAACAAAGAAAAGGGAAAAATGTTTCAAAACTACATCTTGCATGTAGGTCAAACAGAATTGAAGCAACCTGTCAAAAGGGTGTCAGTTTACCCAGATTTCAGCATAGTTATGTCCTTTCCAGATCTCTCTTAGTATTACTTCTATACTCTCGTCATACCTACCAAACACTTTAGAGAAGCAAAATGTCATGTTTTTCCTCTGAGAATAAAAGGTAATCCTAAATACATTGTTTACTAATGAGTTAAATCACAAATTTAATATTTTGCAAAGCATTACAGTAGAATAATGACAGTTTAAAAATTTCAAAGATACATGAAAATAAAAGGAAATGTATGAAATGTGTTAAAATGGATGCTCATGATATAGGAGGTAAATGGCAGTAAGGAATGGGATATTATGAAATGATTATGTGTATATATGTATTTATATACATATAAATGAAGGTGAAGATAACGACTTGGATAGGACCAAGGATAATAGTGAAACCTGAAAAGAGGCATACAATTAAATCAACCCTCTGTACTTAATATAAAAAGAAAATTTTATAATTGTACTCATTTGTGGTTTAATAGTATTAATGATAATATTAAGTCAAACGAAATGAAATTGCTGTATTCATAGGTAAAAACAGTCAGATATTGGCAATTACATGTTATTTCAACTTATCCTAATAATAATACCTTACATTTACCTGGGATATTATACATAGAACATTTCATGCCATCCTTACAAAAATGCCATGCTAGAAATGATTGAATTGACGCTCAGAGAAGTTAAGTTGCTCAAAGTTAGAGAGCTATTTAACATCAAATTAGATTTTTTGCGTCATAATCTAATTTTCTTCCTACTATAAACCTTATGAAGGTGTTTACAGGCCTGAGTTCTAGCCCTTGTTCTGCGGAGTAATGGGGAGAAGTCTTAGATTTTAATATCTTTATCTATAAAAGGAAAGATTGGATTACATGACCTGATTTATAACTCATAAAATCTGTTAAAGATCTCCAAGTTGATTTTTGTCTTTTTAATAAAGGTATCATTACTATTATTTTTGCATTTACTGGGAATATGAATGTACTTCTTTACTCATTACACTGCTAATTAGCAGACTGGGTCATTGAGATATTGGATAACATTAATCTCTCATACTGTTTACTATAACTAATTCTCCAAAAATCTGCTTAGGTTGAAAAGTAAGTGAATCATCCAATAGTAAATTCTGACATTGCTGCTATTTTCTTTATTAAATGATCTTGTTCAATAACCTATAGCAGTGGCATTCACCCATGTTTGGGTGGTAAAGTCTTTGATTTCAAATGAAATTTTATGCAGAATCCAATATTAAACAGATTCATATAAGGGTGTGTTCTTGTTGAGGTAGCAGAGGATGAACTTGGGCTATTGCTTCTGTATAACTGTATATAAACTTCCCTGAAATCCTGAGGCTCCAGGAAATCCAATTTGATAACCACCATCCAATATTTGTACATTCTGTTGCTTTGCACGTATAAGAACCCTAACTAAATCTTCCATTGTATTTCCTTTAAATTTCAAGATTCAACATAGCACTTCCAAACTGGCTCTGTGTTTCATAATCTATAAGAAATAGTTAAAAAAGCATAAGATCCTTCAACACAAATATTCTATGATGTTACGAATTTAGTATGATTAGAAAAATGCCAAACAAATGTTTAGTGCGTATGCTAGTCATTCAGTGTACTTGATCCTCTGAAAATACATTGTAAAAAATCTGTTCGAGACAAACTGTTGATCATCACTGATATTTCATATACAGAGTTTGAAATTCTTATATGATATTTGTTACTGTCCCACACAGTGGGCCCGTCTCACAGTGAACACTGACACCAACGTGGAAACATAAGGAAGAAATCCTCCACTTACTATCCATTATTGTAACAGTACCCCGAGGGATGTGAAAAACTTTCAGCACTGAATATAAAAAAAGAATGTTTTCACAAGACACAAACTGTTTGGCATATACTCAAAGAATATGGAGATTCAAGGTTAATTATGTTTTCAATAAACTGTTCTATTTTGTTAAGAAATGTTCCTCTTTATTCTGAGAGTGTTTTTCCTAGCATCTTTCATCATGTTGAATCAAGTAAGTCATTCTAACTCTTCTGTATTGTCTAAAGAACCAATTCAGAAATAAAATTAAATTATAAAAGAAGAAATTACAAAAAAAAGTATTTTAAAATATATTTTTCATCCAATGGAAAGCCCTCTGGTCCTCCTAAAGACCAACATCTTTCTCTCATTTTGAAACTTGCTTTTTTAGCAGCTGAACAATGGTAAGCACCTGGCACTGTTGTACCATATCCAATTTCACACACAGTGTTGTGTTCTAATCAAACTTTGTTAAAAAGACAGATAGGGGGCCGGCCCGGTGGCGCAAGCGGTTGGGTGCGCGCGCTCCGCTGCGGCGGCCCGGGGTTCGCTGGTTCGGATCCCGGGCGCGCACTGACGCACTGCTTGGCAAGCCATGCTGTGGCGGCGTCCCGTGTAGAGTGGAGGAAGATGGGCACAGATGTTAGCCCAGGGCCGTCTTCCTCGGCAAAAGAAGAGGAGGATTGGCGGATGTTAGCACAGGGCTGATCTCCTCACAAAAAAAAAAAAAAAAGACAGATAGCAGGCCGGATTTTGTCCATGGAACATAGTTTACTAATCCCTACTTAAAGAGAATCTTTTAAAATCGATTTTATATCATTCTTTTATTAACTCATCTATTCATTCAGAGGTGCAGAAAGGGAAAAGGGCAAGGCATAAATAAGGACAGAGAAATGTGCAGTCTAAATAAATGGTGCAATCTAAATAGTGTGTAATAGTGAGTAATAATAGTAAGTTCATCAGGGATCCTCGAACTGTAAGAGGCTGAAGGGAATAAATTTATAGAAATGAAATTTACCTATTTCAATCTTATATACACAGAAATGGGTTGAAAAATTTATAAAATCAGTCAGTCTTTTCCTCACAATTCCCTCCATATAGCATTGCATGAGGGTAATGGCTCACTCCTCAACCAATGAATATCTATGTGGATGACAAAGCCAAAATCTCCCAGTAGTGCCAAGCTGCATGCCACAGTAGCATATTATATTTACTCCCTGTTCTCTGTTGGCACTTGTTCTGGAATCTGACAATCATTTCATTTCCCAGGGCTACAATTTCCTCACCTATGAAAAGAATAGACTGGATTAGATGATATCTAAAATCCCTTCAAGTTTTAAAATTCTATTAAATAACAACCCATTTCTTACCTGATATCATCAGAGATCACAATGGAAATTTTCTGTCCCTTTTTGTCTTTGTAATAGCAAATCTCACATTAAGTTTTTACTCACGTCTAATGCTGCCATTTTACCAATCCTAGGCTGGCTACTCATTTCCATTCTTACGTTTCTATTTTTTAAGTGTCTTTTTTTGTTGTTGCTAACAATGAAAAATCATAAAAGATTATGAAGTAAAAAAAAGAAGGTAAATAAAGAAAGGATCAATGAAGTAAAATAAGTTTTTAAATAACACAACTTGAAAACTTTTCCTCTCAAAAAATACCCCATGAATAAAAATCACATTTTTTTTTTTTTTTTTAGTTTTCCTCTTTGTTGAACTACTTTTTGAATCTGTGGAAGAACATCAACAAAGGAGGCAGTCCTTGAAGCAGAACAATTGACAAATAGCTCCTCTAAGCAGCTGACAAAGACGCCATTGTGCCACCGCACAGCAGTTGGAAAATTTAATGAGGAAGAGAAGTAAAGAGTCAAATAATTGACTTTTTAAGAAACGAATCCCTTGAAAATTATGAGGAAGTTGTGGCATCACATGTAGTACACATAACAGGTTAATATTATTAATCTATTAATGACTAAAAGCATGGCCAGAGAAGCAGTGCATTGGTGCGCACCCGGGATCCGAACCCGGGCCGCCAGCAGCGGGGCGCGCGCACTTAACCACTAAGGCTCTAGGCAGGCCCCCACATGGGTAAATTTTAAAGAAAGGGAGGGATAAAAATAAAAAGAGGGCAGATTAAAAAATTAAACGTACATTCATAAGAGCACTTTTCTTTATCCTGTCTTCAATTATAGAATTTCTAATTGTGAAAAATAAACATTATAGACATCCACAAACTAAAATTTTTCATATATTACTTTCTTTATGTGCTAATTAAAAATAAATGTTCTTCCATCTAGTTCTGTTATGACTCAAATTTAAGTTTATTTATATATTTTGAGTAGAAGTAAAGAGACTATGGATAGAATGAACTCAAACAAAAACATACCTAGAATTAAAACTTCAGTCTTCTATCCTTTCAAATACTGGGATGATAGATGGGACCCAAGAGATATATGAGTAAATTGAAGGTTGCTACTAGACGTAATTGATGTTGCAGAAAGAATGCCAAAATTGGCTGTGGAAAACCTTGGTTCAAATTCTGGCTCTGTCTCTTACCAAACACTCAACTTTGTCAAAATTATTGAATCTTGTATTAGCTGTAAAGTTGGACTAACCATCTGCCCCTCATACTTAACAGTTGCTATGAAGTTCAAAAGAGATCATGTATATGTAAGAGTTTTAAAAATGGTAAAATGCTATAAAATTAGAAGTCAGGCTCGTCTGGAAGCACAGAGAAAGAGAAATGAATGGACTGAGAATCTGCAGAATTGAACTGGTTGCTAGTTCGGGTTCTGTCTTTAATTAACCAGGTGTTTTGGGTGAGTCATTCCCTCTGGATCTTAGATTTCTCTGTTGGAAAACAAGGAACATGTTGCTCTAGATGGTCTCTAGGATCTTTGGCTTGAAATTCTATAATTTATACCAGACAACGTTTTTTCAGGGTCTGGTATCTCTGTCAACATATCTTCTTCCTGAGTGAATTCATCTACTCCTGAATCAGCATAGCTATTTATGTTATTTATTTTTAAATTATAATCTTTGACTACTACGTTATAGGCTATTGAGCCCTAGTCTTTATCTCCAGTTCCCAATTCTTTCCAAAGGTCAGAAACCGTCCCTTGCATATACTAGAAATACATCACATACTACAGATGAAAACAATTAAATTGCTGTTTCACCTATCTCCAGAAATCAAACAAAAATATGCTTCCTTTGCAATTCCTCACTCAATTGGTGGCACTAAAAACCATCTTAGCAACATGGTTCTACAAAAGATAAAGAAAGAGAGAGAGAATCCCTCTTGACATTTCTTTTTCCATCATTCCCTTATCCAATTAATTACATGTCCTATAAAACTCAGTTCTTTAAATATTTATTTGTTCTACACAGGCTACATTTTCTAAAAGATAATATCAAAACAAGCCACTTAGGAAAAACTCATAAAAATAGAAATAAATAACCTAAAAAGAGAAAAAGAGAAATATCCCTATAATCCCATCTCTCAAAGCTAAACATTGTTAAGTTTATAGTACATCATTATTTTCTATACATTTATAAATATATAAGTACTATTATCTTATGAAACTAAAATAATATTTATAATACTTGGTAAATTTACTTACTATATAATTAAAAATGAATATCTTTTTGTGATTTATATATGAATATATATTTCCTAACTCATTCTTTTCAAAAGCCATATAGTAATTCATCCTATTAATGGGCATTTAGGTTGCTTACCATTTTTATAACATTCGAAAATTATTGGAGTGAATATATACCTGTATATATTGAGAAAGAAAATATATATTCACGTATATGCATATACATATATACAACATATGTGTAGACAATATATGTATACACATTGCACGCATTAGTCCTTTCTTTTTTAGAAGGTAAAACTTCCACTTTTAAAAAATCTGTCTCTCCCTTTCATTCAGTACCATCCTAATTAAGAAACTTAGTGTCTTTTCTCTGTTACCATGACAATTTCTTAACTGTTCCTAATGCTTACAAGCTTTTGGTCTTTAAATCTGTTTTCCACATCACCAGTCAAGTGTTTTATTTAAAACAGAAGTGAAAACATGATGGTGCTCTGCTTAAATGTGTTAATGTCTTTCAGACACCCTGAGGATAAAGCCAAGCTTCACAGATTGCCTACAAACCCTCCATGATCTTGTTCTCTCCAGTATTAGCCAATGTCATCTCTCTTGCTACTCCCTGGCTCCTAATTCAATTATAACATTAGTCATTTACATTGATTCCGGGCAGAATGGGTACGGTTACATGTGCCTACAATGCCTTCCCTACAGTTTTTGACTGCCTTACTTTTATTTATCCTCTAAGGCTTAGTTCAGATGTGATGTTTACCAGGAGGCTTTTGGTAAACCCTCAGACTGGGTTATGTACTCACTTTATGCATCCTTCACTCTCAAAGTCCTATCACCACTTTACCCTCTCGTTCTAATGTTCTCAAAGGGCAGGGACTGTATGTCATGCCTAATCCCTGGCATTCTATAAAGTATCAGTAATAGCCTACTGAACTTAATGGAGTTTAGACATTCAAGATTAACAAAATCTTAGGTTAATCTAGACTTTGTCAGTTGTCTGAAGAAAATTCTAAAGTATAAATTGCCCTAAGTTCAGAATTAATATCCGTGAGCGGCACCTCGTAGCCTTCTAAGCCCTCTCTATGGTCTCTCTAAACTCCCAAACCAAGCCTTTTAGTCCATCCGTCCACCCCACTCTGGCCCCACAGAAGCCAGAACTAAGACCAAGCCTACTGGGGAAGAATCTAAGCTTTCTAAAGTCAAAAGACTACAACTTTACCTTTATTTTTATTTCACACTTAACAGAGTACTTCATGTTACTTTTACTGAGGATCAGGTGCCCATAAGGGGAATGAGGGAAGTAAGAATGATCACGTGAGATTAAACCTGTAGGATCTTTACAAAGTAGACCATAGCAAAGGCTTATCTGACAGTAGGGAAATGTCTCAAATGTATTTAATAGAGAGATAAATCATTCGTCAATAGAAGAAAGAAAGAAATTTTAAAAATTGAAAAAATAAAGTCTTAGCAGGAAATTTGGTTTTGCCCTTCAATGTAACTGTCTAGGAAGAAGGATTCTTAGCTGTGGATTCTTGTGGATCTTTGTAGATGAATGCAAATTCAAGCATCATTAAACTTTTCAACCATTTTTGTTATTCTGATCCCACACTCACACAATGGGGGACTCTTCAAAATAATTAATAGCTCATATAACTTGGGCACTAAGCAACAAGTGCTACACTCAACCTGAATGAAACCAGCTATAGACAACAGCTATGGTCACTCAGGTGAATACTGGCTGGACATCAGCTTTGTTACTGTATTAGTTTCCTAGGCCTGCTGTGAAAAAATACCATAAATTGGGTGTCTTAAAACTATAAAAATTTATTCTCTCGCAGTCTGGAGACTAGAAATCTGAAATCAAGGTGTTAGCTGGGCTTGGTCCCTCTGAGATTGAGTAGAATCTTTCTTTGCCTCTTCCTAGTTTCTGGTGGTGACAGTCGGTCCTTGTTCCTTGTCTTGAAGTGGCATCACTGCAATCTCTGCCTCTGTCACCACATAGTGTCCTCCTTATGTGTGTCTTTCACGTCTTATACAGAGAAGAGTCATACTGGATTAAGGGACCACCCTCTTCCTATATGACCTCATCTTAAATTAATTACATCTGCAGATACCTTATTTCCAAATAAGATCGTATTCACAGATACTAGGGGTAAAGGCTTCAACATAATTTTGGGGGAAAATAATTCAACCCGTAACAGTTACCAAGCAACTGTCTTCTTTCAATGTCATCTCAGGTATAACTTACTCCTTGGAATGTATTATGGCATGGAATTTCAGAATTGTTATTACTGACAGAACGTTTGTGAGTTACTTTAAAAACTGGAAAATTTTCTGAGAAAACTGCCAATACAGATAGGCCATTCAATATATGTAGCCAACGGTAATTTCCTTAGACTACAAGGTTCAAAGACGGAACTTGGGTCTTGGAATATTCTTTCAGGTAATAAATGTCCTGTTGAGAGGCCTTTCAGAAGACACTAAAAGCTTGTTAAATTGCTATGCTAGATTCACGTTAGGGGGTGCAAATATTTAGTACATTTGTTGAATACGACAAAGAGGAGAAAAAAGTTATCAAAAACGAAACTTCTTGCCATAAAAAGTATTAGTATGATAATAAGTCAGAAATATATGTTCCGTTAAGTACAGCTTTGAAGCTTCACTCACAGCCAAAAATATGCCCTTAAGTTTCTCACTAATTATACCCCTGAGTTGTCACAGGAACAGAATGAAGATCTACCCATCTTATCTGCAATATATAAAAGTTCTTCATGTTTCTTTCATACCGTATCAAAGATACTCAGTTAACAGGACAAGGGCAGTGAAAGAAAGGAGACAATCAGAGTCTCCTGGAATACCTTTGAAAACTACGATTTGGTTTCTGAAAACACCAACAATTCTACCTCCATGACTCCCATGAAAGTCACGGTTTGGGGAGCTGCTGTTTCTGATGGTAGTTGGTGGTATTCTCAGTTATGTTTGAACAAAAAAAGAAAAGTGAAGAATTGCCAATCTGAAGAATGATGACTCTGTGTGTTAGAGTGAAAGAGTGAAATTCATCTGAGGCATCTGTCATGCTAGGTCATTTGCTTTCGTGTCTGGAGTAGACAGTGATTTTTCAGAGATGCATAGAGAAATATTAAGATTAAGAATAAACATATGCAAATATGCAAATATATGAATAACAAAACAAAACAACAAAAAATCAAAGAACTACCTTGGCACACTATGGAACTCCACGTAGAGTAGAGTACAAAGCTCTGGGTTTTATACGATTTGGCGCTAGGCAGACTTTTTTATTTTGTCCCAGCTTTGCATTTGCTGAACCATCTTAATTCAGCAATTAAAGAGAGGTAACACATTGCGGTAAACTTGTGAATATTTATATGCTTTTACATTTGGAGGAAGCTTCCAACACTGAACAAATAGTTAAGAGATTTATAAGAAGGCTTTTTGTTCAGCAGAAGGGGAGAACCTAGGGCCTTGCTATGTTATTGGAGGAAAGCTCTGCTTTGTAAGCTGAGCTACTTGCAGCTTTAGAAAGTGATGGCACCGCACATGAGGTGAAACAATAGGAGTCTTTTGTGAAAATATCAGGGGAAACAGCATCTGGCATCCAATGTCGCTTTGTAACAAGGAATAAAATGATTACAGGCATTATTTATAAAACAAGCTTTGTAGAGAAAATAACCTTTCCAAGACTTAGCAACATTAAGTAGTATAAGATAACTGCTAAAATTTCTGTCAAGTGTTCCAACAATACTAGTGAGAAAATCATTGCAATGAGTAAAATATCTTGATTCCCAGACAGTTTTACTATTAACAGTGTTCTACATTCCAAGTGTAAAAAGCTATACCTTGTATTAATTAACCTAAATATTCTTGTCAGGTTTGGTACCATAGCACTGAGGGCTGCCAGAACCGTAATTGTGTTTGAGTCCTGAATTTTTGCCAGTTCTGGATGCAGTCTCATTAGCATATTCATAAGTCACAGCCTTGTGCAGGTGCCAGAATGCTGCAAAATGTTTTGTGACTATTTGTTGCAGCAATAGAGGCAAGTAGTAAATTATCCTTAAAAAAATCCCATTATATACAATAAAACATAACATGTAATGCTATAAAGTAACTGCAAAGGCTTTTTAGCAATTATTCCACACCAAATGAAGCAATACTTTTTTTCTGAGCGATGTAAATAACAGGGATCCAGAGCAGAGGAAATAAAATAGAGATTTTCTTACATTAGTTGAATTTAGTTGTGATAAGTGATCAGCTACCATTTTCTGGATAGAAAAATTAGAATTTTCCACTAAATTAAAGTTTTAAATATTTATTTCTTAAATACCTTATTTCCACTAAATAAAATTCTAAATTATTATTTTTTAAAAATAGGAATACTATTTAACATTCAATCCCCCTTCAAGTGCACACGCACGCACACACACACGCATCATAGGCTTTGTTAATGGAGAAGATTGGTTAGGAAATAGTCTTATTCCCTTTATCCACTTACTTCAGAAAAGATTTGGTCACATTAAAAGAAAATCATGGGACACTCGGGAGTCAAGATGGCGGCGTAGGCAGACTCTGAACTCACCTCCTCCCGTGGACACAGCCAATCTACAACTACTCGTGGAAAAATTACCCCTGAGACAGAACTGAAAACTGGATAAGAGGAACTCCTGCAACAACGGACAAACCTGACTGGGGTAGAAGAGGCAGAGACTCCCTTCTGGAGAGGAAAAACGCCGCCTTCACAGGCCGCCAGCGTCACGGCTGCCGGGAGCAGCTCACAGGTACGCAGCCTCCCTGGAGACGCGGGGCCCTGAGCCGGGAGCGCCCCCGCTGTGGGCATATTGTGGACCCAGCACAATCGAGACCAGCGGCATAATATCTGACTTTGCCTGCTGCTAAAGCATTGGGGAGCACCCCCAGAAAACCCGGTTCACAAAGAAACTAAAACTGGCTCTTAAAGGGCCCGCGCACAAACTCACCCGTTCCAGAAAGCATCCTAAAATCACCAGAAAGAAAGGTGCACAGTGCTTTGGTGACAAGAGACTCACCTAATAGGTCCTGAGTGCATCTCAGTGAGGGGTGAGACCTCTCCAGGGACTGGGACATTGGCGGAGGCCATTGTTGTGGCCTGATGTGGGCGTGCTGAACAGACGCCATTGGAGTTCTCCCTGAGGCCTGCTAGCCCAGGGTCTGCCCCACCCGCTAGAGCACCGATTTAATCCAGCTCAGCCAGGGCAGGCAGCCCACCCTAGAGACTGGCCCCACCCAACACAAGCCCTCAGGCAACGTGTGGGCCTGCATGGATTGGTGACTGGATTCTCTGCAGCCTGGCAACTGAACCGACTTGAGAGGGGCAGGGTGTGCACAAGGAGCGGGTGGAGAGTGTGGGGCGGTGGCGGAGTGTGTGGGGCTCCCGCCATGGAGAGACTGGGTCCGCTTGGGGAGGTCGGGGCACTCACACGGGGCAGGACTGTGTTGACTATGTGTGGACCTGTGGGCAACAGGGCTTGTCAGCCGCAGAAGACTTGCGCTTCTCAAAGACCCACATAGGAGGTTTGCCCCACCTTCCAAAGCCTGAAACAATTGGGTGCTCCTGTGCCTGAGGCCAGCCCCACCCAGCTGCAATCCTCAGAGAGCTGACAAGAGACCTAATAGGCTAGAGGCTTACAGCAATTGTAAGGCCCTGAGCCTAACAACCTGCCATGCTGGGGGCCTACTCACTTAAAAGAAATACTGCAACATAAATGTGGTATTAGAGCTTACAGCCAACTGTGCTGGGGCTCCCCACACCTGATAAAGAGACTGAAGGGCCCACAACAACTACAAGCAGCTGAGCATTACAACAGCTGGCCAGGAGCATAACTCAGCCTCCCTGGGCGCCTATAGGGAGAGCTAACAGGCCACAATAGGACACACGTAGCCCACACAGGGGCCACCCCTGGAACATTGAGAACTGAGGGAAGCACACTGGAAGCTTCCTAAGGCATCACTTACATAAGGTCACCTATCCAAGAGCAGGAGACGTAGCTGACCTACCTAATACGTAGACACAAGACAGGGAAAGAGGCAAAATGAGGAGGCAAAAGAATACATTCCAAGTAAGGGAACAGGACAAAACCCCAGAAAAGGAACTAAGTGAAACAGAAATGAGCAACCTACCCAACAGAGAGTTCAAACTAAGAGTGTTAAGGATGCTCACTGATCTGGGGAGAAGAATAGATGAACTCAGTGAGAATGTCAACAAAGAAATGGAAGATATAAAAAAGAACCAATCAGAAATGAAAAATACAATACTGGAAATGAAAAATTCATTAGAGGGACTCAAAAGCAGAGTAGAGGATACAGAAGAACGGATCTGTGAGCTGGAAGAAAGACTAGAAGAAATTACCCAAGGTGAACAGGTAAAAGAGAAAAGAATTAAAAAGAGTGAGGACAGTCTAAGGGACCTCTGGGACAACATCAAGCACACTAACATCCGTGTTATAGGTGTCCCGGAAGGAGAAGAGCGAGACAAGGGGGCAGAGAATCTATTTCAAGAAATAATAGATGAAAACTTCCCTAGCCTAAGGAAGGAAGCAGACATCCAGGTACAGGAAGCACAGAGAGCCCCAAACAAGATAAACCCAAAGAGGCCCACACCAAGACACATCATAATCAAAATGTCCAGAATTAAAGATAAAGAGAGAATCCTAAAAGCCGCAAGAGAATGTCAAGTTACATACAAAGGAAACCCCATAAGGCTATCAGCTGACTTCTCAGCAGAAACCTTACAGGCTAGAAGAGAATGGCACGATATATTTAAAGTGCTAAAAGGAAAAAACTTACAGCCAAGAATACTCTACCCAGCAAGGTTATCATTCCAAATGGAAGGAGAGATCAAAATTTTCCCAGATAAGCAAAAATTAAAGGAGTTTGTCACCAAGAAACCAGTGCTACAAGACATGTTAAAGGGACTGATTTAAGGGGAAAAGAGAAGACCACAAATAGGAAAAATTATCTATTTCCATGATAAGAGGGAAATGGATACAAATGCACAAAAAAGAGGTAAGATATGATATAAAAAACATAAAAGGAGGGAGGAGGGGAGTTAAAGAGTACAGCTTTCAGACAGAGGTCAAACTAAAGTGACCATCAATTTTGTATAGAAGAAGAAAGGAACAGAAAGGACTAGTAAAACACTGAGAAAAAAACAAAAAGTTCAAAAATGGCAGTAAGTACATACTTATCAATAGCTACTTTAAACGTCAATGGACTAACTGCTCCAATTAAAAGGCATAGGGTGGCTGACTGGATAAAAAAACAAGACCCATATATATGCTGCATACAAGAGACACACTTCAGACCTAAAGACACTCACAAACTGAAAGTGAAGGGATGGAAAAAGATACTCCACGCAAATGGCAATGAAAAGAAAGCTGGGGTAGCAGTACTCATATCAGACAAAATAGATTTCAAAACAAAAACTGTAAAAAGAGACAAAGAAGGGCATTACATAATGATCAAGGGAACAATCCAACAAGAGGATATAACACTTGTAAATATCTACGCACCCAATGTAGGTGCACCTAAATATATAAAGCAATTATTAACAGACATAAAAACAGAAATAGTAACACAATAATAGTAGGGGACTTTAACACTCCACTTACACCAACGGATAGATCATCCAAACAGAAGATCAATAAGGAAACATTGGCCTTAAATGACATACTAGAACAGATGGACCTAGTAGATATATACAGAGCATTCCATCCAAAAACCGAAGAATACACGTTCCTTTCAAATGCACATGGAACATTCTCCAGGATTGATCACATATTAGGCCACAAAACAAGTCTCCATAAATTTAAGAAGATTGAAATAATACCAAGCATCTTTTCTGACCACAACGATATGAAACTAGAAATCAACTATAGGAAGAAAATCAGAAAAGCCACAAATACATGGAGATTAAACAAAATGCTACTGAACAACGACTGGGTTAACGAAGAAGTCAAAGAAGAAATCAAAAAATACCTGGAGACAAATGAAAATGAAAATACGACATGCCAGAATTTATGGGATACAGCAAAAGCGGTTCTAAGAGGGAAGTTTATAGCGATACAGGCCTATCTCAACAAACAAGAAAAATCTCAAATAAACAATCTAACAATGCACCTAAAGGAACTAGAAAAAGAAGAACAAACAAAGCCCAAAATCAGTAGAAGAAGGGAAATAATAAAAATCAGAGCAGAAATAAATGAAATAGAGACCAAAAAAACAATAGAAAAATTAATAAAACCAAGAGCTTGTTCTTTGAAAAGATCAACAAAATAGACAAACCTTTAGCTAGACTCACCAAGAAAAAAGAGAGAAGGCACAAATAAGTAAAATCAGAAATGAAAGAGGAGAGGTTACAACAGACACCTCAGAAATACAAAAGATTATAAGAGAATACTATGAAAAGCTATATGCCAACCAATTCGACAATCTGGAAGAAATGGATAAATTCTTAGAATCATACAACCTTCCAAAACTGGATCAAGAAGAAGTAGAGAATTTGAATAGACCAATCACCAGTAAGGAGATCGAAACAGTAATCAAAAACCTCCCCAAAAATAAAAGTCCAGGACCAGACGGCTTCCCTGGTGAATTCTACCAAACATTCAAAGAAGACTTAATACCTATCCTTCTCAAACTCTTCCAAAAAATTGAGGAGGGGGGGAAGCTCCCTAACTCATTCTACGAAGCTGGCATTACCCTGATACCAAAACCAGACAAGGACAACACAAAAAAAGAAAATTACAGGCCAATATCACTGATGAACATCGATGTGAAAATCCTCAACAAAATACTAGCAAATCACATACAACAATACATTAAAAAGATTATACACCATGATCAAGTGGGATTTATTCCAGGGATGCAGGGATGGTTTAACATTCGCAAATCAATCAACGTAATACACCACATTAATAAAATGAAGAACAAAAATCACATGATCATCTCAATAGATGCAGAGAAAGCATTTTACAAGATATAGCATCCATTTATGATAAAAACTCTGAATAAAATGGGTATAGAAGGAAAGTACCTCAACATAATAAAGACCATATATGACAAACCCACAGCTAATATCATCCTCAATGGTGAAAAACTGAAAGCCATCCCTCTAAGAACAGGAACCAGACAAGGATGCCCACTGTCACCACTCCTATTTAACATAGTATTGGAAGTCCTAGCCAGAGCAATCAGGCAAGAGAAAGAAATAAAAGGGATCCAAATTGGAAAGGAAGCAGTGAAACTGTCACTATTTGCAGATGACATGATTTTATATATAGAAAACCCTAAAGAATCCACCAGAAAACTTTTAGAAGTAATAAACGAATATGGTAAAGTTGCAGGATACAAAATCAACATACAAAAATCAGTTGCATTTCTGTACACTAACAACGAAGTAGCAGAAAGAGAAATTAAGAATACCATCCCATTTACAATTGCAGCAAAAAGAATAAAATACCTAGGAATAAACTTAACCAAAGAGGTGAAAGATCTGTACACCAAAAACTATAAAACATTGCTGAAAGAAATTGAAGAAGACACAAAGAAATGGAAAGATATTCCGTGCTCTTGGATTGGAAGAATTAACATAGTTAAGATGTCCATACTTCCTAAAGCCATCTATAGATTCAATGCAACCCCTATCAAAGTTCCAACAACATTTTTCACAGAAATAGAACAAAGAATCCTAAAATTTATATGGAACAACAAAAGACCCCGAATAGCTAAAGGAATCCTGAGAAAAAAGAACAAAGCTGGAGGTATCACACTCCCTGATTTCAAAATATACTACAAAGCTATAGTAACCAAAACAGCATGGTACTGGCACAAAAACAGACACACAGATCAATGGAATAGAATCGAAAGCCCAGAAATAAACCCACACATCTATGGACAGCTAATCTTTGACAAAGGAGCCAAGAACATACAATGGGGAAAAGAAAGTCTCTTCAACAAATGGTGTTGGGAAAAATGGATAGCCACATGCAAAAAAATGAAAGTAGACCCTTACCTTACACCATGCACAAAAATTAACTCCAAATGGATTAAAGACTTGAATGTAAGACCTGAAACTATGAAACTTCTAGAAGAAAACATAGGCAGTTCGCTCTTCCACATTGGTCTTAGCAACATCTTTTCAAACACCACATCTGACCGGGCAAGAGAAACAATAGATAAAATAAACAAATGGGACTACATCAAACTAAAAAGCTTCTGCACAGCAAAGGAAACCATCAACAAAACGAAAAGACAACCTAACAATTGGGAGAAGATATTTGCAAACCATACATCTGATAAGGGCTTAATCTCCAAAATATATAAAGAACTCATGCATCTCAACAACAAAAAAACTACCAACCCAATTAAAAAATGGGCAAAAGACCTGAACAGACATTTCTCCAAAGAAGATATACAGATGGCCAACAGACACATGAAAAGATGTTCAAAATCACTAACTATCAGGGAAATGCAAATCAAAACTACAATGAGATATCACCTCACGCCCATCAGAATGGCTATAATTAACAAGACAGGAAACAATATGTGTTGGAGAGGATGTGGAGAAAAGGGAACTCTCATACACTGCTGGTGGGAGTGCAAACTGGTGCAGCCACTATGGAAAACAGTATGGAGATTCCTCAAAAAATCAAGGATAGAACTACCATATGATCCAGCTATTCCACCGCTGGGTATTTATCCAAAGAACTTGAAAACACCAATTTGCAAAGGTACATGCATCCCTGTGTTCATTGCAGTGCTATTCACAATAGCCAAGACTTGGAAGCAACCTAAGTGCCCATCAAGGGACGAATGGATAAAGAAGCTGTGGTATATATACACAATGGAATACTACTCAGCCATAAGAAAGCATGAAATCCAGCCATTTGTGACACCATGGATGGACATTGAGGGTATAATGCAAAGTGAAATAAGTCAGAGGGAGAAGGTCAAATACTGTATGATTTCCTTCATTAAGTAGTAGATAATAACAACAATAAACAAACACATAGGGACAGAGAGTGGATTGGTGGTTACCAGAGGGGAAGGGGGGAGGGAGGAGGGTGAAAGAGATAATTCGGCATATGTGTGTGGTGATGGGTTGTAATTAGTATTTTGGTGGTGAACATGATGTAGTCCATGCAGAAATAGAAGTACAATGATGTACACCTGAAATTTTTACAATGTTATGAACCAGTGTTACTGCAATAAACAAAAAATTAAAAAAAAAAAAAAGAAGAAAATCATGGTACCATAAGTGGCCTGTGAGGTTTTAGACCCATTACATGTTTCTGGACTCTAAGAGAGAAGTTTTACCCACACATGCGTGCACACACACACATGCACACACACACATTTTCTGTTCTATTGCATTTATGAAGTCAGTGTCTTAGCTACTCTAACTAAAACCTCAGTAAGGTATTTTTCTTTGTTTTTTTATAGAATATAAGAAATGACATCAGTCACCTTGGTTAACTCCAACATTTCAGTCACAAAGTATAGCATTACTATAATATTTTTGTAATAAAGATATATAATTAACATTTGCATCTTGAACATTTGTGAATGTCTGCGTTTGAGATCTAGATATATGATGTGATATATATATAAAACACATAGACATTCTACTGTTCAAATACATATATATACATAGATACATATACATATATATATAAATCTAGGTGACATCATTTAGATTTTTATACTATAAAAATCAGTTTCCCAGCTGAAGGGATTATTAAAAAACATTATTATCATTATATAAAACCATAGAATGGAATAAAATATACACTACAGTTATAATTGAAAACATCATGATTTTTTAATACTTCAATTAAGTTTACCATACATTTTAATTCTAATTGGGGTTTGCATAGATTTTAAGATTTTTTTATATGGATGTTAAGATTTTTAGAAATTAAAAGAAAAAATAACATTAAGACCAACATTTTTCTTATTGTTCTTATACTACATAGGCACGTTGTACCTTTTTTCGTGATCTTTTATTTAGTTTAATTCATTTCAACAAACATCTATTAAGTGCCTTCCTATGTGCAAGACACTATTAAATACTCTATGAATAAAAGATGAACAAAACACAGTCTCTAAAGGAGCTCACAGTTTAGTAAGGGAGACAAAAAAAATAATTAGCAAATTTCAAAATAATACAGTGCATGCTATGATAGAGTTATGTCTGGGGAGATACTCTCTTTAGTCTCACCTTTCCCAGTTACAAAAATGATCTTCTTAATTTGAAATGTCATGTTAGGAGATCAAAACTTCAGGCAGACAAAATGAGCAGGGTAATTTGATCCTTCTGTCTAAGTTTGAGTCATCGGACTGCAGAAGAGTACAACAGACAAGGGAACACCTTAAAATGAATGTCAGTAACAGCTGTGGATTTCCTCCTGGCAATAAGCCAACTAGGTGTGACAGACAGGAGAACTTGTGAACCTCAAGGTGCATGATCTTCAGACTTGGAATTTGTTATGCTCAGACAACTAAAACACTAATGAAAAAGGATCCATTAACAGTACTTGGAATATTTTCAAATTGACGGAATATTCCCCTCATTAATCTAAGTACATGTTGCTGTCCATTATTTACTGCATTCTTGGAATGAAAGCAAAAAGGGAACATAGCAACATTCTCTGATTCTTGTAATAGTCTCTGTCTCCCCTTCTGATCTTAGAAATAATCATCACAAAATTTGTACCTCATACTCTTGTCAATATCAGATTTATTTTCAAGAGAAAAGTAAAGAATATTTTTACATTTTAACTGACTCCTTTTCTTTTTAATTGGATAGATGGGTACTGGGGAGGTTATGGACTTTCTCTCTCAGACACAAACACACCCAGCCCTACACAGCTTTGACACAATGAAAAGCAAATGGTCACCAATTGTGTGATCAACACGATCTCTTTGGTCAGCCAATAGGTACTACACAGAACTAAAAAACCCAATCTAGTATATAGATTTGGCTTGTATTCATGATCAAATTACTTATTTTCTTGATTTCATATATGCATGGTATCAGAACTTCAGAAATAGAACTCATACAAAAGCTATAAAATATGTATCTAAATATTTTTGTCTATTTAAATAACAAGCATCTTTCTTTGAAAAAAATTCTGATAAGCAGTTTTGTCATCAGAATTTAGATGCAAAGGAAAATGCTCCATTTTTAGTGCTAAGCTGATCTCCTTGGATGAATATAATTTTATTTCTTGTCTCAGTGGTCATTGTAATAGACAATATCAAAATAAGTCTACCAGATGGGCTATCACATGCATTAAAATACAGTCTGAAACGCTAAAGTTCATTTTTAGTTTAAAAGCTGTCTGCAGCACATAGATAAACTTTTTCTCAGTTAGTTATGTCTTGTCTTGACCTTTTAAACAGACTCAAAATTACATAAACATATTTTTAAGACTCATTTTTTTCTATATCCTCTTCTTGCTTATGAAAATTCAATTTTAAATCGGTAATTTAACATTATCCATTCTCTCTGTGTTTTGGAGAAAATAACCTTTTAATTTTGTCTCTTAGAAAACAGAACATTAATTCAAAATCCTCCCTATTAAATATATTATCATAGTCTACGGCATTTCTTTATGAGTAATATAAATGCAAAACATGAATCTGCCACATCTGATTGATTCTCTCTTTCTTATTTCTCTTGACCTCTATGTGTTTCAATACCTGTTGCCACAAATCAAAAATTCCTAGAGCAAAACTTTTCTGCAAGAGTAAAATAAAATGAACGAAAGTAGGATGTCCTATTTTTCCTAGAGAGAATACACACACACACACACACACACACACACATTTCTCTGATTAGAAATTTGTACTAAGACAAGTATTATCAAAAATCGCCCCTAAAAAATCAGAACTAAATTACTGTAGGCAACATTTGTATCTTTTCCTGAATTATGTCCTTCAATGGTAACGTGGTCATCTTGTTAAGTCTGGTTTGACAGGCTGTGGGAACACTGGAGCTTTCTTCTTAGGATTTGGAGTAAAGGTAGTGACTGATGATATTATTTGCCCTACAGAGATCTGTACCTAAAATATCTTTCAATTAGAGTAGCTTGTTTCATTGTTTTGTCTTGATGATGGCAGTAAGTTCTACAATAGACAATCACTTTAGTCTTTTTTTAAAAGATTGTTTTTCATTAAAACATAGGTACAAATGTCCACACAATAAATATTGAAAACCATTAGAAAGTAGGTCCTAATTTAAAGTAAAAGGACCTAATGGATATCAATGAGAAGCAAATGACTCCCTTCCACTGTTACCTCTTAGAATGTATTAATTCATGCATTTGTCAAACGTAGATGGAGAATCTACTTTGTTCCCATCTCGGTACTACACCCGGGAATTAAAAGGTAATAGAAGGTAGTATCAAGAGGGTGGTAGCTATGTAATAATGCAATTATGTCTA
This sequence comes from Ceratotherium simum simum, assembly GCF_057802395.1. Classification (NCBI taxonomy): domain Eukaryota; kingdom Metazoa; phylum Chordata; class Mammalia; order Perissodactyla; family Rhinocerotidae; genus Ceratotherium; species Ceratotherium simum. Next base: position 25,913,730 of record NC_141909.1, on the reverse strand, counting down.
AATTATAAAAATGCAATAATAAAAATATTGAAAAGCATTATAAAGGAGGGAAGAAATTTACTATTATCTACATTCTATGTACCAAGAACTACACAGATCACTTTATAATCTATGCATCTTTCATTTAGTCAGCAATACAACTTAATAATATTGATATGATTATTTTATTCAATTGAAATTATTAATTTATTCAAGAAATAAATTGAAGCTCAGAGAACTTTAAAAAATTGAAACATGATTCTTGACCATCAATGGTTGAATCTAAACTGAGTCACTCCAAAGCTCATGTTTTTTTCATTATACTTGAAAGCTAAGTAGACCTGGAATGTTCACAAAAGTCTTGGCAGAAAAGATGATGTGTGAGATGATGTGTGATCCAAGCCTTGAGGATAACTAGGATTTTGCCAGATGGTTAAGGTGTTTAAGGACATTCCAGGCTACAGGAACAGCTTATGCAAAGAAAGTAAGTGATATATTTGTGGATTAGTGAGTTCTGTGTAGTTCTAGCTATAGTCTGAAGTGAATTTGTGCAGACTTGTTGTGTAAGGACTTGACGGGGCATGCCAGAGGTGGTTGAGGTTGTTTTGTTTTGTTATAAGAATGACAGTGGAAGGATTTTTTTTTTTAAGAACTTAAGAATGAATAAAGACCAAGATTAGAGTGAGGCAAGAAGTAGTATCATCAGTTAAGTAGCTATTAAAATAGGCTGGACTTAGAGCAGCAACAGAAAAGAGTGGTACGGAGATATTAAAACATGTTTCTTTCACCACAGATAGTTCAACCAGCACTGATCTGAAGGATTTAGTCCCTGATTGGGTGTGGGTAGTGAAGGAAAAAGAAGGTTAAAGATACTGGGGTTCTTACCTGTGGGTCTGCATGAATCTTGCCATCATTATCACAATATGAATTTAAGAAGGAAGTGAAGGGAAGATAAAATTACTAAATCAGTTTGAGCCATGCTTTGTGATTACCATACAGCACATGTAAAGTAAAAAGAGAATTGGAAGAAGTGTAGACCCTAAAGAACATAAATGTTTAAGCCATGAGCAAAGGAGGAGGAACTGTCAAAAGAGACTAAGGAAAAGCAAGAAGAAACAAGGAGAAATTTGTTAGAAGTGAAGGATAGTTGCTCCTCCTCTGCTCTCGGCTTAAACATTTATGTTATCCAGGGTCCACTCTTCTTCCACTGAACGGACATAAAGTTTCAGCTATTTTCCATGAGTAAGTTCTAGAGATCCGCTGTACAGTAGTGTACCTATAGTTAACAACATGGTATGGTGCACTTCACAATTTAAGAGAGTAGATCTTATATTAAGTATTCTTATGACAAAACAAACAAACAAAAAAGGGACACAGGAAATGTTGGGAGGTGTTGGATATGTCTAGTATCTTGATTGCAGTGATGTTTTCATAGGTGTTTGCATATGTCCAAACTCATCAAGTTGTACACATTAAATATGTACAGTTTTTTGTATATCAATTATCCTTCTATAAATCTGTTAAAAAATATTTTCCTATAAATATGGTCAACAATATCACATATTAGAAGAAGTGAAAAGTGTGAGAATTAAAGTGGGCCACTGGATTTAGCAAAAAGTAATAAATATTTCTATATGAATATGGAAAAATGATAATATTTAAAAAATAGTGTAAAGGCAGAACCTTCATATTATATGATGAAAGGTAGATCAGGTTTGTGGAAATAAAGATAGATGAAGCAGACTATTATATCAAAATGTTTGCATAGTAAAAGGAAAGAACAAATAGGACAGTAAGTTTCGAGGGAAGGGCAATAAATTAGAAAGAGTTTCACTATTTGTTTATTTTGTTTTATGCCGGGAAAGATTTAAACAAGTGTGACCTCTTCAAAGCAGAAACTAGAAGTAACAGGGAAAAAGGGAAAGTGGGAGGGAGGAGGAATGTAAGAAGGGAGAGGAGGAAAGAAAGAGAGGCAGAGAGGGGCGGAGCGAGGGATAGAGACGGATGATATACGAGAGAAACTGAGCTAAGACTTAAACTCTCAGATAAAGCCTTGTGGGATAGGATTCAGAATGTAAGTGAAGAGACTGTTCTGGAAAGAAAGGAAAAGGAAGGAAATTCTTGCTTTAAGCCCAGAAGGAAGAACATAAATATTATGTTGATGCTAAAGGAAGAGAGGAAAGTGAGTTGAAGGAACTCTGACTGATGATCTGTATTTTTCTTGATTGTTTGAATGATCATCATCTGCAGAGATCAAGTGAGCTGGAGGTAGAATAGGAGTCCAAGGAGAATGTAAATGAAAGAGTCATTATGAAGAAGGAGAGAGAGAGAGGACCAGGGACAAATATGTCGTACCCTTATAAGCAATCCAGGTGAAGTTAGAGAGTATTAGTTCTGTGGGTGTTCACCGTTAGACACAGGCCAAATAGTTTTTATTTGCTAGCTCAGCGATAGTTACCTCGATCATGAAATACTGAGTTAAACATTAACCAGACTAACACAGTGGCTGAAGGAAAAGGTCACGTCTTTCTGATATCTCCCACTTGAGTAATAATCAAAAGGAGTCCACAGGATATCAGTTGTCCATCTACATACGGTTTTCATGACATCCTTTGATGCACTCATGAAGAATTTAGTATATATCAATTTCGTTTTAGATGGAAAAGATCTTTTACTTTTACTCATCTGGTACAACTGCTCACCACGGCCCACAGCCTCCTGCCTCTTTCTGACCTCATCTGCTTTCACACTCCCTCTCACTGACCAGCTACATTGGGTTTCTTGCTTTTCCACTTTCCCATCTTAGGGTCTTGTCTAAAATTCTCTTCACACACAGTCGGCCACACTGGCTCCTTCTCTTCACCTTTCAGCTTTCTGCTCAAATGTCACTTTCAACAAGAAACCTTTTCTGGGCTTTCTGGCTGAAATAACACCATTCTTGAATACACTTACACCTCATCTCTGTCACATTCTATCCCTTTTTTCAATTTTACTATCTTTCTCTAACACTGTCAAATCATGTTATATTAAAGCAAATTTATTATGTTTTTATTTTTTTATTGGCTTAAAGTTAATTTTATGAAAGCAGAGAGTTTGAACATTGTCTTCACTCTAATATCTGCAGTCCCTAGAATAAGGCCGCACAAATAATATGGCTCAAAAAAACATTTTAATGAATAACTGAATGGATTGAGGGAATGGCAATTTCTTGAGAATGTGCCTCTGACCTGACTGTAGGGTCAGCTCAATCCCAGGAGTAAGAATGCAAGAGGGAGGAGGAAGGGGAGTGGGAGCAGATAGAGGAGGAACAGGAACAGCACTTGGTTAGAGACTGCTGTTTCAGGCACGTCTTTCGGAACATTTCTACATGTGTACTGGGAATAAATATCTCTAATCTCAGTCCCCAAAAGTTTTAGGAAGGAGACAAGTAGGTTAAAAATGGGTATGTAATTGAATGACAGATCAATTTGCATTTTACGAACTTCACTATTTATTTTTCTTTTTATAAATTATGGGGAAAAAGTTGAATAGAAACAAAGAAATTATAAAATGTTTAAAAGAAAGCCATCCGCAAATATGCATTTTGATTTCTTATCTTCCAATAGCATCAAAATGAATTAATCCTTTGCCATTTAAATTTTGCTAAATTTCACCCTCAACTCTTTGGAGGCAGTGCTAGAGAAGTTCCAAAATCATCTTCATCAGATAAAGTATTATCTGCTCGTTAGCACATATTGTTTCTTAAATATTGTTAATTTATTATCTTGAAAGTAAGCTATTTATGATGAGAATAGGTAAAGTTTGACTTAGTGGGCAAAAAAGAAAATATAAAATCTTCCTAATTTGTCATGATAGTAAGATTTAGTGGGATTTACTTTCTTATCCCTTTTACTGCCCTCATAAAGCAAGTATTCTACATAAAAAAAAAGGAATGCAACTTTTTTGCCTTTAACAAACTTGAGCTTTCTGTATGGAATTGCGGAAGTACAGCATATAAATTCTGGTAAGTTCTTGAAATTTGGTAAAAAGTGTGCGACTATGCAGTTTTTCCTAATATGATGACTGGAATACTTTGGCCAAACTAAGATTGCATTGATTTCGGCAGTATTACAGAAGAAAATAGCCTTTGAAAAAAGCCTGCAATGCATTTTCTATAGAAGGTAAATATTTGGTTCAATATTGGTTTTGCATATATCGTATATTCCATATCATTCTCTGTGTGAATAAGAAAAGTAAAATCCATTTCTTTCCAATATTTTAAACCCAGTTTAGCTGGGACCTACTAACAGCACAAACTGGAGTATCTTGTATTTCTAATTTCCTTGTACCACAAGTTTTTCATTTTGTTAGTTTGGTTCCTAATAAAATATCACTGTTTTTCCTAAAAAAAATTTCTTCTTGTATAAATATGTCATACAACAAAACAAAATATACACATATATAAGCACAAAAAATTAAATAAATCACAGTACTAATAGATATTGTTGACCCAGGATAATAGACACTGCATTTAGCCTCCAAGTTTCCTGATCCAAATCATGGGAATAATTATTGCTATGACCTAGTTGAAATATATGAGGAAGAAGGCAGGTAGATTAAACAAATAGGTTTATAATTTAAATAATGGATCAATTTGACTTTTAAGAACAACATATCTTATACTATAGAAATATGGAGAAAACAATTCTAAGGAAAAAACATTTGAAATGTTTAAAAGTAAAACCACAAATAAGCATATATACCAATATAGAAAATTTTAAATATAAAATGTATATTCATATATTCCTTTCAAAAAAGATACTCTAAACATTGCTAATAATGTTGGCATTTGATCTAAAATTGTAGAATTGAAATAATTTCAAAAAGCTCTTAGTGTATTTTCAATATAACCTAAAATGTATATAAAGCTTTACACAGACTTCTGCATATCTCATTTCATTTGATCCTTGCAAGGACATTGTCAATTGGGACAGATTTTAAATTGGCGAAAGAGAGTGTTCTAGAAGTCGCTTGTTCAAATATGCAAAGGAGTTGATTTAGGATCTAGAACAGCTGACTTTTTTATTCATTATTCAATTCATATAATCATTCATTCATATATTGAACAGTTATACCTGAATATCTATTCAGATACACTATGTTGAACATAATAGATTCTATGTACAATTCTTGTTATACAAATTAACACACTTCATTTTTTAAAATTAAGATCGTGATGGTGTGCTATGAGGAAAAAGAGGGAGCTGAACACTTATTACAAGGAAATCCAGCAGAATCTAGGTCAGCAAAGGCTACCCTGATGAAATGATGGTGTTTATTCTATGCATGATGTATTGGATTTCCAATAGCTTTCCCAATTTTAGGGATTGGGTTTCACTGTGTGTCAAGATTTTCAAGCCATCTGTCTTAATTTTGGCTTCAGAAAATGATGAGGTTCTTTTTACCTTATTATTTAAAAAACCCTCTGTATAGGAATATCTCAGGACACATCATTTCATTTGTATATAGGCACCCCTACCTTTGACTAAATAAACTCTCCTTCAAATAAAAGGACTATTTGAAATAAGAAGATTTCTAAACAGGGCTAAATTACAAGTCATCTGCTGAGATTGTAGTGAGATAAAGACATTTCCAGCAAAGAGTAGCTCAAGCTTTATCATTGTTACTAAAAATTAAGATATGTATGAGAGTAAAGCAGAAGTTTGGAATGGAACAGTAGGAATGAGGCCAAATTGTATATATTTCAATAAGTACAAGTTCAAAATGTAGAAAAGAGTCCTCTGATTTTCTATACATGTGAAGCAACTGAGGCTGATCTAATCAGATTGTCAAAATTGACTATACTGGAGCCATTTTAAAATGGAATTGGAGCTCCTTTCCAGGGAAACTGCTGTGCTTTCTTGAACCCTGGACTGGGCCAAACCATTGGACTAAACAGCAATTGTTTTATAAGTAATTGTTTGAGAGGTCAGCAGGAGAATGGACATCCTGATCACGAAGACTGATAATCACGGACTTTCTGAAGATAGAATCAATAGTCAGTCAATGTTTAGCCAAGACTAGCTCTCTGCCTCCAATTCCAATTAAAATTCTTTGTAATACAACCTCCCTTGTTTGCCGTTTAAAGCCCCTGACTTTTACTCCCTGGTGGGACACTATTTGGATTTCTTCCCGAATCTGTGCTCCCTGAATTGCAATTCTTTGATCCCAAATAAATGCATTGACTCTAAAACTGGTTTCTGCTTTTGTAGGTAGACAAGATCAAAATGTGTACTTACAGTACTGAAAAGGACAGGACATCAAGGAATGGAAAGTTTGGATTCTAATCCTGATTGTACCATTTACTAATTGAGTAATTTAATATCACTAAGGCTCAGCTTCCTCATCTATAGAATGGTGATAACAACTCATAACGTTGAAAAAACCTCATGGCATTATATGTGTGACTGTGCTTTGTATAAAATAATATATAAAGCATTAATAGAAATATTATTGAAAACAATAGCTTGGATACAGGTTATAATAAACTTTTTCTGAAGATGCAAAATTACAAATTGCAGAGATTTTAAATTCTTAAATTTCTCCAACGTAGGTTTTTTTCTTCAGTGTTGCTTTAGAAATAGTTTAGTCTTCATTAAATTATTGGGTAAATTTCCATCAACTTGAGAATTGAATCTTAAGAACATCTCATTTAAAGGATTACAAACTGTTAATCAATTTTTTTCTAATCTCTTATATCTTGATGTAGACCATTGCCAAGTCATATTATATTCCAAAGTTCTTAAAACATCTCAAGCCTCATGCACTTTCTCAAACTACATTGGTCAGATTATCCTAATGTACAACTCTCTAAGACTCATGACTTTGAACTATTTGGTATGAGAATCCTGATTGTGGCAACCATGTAAACCCACATTAAAACTGTCAGAATTGCAGACAGGTGCATTGGCAGAGAATGATTCTCCTCTTCCAATACATAAGAGAAATTCCTTTAGCAGTTTCTTTTCACTAATGAGCTGCACTGAGGATGACTGATTTCAAAGGAATGAGACTCTTACAAAAATCAAATGTATTAGTGTGATGAACATATTGATAAATAAATGGCAAGCAATAGGACATATGGGAGTGTATGAGGAAGCCATTTGGTGTAAAACTAATTTGGCCTGACCTTGTTTTTCCAAAAGGGGGTGACTGTGGCCTTTGAATGTGCATTATATATCTGCTTTAAGAATTTACTATGTCACAAAGACAAGAACAAATGTCCTTAAGATAAGGATACAACTTCTCCTGCATTGGCATTTCCTTAAGGATAAGCACTTCTCCCTAGGCTAGGATTTGATTGCTGTGCTCATCCTGTGACCACCCAACTCAAGACAACAGACCTGCTACCTGCTGTGCCCATCTGAGACAGCAGACCTGATACTTGCTGTGTCCATCAATCGCTGTGCCAACAGGACAATCTCATGACTATTGTAAAAGGGACATTGCAATCATAGGTGATACATGCTTTTTGATGGTATATAATCACTTTGTACACCCCACTTCTTTGGTGCCCTTCCTTCCTTGGCTTCCTTCCAAGGGCTATATGGTCCTCAAATTTGGCTCATAATAAACTCACCCCAATTTTGATTTATAGATTGATTATGGATTATTTGCATCAATAATATGTTAACTTTTGAAAATGAATGTTAAAAAAAATAAAATAAAATATGTTATGTTTGTCTCTAACCTAATACATCATATGTCCTATCTCAAAAAACCCAAAAAATATAATAATGTGTACATGGAAAATAAAAGTACTTCCATATATTTATATTTCGATTGGAGGCAAAAAAAGAGCATATAAAGAGAGCAACAGAGGGAATCAAATTAAGATGACATGGGGTTGAAACAGAAGATGGGAACTTTTCTCTTCATATTCTTGCTTCTGTCCTCTGACATGTTCTTCTATGTTTTGTTCAACAAACTTTAAGTGATTTTAGTAAGGTACCTCACTCACTTCCTTTAGGTGATGATTCTATGGGCCAGTAGATTTTACTGTCTAGAAAGTAACCTTGGAACACACTCAATTTGTTCTGCTTGTAATCTGATGTACTTGTTTCTATTTTTTTCGGATTGCCCTATATGTTGCATCTGAGCAGGGACTGTGCCTTATGCCTGGATTCAGTGAGTGCTCAGTAAACTATTATTTGTTATTATTTCTTTAAGTTGAAGGAGGTGTATCCTATATCATTTAGTGAAATTTTTAAAAATCCAAAACAACCTGTAAACACACAAAGAGGCTTCTCTGGATCCTAACAGCATCTATTCTTTGAGGATCTGTTGCTATATCCTCTCCAATTATACAAAAAAAAACCACCTTAGCTCCATTCTATGTCAGATTCCTGAGTCTGCCCCAGGAATTTTCAGGCATCGTAAAACTCTGCTGAACCACTTAACATTCTGCTTCAGTTTCTCCTTAAAGCACTTACTTTGTTTACTTTGCAGTCTTTGAATGCTTCAGCAGCTTTGATGCCCTTATGTCACTATCCAACCGCAGCCAGGCCCTGCACAGGGCAGAGCCATTGCAATCAGTATCATTTCCATGCAGATGAACTAGTTACATTCCAGGGTCCTTTGTTCATGACTCCATTTTGTCAGTGAGTGTTGAATATTGCTTCTAGGAACTGATGGTAAACTGTTTAAGAAACCTGACTGAATATCTAGAGACTACGTTTCATAACCATACAATTTATTGTATGCTGACACTTCTCGGAAAAACATGAATCTGATTCTGTACCTGATTGAGAACACAATTATGAGATCAAATGTCTACACAGTTGAATCTTAAAATAAATGTGGACTGTCCACTTCATTTCGACAATCTCCACTAGGTTGCTTATGTTTTTGATATCATGAAATACTAGATCATTTTCTTTTCAGAGAACTAGGATCTGAAAAACTCATATTCTATTTCTTAGAAATAAAATGATGGTCTTATGCTATCTTTTCTTATGAAAAGGCAATGTTGGTGGTGACTAAGCTAAAAACTAGATCTAGGACATGTTGTGCTGTCTGAGGCACGTGGTTCTGAATAAGAAAACATGCTGGGCAGTCCAGCCTAGTTTGTGAAGATCCAGATGCTCATTTTTGAGTTGGTCTCAACCGAGAAGGATCCTGGTTGCCTGTGTTGAAATTGCCCAGTTTACTAAACTAATTGTGTTCAGGGACCTGAATCCCTAGAACCGTGGTGGCACAATTAATGAGGCATTCTCCTGAAAGAGAAAGGACTGGCACTTAATACAAAGCAAGGCTGCAAAATTACCTCCTTCTGGGCAATGGTAAAATACATCTATTCCCTTTATGCAGTCTCTTAGAAAACTAAATCTTAGAAACTCTTAGATATGTCTAGCTTCCTAATATTGACCACATTTTATGGATCCTTTCCCTTCTTAAAATTTCCTCTTCGGTTTTCATGTATTTTCAAATGCATAAGCACCTCATTAAAATGAGTTTTTTTTTTTTTTTTGTGGGTGAGATTGGGGGTGGAGTCTTAAATTCTTTTCTCAGTTCCATCTTTGAATCTTTTTATGATTATAGCATATGTAACTTATATTTATCCAAGATTCCTTATCACTCTGCATCAACAAAATATATATCTACCTTAGTAATATGTGACAAATTCTCTTTCTACCGGCTTAAGATTTATAAATCTCCTTTCTTTTCAAATCTATTTCTTAATTTTCTCTTGTTTATACTTTTAAGTCTTTCCTATTTCTGTAAGGTTCTGCTACATCCAGTATTTATACTTACACTAACCCCTTAATATGTAGTAAACTAATGATTTATTTTACGATAGGGCTTTCTAAAGCCATAGCATGATATTAACAATATAGTGAGCATTTTGAAATACCACTCTTTCTCTTCCTTCTCAATATATCAGTTTAGTAGTTGCCATAGATTCCACTACCATATAATTATTTTTCAGTCGTTGAATCAAATATCTCAGAATGTCAAGAGAGTGTTCCCTCTCAGGATTTGCGTTTGTTACTTTTGCAATAAAAATGAAAGATTATTTACGAAAATCGATTTTACAAAATGTATCAGTAGTTGAAAAAATACCCTTATTTTCAACAGGTATAGTTCAATTACTTTATTTTCCTAAGGCAATAATGAGAAATACAATTAAATATGTATCCACAATGAAACAGAGTTAGAAAGAGCCTGAATTCTCAGTAACAATGTGTAATTTACTATAAATCCATAAGATAGAGTATTATGTAACTGATAAAAATGTTTTAAAATAATTTTCTATTATCTTAGAAGAGACAAAACTGTAAACACAGTGTGTCTCAACTATACGAATATATGCGTGGGTGTACTGCATCAAAGACCTTCAGAAAGAGGAATACTACAGTGTTAACAATAGATAGATCTAAGAGGTAAGATTGTAAAGATTTCTGATATCACCTCTATCTATTTACAGGCTTCCAAATTTTCTACACGCATATATTATGCTAATAAGTAAAAAACAAGTCTATCTTTAGAAACAGAAAAAATTCTACTCTTTTTGTAAAGAATAAAAATCTCCCAGCAGGCCTTCTCATTATCTGTTCTCATGTGGGAGATAGTATTTTTTAAGATATATCTATTTGCACAAGTAAAGTAACTATACCAGAGGTATAAACTCTAGTCTCCTCTATTCCAAAGTTGCTTCCTGGGAAGGAGTTAAATAGCAAGGAAGATTCCTGAACTCTTACAAAGAATCAGGTGCCATTTAGTGCACCATTGAAGTGCTGAATGAATCCCAGAGGCCCTAGATCGAGGCAGCAAGCGGGCCATCAACTCCACAGGAATCTATTAAGTAGCATCCCTGTGCACACTTAAACAAGCCTAGGAAACTTCTCTGACAGCAGCCGATTAGGCTACATATGTGACTGAGGAGCAATTCTCCTGACTTCAATAGCAAAAACAAAGGAGGAACAAAGGAAGTCACTTCCTTTTTGTACTCAGTTAGCAAAATTAGTCTCAAAGAGCATAGTCTGGACCACTTTATCTCTAATATATTGCCTTAGTACACACTTCATTTTTTTAAAAGTATTGATTCTAAAATCATAAAATCTCAGACTGGCAAGAGATTTTACAATTAGACTTCTGGGTCTCCCATTTTAAGCCCATAAGAATCACCTGGAGATGTTGTTAAAATGAATTTCCCAGGCTCAACCTTGACAAATTCTGATTTGATGGGAGGAATCTATATTGTGAATAACATCCCAGGTGTAACTGGGATTTCAGTCGTCCACGGTGCACATTTTGTGTGTTTGAACAATGATTCTCACACCTATAAAATCTCTTGACCAACACGGTTAACAAATGATGGCATTTGCAAAAAGGCAGAAAAGAATAATCATTAGCAAGTTTAAGTTTACCTATGCCTCTTTAAATTATATCTATTTCGCACCTCTAGGTGACTTCCACAGCCTATTGCATGTCTACATCACTCCACTTTAAGAAAATAAAATTAAAAAACAAACAAAAAATAGAATCACCCTTGTAGATTAGGCAAATGCAGCCAACATTAACAGTTTCAATAGACCCCACATCTTTAACATCCAGAGATATTAAATGCTTTTGAAGAGGAAGGCAAGAAGCTGTATTGGTTTGCAACATGTTCTAAAGCAGAGAAAACTGACCCATTAGGCACAGTGCTGACGGCCCACACAACTTTTAACAGCCCATGAGCTGTTTTAGTTTCTTTTGAACTCAAGAATATTTGAACTTTTAAGTAGAAGAAAATGTTTTATATATATATTTAATACATTTGTCTTTATACCAACACAAACATAACATATAATTTTTAATATTTTTTAATGGAGAAGGGGCACTGCAAAGGCAAAAATGCTTAGGATTCAGGAAAGTCACAATGCAGCTCTGGTCCAAAGCTGTCTATTATAATTGTCCTGATTTTTAACCTAACGTAGGCAGGTCCACCAATAGTCCTTCTCTTCTTTCTCCAAATTGTACAGTGGAAAATGGGTGTGAAGCTAGCTGTGAATTTGCATTTCTCACTAAATTGTCAAATTTATCAGTAGAAAAGATATGGTTTCCTAGCAAAACAGCACATCCCAAAGACGTCTTCAGGAAATGCTTATTGACTGACGGACACCGGTAAAAACTGCTAAAGAATTCAGAGCCATATGGACAGTGCTCAGAAAGTGCTCACTTAGCTTATGATATGCAAGCAAGAAAGTTATTATTTTTCTCCTATGTTTGATGAATTGTTTATGTTCTTAATCTTTTTAGATCTTTGTCAGTATGGATTCTGCTTGACAAATTACATTAAAGACAGATTTGAATAAAATACCAACATTTTCTGAGTATCCATTTTGCTTGAGAAACTTGTCCGTCCAGAAAATAAAAGAGGCATTTGAGAAAAGTTTACTTGTTTTTCACCCCAAGAAGTATTCAGGTTTGTCTCAATTCTGAACAGGCCATATATTTTAAAAATTTTACATATCTTCTGGCTAATTAATTCTACTTCTTAGAATCTAGGTCAAATTACTGATTGAAAACAACTAAAATTCTGAGTTATAAAAAGATAATCACCAAGAAGAAACACTTAATTACAGATAGTCATAAACAACCAGAAGTGTAATAAAAGTGATATGCCTAAATTAATAATGATGGTAGTGATCAAATAAATCATGCATTTGCATATTTATATTTTTTACATTCACATATTTGCATTGTTGCCTGGAAGGTAATTTGGGACAACGATATAATAGATGTTTGTTATCCTGGGGTCCCAAGTAAATTTGTTGGGGTCTGAACTAACTGGTGTAGGCTGCTACTGATATATCTTTCCTGGTTCCTTTTTATCTTCTATGTGAATTAAAGCAGTCCCAAAGCTAGCAATGAAAGTGGAAAAAGAAGTCAACATAATCACTAGATTGTTTATTATATAGTAATGATAAATTGCAATTTTGAAAATTGTATAATTATTAACAAATAATACAATTATTGTATAATTATAAACAAAATACAGCTGAAAATATGCAAAGAAAAAATATATTAAAGCTTCTATATTTGCTATGATTACAGCCAGATATTTAAAATGCAAATGATCTATATAAGATTTTTAGAAAATTCCTTTAGGTAAATGTTTAGGAAACTTTTTATTTCTTTTATTTTCACATATTTTCCAAATTTATATATAATCAAAATTTTTTTAATATAGGAAATAGAACCAACATCAAAATAATAATGTGAGCATTAATTGAGAAAGGTAAAATATAAATGGACAATAAAATAGAAGATTCTATTTTTAATAAGAAATAAATAATATAAACTATTTGGGTTGCTTTAAAGTTTCTCAATGGGATGTCTAAAAGCCAGAATTAATTAAGAATTAGTGTATGATATGTCAAAATTGGTTATTTCCAATGGTGCAATCCTGCCTCTTTGCTTACTTTAAATTTTCTTTTGTTTGTTTTATACAAGGTTTTACACTGCCATGTTGTTTGATGGATATGCCATCATTTGATATATCTATCTACCCCCAAAAGACTCTGAATCAATCATTGTTGTTTTTGTTGTTGTTACATGCTGTCAAGTTGACTTCCACTCCTGGCGACCCTATAAATGAATGATGGCCGTGAGAATTATTAATGATACGAGTTCCACTTGCTTCCCTTTGAATGAAGAGGTTACATCTCTTAATCTTAGGTAAAGTGCTTGCCTTTTATAGAATTCTGAGAAGTAAATGAAATAGATAATTTCATGGCTACTTGTATGCTGAGGAAAAGTTGTGATTGCAATACATCCCATGATGGTCTCTTTTGGTCCTCAATTCTTCTCCACTGCTTTGAGTACCTAGGATTGCTCTTACTCAGTAACTTCACCAGCCTGACAAACATTCATTACTTGCCAATCCTCTTTTCCTGAAAGCCTACCAAGCATACATCTTTGTGCTTTCAAACAGTCAAGCTCAGCTGATTGACATCACTATAAATGTGTGTTACATAACTTATTTGGGCCTTCACTCCTCTAGCAGCAACCCAGAATCTTACCTACTTTCTTCAAGGTCTCAATTTTTTCCTGGCCCACTATTCTCTGCAGACAAATTTCCATCATCAAGGCATTCAAACATTCCAAGATAATTTTTCCCTTTGTATTTGGGTTCCTTCCTATGTACAATGTATATAGCTTTACCTTTCCTTTTCCTCCCTCCCTTCTTTACTTCCTTCTTATCTCTGAAGAAATCCTATTTGGATTTTAAATTTGTTCCTGTAGAATTACCAATTACCCTGTTGTCTACCTATGTCCTTCTTGATAATTCTATAAATGTGTCTATTCTTGGCAATTCTTACTCATTCCTTTAAATCTCTCCTTTCTTATCTTCCGGTATACCCCAAAGACCTATGTGTGGCCTCTCACCTTATTTTCTGCCTGCATGGAAGAACAATCTACTGTGTTTGTCAAATTCATTATATTTACAATTATTTCAAATTATATTCATTGTGTCTCTTCACTATTCACTCAATAGCCAGCTAATATTTTTTAATCTTCTCTGTCTTTGTTGAAGTCTCATCTTAGGATCAAGGCCCTAGTGTCATTTCTGACTTCTCCCATTAATATATGTAATAATTTTCCAAGTCCAGCAGATTTTACACCCACAAAATCTCTCTCATATGTTCCTGCGATTTTTTTGACCTCTTAAAACTAACACTAATATTCTTATTAAATATTAGCATAACCTAACTTGTATCCCTTCTTCCATTTCCTCATTTCTGATCTATCATATATACTATTTAAAAAAATGGAATTTAAATTGATTCAAAAGACTTCAATGACTCTCATTACATATGAACTTTTAACTTATCTATAGTATTACCCCAACCTTGAAATTTCATACTTACATGTGACTATTATTTTTACCCTTTGATGCATTAATTCTCAGAAGTTATGTATACCATCATGTGGTAGAACCTAATAATGTAGAGGGAATAAATTAATTTTAATTTTGTGTCTACCACATGCCAAACCAGAGCTAGCTGATCTCTATTCATTTCCAGAGTTCTTCCCCACAAAATACCACAAAGAAGGTTTTATTCTTATTTTATAAGTGAGGACTTAGGATAGAGTGATGTTAAGGAACTTAAATAGGTACACGGAGATTTCAACTCCATTCCTATTTTCATGTTACTTGAGACATGGCTTCTCCTTGCTCTACAACTTCAATTATAGTGACTTCAATGGTTCATTAATATGTTTGAATCCCAGTCAGAAGGGAGCTCCTAGGGCAAGGATCCTGCAATTTATGTTCTTTAACCAACATGTCTGACAAAAGGCTTGGCACATAGAAAGTATGGAAAAAAAATATATTTTTTTTAATGAATTGGATGTATGAAGATTTTTTTTGACTGACAACTTAAAGACATTCTCAAATTATTAAGGCTTAAGTAAATTATAAGTCAATAAAAAATGAATACATTCAATAATTATTTAAGCACTTACTGCCCAAGTGGCACTATTCTAGACACTGGAGATACACTAATAAACAAAATAGAAAAAAAATCCCTCATAAAACATAGGTCATAACAAGGGGAATTATAAAAGAATAATAAAGAAAATGTGATATAGATATATACATTTACACACAGTGGAATATTATTCAGTCATAAAAAGGGAAGAAAATCCTGCCATTTGCAACAACATGGATGGACCTTGAGGGCATTATGCTAAGTGAAGTAAGTCAGGCAGAGAAAGACAAATACTGTACGATATCACTTATATGTGGAATCTAAACAAACACACAAAATAATTAAAAGCTGAACTCATAGATACAGAAAACAGATTGGTAGTTGCCAGAGATGGGAGGTGGGGGTGGGCAAAATGGATGAAGGTGGTCAAAAGGTACAAACTTTCAATTATAAGATACATAAGTCCTGAGGATATAATGTACAACACGGTGACTATAGTTAATAATACTCTATCATATATTTGAAAGTTGCTAAGAGAGTAAAATTTCTCATCACAAGTAACTGTCTATGTATGGTGACGAATGTTAACTTAACTTATTGTGGTGATCTTTTTGCAGTCTATACATATATCAAATCATTATGTGGTACACCTAAAATGAACACAATACAATGTTATATGTCATATCTCAATAAAAAGAAAGAAATTTTAGAAAGGCAAAAAATATAGATATATAAATTATGAGTATGGTGATGAGTGCAATGGCATAAAATTAATTGCACAAAGGAAAGAGTTGGGTATGTGGCAGTAGGAAACTACAATTTTAAATGAAGTATGGCAGACCTCCCTGAAAAGATGTCTCTTTGAACAAAGACCTGAAGGATGTAAGAGAGCCAGCCATGTAGATATTCTATGACTGATAATTACAGGCACAAGGTAAAGGAAGTGCAGAGGCCCTAAGGCAGAACAGGTACGTACCTAACACTTCTGAAGAACAGCATGAAGGCCATTATTTGGTAACAGACTAATACATGGGTTCAGGAGTTAGAAATGAGGTCAGAGAGGTCATAATACAAATCATGTAATGCCCTGTGGGTCTTTCTAAGGACTTTGCCTTTCCTCTGTATAAGAGGAGAAGTGATTAAAAGTTTTGAGCAGAGCTATGGTATGATCTAAATTGCATTCCAGAGGGTCTCTTGGCTGCTCCGTGAATGTATGGAGGTTAGGTGTACAGGAGTGGCAGACTGGAGAGGGAAGGCAGAAGCAGGGAGATCAATCAGGAGGCTATTGCAATAATGTAAATGAGACATGACACGAGATGGTGGTTTCCCAGGGTGGAAATAGTGGATTTGGGAGAAAAGGTCAAAATCTAGATTTGCTTTTTCAGTAGGGACAACAAAATTTGCTAATATATTGGACATGGGAAGTGCGAGAAAGAAAGGAATTAGGAATGATATCAAAGACTTTGGCCTAAGTAAATTGAGTCGTCAGTGGCTACAATGCTGCAGGCTGTAAAAAAAGCAGGTTTGAGGGGAAGTACCATGAGGTGAGTTGTGTACATGGTACATTGGGATGCCTGCTAAACATCCAGGGGAAATGCAACTCTGCAGGTGAGTGCATGAGCCTAGTGTTTGGGAAAGATGTCCAAGCTGGAGATGTGAATTTAGCAGTCATCACTGTTCTGATGGTATTCAATCTTATGAGACCCGATGAGAACAACAAAGCAGTGAGTACATACAGAGAAGACAAGGGCAAGATGTCAGCCATGGGAGTGCTCAAAGGTGACGACGTTAGGCAGATGAGGAAACATAAACCAAGGAACTGAGAGAGAGCAGTCAGTGATGGAGGAAATAAACTGGAAGATAAGCGAAAAAAAGTGTTTGAAGAAGAGACAAATTATGATCTATTTCAAATGCTATTGATAATTCAAGTAAGACAGGACTGAGAAATGCAAGTAAAGTAAAATTTACAATGTGATGGTCATCAGTAACCTTAAAAAGAGCAGTGGTAAAGACAAAAGCCTGACAGCGGGGTTTAAAGAGAAAACAAAGGAAGAGAAATTAAAGACAGCAAAGCAGCAAAACCCACAAGATGTTCTGTTTCCAAGGGCAACAGAGAAACGCAGTAGCATAATAGTAGAGATATGGGGCAAGAGAGAAAGAGAAGGGCTTGTACTATTTTTAAAAGAATATGGGGACTTTCCAAAAACAATTATCTCCTCATTCTCAGATATTCCATATGTGTTATATTTACATTCTTAAATAGCAATGACTAGATCAAGATACATATAAAAATACAACAATAGAGAATTATTCTGAGTAATCATAATTTTCTCTTGAGCAAACAAATTGCCACACTAAAAATGTAGAGACCTAGTAGGACTATTGCATGTTTAACCTAGAAAGATTATTTTTAAGAAAATATTGATCAGGAAATATCCATTGATCAAAAAATAAATCAGTCTTGATATCTATGTGGTCAATGAATCGACTAGACTATAAAGATATATGGTGATAATTCAAAATTAAGTAATCAAGATGTAGGAATATGTTATGGTGATATATAGCCCAACTGTTATAATCTCTCATATTTTTATAAACTAATAATTAGATTATAAAGAGAAGCAGTAAAAAAACTTTAGACAATAATTTCTAATCTGATGAGAATTTACAGTGTTTCAGTTGTTTGGATTCTCTCTGATCAATTAAAATCACAGCAATATATGGCACATTTAAAAGAAATAGCAAATTTTCAAAACAAAACTTTTAGTGGAGAAAACAAAAAATATAATGCTTTTTCCCATTTCCTCTAATATTCAGTTATCATTCCAGTAGTAGGAAGTGAGATTTGGGGGGAAAATATTTATCTTTCTAAACATTGGTTTCTAGGATACTACACTGGGAGACTTTAAGAGTTAGTAAACCTCATTTCAAATACTAAGTTATTAGTATCCAGTTACTCTGACACTGGTGAAAATTAAGAGGGTGAGGAAACAAAAATCTTTGTGTCATATCCACAAATTGAATAAACATCAACCACTTACTGACATACCGTAAAGATGACTAAAGAAGAATGAAACCTTACAAACAATTTGGTATGCCTCCCTCCCGCCTCTGGGCTCTCTCCCCACTCTTAATCTTGAAAGACTTGCTATCATGAAGACATTTGGAGAGGGACTAATATTATTTTCTCAGATGATCTCTTCAAGTGATGCCTGAAGGAAAGATCCAAGCTAAAAGACTCCATTAGATATTCCCTTGGAGAATAATATGGTTATTCTTGAAATGCTGTAAAGGAAATAACTATAGTAAATCTGATTTAAAGAGGACAATTAAGTTAGAATTATTCAGTTCCAAGAAGTGACTAAGGAAATATAGTCTATAAATGTAAAAGCTTGTTACTAACAAATCACTCCTTTATATCACAAGTGTATGACCTAGAAAGGTATAGCTTCAGTAAACTTATGAACCCGTGTATTTACCGCTCTTTCTTACTTAAGCCTGTGACTGTGATTGAGCACCAAAAAAATCTGTCCATAAAACCATGTATGTCAAATTACTACATAGATTAAACTAGCCAACTTATGGGAAGCATGGGATAAGAATAATGCAATTCTATTAACTGAATGAATAAAGGAAACTCAAGAAATATTTTAAGTAATTTTGCCACATCACATACACTCTGGGTGTTAGAAGAAATATGCATTGAACATTTAGGGCCTAAAATAATGTACTGCGTATATTCTTTATGAAATTAACTCATTTTACTTGGATTTCTGTTTTATAACTTCAAATCCTAAACTTGCAATTTTTTTAGTTGCACAGCCATATATCTAGATTTATTTGGGACATTTCTGTTGTTAAATATTATGCTATATCGTACTAATAAGAGCTAAATTGTGTGGTTTGATTTTTTATTTCAAAAACATGGCCACCATATTGCTAGATTCCTTTAGAATAGAGATGAGAATTAAAGTGATTATTTTAGGATAAAGTTTCTTAACCTAAAAAAATAAGAGAGTGAGATTCAGATGGGTCTGGGTAGAGAGGTCACCTCAGAGATTGAAGAAAAAAGCAGCTATTAATTTTAGTGAAGTAAACAAAAAGTGTACTTAGAGCTTTGTAGCCTCCACAATGGGAAGTAAATACAGAAAACATTCACTTTCCAAAGTCTATTCTAGTGTCAGCAGTTTTTAAATCATGTGTGTGTATGTGCTTTGGGGAGACATTCATCGCAGTTTGTCCCAGCCTTTCCCAGTTTCAACATTGAAAGTCCCACATCCCTGGAAATTCCTCAGTCCAGGACAAACCGGGAATCTTGGTGTGTGTTGGTGATTTCAAAAGAAAACTTTTCATTTAATTAATTGGTGATTCTGAAATAGGATACATATTAAATTGAGAATCACTTGGTTCAAACAATAAAAAATAGATGTACCTTGGCTATTGATACAATAAATAAAAGGTCAAAAACATATACTGAATCACATCGGTAAAATACAGAAATGCCACATTTAGAGAAGGCTTATAAATTTAATCTTCTTACCTGGACGTATTCACTTTTTTGCTATATCCCAGTAAAACTATAGTTTAAAATTAAGTAAATTTTATCTTGAACCTCTATAACAGTTTCCTTATTTTCCTCCTTTTCTCCATTTATTCCAGAATATTTTTTCACAAATTTTTACTTCATCATGCACTCTACTTATAAAACAATAGAGTGATCACATTTTAACACCCAGTCAAAGCATATGATGCCTTTCAATACTTTACTTCCTTTTGTCTAGTTTGCTTTAACTCCAGTTATACACAAAAAGCACTGTGACTAGGGATCTTATCTACCTCCAGAGAAGCCCACTTCCTGATCCCCGGTTACTCTTTATTTCCTTCCACTGTTACTATATTGATTATATTTCTATGGTCTGCAATCAGCACCTTCCCCAAATTATGTTATCTGACTCAAAACAGTCTTTACAGACCAACTCTTATATTAGGAATGCCCAATTCACATTAGGCACCCCCCATCCACAACCAACCCTCCAATAAATGACACTCATTCTTTATCCATCATGGCAAGATAACTGTTTTCTAAGGAAAAGTTGCTTTTTAAATTTTCTGAACCTTTGTGATAATTTGGAGGGAGTATGTAAAGAATAAAACAGCAATAGTTAAGTGAAAATAGTGGGAAAAATTAAACCAATAAGAAGGTAGAATTTATGGGTACCCTGATGATGACCATAAGTCTCTCCAAGCTCAAGTTCTATCTGATGCATATTCAAGATTGTATTTATCTAATTGGTTACTTATTTGAATATCTTTATTAGTCCATAATAAATTACAAAGACTCTGAATTCCAAATAATTGAATTTTTACTGTACATTTTATTTTACTCAATATATTTGTATTTTCCTCCTTAGCATTAGTATAGAAACAAATGCTAATATCTTACTGAAATATGAAAATTCATTTCTTATTTATCCTTGTATTTGAAACATGTAAAAATATTTTTATTTTCATACATAATATATTTTATTGTTAATGTAGAGTAATTAAAATTAAATACTTGGAGCTACAATATTATAAAGTACTAATCAGTTCACAAAAACATATGATCTAAATTCATTTTATATAAATGAGTTCCTTTTCAAAATCACACAAAAAATAATTAGACCTCATCCAATTTACACTTAAAAAATCTTAAACATATCCTCACAAACACTAACACACACTAATAAAAGACAATGTCTTCCTTCTTTCAAAATATTTTGGTAACTAAGCCACAAAAAGAGGTGTTTAAATATTTTAAAACTTTAAAACAAATATATAGAATTATGTAGCAGTCAATACCCAATAAAAAATCAATTATATACCACAGTAATATTTCTGAAATATATATATATTCTTATTTCTTAAAAATCAAGTAACATCTACAAGAAATGCTTTAAAATAGCATTTACAAATATTCTATACATAACACCTTATATTGGAAAATGTATCATTGTTACGGAAATCTGTATGTCTAAAGTTTATATTTTTGAAATTGTGTTCAATTGCCATCATAGCTACCATTTATATAAGAGATTGTTGGATACCGTATTGGTTTCCTAGTTGAGTGTAGCAAACAATGGCTAGACTCTGAAGATTGGAAGATGCTTGTTAGAACAGAACCACATATTATGATGTATATGTACATGTTTGGGATAATGTATTGTAAGGCATATTGACATTTAGAGTAAGCATTTTGGCTTCCAGTTTTTCTTCAGTAATCTCATAATTCCCTTTGTCCTACAATCACTTGGACTGTTCACATGTTAATCTATTTATAAAATGACTAACATTGTATTTGGAATTTTAAAACATTTGTTTATTTATGTTTTTGATAAAGAGGCAAAATTTTATAAAATACAGAATCAGCAAAGTATTTTTTCCCACACAGAGACCAGTCTAATGTTTTCCAACACTAATGAGAAATTTCTGAATGGCAGGATTCTTCTATCCCTCCTCTATCTAATACATTCTAAGAAAAGTGAAAATAGCTCAGGTTATTTTACAAAATAGGAACCCTGTTATATTTTCTCTGTGGTAAACTTACCTAGGAATTCAGTCTTTGTGACTATGACAAACTGTTACTACTTATGTCATTTTAGTTTTTTAAGTTCAATCTAAATTTATGATTAGTTGACTCGTACAAAAATGTGCTAATTTAAACACATTAGCAGATAAATTAAACGGAATTGTCTGAATTTTCCTCTTGACAGATTTAGGGAAAACAGAAATGTGTATTGTAACAGTAAAAATAAGTTGTATGATATTCACATTTACTAGCCAAAACATTTTGCCATCATATGATATATGTCACTGGGAAGTGTTAAAAAATGTCACTATCCTTAAAATTGGCCGTAGCACCACTGAAAATTCATTTGATCCCATTTTGTTATTATAGGGGAAATAAAAAATTTAATTTTTTATTATCTAGATATAACTTGCATATTATATAGAGATAACTTGCAAAGGACAAACACGAATGAATCCTGGAACACTGGAAAATAACCTGGAATGCTATAAAATAGTAGGAACCACCATAGGTAAAGCCAATCACTGTTGATGGTATCAAGGCAATTAGATTGTTCCCTGGAAGAGCACAGAGAACCAGGAAGAGAAAAACATTGGTGTTCAAAGAAGGAAAACTTGTTAGCACTCTATATCAGCAAGAAAGCCCTTAAGGAATAGAGCTATACCTTCCCATCCACAACATAGATTGCCAACTTGGAACCAATATTTAACTTTGGGCTTATTTATTTGGGAAAACATATAGGGAAAGTTATCTGGCTGTCATTATAGTAAAATTTGTGACTCATCAACATTATCTCAAGATATTCACACATCTGCCATTTTTTGCAAATAATAGAATTATCACTGAAAAATGTAAATATTTGCAGTATCGTAAAAGTTATATTTCCTGGAATACATCAAGAGAGCCTGGAATGTGTTACTTTCCTTCAAATAGAGGAAAGTGTAACATGCTGGACCCAGAGTAATTCTTGAGGCGAGCTGGAAACTAAGTCCTGCTTATCTGTGTTTCCCCAGGTAGGAATCACTCTTGATCCCTCTCTCCCCTACTATCAAAAATATCACTCATCTTTTCTGTTCTGTTAGCCTTGACACAGAGACTATTCTGATAACTTTATGTTTGCATGGAGATACTTCTATGTACACCTTACACACAAACATGTTCCATGCAAGTTATATCTTAGGCTTTCAGTAATATTTGATAAATAAATAAAACTCCCAAAACACTCCAATTAATATCACTTTTAAAAAAAGTAATAATATCACCAGCCCTATCATCTTCTCCAACAACAAAAACAACTCCAACTCAATTACAGATAGATAAGAAAATTAATAGGTTGATTTTACATTCAATTATTGTTACAGGAATCTATCTATAAAGTTTTTTTGATGATATAAATAACATGTCATAAATAATAGAGAAAATAAGAACAAGTTTATTTACTGGTCTTCAAGGTCCTTGAGCACAAGACCATGGTATTATCTCTAGTTCCCAGAACAGTATCTGTTGAATAAATAAATGAACGAATAAAAAACCATAACTTGCATATGTACACTGTTTCAAAAAGCAATTTGTAAATCCATATTATTTAGTAATATTTTTGCATTTTTGCAAAGAATCAATAAAGTTTAAAAATGGTGGGGATTTAGGTCCACTCAGAAAATGCCACTAAAGACCTTAATATAACTTATGTCTGGGTCTGTACTAGTAATTCTAGAATCACTGATCAACATGTATTGTTCTACGTATCTTTGTATCGTGTTATTATTATGTCTTACCTGCTGCTGAAAAATATGACACCTTAGAATGATTGACCTACTTGAAATATGTCAATTAAGCAATTATTACTATAGAGAAATTAAATTAGAGTTGTAATATTTCAGAAGCACATTTCTGCCTCAGTAAGATTGGAGTTTTGTCTACACTTGACTTTTCCACCTGCCACAGAATGAGAGCACATATTCTCCAATCATAAACCACCAATACTGACTCCTGGGTCTTGCAGAATGTGAAACAGAGGGTGATAATAACGGCTGTAAACTATAGGAGCAAAAAGTAATATAAACTATGGCCCTCTGCCAATCCAGCCCTCTTCTCCAAGAATTCAAACCACAATTCCAGTCACCCACCCTTTTTCTCCATCTGCCGTGAGGAATAATTGTGCCTACTACACCTTCCATTTTCAATACCTATTAAATGTGGCTGAAGTCTCCTCTTTGTTCTACTAAGAATCAAAATGTCATCTCACAACCTTATTAGCCACACATGAAATGCATAAAAAATATTTTTAGCTAAACCAATGAATTACCTTAACTATAAATAACAATTTGCAAAAACAGAGAGTGAACATTCTCCCTGATTTATTCTCCCAATCCTCTTATTATTTTTTCATCTACATTTCAGAGAAACAGGCTTTGGCTATAATAACAATTTCAAACTAGAAGCTAGGAAAAAATCAAGCGTTTGGGGTGGTTTACAAACAATTTCTCTGTTTAAAATCTAAAGATGAGGAAGTTGGTTTAGACTAATCTCTAAGGTGTCTTCCAAATGTATAATTATAATTGAATCCTGCAAAATAATAGAATGATTATTAGGCAAATTGCCACTGGTACAATTTGTGGTCCACAAGGAAACACAATCCATACCACAAAATGCTGAACTCAAAGAAAAATCCAAGCTAATTTAGTAAAGTAATTGTTGATGAGAAGGAAATGAAAACAAGTTTATCTTTTTATATTTTTAAGAGTTTCAAATATTTTTTTGGAAA
The DNA here is from genome assembly GCF_057802395.1 of Ceratotherium simum simum. NCBI lineage: Eukaryota > Metazoa > Chordata > Mammalia > Perissodactyla > Rhinocerotidae > Ceratotherium > Ceratotherium simum. The sequence continues at coordinate 25,888,958 of NC_141909.1, read as the reverse complement.
AATCTTTAAAAGAATATAATTGCACATAGTCTTTGCTCATTTAAATGCTAATTCTTTATAAAACATACGGCTTTAAAATCATGACCATGTTTTTTATATATGATTGGCTCCAAAATATCTTCAGACTATGGCCTGCTTGGTGGTGTTTTTTTGTTTTTGTTTTTATCTCAACTCCTGACCTAAAATTCCTAACATCATTCGTAGCTTTAGTTTTTCAAACCTTCATCAAAACTAACTCATGATAGAAATAACTCATGATAGAAATAAATCCCTACACATATACAAGAAATTTTTATTACTCCTTTAGAATAAGAAGTTTACTTCCATTCACATGCTTTGAGGAGATTTCCTGAATTCTACTTTTATGATATTCATCTCTCTTGAAGTATAAAAAATTAGGCTGTGTTCATCTTAAAATCGATACAAGTATTTCTTTAAATGTGCAAGCAATATACTATGTCTCTTGAGAGCTATTTTGAGAAACACTGTCAACCTACTTACTATCTTTTAGTGTTAAAACAACTTCTTCCCTAAAAAATAATAAAAGAATCTTGTGTTTCCCTCTTTGTTCAGGGGATTTCCCAGTTGTGGTTGAGGGATTATATTGATGGGTGATGTCCTATTTGTAATCTTTCTCAAATTCTCTTCAGATCTCAGCGCATGAGGAACTTCAGAAAGATCACTATGACCTCTGGGTGAAATCAATGTGAACATCTACAGCTACTCATTCTGTAGTTGTCTTAGTGTGTCAATTGTCCTACAGACTAAGCGTGGAAGGAGACTGCAGAAGGCAATTTATTCAGTGACTTACAACTGGGCAAGGGAGAATAGACTTATCTCTCTTTATCTTTCTGTTTATAACGTTTTCTACAAAATGCTACAGCTGATTTCTGATTTAAAAAAAAAAAAAAAATTTGAGCTAGCCCTGATGGCCTAGTGGCTAAAGTTCAGCACACTCTGCTTCAGCAGCAGCCCGGGTTTGGTTCCCGGGCAGGGAAGCACACCTCTCGTCTGTCAGTAGCCATGCTGTGGTGGCAGCTCACATAGAAGAACTAGAAGGACTTACAACTAGAATATACAACTATGTCCTGGGGTTTTGGGGAGGGAAAAAAAAGAGAGAGAGGAAGATTGGAAACAGATGTTAGTTCAGGGCGAATCTTTCCCAGCAAAAAAAAAAAAATTTCTTCATTCCTCACTATAGAAGGTAAATTAGCTTTATTTTCATTTTACCATTATAGTATTCAAAACTGAGAAAAGTTAGATGACCCTTTAATAGTCAGAAGTCAAATAATTGGCAGAAACAGAGGATTCATTTTAACTCCTAGGCCTGTGTGTCAAAATCTTAACCTGATCTTTGTAATATGCATAATGTGTTTCTATAAAGTAATAATATATATCCAGCCAACAGCTAATAGCCTTTGACATGCCTAGAGAATATAATATCCAAGACTTTTGCCTTTGTTTCAATTCAACCAGCCACTTCTATTACCAGGGAGTATTCCAGCTCAGAAATCTAATTCATAGCATCCTCCATTTTGACTACAGACTCCATTTCTTCAGTTCTTTCAAAAGCTTATTTCTGCCAAATCTGCTCTTCAAATTCTTAGAGGCCACCATTGTCTTAATTCTTCCAATTTGTTCGTGTCTATTAGAACTATTCTTCCTCTCAAGTTACAACCAGTTTTTATTCACTGAATAATTCTCTATTGAGATTATCTAAAGCATTTGCATCATTATGCTCCCACCAAATAGGTCCAGCAAACTCATATCTGGATCAGTATCATGTATATCCTTTCATCCAATTACCTAAGCATGGCTTAAAAAAAACACACACATGCGCACACACATACACATCTACACCTATCATTCTGCTAATTGGCATCATTACAAAATCATTTTTTCCTAACTCGGCTGGAGCCTCTGATTTCTCTGTGAATTCTTTCCATCTGCACTTTCCGCCTTTATTCACAGAAGGTAAGTTAATTATGAACATTTTATTGGTGAGGAATAGTCATCCATAAATTCCTATTGCCAAAACTAAAGCTTACATACAGCCACATTGCCCATATCCTGTTATCCTTTAAAGAGTATTCCATGCTCCTATGCCTTAAATCTCTTCTTCCTCAGATCCTGATTAATTAGTCATCACATCCAACTTAGATATCTTCAAAGTCTTCCACCATACTGTTTCTTTTTCTAATCTAATAAATATGATCATATTTATCCCATTCTAAACAAACACATGATTTCCCTTGATCTTATTTTGCCCCCAAGCTGTGTCTAACACCTTCTTACCCAATTTTCACAAAAGATTTATATTTATAATAATCACTATACCACTTCCACGCCTACCATTCATTCATCAACACACTGGCATTTGTCTTCTTCCCAAGAACCCTCCTTTCCCTGAGTTTGTCATACTGCTAATTAACAAATGTAGTGGACGTTTACCTACAGCACATCTGTTGAGCTTGCATTCAAAATTCTTTAATTCTAACCTATTTGCTTTCATGATGAGTCTGGTCTTACACGTCTTTGATCAGCTCTTGAATTACCATTTTTGTCAGTATTCTATCCTATTATCATTGCTCTTTACAATCTACACCTGCTTCCAGGTTATCTTCATGATTTCTTCTATAATGATGGTTTCATTTTTCATGTCCTGTAAAGTCCTAAATCTATAATTCAAACCTCTCCTCTACCTTTGGTCTTTATATTAAAATGCATGCAGTATGCCAATGCAAAGTTATCAGTTAGCATATGCAAAAAATGGACTCATCTCCCCCCCCCCCCCAAAACAAATGATCTTTTTGGTATCTTTTGTCCAAATTAGTGGCATCTTAATCCATCAAATAAATCAAACTAGAACCCTGGGAATAATTCTCTCTCTGCCTTTTGCCCAACAATCTAGTCATCAAGTCCAGTCAATTTGACCACTTAAATAGCTTATAAACACATTGCTTCCCTTTTCTACATATTGAACAGCTTACTCTATTCCTTAATAATATACAAAGACTCCTATAAACCAAAGAGTCCCATAAATAAACTGGTAGCTTAGAGGCTATGTATATGACTCAGATATTTTTGTTTTCCACTACTATTAGTATTAATCATACATAGTGATAGATTGATAGATAGATAGATAGATAGATAGATAGATAGATGATAGATAGATAGATAGATAGATAGATAGATAGATAGATAGATTGCTACTTAATGTTTCATGCATAATTGCATGTAGTACAAAATGCTTCTAGTCTGCCAATACTCGTTCTGCATTTTCTCAATTATAATAAAATGGTGAGTAATGATCACTCAGAATAAAAAATCCATTTCACAATCTTCCTTGCATCTAGACATGTAGATAGAGTAGAATCCTCTGTAATTTCCAGTAACTTTATCTAAAGGAGAACACTCTCCTCTCCTATCATCTTGGCCATTTTCTCTGCTTCCTGGACGTGTTGAACCAGAATAACAAGAGTTGTAGCCCAGGGATGATGGAGGACTGAGCTAGACAGAATCTGGTTCCCGATAGTTCTGGTAGAACAAAACTGACATTCTAGTCTAGGACTGCATTTTTCCAGACTAATCTGTAAGCAATGAATAGTTTCATTCTTACTTAAATGCTTATTTTAGGATATCCTGCTACTTTCAGCTGAACCTAAATCAAATAAATACACCAGGTTTTGGCTATTTTTGAAAGACTGGACAATCTGGCAATTCTATGCCACACTTCCCCATGGCAACGACTGGCTGGAGCAGAACAGCTTTAGTGTGAAACATTCTGCTTTGTCTGTCTCTCTGAACTTGTTTCTTTACTAATTAATTTTATTTGCTTTTGAATATCAAAATCACTGAAACAAGATACAATCCAATTTCTTTAACATGATGTTCAACGTCCTTGATGATTTTGTGCCTAATCATCTTGATACTCCTTTTCTTGTGTCATTTATTTTCTCCTAAACAAACTCTTTGCCTATCTCTATCTATACCAGTCTATTTCTAACCTCTCTCCCTTGGTTTATGAATTAGCTGCTGCCTAGAAAGGCCCCATACTGCTCCCCATTCCAAACAGGACATGCGCTAGTAGGTAGCCTCATGTGACTGTCAGCCTTAGACGTACCTTCTTAGAGAAGGCCTTCCCACTCCTCTAGGTTGGGTTACAAGTCCCTCCACACTGGCAATTCCCTGAGCATATCTATTACTACATTACTTTGAAAATAAATTTCTGCTAAAGAATCTATTACTCGACAATATTCTAAGTAAAATTGCTTAAGAAGTATGTAGGATGTTATTTTTAAAATAAGGGTTACCAGATCTTGAGAAATTGTGAATCACTAAGTTTAAGACAGTGCTCAAAAATCTGCACTTGAAACAAGCACCTCTGATGGTTTTTACACAGGTAATCCAACAACCATATTTTGACAGGAAATGTCTTTAGAATGTGAGCTCCTTGAGACTCTGGGCTGTCTTATTTATCATATTGTACCCATCACCTAGCACATTGCCTTTTGCTCAATAAATACTTGTTAACACGAGTGTCTTTCAGCACTTGGGAGAAGCAGGAATCCTTGCAGGTCATGAGGTCAATTTAATAAAACACAGCTCAGCTGTGAGGCATCATCTCTGTACCTTGGCTCAGTCTGGCAAATTATCAGTACAGAAGTTGGTTAGCATCATTTATACTAAATAAGAATATGAGTGTTGAGTGCTTTATCTGTGATTCTAACTCTTGTACACAAAGCTCTATCTAAAGCAGTAGCATGATGGTTATTTACTCAAAGGTAGTATTTATTTGCTCATAATTGGAACTAAATATCTATAAATATCTATGAATGTCAAGACAGCATTCTATGCATATTGGCTACTCAATAATTCTATTGACCAACCACATACACTATTTTCAAAATATTTATGTTTTATTGTGCTTTGGGATACCAAATGTAAAGCTATTATGTTTTTCAGCTGAAAGATGGAACATATTCTAATTTGAGAGAGATTTAAATCGACTAATTAAAAGGTAAATAGCTATTTTAACATTCGTGATTTCAGATGCCTCATCACCCTAGACAGTCTTCTCAGTGGTCTAATTCACTAAAATCACGTAGAAAATTGTCTCGGTTTACACCCCAAAAGTTTGGGAGTATTATAGAATATTTTTTAAATTAAATCTAAAGTACATAAAATTTTTTACTACGTAAAAATCTTCAATGAAATAAAATTTTAAAATAAATTGATATCTATTTATAAAAATTCTTTCTATTCAGGTGGAAGATGATCAGTTTTCCTATTCTTGATATGTAGCTAATTTTTAAAAATCTACCAAGCATTAATAATTGTTCCTAAATAATCAGCTCGAGTTGAGACACATACCTGTAGTTATAGTATATACCGCCATTCTGAGGAGTAATCATTCTTCAACCAGAGATCAAGCTGCTATCTGGATCATCCCTGGCGTTTCCTGCCCCTCTTACAGCATCTGACTTTCAGTAAGCCTCTTTGTAACTTTTCTATTATTTTTGTTCATCACTTTTGGTCCATGTCCTTGCCAGACTCCCCTCTACCTACACTCTAAACCACATATGCACTTGGGTTTTCATTTTCCTTCTTAATAGACCTTGAAATTTCCTTCTTAATGCCAACAATTAGTCAAACTGAGGGTTTCCACTAACTGTGCAGGTTTCCTGACTAATGTCTCGGGGTGATATATTTTAACCGTGGGCACATTTTTTAGAGTACTATAATAAGTATCTTCCATTTGGCACTGTCTCTCCTTAAACAACAATTTTTTCATTTTCTGGGCTGGTTTTCAATATGAGTGAGAGGATAGATATATTAAAACTTGTTTACCTGTTCACACAAATTTAAAGACTACGATTTTAGAGTTGGCTTAAAAGAAGAATTGTAATTAATTATAAAACTACTCTTAATATGGTAGAGTATGTAGAGCCGTATTCTGAAAAAAATCTTCTAGGCCTCAGGTGAATCGTAAATAACAGATAAAAATGAGAATGCATAAGAAATATTCTTCAAGCAATTTCATAACTCAAAAATATAATATAAAACTAAATCATCCTTAATATAAGTGAAACACAGCTCCAACACATATTTTACCGGCTAAACTAAATCAATAGAACAAATAACCTTTGCAAATGAGTTTCACTTTCATTAATACAGAAAAACTCTAACAGTAAAGCACTTATGCCATAATATTATCTGCTGAAATAATGTCATTCATAACCGTCTGTAGTCTCACAGAATCAAACGGCCCAGTTTACAAAATGTCTTCTTGCGACTAAATAACAGAGATTCCTTTCTTCTCTTCATCATCAGTAGGATGAGTCTCAAGCCTCCCTCAGTTCAGAAGGCCAAAATGACTATGCTCTCCTGTCATTTTTGCCAAGCCCCCAGGGCATATGTATGGAAGCATTCATGCTGCACAGCTAGAGTCAAAATTACATTTAATTTTATCTCAAAGTGGTGTCAACCATATTGCATCAGAGGGGTGGAAAATGCAAGCTGTGTTTACAACACAAAGGCAGTGGAGGTCCATTATTTGTTCCTATCAACTCCTTTTATCCCTACAGCACATTTGTGTGTATTTCTCCATTAAACTTGAGTTCTTTTTTATGTTCCCTAAACATTCCTGGATTAGGTAGGAACTCTCCTTCAGTAAATCAACAAATTTTTGATGCCTCTAAATATGATTAAATAATTTAGCAAAAAATAGTAAACATTTTTTTTATGTATCTGCTCGCGTTTTTAAGAAAGTTGTGAATCACAGAGCTTACTTTTTCTGTCAAAAAAGGAAAATCTTCTGTCCAGTGATCATGAAAGATACAACCAATCTTAATTTTAGTTGCTCATGGGTCTCCATTACAATGTTTTAAAGCCACTAATAAAATAAAGTAAAGCAGGATTCCTTATAGAATCCATAGGAATTTAAGATCTCAGTACAATGTTATAAAGTTTGTAATACGGTTGTTTCTGCTCTAACATTTAGAGATACAAATGTTTGTTTTATAGCCCTCAAATTATGAAATAAGTTTTAGAGATACCAAATGAGTTGATTTCCAGAAACAGTAAATGTCCTTAATTTTTTTAAGAAATGAAAGTTTTTTTAAATAATAAACTTTGTAATTTCTTAGAGATGATATTTAATAATTGCCTATGAATGTGACTATTGTTTTACAATACAAAAAAGATCACAAGAATTATAAAATATTACCAAGAAAAGAAAATTAATGTTAAATAACTAATCCTCTTTGACCTAAAACAACTTGGGACAAGATGTGGTTAAGTTTAATAAAAACTAACAATTCCTAGTAAATATTTTTAATGGAAGCTTAAATTTCAAAATCATCTAGGAAATTCAAGTCTTATTTCAGACATATTTGACCCTTATATCAGCACTGTGTGATATGCATTAGGCAAATTTCATATGGATAAATCATTTGTACCAGTCCTAATATTAACAAATAGTTTTAGTAACCTATCATAAAGCTTTGCTTTATTTAGTCAACAAACTATACAAATGCACCATTTTCCTTCTCATAATTCTATTAGACTTGTAAATTAGAATAAAAAATATGTATTTCCCCATTTTTCAAAATAGACTTATATTCAGTGTTGCTCTGTTCCATTCCACCCTTCATGAGTCAGTGTACCAGAGGTTGTGCCTCATTATTAGACCAATGTGTGTGTGTGTGTGTGTGTGTGTGTGTGTGCATGACAGAAGAAATTTTTTCCCAAAAGACTCCTTAGTGTTTTTTTAATGTCTTTGTAGCCACATTTCTTTCGCTGAATTATAGCACTAAACTTATTTACTCTTTGTGTAAACCTAATTTCATATAAATTTAGTTCTAGCTCTACATATCAAATAAACTGTGATTAGCTTATCAAAAAGATAAAACTCTATGACCCCTTTGAAAGCTTACCATCTTTATCTCTATAATAGACTTAGGAATGGAAATATTTATTGACAAATACCATGCTTTGTGGTTTGCAAAATATTTGATTTGGGAAGAGTGTGGGTTCTGAAAATATACTGAAAATAGCGGTTTTGAGCTGCAAACATATTTAAAGCATAAAGATATGTATTTTTATAAGCATTCATTCAATCAACTAACATTAATCATCTATTATTCTCCAAATAAGCAAGGAGGATAAAAGATACAAAGACATAAGCCTTGCTCGGGAAGAACTTACAATGTCAATAGAATATAAATGTGCAGATTTTCTAACATTCAATAGTACCTGTTTATCACTGTGAACATAGATATAAACTATTTTCAAAGAAAGTGAGAGGTGAATTCTTTAACACATAGAATTCACTTACTGATTTAACAAAACAGTGGCAAATAAGACTCAATTGACCTTTTGTTTCATTAAGTTTGGTCCTAAGTCCTAAGTTCAGATGGAAAATCAATCAGCATTTTAACACACCAAATTAGAGGAAATAAACCTGCTTATAAAGTTGGGTAAGAAAGTCACCCAGTCACAGATTTAAGGAACTGCATACTAATCACCTGCAGACTATCAGTTTATTATTAATAATATTTTATTTGTTAGGCTTGCAAAGTCCATATATGAAAAAGACAACTCATTAAAGACAAGTGGGATTGAGGTAACTGAATTGTACACTATTTTAAAATATACTCTATTGTGACCAATTAATCTTATTCTCATGAAACTGGCCTAAATGGGTGAATCTTCCAGACTCAGATTAATAGAGATAATTTGTTTGATGGAGTGTTCTATATTTCTTGAAACATGAGCTATTTTGAACCACTAGGTCATGAAGTAGTCATCTATCCTGCACTTCAACAGATGGCACAATTGAAGAAAGGCCAAGCTCCTCATGGTAAGTGGCACACAATTGGACTGACTTAGAAATGCCAGAAAGCCATGGGAAATAACGCAATGGTTTCTCTTTTCATTTTATTATTATGATTTTTCTGAACTGTTAGTTTTCTTTCAGAAGTAACTGACTCTAAGTCTATTATTTTAGACCACTATGAATTCAGTTGTCTAAGACCTGAGCTTGTTTTGTTTTGTTTTTTCCCCTCCTAAATTGGGTACATCAGGCAATTATCTCTTCTGCCCTGCAAGTCTCTAAATAAAGTGTTCTAGAAAAACAAACAAATAAAGAAAAGGTGGTGTGGTGACAGGAGGGTAGTGGCTTCTGAGGTCAATAAGTGTGGGAAATAAATCATACATTTCTCACTGAGATTCAGAGTATTTCTTGAAATCAGTGAAATCCTATGGTGAGAACTATTACTTAAGTTATTTAATGCAGTATTCCTCCAAACTTTAAAATCAAGAAATCATTTTTGGAGGCCACCATTTTTATATCTCTGGGACTTTTGGAATCATGGAATATAGTTCTATAAATAGCAGAGTCAACACAAATTATATTGTAAGTATTTTGTGGGAGGAAATCATGTTTCCTATCCTAAGTAAATGTATTCTGATATCTTAGCCTGATTCCCTTTTGGCATTGAAAGGCAAAATGAATTGCCTTCCAAATTAATAGCATGGATTATTAGTACTCCTGCAGTGGTAACAATATTATATTACAGAGGCTTTCACAGATACGCGCTGTGCCAAGGAGAAAGAACTGTGGTTCTTGGTGTACAATACAGAGACTTCAAAACCAAGTATAACAGTTACCCCAATTCTATAATTGATTTTGGTGGAGAAGAATTTGTCTTATATAAGCAAGAGTCTGAATTCCTTTTCCAGTTCTATTAGAGACATTGGAAGCAGCAAAAAGGCAAAATTCTCCATTCTCATTTTCTGAGATAATGGAGAAGAAATCTCTCTGATTTATTAAAAGAAAAAAAGTGAGTTAACTCCATAGCATATCTTATTTATATGTAATTTGAAGCACTGGGAAACATTCTTCCTGCCAAACAACCCTGTTGAAATGCTAGCATTAAAATGCATCTATTTGTTATCATACTGCTATTAAAAATTTTTAAATACTCCACTTCTTGCAGAAAATTGTTGTGTTAAGCCATTTTGTCACATCCTAGTGATATTTAGTTTGAGTTTTTTTTTTTTTCTTTTTATTCTGTGGGTTAGCTAAAATCAGGTATAATGTAGAGATTTAAATGAAGCTTAGGAAGTGGAGTCACAGAAAGTAAAGAAATGAAATCTTAGGGTGTCCAATACTAGAACAAGTTAGGGAAAGGAGGTAAATTTAATTGTGTCAAATAAAAAAACCATCATGTGTTCGAAGTGGGTGTGGAAAGGGGAAATATAACAAGATTGCATTACATAACTGCAATCCCAGGAAAACAACAAAATGGATCTAAGAAAAATGTCACAGAAGGTTGAAGTGGATAGATACTGACAATCTCTCATCAAATACCCAGTTGTGCAGATAAAATGCATTTGTTTTCAAGTCCCTTCAATCTGGCTTTGCATTTTGGCTCTGCCACTGAGCAGAGCACTCCCAGACAAGTTGCTTTCTAATCCTCAGATTCTTTACTTGTAAAATAGTGATTTAAAAATATTACCTACCAGATATAATTGTTTTGAGCATTATGTCAAGTTATTTACACAACAGAGAGCTACTATTAATAGCTAATGCTTTCTAAAAGTACATAAAGTATCAAAACCTCTTTTAAGCATTTTAACTGTATTAACTTATTTAATATTTATGACATTGCTAAGAGGTAGTCATTTACCTTTTACAGGTGAGAAAATCAAGGAGCTAAAAGGTTAATAACTTGATTAAGTTCACACAGTTAGCCAGAGCTAGGATTAGAATTAATACAATCTGATTGCAAAGACGTGACCCTTAACCACTCCAATAATTCTTGATCAAACATGATCAGTTTATTGTTAGTCCTCTTCAATCGTTATTTTATCTCTGACCTACTTTATACATGTTTATAATTATATTCTGATAAAATTCGCTGTCATAACTTAAAATATCTATAACTAAATGGAAAAAATTTAGACAAATATCCTGCATAGTTTTGAAAATTTTATATAATTTGCATAAATTAAAATGTTTTGAGATATTTTAATGAATATATAATAAAGATTCTATTTGAGCTTTATTAGAGGAATTTCTAGTGAGTCTGGTCCAGGGATTGGCAAACTACCTCCCACAGGCCAGGTCAGTCCTGCTGCCTGTTTTTATGCCATCTATTAGCTAAGAATAGTTTTTACATTTTTAAATGATTGAAAAAAGTCAAAAGAATAATATTTTGTGACATGTAAATATTATATAAAATTTAAATTTCAGTGTCTTGCATAAAGTTTTAAATTTTGCCAATACAAATTTTTGGAAATTTATTTTCTCTCTTGTTTTATACATAATATCTATATAATATCCATATGTACATACTATCTACATAACGCCCTAGATTTTGTATCTTAGTCCACAGAGCCTAAAATACTTATTATCTGGCCCATTACAGAAAAGTTTTTCTGAGCTCTTGATTCTAGGCCAACAGTCTCATTTTAGGTATGAAAATTGAGATTCACTGAAATTAAGAGCCTTGCCTAGGATCACAGAGCTAGTTAGAGAAGAACCTAATCCAGAATCAAGTCTTTCCAACTGTCAGGTCTTGGTTGTGGACCCCATAAGTGATCCCAAAGACTTTAAACTCTGTAGTACCTTGAAGCTCTGTTGTGAGAAACAGCAGAGCTCTCAACCAGCTTTTAACTTTCCTTTTAAAAATAAGCTGAGTATTGGGCACTGGCCTGGTGGCATAGTGGTTAAGTTTGTGCACTCCACTTAGGCGGCCCAAGGTTCATGGGTTCAGATCCTGAGCTCAGACCTACACACCACTCATCAAGCCATGCTGTGGTGGCATCCCACATACAAAATAGAGGAAGACTGGGATGGATGTTCGCTCAGGGACAATCTTCCTCAAGCAAAAAGAGGAAGATTGGCAACAGATGTTAGCTCAGGACCAATCTTCCTCATCAAACAATAAATAAATAGGGGCCAGCCCGGTGGTGCAAGTGGTTAAGTGCACGCGCTCTGCTGCAGCAGCCTGGGGTTCTCTGGGTCGGATCCTGGGCGTGCACCGACCCACTGCTTGGCAAGCCATGCTGTGGAGGCATCCTATATAAAGAGGAGGAAGATGGGCACGGATGTTAGCCCAGGGCCAGTCTTCCTCAGCAAAAAAAGAGGAGGATTGGCGGTTGTTAGCACTGGGCTGATCTCCTCACAAAAATAAATTAAATAAATAAAGAAATAAAGAAGCTGAGTATTTACCACATGGCGTCGCACCTATATAGAAAGAACTAAAGCTACTCATAGTCTTGTGAAGAGGGAAAACTATTCTAATACAGCACAATGTTGAAAACTAATATTTGAATTGCAGCAGAACTAAAAGAAAATGGAAAGTAATCACGATTTACTTAAAAGCTTAAGTTCAATTACACTTAGATTGTTCAGGATTAGAGATGGTTACTGATGTTGAGCTTAATGGTGCAGATAAATGGTTGCATGAAGAAAACATGAAATATTTTTTATTGTGCTGTCTACTCAAAGGTTGGACTAATTCCCAAATGTGGCATAGGGTTTTTAAGAGTCAACCAGACACCAGAGTTGCCCACAAGCAAGGGTGAAATAAAACAGACTCCAATCATTGACTAACTCTCAAGTAAGAACAGCCTCATCCTCATTCTTGTCTTATTATTGATTACTAAAGTTAATCTACCTTTGCTGGAAATCACTCCTCTTGGGTGAAGAAAAAATAGTTAAGTCTTTTGTCACTAGTAACGGATAAGATTAATTGTTTCCTTCTGATTCAGAAATATGCTTATTAAAGCAAAGAGCTTAAGCATTTCAGTTTAAAGTTTACGTTGTGCCTTTATGTCACAAGCTATTTTTATCTTTTTCCGCACTTTTTTTGTTTTCAATTGATTCTCATAAACGAGTATTTTGCTGGGTCTTCTGATTTGAGGGAAAAATGTACAGATATTAAAGAGAGCACACGTTTCAATCCTTTCCTACATCAGTTGTGTCTAACATCAAATTTACAATCAATTTCAATAAATCTGCCCTGCAGATAGAGTACACAAGTTAAATACAACCGTAAGCATAGTTTTTATTCTATAAAATGGAGCCATCAATAAAAGACCAAGGATGAATTCCAAGTCTATGTTTTCCTCCCTAAACTCTCCCTGAGCTCCATATTTCCATGTCCATCAGACTACTCAGAATATGTAAATTGGTATCTCAATGTCACCAAGTGCAAAATCTAACACCTGCTTCCTCCTGCCTTCCCTTCTCAATAAAAGACAGCACCATCATGTGGTTGGTAAAGAAAACACACACACACCCACACAAACACACATACACACCCATTTTTCCTTTCCTTCACCCCCACGTCTGCTCCAATACAGAGTTTTGCTGAACACCAAAAATTGAGCCCTCAGTTCTCCACTTCTGTCCACCTCTGCTACTACCACTGCCGCCCAAGAGACCATCACATCTTTCTAAACTCTGCAACAGCACCCCTTGCCTTCCTCCTTTGCCCCCAGTAATTCATTCTTACTAAAGAAGCCAAAAGGGCTTTTTAAATATACCACTTGGATCATATCACTTGCCTGCTTAAAGCTCTCTGTTATACTTGAAATAAAATCTAAATTCCTTTCTACGGCTTATAGAGGCTTATCTGGCTTCTCTCTGCCTCTCCAACTTCATCTCTACCTATGGTCAGACACCAGCCATTCTGGCCTTCTTTCTAGTCCTTAAACATCACATGCACGTTTTTAAATCAGGATATTTTGTACTTGACGATTTCTTTGCCAGGATCTCTCTCGCTCCTAATTTTCAAACGATTGTCTTTTATCATTTTTCACTCAGTTCATGCATCATCTCCTCAGAGAGGACTTCCATGGCCACCCTGAAAAAAGAGATCATCAGCCCCTTCCTCATTTTATTTCATTCATAGCTCTTCATTATTCAAGTTTATTTTAACCATTATTTTTGTTTCGTTTTCTGTAATCTCTTATAGAATGTAAATTCAGATGAGCAGAAATCTAGTCTCTTCTGTGTAGCATTGGAACTTCTGCATAAGTGTCTGGCACATAGTAGTTGATCAATAAATATATGTTGAGTCAATCAAAGTAAAATTTTTATCCTCCCCAGTTGTTTTTGTTTTTGTTTTTGCTTTCTGAATTTGGCATGATTGAGATGTATCTCCCTGATACCAATGCCAGGTTGCCTCCTTGAAATGCCTTGAGCTATGTGATACATACACAACTGATGACTGTATTAGTCTTAAAGAATACACCATGATTAAGGCTGTAGTCAAAATATTCCTCAATCATGGTTTAAAAGCCAACATAAATATGGACTGAAATTTCTCTTCTTGAAATATATCGTACTACTTTAAGATGTGAACCAAAAAACCTGCGTTTATAAAAGAAGGTAATTCTATTTCCAGTCTAGGCATTTGATTACTCATCAAGTGTGTAAATTGGGCTTGCAGCGAAGGAAATTTAATAGGCACCACATTAGCTATTCACGTAAAAATGCTGAAAAAAAATCTATATTATAAAGAGCTTGTGGCATAAATAATTTTTGGCTGACTATAAGTAATGTCATGCCATGCAAATAAAGTTCAAAATTGCTCTGATCTGACTTTCTTCTTAATTTGATGTTATAAATTTTAAGTTATAATAGTAACATGACATTCCATGTCACTCATTTTTTGAGGATTACTGCTGTTTCCTATTGTTAGTTTCTTGGCTTCAAGTCTTATTCCTCATAATATCATACCATAAGGTGTAACACCCTCCTGGAATACTCTGTTATGTCTTAATGTCTAATTGTACCAAATACCATCTGTAACGTGAAATCTGATGGTTGGAGAGCTGACCATTCTAGTGAAAAATAGAAATGTCATAAAATCAAAGTTTTGCTGAAAGATAAAAAAAGTAACATTTTCTGACCAATAATAATAATAATAAGGTTAACTCTCTCATTAAAGCACATATTGAGACACCAGAAACCATTTAGTCATTCAGGAAACAGAGGAATTAACAGCATTGAACTCTTTGCTTTAGTAATTTCATTCCCCTTAGATTCATCTGATAATGAATTAAACCAATTTAGATCCATTATTTTGGAACCTTGAAAAGTTCACTAATATTCATTTCCAACTCAGTGATGACAAAGCCCTACTCAACCATTTACTGTATAAGCTACCAAAACACAAACTGGTACTTAATAGCTCTAGTTAACTAAGGTTGACCGGACTCACAATTGAATTAAGTTAACTACAAAATGATCTAAATGAATAGAAATTAGCAAATAATTATTATATAATAGCATTCCATATATTATATAACAAAATATTTTAGATAGAATAGTTTAGTCATGTAGGATTACCCATAATTATTTTAATAAATAAAAATACCTAGACTAAAACACGTAGATTCTACTCTAGTGTATGGGCAATGACATTGCTTCAAATTCATTCACGATGTTGTAATCCTGTTATTTTATGTAAGTGGTAAAAAGCTCTATGTACATCTAATATTGTGCAAATCATATTGTTATCATAATAATGAGTACTACTTTTTCATATCATATGCAGTTGGGAAATGTTAAAAAGATATTGATTTAAAAAAGTGTGCAGTAAATATCACAGAATCTGGTAAAAGCCATTATTGTTTATGGTAACAGTGGCCCTTTTCCACTCATCCCCCTTTCCTGGGAGGCAGAGACTGCTTCTCTGATGCTACTGTGGAATGGCCATTTATCATCTGTATTTGAGCCACCTCTCATTTTTCACTAGTGACTCTTTCTGTTGATATGCTGCAGCTGAATATGATTCCTTCCTGTATTCTTCTGCCAAGAAGAGAAATGGAGTTAGAGGCAAAGGGAATAAAGCATAGAAGTTGAGTAAATGCATGGCTTTGCGTACTGCTCTCTGCTTGTTAAAACTTTGGACTTATGCATTTGGATCAAACTACTAAGTAACGAAATATTATGTTTTACTAAACAAGAACTGGCTAAGAGATTATTAGCTTTACAGTAAATTTATAAAAATATATGTAATATTATATTAAAGCTACCGTAATCTACTTCATGTATATAAACGACACAAATCAAAGCTAAGTACCCAGAGACAACTATTCTGAAATTTTTGATATCATAAAATATCTTTTTCAATCTTCTAAACTTATATTTGATTTCTCAAATAACTAAAATTGAAAAGTTATCATTCATTTGTTAAGATAAAAACTGATTTGATTCTTTCTTTCTAAAGTGATTAGTCAGAAAACTCTTACTGAAGTTACCAAATTTCAGACATTATTCTCATTTTACAGAAAAAGAGAAAACAAAACTAACAAAGTAATTAAAGCACCTCTTTCATTTTAAAATATTGTTTTAAGATTTTCAACTATTTGCTAACAACCAATGAAACTGACATGACGACTGCACTTTTCCAAATGGCCCCAAACCTAAATTACTTAAAAAAAGAAAAACAAAATTTTCTAGTGGCATTCTTTAAAAATTGCCAATGGTGTCCTACTCTTCTACAATTACAATAATGTATCTATCATATCTTTGTAGGTTGTAAACTCCATGAGGTTAGAACAGCCTTATTTCCTTTTCCAAGAGAACTTCTACAACATTTTTTTCGTAGCAAGTGCCTAGTTAATGCTGCCAATTGAATATTTAGGCTCTAACTGACTCAAAATTCTTTAAATAAACTATAGTTAACTCTTCTCCTGTACACTTTGTGTAAAGTTCAAGTAGGAAATATAATTATATTTCAAGTATGTAACATAGTATGTATTTAGCAAGTAAATGGAAGGAGAAGAGTAATTAATTAGATAATTGAAGTCTAAGCCAATACTCTGAAATTGCCAGTCAATTGAGGCGGAAAGGTTATACTGGGCTTCAGTAACCTAAGATGATTTCTTCAGTGGTCCATGTCATTATAAAATTGTAGTCCTTAAACACTTAATCTGTCATTACCTTAATTATTCAGTTTTTTTGAAACCCAGTCAAATTTTGATACATCACAACAGAATCAATATTGTTTCAGGTTTCAAGATTGCTCTGTTGTAACATGTGCTTTCAGGGAACCATTTAGTTGCATTTCTTTAAGTTCTAATACCAAGAAGAAAGTCGTTCATGTCCTGTATATTCCTTTCTATAATAATATTTTTGGTGACTTTATAGATGGAAGAAAATGCCAGGGAATTATACGAAACATTTAATTTAGCCTTCTTTTTTTATAGTTCAGGACCACATTGAAGCAAATCATATATGCTACAAATCTTAAGTATGCATTTACTATATCTGTTGATGTCATACACAGTTCATCTTTTAAAAATTAAATAATATGCTGCATTTGGGATAGACTGAAATAAGAGAGAAAATGAACCAAAAGTTAAGACATGCTAAAATTAAATCTTTAGCACATTTTATATTTCCATTTTTCTTCAAATAAGCTTACAAATAAAAAATAGTATTTATAAATTAGCTAGCAAAAGAGCTGAATTAGAAACTACTCTACTTAATATTCCACCAACACATTAAAAACACACACCTCCCTTACAAATTCATCCATCTCTCTATATATACCAAATAACATTTATTAACAACCTGGAAAAAGCTAAATTAACAAGCTGTCCTTAGGATCACCAATATAATTTTAACCCATTAAAATGCCTGACAATTCTAATTACATCTGATATAAATATTGTTAAGAAAAAGAATCCTGTTATGGTAATGTTAGATCAGCTATTCCAGCTTCCTCCTGGGTAAACATGTAAAAATGGTTAAACAATAAATTTCTATAGCAACAACTTAAATTCTAGGGTATTCTTAGTTACAGCAGCAGTCACACAAGCTACTACTTTCTTTAAAGCAATGGAACTAAATAAGAGATCTCCTTCTTTCCTCCTTTTCCATCTGGCACGACTAAAATCTCTTTTACTTTGATGAATTAAAGGATGATATAACTGGAAACAAGCCATCCCAACTAATGCACATGGCAACTACAGTTGTATGAGTATTTTATGTAAAGACAAAACAAAAACAAGAAGCTAAGCAATTCTAATTGAGTTTATGGTGAAAGCGCATGTATTACATATTCTGCAAACTAAACTAATATGTAGATAATATATGATATATATTAGTTTATATATATGTAACTATGACAGAGATACTTTATCAAAATGAATAAAACATTGTCTAAATAATAAATGTTCTTTTACATGAAATCACTGAATATGTTTTCTACATGGATTTTTAACATGTATTATTATTTATTAAAATATTTGATTATCCTAGTATTTTTAGAATCAACATATAGATAATTTAGATTTAATGATTTGAATTTTTACAATTCATAAGTGCATATGGCAATGCAAATTTTTTCTTGTATGTTGTCTTCTTATACACCCTTGGAGAACACACTGCAGTTATCTCCTCTGAATGTAGGACAATTTTTTTGTTGTTGTGGCAAGATATACTGGAATATAAAGGACCACCAATACATACCCAATTAAGAAGATACAACCTAGGTCTTTAATATGTTATATAGCATTTTTATAGCTATATATATATTTAAAATAGAATAGCCTTCTTTAAGAGGTTATCTGCTAAATAAATATGACTATTCAATTCAAAGAATGAGGTTTTGGAGTATGAGGGAAATTGGGTTTAAATTCAGCTCCACTATTTATCAGGTATGATCTGAGTTATTACTGACTCTCCTTAAGCCTCAATTTTCTCGTTAGTATAGTGGAAATAGTAATATTGTATTAAATTATTCTCTGGTTGTGAAGGTTAAATTAAATAATTATGTAAATCTTTTGGCACATGCCTGGCACACAATGGCCACTCAAAAACCATTGAAGCTAATATCTAAAAAATAATTTTACTCCTTTAACTTCGGCTTCTATATTGTAATTTTTGGTTAATTGGTATGAGGAAAAGTTCTTGCCCCAGTGCACACCTTCTATGAAATGTTCTAGTTTCCTTACTTAAACTAATCATGTATCCACTTTAAAAATTACTATCATGCCTCATTAGATATCTTTTGTTAAGTGTCACTTTCCCCCAGAGACTTAGAACACCTGCCATCTTTTCTTTTCCTTCTTAAGGTCATAATGAATATATGACTCTTCTCCTCCCCCCAACTTTTCCATCACAAATAAATCTGTTGGTTGCTTACCAGGAACCCAGTTGTACTTTCCATAAAAAGAACTAAGGCCTTCATATGAAAAATAAATAAACAATAAACAACTCATAATATTTGTCAGAGGATAGTAGGTTGCAATTTTACCACTATAAAATGCAGTCCACAAACAAAAGAATGAAGAGAGAAAATGATGAATGGCCTTAGGAATAGTCATGGTTTATAATAAAGATTTTATTAAAAATGCGTTTTAAAATAAATAATACATACTCCAGAACGTCATTGTTCTCGGAAATTACTTCTCTTTAGAATATAAGTTCTAGAAGGCAAATCTTCTTACAACTGCTCTGGGGGCTTTCATTAGCTGATTTACAATCCTATAACTTTTTTTTTTTTTTAATCTGTGGTCTGCAGTTTTTTAACATACTTCTCAAGGGTGGATATGTGGTGGAATGCAGACCCCATCAATATGTGTAGTTTTGTTTGCTTTTTGTCCCCTAACTGCTGATAAAATAGACTGCTTAGAAATCCCAGAGGAATATGATTGAGGCCAGAGTTACATTGGCTTATGAAATTCAAACAGTTCAATGCTTTGCTTGTTAATTACTGGGCCACAACCAGAAATCCGAATGATGGGAGAGAAACACTTCTTTATGATAATGATTGATTTCCGTAAAGATGAGTGCTTTAACAAATTTCAATATGCAGTTGCTGGGGCGGGGAGGGTGGGTGGGCACTAATTAGTTTTACCGTTTTCAGCAGATGTTGAATTCAAAACGCCAGCAGCATCTCAAATGCCAGTCATTAGGGCTGTCTTTCATCGAAGAGTGCTGACCAATGAAATCTCCACTCTGTTTAATGAGACCGATCTAGGCAAAGTCAATTAAATCCAATCTCTACTAACATCCTTAATTCTATATCTGCAGTGTGTGCAGCAGCAGCAACAGTAGCAGCAGCAGGGAGGGATTTCCAATATTAATAAAAGGATTCACTGCCGCATGAGGAAAGAGAAAAAAAAAAAAAAGGAGGGGGCTGTGCTGGGGGAAGGCCTGACTTTACCCGCAGGGGAAAGCTGGAAAAGTCCGGACTGGCATGGAGGAGGGGGAGGGGCGCTAGGTAAAGGGTAAAAAGGATTAGAGAAAGAGCCTTAATGTAGCTCTAGAAAGGATC
Organism: Ceratotherium simum simum; assembly: GCF_057802395.1. Lineage (NCBI taxonomy): Eukaryota > Metazoa > Chordata > Mammalia > Perissodactyla > Rhinocerotidae > Ceratotherium > Ceratotherium simum. Next base: position 25,868,646 of record NC_141909.1, on the reverse strand, counting down.
CACCCCCAACGGTCCCCCTCCCCGTTCCTTCCACCGCAAATCCAATTTACCAGAGGCAAATATGAAGCTGGAAAAATGTAAGGACCCAGAGTTGAAAACATTTTCACTTTAATACTGAAAAAATATGCCATTATAAAATCCTCGAATAGAATTAGTAAGTTTCACGTGCTTCCTCGGTTCTTTTTTCCTACTTTATAAGTAAGATTTACACCAGCAGAGAATTGCTACCATAAGATCGCAGCCTAAGCACTAGAGTGACATTAATTGGTCATGCTTAACTGCCTGAAAATCTTTTTTTTCTGAATAATTACACTGATACTATAATAGAAATCATGGGTACTTATTTTACATTCAGATGGAAGGCATTATTGGATATGTATAGAAAAATATTCCCCCTCAAAAAAAAAAATAAAACATCACCATCAAAATAAAAGAAAGAACCCAAAACAACCCATAAAAACTTCGCTCAACAAAATACATTTTTAACTCATAAAATGGACTGATGACTAGCCATGCAAATGTCTTAAATAAAACCTTTACATTTTTTTTTCACAGTAAACGTACGCTCTGAACTGCCTACCGATCACAAATAATGGCGAAATGGCACTTTCTGATTATACTGTATTTTGTTTCTAGAAAGTTTGATACGATGGGACTTATCAGGTAAGAGAGTGGGTGCTGTGAAGTGACGCCGTCTCCAGTCGCCGGGGAGGGCAGCGTCCCTGAAGCGCGTGGATTCCATGCGAGCCATGCAGCACTTTTTGTTTTTGTCAGAAGTCAGAGTTATTTATTTACAATACATTCATGCCTTCGTGCAACTGCCCATCCCTGCGCAGCCAACAGGGAGCCATCACGCCCCCCTCCTCACGGGGCTAATCCACAGGGGAAAAATAGATATCTATCTCTCTATATAGATGCGGCTATATGTATGTACGTATAGGACCGCGGCAGCCGTCCCCACCAGCCCCTCCGCCGAGGGCAGGAGCACTGTCAGTTCTTTGAGCAGGGCCCCTGCTGGGCTTTGTCAAAAGGGGCTCGCAGCAAAGAGCGAGCTGGCAGCGCTTTCCCAGACACAGTCCGCTCTTTGTTTCCAGAAGAGAGCTAAGGGGTCAGACCCTCTCAGTTGAGCGAGTTCAATTATTTATTTACTTATGTCCATCAAGCCTTGGGGCACGCGGACTTGGATCTGGGCTCCTCTGACCCCTGGGATGCGGGCGGGAGTGGGGGAATCCGGCTTCGCCTTCCCGTTCCCTGCTCTACCCGGGTTGCGGTCTTAGTCTGAAAGCGAGTGGGAGCCACAGTCATACACTCTGTGGGCCCCATCTGCGTTGTAAGGCCCATTGTGCCAGTAAGAAGAGTCACAGACTGTCTGTAGGGAATTAATTTCGGACGCCGAGGAGTTGGCATCCCTTCTCTTAGACCGCTTTCGATTCCTCAGGATAAACACGAGCATGCCCACCACAGTGAAGGCGGAGGTGACAAACACCAGCAGCAGTCCCGGGACCAACACGGAGATGGACACCCTGCTGGTGTCTAGGTAGGAATTGGAGTGCGTCCCGGTCTCCGCCAACCCAGTGCTGTTTTTACTGTGCGAAGTTAACGTGGGCGAGATCCTCGCGTACAGCTGGGGGCAGATCTCGTCATTGGAGAGAAGCATGAAATCCTTCCTAAAGAAGTTCACCGGCGTCTCACACTTGAGGTCGCTCATCAGCACTTCGGAACCCAGGCGTTCTGCCCATTGCTTGAAAGGCACAATAGTGCAGGAGCACTCCCAAGGGTTTCCGTGCAGGTCTATCTGGATGATGGAGGTTAACTGGTCCAGCACCCCTGCCACTGGGAGGTACATGAAGTAATTGTTGTGCAGGCTGAGCTTAGAGAGCGAGACCCCAGCGAACACGTCCACGGGTAGGGACCTCAGCAAGTTGTTGTTAAGAATGAGGATCCTCAGTTTGGGCATGGCGTTGAAGGTGCCAGGAAGGATGAGCTGGATCGCGTTGTACTCCACGTTCAGGTACTCGAGGTTTTGCAGCCCGGCGAATTTCTCCCGGGACAGCGTGTCCAGGTAGTTACTATCCATATACAGCCACCTGAGGTCCAAAAGGTTCTTAAAAGTGTTGTTTTCTACGGTGGCGATGTTATTGTTGCCCAGATCCAACAGAATGAGATTCTTGTAATCCACAAAGTGTGATTTTCTGATGCTATGGATCTTGTTATCTCGCAGGAAAAGCTCCTGCACGTTGGAGAGCTTGGGCTTCAAATCAGCCAAGCTGCTCACGTTCCGGTTGTTGCAGTTCATCTTTAAACCCGACCCTGGGATGTGGTCACAGCTGCAGCCCCCGGGGCAGGGCAAGCCGTTGCCTGGGGGTTTGTTTCTGGCGCTGCCGGTCGCTATCGCTGCCGTGGGTCTGATTTTGATCTGCCAGTTGCCTGGGATCTTTGTACCTCCGTTTGGAGCAGACCCTGGGGTGGCATGATCCTCTTGTCCATTTGTCTCGAAAGGAGTTGGCAGGGGACCAGGAGCGAAGGTCTCTTCTTGGGCAGGGGGCGCTGGGAGACTAGAATCCACTCTGTTTTTCAAAGGACACAAGTCCTGTTCGGTGGTTTCATTGAGGTCTTTCCCCTGCAGTCTGGTGGGGGCTTCACAGACCACTCGGCCGATCAGGGCATTTTTGGGAATGTTTTCGAGCCATTCTTTCAGGGAGAGCAGATCACAGGTACAGTCCCATGGGTTATCCTCTAGCAGGATCTCGGCAATGCCAGGGATTTGCTCCAAGACCTCCTCATAGGGCAGCGTTTTCAGCCTGTTTCCCCGGAGGTCGAGGTGGGTGATGGGCACATACTGGAACACGTTGGCAGGTAGGGTGCTGATGAGATTGTCATTTAAAATGAGTACCTCCAGCTTGTTCAAGTCCTGGAAGGCCCCCGGGTCTATATCCCGTAATAAATTAAAATCAGCCTGGAGGTATTCCAGATCGTCCAGCCCCAGAAAAGTCTGCTTTCGAAAAGACTTGATCTTGTTGTTGTTGATGTGCAGCCTTTTCACCAGCTGCAACCCCAGAAAAGCCCCGGGAACGATTTCATGCAAGCCATTGTTTTCCATGTGCAAGCTAACCGCATTATAAAAGTTAGCGAACTCATTAGGGAAAAGTCGAGTGAGAGAATTGCCATGCAGAAATAAATGGTAAAACTGGGAAGTCGGGGCGGTGAAACGCTGCAGACTTGTAAAGCCCTTTTTTTCACAGTCTACGTGTAGGTCCCCTTCTATCTCATTGCAGGAACAGATCTTCTCTTTGCAAACATCCCCTGTAACGTTTCCAGCGGCAAAACAAAGAGACGTCTCCAGCAACAGAATCCAAAGCAGCATTTTTAAAGCGAGCAATTCATCCCCGATCTCATCACAAAGTAACAGCGACCATCCTGCTCGCCACAGACACAATTCAAGTTCATTTAGTGCTCCAATGTCCGAACCCAGGGAAGGAGAAGAAAAGGGTTTGGGGGGGTGGGGGTGGATTCCTTCCTCCCTAACCCCCCCTCACTGCAACAACCCAGGCGCCAGTCAATTAATATATCTACAAACTATCCACGCACGTAGTGCAAGGCAAGCAAAAAAAAAAAAAAAAAAGTAGGAAAAATAACCCCACTCCCCCTCAACCCTTTAAAAATAACCAAAAAGAAGTTAAATATACACATATAAATTAAAGATACACCCTTACAGAATCTCCTCTAGTGGTCCTCACTAATCAGGAAGGCAACAATGCTAGTAATTAGAAGCAAGTGCATGTTAGAGAAATAAGCAGAGGGTTTGCAGCGTAGTACAGGCGCACTGCCTGTGCATGGCTGTGCGTCGGACTGACCTTGCCTCTCTGATACAAAGCAGAGTTTTCGGCGGCTTCTGCTGTTGCGGCTGCTGATGGAGTTCTTGCTGCGGCCGCGGGTTGCCCAGAAGTCCCCCCTAGGTGCTGTCCAGTCCCCCCGGTGCTGAAATCACGCCCGACTGAAGGACTCACGCTCTGCTGAGCCAATGGCGCTGGAAAATTTCCGCAATCGCTGCGTTTTGTGGCTGTCCATCCTCTCCTTTTCCTCCCCTTTCGTCCTCTTCAGCCTTTTTTCTGGGCTCTGGCTCTCGGTTACTAGCTCTTCTTTTCTTGTTCTCCGTCTCGTTCTCCTGCTCTTTCGGAATTACGTGGATGGGGGCGGAGGAGGGGGGCGAGTTGTCTGAGGGAGGGAGAGAGCGTGAGGATGGGGAGGAGGGGGATAGAAGAGAGTTGCTAAGAAGCTCTGCTCGTTCCAGCCTGGTGCACTCTGAAAGATCTGACACCCTCTGCTGATCTGCAGTAGCAAAAATCCATCTGGTGAGGGAATGCTGAAGGAAAAAAAAATCAATCCACGTACAGGGCAAGCGTTAAAAATGTGGGCATTAAAGGCTGTCGATCCACATAGAAGCTTATTTTAAATGGATTATTTAATTCTTTTTGCGTGCTGGAAACTTTACCCTTTCCTTTCCTGAACGACCTCACAGCCCCCACTAGCTCTAGCGTTTGGAAAGGAGTGCTTATAAACATTTATTTCCCAATGGCTTGAATAAAATTAGTGTCAGGGTGTCAAGCGAACAGCAATTTGAGGTAATTATACTGCACGCCATTTTTATCGGTGCTTTAAATGCATTTCTTCCGTCTCTGCAGTACAGTGTTTTATGCTATTTGATGTCTTTGAAAGGTTTTTTTTTTTCTTTTTGCATGTTGAAAGTAGCTATTTGGAACATACATTCATATCATATATATTTCCTATACTATCATGATTGAGTGTGAATTTTTTGTTGCAAGATTTATAATTTAGGCACATACTTGTCTTTTTTAAACTTGGTATAGAATTTTAGTCAGTTTGGAGGTTGAGAGTTAGATTTCTCTGATGATATTTCTTGAATGTTATTTAAGCCTGCAGGGTGAAAACACAATGCACGCTTGCGTCTTTGATTCCAGACCCAAAAGCTTTCACTGAGAACCGGAAAAGGAGGGAGGGGGCAGGGAAGAAAATCTCAATACGATTCGTGAGTGCTCTTAAATACCCACTGGCCGCCTGGTGCGCACACACCACACAGACACACACACTCACACACACTCACAAAGTTTCCGCATCTGTTCGGACAAATTCGAAATGCGTACAAGTAAATAACCAGTTGCATTTTGAGGGAGGGAGATAGAACTCTCCAGTCTCTAAGTCTCTGTGCGAACCTAATCTGCAGGTAGCGGGCAGTTCCTCTTCGCTGGGTCACTGGTGCTGCCAGAGCACAGTGCCCAGGCTTTTCTCAGGGAAGGAATCACTGGCTTCCTCAAACTCAGATGGAGCTTACAAAAACCAAGTTCTACAAACATCTGGGAGGGGAGAGAATGTGAGAATGCTGCTTCTCAGAAAAGTCAGCTGTTTGGCTGACTTCTTAGAGTGGACACCTTTTCCATCAGTATGTTCTAAAAATTGGGCACATCATTTTAGGGTTTGGAATTTACAGGATTTTTTCCTCCTTTTTTGGTTGTTGCTTGGTCCTTTCTTCAGTCGAAACAGAGATGATTTATTTACATCAGCTTCTCTTTTAATTAGGTCCTACACAACTTGGACAGATGTTAAAAGCCTGCTAATAATCTGCGTAAAAGATCAAATATTCAAGGATGTAAGCATTTTGAAAAGGCTGGGGAGTGAAAGATTTGGGGAAAGGCCTGGGATTGGGGAAACTTAAGGAAGTGAGGAGGAGATACTTTTTTTTTCTGAGTTCAGAAGCTAATTCTTGGGGTGGGGTGGCAGTTTGCATGTCTATACATACTATTTTCATATAATCAATGTTATGTTGTCGTCTTCTGGTGAAATTCAGTGCAGGGGGGGATGTGGATTAAGGCTCAGCTAGGTCTGGAGTGTCTGTGCGTGTGTGTGTGTGTGTGCACGTGAGCACGTTGTGTATGTGTGAGAGAAAGAGACAGAGAGAGGGAAGGAGATTGAGAGGCCTTTTTCAGACAATCTATTACACTTCTAAAACAAGTCCCTTTTTATTTAATTTAACCTATTACCATACGTAGAAAGAGGGAAAAGAGCTTATTCAATTTGAAACCATTTCACTAAAAAAATGTTATGCAGTTGCCAGCTGCAGATGTGAAGGAGGAGTTAAACTGAAGGAAAGGATGTTTCTGTTTCTTTGTAATAGGACTCAGATCTGAAACTTCTTGGCCTCAGAAGCCATGCTGAGAAAGGAGGGCAGTTCATGCAGTGTCTGATTGATAGGGGTAGGCAAGACTGAAGGAGAGACAGAAAAATGTTGGCTGTTTAGGAAGAAAAATATTGAAGGTAATCATCTAAAATCACACTTTTAAACTTAATTGGTTACCTGTTTATTCAACTTGCTGAATAAATACTTTATGTGAAGAGACCCAAAGAACATATTTAGGTTGATTTTAAATGAACAGAATTGAGGTAACAAGCAACTGATATTCAGATTCTATCCCCGTCCCTCACCCATTAAACTCTGTATCTCTCTCTCCCCTGATTGCTTCTTTCCTCTCAAAACACAAATCACAGAAAATTTCCAGTTAGGATTTTCCTCTTTAGATATGTTACGATTTTTTTTTCCAGTTCTACTCTCCTCAAATAGTTCATTATCTCTGCACTCTAAAAAAAGGAGTATGGTAGCGCCTAGATGAGCAACCAAACCTTAGAAGAAAATATTAATCTATCTGAAGATGTCCACTACAAAATTGCAAGCAAAGAATAGAGACACACACATATAGTTCTATTAAAAATGCACCCTCATTCATGAGCTAACAAAATTCTTTTTAAAGTAGTTACTTTCATAATAAATATATTTCAGAGAAATAAGGCAGTCTGGAAAAGCACACCCACCCCTCCAAAGGCTAACTCTTCAAGTATAAAAGTAAATTTCTTTGTGGGAAATAAAAAAAATAGATGAGAATGTGTATGTAATCTAAACATTTCTAATGCCTTAGAGGAACATTTCCTAGGCATGAACTCATCTTAAAAGGGTTCTACTATATCTATTTGAGCTCAAGTGAACTACTTCAATTGCTTTGCCTCTCATAACAGATGATCTCAGAAGCCAGAGATAAAGGACACTTCTGGTGATGATGAGAATTGATAATATTTGCTCAGGGCTGTAGTTTCATTTCTGGGCTGTGGCCAGAAAGATTTCAATTACATCATTAAGTGTTCATAGTCTCTTATTCTTCCTCAAACAGGTTCATGTCTCAAGTGACAGAAGTTAGATGTACACATCACAAAATCATTCAGATTAAGAAAAATGTTATGTTATCTATTTTTTGCAAATGGCATCAAATTTCCAGATGTTTCCATATGTGCACTACATATTTAAAATGAAAAAGTAGAATTTATAACAAACATTAATGTTACCACAGAAAATTGGGATTCTCTTGCTTGGTGTGCATAAACAAACCAATTTATTACAGCATCAGCCTTTGGGAAAAGAGATCAGCTTTATTCTGTGAGACCAACCTGCAGAGAGACAGGGGGCTTATGCCCTCAGATCTATCTCCTCAATTCAGGATTTGGGGTGAAATTTAAGGGGTTAGGGAGAACAGGCTGGCATGTGGAAACTTTGGTGGGACAGATTTTGATTGGTGGGCTTCAAGCATTTACGATAAGGTTCTAAACATTTATGATGAGGTTCTAAACATTTATGATGGGATTCTAAACATTTATGGTAAGGGGGGGAAGGAATTTTAACACCAGATCTTCCTGAATGATGGACCCCTCGCTTCTGATAAGAGTCTGACTTTTAAGATCCAGTCGTGTCCTGGTCCTTTGGTTTCATGGAGAGGAGAGTATTTGGTTCTGCAACCATTTCATGTCAAGATTCCTTCTTCTGTGCATGCTCTGGCTATATGACTTTGCAAATTTTCTGATAGACAATTCTTAATCACTTTGTTGATAAGAGATGAGGTCTGTTTGAACTGGCTCTAAATGGGCCCATGGTTACAGTAATTTAATATATTATTATTCTTCAGTTTATTTAATCCTCACAATAATTTTTAAAAGTATTCAGTTTTGATTTTTATCTATAAAAGCAATACTTTTTTTATTTAAGAAATACAAAATTATATATAGGAAGTCTATCTTTAGTCTTCCCTTATGCACACTACTTTTTATTCGAGAGGTAACTACTGATAACTGATTGGTGTACAGTATAGCGATTTTGATGTTATTATCCTATTTTATAGATGTGGAAACAGAAACTGAGGAATATGAGTAATTTACTAAGATTGAATAATGTCAGTTGACTTTGCCAAAGAAAACAAAGCTACACATTCATGAGCTAAACTTTTTCTTGCTCCTAAGTCCCTATTTGTTCTAAATATGCAATGTCAATACCTTAGTTAAGTTCTCCCAGTGGTCAGTATACTTATTAGTAAATTAAGTCATTGGAGTTTTTGAATTTTTGATCTTTTCAAGCTTTTTTTTTTTTTCTGAATCCAAAACTCTTTAAAAATAATTTCAGAAAAGGCCCAGTGTCTCTTGCCTCCTTAGACTTTTCACATTTGGACTTAGGATGTTTTGTTAGTATATTTGCATATTCACTAGGGCTTGAAGCCAAGAATTAACATAATAACTACTGTAGAATAGAATTCACTAGTTCTGAGTTTAATCTACTACATCCTTTCTTACCTTTCGAGAGATAAAGGGGTGGTTGGAATTCTTCCTTCTGTGATAACAGTTGTAAACTAAGAGATGAGGACATTAATCTATTATAAACGAATGTGCTTAGAATGAAAGATTTCTCCCTATTTCTTCATATTCTTTTTTGTAGATTTTAAGTAATGTTCTAGGAATGGAGTGCCAAGATAATTATCACATCACATGACTTCTGAAGGCAAAACAATAAAATATTTTTAGAATTTTTTTTTTAGTAGATGCTTTTCAAAATGTCGCTACTTTTATCATCAAATAAATGTCAAACTAAGTGGAACACATCAAAATACTTTTACATTTTTACTTTGTGTCCTGAAGTATTATTTTCTCATGTTCATATCAGTTTAAATTTATATTGCTTTGTATCATAGTTTTGCCCATCTTGGAGTGGGACTGATTTTCTCATAAAGTCTCATTTGTCTAATAAAATTCATGTGAATCACTATTTTGGACTTATTGGGGAGAACATTGATCAAAAATATAAATTTATATGTAAGGAAGTTCCAATTTATTCCTTTTTTTATATTTAACATAAATGAGGCAACCAGTTTTGTCTGGAAAATGTGCTACTGTTAGGTATATACTATACTATACTATACTGCACTGTACCAATACTGTACTATACTACATTATACTATACTGTACTACTGTATTGTATTGTACTATACTATACTGTACTGTACTATACTATACTATACTACAATAAAACAAGAACACATATTTGTATAATTGTTTATTATATTAATTGACACTCAAGTATACACTGTTACAAACTTATTCTACCCTTTCTACTATGTTTTATAAGACCTTGCAGATAATCACTTACAGAAAAAGAGTTCTGTTTTTGTTTTCTACAAAGTATGTATTATATTTTTAAGATAAAGAAATTCATATTACTTGTATAGATTTTGGAAAACATTGAAAACAATAACAAAAAAATTGAAATCCACAGAATTCCAAAATCCAGAAATTTCTAGTGTAAAGATCAACACATATATTTTGTAGTAGGCTTTTTGCACTTAACATTTATTTGTGAAAAATTTCAATGTTATTAAACATCCACTTCTATATTATATTAGAGGCAGAATTCCTTTGTAGGACATAAAATAATTCATTGAGCTAATTCCATATTGCTGGATATTTAGTTCTTACTAAAATTTTTGCTCTCATAAAAGATACAGCAAAGAACAATCTTTTACATAAATCACTGTAAAAGTCATTATTTATCTTCTTATTATAGATTCCCAGAAGTGGAATTGCCAGGTCAAATTGTAGGAAAAATATTACCACTTTTGATACAAATGGACAAATTGCCTACTCAAAATTTTTGCCAATTTATATTCTGCCAGCAGTAGACGAAATTTGCCCTTTCACTAAACCCCTGCCAACACTATTTACTATCATTTAAAATATTTTCCACTCAGTTCAGAACTTTTAAAGTGAAGTGCTCACCCATTTACTTGAGCAAATTCTTTTGAATTTGAAATTATTTGAGTACATCATTGCCTTCTTCATTCCTGTTCAACTTTTAAGATATATTTTAGCTTAAAATTACTCCTGTGAATCCTTTCCAGACCAAACCACCTATGCATCTCACTCCCTTTCACCTTAATGTATTCGTAGAATAACTACTAAATTGTATATTCTTCTTTTTTTTAAAAATTATTTGTTTGAAGCATTGATTCCGCACTAGAATGTAACATTCTCAAGGGCAGAGATCAAATCCTTTTATCTTTTTATATGTGTCACATAGCAAAGTACTGGGCACATAATATGGTGTGACATGTACATTCCACTGGTGAAATAAGGCAGTATGTGAGTCAGTGATAAAGTGAGCGGCACAGATCACAAGAGTTAGAAAGCTCAGAGACAGGATTAACTCACAAACTAGAGACTTGGGAAAGTGATATAATCTATGAATTATTTAGGTAGACTTTTAGGTTTCATGTTTTCTATGCATTATGTGCCCTTGATATATTTTCTCCTGTATTATCATGCATACATTTATGAAATTCGTTTCTTTTCTCTAAAAAAATGAGTTCCTAACCTACATTTTGTGTATCCCATAAGAGTTAGTACAGTACCATGCACCTGGTCGACAACCAATAAATGTGTGATGATGCTAATGATGGGGACACACTGCTGCTTTTGCAAGAGGAAGTGGGCTGTGTAATTAACTGTTGTGAATATAAAAGATTAAAAAATTGTGAAAGTCTAAAGACCAAATGAGCTTAACTCTTCAGGTTATTGATTGGACTTTAAAAATGTACAATGTATTCAAGAAAGGAAGTTGTTAAAATCATGTATTTATTCATATTTACATACACACATGTGCACACAAACCACACACAAACACTCCTACACTGCAAGCATTACATAATATATTGTATAATGCTTACTATATGCAAAACACTAGAATGCAAAAATATAAGATGGACAATGCACCACTTGCATTTTCACTCTTGATTTTTGAATATACAATATCTTGATCCAGAGGAATAAATCTCTAAAGATAGAATCACATGCACTATTGCAGGCCACATAGAAAGATGCGTTTAACAGAGGTGGATGTCTTTTTGTGATGGTCATTAAATCACATCATGCACATGGCTAGTGTCAAATCGACTGATGAAAAAGGTCAATATCGCCTCTTTTATATGTCTGCTCAAGCACTATGTATTAGTAACTAATTTTGATGTCGATATCATGAAAAATTAAAATCCTATAGAGCATTTTGAATTGCCCAAGGAAAAAAGATTAAAAATTATTTACTAAGTAGAATACGTGTTATTTTCTAATCAGTTGGAATTGGTAGTTCTTACATTTATGGTAACTATTAGGCTGTGAAAAAACATTATCTCACATGAGCAGTTGCCTGAACCAGTGAAAATATCATGGGCTTTGGCATTGAACTAAGGAAATCATACTTTGCTGTACACTGTGCTTATGGGGGAATCTTATTCCATTCCTAATACTGGTCAATTTCCCACCTTTTAAGTCTTGTTTGGGAATAAACCACGTATCCTATCAGAAATGATAAAAACATTAGACACCCATTTTCCCAGATATCATAGTGGCTAAGGCAGATCATATGACTTGGCTTGACCAATTAGACTCACGTCTGGATTTTGAAATGAGACTTAGTGACGTGTGGGCAGAGGAATGGAAGGATTACCTCTGGCGGTGGTAGCAATGGCAGTAATGAGGAGCACCTAGCACAGCTGTGGCAGGGGACTTCTACTCAGGGTCCAGGGCTGAGGGTGGAGTTGTTGCAAGCTGTTTTGCCTCATTGGCAGAGGATTGCTGTGGCACAGTTCCAACCAATTCTGATTATGAGGCTACTTTTTTTCCTGTCCGTGTACTCAAGCTGGTTCTCAGGTCTTGAGTACAGGTACCCAGTTTCCTTTCTTTAACTGTCTTTTCTGCTTGAATGAATCAGGAAATTTGGCTGATCTGAAGTGTGAGTAAGGTGACCAACCATACATTCTTGTTTTCCCAGGAAGTCCTGGTTTATGCTTGTCGTTCCAGTAGTAAACATGAATAGCATACAATTTCACTTTCAAAAGTGTCCCAATTCATACAATAAATTATATGATCAATCTAACAAACAGGTTATTTCTGCCCTTGGAAATACATAAATTAAGATGACATGAATAGCGCACTAGCTAGTATATTCTAGGTAGGTTTAAAAGTAGGATAAAAAAATTTTAAACTTACAGATTCCAATTATGCCTGTCCTATAACATATACAGAAATGAATCATGCATGTTTGGTGCTGTACGGTGAACAGATCTGCCCCACAGTAGATATAAGTCGGGCAGCATTCCTGTCTATGATAAGAATTAAAGGGCACAGCATATTTAAGCTCTCTTGGTGGTTATTGTTGTTGCTGAAATAAGTGTATATAAGCTTCAACAAGTTGAGTATTAGAAAATTAATTACTTAATATTTTAAGCAGAGATTCTAGAAACCAAGGAAGGAAAAGAGAATTCAAAAAAAAAATATTTATGTGCATATTTGGTTAAGCACCAATTTTTACAGAAAGTTGTAAGGGACTTAAGGGCCTACAAAGGCCTGATGCAAATACTCAGTACAAAGTTCAATGACTTTTTGTTAAACAGTGTACATCTCCTATTCCTCAAGTCTGCACATGCAGTCTGAGGCTTTATTTTTCTATTTTCCTCATCAAACTGTAGGGGGAGTAAACCAACCTTTATATTTGGAACTTCTTAAATGAATTGTCATCCTAGACTGACTTTTAGATTTGGGAATTAAGATGCTCAGGACAATTAACAATTGAACATTGCCCCCATCACAGGGTTTATCTTGGAAATTGACCTCACAACGGTGTTATTCAAGAGGTAATTCTGCATGAGGCACTGAAAGAACCAAGTGATAACTAATGATCCCACAGGAATCATTTCTCAGATGACCCACCATCCCCCAAAACTCTACCAATCCTTTTTCTAATGCTACTTTATCAAGGATAATTATACAAAAAAAGTAGGTAATTTGGGGCTACTTCTGAGACAAAGATGGTTCAGGGCTTCAGAATATTATAGTGAATACACAGCAGAACACAAATTCAAAGTTTGTAATCATGTCTGAAAACCCGCAGTGTCACTTTGAGGTTGGCATTGAGAAGTAAGGCTTTACGGCCAGTAGATCAGTTCAGTTTTAACTTTGGTGCTGTTCAGTCACATATTCAGTTGTTCTATCTCCAGGAGCACCCTGGTAGGTAAGCTAATGTGGGCATATTAGGTGGCATGGCTTGCATAATTTCCATGAGAGAATTTTGTTATTCTTTCTTATTTTACTGTGTTTCTGTAGCTAGGCTAACTAGCTACATTCCTGTTTCTTCTTGGACAAGCACCTCCATTATAGTCATTTATTTCTTTGAAAATATAGCTTGGTATATGTGCTTATATTAAAAGTACAGTGCTCATACTCAGTTCCCAATTATTTCAAGCTGAAGTTCATCTCTAAATCAGTGAGGTATCGTTTTGCTGAAATATTTTGCTTTGTCCAACGTCTTTCGTCTTTTAACAGCTACCATGAAGCCTAAGATGTGATCTCATCCCCAGTAGCTGATTTATGGAAGTTAATAAACAAACAAATATATGTACATATACATATATACACCCATATGTATAGGTGTACCTGCATGTGTGTGTGTGTGTACGTGTTTTCTGAAATGTAGTTTCGTGTTTCAACTCAGTTGCTTTCCGTTAGTATGATTTTTGAAAAAGTGACTAAATCTTCTTTATTCTCATTTGTTTTTCAACAAAATTCAGATACTAACTTATTTTTGAGAACATAAGATTCTGTATACATAATAATGGACAATTTCTATTCTTTGTCTATGTCTTTATTATATTCTCTGCCTGCTTATATTTTTTTACTTACTCCTCCTCTTTCCAATATGATACAGCTTGAAATTGTCACACTAAAAAAAATCCGTTGACTGGCCTAGAAAATATACCTGCATTGAATATGTCAAATGTAATGGAAACTCTTGAATAACATCTTATAAAGAAAATTCACTAGTTCAATAGCTATGTTAAAAATAATCGTTTTAAACAGATAATAGATTTGCATTCTAAAACTCTTATAGTAACTTGCTGTTCTCTTAAATGAAGACTTTTATATAATAGATTTTAATTAAAGGGGCAAATTTAGCAAAACTTTATTTTGCAGTAACTTTCTAAAATGCTTCTGAACACACCCACTTTTTTTTTTTTACATATCTTGTAAATGACCTCACAATGCTTGAATCTAGTTGAATTTAGTTTAATTGGCTAGCTTATTTGCAATGTTCATGAATTTCACTACTTCGAATTGTTCATTTGTTAGCATCCAACCTGCCTAAAACTAACGGTCACTGAGGAATATGGCTACCACAAATTGCAAATATTGTCACTTTGATTTAAAATTTAAGTGGAAATGATAATTAAAACAAATATACAATAAAAATTTCCTTAAACTTTAATGCTTCTCAACTTTAGTACTATGTTTGAGAAGATATACTATTTTAATATGCTCTTTCACAAATTTTTACTAATTTGAATTTGAAAATATTTTATCAATAATTCTCAAATATTCCACTCCTTCTGAAATTGAAAGTAAATGCATTAATTAAAACTTAAAACATCAAAAACCTGTAATTTTGTTCATATTTATTTTTAATCCTTCATCTACTTCTTCTAAAATAATCTAAAAATAAGTAGAGATAATAACATATTTGATATTTCATAGCTATAATTGTTTGCAATTCTCTTATATTAAAAGAACACCATTAGGAAACTCTCAGGAGATGCTTATTTACTGCAGTATTATTACTATTCTATTTGCAATTTTACCATTTCAGCCAAGTTTTGCTTTTTCTTGATCAGTTAATTCTAGGTAAACCAAGTTTATATCTTCAAACCCTAAATGACTGAATTTATACCACTGTTTCTCAAACTTTTTATTTTTTTCATTATTCCTTCCTACCCCAAGAGCCTTTTTAGACTTTTTTTTCCCTAATCCTCCACCCATGAAATTTTTATAACAGAGATATACTGTATATCATATATATCCTGTGGCCCTTTGGAGGTCCACAAACCATTGTAATATCTAATATTCTGCCACTCCAAACCAATTTTATTCTCTTGTAGGTGATGTCATCCCCACTGAAAATGTATGCTCTATTCCCACAGATTTTACCACAAGTTTAGCAAGATATTTATAATTTGTGGTATTGCTGAAGAAAGACTTGCCAAAATAGTCACTACCAGCACATAAAATACGTCAGGCATTCAGAGATAGCACGTAACACTTTGTCTCTGAGGTGCTCCTGAAAAATCAAAATAAAATGTCATATCTCAATGGGATATTTCTAAGGGAAATCAACCAGATGCAAAATCTTGTTTCCATAAATTATAGTTCGGCTCACGGTACTTAAACATCTGCAAACATGTCAGTCAAAAGACATGTTGAAATTGCTCTCTCAATCTATGTGTGAAGAGGAGACATCATTTTTTTTTTTCATTTTAGCTATTACAACTAGGATCAGCACACAGGATGCCTCTGGCAAATGCTTTGCTGCACTGGGCTCCCCCTGCTGTCAATCTCAATTGTCCAGTGTCAGGTATTGTGCATTTGGCCATCCTCACTACCCTAGGACCCCACTCCCTCCCTCACCAATGGGGTGAAGAAGAGAGGAGCAAAACACTGCAAGAGTAAATAGCCTTGTTTTAAAATCTATATGCACATTCCAACCAATTAAAACACAATACCATGGATAGCAGTAAAATATGTAAATAGTCCTAGCTTCTATTTTGCATAATAAAATAAAAATGAGCCATTATATTATGAATACATATATATACCTATTATTTAGTAAATGTTCATCAAATCATTTTGCTTTATGTATTTAAAATATTTAAAGACTCAAAAATATAAACAAATTAGAGGCTTTTCTTAGTGTGCTGTCAAGTTTCACTCTGATCGTTGGCTCTAGATTCTTGGCATTCTCTTCCGTTTGAGGTCATGCCATTGCCTTTTCTGAAGCTATGCAGAAGCTGTACACAACTGGCATTATCTATAACATAAATATCAGAGTCTCAGATTTTGGTAGCAATGGAAGCATTTTGCTTCATGAAAATCAAAATCCAATGACATAGTACAGAATCAACAGCAGCTTCACCAAAGTTCTCGTTATTCTCCCAGGATAACACGTTTATTCAGATTTGGGTTTTCACACATTAGCTGCATCATCCCAGTGGATCTATTATTGAACAAAATCGTTGTTGCGGTTCAGTGCCCAGGAAGAGTAAACATACTTCTAATGCACTTTTTAAATTTCCCATGTGTGTATACCAAATATGATAACGTGGAAGCGCTTGCTATATTCCAAAATGCCATGAAAATGGGAGCTACTTTGGCTGAATTTTCAACTCCTGGAAAAAAGGGATTGTGTCATGTTTGTATTTCCAGCATCTGGCAGGGGGCCTGGCACAGTGCAGCTGCACAGAATTAAGCAATTAATTAATAGCATGTCTGGTTTCACAAAGGATTTGTGGTAGTTTATAGGAAATATATACAATAAAATAATAAAATATAGATCTAAACATATTTTTAGGGAGAGTACAAGTTGGAAAAGGTCATTGGGACTCAACCTATAGACTGTAAGTTCCTCAGAGCCATTTTAGTTTGGTTATACATTTTCTCCTGAGCATTATGGTGTCCAAAACAAAACAGGTAATAACATTTTTGCTAGTTTATAAGGGCATTCTTCTAGGTGAGGTGTATCTCACATTTGCAGAATTACTCATGGGATGTCAAACTCATAGCATTGTTGTGATGCTGTCTCTGTCCACACTCTGCCATGAGGATAGCATAATAAAAAAATTTGTGCTTGTTTGTTGTTAATCACCACAGCTCATGCCCTGTCCTTTTATCCAAACATATCTTACTTTCCAATAGTCTATTTCCACTTATAAATAGTTGCACTGGGTGTAGGGTATTTTTAAATATCTTTTTGTTGGCGGCCAAATTCTGAAAGTAAATACTATATTGGAAGTTACTTTATAATATGGGGAGAAAATGATAATTTTCTTAAGAAAACCAAATTTTTTCAGAAGTATTGAATTTAAGTGGATATTTTCAATGTAGTTTTCACATAGAAGACGTTGAAAAATGTCAATATTATGGATGACAGTATCTTCTCAGAGCAAATGCAGGAATGAGTTTTTAAGGTTGTTCCTATAATGTCTTTTGGTGAAATAGCACCATTGTACTCAAATAATTTGATAGGGTGCCAAGACCGAATAATCTACATACAAACTCCCTGATTGTATGGCCTAATCCATGTTTAAATCCTTAATTGTCTGCAAAAATAAATGAACTCCTTCCAAGTAACATTATAGTATCTGTCAGTCTGCTTTTTGTAAAAGGTTAAGAGGCTTAAAAAATGCTCCTGTTTGTACAGTGAATGATGGTAGATTTGAATATTTCAAGAACTAGGTGAAAAACACATGTGCCAATGCCTTCAAAAGTAATACTTTAGAGAGAATATTTATCTTTTTACTTATGTGAAACAATGTTTTTATGTGGACCATTGTTATTTCTTATTATTGTATATGTTGAAGTATACGTGTGTGTTAATAAATGAGGAGGAACAAGAAGAAAAAGAGAAAGGGAGATTTTCTAATATTAGTCAAGTACTGACTGCCATTATTTTTTTTTCTTATAGATTTCAAAATATTTGCATGTGTTAGTAAAGTGAAAGGAGATATGAACAGAAGAAAGATGTGGTTTTCAATATTAGCCAATTATTGAGCTGTAAAGTATAAACCAGTATCAAAATTAAATTAAAGATGCCAAAAAGTTATAGAAAATATGTCAAAAACAATCAAAAGAGGTGGAAAAGCAATTAGATCCCAAAAGATACTAATTAATGCTCAATATAAAAATAAAAGATGCACAATTTCCTTTAACCATTAACTGCAATAAAATCTGCCCTGCCTATTTCATGTCTATGCTTTGAGGATTAAGAGAGGTGATGGACACAGAGAAGTGTTGTAAACTGTAGATCACTGTGTCTTAGTTACCTAGGCGACCATTGTTTTACTGGCTTTTCACTGTTCCTAAAATATTTTTAAATGAATAACTATGTGAAATTGCTGGGCAAACAGTTGCACACCTAGAAGCTTTATCAGATTCTCTAAAACAGCATCTTTTATCATAAAGAACTGGTGATTGCTGAGATTATGGTGAAGACATAGTGTCTATAGTTAACAATAAGGTATTCTGCACTTAATTTGCTAAGACGATAGATCTTATGTTAAGTATTCTTGATCTCCCAAAAACACAAAATTAAAAAGAAAGGGGCACAGGAAGATTTTGTAGATGATGGATGTGTTTCTTACCCTATTTGATTGCGGTGATGGTAACACGATTGTATACATGTGTCCAAACTCATTAAATTGTATATATTAATTATGTGCAGTTTTTTGTATATCAATTATAACTCAGTAAAGCCATGGGGAAAAACGTGTTAGAAAAGTGTAAAAGCCAAACATGAGACCCATAGAAAAGCTTGGAAAATGACGGTTCTTTTTTATGCTTACTCCTCAATAAATTTAAGTGTAAACTTACTAGAATCCATATGGTGTATTTCCATACCCGCTTCATGATAGTCTAACTTATGTTACAGGCTTGTCCTATCTCCCATTATAAATTATAAACTGTTTGAATTTATGTGTGCATGTATAGATATATGGATGCATATATGCATATATATGTGGGATATAGATCAAATCCCAGTGCTCAAGATAATAACATAGTTGGTGCATTGTTACGGAAGGCAACAAGGCTTCTTTACCGATTATTCTATTCCCTGGAAGTTATACTTTCATGTAGGTACATAACATATTATGTTATGTACACATGCCACCTCACCCTAAAGAGACTAGCTCCTTGGATAAAGACAACTGATACCATTAGAGTAGTTTTACAGCAAGAAACTTAAAAACAAGAGAAAAGTCTTAGAATCACAAAGGAAAATCACAAAGGAATATATTGGCAAAGGCCATCCAAGAATGTTAAGGGGAAGACTGAGCCCTGGAAAGAGTATCCACTTAAGTCCTTTCATTCTGATTTCATGCTCGTCAAACCAAATCTGACCACTGTATATCTTCCCCAGACATTTCCTATGGGAAACAGGAATAAACAGAATAGATACTCAAGACAAATTTTCAAATAAATAGGTGGACAACAATTGCAACTTAAAATTAACTCCTCTGAACGCTTTTACTTTATATGTTTGCTACTCATTTGGCTACAAATTACGAAATTCCTTCTATCAGAATAATTTTGTCTCACATTTTATTTTCCATTAGTGTATAACATATCCATGCCTGATTTTCTTGTCTAGGCTATATAGAATTTGAAATAGAACTATGTTTTACATTCACTCATAGTAGATTCAGAGAAATATTTATTTTTTGATTTCTCATAATGAAAATAAAAACAACATCTAATTTGTAATTCTATGTGTCAAAGAAGAGATGATAACATTGCTAATTCATTTTTCCTTCAATGGCTCGGCATATAGAACAAATCTGTAATTTCTGAGCTTCAGCATCTAGAAGTATGTGTTTAAGTTTGAAACTATAGCATCAATTAAACATATATGGGCACTACATTTTAAAACAAAAAGTAGGAAGATACCAGGAGAGACATGTGTGCTCTGAGCTAATTAGTTTACTGGAATATTTTCAGTTAGAGAGGTGTTTTCCACATAATGTTTTTGCTATTGATGTAATTGGAAGCCTAGAGTACACACTGAAAAGACTAAAAATTTTAAGATTCCATTTCAAGTTTCTAGAACCATTTCTATTTTTGTCAGAGTAAAAACTCCAATAAAGCACATTTGAACTTTTAGGTTCCTCCACACCTTCCTCCCCATCTCACCTGTCCTTTCTTCACTAATACTGTTTCTATCCTACTAACTTGCTTTTCATTTAAAGTGTATAACTAAAAAAAATCCTCTCATACATAGTGATTTCCTAAGCAATCTTCAAGTCAATAAAATGTTCCAAGATTTCTAAATAATATTCATATAGTTTTCCCTTTTTACACTGCATGAGACAGTTATGTAAATATTTGTTAAAACAAAGCAGTATCTACTCAATAAATGTTATTGATTCAGCTGCTAACATGTTTATAGTCCATCAAAAATATAATATTTCTATCTAGCTTTAGTACATTGAAATTTTAAAAACATTTAGATCATTTTATAGACTCTCAGTTCTGAGTCTACCTTCAAATTAGTTACCGAAACATGCTATTACATTTACCTATTTGAATACATTACAAAATACATTTTAAGGTGTCTGATACTCTAAACAAGTCATTAAAATAAAAACAAATTGAAAAAATGTATGCTGCATATGAACAATTGCAATTTAATCATAACTACTGAGAGCATGCATTTCTCTTGATTCTCCTCTCCAGATATATTTACATCTTTTGTGTGTGTGTGTGAGGAAGATTAGTCCTGAGCTAACATCCGTTGCCAATCCTCCTCTTTTTGCTGAGGAAGATTGGCCGTGGGCTAACATCTGTGCCCATCCTCCTCTACTTTGTATGGGACTCAGCCACAGCATGGCTTGACAAGCCTTGTGTTGGTCCGCACCTGGGATCCAAAACTATGAACCCTGGGCCGCCGAGGCAGAGCACGCGAACTTAACCGCTATGCCACCAGGCCAGCCCCACATCTTTTGAGGTTGTACTAAGTGATTCCTAAGATCCCTACAGATCTGTAACTTTGATATATGTGTATTGGTGAAGAATGAATGAATGGATCAATAAATACAGGAATACAGCTATTGTGATTTAAAAAACAGTGATGATATAGTGATTGCTTTGTTAAAAATTGTGTGTAGTTGTTTTCTTTTTGTATACTTTCTTTGGGCCTGAAGACCTGCACTTTGGATTTTGTGATAACTTGTAGTTTACATAGAACAGTACCTTCTTTTAAAATCAGGCTGAATGTTTTGCTGCCCTCACCAGGACACCACTGCATGTGCAACTCTTAATTTCATTGAGAAGATTTTCTAAAATTTGCCTATAAATATTTATATCCTTGTATGCATGTATATATAAAATCCTACTGGAAGCCTTATTACGCTTTTAATATTTTTCATTCATTCATTCATTCAACTTTAAAACTAAGGCACCAGCAATATCAAACAATGCCAACTGAAAACTAGCCGTACTTACTAGTAAAAAGCATGCTGGTAAGGGAAATTTGTATTTTGTAGTCATTTATGATTATAATTTTAAAAATAAGCTTATTTTGTGCAGCCTATAAGATAATGTATCATGTACAACTAAACCATAAAATATAGGACATACATTTATTTCAGCAGCAACATAATAATAATAGATCCATAGTTCATATAAAATGATGACTATTTAAGTGCAAGGAAAAACATTCCCTTGTCAGGTGAAAAAAATACTCATTTGGCAGCAGAAGCTTGCCTCTAACTAAAGCCAGGGAGAAAGGTTGAGGCAGTTACAGAAATCTGTGAAGAGCACTTCACTCCCACCGTAGACCTTCAAAATGTAAAGGGAGATACATTATTATCTGCACACTTTTCCTCAAAGCCTTCCTTTTTTTGTCTTTCAAATTAATGATCACTGATAATTGCTTACCTTTTTGCATTGCATTTATTTTTTCTGTGAAAACAGTACTGTTTTCTGAGCCATTTAATATTTAGAAGGTTAGCCTTATTGTTATAGAAAGATCTATATTTGTGAGTTGTTATTAGCTGTAGAATTCTTGAAGGAAAGCATTTCAGGACCTTGAGGGTATTATGCTAAGTGAGATAAGTCAGCCAGAGAAAGAGAAATACTGTGTGATATCACTTATATGTGGAATCTAACAAAGCCCATTTCACAGAAACAGAGTATAATGGTGCTTTCTAAGGACTGGCTGGTGGGGGAATTGGAGAGATGTTGTTCAAAGGGTACAAACTTGGAGCTAGAAGATGAATAAGTTCTGGAGATCTAATAATGCACAGCATAGTGAGTACAGTCAATAACACTGAATTATACACTTCAAAGTTGCTAAAAGACCGCATCTTAAATGTTCTCATGGCAACAAAGAAGCCATAATTATGTGATGTGTTAGAGGTGTTAACTGATGCTACAGTGGTAATCATACTGCAATATAAACATATCAAATCAATGTGTTATATACCTAAACTTACACAATTATATCTCAATAAAAAAATATAAGATACAAAAAAAGACAAGAAAAGCACTTCAGATTTTTATGATGATAAAGGAAGGACAATAGTTATTATCTAGCTGCTTGCTTTCACACTTTGATAAGTACAGATGGGTGAAATTAGAGATATTTGATGTTTTCCCTGGTAGAGCTTCAGATGGCATATAACTTACTACTGTCTAGACTTTAACAGATGAATAATAAAACCATTCGTCCTTTACTTGAGAGTTTGTTCTGAATATACATATACGTATATATGTTTATATATATATATTTGAAGAATATGTAAATTGTTGAAACAGATTCAAGAATATTATACTTTATAAACTGTGAATAATGGGTATATAAGTGTTTATTTTATTTTTTGTTTTAATATGTATCTTTTTCTGTTTCTTTTTTCTTTCTTAATCCTCAAGAAAAATGTCTCTTTTTTACTCTTTTCAAACAGTATTTTTTTCTCCTTTATTGCTAACTTTGTGTTTATTTTCTCTGTGACATCTTTGTTCTCTAATTCATTAATTTCTTCACTCATGTTAAGTAGTTTCTACCTTCCTTGGGTTTATTTAGTGTTATTTCTAGGCTTAAGTTAGCCATTTTGTTCACTATTTTCATCTTTTATTCTCTTCGAACATAAATATTAAATCCATAATTTTTCTTCAATATATCCTTGTCCATTGTTTTAATATGTAGTATTTTCATTGACTTCCATTTTTATGCTATATAGGAGTCCGTTTGGAGATATTTAGAAGTGTATTTTAAAATTTCCGCACACACACTCTTTGTTTTGATATTGATTTCTAACTTAAATTGCATTGTTTCAAGCATACGATCCTCTCACAATCATACTTTAAAAGTGTTAAACTTGCTTTAAAGTCTAGTACATGATCAATTGGAATACGTATTAACTTATTAACATTTAACATTGTGCCGGCCCCGTGGCTTAGCGGTTAAGTGCCCCCGCTCCGCTGCTGGCGGCCCGGATTCGGATCCTGGGCGCGCACCGAAGCACCGCTTGTCTGGCCATGCTGAGGCCACGTCCCACATACAGCAACTAGAAGGATGTGCAGCTATGCCATATAACTATCTACTGGGGCTTTGGGGGAAAAAATAAATAAATAAAATTTAAAAAAAATAATAATAATGACTTCTCTGGATAGACATTAAAAAAATTTAACTAATATTATACTTATTAACATTTAAGAATATTTTTTCTCTAAACATCGGATGTTGCATGCTGTTGTTCAGATATCTTATATTTTATAATTTTGTCTACTTGAACACACAAATATTTGATGCAGGCATGTTAATGTCTTATAATATGATGATGGATTTTTCAAAATCTCATAAAAATTAGATTAATTTTTGCTCATATATTTATGTTTATTTTTTCAGACATTAATCTCTTTTGTTTGATATTAATATAAATAATCCTGCTTTCTCTTAGTGAGTATTTGATTGGTATATATATGTTGTCATATATCTTTTTACTCTCATCTTCTCTGTTTTCTAGTATATTAGTTATGGCTTTTGGAAACAGGGCATAGCAGCCAATCTTTATATCTTAACTAGCAAACATTGTTTTCATTCATAATCATTCCTGATGTATTTAAATTTATTTTTTCCTACATATTTTGCCTTTTCCATTTGCCCTTCTTTTCATATGCTTTTTATCTTTTCTTGTCTTATTTTGATAGGCCATTTTCCTCTAATTCCAACTTTTCCATCTCCTATTTTAGAATTTATGCACTCTATTTCTATACTTTTAATGGTTATACTTGAAACTTTACCATGGATACTTAAGTCAATGCGGTTAAAAATCTAAACAAATTATTTAATTATCTTCCTCCTTAACAATACAAAAGATTTAGAATACTTTAACTTCTATCACTCTCCACAGATTACATGCTTCTGTAGTTCAGTTTAATAAAATAATTTTCGTTTGACTTCCCTTTGTTTCTTTGACTTGCTCATATGTATACAATTTCTTGCTTATGTTCTTTCTTTTACCTCAGTCATTCCTTCTCACATCATTTTCTGTTTAAGTATAAAGTTAAAACATCTTTGATCTCAAGTACTTCATTGCTTATGATAATTGTGACTCAAATGTAAGTTGCATTCATTTGTAAGTAAACTCTCTCTAGGGAAGAGCTTAGAATCCACTCTTGATCTTTCAGAGTCTTTTGTCATTTACTCTTCTGGGCACTTGCCAAGCCTATGCAGCAGAGACACTTGTCTTTCTGAGAAATTTCTTTCTATTTGCTTTTATTTTCTTTGCTCTCTTTAGAGCTCGTATTTAGTTGTATATTGGATCTCACAAATTGATTTTCCCTCATTTTATCCTTTTGTTCTATTTTTTGGTATACAGAATTTTCTAAGCTGTCAATTATTTTTAATTTAATTTTAGAAATAATGTTTTCAATTTTCAAGAGCTGCTTATTTCCTATTTGCTTTTTATGTTATATCCTTCTTGTATTGTGAATGTAATATTTAAATGAAGTACAGATATTTTAAAATTCTCTTCTTTTTCTCAATCTGTTTCCTGTAGAGCAGTGGTTCTCAACTGGAGATGATTTAGTCCCTTTGGGACATTGGCAATGTGTAAATATTTTTGTTTCTCACAACTAGGAGAGAAGTGCCATTGGCTTCTACTATGCGTCTGTGCATCGTGTCCAAAATGTCAATAGCGTCACGATGGAGAAACGTTGTTGTGGAACCATTTTTAAAATCTCAATCTTTGATTGCTCTACTGATCCTAAGATGTCTTTTTATATTTAAAAATGAGACAATAAAAAGCTGGTTTGGAACTTTATATAGTTGTGTGATTTTGTCAATGGCGGGCTTTGTCACAGGATGAATAGAACAAAAACAAGAATTTATACTTGGCATGTAATTGCTTCGGAGAAGAATCCCTTTAATTCTTTGCCTAAGTGCCTAGCTTCCAGAACTTTATGAGTTGGTACAAAAGAAGAAGTGATGGAATTTTATGGTTCACATATAGACATGTAATGAATCATTTTGTTTGGAACCATATAACAATCTCATACTTTATTGTATGCAGGATTCTTAGGTTTCTACTTTTCCTAGGGTTCTCCTATGACAAGTCTTTGCTATTTCTCCTTCCATTTGTATTATAAGCCCCAGCTATTGCTGCCCTATTGCATCACTTATTTCTTCATTTGCTTTCAGTGTTCAGAATTTTGTTGAAACCTCTTGTCTGATGATTCTACTTTACGCATCCTCTTGAATATTGTGAGTTTATAATTTTAGGAGTTTAAAATTTCACTTTAATGGGGTTTTTGGATGTAAGAAATATAGACTTGCAGAATGTGTCGATCAGTTTCAGTGATCATTGAAGAATATTTTCTTCTTTCAGTTTTGGACTTGTTGAATCATTTGAAAGTATTGAGAGCAGTAATTGATTTTTCACCTGGCAGTTGAGATGATTTTTAAAATATACTTATAAAAATATATTACTCTCCTACTCAGAACCCCTTAACAGCTTCCCATTGTATATTGGCTAAAACATAAAATCTTCATCATGATTTCCTACTCAAAGTGCTTGATGATCTCGCCTCTGTTTACTTACCTCTGTAAACACATCATGGCTGTGATGACTCTGGAGCATCCGCATTGATCTCATTCCCACAAAGAATTAAGCTCTCTCCAGGTTTAGAGACATTATACATGCTGTTCCTTTTGCCTGGAAAAATTTTTCTAACTGAAGTATTACTTCCTCCAATAGACCTTCTCTGCCCACCCACCCACTACCCCCCATATTAATAATGTCTACTTGTAATAATTTCTTATTTTGCCCCGTATTTTTCTTTCAAAGCACTTTTACTTTTTACAACAATTACATAGTCACTTTTTGGGACTATTGTAAATACTTTTCCCTTCTACAAAGTTTTAAAGTTTTGTGAGGGTAGCATGAACCACATCTTTTCATTGAACATGGTATTCTTAGTACTTATGAGAGTGTCTAGCACAGAGTAGGTAGTAATTACATAATTATAAACAAATTAGTTACACTCAAAAAGTGCTATTTGTATGTTTGATGTTGCCAAGTACAATTGTGATGAATCCCTTTTTAATAGATAGGCTTTAGTTACCTAAATTTGAATCCCTGAGTGAATGGAAGATTATATATCATGAAGAATGAGTAATATTTTGTAACATATGCATATGCACACATACAGATATATTTATGTGTGTGTGTGTGTATTTTCTGTTAATCTTGAAATAATTTTAAAAATCCTCTTTTTTTTTTTTTTTTTTGCTGAGGAAGATTAGCCCTGAGCTAACATCTGTGCCAATCTTCCTCTACTTTAAATAAGGGTCGCTGCCACAGTGTGGCTGACGAGCGGTGTAGGTCAGGGCCCAGGATCCAAACCCACCAATCTGGGCTGCTGAAGCAGAATGCGTTGAACTTAACCACTACCCCATGGGGCTGGCCCCCAAAATTCTCATATTTTTAATGCTCCATAAAACCTTAGAGCTCAATACTAGATTATAAGGCTTCTTGATTCCTCAATCTCTCTGTCTTTCTCAGACACACATACATATAGAGTTCCACGATCCTGCCTTTCTTCCCAAAATATTAATTTTGCTGCATGTAGCATATTATATCCCTGGTATATATTATTAAGAACAAAAATTGCTAAGCACTAGGGTTTTGAAACGCTATTTTGTCATAAGTTTAATGAGTTCAGTAATTAAACCTGAATACTATTGTCTCTTTTCAGAAATATTGGGAGAAAAAAGTTCCATATTTTACATTTGTAAAAGAATTTTTATCACCAAATAACAAAGCTCATGAGCAGTTTTTTTCTGTGTCATGTAAGCCAAAAATTGCATACTATTTGAAAAGAGCTATGTGCTATTACTTGATATAGTAAGCTTCCATTAGGTTTTTAAAGAAAAAAATAAGCTCTTTACCAAAGTCCTCGTTAACCTGTATGAAGTAAATAGATGCTTTACATCTAGAAGATGAAGAAATAGAACTCTATAAAGAGCTGTAATAATAATCACATCAGGATAGTTTCTCCAAATGTCCTTTACCCCTCTACTAAATTACTTCATTATAATCATAAAAATGCAACAGAATATTAGTTTATTATTATATCAATGTTATACCCCTCTGAAATTCCTTATGCCTTTTGCTTTTTAAATACATGTCTATATTAAGAGTATCATGTTGAAAAATTAAGCTTCCCTTACCTCAAAGACAAGTAATTTAATTCATAATTTTTTTTCTTAAACATTTCACTGTTGTCCAAGCTTTAATCAGTTCCAAAGTGTTGAATTCTGTGTTTACATATGTGTGCACGTAAATAAAAAAATTTGGAGCTTAGTAGATACTAGCACTTCTTTACATTCATGAGGTAACTATTATCTGAGACACTGATCTAATTCACACAGTTGTCATTGATGGACACCAGATTTCAACCCAAGTTTATCTAATTGTAAAATCTATACTCTTACACCGAAGGCTCTACTCTGTAATATGTGATACATTTAAGTGATGCTGATGATCTTGGACTCTTAGCATCCCTTAAGTGTAAAAACAAATGTATTTCCTTTAAATACATATTATATTAAATGTTATATTACATTAAATACATAAAATATTGAGAAGCCAAAATTTGGCATATGAAGATAACTAGAAATCTGCAATTTAGATCTGTAGGTAGTAATACCATACAGTTCACATGCTAATAGATACTTTTTTTTTTGGCGAGGAAGATTAGCCTTGAGCTAACAGCTGTGGCCAATCCTCCTCTTTTTGCTGAGGAAGATTGGCCCTAAGCTAATATCCATGCCCATCTTCCTCTACTTTATATGTGGGACACCTGCCACAGCATGGCTTGATAAGCAGTACGTAGGTTTGCACCCAGGTTCCGAACCTGTGAATCCTGGGCTACCGAAGCAGAGCATGGGTGTGAATTTAACCACTATGCCACCGGGCCAGCCCCCAATAAGCTAATATTTTAAGACAAATCAAATCAAAGTAAGGCATTGAATTATTGCACAAAAATATATTTTACATACAGTCCATATCTTCTGATTCTTGCAGGATATATATTTATCTAGCATAAAACTTCCTCTTTTCTGTCAAATTTTGAAAAATCTGATTTTGTATGCTGCCATAATAATGGCCTCACCTCAAAGCAATGATGGACTTTTTTGTTCACACTATCCTCACTCCCAAGAAAGAAAATATATGAGATCATTGCCATTTAGAATTGGCCCAGAGGCAAAAGGAGTTAGCAAGAGCACTGAAAGGAAAGCTCTAGCAGAGAAGGGATCCTGTTGTTCCTAATCATGGCTGTTTCCCAAGTCTAGCCCACTGTCAAGCACAGGAGTGGCATAAAATTTTACTCAATAAATATTTGCTGATTTCCTGAATGACTATAATAATATCGTCTCTATGACTGGATTAATTTATGCTTAACAGATATGTTTTAGAAATATAACCGTTTTCCTTTCTCCTAAAATAATAGTCAAATCTTAAATTTCTTTTTTCGCTCAAGCCCATATATGTATTATGTAATAAATTACTAACTATAAAACACCTGTTACAAAATTTTAGCCCAATATTTATTTGTAGCATGAACTGATTTAGCTACATGTTTTTTGATTGATTGAATAATTGTATAGGCGTCGTTTATAATTACCCAGGAATCAATAAAAAAAATAAGAACTTTCCCTTTTAGGTCAAAATCAAATGATTTCCCAACACAATAATACTTTATGCTTTGTGTGGTAGCAAATTAAAAGATATGGTCATTATTATTCTTATTAGATGCAAGTCAAAGAAAGAAAATTGCTCAAGAGAATTTATTTTAAAGTGTTAAAATGATTGATCACATCAAGATCACCTATAAACAAGCTCCCTAATTCAAATACTGAATTTTCTACTTTTTTGTATACCTAAAGCGTATGATATAATGAGTTACGACAAAAGGACTACTCGAATATGGCATTGAATACCTTCTTTATGATCCAAGAAAGAACAAATTGATTATACTCCTCCATTAGATTAAAAGTATACGTTATACATTGATGAATAGGAATACTTAGGTGGCACTTAGTGGTAAATTTACCATTGTAAATTTCTATGTTTTCATCATTGTTTGCAAGAAAAGTTGAGCACAAAAAACTGTTATATTGTCTGATCTGGTAGATATGGTTCTTTCTGTATTTCCTTCCAAGTTTATTGTAATAGTAAACTGTTTAAAGCTTTATTTTTCAATCCAATTTACTTGTAATAATTATGCCATTTCAATTTATTGGATGTGTCTTTTTGTGTGTGTGTGAGGAAGATCAGCCCTGAGCTAACATCCAATGCCAATCCTTCTCTCTCTCTCTCTCTTTTTTTTTTTTTTTGCTGAGGAAGATTGGCCCTGGGCTAACATCTGTGCCCATCTTCCTCTACTTTATCTGTGATGCCGCCACAGCATGACTTGACAAGTGGTGCATGGGTGCACCTGGGATCCGAACCTGCGAACCCAGGGCCTCCAAAGCAGAGCACATGAGCTTAACGACTATGCCACTGGGCCAGCCCCTACTGGATGTGTTTTGAAGGTATTAATGCTGTGCACTCCCCTTGCATAGCAGAACTCTTGTCTGTGAGACATCATCGTTCTATCCTTGTACAAAAACCTCTGGCCACCATTTTATTAGTAATTCTGTTTTGCATTCAAGCTTAATTCAACTTACATAAATCATAAGTATAACTCAGACCTTGGTAGATTTTGATGCCACCACAGCTTTACAGAATTTAACTTGGTTTGCTGATTATTTTGAGTTGATGAAAATTGACTATGATAGAATTTGAAAGATATGTTGGATTTTTTGACGTCAATTTCTCTCTCTCTCTCCATCCTTAGCACCTTATGGTACAGGTACCAACCTAATATCACAAAGGTAGTGACTACGTTTATATTTGAAATTTGCTATTTCAGGTAAAAATTAGAATCATCATACAATTTGAAAAGTAACATTTATTTATCAAGTGACCTCAAAGATGCAAAAAAGGTCATTCCATTCACTGAACAAAGTTAATATTTTATAATATTATTAATATTTGGGATGTGAAACTTTCATAGTACTAACACATCTAAAAAGGTTTCTTTCAATGGCATATCATTTATAGTTAATTACAAAAGATTAATGTTTGAACACAGAGAAGCAAAATATCAAAAATGATTCTCAAATTATTACAAATATAACGATTTCTTTCATATTATTTTTTAGGTTTATGCATTTGCTTAGTTTGAACAAATTAACTTGGTACAAAGTAGTACAAATCTAATTGGTATAAATATAAAGAAAAATTTTTCAGACATAATCATGATTTTTAATTGTATATATAACAAATTCAGTGTCTAGAGAGAATCACAATGACTAAGAACATAAATGTATATAGAGTTTAGGAAAACATACTTCCTTTAGTAAATGATAGTATTTCTTCATGTTTATATATGTATGATGTTTTATGTAAATATATATTCATACTTTACTAAGTGACACATCAATCTAAAGCAAAATACTATTGCATAACCTGTGCGATAGTTTAATACACTGTGCAATATACTACTATTCTTTTTATGTCAAGTTATGTGATATTTTATATATAAAATATGTAATAGTTGTCCATGATCAGAGAAGTTGAATATTAGTCATATTGGGCTAAGATTTCTCTGTCTCTTTTTTGCCTTCAAAACACAAATATAATGAACACACCTGCAAAAGTATATTCCTGGTATTATTTATGGAAAACCAGTCAGCAGATATGTGAAATAAAGACCGTGGTAGAGATTACCTAAATGTTTGTTTTCTCAATGACAGCATTGTTCAGTGTAAGGAAGAATTTGGATAAAAAGTTATAATAATTTAAAGATGGATGGCTCTTTGTGCAACAAGAACTCCCAAATAAGAGATCCACAATTTTATTTTCAGACAGTAAAATAAAAATTTTATTTCTACATAGTTTTTTTTCTCATAGTTGTATTCCTACTAAACATATTTGTTCTCTATACATTAATTAGAATACCCTTTCAGTGATTCTTGAATTGCAAAATACTACTGGCAAACAATATCACTTCTTACATCATTATTCCACGACTAATTGACTAATACCAATGTAATATTTATACTAAAATGCATTTCAATCCTAAAAAGCTATTCTGTATTATTGCAGTACATATATGTTATATATGATATATATAAGGTTTAAGTATATATATATATATATATAGTGAGAGAGAGAAATTATAAGGAGATATATACATAGATATATAGAAATATAGATATCCTTAACTCTAAAAAATAAATATATTGAGGACTACAAGTGGATTTTGTGCTATGGAAAATAATTTAAATGTGTTTTTAATGGCACAAAAATTAATGACTCCAGTACAACAAAAATCTGGTTTTAATATTTTTCTCAGGAAGAAAGTTTATTTCTAATTTACGTTTATAGGTCTTTTCATTTGGATCTTATTTTATATTTTGAAAACTCTAGTTTTAATTAATTTCTTTGTAATAAATTAAATTTCAAATGGCAAAGCTGACATAATAGATGAATCTTATTTTCATGATTAGTTGATGCTGTTGTAGATACCAAAGTTTTTACTAAGATATTGAAAATTGCAGGAGACAAACCAGGTTGTTATTTGACTGTCTCTAAAAGGTTTGCATAATACAGAAAGAAAAATTAAAGGCAAAACAATCACTTCAAAATCTCTATGGTGACAAAATGATTGTTATAAAAAACTCAAATATAAAACTAGCAGCATAATCATTTATATTAGCTTCTTGGAAAATTTGATTTGGGTAATTCTTCAGTAATTTTTAACTTCGTGCATTAAGTCATCCATGAACCAGCTCTTTATATAGTCAGTGTCTACATACACTGACTATATTTCTATACTATATAGAAAAGAGGCATAAGCATAAGCTATTATTCTCTATTTCTTAGTCACCTTTTTAAAATTCAGTTACATTGAGTCATCTATTTATATGACATTCACACACCTTTTATCATTTTATCTTCACAAGAGATTGTGATTTTATAAAACTTTTCTCATCTCACAAATAGGTAAATTGGGGAATAGAATCAATAACTTTGTGAAATTCACACAGCTAATAATTCCCAGATATATGTGCTTTTATTTTTTTATACTTCTATAAGAACAAGTCATAAGAGTATCTGAAACAAATTATTACCTAATTGCTGAAAGAAGTTCCTGAAAACTGTTACCTTTGGTTTTGCTAAATTGTTTGCAAGTCATGGATGTGATGAAATGATGTCTTGGGTATGGTTCAAAATATCTTATGGTGGAAGGAAGTGTGTAGTCTATAGAAGAAATGAGATTGGCCATGGGGTGATAACCATTGAAGTTAAGCAATGGGTAAATAGAAGGTTATTATATTCTACCTCCTCCTTTTGTATATGCTTGATTTTTTTCACAAAAATTTTAAAATGTAGTGTAGATACTTCACCCAACACAGCAGAGTACACATTCTTCTCAAGCTCATATGGAACATTTGCCAAGATAGACCACATTCTGGACCATAAAATATGCTTTAACAAATTTAAAAGAATAGAAATCATACAATAACTGCTCTCAGACAACAGTAGAATTAAACTAGAAATCAATAACAGAAGATAACTGGAAAAAATCCCAAAATACATGGCGATTAACCCATACAACTCTAAATAACACAGATATGAAAGAAGAAATCTCAAGAGAAGTTAAAAAACATTTGGAACTAAATGAAAATGAAAACTTAACCCATCAAAATTTGTGGGATGTAGTGAAAATGGTGCTTAGAGGGACATTTATAGTGTTTAACACCTATATTATAAAGAAAAAAGAATCTAAAATCATAATCTAAGTTTCCACCTTAGGAAATTTGTAAAAGAAGAGATAATTAAATCCAAAGTAAACAGAAGAAAAGAAATAAAATTTCGAGTAGAAATGAATGAAATAAAAAATAGGAAATCAATAGAGAAAGGCAACAAAACCAAAAGCTGATTTTTTTCAAAAGATCAATAAAATCAATATGCTTCTATCCAGATAAAGATACAAATTGTTAACACCAGAAGTGAAAAAGGGTACATCACTGTGGATCCCATGAACATTAAAAGGATAATATAAGAATACTATAAAAAACTCTATGGCCACACATTTGATAACCTAGGTAAAAGGGACCAACTCCTTGAAAGACACTGCCAAGATTCACACAAGAAGAAATAGATAATCTGATCAGGACTATATCTAGTAAAGAAATTTATTCAATAATTAATAACTTTCCAAAACAGAAAGCACCAGGCCCACATGGGTTCACTGGTGAATTTTATCAAACATTTAAGGAAAAAATTATACCAATCGTCTACAATCTCTCAAAAGCTAGAAGCAGAGGGAATACTTCCTAACTCATTCTAGGATGCCAGTATTACTCAGAAACCAAAACCAGGCAAAGACATTATAAGAAGAGAAAATTATAGACCAATATTTCTCATGAACATAGATGCAAAAATGCTCAATAAAATATTATTAAATTGAATTTAATAATTTATAAAAGGAGTTATACAACACGAACAAGTGAGATATATTCCAGGTACGCAAGACTGGTCCAACATTTGAAAATCAAGTAATGTAATACACCACGTCAACAGGCAAAAGCAGAAAATCACGTGATTATATCAGTAGATGAAGAAAATGCATTTGATCAGATGTAAAACCCATTCATGATAAAAATTCTCCATAAACTAGGAATAGAAGGGAATTTGCTCAACTTGATAAAGAACACTACAAAAAACTTACAGCTAAACGTTGTCCTGAATGGTGAGAAGGCTTGAAGCTTTCCCACTATGATCAGAAACAAGGCAAGGATGTCCCCTCTTTCCACTCCTTTTCAACAGCATACCTCGTTAATGAAGTAAAACAAGAAAAAGGAAATAAAAGATATACAGATTGGAAGGAAGATATAAAACTGTCTTTGTTCTTGGATGACATGATTGTTTATGTAGAGTGTCTGACAGAATCAACAAACAAAACCTTCTGGAACTAAAAAGTAATTATAGACAGGTGGCAGGATACAGAGTTAATATACAAAAGTTAATCATTTTCCTACATACCAGCAATGACCAAGTGGAATTTTAAATTAAAAACACAATACCATTAACATTAGCAATGAATATTAATGATTGAATGAAATGAATACTTAATGAAATACTTAGGTATATATCAAACACTGTATATATAAGGTCCATAAGAGGAAAATTACAAAATTCTGATGGGAAGAATCAAACAAGAACTAAATAACTGGAGAGAGATTCTGTGTTTATGGATAGAAAGACTCAATATTGTCAAGGTGACAGCTTTTCCCATCTTGATCTATAGATGCAATGAAATCCCAATCAAAGTCCAAGCAAATTATTTTGTGAAATTGAGAAATTGATTCTAAAGTTTATATAGAGAGGCGAGAGACCTGGAATAGCCAACACAACATTAAAGGAGAAGAATAAAGTTGGAGGACTGGCAATGTCAAGGCTTACAATAAAGATACAGTAATCTAGACGGTGTGGTATAGGTGAAAGAATAGACTAATAGATCAATGAAACGGAATAGATATCTCAGAAATAGGCCCACATAAATATAGTCAACTGATCTTTGACAAAGGAGCAAGGGTAATCTTTTCAACAAATGGTGCTGGAACAATTATATATCCACATGCAAAAAATGAATATAGACACAGACCTTACATCCTTCATAATAATTAACTCAAAGTGGATCATAGACCGAAATGTAAAATGCAAAACTGTAAAATTCCTAGAAGATAACATAAGAGAAAACCTAGATTGCCTTGGGTTGGTGATGACTTTTTATATACAACACCAAAGGTATAATCAATGAAAGAAAGAATTGAGAAACTAGACTTCATTAAAATTAAAAACTCCTGCTCTGTGAAAGACAATGTCAAGAGAATGAGAAGACAAGCTACACACTGGGGAAATATTTGCCGAATACACATTTAATAAAGGACTGTTATCTAAAATGTGCAAAGAATTCTTACAACTCCACAATAAAGAAGTATGCAACCCAACTAAAAAATCAGCCAAAAACGTTAACAGACATCTCATCAAAAAAGATATACAGATGGCAAATAAATACATGTAAAGATGTTCCACAGCATATGTCATCAGGGAAATGCAAATTAAAACAACAGTGAGACACCACTATACAACTATGGCCAAAATCTGGAACACTGACAACACTAAATGCTGATGAGGATGTGGAGCAACAGAAACTTACATTCACTGCTGGTGGGAGTGCAAAATGGTGCAGCCACTTTGGAAGACAGTTTGATGGTTTCTTACAAAACTAAACATACTTTTACCACAGGATCCAGCAATCACGCTTCTTGATATTACCCAAGGGAGTCAAAAACTTATGTCCACAAAAATACCTGCACACAGATGTTTAAAGTAGCTTTATTCATAATTGCCAAAACTTGGGAGCAACTAAGGCAT
This sequence comes from Ceratotherium simum simum, assembly GCF_057802395.1. Taxonomy (NCBI): domain Eukaryota; kingdom Metazoa; phylum Chordata; class Mammalia; order Perissodactyla; family Rhinocerotidae; genus Ceratotherium; species Ceratotherium simum. Next base: position 25,832,620 of record NC_141909.1, on the reverse strand, counting down.
CCGTCAGTATATGAATGGATAAACTGTGGTACATCCAGACAATGGAATATTATTCAGGGTTAAAAAGAAATGAGCTACTGAGCCATGAAAGGACATGGATGAAACTTAACTACATATTAGTAAATGAAAGAAGGCAATCTGAAATTGTACATACTGTATAATTCCAATCGTATGACATTCTGGAAAAGGTAAAACTATGGAGAGAGTAAGAGTATCAGTGGTTGCTAGGGATTGGGGTGAGAAGAGGGATGAATTGGTGGAGCATAGAGGATTTTTAGGACAGTGAAAATATTGTGTATGATACTATAATCATGGTAACATGTCACTATGCATTCGTCCAAACCCATAGAATGTGCAACACCAAGAGTGAATTTTAAAGTAAACTATAGACTTTGGGTGATTATGATGTGTCAATGTTGATTCATCAGTTGTAACAAATGTACCCTCTGGTGGGGGAAGTTGGTAATGGGTGAGGCCATTCGTGTGTGGCAGTAGGGAGTATTCAGGAAATCTCTGTACCTTACTCTCAATTTTGCTCTTAAACTAAAATCGCTCTAAAAGTGAAATCTTTCAAAACAATGAAAAAAAATGTTTTGTAGGAAATACTTGTGGGAAGGAATAATGTTTTAAACCTAGACTGAACAGTATACAATCATAACAAATCCCAGCCAAATTTAAATAAACCTAGAGTGAAATAATGAAATAAAACGCCCCAATTTTTTTTTTTTTGTCCTGGTAAAAGACTTTTGGGTAGAAAACTAGAATGACAATAATGTGATATTAGGGTCATAGATTAAGTTAAATGAAAAAAAAAAGTGACAACATGGAAAAATACATCATCCTTGAAGTTAAATTCAAATAATTAGTAAAAACAAAAGGAGGAAAGACACAGGATAGAATACAAATGGTGATATTATTTAGCAATCAACTTACTTTGTTATATTTATAATGTATATTTAAGAAACAACTACTGAATTGAACTGTGGCCATATTAATAAATATTTTAAAAATGTAAATTTGGAAGTTTACTGCTCATTTATGAGATATACTAAACCTTGGTCTTTATCCTTTTCCAGGAATTAAAAGGCTACTTGTGTTGAAAATTCAGCTCCACCGTTTATTAGCTATGTAATATTGGACATGTAACTTAAACTCTGTATGCTTCAGGACTTTTATCATAAATGAGGATAACAATAGTATTTATTTGTTTGTTTATTTTGCTGAGGAAGATTTGCCCTGAGCTAACAATCTTCCTCTATTTTGTATATGGGTTGCCATCACAGCACGGCAGCCGACAAGTGGTGTACGTCTGTGCCCGGGATCTGAACCCGCGAACCTGGGCCCCCAAAGTGAAGCGTGCTAAAATTAACCACTACACCATGGGGCCTACCCCACAATAGTATTTATTTTATACAGTTATTATAAAAAGTCATGGAGTTAATATATGTTAAGCTGTTAAGTATATAAAACATAGCCTGACACACACACAAAATAAATGTTAACTATGATGATGAGAAAGATGATATAGGAATCAATCATTGTTTGAGTTTTTTTTTTCAATATTCACAATAGAAGAAATTCCCACCTAACCAGTACTGAGCATAGATATTTCTTGAAGTGTCTGATGTCATCTGACTTTATCAGAATCTCACAGCATTTTCCCACAAGGTCATATTAAAAATCTACCCAGGAGAAATATGGGCTCCTGCCCACAACCTTAACTCAAGACCATTTTGATGAAGATTCCATAGAGTTTTCATTATTTCAGTGTCACACTGGTTGATAAGAAGAGTGGAGAGGAACAATTGGAGTTTATAGTCATTTCTATTTTGGAAATCTCATCGTCTTTCTTATAGAGAAAATTTTGGTTCCACTTGTTTCTTAATTCTCACGCTCTAGTATGAGAATAACAGCAAGAAATAGAATTAAATTTTTGTATTTTGGATATGACTTATGCCATAATCTTTAAGTATGGGAGCCTATCTCCAGTGATGAATTCTGCCCCAGTATAGTACACTCTGACAAAATGAGATTTTCTCAGCCTCAGTTAGTCATTCTCTCAGATGAGCTGAAGATAAATTTCATTTCATCTTATCATAAATTACTCTCAAGAGGGAATGATATATAAATGAGGTTCCTATATAATAGCTCAATGGATTGCTATCATATGGCTATTGAAGAGATCTGATTTTTACTCACGGAGTATATTTGTAACTGCATCATTCAGTACCAAGCATTATATATGAAAATGTCCTTCTAGTTAGTCTTGCACTCTAAGGTTGTATCTCTTAGACTCTATCTTAGAATTCAATATAATGCAATGTTTGTTTGGTTCAATTCACTGGCTATCATCTAGGTTTCCCCATTATAAAGGAATCTATTTTCTCTATTATAAAGGAATCCCTATTATAACAGGTTGCAGTAAATGAAACTAATTAAGTCAATCACTCAAGCAATGGACACACAGTATTGTCAATCTCTGGTCAATCAATAGTATGTTCAGTTATCATATGTCTCTATTTCTATAGCTATTGCAGGAGTTTCTAAACGTATGTATCACTTAAGAGATTTTCTCCTGGATGTTGGAGTTCTGTCAATATTATGGATCACCATTATTATTATGTTAGAATAACAAAATGTTGCTTACATTAAACCATGCAACAATTATCATGGTACTCATTTGGCGTGGTTAACACTTCATTAGAGTTTCAACAAAGGAAAGATAACTAATTTAATTTTGATACTTAACACTGTTATATTGGAATGAGGTGAAAGCATTCATTATGAAAAGAGCCATCTTTTTCATAGCTCTTTAGGTCTTAAATTTCTCCATATGTCTTAAAATTCAGTTTTCATCTTTCTAAACAGGATTCATTCTGATACTTTAGGCAAAGATAAATAATTCCACTGTTTCCTTTGTTATTTTCTCAATTTCATTTTTTAAATCATTGGGAATCTGCTAAATGCTTTGAATTGCACTTCAAATCCATTCTTCAGTGGTTCAACAACCTTGTTTCTTTTAAAATAAAAATGGAAACAATGTAACTAGAAAATTAAATCACCAACACATGAGGCTTTTTTCCTTCTTACCCATTATGTTGACAGTTTCCATCAGTGTCACTTATATGCCACAGAAAATAATATCCCACTTATGTTGAGATGACTTTTCCAGTAATGTCAAACATTTAGAACAGTCAAAAACATGAAAGCAATAAACTTCTGCCATTCAATTATATAGAAAAAATTATACAATTTCCTTAAAGAAAAGTCCTTCCAGCTGCCATTCAGAGCCTATGCATGCTAATTTTAGACCTCATTTCGATGAGACTTTTTTAGCTGCTGAGTTTGCAGCACATTAGAAGCAGCAAATTAGAAGTCTTTCTGTGTATGTGAATGTGTGTGTGTGTTTAGCTGTGAGTGTGTCAAAGCTTAAGAGCTGTATTAAAGTATTGTCAAGGGAAGAAGAAATTGTCAGTAGATACAGCTAGTGTCAAGGCCCTAAGGTGGGAACATAGCTTATGTTTCAAAGACAGTAGTAGCAAGTGAGATAAGAGCAGTACAGTTAAGCACTGCGTAACATTTTGGTCAACGACGGACTGCATATACACAGTGGTCCCATATAAGACTACACACCTTATAGCCTAGGAGTGTAGTAGGCTATACTGTCCAGGTTTGTGTAAGTACACTCCATGATGTTTGCACAACAATGAAATTGCCTAAGGACACATTTCTCAGGACATACTCCCCTCTTTAAGCTACACGTGACTGTAACGAAGAGCCAATTTGTAGGCTATTTTAAGAATCAATAGGACCTATTGGAATATTTTGAGCTAAGACGTCCATGATCTAACTTAAACTTTAAAAGGATCATTCTAGTTTCTGTGAAAACAGGCTGCAGTGGGCATCAGGAAAAGTTGAGAAATCAGATAGCAGGCACTAAAGCAGGCCAGATGATACCTGATATTTGTGTGGGCCAGAGTGGTATTGGTAAGGGTGATGTAAAGAGGCAGATACTGATAATTTTGAAGTTAGAGCCAACTGATGTCAGTACTAAAGGTCCTGACTCATTACATAAAAGTTAAATTATATTCAGCACATGTTATTTGAAAGGCAAGAAGATATATAATCCATTTTGGAAGGATTTCTATTAAAATACTAAAACCTGTCACCTTAAATATTTAATTTTAAAGGGTAGGTTTCTGTTCTGGGAAAAATCACTTCATGATTTTCTGATAATCATGGGAAAAGAGGATTTCCAAAAAATAAAACAATATCCCTAATAATGAGCTCCTAGAACATAGCCACTGTGAAGGTTAATTTTATGTGTTAACTTGACTGGATTACAGGATGCCCAGATACTTGGCTAAACATTATTTCTGAGTGTGTCTGTGAGAGTGTTTCCGGGTGAAATTAGCATTTGAATCAGTGGGCTCAGTAAAGCAGTTTACCCTCCCCAATGTGGGTGGACATCATCCAATCCATTGAGAGCCTGAATAGAACAAAAAGGTGAAGAAGGAAGAATTTGACCCTTCCTGTCTGATTACTTGACCTGGGACATCAATCTCCTGCCCTCATTACTCCCAGTTCTCCAGCCTTCTTACTCAGACTGATTTACACCACCAGCTTTCCTGCGTATCCAGCTTGCAGATGGCAATCACGGGACTTCTCAGCCTCCATAATTGTGTGAGCCAGTTCCTTATAATAAATCTTCATATATATCTTTATAAGGATAAAGATACATGCATACATATATCTATCTCCTATTGGTTCTGTTTCTCTAGAGAACCTAATACAGCCACTTTCTCTGCATTCAATTCACGTGTCTTGTTTTACAACTGATTCAGTAAATCCTGATAGTAAGATTCCACAGAAATTGCACTGATGTGGAACAATCACAAGAAGAATGTCTAAAGAAAATTCTTAAAAGCCACCCTGAAGCAGGAGTACAAATTATAGAGAGGAAAATTATTGGCTACAGAGTGAAAAAAGAAATATAGAATCAGACTGAAGAAACGGAGACATAGGTGGAGGCTAATGCAATAATCTACGTGGCAAATAATGAAAGCATAAATTAATTCAGTATCCTTAGTACTGATGGTAACCAAATTTTATTTGACTATAGGATCTAATTTATTTTTTTCAAAGCTATTATTGAAATATACTTGATATTATAAAAAATAAATTATATAATGTAGATTGTTCTGTTACATATTTTTTGAGGAATAGTGATACATTTTATGGTATTAATATTTGAAAGTTATAATATTCATAATGATATAGAAGCATGAGACTATCTGATACTCAAAAGGTCAAATCACCAAAAAATCAGTAACAAATTATCACTCTCAGTCCAACATCATGTTGGGTCTTGTGGTAGAATATACAAGTAAATATGAAATATTGCTTTCAATATAGAGAATTTAGAAATGTACACATAAAGTGGGCTAAAACAAAGTTGCATATCAACACAATGAAAGACTGTGGTAATGAAGATTCGATCTGACAGGTAGATTCTGGGAAATCATTTCTCTGGTTTCAAAGATGACCTTTGTGCCAAAACTACCAAATATACATCTTCATCCAAACCTGCCTTCTAAACTCCAGCTCTTCATTGCCAGTTCATCCTGTCATTATACCAAACACCAATATTCTAAGATGAATTCATTAGTTTCTCTCTAAAGATATTCATTTTGTATTTATTATTTCTGTTAACGAAATTCTTTACTTGCTTTTCTCACAGGTTAGAAATATTAAAGTTACTTTTATTTCATGCATTTATTTCCCATTTCCCATATCTAATCACCTGCTAAATTCTGTCAATTCTCTTACCACTACATTTTGCAAAATTCTCTGCCTTTCTCTTCTAAAGTTTCTTCTTCCTAATATCTTGGCTCAGGTTTTCATCATCTGCTTTATCCACTGCAATATCTATCCAACTAATCTCCAGGTCTCTGGATTCTAGTCTTTTTAATCTGTTCTTCACACTGCCATCTGAGTTATCGTCATAAAAACAGGCAAAATTCTGTCATTTTCCTTTTTAAAAACTTTCTGCAGTGCCTCATTATCTAAAAAATGCAATTTCAAATCTTTAGTAGAGTATTCAATGATCTCAATTACTTGACTCTAAATTACCTTTACATTTTCATCACTCGAAACCAAATTATCTTTCCATTTTTACCACTTCATCTCTTGCATCATTTCCTCCTGAAACTCATGGGATCATCACACCAGGCTACTCACTACCTTCCAAATATACCCTAAATTATCCATCTCCTGTGCCTCTTTTTCATGTGACTATCATGGACAGATATGATCTCGAACTCATTTATTTTAACGAAAATACCAAGCAAAATTTGTCTTTGATTGACTTAATTTAAAAAAAAATAAGAAAATATGGATTTCAGAACTTTTAAAACAAGCGTTTATATCAGCAATCCTAGGGATTTATGTTTGTGGCCCTGCCTAATAAAGATTTTCTTAGTAAAAATTTGTATTCAATAAAACATACACATAGAAAAGTGTCCAAACCGTAACTACCCAGTTGAATGCATTCGCTCTTGTAAACACAGCCGTGTAAATGGGAACCAGATAAGAAGTAGAACATGGACAGCAACCAGAATCCCCGTCTCCATCTAAGAATACAGTCCAGCAAAGATAATCACTAGCCTAACTTCTTCCACTGTACGTATGTTTCGCTCTCTTTTTTTTAAAGATAAATGAAATAATACAGTATTGCTCTTTTGTGACTTAGTTTCCTCAACGTTTTATTTGTGAAGCTCATCCATGTTGTTATATGTAATTGCAGTTCGTTCACTCTCACTGCCGTAGTTTTTTCATTCATTGAATCAATGTGTTGTAGCATAATTACCCATTCCAATGTTGAGGAATATTTGTGTTGTTTCCAATATTTGGATATTTATAATAGTTCTATAAAAGTCTTATACCTATATTTGGTGAACTTTGGGATGAGTTTCTATTTGGTTTATACTAAGGTGCAGAATTGCTGCACCAAGGGTTTGCTATGTTCTGTTGTAGTACAGTCTGCTAAACAGTTTGCCAAAGTGCTTATACAATTTACTTCCCCACAAACAGCATATGAGAGTTTGAGTTACTCCATGTACCGACCAGTACTTGACATTTTGTCTTTCTTATCTTATGTATTCTCTTGAGTATGTAGTGGGATCAATTTTAAGTTTTCATTTTAGGTTTTTCTTTTCTCTGATGACCAATAAAGTTGAACATATTTTTTAATGTTTATTGGCCATCGTCTGTTGTGAAGTGCTTAAGTCTTCTCCCCATTTTTCTCTTATCTTCGGTGAACTTTTCCTTATATATTTAGAAGAATTCTTCCCTTATTTATTTAGAAGACTTTTTAATATCTTGTGGAATCTTTGTCAGGTTTATGCGTTGCAAATGTCTTCTCCCAAAATATGCATTACCTTTTCACTTTCTTGCTGGTAACTTTTGATGAAAAGATGTTCTTACCATTAATGTAGTAAAATTTATCATTTTTCCTTTGACTACTGACTTTGCATCACTTTTAAAACATGCCTGTCTGCTCCATAATTATAAAGATATTCTTCTGCTACCTTCTGGGAATTTTATTATTTTACTTTTCATAAGTAAATCTATAATCCATCTGAAATAGTTTTCTGTCTATTGAGTGAGAAATCAAAATTCATACTTTTAAAAAAATGGATAGCCAGTTGACAAAGCCTCATCGATTGAAAATACATCTTTTCTCCACTGCACTGCAGTATTAACTTTTTCATAAATTATTTTGTTGTAAATTTGTACATGTTTTTGAGATTTATATTCTCTTACAATGATATTGAAGAATTAAAAGCCAATTAAATTTTGGAAATCATGTTATATGTGTTCTAACGTACTAGGCAAATAATCGGAATTAAGTAGTCAATATTTCTTTGGTAAACCATTTATTTTGTCTAATAGATAAAATCTTCTTTCTAGTTCTTCATTTAGTACGCTTCTCTAATATCTAAACATTCATCTCATTCCTTCTGTCATATAAATCCACTCTCCACTAAATTATTTCTCTTTGTTCTCTAGTATTAATGTCTTATTCTAGTTTGCTCAACAGTCTTTTCCAGCATGTGATTGCTCAATCCTAATTGTCTGTGCCTATTCTCAAGTGATTCCCCTCAACTCAAATTTTGATTTCACTCTCTCTATATATCTAGCTCTACCGATTTAAGTTCATTATTATCTTCAAATCTTAAAATGCTTTTCTCTTGGGAAGACTTTTGCAGATAATTACACCTGTAAGCTTCTTAATTGTTAAGTGGTAAACGGTTTCTTATTTATGTCACTCTAATTATTATATATAGCATAAAACACATATGCTCAATCAACTCTTCAGTTTTTATCTAGAATGCTTCTCTAATATCTAACCCTTTTTCTCTTCCCTTCTGCTGTATAAATCCTACCTAAATAAACTACCTCTTTTAAGAATTTTTTCCAGTTTTATAGAGATGTAATTGACATATAATATTGTGTAAGTTTAAGGTATATGACATAGTGATTTTATTTGTGTATATATTGCAAAATGATTACCAAAATAATGTTAATTAACACATCCTTCACCCATATAGTTATGTTTTGTGTGTGTGTGTGTAGTGAGAACTTTAAGATCTATTTTCTTAGCAACTTTCAAATATAGAATACAATATTGTTAACTATAGTCACCACGCTGTATGTTACATCCCCAGAACTTATTCGTCTTATCACTGGACATTTGTATCCTTTGACTACCTTCAACCATTTCCCCTACCTCCCTCCTAACCCTGGCAACCACCAATCTTTTTCTCTGTTCTTGTGTGTTTGCTTTTTTTAATATTCCACATAACTAAGATTGTACAGTATTTGCCTTTCTTTGTCTGACATATTTCACTTAGCATAATGCCCTCAAGTTTCATCTATGCTGTTGCAAATGGCAAGATTTCCTTCTTTTTTATGGCTGATTAACATTCCATTTTCTCTCTCTTATATATAATATAAATTATATATAATGCATATTATAATTATATGTATATGTAATTATATATGTATATGTAATGTATATTTTAATATATACACACCACATATTCTTTATCTATTCATCCATTGATGGGCACTTAGGTTGTTTCCATGTCTTGGCTATTGTAAATAATGCTGCAATGAACATAGGGGTGCACATTTCTCTTTCGGATAGTGATGTAATTTTCTTTGGATATATACCCAGAAGTGGAATTGCTAGATCATAGGGTAATTCTATTTTTAATTTTTTGAGGACCTTCTATACTGTTTTGCGTAGTGGCTTTGCCAATTTACATTCCCACCAATAGTGTACAGGGTTCTCTTTTCTCCACATCCTCACCAGCACTTGTTATCACTCGTCTCTTTGATAATAGCCATTCTAACACATGTGAGGTGATAGCTTATCATGGTTTTGATTTGTATTTTCCTGATTATTAGTGACGTTGAACACTTTTCATGTATCTACTGGTCATTTGAATATCTCTTTTGGAAAAAATGCCTATTCAGGTCCTTTATTCATTTTTTAATCGAATTTTACTTGTTTCTTTTTGCTATTGAGTTGTATGAGTTCCTTATATATTTTGGATTTTAGCCCCTTATAAGATATGTGGTTTGCAAATATTTTCTTCCATTCCATATGTTGCTCTTTCAGTTTTTCAATTGTTTCTTTTGCTCTGCAGAGCTTTTTAGTTTAATGTAGTTCCACTTGTTTATTTTTGCTTTTGTTGCTTGTGCTTTTGGTTTTATGGCCATAAAATCATTGCCAAGGTCAATGTCAAGGAGCTTTTTCCCTATGTTTTTTTCTAGGGGTTTTATGATTTTAGTTCTGACATTTAATTCTTAAATCTATTTTGAGATTATTTTTGTGAGTTAAAACCACCTCTTTTTGAGGTGCCAACACCAAGACATTACATTTTGAGATTTTAAAAGGAAAGATCTCTTTAAAATATTCTCTATTTACTTGGATTGCATAATTTTTAAAATTAAAGATTTACAATGTTAATATATAGTGGATTTATAAAAAGCATGTCATGAAAATAATTTCACTGAGAGTTTAAAATAAATACCATTATATAAAAAGTAGTCACGTACACTTAAGCTATTTAGCTTCCAGTTTCTACATTATATTGAATACTCTCCTTGATTTTTCTTCCTCTATTTTCCATTTTAATTTGTAGTTAATAGCAATATACATTTCATGGAATAAATTAGATAAGTTAGAATGTGGAAGGTATAACCGAACCAAAAAGTTCCAATAGCAAAAATTACTTAATATGAGGTCTGCCAAACTACAGATTCCCAAAGAGGACTCTGGTCTTCCAAATGAACCAAAGAAAGGTCTTAAGTACACAAAGAAATTTTCCTTATGGATTATCCAGCTTAACATTTAAAAATAAGAAAAAGAATGTTTTTTTTTGCTCCCTTAGACTTTGTCAAGGAACATCATCCATATTATGATTCTATTTTATGGATTACAGTCACTGCTTCTTGACACCTACTGTCTACCACCAAACCTAGAATATAGTGAAAATGTAAGATGTTTTATAGGTATTCTATTGGAAGAAACTGCCATTTAAAATGAAACCACATGAATCTACTTCATTTCATATCAAATTCTTCTAAATAGCTCAGTAATCACAGACCCACCGCAATGCCCCTCAAATCCTCCATATTTCTAGGTGCTCTTTTTTATGGGCAGCCAAGTTTTAAACAACAGGCTTTAGGCATCTTTTTGAATCTAGTTTAAAGCAGCTACTGCCATTGTAATCAGTTTTAGCAATTTGTTTATTGCTTATTGATGAAATTCACTCTTATAATCTTAGAACATGTAGTGATTCATTTTAAATAAATTTTATCTACATAGAGTGTAAAAAATAAAGTTATGCAAATATAAAGTTAGTACATGAAAAGAAGAGTTATTTGTTCTAATGAGAAAAGTATATCAAAAGGTATTATTCAAATTAAGAATATGAGACTCCCTTTGTCATTTCCAATAACAGCTTGGAAGTTATAACTTCCATCCTTACAACAAGGAGACATCTGAACAAACTGAAAATCAATGACTTTTCCTAGACCCATCAGAGAACTGAGGTTGCAGGGCTAACCACCACTTGAAAATCCAGAGAGGCTGGAGAATACAGAGAATCACAATCAAGATCTGCTTACTTAAAGCAGAAACCGCTGCAGTTGATACTGTCAGAAATCCTTAAATAATAATTTTCACAAATTACTGGAGGTTGAGTGTGGACTAATGTGAGAGTCAGAAACTCCTGGAGGCCTTAGTCTTAGGGGAAGCCTAAGACTTTTTACTTATTATCTCTGGGAAACCCACCAGGTTCTCATGGTGAAGACCCAAGAAAAATTCACCCCTGGATCTGGCAAGAGGAAAGGAAAGTAACCTTTTGTAAATATGCTCAGATCCTTCTCCAGAGGAAAAAGGCTTTAACAGAACCTCATGCCACCTAAAGGGAGGAGTGTTTAGCTAACTCCAGCCCCCTCTAGCCTTCCTGTCTTACTTAATGACGAGAAAAAAAAAAAAATAGCTAAGAAACATAGTGAAGATCATGGCTGAGGGACACAGGTCCACTAAAATACTGAGGATTTTTCATAACATTATAGAATACATCTTCTTCCCACCTCATACACACACCTTATCACCAAATCAACAAGACTCCAGTCTAATAACAGTAGATTATATCTGAATAATCTGTAAGGCATAGAATCTATTGTTTCCAATAGGACACTAGAGGAATTTGAAGCATCTGGCATCTGCAGTTATAGCAAACATCACAAACAGCCCAACTTATAGCCAGGTTAGCATAAAACCTCACACTAAAGTTCTTTTACCTCAGTTCCTATTTCCTGGTAAATCATGTCTGACTTTCATCAAAAATTATAAGGCATGTTAAAAGGCAAGAAAAATATATTCTGAGGAGACAAAGTAAGTCAGAACCAGACTCAGATGTGATACAGATTTTGGAATTACCAGACAAGGAATTTTACATAACTGCATCAAGGCTTTAATGGAAAAATAAACAACATGAAAGAACAGATGGGAAATGTAGTCAGAGAGATGGAAACTCTAAAAAGGCAATGAAAAGGAAAGGGGAGAAATCAAAAACTCTCACAAAAATGAATGACGCCTTTGGTGGGCCCATCAGTAGATTGGACACGGCCAATAACAGAATCAGTGAGCTCGAAGATATGTCAATAGAAAGTTACAAAATTAAAACACAAAGGAAAAAATAATGAAAAAAAACCAGAAAAGAACATTCAAGAACCATGAGAGAATTTCAAAAGGAATAATATATCCATAATTGGAATACCAGAGGAGAAGAAAAAGAGAATAGAGCAGAAGAAATATTTGAAGTAATGAAGGCCGAGAATTTTTCAAAATTAATAACAAACATAAAACCATAGAGCCATAAAATTCAGAAAATACCAAATAGTGTAAATACTAAAATACCATACCCAGGCATATCATATCCAGTCTGCATAAAACCAAAGACAAACAGAAAATCTTGAAAGAAGTCAGGCAAATTAAGAATATGATATTTTCTGTGGCATCTCAGATAAAATGTTGACAAGTAAAGATAAACTAGAGGGAAATTAAAGATAAATTCCACTTAAAATATTGAATATCTCTTCCAAATTTTATCATTTTTTTCTACCCAGATTATGATCTTCTACAATCTAGTTTAAGAGATACATGGGTGTATATTTTAGTAAGACTGATACAACGTATTTCTAGAGTACCCCAGCAGATTTTAAAAATTGTAAGGAGCTTATTTGAGCGACTATGCCATGCTATAAGAAAGATGATCAAAGTTTTAACTCACAGTCAGATGTCCAAATTCTACTATTCTGAAAGGTTTCAGTGAGTCCTGGCCTCTAACTGAATCATAATAGAACGGTGATCAGCCCTCAGCTACAGCAGAAAGCCACTGCAGAATTGGGGTCATAGAAGATAGGGTTCACTCTGCTCTTGCAAGCCATTCTCAAAGGAATTTTTATTTGTCCTTTCCAAGAGCAGTGCAGGGCAGCTTATAGGATTAAAAGCTTGTAACATAATAAAGAATATCTCACAAGTGAAATCAATATTTAGTATTTATAGAAATCCTAGACAAGCCTTTCATTATACTGCTGCAAGATTCAGCACCAGTGCCAATTCTATACCTTGGGTATGCAAGTTCATAAAACCAGAGGTTATATATTTAAGCAAATGTCAAAGTACACATAACAATGTTTAAGTTTAGTTAAATGTTATTAAGAATATGAGACATAAAATTAAAAATGCATTCCTTTAAAGTTAAAAAGCCTTACAATTCAATTAATCAAGGGTCTTGTACCTTTCAGGAATACTAGTAACTGTTTTATTTTGTTTTGTGTTAATGAGAAAGAGAAACAATCAGAAAGAAAAGTAGGACTCATTTGCTGAAAAGTCAAAGATGTGAGTTCTCTTTCAAAGGCTTCCTGTCTGAAGCTTTCCTACAAAAGAAAAAAAAGAGCTTCAGATCTTATTTTCAAGGAATCTTAATACATTAATTATAGTCATTAAGGATGATAAAACTTAGAATCTCACACTTTGTCAGAGCTGAAAACTAGTGAAGCAAAGATCTATCATTTACTGATTCAGCCTTAAAACATACTACATTCTAGATTTAAACATAATAGCATACTATAAACAGTTGCAAGAATATCTTTATTATAGATAGCTAACAAAATTCTTTTTTTCTTTTCAAAATAAAACAAATGACTTTTTTTTTCTTTAATGTAGAGTACATGCCTTTCTTGTTATCTTTTAAGAGATTTCAATACGTTAAAAGTTTAAATTTTGAAATTTTTACAAAAGACTTACAACTGACATCAATTATTCCTTCAATTAGGGAACCCTCTTAACCTTAGCAGCAGACACTCAAAATTCCCTCAATCCTGTTTTCTTTTCCTTAGTAGATCACATTTCTCATCAGCCATGTAGTTATTTAAGTTCGAGCTAAAGGACCGTGAGTAGAAGTGATGAATGACGTTTCCATACTTGGCCATAAAATGCTCTACATGAGAATCCACACTGTCTTCCTTCACTTGACCTGCCAGATTCAGTGGATGATCTGAAGAAGATCCTAGAGGATGCTGGAACTACAACATGGAAGGTGAGAAGATCTTTGAGTCATTGTTTGGTGGAGAACTCTCCAGAGGTACATTTGATTGCATTAGACTGTGGTGTGAATGAAAAATAAACTTCTGTTATATTCCTCCCCTGATTTTCGGATTGTGTCATTAGTTATCTTTAATTATACTGATTTTCGGATTGTGTCATTAGTTATCTTTAATTATACTGCTGAAACCATTGTCACACATTTTCTGATCAATCAGTTAATTGATGTGCTACTATCAGAGCAAGATGCAGTCCTCATTCTGCCATTAGCCGTGTGGTCATGTGCAAGCCACATAGCTTTGGGTTTTAGTTTCATTATTTAAAGAAATTGGGATAACAAAGCTTTATGTGGCCGAAGGAGGCTGGCCGAGTTTAACTTCTGAGAATCCTGTCTACCGGTTCTAAGATCTAAGATTTTAAATTTTGTGGTTTTGATTGACAAAATTTTTTAAAATAATTGTTTTAAAGTCTACTACATGCTCAACACATTGTGTGGGCGTTTGGGGAAAAATTATATGTTGCTTCTACTATTAAGATACTAAACCATGAAATAATATAAAATAAAAGAAGTAGCAAATATTAAAATGCTAAATGTGTTCATAGGACGTTAACGTCAACGTGATTTGAAAGAGTACAACGTTCCTTGTGGATATGATAATAAGAGAAGACACAGATGTGGAAGTTTTCTATGGCAGAATAGATGGGTGGAGGTTGTGGGGAGTAGAAAGGGAAACCAAGTTAAAAAGTAAATGCAGTGCACGTAACACATTCAGATTTCAGGAGTCATTGTTTTCTCAAAATTTCTGTTCATTGCTTTCCTACATGGGATGAGAGCTAAACTATAAAGAAAATTTTAACAGATGAAAATCTAAAATTTTGACTATTATATTATTTTAGTTCTGTATTTTGTAATATCAAGTTGTACAGCTAAACTGTCTTTTATTTCAGGCCTTGGTAGACCTTGTGCCAAATCCAGCCCACCACCTGTTTTTGTATGGCCTGCCAGCTGAGAATACTTTTTACATTTTCAAATGACTGAATAAAAAGGAGAAAAAGATTTCATAACATGTGAAACTCATTTGAAAATAAAATGTCAATATCCATAAATGAAGTTTTATTGGAAACAACCTCACTTGTTTGTTCTGTATTTTTGTGGCTGCTTTAATGCTAGAACAGAATTGAGTAGTTGCTATAGAGATCGCATGGCCTGCAACGCCAAAAACATTTGCTATCTGGCGCTTTGCAGAACAAGTTTGCCAATCCTTGCTTTATTTTCTTCCTATGACACTCACTTTGTTAACTTGTAAAATATTATAGATAATATGAAAAGTTACCTGCAATGACGCCTATAGATAATAGTAAATTTTAAGAAATCAGTGTTTTCCACTTTTTGTGTAGTCTCTTGGAAAGAATCTAATCATTGAAATCAGTCAGACATCAGTTTGAATCTGAGATCCTTCATTTACTAACTCCTTGATGTTATACAAGACGCTTAACTTGTGTGAATTCCTTTTTTCCTCTACTGAAATGTGGGTAATCCTCACAGCGTTGTAAGGATTAAATGATGTGACATATGTAGAGGGCTTTCATATGTATGTGAAATCTTCATGTATATTGCTTTGTATATTTTACAAGTTTTCTTCTTTCATTTTATATGAATTTATTTCATGGTTTAGTACCTTAATAGTAAAAACAATATACAATTTTTCCCCGATAACTCTCACAATGTGTTGAATTTGAAACGGACTTTAAAACAATATATATTCATAATGTAGTCACTGTTAATATTTTTATTATTTGGCCATAAGACAATAAATAAGCATTTTAACCTGAAATTCAAAATATCATTTGTGGTTATGTTTAATCTACTACTTTAATTTTCAAAGGCTTATGCAATGTAGAAATATTTTTTCCTTATCAGGGATTAACATCAGAATACTGTACATAACTTTTGTAATGATATAGTTCTACAATACATATCCAATAGGGTTGCTAGAAAAGGTGTTGTGTTCCTAGATTGTTTCAGAGGCACTTACAAGATCTCTCTGGTTTATATCTGGCAGAATTGACTTTAGGAGATCAAGCTAAGGATTTTTTCTTGCATTATTACTTGTCCTTTAGCATTTTATCACACCCGTGAGATTTACTTTGAATATTCTGTATGCCAGTTTAGCATGAGTTTGTAAAGTTTTTATTTCAGTTTTTCCCAATTACTTAACCATGTTTTAGTGGTATGAATTTTTTACCTACTCATATTATTTTATAGAAAATACATTAAATACAGTTAATTGTATAGTTATACATAAATAAATATGCACAATCATTTGCATATTGAGACAGTATATACTTAGCCAATGGATTCCACAACTCAAATTACAGCTTAAAATCATCACCCACTACTCAAACCAAGAATATCACAAATCGTGTTTCTGTTTCTGTTCAACTACTCCTAGCATCCATCCTCAAGTCAGTCAACTTACTTATTTACTTAGGCATTTACCTATAATTAGTCCACACCAGGAAAAAAGTTAGAGTTTGAGTTTACAACAGCTGATATTACTAATCAAATTTCTACTCGTGGTCTTTGCTTGTTATTCACCTTACAATATTTTTAAGGGCCTATTAGTAGTAATGGGAAATAACGCAGATATTGGTCAAGGAAGATAGAATGAAACTCTAAAATAAGCAGTTGTATTATGTTTACAGAGGAAAGATTTGAGCTGAGAAAAAGTTAATATGGTAGAATTTAATTAAGTGATTAAGCATGGGTGATAAGTGAAAGAATTAAGGATGATCTCTAGAAGTTTGACTTGAGTGTGACCTAGTAGATAGTTTGTCACCAAACTCCCCCTAAAATTTCAATTTAAAGTCTTTTCAATGGAGCCTTCCCTGACTTCTCAAAAGGGAAGATTTTGTCCTTCTTTCATCAATGCCGCCACTGAGTTTTGTATCATTTCCCATTATGGGAATTTTCTTATTACGTTGCAATTGTCATTTATATAACTATTCCACATTGAGTCTAACCCTCTTGAGGGCAATGTCTTTGAAAAATATCAAAGTGACAATAATCAGTGGGGATGGTGAGATTATTCCTTAAGGAGGAGAAGCAAATGTCATATAAACAATTCGTCAGTGAGAAGGCTGATGGGATTTCCATCCCTGGGCTGTCAGCGTCTATTATCTTCATAGAAGTGGTCCCTGAAGAGGGGTGTGGACGAAGGTCTTGAAAGTCTTTAGGTCAAGTGTTGTCAGGCTATATTACTATCTCAGTCATTCATGAGAGTATTGAAGTTACCCAGGATGCTGCAATTATTTAAGTGGGGAGAGGAAGGCTGGGGTTGAGTGTCTGTAACCTGCCTCAGTGATTGTGAAATAGTGATGTGGAAATTAACAAAAGTCTAAAAGGTCCGGGCTAAAAAGGGTGCTCTACCCATATCATTGTCCCCACCCATTACGCTCCATAAACTCCCTTCTATCTTCCTACTGCTCCTTCTGGAAATGGTGCAATTAAGCCAGCTATGTCTGTCAAAGTGAGATAGGTAGCTAGGTAGACATGAGCGGGGCATCATAGCTGGAGATGCTGCTTCATCAGTGTAGCGTCTTACTGGCATCCAGACATGAGTGGGGGATCATGGCTGGAGAGCTTGCTGCATCAGTGAAGCGTCTTGCTGGCATCCTACAAGATGCAGATAAAGGGGAACTGAGACCCGCCTGGTGCCACCACCAGAATCTGAGGCCATCAACCGTGACGATCAAAATAACGGGTACACGAACAACACATACAAAGCCTTCTGCTCTGCACCTCTAGAGGACACTGACCTTTCTTTAATTTACATACAAATTCCTTATGCATTAGTCCCCCTTCCATGGGGGATGATCACCATGACAGTTCCATAGAGTCCCCTAGAAGGTCAAGAACTCCCCCTCCTGACATGTGGGTGGAGGAAAGACCATTATTGGCGGATAACCGGATAATGCTAATTCCCTTCTAAACAGCCCAAATAAAAATAAAACTAACCCAAGACACACGGCAAATGCATTCTTGGGCACTGCCTGCTCCTTATCTGACATTCCCCTTAATAAATATTTGCTTACTTGCTTGCTGTTGCCATTGGGAGATTGGACTTTTCAGTCCGGTTACAAAAGGATATAAAGTGTGAGCTAAGAAGCAATTTTTGCATAAAGGCAGAAAAGCAGGATTTCCACTACCGGTTCCAAGGCATCTTCCTAATTAAGCAAATCTGGTAATATTGCTTGCATTTTTAAAACCTCTATTGGCCTTTCATCACCTAAAGACAAAGCTCATGCTGACAGCGCTTCCCAGTCTGATTCTGTCTCTGGTCTAATTGTGTCTTTCTGTATCCATCCTGTCCTCCTCCTCCAAGCAAAATGTGCTCTACTTAACGAAATCTCCTTGTCATCATCGCCCTTTCTTTCAAATATCCCGCAGTCTATGCTGCTTTCTTTCCCTGGAAAGTGCTCTGTTTCCTGACCTGCATGATAAACTCCTACTCAAATTCAAAAGTCAGCTCAAATGCTTATTCCTTGCTGAAACTTTCTGTGAATATCCTCCCTCAGTGTTTTCATAGTACTTGATTTCTACCTCTACTCACCATATTTTATTTACAATAATTTCTTCACACCTGCCTCTCATTTTACCGTAGGCTCTCTGAGGAAGAGTGTCATATTTTATTCAGCTTTGTCTCTTCAACATCAAGCACAGAACCTGGCTCATGGTTCACATCAATAAATACTGGCTGATCGTACAAAAGAGGAAATTGTACTGCTTTTTGTAAAATGATAAGTTTTATTGTAAGCACTCTGCTTAACCAAAAATAGGAGTTTGTAAAAGTGGAGTTGTTGTACTTGTATATTTCCTTGTTTTATGCTCTTTTGACTTTTCGAACATAGTTTTTTTCTCTCATTGTTCATTGTTGGTTCTTTATTGTTATATTTTATCATATGTTAGCAACAGCTTGGAAGGAAAAGAATGTGGTATATAAACTCACGTACACAGATACATATACATATGCTAATATTCATTTAGTACTGTCATCCCTGCTCTTTTCAGAATTTCTGTATGTCTAAACTTAATAGTTTAGACTGCAAAACTCACATTCTCTAAGAAACTGGTAGGGAGAGATAGACAATCCCCCCTTTCTTAAATTCATAAAGAAATTTTTTTCTTTCCTAAATAACTAGTGTGGCTTATTTTAAGTCATTTTTGTAAGAATGTGTTATTATCACATTTTTGTTATTTTATATTACCTTGCATCTAATATAAACATCTGGTCTGATTGTTATGTATGTAATTATTAACATTCATTGCACTATAAAGGAAATTACTGCATATCAAAAGACTGTGCTGAATAAGGAAATTTAAATTTAAAAATGCTTTCATTTGGCTTGTCTTGTAGCATAAAAACATACTTTTCATGAATAAAATATTCTAGGGAAGTGAAATTTTAAAAGACCATACTTTTCTCATTTTGTTTTCATTCAAAATCATTTTCTTGTACTTTTAGTGGAAACTATAATCTACAGTGACAAAAACACATTTTCCTGTTTATATTTAAAAGTCAGAAAAAATTTATTCATATAGGCATCTAAAATTTTATCATCAAAATTGGGGCAATAATTGGGGGCCAGCCTGATGTCATAGCAGTTGAGTTCATGTGCTCCGCTTTGGCGGCCCGGGCTTGGCAAGTTCAGATCCTGGGCGTGGACCGATGCACGGCTTGTCAAGCCATGCTATGGCAGTGTCCCATATAAAATAGAGGAAGATGGGCACGGATGTTAGCCCAGGGTCAATCTTCCTGAGCAAAAAAGAGAAGGATCGGCAACAGATGTTAGCTCAGGGCTAATCTTCCTCAAAAAAAAAAAAAAAATGGGGCAATAATGAAAAGTGGTTAGAAATATGGCTTCTAAATTCTAATCTTATGTCTTCACTTACAAAATGTATGTCCTTGAACAATTTTCTTAACTTCTGAAAGTGTCTCCTATTTATTTATAAAACTAGGCTTACTTATGTTGTCTTCATTGCTAGGTTGTTGTTTTGTAGGGTTATGCTGAAGAGCATCAGCCCCTATGGGTCAGGCAAACAATGTAAATGAGTAAAATGGGACTCTTGAAATACAATAGAGAGGGATGAGGATTATGGCCAGTCATATTTAAATGAGTTAAAGTTCGATTTTTTAATTTAAAAGTTAATTTATTACTATTATTATTATTGTTGTTTTCATTATTCTATCACTAGATCGATAGTAAACCCGTATTATATAGTAATGCATTTTATTGTATTGATTGTGTTGTGCCATATTGTATTTTTGCCGGTTCTGATTACCAGACAATTAAGTTAAATAAGGGCATGTTGGATTAAAAACTTAAAGAAAGTTAATATTATCCATATTTTCTCATAGAGCAAAAACATATACAAAGGAATAAAATGATTTCAAGACTATTTTTTTTTTTTTTTTTTTGCTGAAAAAGATTAGCTGTGAGCTAACATCCATGCCCATATTCTTCCATTTTGCAAGTGGGACACCGCCACAGCATGGCTCCATGATTGGTGCATAGGTCCACACCTGCTGTCTGAACCCATGAACCCTGGGCCGCTGAAGCAGTGTGCAAACTTAACCACTATGTCACTGGGCCAGCCAGATTTCAAGACCATTTTAATACAAATATTGGAATAAGTAAAATAACAGATTCACATATGATCATGTAATGTGCATTAGAAATTCTAAAATGAAATTTAAATGTCAGGTTATGCAAAGGTAAAATAAGTAAGAAAGAACGTAAGTGTTTCTGGTTTGCTACCTAAACAAATTATTAATATTTAGAGAAACCTTTCACTTGTTCAAAACAAGTATATATATAATGATTTGTCATATGCATCTGTGAAGAGGAAAATATGAATAAGAGTTATGGGACACTCAGAGTCACTGACAACGTAACATCAATAACATGTGCAATCACACGTATCTCATGGAATTTCCAAATGTTCTTAAACCAGATGGAATGAGAGTCAGTGAAGAAACTATTTAGAGCTGGTTGAGAGCTGCCTCAGGTACATGTTGATAGTCTTTTTACCACAGTAAAAGAGGCATTTCCCCTTCAAAAACACTGTTAGGGGCTCATAAACACGGGCATTCCTTAGGGAGCCATCATTGCCTTAAAAGACCATTGAACCTGAAGAAAACAGTGCAGATTTTAGGGCTCTAATTTATAATACTGTCATTTTGTTCATGAAACAGTTTTTTTCTCTGGTTTTATGAAGAAATAGCCTGTGATATAAACTATGAAACTAATAAATTGGATGGAAGGTGTTGTTCCTAATTCATAGCCGCCTACAGTTTCTAATCTTTAAGGAGTAATGTGGAAACATATTGTTCGAGAAATAAGTGGAGGAGATAAAAGTTGTGGAGTTATTTGGCGTAAGCGAAACAAGGATTTGTCAGATAAATGTAAAACAACAGTGCTGGCAGTGTTTTAGTGGTTAAAACATAATACAAAAGTGTAATTCAGAGAAAATCACTCCTTTCGTTAATAGATTGCTTTTAATCTTGTCACTTAATCTGGATAATCTTAGCCGATACATATTTTTTTCTGAGATTAGGAAGAGAATGAAACTATGCCAACCCATATGAAATCATTATATACTAGCTATAGAAAGATACCCCTGCCAGTATTTTAATACATGGTTACATAGGAAATTCTGATGTTAGAGATATCATACTGATAAGTACAGAGTAATTACCCATCTTTATGTAAAGGTTTTTAAAAAATATAAATTGAGTATATATTGTTTTTCGAGGATGATTGTCCCTGAGCTAACATCTGAGCCAGTCTTCCTCTATTTTGTATGTGGGTCACTGCCACAGCATAGTTGCCGATGAGTGGTGTAGGTCCACGCTCAGGAATTGAACCCAGGCTGCCAAGCGGAGTGTGCCAAACTTAACCACTAGGCCACGGGGCTGGCCCTGAGTATATATTTTTAAGAACAGAGGTTCTATAAAAATAACATGTATGTTTTCACAATTTCACATATTCTATGACTACAAAAAAGTTAGTAAAGAATTATAGTTGTGGGAGATCAAGATTTGGCCACCCTGAAATATATCTCCTTACCTTGATTGTTTTCTCTGAGGACATTTGACCTCCCCCACTAACTGCCTAAAGAATTTGACATAGTAACTCCTTCCTGGAACAGATTTTCTATCTGATGGCTGTAATATAATGTAAAATAGACGTTACAATAGAAAAGGCACCAACAAGCCCATCTTATCGGAAGTTCTGTCTCTCTGGCCACATTCTCTGGATGGCCCTGTGAGGAGTTGTCAGACAAACATTTACATTTATAGGGAAAATCTCCATTTGTAAAGGTATCTCCCTCTCTGTATTGGGAAGAGGGGGGATGACCTCATTTCCAGAAACTTATCAATGTGGAAAGTGAGGCCTTAAATCTGTATAATAACCTTACTCTTGTTTACTGTGCTTTAGAGGTAATCTCCTGTAACTGACTCCCCCCACCCCCAACATCCTCCTTTGTCATTGGCTGAACATGGTATTTAAGAGGAGAATTTCTGCTATTGTGTTGAGAAACACAGTGTTCCTGGTTTCTCCCATGTATACATGTTATTAAACTTGGTATTATTTCCTCCTGCTAACCTGTCTTGCTAATTATTTGGCCAGCCATAAGAACCTTAAGGGAAAGGGCAGAGGGGCATTCTCCCTATTCCCCCAAGTAGTCATGATGTTAAATTTCCCTGTGTGAAAAATGATTTTTTTTTATGTTAAATGATTAAAATGCCTCATTTTGAGAAGTAGATAAAAGATATGAAATAAACACATTTTAGGTATTATTCTAAGCCATTCATTAAATGAATGATATACTTAATAACAATTTGTTGAGCACAATATGTTCCAATAATAAAGGCATATATAAAATCCTCTGAAGGAATAGTGGAATGTTTGGATTCTTTTTGTGCAAAGATCACAAAATGTTGTAAAACAGAAGAGACGCTTAGGAAGCTGAATTATGATTAGTGATTTGCCGACTGAGTAAGGTAAGGGGAAAGCATTCCACCTTAAGGAAGCATGATTTGCCAAAAGTAGGAAGGTGGAAAAGAGCACAGGATAAGAGACAAACTGTAAGTACTTCCTAAGGAGAGATAAGCAGCAATCAGATAATGAGAACATGTTACGCAGTGCTAATAAATTGAGATTTCTGGTTGGCAATAGGAACTAGAAATGATTCAACATTTTTGAATATAGAGTGTATGCAGAAAAATAATACGAAGGACACAAGAAAGTCAGGATCAGAAGGCTTTGTGGGCAAAATGATACTTCAATAATATCTACCCTATTCCTTCCTGAATGTCCATTAAAATGAAGTATGAAATATATAAAGAGGAAAAAAAAGTCCTAATAACAGGAAGCTAAGGATGTACGTTCCTTGTATACCACAAATTTCAGGGAACTTAATTAACTAAGCCAACCAATATTTACACATTGCTGTTATGTCCTAGATACTAAAATGAAACAAATGAAGTATATGGATGCAGCAATCACCTACTGAGGATATCAATATATTAAGAAGTGCAGATGAATAAAGAAGCAAAGGGGATGTGAGCATGTGATCTGGGAAAAAGACAGCGCTATGGGGGTAATGGTGTGGACACTCTACCTGGCGTATCTGTCCAAAACATATTAGTCAGTTTTGGCCTTATTGCTGTTAAAATAAACACAATAAAAATTAATGTAATAAATGTTTTTTTCTCACTCATTTCACATTAAAATTTGGTAGGGGTGAGGGGAATGTGTGGATTCTTCTCCCACATACTCCCGTATATCTGAAAAGAATCTTGCATCTAGAATACAAAGAATTCCTACAAATCAATAAAAGAAAGGCAAACAACCCAATTTTGTAAAAATGGGCAAAAACGTGAATAGTCCTTTCACAAAAAGAGATATTCAAATGGGCAATAAGCAAAAAGCAAAAGGAAAGGTACTTAACGCCATTACTTACCAGGCAAATGCAGATTAAAACCATACAGGTATACCACTATATAACCATCGAAAGGCTAAAAACGAGAACACTGATTCTATCGTTGAGTTGATAAGGATATGGAGAAACTAGGACTCTATTATCTTGTGGGTTGGGGTGTAAAATATACAACACTTTAAAGAACTGTTTGCTAGTATCTACCACAACTGAACATGCTATAGCCAACAGAAACAGATGGAGATAATTTCTATATTGTTAGTAATTTAACAACTTACTATAAGTACACAGTCTCATTTATTTCTTTCAATAATCTTGATGCCCTGCTTTTTCAGTTGACGAAACAGAGATTTAGAGAAGTTAAATACAGTATAGCCATTAAGAGCATGTATTTGAAGTTAGATTAATATAGGCTCAAAATCAGACTCGGTCACATGATAACAGGTTATATTCGGGCAAGTTACTCTCCTGTCTCTGCCTCAGGTACATGATCAGTAAACTGGAGATAATAAGGGTACACAGGGATATTTTGGAAATTAAATAATATGATACATGCAAAACACTTTGCAATATCCTGAAAATAAGTAATATGATAACGATTATCATAAAAACTTAAAAATATCTAGGAATAAATTTAAGAAAAATTTTAGACTATCTGGCTTTACTTCATGACATAAATGAAGGCTTGAGAAAATGAAGAGGCACACTGATAATGATTATCATTAGGAGTTAAATTGGCTTCACAGCCTATCTTCTTAACTACTTGGTAGATTTACTTCTATATACAACATAAAACATTCATAAAAATGAATTGTCTACCATAAACTTCAATATATTGCCCCAAAAATGTACAGATAAATAAAATCTCTTTTTGGGGCCAGCCCGTTGGTGTAGTGGTTAAGTTCGGCGCACTCCATTTTGGCAGCCTGGGTTGGCTGGTTCAGATCCCAGGCACAGACATATACCGCTCATCAAGCCATGCTTTGGAGGTGACCCACATACAAAATAGAGGAAGATGGACACAGATGTTAGCTCACGGCCACTCTTCCTCAAGCATGAAAAAGAGGAAGATTGGTGGCAGGTGTTAGCTCAGGGTCAATCCTCCTCACCAAAAAAAAAAAATTTCTCTTCACTCATAGCCTAAAATGTGTAATAGGGATTATGGAATATAAATTGATTTTACTGAATCTCATCATCAGAAGTCGCCCTGGGTAGCAATAGATTGGCTGTTTACTGAATCTCATCATCAGAGTTTACCCTGGGTGGCAATAGATTGGCTGTGATAGTAGGGCTTGGTCCTCTGTAGTAATTTCAGCCATATAATGCCACTTGTTTTTCCTCTACATTTTGGACTTCCATATAAGATTTTCTTTGAAGAAAACATCCCAGTATTAATAAAATTTGGAAAACAATTTCTTTTCAATGTATTAACTATCAATGACAAAAAATTTCTCTGAAGACAAAAGAACAAATGTTAGATCTATGGGTTTTGCCAATGATATAAGAATAAAAGTATCCTCCTTATATTGCCATTACTGGTAGATTTTTAAAAATAAAGCTAAATACAAATATTGACAAAATCATTGTTTTTGTATTATATAATTATATACTTAGAAGCACAAAATAATAAACAGGTTTTAGATTGCTGCCTCAGTGTTCAGAAACATGCATACCAGGTGGGTTCTATTCTAGCATTTGAAGTGTGTGTGTTTACATTTTAGTATATTTCTTTTCAATATTTTTCATGGTGCATTTCAAACATATGCAAAATAAGAAAGAATAGCATAATGATCCCCTATGGGTCCATCAGACAACTTCACCAATAATTAAATCACGGCCAATAGTATTTCATGTCTACAACACAACCCTTCTGCTATCCTGAATTATGTTTAAATTAAAAACATCCCAGACATCATTTAATTTTAATCCGTAAATATTTCTGGATACATATGTATAAGGGTACTTTCTTTTTAAGTAAACATAACCAAAATACTATTTCACACTAAAATAATTAACGATAATTTCTTAATATCATCAAATATCTAGTTGATGGTCGGGTTCTTCTTCCCCTCCCCTTGCGTTCTCTCAGCATGTAATTTGAACTAATAGTTCTTTCTTCTCAACTGATATCTACCAAGCGCCGTATCTAACCTTTTTGCATTATCTCTGCCTGAAGGAGCATTTTTAGACCTTTTTTTTCCTAGTCGCCTCCCCTCTTCATGAAATCTTATTACCATTGATACACTATATAGCTGTTTATGTACTGTGGCCCTTTAGAGGGCCAAACAACATTGTTATATCTAAAATATTTTTGTCCACCAAGAACAAATTTTTCCACTTTGGGGACAGTATCTTCTCCATTGAAATGTATTTTACATTTTCTAACTCCTGGAGCATTTTTGATGAATATACTGCGTCTACACTGGGAAGTCATATGGCTATTGTATACTATACTTTCTGTTTTGTAGCCATCATTTATTGTTTTTTATTTTTATTTATTTATTTTTTTTGTGAGGAGGACCAGCCCTGAGCTAACATCCAATGCCAATCCTCCTCTTTTTTGCTGAGGAAGACTGGCCCTGGGGTAACATCCATGCCAATCTTCCTCTACTTTATATGGGACTCCGCCACAGCATGGCCTAACAAGCGGTGCGTCGGTGTGCACCCGGGATCCGAACCGGTGAACCCCGGGCCGCCGCAGCGGAACGTGCACACTTAACCGCCTGCGCCACCGGGCTGGCCCCACCATCATTTATTTTTAGCTCTCATGATAAATGTTCTCCCCAGTCCTTATGTTACTGTCTTTCGAATTATTTTTGTTCTAATTCCTCATTCTTAGGTTGATTGCTCAAGAGTCATTCTTGGGAATAACATTCCCTGAGTCCTTGCCTATTCATAATAGTTGCTTTTGCATTTTAAGATTATTTTAGTTCATATTCTTTTCCTTGAGCATTTTAAATGTGATACTTGTCTTCTGACATAAAGTGCTATCAAATAGCTAAGGCAATTTGAATTTCTAAGTGGCTTTGTTGTTTCATTTAAATGACCAAAAGGTATTTTTTATTTGAAATCTAATAATTTTACTAGAATAGATTCTTCTGTTGGCCATTCTAGTTTATTTATTATTAGTTTAACATTTATTAGTTTATTATTTATTAGTGTATCTTCCCAGGAATCGATGTGTCTTTCCAACATGTACATTCAAATTGTTTTTACAAAAGTTTTCTTGAAGCATAGTTTTTAGAATGTGTACTGCTCAGTTGCTTTGGTTCTCTTTTTTGTGAAGTCCTATTGTATGAATGGTGGATTTTTGTCTGTCTTCACATCTATTCTTTATCTCAAATTTTTAAAAATCTCTCTCTTCATTTCCTTTTGATTAAAAAAGTTCTCCTCCTGTCCATCTCCTTTTTTTCTTAAGGTAATATCTACTATGTTTATCCATTTGTGTTCCTTCCACTTTACTCTTCATCTGGGATTTTTTTCTTTTTTTATATCTCATTCTTTACTGAATTCTTCATCTTTTTTTTCAAAATTTAATTTTCTTCAATTATCTTTCTTTTCAGGTGTTCCAAAACAAACTTATGCTGTTCTTTCATATCTCTTTTTATTTTAAAAGTTATTTTAGCTCATTTTGAAACATGAGGTGATAGTTTTCTTCTCTTCTGCATTACTTTGGTGTGATTTTATTTCCTGTAGGGATGATAGTCTATTTCTTATTCTCTTTCCTCTTATAAGATTCTGTATACAATTTGAAAGCAACTCTTTTCTGTTGCTCATGTTTATGTGGTATAGATTTTCTATACTTTTGCAAGGGATAAGTGGGTTAGGAAGCTTCTCTAGGTTTATGGCTCTAGACTTCTTTGTCT
This sequence comes from Ceratotherium simum simum, assembly GCF_057802395.1. Taxonomy (NCBI): domain Eukaryota; kingdom Metazoa; phylum Chordata; class Mammalia; order Perissodactyla; family Rhinocerotidae; genus Ceratotherium; species Ceratotherium simum. The sequence continues at coordinate 25,804,557 of NC_141909.1, read as the reverse complement.
GTTATTTTTATGAACAGTTAAATACATGGCCTTTTACTTTAAAAATCTGCATCCTGTGAGTGCCTCCTCACTTCGCTTTGTTTTCCCTCTATTGCCTCTATCCTGCTCATTTTGGATTCAAATTCTTAGCAGATTCTTTTAGAAATAAAGTTTTTATTTATTAAGGAAAGAAGGTTTGCTAACAAAGCAAAGAATACGTATTGCCCAGGCTACTCCAGTATTATTTTTTCCCTTTACTTTTTCCCTTTCAATTCATGAGTGTATTCTCACATTGGATTGTCAAGCTATGGGGAGAACACTTGTTGATGAATTAAGTGTTTTCTAGTTCTCAGTGCTATAAGAAGCCCTGTTGCCTTCCTTTGAGTCCTCCCATATGATGAGAGTTTTATAGCTGTTGAGGATTTGTCCCTACTCAACAGTATTATGAAATCCATGGGGATTGCTGCTGCACAGTGGAGACTAGGAGGACCAAGTCTAGAATTTTAGGGATTCACAAGGGTGGTGCTTAGTACTGCGTATTCAACACTAGTAAACAATAAAAACGACAACAATCATATAAAGATAGAAACAGATCTTTTGATAATGATAATTTAGATAATCTCAAGAGGATATAAAAAATAAAATTAAATAAAAATACCAATTTGTGTACTAGCATAGGATAAGGGAACATGGATTGTGTGAGGGAAAAGGGAAGCAAAGATTATCCAATATAGATGTATAATGTGTTCCCAAAGCAGGATCTATAAATGTTGTCTTAGGTTAATTAATAGCTATTTCCCTCCCTTTTTCGTGCTACCTTCTATGAAGAGTAATGATGGTGGCAAATAAGAGTCTAGTTTCCAGGTGGTACATAAAATAATTGACATCGTGCCACAGGCAAATGTTGGCTGGCTGGAATTTGTGTTTCTCCTGTGTTTGTGGTGTGTTTCCTCATCTAACCAAAGGACAAGATTAGATGCTAAATAGCAGAGTGGTGTGCTCTGCTGGTTATTCTCCATTTACTCCCCATCTACACTCCACATTCCATTCTCTATATTTTTCAACTGGTTCTCTCTATCAGAGAGTTTGACATCTACAGGCTACATTACAAGAGAACCCTGGTTGCCAGTTCACATTGCTTCCCGTTTCTGTAATTACATCCAGTCTGCCTCTGTTAGTTAAATGCTACCCTCTATTCTCTACTGGGACTATCATTCCTACAGATAATAGGAAGCCCAGTTCAAAGGCAGCATCTCTAACTATTAACTCCAAACAACAGAATATGGGCCCCACTGAGCTTCACAAGAATGTTCTCTTCGTTCTTGAAGATCGTCATTAGTCAAATCCTGTAATTCTCTTTTGTGTGTATTATTTCCTAACAGAGCAGGAACTGTACTTCCCTAAGACTCTTCTGAGACCAGACTCTGGTTATCAGCCTGGAGACAATTGGAAGAGTGGGCATCTGAGTGTTTTCTTGTGAGATATCCGCCTCAGTCGAGGTTAAAACGTGTATTTGCAGTAAAAATATGTGGACACATTGAGATTATTTTTTATGTGTTTAGACTCCAAGATCCCAAGTGTTACATTTTTATTAGTGCACAACTGATCAAAACCACTTATAAACACATTACAGATTTTGATGAATAATTATTAAATATAATAAGTAAGATTTTATTAGAAATGCCTATTTAAATGAGATGGATGGGGCTTTTTTCCCAATTAATTAATGCTTCTATATGACTACTACATGTTAGAACATGTAGAATTTATTTTTACAAAATTATTAGAATGTAATTTTATTCTTAATTCTTAGTGAAATAAAACTTGAAAATGCTTTTCATCTATAAAAAGAAGTACATAGGAAAAGAAAATGTTTTATTTTATCAATATCATTAAATTCTTGGAACTTCTTCAAATTTTAATACCAAAGATCACAAAGTGAACAACACTTAAAAAAAAGTTTTAATCAGTTATAGCCATTAGCTCACCCTTCAATGTTTTTGAATCAATAAATTAGAAACAATCTGATTTTCAAAAGAATTTATTACCCATTTGTAGTGTCATTCACATTATTAATGCAGACACTAATGATCCAAACTGCCTTTCTGTTTGGTGTTTGGGAAGTTTTATAGCACGTCAGTTGGGAGACTAAATTTTAAGGGGGAGGCAGGAAAAATAAATTAACATGAGTCTTTAACATAAAGCTTAATTCCATGCGGATGACTTTTAGGAAAGAATATATTTGGATTTGAGGTTCGGGACATTGTTTCCTTCTGTACTTAGGAAATATCTTATGCATCTTGGTTTTCACACACCTAGTTTGAAGAACACTGATATACTCCTTCTTTGAGTTTTCTTATAGTCTAATTAGTTCTAGTTCTAACTACATAGTAACTACTTCTATTTTTCTCTTGAGATGCTCTCATACCTACACAGACACACACATACATGATTTTTTTCTATATTTGTTAATCATTTTATTTCAAACTAGATTGTAAATCATTGAAAACAATGTCAGGCTATGTCTTCCATGTCATTTGTAGAATCATGGGACTTATTATACACCTATTGCATGCTAATTGAACATTGACTATTAAGAGGTATTTTTGGGGAGCCAAAATACCTGGATTTGTATCCTGGGCCTGCTACTTTCTTTCTGTCATATCTGGGGGGTGCTGCATAACTTCTTAGATCCTTCATCTATTCATTTTTAAAATAGGCAATATAATAGCCTTTATCTCAGGTAGTATTTGTGAAGATTAAAAAATGTATTACATTAAAAGCACTTACAACACTATCGGGAATATAGTCAGTGCTCAATAAATGTTAACTGTTACGATTCTTCTTTATATATATATATATATATATATATTATATATACGTCATCCCCAGAATATTAGTTGTAAGTCTAATGGCACCAAAATTTTTCATTAGAATTGGAACAAGTTTTTACGTCTTTCATCATTTTGAGTCCTTCTTACTTCCAACCCCAATTAATACTAGCATCTCTAGAGTCACTAAGTTTTCATAGCTCTATGCTTTCATATTCAGCTTTTCTAGTAAAAGATGATACTTAATAATGGTGAGTATGACCTCTTCGCAATCTCTGTGCTCCATATAGTATCCAAATTAAGAAATACGCCTTTAGCTGAATTTCATTATAAATCACAACAGATTTCTATTTTGAGATAATTTAGAAAGGATTTTTCATAAATGTAGAAGAAAGTGTTACTGAAACTTCAATCATAATATCAGATTATGTTCAGGATCAGCAAGTATCCCAGATCATATTTGTAATGAAATTAGCAAAAGAATGAAATCAAACTATTCAAAGTTAAATATGTTAATTAAGTATGCATTCCATTTGATGTTTTATAGAAATATATATTCAATTAAATCACTTAATAACAATGATATTTTTTAAAAAACTGTTATATGGGACTCATGTAAATGTGGACAGCTTGATAAGAAAAAAGGGTCAAAACCAAAAGAAGTCACTTTAAGGAATCATAACAAAAATAAATCTCCACACTCATCAAGTAGGTTGCTAAAAGAACATGTGGTCCACTCTTCATTTCTACCAACTCACTTGACATGTTGTTCACCCCAACATCTTTGAAAATTTAGTACAAATTTTCAATTTCTGTCATCTGTCTCTTCAAAATACAGAAAAAAATTAAGGCAACCGTTTATTGTATAATACATTTCGAAGTATTTAAATGATTCATAGCACATCTCTTTTTTGAAAAGCAAAAATAGCAAGCTAAGCCTGGCAGTTTCCAGTACGTAAATCATCACGATAGCAATAACAAGGGGGTGTAATAATGTTGACGATCTTATGCAGAAACTACTGGTATAGCTCAGCATAGTGTGCAGAGAGTTTGAATGGATTAATCACATCATTTTTATGTTACCTTAAATGATGCACTCTATTAAAAAATATTATTACTCTCTGGTCATTTCCCTTCACAAAATTCTGCTCTTCTCATGATGCTACTGTAAAATCTTGATTAAATGAAATTCCAGAGGCATGATTATTTTCTTAAAGGAGGTTTAGGGTAAAGAATCTTTGTTAAAAATCTTTAAAAAAATATAATTATGTGTCATACCTTCTTTAAAACGATATAGCGTGAATAGCATATCTCATAGTTCTTTGGTGACTAGGTGTTTTTTCCCCCTAAGTCACCGTTAAGAAACCTAATTCTCATTGAATAGCAGAGTATTTGGTGGAAGTAAAGGAGACTGTACCAAGTCTAACCAAATCCTCCAGAACCCAAGAAATTTGTTTTATTTGTTTTTATTCTCCTAAAAAGATACCCTAGAAAAAAAAGAAAGTTCCTTGAAGGTTTTGATAAGTTCTGTTTTCTTGTTGAAAGGCTACTATATAGGCATACACAGATTTTAAAGACACATACAACTGCTTGATGCTTCACTTACAACCTCAAAATATACTTGGCGGTTTATCAGTTTGCTTATATTCATTTCACATTTGTCATCATCATTCCTTTGTCAATTATCTTCATAGGTCTCTGCTGCGTATATAGGTGCTTCAGAAAATTATAAGAAATAGTCCATGTCTACTCATAAAAACATATCTAAATATAATGTGCTGCATTTCTTAGGAATCCCTTCACTCCCGTTGGTAAGAGCAGATATGTACTCGTCTTCCTTTCCCTGGTTAATGGCACGTATTTAAGAAAGGACCTCAAACTTATGAAATCATCCACATCTATGCCTTTTTTCTCATTCTCGTGAAAATTATCACCTAAATACCTCTGTTGCCTCATTCCTGAGAAAACTTCTACCAGTCCTGTTTCTTTCTGATCAGTTCTCCAAAGTGCTGCTAGAGTGATTACTCCAAAATGAAAATCTGTTCGTGTCATTCCCCTACTTAAAATCGTTCTGTAACCTTTCTATTCACTTGTCCTTCTCAGACACATGCAAAACTTAACTAATCAGTTTTATGAGAGGTAGTGTAGTGTTATGCAGTGTTTTTCAAGCTATATGATCTAATATTAGTGGGTCATGAAATCAATTTAGTGGGTCATGTGACCCGCAGTTTTAATAAAATGAAATTTAATAGACTATAATGGGGTAGAATAAAAGATAATATGGCACACACAATTACTAAACTCGTGGCAGATGCAGGGCCTTGGAGAACAATGCTGAACCACAAGGAGCCACATGCAGACAAGATGATGAGTATTCTGTATTATCTGGAGATCATGGATGGATTTTTAGCTGGAGGCAATGATCCGATGGGGCTTTTTCTGCCTCAGAGAGGCAGTGAGTGTTCTGCGAGTGTGGAATAAAGTGAAATCCGTATTTGGTGATGTTTCAATTTTCTATCGCTGCGTAGCAGACTATCTCTAAATATTATGGCTTAAAAATCAACAATTTATTAGTTATCATTCTGTGGGTTGAAAGGACAGCTCTGTTCTACATGATGCCAACTGGACTGCACCAATTCAGTTGCATTCAGGCGGCTTTTCATATGTCTGGGTCCTTGATGTTGACTGTAGGCTGGGTCTCCTCATGTTTTCTAATTTCTCATGATGTCTCATTTTCCTTGGGTTCTTTATGTGGCCTCTCTCTCCAGAAGAATAAGCTCGACATCCTTACAGCCTCTTAAAGACTGTACAGCAAAAAATCACATCCCCCACATTCTATTAGCCAAGCAAACCCCAAAGCTAGTCTCGATGCAAAGAGAGGGCAAAATGTACTCCACTTCTTAACTGGAGTGGCAAAGAACTTACGATACTCTTTAATCCACACAGGTTATCAACAGGGCCCACTCTGTCAGAGAAAATATACGAGTCCCCCAAATCCATTTCATTTTCACCATGGGCACCCAAAATAGCCACCTAGATGAGATGGTAATTACTTTTGGCTAGTGGAATGTCAGTGGAAATCCTTGTTCCCTGCAAACTGAAACTTAAAAAAATATGTAGCCCTTCGACTGTAGTCTTCCTTTGATCCTGGATTGATTAGAAGGATGCAATGTAGGACATGGAGGTCTTACGAGATGTTCAGCTACTAGGGCCCTAAATGACTGTTTGAAGCAGAATAATGAAAGTGAAAAATAAACCTTTCTTGTGTTACAGAATCTAGTTGTGGCTACAGCATCTGGTATTACTTATAATAACTTATATATAAGAAGAAACATTCTTTAGTGAAACTTTTATTTCAAAAGTATATGTGTGTGGATGGGTGCAGGGGACCTGGCATGTGATATAAACCTATTTCTCTGTGGATCTCAGTGAAAAAAATTAGAAGCCATTAGAGTAGTAGTGAAGAGCATAGAATTTGGAACCAGACAACCAGAGTTCTATTATTAGCCCTGTTACTAGTGGTGTGACATTGGGCAAGTTACATAACCACTCCATACCTCACTTATCTACTAGAGGGGATAGAATAGTACCTATTTCTTAAGGATGTTGTCAGAATCAAATCACTTAATACATGTTTATCATTTGAAGTTCTAGAAAGAAAATAAAAACTAACTCAAGTAGAACAACAGAGGAATTTCAGATGGGGCATTGATTACAAAGGTGTTATAAGAGTTGAAAAGATAAACAAGATGGCAAAATAACCCAGAAAGTAATATAGAGAAGACAATATCTCTCCTAAGGTTAAAGGACAGAGAGGGGGTGTGGTCCCTCAGGAGCTGGAACCACACATCTGGAGTTGGGAACACAGAAGAAGGAGCTTCCAGGCAGGAACTTGGAAACATGATGCTGGCCCTGCCCCAGACAGAGACACTGCCAGATCAGAGAAGGAAAGGAGGAGAGAGGCACCGACTTTGCTCCTTTTCTTGCTCTTCAATCTCCCTCTGAAGTCTCCCTTGCCTGAACCTAACTAGAAACCAGTTGGCAAGAGAGCATGGGAAATGTAATCATCAAGAGGCATCCCACTGCAATACAGAGAGGGCAGGAAAGGACAGGAAAGGATCTGAGAACAAACAAAATGGTCAACACAACATGGAAGAGGGTAAGAATATAAGCAAGCACTGAATAAATATTGGCTATTATATTTCCACTGCCCTTTATTCCAACCAGTAACTCCGAATCTTTTTTGACAGCTTAAAAAAGTCATCCACCTGTTATGAACTAACAGAATTCTTCACACAGCACTGAAGGAGTCTGTTTCTCCCATTACACAGTAAGTTCTTTATAAGTAGATGTGAAAACTGTGTTTTATTCAGTGGTATATCACCAGGCACGTTACTCAGCAAACATACTCCTTCGATGAATGTTTTGTCGTTAAACCAATGAATGGCTTATTTTCTGAAACATTTCTGACACTGACCATCTTCTGGCAATTAGCACCTCACTTTAGGTTAGATTAACTGTTCTTGTCCCATTCTTTCCTCCATTTCACCTGCTACCATACTTGCCTTTATTAAAAGAAGATATATAAATACGACCACCTACTTTTAATATGACAAGCTTTAAAAAGAAAACATAAATACAACAAGCCTTTTACTTACAAGATATGTACTCTGATATGATTCCATTTTCTGATTTCAACCCAGTTTTCCAACTTAATGTTTACACTCTGTTCAAGTACACACAGTCTGTTCAAGTAGTCTCAGCACAGCACGCTCTTTAATGCACCTGCTATCTCCTCTCATGGAACATCCTTTCAGTATTCTTCTGAAAGCTGATTAGTGTCGACTACTCCTCCCTCAAGATTCAATTCAACCTCTTTGGTGCAGTCCTTTTCATTTCTCTCAGGAGAAATTGTCATATTCTTCAATTGTAATTACTTCTGTTAGAGCTCTGTGTTGGCTATATATCTTTCATTATCAGTGGTTCTCAATCTTACCTTCACATTAGAATCAGCTGGAGATTTTAAAAGCTTGACGTTTCGACCATATCTATGCCAATTATATCAGAATGTTGGGCATCAGTAGTGGAACCCAAGCATTAGTTTTTCAGACTTCCCAGAAAATGCCAATATCAAGTTTGAAGAGCACTGTACTACACTGAGAATTCTTTTAGGGCATTGAAAAGACCATTTAAAAACATGTTATTTCTTTGCGCCTAAATACTTATAACAGTTCCTAAAACATAGTCGACCCTCAAAAATACTGCTTAAATAAAATAGAGAATTCATATATCTACCCAAGTATGAAATTTCTGGCCTACTTTTAGAATTGAATTACAAAAGGAGGGGCATGCTAACATCACTAACTTGAATGAACATTTTTCAGTCCTCTTTTAGATGTAGATAAATGTGAATACGTTGAAAAAACTGGTAATCAAATGGTCTGGCTACCAACTGATTACCTTCACTGATTAAGCTGAGAAAAATTCTCAATCATTCTCCTAGGAATATAAATCTAGAAGTGCTGTTAACACTTTTATTAGAGGCTGTAGGCTGACTGCATACACTGATATATTAAGAAGTTCATTCAAATGATTTACAAATCATTTGCTGTCCAGAAATCACTGGTTTAACATGATCTATTATGACATGTGATATCCACACATTTTGGATTTGTTATGATTTAAATCAAACTCGGTTGAGTTCAAGTTCTCCAGAAAACTGACAACAAAGTAATCCTCACAGACTTTTGGTGATGTTTTTCCTAGTCAACTGACTATTTCAATAAACATTATTTTAGAGAAATGTTTTGATTAAGCCAAATGTATTAGTTTGCTGTTTTTTTTAATCTGAAATTTTACCTAAAATTTTGTCTATGGGGTTCTTAACCATCGAGGATGATAATGATTATTCAATAAAAAATTGAGGGAAAAAAGAGAAAAATAAAGATTTAATAGATTATTTTTCATGACTGCTTGAAATATGTACTCAGAGAAGGAAAAGGGAGAATATTGGCAAAAATGATCCCAATCTAAGGCAACAGTTAAATATAAAAGATCATTGAAAAAAGCACATTTAAAAATATGTGCTTTTATTTAGACAGAAAGAAATAATGATGACTAACTTTGAGTTCATGCTTAAAGCCAATAGTATTTTCCCCACTGATTAGATGTAGAAAAAGAAAAAAAAAAAAAAGTATATTATAGCCATGCCAAGAGAGACCCTATTAATATTATAGAAACTCTCTCCCGCTATTCCTTCTTGATGAGCTAAAGAATAAGAGATATCAAAGAGCATGTATAGAGTAAATCCAAATGGTGGATTAATCTTAAAAAAAAAAAAGAGGGGATGATAAAGGCCAACAAAATGCTATCATTTAAATGAAAGGATTTTATTTTTCATCTGTACAAAAATGAAAATATATATATATTCGAACAATAACTAACGTTATGGTAATTGAAAATGCAGCAGCTTTCCTGAGAAGGCCACCTGGAGATATGAGAACTTGAGTTAAAACTGAAGGTATATCAAACGGCATGTATTATTTCTATATTAAACCTGTAGAGAATAAATGAAAAAAACCTCATCTAAAGCATCTGGCTAAGCAGAGCACACATAACAGGCCTATCAATTCAGTAATTAAGGTGTTTTCCTGTGTCATTTCCTTTACTGAAGTCAGAAAATAAGTTTTGATCAAAGGGCTATATAGCTGTCTCCTGCTCTTACTTCCAGTTTCTAGATCATTCGCTGTGGTTGGTTTCCCTGCCATGATATTTTATTCTCCTTTTTCAATGAGAAATATCAATGCTCTTTTTTCCTGGGCATCATGTGGAAAGTGAGAATCTGACTATCTTTTTCTCTCTAAAGTGCCTTACATGTCAATGGTATGATAGACTGAAGCTCTCCCTGTTCTTCCTGTAAAAAGAGTTTCCTATAATTATATTTTATCTGTTGAAGACAGTTTCCATTCCCAGAAGCTTTATCTTTGTATCAGCTTCAACCTTCACAAATAAGCTCTATGATTCAGTGATTGCTACCCCAGTTTATTCTATATTACATGCAAAGGGCTTTTCATAGAACTTCTGTTGGTGAGCTCAGGACTATCAGTTATAATGATTCATGGCTCTCGATAAAAGGAAAGTATAAATATCTTCAAGTTCTCTCAGAGGAAAAATACTACCCATCTGAAATATATTTGGATCTGGCCCTTCTTCGGTACTTTTTCTTGGCTCAGAATGAACTCTCATATTCTGTAAGAATGTCCTTCCAGAGATTTGAAGTAAAGATCCCATTAGTCCTTCTTGCTGGTGTCTCATCTCCAGGATTTAACAAATTTGGGACAAGCTCCAGATCCCTAGTTGCTTGATTCTCTATGTGTATTACTTCCCAGAAACACTCCTGGCAATTTCATATTTTCCAAATGGTATATAGGAAAGTTAAAGCCTTTAATAATAGAAAATAGCACAGAAAGGCAGGATTTTTTTTTTCACATTAACCTTGATTTGATCACAATTTGAAAATATACTTGTATATATAGACTTACACACATATGAATATGTATGTATATACATTTACATACAGCAATGGGTTGTCAGTTATTTATTAATCATTTATATTTCAGAATTGTGTCATGTCATTGAAGGTACAAAAAATATAATGCAGACCCAGTGCCTGACTATAAGCAGCTTACATTCCAGTAGGAATTCTAATAAACACAGAAAATAATTAGAGAAATTGTCTGTACATTTTACCTATTAACTGGATTGTGGAATAATATGTACAGAAAGTTCAAGACATGTATTGATCAAAATGATGTGCTGATTGACATGTTTTTAAAGAGGGATTATATCATGGAAGAATTTATTAATTTATTAAACGTGGACAAAGGCTATTAAATGCCAAATAAAGCATAAAGATGATTAAATGGAATATCTAAATCTCTAGAGTAAAATGATAATTTATATTAATAATGATAATGTTGAATTGAAACACTGAATTTTTTTTGTGTGTGTGAGGAAGATCAGCCCTGAGCTAACATCTGATGCCAATCCTCTTCTTTTTTTTTTTTAACATTTTTTTTTGATGTTTTAATAGTTTATAACATTGTGAAATTTTGGGTTGTACATTTTTGTTTGTCCATCACCATATATATGTTTCCCTTCACCCCTTGTGCCCACTCACTACCCCACTGCCCCTGGTAACCACAATACAGTTTTCTCTGTCCATGTGTTGGTTTATATTCCACATATGAGTGAGATCATCCGATGTTTGTCTTTCTCTTTCTGGCTTATTTCACTTAACATAATACCCTCCAGGCCCATCCATGTTGTTGCAAATGGGACAATTTTGTCTTTTTTTATGGCTGAGTAGTATTCCATTGTGTATATATACCACATCTTCTTGATCCAGTCATCAGTTGAGGGACACTTAGGTTGCTTCCACTTCTTGACTATAGTGAATAATGCTGCAACGAACATAGGGATGCATAAGCCTCTTTGGATTGTTGATTTCAGGTTCATTGGATAGATTCCCAGTAGTGGGATTGCTGGATCATAGGGTATTTCTATTTTTAATTCTTTGAGGAATCTCCATACTGTTTTCCATAGAGGCTGCACCAGTTTGCATTCTCACCAGCTGTGTATGAGGGTTCCTGTTTCTCCACATCCTCTCCAACATTTGTTGTTTTTCGTCTTGGTGATTATAGCCATTCTAAAGGGCGTGAGGTGATATATTAGTGTTGTTTTTCCCTGATGATTAGTGATGTTGAACATCTTTCCATGTGCCTATTGGCCATCTGTATATCTTCTTTGGAGAAGTGTCTGTTCATTTCCTCTGCCCATTTTTTGACTGGGTTGTTTGTTTTTTTGTTGTTCAGTTGAGTGAGTTCTTTATATATTATGGAGATTAACCCCTTGTCAGATATATGTTTTGCAAATATTCTCTCCCAGCTGGTGGGTTGTCTGATCATCTTGATTCTGGTTTCGTTTGTCTTGTAGAATCTCTTTAATCTGATCAAGTCCCACTTGCTTGTTTTTTCTTCAATTTCCCTAGTCTGGGTAGGCAAGTCATCCGAGAAGATTCCTTTATGACCAATGTCAGATAGTGTGTTGCCTAGATTTTCTTCTATGAGTTTTATAGTTTTAGGTTTCACCTTCAGGTATTTGATCCATTTTGAGTCAATTTTTGTGAATGGCAATAGCAGATGGTCCACTTTCATTCTTTTGCCTGTGGCTGTCCATGTTTCCCAACACTGTTTATTGAAGAGACTTTCCTTTCTCCATTGTATGTTCTTAGCTCCTTTGTCGAAAATTAGCTGTCCGTATATGTGTGGTTTTATTTCTGGGCTTTCAATTCTGTTCCATTGATCTGCGTGTCTGTTTTTGTACCAGTACCATGCTGTTTTGATTACTGTTGCTTTGTGGTATGTTTTGAAGTCGGAGATTGTGATGCCTCCTGCTTTGTTCTTTTTTCTTAGGATTGCTTTAGCTATTTGGGGTCTTTTGTTGCCCCCTATGAATTTTAGTATTCTTTTTTCTATTTCCATGAAGAATGTCATTGGGATTCTGATTGGGATTGCATTGAATCTGTAGATTGCTTTAGGTAATATAGACATTTTAACCATGTTTATTCTTCCAATCCATGTGCATGGGATGTCTTTCCATTTCTTTATATCATCATCGATTTCTTTCAATAATGTCTTGTAGTTTTCATTGTATAGGTCTTTCACCTCCTTGGTAAGTTTTATTCCTAGGTATTTTATTCTTTTTGATGCAATTGTAAATAGTATTATCTTTTTGAGCTCTCTTTCTGTTAGTTCGTTATTAGCATACAGAAATGAAACTGATTTTTGTAGATTGATTTTGTACCCTGTGACTTTGCTGTAGTTGTTGATTATTTCTAATAGTTTTCCAATGGATTCTTTCAGGTTTTCTATATATAAAGTCATGTCATCTGCAAAATTTCTAATAGTTTTCCAATGGATTCTTTCGGGTTTTCTATATATAAAGTCATGTCATCTGCAAAGAAGTGAGAGTTTCACTTCTTCGTAGCCTATTTGGATTCCTTTTATTCCTTTTTCTTGCCTAATTGCTCTGGCCAAAACCTCCAGTACTATGTTGAATAAGAGTGATAAGAGTGGTAAGAGTGGGCAGCCCAGTCTTGTTCCTGTTCTCAGAGGAATGGCTTCCAGCCTTTCCCCATTGAGTATGATGTTGGCTGTGGGTTTGTCATAAATAGCCTTTATTATGTTGAAGTACTTTCCTTCTATACCCATTTTGTTGAGAGTTTTTATCATAAATGGATGTTGTGTCTTGTCAAATGCCTTCTCTGCACTATTGAGATGACCATGTGGTTTTTATTCTTTATTTTGTTGATGTGGTATATCACGTTGATTGATTTGCAGATGTTGAACCATGCCTCTGTCTCTGGTATAAATCCCACTTGATCATGGTGTATGATCTTTTTAATGTGTTGCTGTATTCAGTTTGCCAATATTTTGTTGAGGATTTTTGCATCTATGTTAATCAGCGATATTGACCTGTAATTTTCCTTCTGTGTATTGTCTTTGTCTGGCTTTGGTATGAGGGTGATGTTGGCCTTGTAGGATGAGTTAGGAAGTGTTCCATCTTCCTCTATTTTTTGGAATAGTTTGAGAGGGATGGGTATTAAATCTTCTTTCAATGTTTGGTAAAATTCACTGGAGAAGCCATCTGGTCCTGGACTTTTATTTTTTGGGAGGTTTCAGATTACCATTTCAATCTCTTTACTTGTGATTGGTGTATTCAGATTCTCCATTTCTTCTTGGTTCTGTTTTGGGAGGTTGTATGAGTCTAAGAATTTACCTATTTCTTCTATATTGTCCAATTTTTTGGCATAAAATTTCTCATAGTATTCTCTTATAATCCTTTGTATTTCTGTGGTATCCATTGTAATTTCTCCTCTTTCATTTCTAATTTTATTTACTTGAGCCTTTTCTATTTTTTTCTTAGTAAGTCTGGCTGAGGGTTTGTCAATTTTGTTTATCTTCTTTAAGAACAAGCTCTTTGTTTCCTTAGTTCTTTCTACTGTTTTTTTTTTTGTCTCAATTTCATTTATTTCTGCTCTGATCTTTATTATTTCTTTCCTTTTCCTGACTTTCGGCTTTGTTTGTTCTTCTTTTTCTGGTTCTGTTTGGTGTAATTTAAGGTTGCTTATTTGGTCTTTTTCTTGTTTGTTAAGGTGGGCTTGTATCGCTATGAGTTTCCCTCTCAGGAACGCTTTTCTGCATCCCATATGATTTGGTATGGCATATTTTCATTTTTATTTCTTTCCAGATATTTTTTGATTTCTCCTTTAAGTTCATCAATGATCCAACTGTTGTTCAGTAGCATGTTGTTTAATCTCCACATTTTTGTCACTTTCCCAGTTCCTTTTTCGTGGTTGATTTTCAGTTACATAGCATTATGGTCTGAAAAGATGCTTGTTATGATTTCAATCTTCTTAAATTTATTGAGGCTTGCTTTGTTTCCCAACATATGGTCTATCCTTGAGAATGTTCCATGCGCACGTGAGAAGAATGTTTAGCCAGATGTTTTTGGATGTAGTGTTCTGTAAATGTCTACTAGGTCCATCTCGTCCAGTTTTTCATTTAAGTCCACTGTTTCTTTATTGACTTTTTGTCTGGATGATTTATCCATTGATGTAAGTAGGGGATGTATTAAGATCCCCTACTATTATTGTGTTGTTGTTAATGTCTCCTTTTAGGTTTGTTAATAGTTGCTTTATGTACATTGGTGCTCCTATGTTGGGTGCATATATATTTATAATTGATATGTCTTCTTGGTGGAGTGTCCCTTTTATCATTATATATTTCCCTTCTTTGTCTCTCTTAACCTGTTTTATCTTGAAGTCTACTTTGTCTGATATGAGTACAGCAACCCCTGCTTTCTTTTGTTTGCCATTAGCTTGGAGTATTGTCTTTCATCCTTTCACTCTGAGCCTGTGCTTGTCTTTAGAGCTGAGATGTGTTTCCTGGAGGCAGCATATTGTCAGGTCTTGCTTTTTAATCCATCCTACCACTCTGTGTCTTTTGATTGGAGAGTTCGATCCATTTAAATTTAGGTTAATTATTGATATATGAGGGCTTAATGTTGCTGTTTTGTCATTTATTTTCCGGTTCTTTTGCCTTTCTCTGTTTCTTGTCCCATTTGTTTCAGACTGCCAATTCAGTTTGGTTGTTCTGTCTTATGACTTTTCTAGTTCTCTCCTTGTTTATCATATGTGATTTTGTTTTGATTATTTGTTTAGTGGTTACCCTAGGTTTGTATTAAAAAACTTGTGTATGAAATAGTCCATTATCTGATGGCCTCTTGTTTCCTTATACTAAGTCAATTCAATCTCTTTCCTCTTCCCCTTCTAAGTCGTTCTTGTTATATCTTATTCTATCTTATGTTGTGGGTCTGTGTTTACAGTGATGAGGTTATATTTATTTTTGGTGGTTTCCTTCTTTTGATCTTTGATTTTGGTATTTAAGTGGTTGCTAACTTATTCCGGTAAAGATCTACTATTTTTCTGATTTTGTCTATCTATTTTTCTCCTTGCTCCAAGCTTTGTATTCCCTTTCTCTTCTTTTTTTCAGGCCTGAGGGCCTTCTTGAGTATTTCTTGTAGTGGGGGTATTGTGGCCATGAACTCTCTTAGCTTTTGTATATCTGGGAAAGTTACTATTTCTCCATCGTATTTGAAGGATATTTTTGCTGGATAGAGTATTCTTGGCTGAATGTTTTTGTCTTTTAGTATTTTGAATATATCATTTCAGTCTCTCCTAGCCTGTAAAGTTTCTGTTGAGAAATCCACTGAGAGTCTGATGGGAGTTCCTTTGTACGTTATTTTTTGTGTTTGTCTAGCTGCCCTTAATATTGTTTCTTTGTCATTGACTTTAGCCAGCCTTACCACTATATCTCATGGAGTGGGCCTTTGCCTGTTGACATATTTAAGGGACCTATTGGCTTCACTTACTGGTATTTCCTGCTCCTTCCCCAGATTTGGGAAGTTCTCAGCTATTATTTCCTTGAATAGGCTCTCTGTTCCTCTTTCCCTCTCTTCTCCCTCAGGAATACCTATAATTCTTATGTTACATTTCCTAATAGAGTCAGATATTTCTCAGAGACTTTCCTCATTTCTTTTTAGTCTTAGTTCTCTCTCCTCTTCCATCTGGAGCATATATGTATTCCTACCCTCTATAATGCTAATTCTTTCCTCCATATTGTCAGCTCTGTTCTTTAAAGATTCAGATTCTCCTTTATCTCCTCCATTGTGTTCTTCATCTCCATCAGTACTGATTGGTTTTTCTTTATGATTTCAATCTCTTTTGTGAAGAAACTCCTAATCTCATTGAATTGTTTGTCTGTGTTATCTTGTATTTCGTTGAGTTTTTTTATGATAGCTATTTTAAAAGCTCCTTCATTTAGGTTATGGATTTCTGTGTCTTCAGGGTTGGTTTCTGGGCACTTGTCATTTTCCTTCTGGTCTGGTGATATCATGTACCTTTGCATTGTGGTTCCTGTATTTGCTTTGTTTTTCCTCATCCTGGAAATATCTGGTTGCAATTTCCACCCGCCGCCAACGTGTGGGGGTTAAGGGCTGTGTAATTTGAGATCCCTGCACTCTGCCCCAGCTGCTCGCTGTGATCAGCTGGCTGCTTGGTCTGGTCTGTTCAGCTGAGCTGCAGTGCCTGGCATGTGGGGTAGGGGTTCTCTCTTCTGCCGCTGGGTCCCTGGCATGGTGGGCTTCTCATTGGCCCCGCAGAGTGCCACCCCTCCTCCCTTTCTGGGAGTCTCACGGACCCGGGTCACTGATTTGATCAGGAAGGAGAGGATTTCTCCTTACCTCTCCCCACTTCCCCCAGGGGCCCCAGCACAGTCCACTCTCAGATATGTGGCAAGGTGGATCTTTCCAATCTTCCTTTTCACTGTATAGGAGTCCATTTTTGGTCTGTGACTGTTCCTTTTGTTGTATCTTATCGGGGGAAGAGTTTATGGGAAAGCTCACTCCGCCATGATGCTGACGTCACTCTCCCAATCCTCCTCTTTTTTGCTGAGGAAGAATGGCCCTGTGCTAACATCTGTGCCCATCTTCCTCTACTTTATATGGGACACTGCCACAGCATGGCTTGACAAGCGGTGCATCGGTGAGCGCCGGGATCAGAACTGGTGA
This sequence comes from Ceratotherium simum simum, assembly GCF_057802395.1. Classification (NCBI taxonomy): domain Eukaryota; kingdom Metazoa; phylum Chordata; class Mammalia; order Perissodactyla; family Rhinocerotidae; genus Ceratotherium; species Ceratotherium simum. Next base: position 25,787,557 of record NC_141909.1, on the reverse strand, counting down.
ACCCCGGGCCACCAAAGCAGAGGGCGTGCACTTAACTGCTGTGCCACCTGGCGGCCATGAAACACTGAATTTTTAATTGTGCTTCTCTTCTAATTTATTTTGTGACTTCCCACTCAAATCTGTATTATATAAAAATGAATCCTGTTCATGATATATGTGATATTTCCCAATTAGCCACAATATTTGAATAACTAAAATGGCTTATTCTCTAGTAACAATAATGGTTTTGAGTCATTGAGTACATGCTATTCCAGGCACCAGGTTTATATGATCTCATGTAATTCTCACTTGACTTGTGAGAAAGCTGAGGGCAGCAAGTGTAACCAATTTCTTCAAGGTCATGTAGAGCATAAGAGTCAGCTAACATCATACTTTATACAAGTAAATTGTCTTCTTCAAAATTATAAAGAGAAGTCTTATACACCTTTGAACTAAAGATAATATTCTTGTTCATTTTCTTCTCATCATGCTTAGAAAATTGTCCCAATTTACATAAACTTTTACTTAGTTACTCTAAATCTTCTTTAAAAGGTAATCTAACTTTTTCACACAATTGTTCATGTCAATATTTTAACTACTTTAAGCTAACACTAACCTTTTCTTACCGAATGCTATATTTATAAGTATGTAGCCTAGTTCTATTAATGTCAGAATTTTCTGCCAAAATAGCACATCTCCATTATCCCTGCCCCTTCAATCTATATTTTTCTTCTTTTCTCCTAAAGTAGTTGTTCCTGCTCTACTGGCCCAGAACCTTTCTTATAATAATTCAAAACCAGTGACAAATGTGACCTAAGAATAGCAGGATAATTTCAAATAGTTTTTAACCATAACTATGCAGGAACGAAAAGACAAATCTACTTTTAACTATAAATAATTTTGTTATATAGTGCCCTCCCTTTTATTTGCTGTATAATCTGGGCATATATTCCAAGGAAGCTTTGAATTCATGTGCCTCAATATCATGATAAATCCTTGCATCAGTATATAAAATTCTTCCCAATAATTAAAATATAAATTTACCTACTTATTTTGTCTTTCCAAAGATCAACGTTCAAACATCTCTTAATTTTAATATAGAGACTTTCTACTTTTTTTATTGGTTCTTTAGATAGACATGTTACAATTTATTTTTTAATGGCATCTTTCCAAAAATTAATGCATTTTGGCACAAACCATCAAAATCAGAAATAGCACACTTAACTACCAAAGTCTTTCCATGAATCCATCAGTAGGACACACTCTGCAGCAGCATTAATGTACTCTCAGGAATAGTTAACATTTGTAGATGCCCAGAAAAGGAATCACAAATGTCAACGTTTCCTGGTATTGGCCTTGCCTTATTGCGCACCCTCTTATTTAATGTTGAAGCTACAGTGGCTACTTTGTACTTCATAAAATTAAATTTTCAAAAGTTGCTCTTATATAAACATAAACAAAAACATACAAATGGTAAAATATTATTCATTTTTACATTTTATACTTTTTTTATATTAAATAGGGTTTGAAATATAAACAAAATATTGCACTTAGCTCTTTCTATGTATTTTACAAACATGTCCCAAATACCATGATGAATTGTACAGTACAGCATTACACTGGCTCCTCTCTGTCTCCCTTGGTGTCTTGACATGAGTGCAGCCATGTTTGGCCATTCCATTAACCTACGGCCACCAGCACACAAAGAAATATAATACTGCTTTCTGTGTGGTGGGAACTGGCCTTTTTCCTGGGAACTTGCCTTTCTCTCACGGAGATAGTTGCAATTTGTAACATCTCAAAGTCCTTTGGGCATCATATCCTGAGGCAGACTGGCCATCTGCACCAGGCTGGGATAATAACCAGAGAAAACAATGCACGTACACAACTGCCAGGCTGAGAAGATAGCCAGGAAGCTCAGTGCACGTATGCCACTGATAACCATTTGTGCAGGGGAACATTGAATGCCTACTCTGTAAACTCTGTAACTGCTTATGTAAACTGCTGGAAACCAAGGCCTGGTGAGAGTCTCACCTGTGGAGGGGACGCCTTGCCCAGGACCTCTGATGATCGGATTCCTGCCCAGCTGTGTCAATTGAAGGGACTCTCCCCAGCAGTGGGGCGTGGTTGTTGTGAGTAACTGATCTGATGTGTTCTCTTTTCCGTCAACCTGGTGTTTCTCTTTCCAGTTGATTTGTGTCACTGCCCTTCAGTCAAATTGGTGCTTCCCTTTCCAGTCCATCTGATGTTTTTCCCTCTTATTATATGATCTATTCAAATCTGCCGCTATCTCCGTCGATCTGGTGTTTCCCTATCCGATCGAGCTGGTGTTTTTCCCTCTTATTATTTGACCTATTCGGATCTGTTTGCGGACTATCGCCTTTACTCTCCTCTATGTAGTGAAATATACCCTCAGTCCATTTGTTTGGAGTGGAAAGTTTCTTTTACGTCTCCGATCGAATCCCCTGAACCTCTCATAACACTTGGTAAAAATTGCTTATTTAAAATTTTTCTCCAAAAAATTAAATTATCTTTTCCTTAAATTATCAAAGCACTTGCAATTAAAAACAGGCCTTTCTGCAGATAAGATATAAAATGGCCTACTACAAATACAAAGAACATTAAATTATAGATGTGAATATTGAGAAATGATTCTTCCTGAAGGAGTACTCTAAGAAGCAGGGTAAATGCTTCATGGTAGCAATGACAATTAAGAAGTGCAAATGACAATGGCAGGAAATTATCAAGAAAATCTGCCATACATGTAGGAAGAATCATTGTACAACAGAGTGTGGTAGAGAACCATTCACTAATTGAACACAAATATTTTGAGCAAAATAATTTGATAAATACATTATTGATTAGAAAATAATTTTCAAATGAAGAACTGAAAAAATTTTGATTTTTAAAATTTATGAAGGTCATTTAATTTCCTTGATGAGGGGACATTTTTTCTCTGCTTATGGCACCTTTGAATTAAGGAGAAATAACTATTACTTTCAAATCTAAAAAAATACACAGAAGTTATTTTGTAATCATTTTCCTCATTTAGATTAATCCTTGTGTCAGGCATTTGTTGAAATTGAAAATCGGAGTTAAACTCAATTTAAATAAAAATATGTTGCTTTGTTTGTAGTCATTTTACAAAACTCCCATGTTATGAAGAGGGGATGACTTTTAGAAGAGGTTGCTTGTATAGATGTTAGCTCAGAGCCAGTCTTCCTCAGCAAAAGAAAAGGAGGATTAGCACGGATGTTAGCTCAGGGCTGATCTTCTCCACAAAAAAAAAAAAAAAAAAGAAGAGGTTGCTTGTATGCTTAAACTTGTCTACTAAATCCAACCATGGGTATGAAAAGAAAGGGATTCTTTATTATGAGTACCTATTTTTCTTGATATTGTTTTGCTCTGTCTAAAATTCAGAAACTGTGAGCACTCATAGCTAGAACATGTCTAACAATATAATGAACATTTATTGAACAAATATATGTGCTGTGTGGGAATGGTCCACACACAAATTATCTCAATTATTCTCTAAAGAAGTCCATTACTTCACAGAGGCATAGTTAAATCATATGAAAAGTAAGTAATTTGTCCATGGTCACACAGCTCGCTCAACTTTGAACCAGATTTTCAACCCAAGTTATTTCATTCTAGGACTTTCGGGTTCGTCTCTGAATAAGCCTGCTCTGAAGGTCAATGTCATCTCAGTTCTCTTCCTATGCTGCATTCCTCTTGATGTTTCTAACCATGGCTGGCTATTAACTTGAGTTTCTATATTTAACATCAGCCTTGGGTGCTGAAAACAAAGGTAGTGATTTTGATAATGAACTCAGAAAAGATTATGAACAATCAGGGTTTTTCATATATAGACGAGCATCTTTGTTTCTCTATTTAAAACTTATTGATAAAAATAGTTCACCTTCCAAAACAATTACCTTATGAGGCAATCTTTAGTAAGTTAGTATATAAATAAGTTGTTATCCTATTTCTTTATGTAATCAGACCCCCCGACTCACCTAGTACTCCTCTGTATTCAAGTCTTAATCCTCTTTCTCCCATTCTGTCTACTTATAGTTGGTGTGCTGGCAAGCAGTTGTTAATATAGTTGCCTGAGGGCCTTGCGGGAGAACTGCAGTGTTTGCATTTTTTTTTCAAGAGATCAGAGAGAAAGCTATAGCAGTAATTTCCGTAATTTCAAAACAAAGTTATGCCATCTCACCATCAGAGTTCTGTGGCCATATGATCCTACCCTTTAATTCATCTTATATAATGACAAGCTTTACTTTAAAAGGAGAGATTTTCTTTTTCAAAATAGGTGTAAAGGTAGAAATATAGTATGAGAAACAAGTAAAAGAAGGCTTGGAAGAGAGAGATGGAAGGAGGAAGAATTACATATTTGTCTAGGGTGAAAGGAATAATAAGAAGATTTACATGTAGTGTTGTTAAGATGAACCAAAGTGCATTATGTCTGTAACAGAAAATTGAGAGTTAACCCTATGCATATTCTGAGAACTAGTATTTTAGCCATGGTAACTTAAAATGGACAAAACACCCAAATAGTGAAAAAAGAAGAGAGATTACTGTGACGAAAATGGGAGGTGAACAAGGAAGTCTGTATATTTGAATGACATTTAAAACAGTGCTGGTTAGTTTAAGCCTGGATTCCTGAAGCACTCAGCAGTCAGTAAGCAAGGGGGAAAAGAGTTAAGTTTCCTTCAACCCAGGGGTCAGGAAACTCCAGCCTCAGGCACAACCTGCATTTATACTCCTCAGGAGCTAAGAATTATTTTTATATTTTGAAATGATTTTGAAAATCATAAAGAGAATAATACTTTTAACCCATTGAAAGTACAGGAAATTCACATTTCACTGTTCATGAGTAAAGTTTTCAATTTTGGCAATATAAAATATATGAAAATTTATTTTCTTTCTTGTTATATAAGTACCCATGTAATACTCTTGATTTTGCCACTTGGCTAGCAAAGCCTAAAATATTTACTACTTGGCTCTTTACAAAAAAAGTTGGCCAAACTCTGGCTTAACCCAATCAGACCCACTGTGGCACTGGGAACAATTCCCTAAACCACATTGTCACTAGCCAGTTGGGGTGCTGTATGAAACAGATTCAGAAAGTTAACCATGATGTTTCTTACTCAGACTTTTCACTGGAATAGATGGTACAAGGGATAATATTTATGAATTAATTATATTGTTTATAATTTGTTATGTGAATTCTATATCCATATGAATATATTACTATGAGTATTAGTGTATACTAATTAGTGTATATGTATTCATATTATAGTGAAGTTATTATTTTAGACCTGCATCTGGAAGAATTTGACCTATTTTTTCATTCAGTAACATAAAGAAGAAACACTTTGGGGAAGATAGGATATACTATTATCATAATGAGATTTTATCCCATATAAATTTATGTTCTTGTAATTTTTTTTTTATTCAGTGAGGAAAATTGTCCCTGAGCTCATCTGTTGCCAATCCTCCTCTTTTTGCTTGAGGAAGATTGTCACTGATCCATCTGTGCCAATCTTCCTCTATTTCGTGTGTGGGATGCCACCCCAACACGGCTTGATGAGTGATGTGTGGGTCCACAGCCAGGATCTGAACCTGTAAACCCCCAGCCGCTGAAGCAGAGTGCGTGAATTTAACCACCATGCCGCCAGGCTGACCCCAATGTTCTTGTAATTTTAATGTCAAGTTTCACTGCTGATAATTGGCAAACAATTTTGAGGGTTTTTTTTCCTTCCCCCGAGATATTTTCTTCACAATGAACAGCTTTTGGAGGATGAAAATATAAATTGTAGGAATTAATATTTGATATAACAGGCTGGCAGCAATCAAACACAATCTCTAGATTGAACTTTTTGAGACTAGAGAGTGAATCTAAAAGGATGAGAACTGTTTCTCAATTGATTTTATAAATTTAAACAAAATAGCTACTCTGTAATATGTTTAAATTATAAACTGGAGAAAACAGGGATTAAAAATATGGGCGATACATTTAGAAAGAGAAGGAAGGACACATGACTCAAAGATTTTTAACTTAAAGGTGACTTTCTAAATTGTAACTAAACATCCACTGTTTAATTGTGGGAAACTGACTTAGATTTCAAAGACAAGGCTTTGTCATTAAGGGAAGATTTGATTGTTCCAGGCACCAGATAAGATGTCCCTTGATAACTCTACTTAAGCAGCATATTTGAGATTTTCATTACTTACACATGCACATTTAAAAATAACTATACCGCTATAAAAATTACAATGAAAGCAGGGCTGGCCCTGCCGTGCAGTGGTTGGGTGCAGGAGCTCTGCTTTAGCGGCCTGTGGTTCTCAGGTTCGGATCCTGGGCGCCCACCGACACACCGCTTGTCAAGCCATGCTGTGGTTGTGTCCCAGATAAAGTAGAGGAAGATGGGCACAGATGTTAGCCCAGGGCCAATCTTCCTCAGACAAAAGAGGAGAATTGGCATCGGATGTTAGCTCAGGGCTGATCTTCCTCACCGAAAAAAAAAAAAAATATTACAATGAAAGCAATGACTTTTAAAAGGCTTAAAGATGAAAAACAAGCAAACCAAAATTAATTTTCTGGCTTTGTTTAACAGCAAGCATTTCTTCAAAATAATCTAACACAATGTCTTTTTCTTTCTCTCTCTTTTTTTTTGGACAAGTAGGGGGCTGGCAGTTTTCTGGATTGATCTTATCTCACTAATTAAGTAGTGTTTCAGTGTTCTGTGCTTTGACTTCAGGGTCTTTTTGTGTCACAAAGTTAAAGATAGATAAGCAAAAGGTAAATAAAGAGTTCCCAGTTTGTACTGGTCACAAATATCTTTTTTCTATAACATTTAAAATTAATTTTAGTCATTAAAATTAATTCATAGTTATTTTCTCCTTGTGAAAAGATAAAGCATTACCAATAAAGCTAAAGGAAGCTATGTCTACCAGTCCAAACCCTTTTTTTTTTTAGTAGACATTCCTTTCTGAGGTGTTGTCCAATCTCTGAGTCAACAGATCTGAATCGCAAGCTGCCAGAATGAGGAAACGATCATGATGTAAAGGAAGTATGGGGAAAATATATTAGTTACTCTAGCCAAATATTTTATTACTAAAAGAGTATATAATGAAAAATACAAATAATATATTTTAATATATAAATCTAACGTCAATCCTCTGATACATTCACCAAGTGTCTTCCCATTTCATTCAGAGTGAAAGTCAAAGTGCCTACTAGCAGCACAAAGCCTCATTCAGATAACCCTCTCACTTCATCTCCTTCTACTCTCTCACTCGCTCACTCAGTCCAGCTGTACTGGTCTAGTCGATGCTCTTCGAACAAGTCAGGCACACTCCCACTTCAGAGCACTGTCTCTGTTCCTGTTGCCCAAAATGTTGTTCCCCTAGATATATTCTTGGCAATTCCTCTTTTTTCCTTTAGGTCTTTAAATAAAAAGTCACCTTCTTTACAAGGTCTGCCTAGCCTACTCATCTAAGTTGCCATCCCATCTCCCTAACACTTCATCTCTTCATTTCCTGGGGTATTTTGTTTCTTTTGCACTCTCTCTATGCATTTTGCTTATTTATCTAGTTTCTTGACTAACCCTCTCCCTAGAATATAAAGCTCTCAATCCAGGGATTTTTTTTCTCTGATTTATTCACTGATGAATCCCTGATAATAGAAGAGTGTGTGTCATATGATAAGTGTTCAATATATATTTGCAAAAGGAGGAAGTGTATGAATATAGCCTTTCAATATTTCAAGTTACTCCTTTCATGTGAGACCATTATAGGTTGCACAGTCAATGAATTAGTTCAGGTTTTTCTTTTGAAAATCACATAAACACAAATTAGAATAGCTTAAGTCTAAAAAGTTAGACTGAAATATCCCAACAACGTTATCAGAACTCTCTCCCGCTACTTCTGCTTTCGCTACTGTTTGTCTCTGCTTAACATTTTCCCACAGGATCTCTGGAGGAAAATGGTCCTTGGCAGTTTCATGGATTATAAAGTGCATGAACCTAGCACCATTCCAAATGGTGCCAACAAAAGTCAAGAGGAAGGCTTCTGATTGTTTTGGCTGTTCATGTGTCTATTCCCAAAACACTGATGATGAACATGGCTTGAAATTCTGTAACTCCTCAGGCCTCAATCTTATACCTGCATGGCAGAAGAGGTCTTCCCAATTCCTTCTTCTGGACAAATGGTTTCTCAATCTATATGCAAATGTCCGCAAAGAACGATTTCTCCCTTTGAGTTGAGTTACAAAATTTTTTGAGTTTTACGTAATGTACATTTTGAAATTTTTCGTCCACAAGTAGAACCTTAAATCCAGGGGAAGTTATTGGGGAAATAAAAATAAAAATCTCCTGCTAATCCAAAAAACCCTCTACAAAGGTGGAAGAAAATTTTATTACTGAATAAGCATTCAACCAGAATGTGATGTGCATCACAAGCAATCCACTAAGAGATTGGAAAGATAGTAAGAAATCTCACCCTTTTATATAACCAAGGAGGCACAAGCCATTACATATAGGTTCTCCAATAATCAACAACTAGTTCTCAAGTAAAAAGATTGACAGCACCATTTATCGCACATATTCATCCTAGATTAACCTGGTAACTCGTGTGGCTATCTTGGTTTGTTAATTGTCTTTATTCAAAGGAAAAGTAAACTCTCATATCTTTATGATAATAGGTAGTTTTATAACTTGGAAAGAGAGGCCCGTCTAATTTGGGCTCCTAGCCTCTAATTTAGCTCGTACCCTCTAACTTAGGCGCATAGTCTCCAGCGCAATCTTCCAGGTAGGGGCTCTGTCTTCCTTGATGATTACATTTGAAAGAGATGATTCTTGGGTTCCTGAAAAAGACATTTCTGGGTTCTGGCAAGAGGCTTATTTAGCTCTTAAAAATATTTATGTAAATTTCAAAGAGAGAAAGCACTTAAAATTACAAGTTTTGTAAAGTTAATGTTCTAAGAAAATGGGAGTCTTTTTTTTTATTTTCAACATGGAGAACTAAGCCTCTTATTTTTAATTTGCATTTGCCCTTACAAGTAAAGTTTTGAAAAAGGAAAAAGTAAAACAATATTGAATAAAAAGTGTGCATTTTTGTGTGGACAAGTGTAGTAAATAGATGATTTTTTTAAGGGGACAGGGTGAGGTGTTGGATGGAAAGAGGTCATAATTACATAAAGGGAAACATCTAAAAACTGAACACTTTAGAGCAAAAAGGTCCTCATCATGGTGAATAACAGAAAACTGAGTATGTAGTGCCCCTAAGAGAAAGTTCTTTACCTCATTTCTCCCACAGGACTAGCCCTATCAATTGCAGTTTTGTAATTGACTCGTAGAGACTGTAGCTTAATACTGCTCTTCAGAGACATACTAGTTCCTGTACTAAATTTCCCATTTCTTAAAATCAAACATCAGTGTCAGACTATGCCTCTTTTTTAATTCCTTTTTTTCTAAGTGTCCTCATCTTTTAATTTTTATTTTCATAAATGTAATAAACACTTCTGGTTACAGTGGCAGGATGAGCTAACACGCAAAGTCCTTCTACTCGAAACTCATGGAAAGGCAGTTTGAAAAGTATCAAGAAAATTGACTTCCTAACTAAGCATAAAAAAATAAAGTTAAAAAATAAGAAAGAAAATAAGTGAAAATCCCCAGACATCAAAGGGAAAGAAGACGAAGAGGAAGGAGGAGGAAGAGAAGGAGAAGAGGAGGAGGTGTGGAGGAGGAAGGGACGTGACAATGACACAAAGGCAGGGTGGCAAGTGCAAATAAACTACTCAACCCACCGCAATACCACAGCAGGCAGTTCATCTTGTGTTTTGGAGTTTAATGCTCTCATTGTGTATGTGTGTTTGTGTGTGTGTGTGTGTGTGTGTGTGTGTTCGGGGAGAGGGGATGGTGTTAAAGCTACAAGACTCATGCATGAGGGAGATCTAAACTTTCTGAGAGAGGATACAAAAGGACCGTGGCCAGACTAAATACAAAATTAGAACTCTCACCCACAACGTTTGCAACAACCATCTCTGGAAGCTAGAGCACAGTCTCTGCAGCAATCATCTCCAAACAGTCAGGATTTGGTCAATAATTACCAGCTTTCATAATTTTTGCTCCTCCCTTTACAACTCAGAACAAACTAGAGAAAGCCAAACATATCCCCCAAACCAATGACATAAGATGGCCAGCCTCCAGGTTCCCCCTGCAAACACCGTCCACTCAGGGCAAACCTGAAGCTTTTCCTTTTTTCACTCTAAAGCCTTCCCACTCTCCTGTCTGCCTTTGAGTCTCTGCCAAACGCAAGTGAGGGTGGCTGACTCCCTTGCTACAGCAAGCTCTGGGTAAATAGCGTTTGCTTGTTCTCATTTGGGTGGTCTTTGATTATGCACACACAGTAAAGGTCTTGACAGAGGCAAATGTGAATTGACCCCCAGACACTTAAATATTTTAAACTACTCTGTGCATGTAGGACTCCATAAAAAAATAACTTACTCAGCAGATGAACCATTAAAAATATATTTAATTCCAACAGGTAAACAAAATTTCCATGAGAGTTAGCAAACTTAACAAAGAAGAACTAAACAAGAAACTATAGATAATGGATTCTCTTCTCTTACATTCTATCAATTGTTTTGTTGCATATTTGGACTGTGAGTTTTATATAGATTTTTTTAAAGGAGTTCTTTATTTATTGTACTAATTTTTATGCTTTTAGTTCTTTTTGTGTATCTGGTGATCTTTAATTGTTCATTCATACTTTATAAAAGAGTTAGTGAATTTTTGCATTTTTCTCTTTGCTATTATATGGAAACAACTCCTTTCCGTCTAGTTTTCTCCTGGGAGTAGGAATTCTGAGCAGGAGATGTTTGTGAAGCAAGGCAGGAGAGGGCAGGTTTCCCTTGAAAGCTGTGGGCTCTCCAAATATCTGAATGGGAAGAGCTTTTCTCAGGAACCTCAGTATGAAACTAAGCCTCTTACATTGTTGTTGTTGTTGTTTGGTTGTTGGGTGAGTTTTGTCTTGTTTGTTTTTCAGTGTAGAGAAAAATATCTAAGTTTTGCTCAGTCTGCACAGCTCTGTTTTGCTTGGGGATCAGAGAAGGATGGGAGAGCAGCATGACTCAATTACCTGGGTTTGCATCCTTCCATGAGCTCTCACTGTGCAGCCCTGCTTCTCAGCTCATCCTCTGCAAACATTTCTGATCTGAGCCCAGACCCCCATCGATGTTGACTGCCATGTACACTAGAGATGCTCAGAGTATATTCTAGGAATTTCACCTTTGTAGTTCTTCACGATCCTCATCCATCTACACTCTTCATGAAATTTGATGAATTCTCTCAAATTGTTGACTAACAGCACCCCTTCCATCCAATCACTGTCTTCTCTATCTTATTAGTAGTATCTTTCTTTCTACACCTTAAAATTTTATTTTATTGCAGTTTTCAGTAAGCAGGAATGCAAATACATATGCCTATAATGTGCTTAAACTTCATCAGGAGCCAAAAATGCTTTATTATACCTCATTTTAATGCTATATGTTGTCACTTAAAGAGAGTTTTCCTTCCTCATTTTCTGATGTTCATGGATAAATTTTGTCTCAGAGTATTTCAAAGGAAAAATTGCACAGGACAAAGGTAAACAGGCAGGGAAGACTTTATTCAAGCCTATTGCAATAGAGGAGTAAAGCCAGTGTTGAGTCTGAACACAGCCCTGCTAAACAAAAGGTGGGAAAGATTTTAAGAACTGGAGTGTGGGATGGGGTCATAGGCCATCTGTGTTTGCTAATGGCTTTACCCAAAGGAAAAGTAAACTTTCTGCTATCTTCATTGCAGGAGATCATGAATTAAGGTCATGGATTAGGGTGCTTCCAAAAGTTAGGCTACTATTCTACAGAATCTGGGAAATAGGGGTGCTACCTTCCTTGAGTTTATATTTCAAAAGGGTGGCTCCCAGGTCCTTGAGAAATACAGTCCTGGGCTGTAAAACTAACAAGAAGTTTTTTAAATGATTTATATCACAAAGAGGCAGAGAAAGGATTGACAATTACAAGTTTTCTAAATTAGTACGTGCTTTAAGAAAAGGGAGGTCAGGGGCTAAGAACCAGGAAGAAGCCTATATGAAGTTTAGTCAAACTGATGGGAACATTAAGGCCGTTTTGGTCAGGTGCAATAGATTTCCAGCTACATCTCATTAACTTCCTTCCTAGAGTAGGTCAGTGTTTAACGGTTAAAGAAATTATTTGGTAGGAAATCCTACAGACCCAGACATCTTTTCTAATTCATTGTATTTGTTATTCCCTAAACAGTCATTTTTATTTGCACCCGTCACAGAATGCAGTTCACAAAACCAAATAGTATTCTCTTTAAAATTTGGCTTGTCTTCATTTGATTTCATTTTGTTCTGAATTTGAAAAATGTTTTTGAAATAAACAAGGCTATGCAGAGAATTTTATGGGATGTCATGATTCATTGCTATTGAAAAGATCTAGTAAATTATAATGGAATGCATGTTCAGCATCAATCAAAATCTCAAAGATTGCAAATTACTAAACAAATATACAATAGGAGATAATTATCACATTAAATTTCAAATATTTAGTGGAATGTTAAGACAGTTCATTTGTGCAATATAAATTAAGATTTAATTGGCACAAGAGATTAATTTTTATAAAATAAAATAGGATATACAGTTGACACAAAATTATTTAAAGATTTTAGATTTGGAATAGATGTACAACTTCTATGTTAGAAGAGTGTTCTGGGAAGCTCTTGGTATTCTTGGTTTTTTTATCTGACTGTCCTTTCACTGCTTAAGTTGATCAAATAAAAAAAAATAATTAGAGGGGCCAGCCCAGTCCTGCAAGAGGTTAAGTGCGTGCGCTCCGCTGCGGTGGCTGGGGGTTCGCCGGTTGGGATCCCAGACTCACACGGATGCACTGCTTGTCAGGCCATGCTGTGGCGGCGTCCCATATAATGTGGAGGAAGATGGGCATGGATGTTAGCCCAGGGCCAGTCTTCCTCGGCAAAAAGAGGAAGATTGGCAGATGTTAGCTCAGGGCCTATCTTCCTCAGAAAAAATAAAATAATAATATTTAGAACTTTTAGAGTTTGGGTAGCTATACTTCAAGGATATTCTACCTTAGGCTGCTGTAAGGAAATAAGCAATAACTCATATACAGGAGTGTGACATATAGTGACTGACAAATGATTACCGTTGAGTATGTTATTGACTTTAATTATTTTAACTGGTTTTGTGGTGAAGTTATATAACCTGTGTGGATATAGGCATCAAATAAATAAACATTAGCTTGAAAGAAAACAAATAAAACTTTTTAAATTGTCAGAAGTTGGTAAAATGGTTATGTAACTAAAGTTGGACGTAACAAACATCTTATCTAAAATACGCTTGGCCTCTCCCCAACCCTCATAGAGGTCTGAAAAATAGAGCTGGAGGGAGAGATCTTCCAGAATCCATTTACTCCATTCTTTTGCCTTTAGGAGAATTTTATATTAATCTTTATTACACAGATAGTCTTATCCAGTCTTATATCTTCTCTTTGAATAACATTTTTACTAACACATACACACAAATGCACAAAAAACTAGAAGCTGAAACAAGGAACTGAAAGATCCAGTTTATGATCATGGCCACATGTTGAATCTGTCATTGAACAGAGAGTATATACTTTGTCATAGCAACTTTGCAGGGTTGTAAGAATTATGTTTGTTAATATAAAGAAAAACCCTTTCTGAACTATGAAGCACTGTATAAATATAAGGCATTGTTATTGAAAGTGAATTTACTAAACATAAACTCCTGAAATTACCATGTTTATGCTAATCTCTTATGCTTACAATGTTTATGCTAATCTCTTACAAAGGTGTGTTTATCCATTTTAATGTGTGTAAACCAAGCTGTGGACTAGAACAATCACATATCAATCAACTACAGATGTTCTTGCTAGTTACTTACAAGTTGATTCACAGTTTATTGAAACCTACCCTTCACAGGGAGATTTGTGTCTTATCAATGCTGTGTCTGTGTCTTATCAATATTAAGTCTTATTTGTGGACCGTTCTGATACTTGAGTATGTTTATTCCCATTTCTCTGTGTACTATTCCTACCAAATTACATTGAAGAAGTGGTGGTCAAAGGGACATATTTATGTGACTTTAAGAAGTGACTGTGAAGCACTTATTTTATTACTCCACGTTAGGTAAATATTTAGCAATACCTTTCAGTGAATAAAATGTTTGAGGAGCAAAGAAATTCCTCCCAAGATTCTAAGGATCATTTTGGCTTTCTTTTAAATATTCTAAAACATACAAATTTTGAGCTATTTATTGTTTTGATGCTGGTCACTTAAATAATCAAGTGAGTAGTAAAGAAAATATGAGTTATGATTGGCAGAATAATACCACTTGAAAGACATCATGCTCTAACCTCTGGAATCTGTGACTATATTACATCACCTGGCAAAAGAGACTTTACAGGTGTAATTACGTTTACAGATTTTAAAATAGGGAGATTACCCTGGATTATCCAGGTAATTTCAAAATAATCAGGAGTCATTAAAAGTAAATAAACTTCTCCATTTGCAAGCAGAAGAGAGACTCAGTAGAACAAAAAGATTCACTGCACTGTGGCTGACTATGAGATGAAGTCCACATGCAAGGAGGGAAGAGAGGCCTGGAGGAGCTCAGGACAGCTGCCAGCTCACAGCCGTACGGGAATCAAGGACTTAAGTCCTCCAGCTGAAGGAACTGGATTCTTCTAGCAACTCGAGTGAGTCTGGAAGTGGGTTCTTTCCCAAAGCCTCCAGTAATAAACACAGCCTTACTAATAACTTGATTTCAGCCCAGTGAGACCTGTGTTGAACTTCCGGTCTCAAGTCCTGTAGGATAATAAATTTGTGTTGTTTTAAGATGCTCAATTTGCAGGAAATTGCTAAGGTAGCAAAAAAAAAAAATGATGATACAATGAGAAAGCTTCACAAGGAAAAGAGGCCATGGTTTCTTGATGAACACACACTCATTTACTTAATAAGTTTTATTGAAAGCCATAGAAGAATCAGGTACTGCACAGTACTGTCGCATGGTACTGGAACCATGGGAATAAGAAACATATGCCAACTTCCTAAAATATGCAGAATTAGGATATAGATTAAGTATGACACCAGTAATTCGCATCAATAGTATTTACTTCTTCAAAAATGCAATTTACAAGACCGGCCCAGTGGTGCAGTGGTTAAGCCTGCGTGCTCTGCTGCGGCGACCCAGGGTTCGCAGGTTCGGATCCTGGGCACGCACTGATGCACTACTTTGCCAGCCATGCTGTGGTGGTGTCCCATATAAAGTAGAGGAAGATGGGCATGGATGTTAGCCCAGGGCTGATCTTCTTCACCAAAAAAAAAAAAAAAAAAAATGCAGTTTAATTTCACAGATTAATAATATAAAGGGAAAAAAAGAGGTAGGGAAGGGAGAACGAGGAAGAGAAGGAAAAAGAGAATAAAAGTGAGATACTTAAAGACAATTTTATCCGTATGTAAGAGGTATTAATTTGCTGTGCGACGCTTAGGTTCATGGAATCACATTCATTTTTTGTCTTAATCAAAGAAATCTGTGACTTAAAAAACAATTGCCAGCATAGATTACACCATAAATTCATAATTATCAGAGGATCCTCTGCATTTCATTTTTTTAAATTCTATGTTTATATTTTTCAAAGAGGATCCAGGTGAACTTTTGAGGGTATATCCATAGGGCAAATTCCTAGAGGCTGCCCTCTTTCAGTTTACTCTGAAAAGTATACTGGAATTTTTATAATCTTTTATAATTTAAACTACTTAATGACATTGTTTCACTTATAATGAAGTTCTCATTTGTATTTATTTAAACTGGAAAGGAATTATTGGAATTTAATTTTTAAAAAAACTACTCCTACCCCACTCTAATCTATATGTATTCTGTTTTTCTTTTCCTTTTGTTTGTCCCTCCCCTATGCCAGCTTCTCATTTTCAGTACCTGAACAAAATTTTTTGTTATTTTAATTACTTAGTTATTAAGAGCAGAAAGAAGGATAATTCACAACTTATTCCCTTTCCCAATGTCTTCAATTATTAACAATCACTATATTTATATGTAAGTAGCTGATAGAATGGTTGTATATTTTTTGGTCTATTCTCTACCATAAAGATGTTTGGGGGGCCGGCCCTGTGGCTTAGCAGTTAAGTGCACGCACTCCACTACTGGCGGCCTGGGTTCAGATCCTGGACAGGCACCGACACACGGCTTCTCAGGCCATGCTGTGGCGGCATCCCACATACAGCAACTAGAAGGATGTGCAACTATGACATACAACTATCTAGTGCGGCTTTGGGGAAAAAAAAAGGAGGAGGATTGGCAATAGATGTTAGCTCAGGGCTGGTTTTCCTCAGCAAAAAGAGGAGGATTAGCATGGATGTTAGCTCAGGGCTGATCTTCCTCACAAAAATAAATAAATAAATAACAAATTTAAAAAAAATTAAAAAAAAAAAGAGATGTTTGGTGTCCCATCCGGATTTTCAATTCCCTGTACCAACATTTTTTTGAGATGTAATATACAAAACCACAATGATAATATAGTTATTATGGTGGTTTCTCTTTTTCCAGATACCAATACTATATAGCTTAACTTCTAAAATTTTCTTCTGCAGCTTTTAGAGTTTAAATTTTTGGCAAAAATAGAGATAAACAATTCCTAAATGCAAGCAGGTCACTGTAAATAATTCTTAGCTTTGAAAACTCAGCCTATAACACCTATCCACATCAGAAATTTTTCAAAGAATTCTATAATTTTATTAAGAATATTTCATCATGAGAAAAAAAATTAACATCATTGGAGTTTTACTATGTACAAGGTAAAATGAATTTTGTTCATATTTCCTCAAAGAGTAGGGTTAGGGTAGTTGAAAAGTTGGGGTGGAATTTCTGGTGAGGGAAATGCAATGTCATTAATTCTAGTAAAACGTATTTCTTCTGTTCTCACCTCTTCCCACTAGTGTAGGACCTCCATTCCCACCCGAAGACGCCACCCCCATGTTATTTGCTGCTCAGTACTAGATGTTAGTGGTGAGCAGGGGTTGTGGTGGTGGTAATATTCTTCTGAGTGGAGGACAACTGTTTTTGTCCTGAGTCGTTAACTTTTTTAATATATTAAGAAAAAGTTAAGATTTAACACAATGTTTGATTTAACATTTCTGGATTGGAGAGGACAAAGTTTCTTTATCTTTCTAGTTTCTTAAGTCTATGAAGAGAAAACAAAACATAATTGGATCTATCTAACAGGTCAACACACTTAAACTCAAAACTCAGGACGAGTATTTAATCATTTGCATGCCATATAATCAGCAATATAGCACTTTGAATATAATGACAATTTGTTAAAAGTAACTGATACTTAAATGATATGAAAAAGCCTGAAAATGTCATTTGAACATAAATTCAAATAATCTTTACAGAGCATCTGCTCTGCACACTGGGCACAGAAGAAGAACACTGTCCTTAAAACCATATGATCTATTGGAATATATAGGTAGGTTAACAGATGATCATTTTATGATGAAGATTTACATTGAGAGCTTTGGGAGCACATAGCAGGGAGTAAATGCAAGTGAAGCTGGAGATAAAGTAAGGCTTCCTGAAGCAGATAGGTAGGGCCAATAAATAGGTGTAGGGAGAGAATGATGGTGTCGGTATTAGAAATTTAACATGCAAGGTAAGAGGCAAGAGAAAACCTAGGGAGTTCAGGAAGTTCAAATGTTTCAGTATAGGAGAAGTTCAAACAATAGAAAACTAATTCTATACTTTGCGTGGTGTATTAGTCATTTCAAAATCATAATATCTGTGAAGTGGGATATTTATGATCAACTTGTTTAATGGATTTCTCACACCCACTCCCTTTTCGTATTGGTTTTCTTCACAAAGATATTTAAGATTTGGATTTGGCCAATGTCGTGCAGCATCTACTCATATTTCCTACTCTGAATGCTATAAAGTTAAACCCAACATTTTCACTTGAGCTTCGGAAGGCAGAAAGAGAACAGAGGTAATCCTCTTGTATGTTAGATATCTTCTCCCGGAAAGCAACAATGAGTCGGTTTTGTCTAAAGTTTTTTTCCAATGTACCACGTATATGTTGTGGGTGTTAAGAGGTGATCGTGTCAGTGGGCCAGAATCAGTGTCCAGTGTCCATCACCAGTTTGTGTGTGTCAAGACACACTTGTGGCTGTGGTGGCAATGGTTTTCTGATCCCAGCTTCCCAAAGAGTAGATAGAGGATATGCTTTGGAACACAGTAAATCCAATGGCAACTTCCTAATAACCTGTGTTCTGATTGGACAGAGGTTGTAGCTCTCCTGGAAAGGAGGGTCTTTCTTGAGTGTCCATCTGAGAAGCCTATTCTTTTATCATTTCCTCCAGCCCTACCAGCAGTTTCATAAGCATTTCATCCTCCATATTGAAATACTCTCTTCTTAAAATATCTTACTGTGGTTTCTGTTTTCTACATGAACTCAACCCAGTATATTGCTATAAACCATGACCTAGGAAACAATTCCCTGACTAAGCTATTAGCACATACCAGTTCAAATGAAGATCAGTAACAGAGACAAACAAAACACATTTAATGTGCTTCTGCTTGGAGGTGAAATTAGTTTAAGCTATGAATCCGGGAGCTTGTTTATAGCAGTGAATCATTTCATTTTAGTTGATCCGTCTTTGTATTTTCTTTCTTTCTTAGAGAGTGGTTATGCCAGACTCTACATGCCTTACCAAACAGAAGATACATTCATTTTTGTATTAACATAGAGTATGATACCTAAAACTTTACACTTCTAGAATATAAAATTAAAAACTAATTAATTCCCAATTATCTGTGTCTGACTCTACGTGGTGTATTTAATAGTGACAGCAAAGATATAGAAAAGGGAGATCCTGCTTAAACAAATAGAAAGCTGTCAACATTTTGTTCAAAAATAGTAGGTAAACTAGGTCAGTATTTCAACTATTGATACATAAAATGACATTATTTAACTATACTTCAGGTAATGTCTATAGTCAGACATATTCTAGATACTGTATTTTTTTCAGGCATACTCCAATGCAGATATGTAAGGAATTTAAATATAGTATTCAAGAGGGAGAAGTATGCTGATCAATTCCCCGAAGGAATATGTAGTTGAGATATAGGATAACGTTGACAATTTATGCAGATTTGTAAGAGGGAATTAACCTGCACCATCAAGCATGTAGCATCATTAATAAGGTAGAATGTAGCCTGATCAAAATGAATGATGTCAGAGGCCCCGTAGGCACCAAAGGGAAAGCAGGTTCTCCCTTGGAACAGAGCCTCCCACTTCTAGCTGCAAACAGGTAAAGACCTCTTACCTTTAGCATAGACACAATATCTCAAGAAGAGAAGAAAAAGCTGTCAGTTATAGCTTTCAAATAGGAACAAGAGTGTAATAGCAGGATATGATTACTTTCAATGTGAGAAAGGAGCAGCTGAAAACCTGCTGTTTCTAAGAACTGTGAAAACACCGAGGAGATAACAAATTATTTACCTCTTCTCTATGCTTTTATCTATGTGGATACAAATTTGACTGTTGTAATAAGGTCACAGGAGTTCTGTTTATTCATGCATTTAATAAACAATTATACTTTCCATGTGTAATGCCCTATGCAATGTAATGCAAATAGAGACAAAGTGACCAGAACATATAAGAACATGAGAACCACGTTAAGTGAAGTACATGAAACACTAGTGTCTGACATTATGGAGACAGACATTGAACAGGTAAAAACCACAGGAGATGTTTACAAACTATGTGCTATGAAGAAAATGAAAAGTTATGCTGTGATATGGGACAGTACCCTATGGAATTTCAGTTTAGAGAGCTTATAATAAGAGAGGAAAAAGACTCAGAGAAGAACAACAAGGATAGTTTGTTGGTACAGAATTCAAGAGAGAAGACAAGTTTTCAGGAGGAAGAGGTCAACAGGATTGAATACTGCATTTTAGTAATGTGTAGGTAGAAAGGAGAACTCTGGATTTGGCAACTTGAAGGTCTCTGGTGGCCTTGTCTGGATTGTTTTTTGTAGGTGAAAGATAAAAGATTTAGCATCTAATAATTTCTCTTTTCTCAATCTTGTGTGTGAGGCAAGCTCATCAGCAGAGAAGGCAGAAGGGGAGTAGGATAACATGTATTTGGAGAAAGAAGAAGATATGATATAATCTTCGTAAGAATGAGACAGTGAGTAGACTACTGGAGTAGCAGAATGATCAGACGGTGTTGCAACCTGTTTGAATCTGGAGATATTGAACATTAAATAAAACTAGTGTGTTTGTTGGATGTGTGATTCGGTTGCTTGGTCATAGGCCCAGCCTAAGAATTAAACTGACATAAGACAGATTAACAGGAGAAGAGCACACAAATTTTATTAAATTTTTATATGCACATGGGAGCCTTCACAAGAGAATGAAGACCTGAAGAAGTGACCAGAGTAGGAAGCTTTTGTACTTTTTAGAAAAAGCAACAACAAATTTTTGATGAATTGACAAGAAAAAGTGGTTTGGGCTAGGGGTAGTAAATGGCGAAGAAGTAACTAGGAAGAGAAGGGTTAGTTTCACAAGGTTTTTGGTAAGATTTCTGGGCTCCAGATTCCCCATCTCTGGTGATAAGAATGTCTTCCTCCTGGTACAAGGAGGGTACTTTTCACATGGGACTTTTATCTTCTGCTTTCAGGAAAAAAAAAGAAGGGTCAGAGTATATTTCTTGCACCTGATGTTTCTTAACCACCTTTAATTCAGGGTAATCACTATGCCAAAGTGGCATACTTTGTTGTGAAATATTCTTGTTTCCTTTTAGTCCATTCAGAGGTGGCATTTTGGAAGGCAAATATTATGAAGATATGGGGATGGGGTGGGGGAAGGGATGGATTCAAGAAAATTTATTGAGCAGTAATTATATTCATGCGCCATAGACTTTAACCTGCTCAGTGAAGAAGGTCAAGTGAGGAAATGGGTAACGGATGGATTATGAGCAAATGGCAGGATTAATGGATGGGAGGATATCATGTGACAGAAGTGGTAGAAGAGTTGAACTAAGGATACTTGAAACAGTAAACTAAAAGGAAAGAGATTTTTTTAAACTGGATTTTTCCATTTAAAATTTTGAAGATGCGGTCAAGTTTTTGATGACAATAATTGTTCTGAGTGTCGTTATAAGCGAGCATAGGTGAAGGAAATTTGGAGAAAATTTTATTAGAGATAAGAAAGTAAAGAAACTGAAGGATTGTTATCTGAAATAACTACGTGGATAATGTTGCTAAGAATCGTAATGGCGACTGTGGGAAAGTAAAGCTTCGAATCAAGAGCTAAGTTTTCGCTGAATGAATGGAGTCAGCAAGAGATTGGTATATCATGGAAACAAAGAAGATGAGTAAGTAGATCATCTGAATGATGTACGTCTTAAAGAAACAGAAATATTTGTTAGCTTTGGAAGATAGAAGGGACTTAATCATCTGATAATTACAGTTGGGTAAAAGAAGACAGCTATCATTTCCTACGGTATTGTATGAAAGAAAACAAAATAAGCACCACCAGATTGTGATGGCCACAAAGGATGTGGAGAATTTGGGGCACACTCAAGTTTCTCTAAGGGCAAAGAGGTAAAGAAAAATATTCTGAGAAGAGTTTCAGGATGCCAGGATGTTTGCTCATTACTGATATTAAATTCCATAGAACAAAAGACCATCACTTAGGAGGTAGGGATTAGGAACTGGGTCAGATTAGGGAAGGGAGAGAAAAGTTGTGAGATGAGAACTCAAGTCATAATGAATGTCTTGAAGTGTAGGGAAAGAGGAATACGCAACTTCATGGGGCCAGGCCTGTTCTACATTGATGCTGGATGGTCAGCTCTTGTTCTATGGATGCTAATGATTTACCCTGTATAGTAGTGACATCTGCGAGAGTTACACACCCAGACTTCACTCAGAGATGGCTGCCTCTTCAGGCAATATGGAGTTGTGTGACAGAGGGGAGCTGTTCTTGCTCTCTTGTCAATTGTTACAGGCTATCTGTCACTATATTTGTCTTCCATGTTGTCTCAATTTCTTCAGAGAGTATAGAACTTCTTTAGGACAGTGACCAGACATTTATCTTTCTGTTTTGCATTTTGCCTGCTCTTCTAGAAGCAAGCAAAAAACAATTTTGTACTGAATTAGGTAGGAGACATAGAGATTATGTGATACAAATGCTCCCTATTTAAAATTTTTCTGTTTAAAGGATGATTTTAATTTTTAAATCCAAGTTATTCATACACATACTTGAAACAAGCACCTATTTCTACAAAGCTTTTTAAAACAAACAATGGTCTCCAGAAGGTCTCTCCTTCATCAATGCCTACACCGCATTTAGCTCATTCTTTTGTCATTTACCTTCATATCTCAAGTTATTTAGTTACATTTTGGCTTTTTGTTTTTGAAATCACTTGTTACATTGAGATGATTTATATTTGCACCTAAACTTTCTACTAAGTCAAAAATTTAGAAATAATAAAAATGCCTACTTCATAGTTAAAAAATATTTTGCAGTTTTTTTTTTAAATATAAGCACATACATACACAGACACTCACACATACCCCTCAGTATAATATTAATCCCAGAACACTTTATGCTGACAGATGGACTTTTTGAATAAACAGTTTTTCAATGGTCTTGATCTAAGATACATAGAAGTAAGATAATACTTTGAAACCACATGTCCATTTCAAAACTGAATTTTCACTAAATGTCACAGTGCAGCTCTCTGCTGTTTTTCTAGAGGGAGTATATTGGTTCCCAGAAGAAAAATATATTTATGGAAAACCATACCCAGTAATTCAAGGGTAATTTTGTGTTGGCTTTTAACCTGAAAGATCTCTATCCGGCTGCACAGTCCCCTTTGTAATTTAAATGCAACCAAATGAATATAACCATCAAAGAAGTAGATTCTTGAGCAAAAGTGGTCTAATTTCCTTGGTTTAAAGCTTATGCATGAGAAGTTACAGCATTTTGCATGTGGGTAATAAAAATACTCTAAATAATCATATTTCAGGTGAGAAAAATATAACATTATGCTTTGAAAGCAAGGAACAGGTGTGTGTGTATGTGTGTGTGTGTGCGCGTGTGCCTACATACTAACTGGTTATTTCTGGGTGGTAGTATTATGAGTAACTCAGGTTTTCAGTTTTATGCTATTTAACAACATATATTTCTATAATAACTATGTGGTACTTTTTTATAATCAGAAATAGTACATGGATATTTTTAAACTGACTGAGAAAGTCTGTGGATATTTCATAGGAAAATGTAGGCTTTGTATATTTGGATCTGAATCTTAGAGGTGACATCAGTTTTGGAAATATAGACTTTGCAGTCGTCATTACATAAATAATAAAACTATAGGTCGTATGAGGCCACTCAATGGTGTCAGTATGAAAGAGGAAGAGGAGAAGGCCAAGAAGATAGCCTGAAGGAACGCCACCATGTCCTAAGTGGGGCTAGAAACTGAACCCATCTCAGACACTGGGAAAGACCAGTCCAAAATGTAAGGGAAAGTCTAGGAAAAGTGTACCTTTCAAGAATATGGGGAAAATATCAAATGCCATGCAGAAGCTGATTAGATATGGGCAAAAATAAATTGGTGTATCAGTTTATCATTTAAGTAAGACATCGGAAAATTTAAGTCAGAGTTGGGATTTCAGGGTTTTGAGGAGAGAATAGAAGTAGGACAAAGATAATACATACAAGCTACCATTTATCAAGAAGCCTCAGCGTAAAGAATATAGGAAAATAACTTGAGCAGGGTTATATGCCAAGGAGCAAAAAAGCAACTGAAAGAGACATCTGAGAAAACAGAAATTAGTCACTGGGCATTTTCTCCCAAATTAGTTAAGCACAGGCTAATTTGAAGAATGTTAATTAAATCAATGAAGGGATAGTAGCATGTTTGAAACTCCAAAGTGTGAATGTTAAAGGCTAATTTTCATATTTTAGCAAAGCAGGTATGTATGACAGTGACTGAAGGAGACCCTAATTGTGGAAACTGTGAAGATAATGTATGGAAGTGAAATTTCACTTTTCCTAAGGTAGTGGTTCTCAAACTTTACCATTTATAGGAATCCTCTGGAGGACACAGATATCTTATCCCACCCCATGAGTTTCTGATTTAGGGGTACAGAGGGCAGCCTAATATTTTGCACATTCACCCAGCTCCAAGGTGGTGCTTACACTGCTGGTCTAGAGGTCACATTTTAAAAGCCATTGTTCTAAGAGATTCAATAAAAGCAGTTAAAATTTGAGTGCCTTCACCTTGGAAGTAGCTGAGCTATGGAAACAGCACGGTAAAAAAACAATAGCAAGACAGATAGCGTATGAAGAAGAATAAGAAAATGTAGGCATAATGGAATAGCATATTTGGAAAACTTTATACATGCAAAATCTTTTATTTTTCTAAAATTGGTATACAGAGCTTCATAAGCCACTTTCCTCTAGGCAGTGGGGAGAACTGAATTTCAGTCCTATCTGTATAGTAACTAAGTCTTTTCAGGTTAATTCTCAATCTCTTTTGGTAAAAATTTTAAGTCTCTTAAATTGTCTGCCTTCCTCCAAAGATCCTTTCTAAATCATATCTCCTTGTCTGGAGAAGGGGTATGGATTTAAATAATTTATGAGGCTCATCATCACTGGATCTATGTGAAGTACCCAGAAATCCTTTTGGTCTCTGATGTGGAATGTTTGTTTAGGGGCAGCTCTGATGTGCAACTAGTCCCGTCCTTGGGCGTTCACCTTGCATCTGCTGCTGAAATCTGTGACTGATGTAACACATATACACCTGTTTTGATGACTCTCATTTTTGTTGGATCTATAGTGCTCTCTGGCTGATTGGCCTCATTCTATATGGTTCTGAGACTTCTTTGAGTTTTGGCTTATTGTCCATTTGGATCCTGGCTTCAGTTCACTCAACTCTCACCATGCTCTCAATTTAGATATTTCTGCATTACCCTCCAGGACATGTGGAACTTCCAAATCCCTTCCATGACACAAGAAAAAACAGAGTAGCATGAGCTAAATTTATGTGACAGTCCAGCAAGTTTGGACCTTAGGCGAGGCTCCTATCCAAGAGCCTGCCTCCTCCACCACTCTCTGCTTTCTTTCTGGCACAAGTCTCTAATCTAGAAACAGTGGATTGGGGGCTTTATATTTCATCTCCATCATATTCCCCTGTTCTCTTCTGGCAAATTTGTTTTGTGATATTTTGCAATGTAGTAAAAAATCAGAACAATAATTTTATCTCAAAAATTCTATTTTAAAGACTACTATATTTTTGCGTAATTGAGATATTCTGTTTGAACGTCAGAAATTGTAACTCTTTCTCTTTGTAAACTTGCTAGAATAATCCTAATCCCTTTCCAATGCTCTCTACCCATCCCAGGGCTGATAGATGCCTTAGATTGACTAAATACAAATTGTGAATACACAAATGCAAAGACAAAAGACAATTTGATATATTTAACATATTATCCCATCATGTAAATGAGAGGTAATATCATAATTTGAATGCATGAATATATTAGCATTCTTTCCCCCATCAGTACATTAAGAAATGTGAAGTCTCTAATTAAAACTATAGAAAATACATTTTCACATCCAGAAGTTTAATATATAAGAGAGGCAAAAGACAGGGGAGATATATTACAGTATTTAACAAACATTTCTTTTTTCACCAAAGATACTGAGTTGGTGTTCAGAGGCTTGTCCTATCACATATTTTTAATGAATCTAGCTTCTAGCAGAATCAGATGTACTCTTAAGCCAAGAAGCTTAAGCCTGAGACCCCTCACTAGTATGGGGTCTAATGAGTGTTCATGGCAATGTGCTCCTCTGGCCATATGTTAATGTTCAATTTGCAAAGATAAGATATTTTTGTACTCTTTGTCTTAAATCCAGCATGCTAGATTAAAAATGGCTTCAGATTCTATGTTAATCCTCCATGGAGAGGTGGAGCTTTTCTTCCCCCTCTTAATTCCGAGCTGGCCCTACTAACTTGCCTGATGAATCCAACGCGGGACCGGTACCATTCTGGGACTTCTGGAGCTAGATAATAAGAAGCTTTGCAGCTTTTTCCTGAGCATTTTTGAGTGCTTACTCTGTGGGAATCCAGCCACCATGTAGTATGTCCACCAAGCTATGTGGAAGCTCAATCTAGCTACTTGGAGAGGCCCCAGGGAGAGCAATGCTGGCTATTCATTAGCTGTTCCAGTCATACCAGCCCTGGCACCAGACATGTGAGTGAAGAAGCCATCTTGGACATTCCAGCCCCAGTATACCTCATGTAAAAAACCAAGTCCCTAGATGTATGGCCATGCCAAGCTGGTCTAACCATCTCCGATCATCCAAACAACTCTAGCTGCGGTCTCAAATATCATGGAGCAGAGATGAGCCATCCCTTCTTTTTGTAGAGGAAAAAATCTAAAAACAAAAACCAAGAACACTAATTTTTCCTTTTCTGGTTTCTGGAGAACCATTGGTGACAATTTGCCTCCTGTGAAATAAAATGATAATTAGTCGCTTTTAGGAGAGTTACTCCATAAAAATGTCAATTCCTTTTAAATTAAATTTATATTCCTTTAACAAATAAAAAAACTGGTTTTGGAATTCTAGCCTAGCATTAAATAGTATTAGTCATGTAAAAATCAAAAACAGACTTGTGGAAGTCATGAAGGGTACTTCTAGGGTGATGGTGAAAGTCTGTTTCTCAATCTAAGTGCTGGTTAAATGTGTAAACTCATGATCAGAGGGTTGACTCTACTGTACCCTTATGATTTATGCACTCTTCTCTCTGTATGTTATTAAATAAAATGTTCAATAAGTAGTTCATATAACTTACTCTATGCAACATGGATAAATTTTCGTTATTATAAACAGATAAATTGAAGAGTGAAAGCTTCTTCTTTCTGCCTTATATCCCTGTCCAGCTGCAATATTTCTCTCCAAATATAATTTATTTAAAAAAATTCTTGTGATGCGTTCTGCAAAGAGGACACTTTTCATCCATCTCTTATCTATCTATCTATCCAGCCATAAATCTAATATCTGTTTAACAACCTATCTACCAATTTGATTTAAACATAATGGGTGATAATATATACATTGTTTTGTATCTTGATTTTTAATTTTTTCTTTGTTTAAATATCTTGATAATCTTTCCACAGCAAAGCCGTTCTTTATAATAACTTTTCCTCATGTGAATGTACCATAATTTATTTTATCAGTCCTCTGTTCACAGTCACATTGGTTGATTCCAGTTTTTGGCCACTACAAACAATAACACACTACAATTAACTTGAATTAAGCAACTCAGGTTATGGAGACATACACACTCAACGACTCTTGGTTTGTCAAATTGATAGTTTTAATAACACAAGTGAAAACAGTTTTTTTATTTATGTTATGAACTGAATGTTTGAGTCCTTCTCCCCAAACTTGTATGTTGAAACCATAATCCCAATGAAATAGTATTTGGAGGTGGGGTTTTTGGAAGGTAGTTAGGTTGTGAGAGTGGAACCCTCATGAATGGGATTAATGCCCTTATAAGAAGAGGCCAGAGAACTAGCTAGCTCTCTTTCAGCCATGTGAAAACACAACAAGATGATGGCTGGCTGGCTATAACTGGTAAACCAGGGCCCTCACCAAGAACTTGACTATACCGGCACTCTGATCTGAGATTTCCAGCCTCCAGAACTGTGCAAAACAAGTGTTTGTTGTTTAAGCCACCCAGTCTATGGTAGTTTGTTATAGCAGCCCAAATTAAGACAATTTCTATTCTTAAAATTGGATATCCAAAACCTCTTAGTGTTTTTAACTTTTTGTTACTCTTCGTCCTTCAACTATTTTTATTTTTTGTCTGTTTTCCAAATGAATTTTTCTGGTATATTTTCTGATTAAAAGAGCTCTGAATTAAAAAATGAGAATTCTCACTTTCATATTTCTCTCAGTTTGTTGTGTTCTGATCAATTATTTTTATGTATTGTGGTGCATATCCTACTTAGAAAAGTTCCTTAAAAAAAGTTACCCAGGAGAACCTTGTAGAGTTCTGTCCTGAGCCTCAGATTTGTTTCCCAGATTGTAATTCTTCCTTACTTAGGGAAAACAAATAAAAACCAAGGCAAACTGAATTTAATAAAATATAAATTTTTCTTCCTATGGCTGGGTACTCTAGGCCTTAAGGTTTAAATCCTAAGAGGTATTTATGCATAATGCAACAAAAAGCACTCCAAAGCAAGGCTCACTTTCACAGGCCTGTGAACATAACAGAATAATATCTAATATATATAATAATATTCTGATTAAAAGTAAAAGTCTCTTTGTTGAAAAATCCCCTGACTGATATTTGTCCTTGTCAGTTTTAAGTACTGTCTCACTCTAAAAATAAACCAAGCGTTGATCAGAAACTGGATAAAAAGAAGGGACTCCGTCCTTTCCTTGGAAAGATTTCTTATTAAAAAGTGTTCTAATAAACACAGTCTACTGTAATAACTTTTACATTCTTATTTTCACCACTAAAACTTGATCTATGTGGAAATTATTTTTTGTGATAAAGGGTAAATACAGCTTACACACACACACACATAACCTGTTCCAAGTTCACTTCACTTTCATTTCCTCTCTGATGGGAATGCTATCTTTATTGTAGACTAAATTTCACGCATGTTTTAGTGCTATTTCTGAACTCCTGTTTGTACTTTTGATCTATATGTTTTGATGACAGTAATAAATTGTGTTAATTATTCTAGCTTCCATCTTTTAATATCTGTTAAGTCTATTTTACCTCATTACACTTTTTAAAATACTTTTCCTGACTAGTCTACCATATTTAGTTTATCAGATAAATTTGAGTTTCATTTTATTAATGAAATAATAAATAATTATTTATTTATATATAAATATAACACCACTCTGTCCTGCTGCTATTTTAATTAGATTTCAGTTAAATTTATAGATTAATTTAAGAGAATTTTATATCTTTATAATTTGAGTTTTCTTATCCAGAAACATTATACTTTTCCATTTCTTTTAATCTCTTTTATGTCTTTCAGTAGATATTTTCCTTTTTTTCCCTCTCTCTTTCTCTTTCTCTCTCTCTCTCATCTCTTTGTATATACAAATATAGACAGATACAAATGTAGATATAGATGCTACACAATTCCTATAAATTTTATATCTACTTCTTTGATTCCTGCTATAAACAGGTTTGTTTTCTGTCATATATTTGTAGCTAGTTTTATTTACAAAAAATATAAAATAATTTATTTTTGTGTATTAATTTTATAGTATGCCATTGTAGTGAATTCTTTTACTTTTAAAAGAGTTTTTTTGATGATTCTCATGTATTTTGCTGGCATGTAATCAAATTATCTTCAATTTATTCTTTCTAGTCTGTTAAACTGAAATTTGTCTAATCAAATTGGCTAGCACTGCTAAAATAAGTAAACTAATATTGGTTACAGTGGGCAAGATGGATTTGTCTAGTTTATGGCTTTAGTGGTAAGGCTTCCTGTCCTTGTTTAAGCATGACTGCATTTACGTATAATGGATGTATATTTACACATACATACATAGCATGTTAAATATATATGGATCTATATACCTTATTCAATTTTTAGAAATTAGATATGAATGTTGAATTAGTCAATTGCTCTTTTTAAGATTTTATTTTTTAGGGTAGCTTTAGGTTCACTGCAAAATTGAGAGGAAAGTACAGAGATTTCCCATATATCCCTGCCCGCACGCAAGCATAGCCTCCCCCAGTATCAACATCCCCACCAAAGTGGTACATTTGTTACAACTGATAAACCTGCATTGACACATCATAATCACCTAAAGTCTATAGTTCACCTTAAGGTTCACTCTTGATGTTGTACATTCTGTGGGTTTGGACACATCTATAATAACCTGTATCTATCATTATAGTATCATACAGAGTACTTTCACTGCCCTAAAAATCCTCTGCGCTCCACCTGTTTATTCCTTCCTGACCCCAACCCCTGGCAACCACTAATCTTTGTACTGTCTCCATGGTTTGCCTTTCTCCAGAACTTCATATAGCTGTAATCACACAACATTGCCTCTTCAGATTGGCTTCTGTCACTTAATATACAGTTAAAGTTCCTCCACATCTTTACATGGCTTGGTATTTTATTTCTTTTTTGCACTGAATAATATCGCATTGTCCGGATGTACTGCAGTTTATTTATCCATTCGCCTGCTGAAAGACACCTTGGTTGTTTTCACATTTTGGTAATTATGAATAAATCTACTAAAAACATCTATGTGCAGGGTTTTTGAGGATATAAGTTTTCAATTCCTTTAGGTAAATACCAAGAAGCGTGACTGCTGGATCACACGGTAAGAGGATGTTTAGTTTTGTAAGAAATCCCCAAACTGTCTTCTCAACTGTCTATACCAATTTGCATTCCCACCAGCAATGAATGAGAATTCCTGTTGCTCCACATTCTCACTAACATTTGATGTTGTCAGTGTTCTGGATTTTGGCCATTCTAATAGATGTGCAGTGGTATCTCATTGTTTTGATTTTCGTTTCCCTGATGGCGTATAATGTGGAGCATCTTTTCATATGCTTCTTTGTCACCTACATCTTCTTTGCAAGGCGTATGTTAAGCTCTTTGACCCATTTTTTCATCTGGTCATTTGTTTTCTTATTGTTGAGTTTTAAGAATTCTTTCCCTATTTTGGGTAAGAGTCCTTTAGCAGATGTCTCTTTTGCAAATATTTTCTCCCAATCTGTGGCTTGTCTTCTCATTCTCTTTACATTATCTTTCACAGTGCACAAGTTTTTAATTTTAATGAAGTCCAGCTTATCAATTATTTCTTTCATGGATCATGCCTTTGATGTTATATCTAAAGAGTCATCACCATACCCAAGCCCATCTAGGTTTTCTGTTATGTCACCTTCTAGGAGTTTTATACTTTTGCAATTTATATTTAGGTCTGCAATCCATTTTGGATTAATTTTTGGAAAGGATGTAAGGTCTGTGTATAGATTCATTTTTATGCATGTGGATGTCCAAATGTTCCAGCATCACTCGTTGAAAAGACTATCTTTGCTCTATAGTATTGCCTTTGCTCCTTGTCAAAGATATGTTGACTATATTTATGTGGGTCTATTTCTGGGATCTCTGTTCTGTTCCATTGATCTATTTGTCTATTTAACCAATACCACATTGTCTTGATAATTGTAGATTTATAGCAGGTCTTGATATCATGTAATATCAGTCCTCCGATTTTATTCTTCTCCTGCAATATCATGTTGCCTACTCTGGGTCGTCTGCCTCTCCATATAAACTTTAGAATCAGTTTGTCAAATATACAAAATAACTGTCTGGGATTTTGATTGGGATACTGTTGAATCTATAGATCTAGTTGGGAAGAACTGATATCTTGATAATTTTGAGTCTTCCTATCAATGAACATGGAATATCACTCCATTTATTTAGTTCTTGTTTGATTCCTCTCATCAGAGTTTTGTAGTTTTTGTTTTATAGATCTTATACATATTTTATTAGATATAAATCTAAGTATTTCATTTTAGGGGATGCCAATGTAAATAGTATTGTGTTCTTAATTTCAAATTACACTTGTTCGTTGATGATATATAGGAAAGCGATTGAGTTTTGTACATTAACCTTTTACCCTGCAACTTGCTATAATCACTTAAGTTCCAGGAATTTTTTTTGCTGATTCTTTCAGATTTTCTACATAGATGATCATGTCATCCATGATCAAAAATGATTTTATTCCTTTCTTGTCAATCTGTATTCCTTTTATTCCTTCTCTTGTCTTAATGCATTAGCAAGGACTTCCAGTATGGTGTTGAAAAGGAGTGGTGAGAGGGACATCCTTGTCTTGCACCTGAGCTTAGTGGGAAAGCTTCACATTTCTCAACATTATGACATTTGCTATAGGTTTTTCATAGATACTCTTTATCAAGTTGAGAAAGATTCCCTCTATTCCTAGTTTACTGAGAATTATTTTTTTTTTCATCATGAATGAATAATTGATTTGGTCAAGTCGTTATTCTGGATCTATTGATAAGATCATGTGATTTTTGTATTTCGATCTGTTGATGTGATGGATTACATTAATTGATTTTCAAATGTTGAACCAGCATTGTATACTTAGGATAAATCCCACTTGGTTTGGTGTATAATTTTTTATACATTGTTGGATTTGATTTGCTGAAAATTTAATGAGGGTTTTTGTATCTATGTTCATGAACGATATTGTTTATAGTTTTGTTTCGTGTAATGTCTTCATTTAGTTTTGGTATTAGGGTAAAGCTAGTCTCATAGAATGAATTAGGGAGTATTCACTCTGTTTCTGTCTTCTGAAAAAGATTGTAGAGAATCGATATAATTTCTCCCTTAAATGTTTGGTGCAATTCGCCAGTGTTCCCATCTGTGCCCGGTGTTTTCACCAAGAAGGTTCTTAATTAGTGATTAAATATCTTTAATAGATATAGGCCTGTTTAGATTGTCTGTTTCTTTTTTGTCAGTCTTGGTAACTTGTTTTTCCAAGGAATTGATCCATTTCTTCTAGGTTATATAATTAGTGTGCATAGAGTTGTTTAACGTATGGCCTTATTATCCTTCTAATATCCATAGGATCAGTAGTGTTGCCCCCTCTTTCATTTCTGATATTAGTAATGTGTGTCCTCTCTCTTTTTCTTAGTTAGCCAGGCTAGAAACTTATCATCATTTTTATTGATCTTTTCAAAGAACTAGCTTTGGGTTTGTTGATTTTTTTTCTAATGATTTTTTATTTTCAATTTCATTGATTTCTGCTTTAATTTTTATTATTTCTTTTCTTCTACTTATGTTGGATTTATTTGCTCTTCTTTTGCTAGTTTCTTAATGCAGAAACTTAGATTACTGATTTTAGATCTTTCTTCTTTTCAAAGATATACATTCAATGCTAAAAATTTTCCTTTAAGCACTGCATTTGCTACATCTCTCAAGTTTTGATAAGTTGTTTTTATTTTCATTTAGTTTAAAATATTTTAAAATTACACTTGAGATTTATTTTTGACCCATGTTCTATTTAGAAGTGTTTTTTTTTTTTTAAATCTGCATGTATTTTTGGATTTACAGTTATCTTTCTGTCATTGATTTCTAGTTTAATTCCATTGAGGACTGAGAATAGATATTATATAAGTTTTATTCTTTTAAATTTATTGTGGTGTATTTTACAGCCCAGAATATTTCTATTTTGGTAAATGTTCCATGTGAGCTTGAAAAGAATGTGCATTCTGCTATTGTTGGATAAAGTCTGTAGATGCCAATTATGTCCAGTTGATTGATGGTGTTGTTGAGTTAACTATGTCCTTATTGATTTTCTGCCTGCTGAATCTCTCCCTTTCTAAAAGAGGGGTGTTAATTTTTAACTATGATAATGGATTAATCTATTTCTCCTTGTAGTTCTATCAGTTCTTGCCCTATGTAGTTTGACACTCCATTGTTATTATTATGTCTTCTTGGAGAATTGACTCCTGTGTCATTATGTAATGCACTTCTATATACCTGATAACTTGTACTGCTTTGAAGTACTCTGTCTGAAATTAACATAGCTACTCCTGCTTCCTTTTGATTATTGTCGCCTTGGTATATTTTTACCCATACATTTATTTTTAATTTACATGAATCTTTATATTTAAAGTGGAATCCTTTAGACAACATATAGTTGGGTCACGTGTCTGATCCACTCATATTGGCATATTTATGCTAATAGTATTATTCCTTCTCTGTGAAAATAACTTGAAAGATTATTTTTTAAAGATCTGAAGAGTTTTAAATAGAATTAGTTTTTCATACCTTGAAAATTTCATATAATTTTTCTTTGAAAATATGTTTTATTGGTTACAAACTTTTAATAAATTTCTCGTTATTATTTTTTCCTTTCTAATGCTATTTTGTTTTACCATTTTTTATTATTTTTGATTGTTTAAGTTTTTATATTATATTTGTTGTTACATGTTCACTACTTCCTAGAAAAATAATAGTATAATCAGAATTTCCAAGTATTTTAACACAGAGTATGGAAAAGTATGCTCAGAACTTGTTTTGTTTTATTTTGTTTTGTTTTACATATTCTTTTTCTTTTTAACATTGAATACTTAGAGCTTTCTCCCATTTTCTTTCTTGAGGAACACTCGCAAAGAACACATATAATTTGTTTATTGGCTGCCTTATATCCTCTTTTAAAGGGACTATATGCATCTTTGCCAATTTTTACATTTAGTTGTTTGTCTATTTTTTAAATAGATTTAGGTGCTAATTGTCTGTTCTATATACTGGTCCCTTTTTAGATATAGTTTTATAAACATCTTCTAGTTTGTGTCTGAATTTTTTAACAGTGTTTTTGAGGAGCATTAGTTCTTAAATGTAGTGTAATTGTATGTATCGATTTTTTCATTTTTGTTCTATGCTGTGTTAAGACGTCTTTTCCTACTTCAAGTTTATAAAGGTATTTTCCTCCAGTCTTCAAAATACTTTATATTTTTTCCTTCACTTTTAACTATTTACTAGTAAAATATTCACATAAGAGTATTTAAAAGGGTTTATGAACAGTATATATACATTAAGAATCAGTAATAAAGTGACCACACACACTTATACATGCATGTGTGCATACGTGGGTGTGTATATATACATACCACTCAGTTAAAAGAATAGAATTATCTTATCCCATTAACCCTGGTTTTCTCCCCCATTGACCACATCCTCTAGCCTCTATACCATAGGTAACCACTAGCCTGTTAAATAATTAGAAGAAAACAATATTCATTTCTTGATGACTTCCTTCCATCCTTCCCTCAGCATTATGTTTCTATAGGTTATTAATATTGATGAAGGAAGCTGCAGTTCACTTACTTTCACTTCTTTGTGCTACCGTACAAATATGTCGAAACATATTTATCTATTCTACTGTGATAGATATTTCACTATTTCCACCTTCTTGCTTTTAGGAATAAAGTTACTGTTAACAATTCTGTGCATATTTCCTTGTGCATAGATTCAAGCATTACTTACAGAATAATCTAATAATTAAATCACCGGGTCACAGAACATGAAAATTTTCAACGTACTAGAGAATAACAAACTGTTTTCCAAAGTGGTTGCACCAATGAACAACCCAAGCAGCAATGGATGAGTCATCCTCACAGAACCTGGTATAGACTTTTTAATATTTGTCAAGTGGTGGATGTAAAATTGTATCTCAAAGGTATTTTAATTTTTCTTTTCCTCATTATTATGGAGAGAGAATGTATTTTTTATTTATGTAGGCCATTTTTCTCCTCCCTCCGTGAAATTTCAGTACACTACTTTTGTCTACTTTTCTACCAAGTTTTTCTTCCTCTATCTTATTGAATTACAGAGATTCTTTATATGTCCTGGATACTAATATTTTACTTATTACCTATGTGGCAAATACATTATGACAAATAGATGTACTTCATTTTTAACAGTCGAATTTGTAAATTTAAATTTTTTTTGCATTAGATATCTTACTTAAAATAAAAGATTCACATTTAAGTCATAAATGTGTTTACCAAATTGTCTTCTAAAAGTTTTGCAGATTTATCTTTTACATATAGGCCATTAATACATTTAGAATTGCTTTAGTTTATAGAATGACATCAAGATCTATTTTTTCTTTTCCTTTCTCCCTCCCCTCTCTTCCTTTCTCTCTTTTTGACATGGATAATAAATTATCCAAGCATCATTTATTCAAATATTCCTTTTTTTGTCCTTCTATAAGTGTGCATTTAAAAATGGGTCTATTACTAGGCCATCTATTGCATTTATGGATCTATTTCTGTAATAATACTTTAAGACAATTCTCCTTAAGTCTACAAAGCTTTTCCTTACCCTTCACCATTCCTTGAAAATCCAACACTAATGGAAATTTTAGAGTTTTACACATACAGACAGTTTTGTATTGTGATTGGAATTTCATCAATATTGTAGATTCACTTGGAGAGATTTAATATCATTACATTGTATTCCAATCCATGACCTTCATATATTTGTATATTTATTTCAGACTTCTTTAATGTCTTTTGATAGAGTTTCATAGCTTATTTCATAAATGTCTTCTACATTTTTTCTTGTAATTGTTGTCAGATGCTATATTTTTATGTTGTGTATCTTTGTAAATTATATATTTTAACCGTTGTGGATATGCAGAAATTCAACTTAATTTTGTATATTGAATTTTTTTCAACTATCTTGAGAAATTGTCTTGTTCACTCTAATAAATTATCAGTGGAGTTTTTGCTTTTTTAAAGTATGCAATAATGTCACTTGGAAAAATTATAGAATTTTTTTTCCTTCTCAACCCTTTTATCTTTCCTTTTTTCTTTTTCTTTCTTTTCTTTTTCTTTGTCTTTTCTTTCCTTTTTTTTTTTTAACCTATTCCTTTAGCTAATACTTGCATACAATATTGAATATCGTTGGCTACACTGGGCACCCATCTTTTTAAAGAGCATGTTTTTATTTTTTCATAATTAACCTTGCTATTTGCAACAGAGTTTTAAGGATTCTCTATATCAAGTTAAAGAAATCTCTTATTTCTGGTTTGTTAAGAATCCTTGTTAATGGACGTGAACATTTATCAAAGACTTTTCTACATGTGTTGAGGTCATTACGTGATTTTAATCCTTTGATCTATTTTTGAAATTCTATCACTCATATATGGCTCTTGTCATGTGTTGGTATCAATTTTACAGTAGTTTACTAAAATAAATTGAATAATGTTCTCTCCTTTACCATACACTAGAATAATTTTCATAAAATTTGAATTTTGAATTCCTTAAATATTTGGCTAATTAAAGATTTGGGGCCTGGACTTTTCCATTTTGGAAAAAAAAAAAGCCCTGCTCACTCCTTTCCATTAATAGTTCTAGAATTATTTGGGTTCTCTAATCTCTTGAATCAATTTTTAATAATGCATTTTCTAGAATTCTGCACAATTATTATTAATTTAAAATTTTTGACCAAAACATATATGCCATATCGATTTACTAATTTTTACATCATTAAAATCTGTCTGTTTTTATTACTAATATTTTTCACCTGTGCTGTATTTTCTCCATAAGGAATCTGTCTAAGATTAGTCAAATTTGTCGATGTTTTATAAATATCAAACTTTGGGTGCTTTTGGTCTCTGTTCTACATCGTTATGCTTTGCTCTGATCTTTATTATTCTCTTTCTTCTTTCCATAGCTTTATTCTGTTGTTTGTTTTATAACTTTCTGAATTTGATCTTTAGCTCATTACTGTTCACTTTTTCTTCTAGTGCAATG
Source organism: Ceratotherium simum simum (assembly GCF_057802395.1). Taxonomy (NCBI): domain Eukaryota; kingdom Metazoa; phylum Chordata; class Mammalia; order Perissodactyla; family Rhinocerotidae; genus Ceratotherium; species Ceratotherium simum. The sequence goes on along the minus strand of NC_141909.1, from coordinate 25,750,095 downwards.
TAAGTTTTCTCTAAGCACTGCTGTCAGTACATCTGCCATCCAATTTTTTAGGTACTATTTTATTCATTTTCAAGTTATTCTTTTACATTGGCTTCCTGGCTCAAGTCAGAAGGTAAATGCTTACTCCTCTTGCTTACTAGAATTCTTCTGAGGATGAAACAGAAGCTTCTGAAGTGTCAGAAACTATATACTAAAGTCTTTTTCATTACTGTGTTTCATTGATATTGGTATGTTTTGTATATGTACATATGTACTGTGTATACACATATATTTATATACTGTATATTATATATTACCATATGAATGTATACATTTTTTAGCTAAACTCTTTGTTTTTTTTTTCCATGTTGAGACTTGGAGTAGAAAGATTTTGAGATTTGAATTGAAACTGTTATCTCCAACCAAAATTTTGCATTATGGTTTTTAGAATTTATTTATTCTAAATTGTTTAATTTTGTCTTAAATTACCATTTTACCTGCAGGCTACTCCAGGGCAGGAACTATTTTATAAATTTCAATTGTACTCTTCAAATTGCCTAGCACAGTGCAAGATCCAAGAGAAATTTTTGATTGATCTGTTTCCTTTTTCCAAGAACGTGAAAAAAGAGGTTTAGAAAATATTTATACAAAAAAATTGTTATTTATAGATGAAACATTCTAAGTTATTGTCCAAAGTGTGTCCTACTCTGATTTTTTTTAACTGACTGCAGTAAAACATGTACTCTAAGGAACATGGTACAGATGGTTTTTGAGTGTCATTGATTAAGGTCTCTGTGAAGGCTAATTTTGGAAAATTGAAAAAAAAAATCAAGATGTGCCTGTCAGACAATATTTTTAAGCAGACTTTCTCAGCACTAAACATGATCTTGTATTTCAGGCTGTGGGTGATGGATGTGTTTCTATTCCAGATATGTCAGGAGTCAAAGTAATGTTTTATTTCACTTTTATATCCAAGGTATCATTCTACAAATCTTAAACTTGTTTCGGAAAGTTCCAAACCAGTTTCAAGCAGCTATTTAATGAACTGTGAGCAAATCTCTGCAGTAAATTGTTTTCGTATATAGTAAAGGCACTGTGTATATATGTACCTTAAAGCTCAGTTATCAAACATGACTAGTAATGGAACTTGCATCATATAGGCCAATTTTTAATGTGTTGCCATCATAAAAAAATCCCAGTGAAGTTTAAATTTCTTTTTCTACTTGCAAAAATAGCAAGATCAGGTCTAGTGTGGTTTAGCACAATTGACATTAGACTGGGGACCAATATCATTGTGGCAGATTACATTATTGTTCATACGTATTTGCTTTTCCTCTCAGAAGATTATTTTTTCCTGTCCCATTGAGAGCCAGCTTGCCCATGTGATTCTTGTACACCTCCTCATTAGAGGATTATGCAAATCTGTCCACTGGAATTGGGATTGCCTATGTGACTTACCTTTGTCAAATAAATGTGAGCAGAAGTGACATATGACATTTCTAAGAGTAGCTTTAAGAGTCAGACTTGGTTAGGAATGTCTTTTTCCCTCCTCCATACAAAGTAGCAATGTTGAAGATAGAAGCTCCTTTGTCAGCCTGAGTTCTAACATGAAGATGATATGGATCAGGACTGCTGAAATTGATGAACATTTGGTATGAGTGAGAAAAACCTTTATTGTTATAGTCCCACTACAATTCTGAGAATGTGAGTTACTGCTACAAGATCTAGCCTATGCTATTATCTTTAAATCATCATTTCGGTTTTGTAAATTTTTGTTGATTTGATCTCAAGTTGTTTTAACTCTTGCTGTGTCTCAGTCGTTCAAATAGAGCATACTAATGTACTTTTAATGGAAGCTCAAATTTATTTATTCACTCATTTACTTATTCATTCAAAAATATTTTCTACAGTCCTATTACATGAATGACACTGTACTTCTACTGGTAATACATCAATGAGCAAGAAAGGCTATGTCTTTATCTAGCTTATAGCCTTGGAGAATACAGATATTAGGCCTTAACCTCATAATTAATTACAAATATTATGAACGCATTAATTACTACACATTCTGAAAGAATATGTTTTGAAGACTTATTTTAAATCTAAGGAGTAGGAATGAGTTTCTTAAGAAAGCAATATGAACTTATCTTAGTTAAAAAAAATAAGGTAATGAAAATGGCAGAGTAAGTACTTCTAAAAAAACATCATCTCCATAAGAGTAATGAAAACAGTGGCAAATATTGTGAGAATTCATTTTTTCATAAATTGGAGAATTAACCAAAACTTTATAAAAATATGGGGATAATAATAAAGATTTGAATAGAAATAAATGAAATAAAGAATAATAAAACAATAGAGAAAATAACTAAAATCAAAAGTTAATTTTTAAAAAGATAATGTTGAGAAATCAATAGCTAGATTGACTAAGAAAATAAAAGAGGAAATTCATATTACTGAAATCAAGAAAAAGGAGACATTACTACCTGCCTTATAGAAATAAAAAGGATCATAAAGGAATACAATGAATAGTTGCATGACGACAAATTAGGTAATCTAAATGAAATGGACAAAATCCTGGAAAGAGTCAAACTACTGAAAATTATTTAAGAAGTAATGGAAAATCTGAATAAATTATAAGAAGTAAAGAGATAAGTTAGTAATCAGAAACTTTCCCACAAAGACAATCTCAGAACCAGATGGCTTCACTGGTGAATTCTACCAAATAGTTAAAGAAAAATTAACATCAATCTTTCTCAAATTTTTCCCCAAAAGAAGAAGAAAAGAAGGGAAGATTTCCTGTCCCATTCTATGCAGCCAGTATTACTCTGATGCCAGTTTTAGACCAAGATACTACAAGGAAATAAAATTATGGACCAATATACCTTATGGATATAAACACAAAGTTGCTCAACAATGTATTAGCAAACTAAATCCAGCAAAACGTAAGGAGGAATAGATATCATGACCGAAGTGCAATCACCTCAGGAATGCAAGAGTCATTCAAAATACAAAAATCAATCATGTATTACAACATATTAATAGAATAAAAGACAAATCTACAATGTCATTTCAATAAATGCAGAAAAAAAATTTGACAAAATAGACCTCTTCCATGATAAAAATATTCCTCAAACTAGGAATAGAAAAGATTTTCCTCAATCTGGTAAAGGGCATCTAAGAAAACCCATAGTTAAGAGTATACATAACTAGGAAAGACTGAACAATTTCACCCTAAGATTAGGAACAAGACAAGATGTCTGCTGGGGCCATTTCCATTAAACGTTGTGCTAAAGAGTCTCGCGAGTGCAATTAAGCAAGAAAAAGAAGTAAAAGGCATACAGAGTGAAAAGGAAAAAATAAAGCAATCTCTATTTGAAAGAGTGTATGATACTGTGTATAGAAAATTCTGAAGAATCTACGCCCCACCTCCTCAAAAAAACCAATTAAAGCTAATAAATGAGTTGAACAAGGTTGTAGGATGTAAATCAATATACAAAATTAATTGTATTTCTATGCATTACAATGAACAATTATAAAATTAAATTCAGAAAACAAATATATTTACAATAGCATTGAAAAGAATAAAATATTTAGGAATAAATTAACAAAAGAAGTAGAAGTCTAGTACACTAAAAACTACAAAATGTTGAAAGAAATTAAAGGAGGCTTAAAGAAATGGAAAACTATCCTATGTTTATGAATTGGAAGACAAATATTGTTAACATAGCAATGATCCTCAAATTTATCTATAGGTCAAAAAACAAAAAAAACTGTAACAAATGACCAGCTGCCTTTGTTATAGAAACTGACAAACTAATTCTATGGTATCCTTTTTTTTTCCTAGCTTAATTGAGGTATAGTTGAGAAATAAAAATTGTATATATTTATATTGTACAATGTGATTTTTTTAAAGGTGTACAATGTGATGATTTAATATATGTTTACATTGTGAAATGACAAACTAATTTTAAAGTTCATTTGGAAGTGAAAGGGACTAAGAATAACCCAAACAATCTTGTAGAAGAAGAGCAATGTTGGAGGACTCACACTTCTAGACTTTAAAAGTTACTAAAAAAACTGCAGTAATTAAGACTATGTGGTACTGGCATAAAGGAAGATATACAAGCTGATGGTATGGAATTGAGAGTCCAGAAACAAACCCTTACATTTATGCCAATTGATTTTCCACGAGGATGATAAATATATTCAGTGAGGAAAGAATAGTCTATTTACAAATAGTGGGAGGATAACAGGGTCCACATGTTCAGTTGGACACCAAATTCATACCATATACAAATATTAACACAAAATGAATCATAGAAATAAATGTAAGAGCTACAGGTATAAACTATTAGAAGAAAACATAAGAAAATCTTCGTGACTTTGGATTAGGCAATGGTTTCTTAAACATTACACCAAAAGTACAAGTGAAAAAAGGAAAAAGGTAAATTGGACTTTATTAAAATTAAAAACTTTTGGCTTCAAGCGACAATACACAATGGAATACTACTCAGCCATAAGAAACGATGAAATGCAGCCATTTGTGGCAATGTGGATGGACATTGAGGGCATTATGCAAAGTGAAATAAGTCAGAGAGAGAAGGTCAAATACCATATGATCTCACTCATTAAGTAGTAGATAATAACAACAACAAACAAACACACAGAGACAGAGATTGGATTGGTAGTTACCAGAGGGGAAGGGGGAAGGGAGGAGGGCGAAAGGGATAATTAGGCACATGTGTGTGGTGATGGATTGTAATTAATATTTGGGTGGTGAACATGAGAACATGATATAATGCATTCAGAAATAGAAGTATAATGATGTTCACCTGAAATTTATACAATGTTATGAACCAATGTTACTGCAATAAACAAAAAATTAAAAAAAAAAACAAGCAGTACTTGATAATACTGTAATTAGATTTGAGATGCAAGAAAGCTCATTAAAATTAAATAACATAAAAAAAAAAAAGATGAAAAGGCAACCCAGAGAATAGGATAAAATATTTGCAAATCACATATCTGATAAGAGTATAGTATCGAGAAGATATAAAGAACTCATACAACTCAACAATATAGACAAATACACCAATTTAAAAATGAGAAAAGATTTTGAATATACATTTCTCCAAAGACGATATACAAATGGATAATAAGCACATGAAAAGATGCTGAACATCATCAGTCATTATAAAATGCAAATTAAAACCTCAATGAGTGACCACCTCACACCCACTAGAATGAATATATTAAGACAGAAAATAACAAATATTCATGAAGTTGTAGAGAAATTGGAATCCTCATACACTGCTGTTGGGAATATAAAATGGTGAGGCTGCTTTACAAAATGGTTTGGCTGTTACCATATGACCCAGCAATTCCACTCCTAGGCGTGTGCCCAAGAGAACTGAAAACACATGAAAATTTGTGCAAGAATGTTTATATACTATAAAATTCACAGTAGGTAAAAAAGGAAAACATTCCAATGTCCATCAGCTGATAAATAGATAAACAAAATGTAATATATCCATGCAACGGAATACTATTCAGCCATAAAAAGGAATGATGTTCTGATACATGCAACCATATGGATGATCCTTGAAAACACAGTGCTATACGAAAGAAGACAGAAAAAAAATTGTGTAATTCTTTTTATACAAAATATCCAGAATAGGCAAATCTATAGAGATAGAAAGCATAGTAGTAATTTCCAGGAGCTGAAAGAAAGGGAAGGAGAGGAGAGTTACTGTAAATGGGTATGGGTTTTCTTTTGGGCATGATGGGTATATAAATTTCGATAGTGGTGATAGTTGGTGATAGTTGCACAGCTCTGTGAATATACTGAACCACCCTTAACTGTATACTTTAAAAGGGTGAATTTTATGGTATATAAATTTCTTTCCCTCCCTCTCTCTCTTCCTTCCTTCTCCCCCTCCTTCATATATATATATATATACATATATATATATATGTTGAGATATGGACCAAGTGGTTGGATATAGATATCTGGAACTCCCAGGACTACTGCAGTTTGCAGAAAGACATTTGGAAATTATATGTGTATTGATAGTAATTAAGCCTTGGACAAATATGAGTTTAGGATGGAAGAGTGTAGCATAGAAAAAAAAAAATTTCTGGTACTACTTAAAGAACAGATAGAAGAAGAGGAGGTGGCAAGAGAAGTTGAGAATGAGTGAGGAAGAGGAAAGGATATTGTTGCAGAAGACAAGGGGTAGCAGTTTGTCAAGCAGAAGTGAGTAAACATATGTCCAGATGCTCTTGAGAGACTAAGAAAAATGATAACAAATGTGCCTGTTGGATGCTGCCAGAGAGAGGTGACTGGTGTACTTCGTCACCTCAGTGGTGGAAAAATTAGGGCAAAAATTATTTTCTAGTGGGTTAAAGAGTGACTCCTCCTAAATCTACTCTTTGCAAGAAATTTGTGAAAAGGAGAAAAGAAATAAGGCTATAGCCCTAAAAATTATGAAACCTTTTTCCAAACTGAAAAATGCTAACTAAATACAAGTGCAATTTAATTAGCTATGTTCATTGTGTAATCCATTCTCATATGTTCCTTTTATGAGAAATATAGGCTTTAGATTATTATAGACTAAGAACCTTTGCAATTTCATGATAAAGAACTGAAAATACTGTCAATATTTTTTATTTTATGATTTCCTATAATATTTGAAGTAGAATTTCTATTTACTATTTTTACCTATAAAAACACTTAAATATTATATTATACATATAATCAAACCAAAATGAATTAGTGATTATTTAAATTGAAGGAAATTTATGATATGGAGTATTGCCATAGGCATATTTAAACATTTGTAGAAGGAATGAGGGAGGGGAGTATATGAATATTACATTAATTTAATTAAAGTCCCCCACAGTGACATCTTACTTGAACCAATCTGTGCAATTAACAATTCTTGCCCTCACCCCACCAAAAACTCACTCTCTCATTCCATAAGAATCCCAATTTATCCTAAGTGTTAAGCAATCTAATTGTCAGACCTAAGTGTAAATATCTAAGAAACTTTACCTCTGGTGGTTAACCCTTGAGAGGAAGGACTTATTTGTATTTTTAGAAGAAATTTATTACCAAATTAATCTCGAGTTGTGGAATATTTGTTAGATTTTGTGGCTTAAAAATCACCTATGAATCACGCCTCTATCTCACTCCTGCATTATCCATTTTCGTCTTACATTAAGCAGATTAATTTTTATTTTCACCATTTTGTTCAGTTAAAATATAAACAGAATTTCATCAGTAACTACCCTGTGGGTGGCATTGTGACTGTTGCCAGGGTAAACATATAAATATGGAGTAGTTGTCAAAAACTTAAGCTTTGTGAAGGAATCCAGAGATTCTAGGTTGAGTCATCCTATCCTATTACTAGTTGTGTGAAATTGGGCTAGTTACCTAACCTCCCTAAACCTTAATGTTTTCATGTGAATTAAGGTGGTAATAGGAATGTTATGAAATTTAATACGAACAATTCATGTAAAACATGTAAACGTAAAACAGTACTAGGCACACAATAGGCACTAGATAAATCTGATCCATGATGATGGTAATAAGGAAAAACATTTCCTTTAACTAAAGACTTTGTACCCTCTTAAATTATGACAGCATAAACTTCCAATTTTTTTTCTAAACTAGAAGGAGTTTCTATTATTATATGGGGAATCTTCGTTTTTGAGAGATGTCTTCAATTTCACTCGTGTAATTTTTTCAACTTGAGGCTTTTCAATTATCTCTTGTGAGATTTTCTGCAAAATTTAGTATGTAAGGTGACTTTACAAATTTATAAACACTTTTTAAAGTTTATTCCAGACAGATGTCACCTACTAGCAGAAGTATATAAAATTTAGCATCCCGTGTAATGAAAATATCATTAATATTCCTGCCCCATCAAAAGAGTCAAGCTCAGATTTTCCAGTCACATAATTTAGAAGTGTTCTCTATCACATCATATCTTTCAGTCACACCAACCATTCTATTCCTTACAAAGGCATTGTTAATATTATTACAAAATATAAGGACAGCTAACAATATAAATGTAGTCACTGATTACTATGAATATAAGAAATTCCAAAATGTCTTACATGGACATTTTGGCATTGCAAGTCCTGTATTTAATCCATCTGCATATGTATGTGTACAATACCCACTTCGGCAATACTCAGGATCTTTGACAAAATTGTCAATAAAATGTGAAAGAATGTCCTTATTATCTTAAACTACACAGTGCTCTGAAGCCAAAGCGAGGGGATTAGCACCACTGCTCAAAGGCCAATGCCAAAAGAGGCCCTTTCATCTTTTACTGAATTCCCACATGTCAGGGCAAAGGCACAGACAGACTTCAAGAGGCAGAGAATTTCACAACCTTGGACGTACAGTGTATTTCTTAGGTGATTAGAAAGGAAGGCAATAATTTGCTGAGTTCGAAAAGAACACACTATATTGTCAAGACAAGCATTTTTTGTCTCAATGGATCTGGTATTCAGAATCTATTTGGATGCTTTAAAAATATATAGCAGAGGGCCGGCCCCCTTGGCTTAGCGGTTAAGTGCGCGCGCTCCGCTGCTGGCGGCCCGGGTTCAGATCCCGGGTGCACACCGACGCACCGCTTCTCTAGCCATGCTGAGGCCGTGTCCCACATATAGCAACTAGAAGGATGTGCAGCTATGACATACAACTATCTACTGGGGCTTTGGGGGGAAAAATAAATAAATAAATAAATCTTAAAAAAAAAAAATATATAGCAGAAAGTAGAATAAATTTTTCAACTGGATATGGGACTACAATCATCATGTGGACAAATTCCACATCTTGAATATTGTATTAATGGCCTTTATTTTTCACCTAAGTGCTTTGTTTTATATATATATATATACACATTCCTTTTTGGAAGAATTTATATGCAGGAAAATAGTTATGCATGTGTGCTTATGAGCAGCCTGTAACGTTCAAAGGTGCGCCTTATGCTGAACAGTGTCTCCCTCCCATGACTTTGAGTCACTCATGGTTATAACCTGGATTTTTGAATCTCTATGGTGGCTGACCACAGTTTTGGTGAATCAATTTAATTTTATTTGGATCAATTTTACATAAATTTTAACCAAGTACTATATATTTGAAGTGCTGGGAATGAGAAGAGAGAAAGAGGGAGGAGAGGAAAGGAGAAGGGGAGGGCCCGCCCCGTGGCTTAGCGGTGAAGTGCACGTGCTCCGCTGCTGGCAGCCTGGGTTTGGATCCCGGGCGCGCACTGACGCACCACTTCTCCGGCCATGCTGAGGCCGCGTCCCACATACAGCAACTAGAAGGATGTGCAGCTATGATATACAACTATCTACTGGGGCTTTGGGGGAAAAAATAAATAAATAAATAAAATTATAAAAAAATAAAAAGAAAGGAGAAGGGGAGAGCAGAGGGAGAGGGTGAAAGAGGGTGTACATCTAAGCTTAGATATGTGAATCGTTTCAGGTTTTACATCAGAAAGACACAGACAAAGTCAGAAGGATTAAAACAAAGGTTCATATTATTGACTATACGCCCCATGCCGTGCACCACATCTCCGTGATCCATTCATTTTGTAACTGGAAGTCTGTAATAACTTGGTGTGGTGACAGACGGTGGCTGGAATTACAATGGTGATCATTTTGTAATGTACAAAAATATTGAGTCACTATGTTGTACACCTGAAACTAATATAGTATTGTATGTCAACTTTAATTCAATAAAGAAACAAAAAAAAAACAAAAAAATACTTGAGATTACAAAAATAAAAACAACGGTTCATATACTTCAGACATAAAAAGAAATCCAAATTAATACAGCTTAAGGGTAAACTTAAGAGGTTTTCATCTGCCTCTATAGTTTTAATATATGATTCTGAAAATTTATAATCCATAGGGGATGTTGCACAGGAGGTGATTGCGCCAAAAAAAAGGTTGTTTATCTTTGATAGTTGTAGTGTCAAGAGGTGTTGCCAAATGTGCAGCTATCACACACTAAATTAAAATAAGCTAAGAAAATGACTTTACATTCGCTAGAGCTCGATGCCTGAGCATTTGAATTAACTCCCAAGTGAAGTTCACTGTAGTCCGCTCTTTCAAAAATCACATTAGCTGTCTGGTGTCAGTAAACACGGATAAATTATAAAAAAATAGCCAATGCAGGGAAACATAACCTTTAAGATTTTAAAAAGTCAATGGTTTCCCAAAAGTTTTTCTGCTTATTAGATATTGCCTGTATTCTTTCATATTTAAAATGCATTTATTCAACAAATATTAAGTATTTGATATATGCAAGGTACTGTGCTGGATTCTATAGGGAATACAAAGATTTATAAAATGTGTGCCCTACATCAAGAAATTTACAACTGAGTTTGAAAGGAAAAAAAAAAAGACCCAAATAAATATCACACAAAGCAATATATCATTGTAATATAAATGGCACATAGGAAGTTCTCTTGACTTTCTAAGAAATTAGAAATGATCTTTGAGAGAAGCTAGTAGGATCTTGAGATGACTTTACTAGATATATTAAGCCAATGGTAATTACAGGGTGTCTGTTTAAGCAATGATATTGTATGATGAGTGTGCACAGAATGTCTGGCAGGTATGTGAAGGATGAACTGGAGTTGTCAAACGTGTGAAAATGGTTAGCCAGCTGTTTCAATTTGAGAGTTTTGTTTTATCCCATTTTTTAATAAATATTTATTACATTCCTAATGTTTTTCATTCATGAGAAAAGATACAAAAATACTTCTTAAAGATGTTCACAGTTTAGGGTATGTATAGTTGTTCCAGATGCAACCAAAGGTGTTTTTTATTTTTTTATTACCTTGATATTCAGATAAGTTTAAGTATTTATGGGGTGAAACTGTGTAATAGATAAAAAAGTATTTCACTGATAAATTTAAAGAGTTCTTATTTTAATAGAAAATAAAAATAATATAATCCAAATAGAAAAGCTTTGACCTTGAAGGAGGAGATGATTTTGAGCACAAGGCTATGTCTCACAGCCCAGCCCCTTGTGAACTCGTGTCTGAGTAGTCTAGAAGGTTGGGAAGTATTAATAAAACTTGACAGAGACGTGAGAGAATGTCAACCATTTTTGTTAACAGGATGATCTACTCTACCACTGCAGCAACCAACTCTATGGTGGCCCAGCTTTGCAATATCCTCTTAAGAAGACTGGTAAGGTTTAGTATTGCTTAAGCCGGTTGGGATGAGTTGCTGTTACTTTCAATAAAAAGCCTTCTATCTGACACTAGGAATAAAACTTAGTTTCAAGTCACATGGCCATGTGGAATAATGCTAGCATTAACAAAACTTGGAAGATGTGCCAGAGATACCTATCTAGGAATGTGATCATTTCTGTATTATTGGTATTAAACTGAAGATGCGACTATCTCCCTGGCTGAAGCAACATAATAGCAATGATTATTCGCTTATGCATTTAATACGTAGCATTAAGCAGTTAAAAATAAAGCAAACATTAAGTTAAGGAAGAAAAGAATATTAAAAACAAATGAAAAGAAAATAAAAAGAGAGAAAACTTCATGGTTCAGAAGTAAACAGTATTTATAGTCCTAATAAGATAACCACAGAATGTGATTTAACCAAAAATAGGGATATAATATTGGAAGGAAGATGATATGATGATGAGACATATTCCATAGTTATAAGTTAATGTTTAAAATTGATTAAGTGAGTAAAGGCAATATGAATATGTTACTATTTGGAAATGCAAAAATAAAACAAATAAATAAGTGAAAGAGTTTGGAGAGACTTGTTTGTGGGTAGAGTTGGGTGAGGAAGGCATCTGAAGTTTTTTCTTATAAAGGTGCAATTTTTTTTGTGTGTGTGTGAGGAAGATCAGCCCTGAGCTAACATCCATGCTAATCCTCCTCTTTTTGCTGAGGAAAACTGGCCCTGAGCTAACATCTATTGCCAATCCTCCTCCTTTTTTTCCCTTTTTCTCCCCAAAACCCCAGTAGATAGTTGTATGTCATAGTTGCACATCCTTCTAGTTACTGTGTGTGGGACGTGGCCTCAGCATGGCCGGACAAGCGGTGCATCGGTGCGCACCCCGGATTCGAACCCGGGCCACCAGTAGTGGAGCTCGTGCACTTAATCGCTAAGCCACGGGGCCACCCCTAAAGGTGCAATTTTATTTGATTTTTTGAATGATGTTCAAATATTGAAAGATGAAGTTCAGATTTAAGGCACAAATAAAGTGTATGTTTGCTGTCTATTGAGAATGCAGGGTTTTTTACTTTCAATAATAAGCATAAGGAATGTATGAACATCTCTGAATATTTTCTTACTTTAATGAGGTCTTACATTCCCTTTGGCTAGACTTTTGTAAAAAAGAACCTTTTAAATGGATATTTTTTATTAACATACTATTAAACATTTACTATATACAGACTTTATAGTAGATGCTAAGGCTATAGATATAATGGAATATGTTTCCTTAAATTGACAATTTATATTCTTCTGGATGAAATAGATATGTAAATAGTTAGAACTATGTTTTAAGTGTGTTAATAGATGCAACAATACTGCTAAAAGAGGATTGCAAGAAACATACAGGTTCCAGGAGGCAGAAGATGAATCTTCACTCAAAAGAAAAATAATCTAGAACTTTTAGAGAACTGTAAACAGCCTGGAATGACAGGAGGAAAGGGTACCCCCGAAGGACAGTAGAGAGAAATTTGGAGGGATTGTCAGAGGCAACAACATGAAGCCAAGAAGAGTTACTGAAGTATTTTAAATAGAAGGGGGAAATGATTAATTATAGCTTTCCTGTGTGAGCCATAGCTTTCCATACCCTACTTTCATTTCTATTGATGTTATGTGGGACTTCTCTTTAACGATACTCATAAACAATTTGAAGTGATTATATTCTCTGTTTTGGTAATTGCAACTATCTTTATTAATGTCATTTTAGGTACCCCTCTTCACCTTTTTTTTTTTTTTAATTTTTATTTATTCATTTATTTTTTCCCCCAAAGCCCCAGTAGATAGTTGTATGTCAGTTGCACATCCTTCTAGTTGCTGCATGTGGGACGCGGCCTCAGCATGGCCAGAGAAGCGGTGTGTCGGTGCACGCCCGGGATCCGAACCCAGGCTGCCAGCAGCAGAGTGCGCGCACTTAACCGCTAAGCCACGGGGCCGGCCCCCCTCTTCACCTTTTTGAAACTGCATAGAACTGTTCTCTTTCGTGAACATTGCACCTAATTAGCCTTCAAAGTACGTGTTAAACCATCATTGCTTTCAAATGCTTCTAATTTGAATATTTATTTGGAAGTGTTTTACCCATCCCTTACTGAGGGATCACACAGACAGACACACACACATAATTGCTTTATTATTCTTACAGATGTTAATTTTAAAAACTGTGATGAGTCTATTTATAAAATAGGAAAACAAATTGCGATCTCTATTGATTACATCTAAGCATCCCACAGTGTTGAATCTCAATAAGCCATATTAATAGTATGAATATGTGTTATATATTATTCCAACTGATAGATTATCCACAGGCAGACTAAGAGATAATAACATAACTAACCTCAAGTATATAAACACCTTCTTTTCAAAATGTGGAAGGCATTCATTGTTGTCTTTCAAATTGGTCATCTGTGTTTTCTATCACTGGGGTTACTTTAGATTTCCCCTTGAGTTTTATTATTTCTTTAAACCGTACTAGTTGATATTTATAATTCAGTACATAAAGTTGCATTTATACAACCATACTCAAATTGAAATTTTTTTGAAAAAGAGACTCAACTCTGTTCCAGTTTTTGAGTTTCATCTTTGAACACATGAATCAACTCCAAATCAATTCTGCCATATCAAGATAATCAAAATATAGGAAACTTTTGTCCTGATAATTTTTTGGCTAAAACTGATTAAGACTGACAAAGATAATGAAAGAATTACAAGAGGAAAGGAAATAGAGATAATGAATAAGTAATATATGAATATCAAAATGTTTATTCCCAGCCCTTGAATGTAACATTTTAGAATTTACTATGTTCACATATAAAACGAGTCACACTGATATTTTATTGGAAGGTACAGAATATATATCACTATGCCTGTATGAAGAAAATACTTAAAATATTCTGACAAAATATTTGAATATGTCTCCATGTAGATTCCAGCTCAATATTTCTGAAGATTTTGTCTATTGCCATAAAAAAGAGGCACATAATAAACCATTATCATGAGATGGAACTAGCAATATTTTCTGTCCCTAGCATATTACTATATGTTTTCATTTAAAAATAATTATTTATATCCATAGATGGTGAAAGATTGTCCTCCAAGAGGAAATATCCAAATGTTTGTTCCATAAACCCGATGCATATAAATGAATGATGAATGAATGAACGAATGAGATGTAGGGAGACTGCTGCCGATTACACCTCCATAAATTTTGAAATATTTCTGCTAGTTATTGAAATTAGTTGTCAAAGACTAGTTTATAATTTTGTGTACTCGGAAGTTAGTGGAAAAGAATGTTTGACAGGAACAACTGGAAAAACTAAACGAAGGTGCCCTGGCAAACCACAATCCCATTTGTTAGAATCGTCCCAAGTTCTTAATACCATGATGGCTGTCTCACATTAGTGCAGGCTGCAGGAGGAACAGTAAAGTATACAGTACCTCTCAGGGCAAAAATGAGATCAATTGTTCCTAAAAAGGAGGGCCAAGACCCTGCTAATAGCAATCTTCTTCATTCAATTTTGAATTCTACCTTATTATCTATGATAAAATATCAGTACTTTATTGAAGTATAATTTACATCCCATAAGTGCACAAATATAAAGGTACAGCTTTACGAATTTTTATACCTGTATACATTACTAAAATTATCACTCAGATGGAGATATTGGATACTGCTATGACCCCAGATAGTTCCCTCTGCCCCCCACGCAACCACAATTCTGATTTCCAAGAATAATAGCTTTGCCTGTTGTAGAGCCTCCTATAAATAGAAACACTCAATGTATACTCTTTTGTGACTGGCTTCTTTTGCTCTATGTTATGTTTTTGAGAGTCATCTATGTTTTTTGCATGTTTCAGAAAGTGTTCCTTTTCATTGCTGAATAGCATTCCATTTTATGTGATATATCACAATTAGTTTATCGGTTCTTATGTTGATGGATACTTGGGCTGTTTCCAGTTTAAAGCTATTTCCAAAAAGGGTGCTTCGATGTTCTGGAATAAATCTTGTTTTAGAAATAAGCCTACATATATACTTATTTTTTTATTTTTTAGGTGAGGAAGATTGACCCTGAGCTAATACTTGTTGCCAATCTTCCTCTTTTTGCTTGAGGAAGAGTGGCCCTGAGCTAACATCTGTGCCCATCTTCCTCTATTTTGTATGTGGGACACTGCCACAACATGGCTTGATGAGTGGTGTATGTCTGTACCGGGGATCCGAACCTGCGAACCCAGGGCCTCCAAAGTGGACTGTGCTGAACTGAACCACTGCACCACCAGGCCAGCCTTACAGATAAACCTATATTTTTGAAAAATATGCATAATTAAGGCCAAAGTTCTCATTGGGAGAAATCTATTAGAAACAAAGAATCATTTTCAATTCTACTCCATGAGCTGAAGATTTTTGAGTCTAAATCTTAAGGCAGCAACTGACATCAATACTTTCTTTAGCGTGTCTTTATTTTTATTGTTTTTCTGCTTTATTGAGATATAATTGACAAATTAACATTGTGCAAATTTAAGGTGTATAACATAATAATTTGGTATACATATATATTGTGAAATGATTACCACAATAGGGTTAGTTACAATATCCATCACCTCACATAGTTATCATTTTCTGTGTGTGTGTGTGTGTGTGTGTGTGTGTGTATGAGTGTGTGTTTAAGATCTACACTCTTAGCAAATTTTAAATATGCAATACAGTATTATTAATCATAGTCATCATGCTGTGCATTAGATTCCCAGAACTTATTTATCTTATAATTGAAAGTTTGTACCCTTTGACCAACATCTCTCCATGTCCCCCAACTTCCAGCCCCTGGCAACAACCAATCTACTCTCTGTTTCAATGGGTTCAACTTTTTTAGATTCCACTTGATTCCACGTGAAATCACGAGGTATTTTTCTTTCCTATCTAACCTATTTCACTTATTGGCATCAATATTTATAACAATAAGGCCAGGGCACTATTAACATTTATAAGACATAGGTCAAGACAGAGAATGAAATCTCTACCTGTTGAAAGAGTTGACTTTTCCTGAAAAGAAGGTGGAGTATCAGGCAGAGAGGGCTTATGATAGGTGGGCTCGGGACTCTGGTGTAAAGCTGAGTGCAGCAGAGCCAGGTCTGGGTGGGTAGGAGTGCTCACATGGAAACTTGCGTGTGGAGCCCTCAGGACTGAAGTGTCTCACACATATGTGAAGACTATGCAAGGGAAGTCCTTGAAAAGTGGAATATCTACTTCTATGTCTTCTAGATTGAAATTTCTACTTGAGGCCACACTATTATTAATGTACTAGGGACAAGGTGGCAAGAGGAACAAGCTGTGTTCTGCCATATCTTCTTCAAGGAGTCCTCTCTTTATGTGGACAATAATTTGTTTTTTATCTTGATTATTGTTGGCAACTGGAAGATGTAAAACCTAGAAAGCCATGGGAAGAACCTGCCAGAGAAATAGTAAGGCCAAACCATGTGATTGCTCTGCAGGTTAGAAAAGCTCTATAACTGTGAAAGTGGAAAGAGGGGCAGAAAGCAGGGTCACTGGGGTTTCATAAAGAAAAATGGTGGAAAATTCTATTGTCATCTTATAATTTTGAGAACCAGGAATGAAAAGCAAGATTAGACTGTGGGAGAGACTAGTGAGTTCATTTTGAGTCTCTGTCACCATTGTGGTAAAACAATGTTTAGACACATATGGATGGGAAACCAAACACACGGCTATGAAAAACTGAAAGATTCTGGACACCAAGACATTTTTTCTGGCCTAGACTATGTTCCCAGCATTAGAGAGCGCTTTCAAAATTCATGAAGTAATGCTCATTTTGGGGGTCTGGTAATACTCCAATACTGTAAACAAAAGATCTAGGAAGGTAGGATACCCATTTTGTAAATAGAACACATTTTGAGAATAATGTCTCAAAGGTATGGTTTTCAAGCCTGTAGAAAAGTATAACCAGTGAACGCTCTAGCTCCCTAATTTTTGCTGAATGAGTGAATTGAGTCTGTAAAACTAGAGTATCCAGACCTCCAGGTTAAAGTTAATACTATTTTCATAGTGACATCTAGGAAAATGGCAGAAAACCAAGAATTACACATCACATTATTTTAGGATGTATTAGTATTTTAGCAAGTACTTTTTATAAGAAATAATTTTTAAAAAAGTAATTAATCCTAGTATCAACTCAGGCACAAAGAGGTAAGAAAATTGCCCAAATACCCAAAGCTAGTAAGTGGAGGGGTCTGAATTGAACCCCTGTCTTTTGCTTCAGATGTCTATTTTGTCTCCACTTATCCAAATAAATGAGTGTTCTGAACATTGTCACTCCTGATCTGGAACAGAATTTTCTCAAGGGAGAGAAAATGTTGGCTCTTGAATGTCTCCAGCTGCTTAATAGGAACCTAGATGAGTTTCATCAAATGAATTGTTTCCAGAGTAAGGTGTCAGTTTCCAGAGAATCTTAGGAATTATCCCTGAAGCTTTCTCAAGAGGCACTAAATGTAGACTATCGTGGGAACATTTAAAGATAGATTAACTACACATTTTCTAGTTTTTCAGAGATGGTGTTTGAATTATGGGGGGGTTAATCTCATAAAAAAAAAGACTTTTATTTCTAAAATTTTAAGGCAAATGCTAGCTGGATAATGTAATTTATATTTTGGGATATATTTTGCTACAGAAAGAATATAAACAGATAAAAACAGAAATTAAATACATATAAATTATAACACGTAAATAAATGTCATTTGAATAGTAGGTGAAATACATTTTTTTCATGACCTTTCTGGAACAGCTTAAATATGATTGACTTTATGGGATCATTCTCTTCTGAAGGCAAGGATCAGAGGTGCTCAGATCTAGATGTGTATCCTTTCACTTTAGGGACTCATCAGGTTAAATTCCTAAGTATAATATTTACAGTGGTGCAAAGGCTCATGAGCTCATAATCCTCTTTTTGTGGCCAAGGAAAAATAATCTTATTCTAATATAAAGCTAGCCTTACTTGAGTATTTATCTATTATGAATGAAAGGATGGATTAAAGAAAAATAATTCATCAAGAGGGGGAAGCAAGTTGTGTGTCCTTTTGCAATTTTTCTCCTAGGGCTTCACATATATAATCTCTCTCCAGGAAGCAATGACACACAAGAGGTTGATTTGTACTCTATGAGCTTGTCTTCATAGCATTTCATAACAGATAATGCTTAAAGTGTAGAGGAGACATGTGAAAAGGCTTTCTTAAGCCCTTATCTTTTTTATTTTTTCCCATTTTAAAGTGTAAGTATGCTACATTAACTCACAAGAGTGCTTTTTCCATTTCCTTCTAACTATATAGAGACACCTTATTTTTCAATTAGAATGGTGTGTTTATCTTCTTTTTAAGTTCTATTTACTCTTATCTAAAACATTACCTTGCTTAAGCTACATTGCTCCTGCTTGATTAAATTTTCAGTTAGTCCTGATGTGCTGTGATGTAGGAGACAATTGTAAGGAGAACTTTGCTGGAAAGTACGTAATTAATTAGGCCATTGACGGCATACTTTATCTCTAAAAGGCAACCTTATGCCAAGCACCATTCCTGAAATCATGAAAACATTGGCTGTTTGCTAAAATAGAAACGTTACAGAGGGGACAGGAGGTGTAGGAGTATCATCCATGCTGTAAAAGCAATTTATCTCCATCATGAGCCTCAAAAAAGATTTGCATCTGCTTCATATGTTCAGAAAATTTATGTAAAAATTATTTAAAGGAACTACAGGTGCAGTGCTATAAACTTGAAATAGACAAATAAATATGTTAACTAATTCTTGATGGTAAGAGAAGTGGTCAGATAGACAACTCAGTAAAATTCAGCTGTTGAATACCTGAGGCTACATGAGTGACTTTTACACAGGGACAACTTTATGGAGTTTCTAATTCAGAGGGGAATATATTATTATATAAGTAATCATAACATAATATGACAAGTTCGATATTAACACTAGTGATAAAGCAGCAAAGACGTAGGTATTAATATTGCCTGTTAGGGAGGAGGAAGGCTTGGAGAGCTCATGAAGTTGGAGAAGGATCTTGAATTTGAGTAAGATTTTATTTATTTATTTATTTATTTATTTAATTTATTTATGAGGAAGATCAGCCCTGAGCTTACATCCATGTCAAGCCTCCTCATTTTGCTATGCTTTGGTTCACGCCCAGGACCGAACCCGGGTTGCCAGCAGCAGAGTGTGTGCACTTGACACTTAACCGCTATGCCACGGGGGCCAGCCCCAGTGTGTAAGATTTTAAAAGGTAAGCAATGGGGAGGGCAGTCAAGGCGACATCATTATCATGAATAATGGCGCAGAAACACAAGGGAGTAGATGTTTTTAGGAAACACTGAGAGGTCTGTTGCTGTTAAAACAAGAAAAGATTTGGTTGTGAAGGGGAGAAGTAGGTCAAGGCCAAATCGTGAAGGGCCTTACAGAAAATGTTAAGATGTCTGTATAGTTAAGCTAGTAAACCTTTCTATACAGAAAAAAAATACTGTGCTAAGTGCGGAATGTAACACTAGAATCCAAAGTTAGAAGTCCTTTATTTCCTTGTAATAGCAGTGTCAGTTCCAGCTCACTTCCAGATTTAAAGCTCAGAAATACTTATTTTCCTAGGTCTTTATTTACACCCCACAGTCTCAGAGACCTGTGTTAAAGGCACTTTTCTTCAGAAATGGCTCAACTGAGGGACATTTTGAGCCCAAATACATAAATATATACTTCTTTCTTTTTTGTTTTAACAGCAGCAGGATTTTTTAAACCCAAACTCATATTTTCTTAAATCTGCCAAAAACAGGTGTTTTTAAACAAACTGTAGGGAAAAGCTACTGCTGATGAGAAGGGGAAATTGCTCACTCACATACATTTTGTCATTACCAACTTTTCAAAGCACGCTGGTGAGTGACTGTTATACATATGGTCCAGTTCCAGAAGATACCTGACACACACATTTTATTTTCAATTATAACTGAAAATAGGTTGGCTGTGACTGTTCAGGGTCGTTAATTACCTCTCTCAGTGCAGTGATCTGTCCAAGATATTGGAGTATTTTGCCTATTCTTTTAATTTTTTATTTCTTATCTTTTGTCTTTGGGATAGGCAAAGCACAGCTGCTAAGCGCACCAGCCTCAGAAACAAATTGGGTTGTGAGATTAAACACCAGGAGACAGTTTGGGTTTTTCAAATTTGCATGGCTACTGTAAACAGCCCCAAGATCTCATCAGTGAAATTTGGAGGGGACCTAGGGGGTGGGCTTTCTTCTCCCTGCTGGGAAAAGCAATGGTTAGTCTTTGAGGAAACAAAACAAAACAAGACGTTGAATCAGAAAAACATAGCATGAGCAAAAGTGACATCTTTATGACACTCTTTATGCATTCTTTGATGCATGAATATTGAGAAATATTAGCTTTACCTGTACAATAATCACCTTATTAGGTCACAACCCCTATGATTATAATAAGCATTTTTTCAATTTTCAAAATTGGAAAAATATTCTGTTCTTATCTAATTTAAAGATTATATTTATATTTAATTTTTATTTATATTAAATTTATATTGTGTTGATGTAACTTTTTATCTTTTTCAATAGATGTTCTTTTATGGTAGAAACAACAGGAATGATCTAGCTTTCTATTCTCTGACATTAAAGAGACACCGAGTTCTTGCCATCTGCTTTTATAATACAGTTTACATCCACTCCTTCTTTTCTATTTTTGCATTTACAACCTGCAATATGATATGTGTGATCTTACATCTTTGTTTTTGCAGTAGTGGTAACACCAACCTCCCTGCCTGGGGATCCCTCTACTCTAATTCTTTCTGCATGCTCTAACAATGTTAATCTTTGTAATCAATAAAAGCAGAGGCTTGGAGACTTCTGCAGGGCCATGGCCCTGTCCCCAAGATAGTGACTGAAACAAAAGAAGTGTTTGCTCTTTCATTATTTTTGAATGAAGGGTTAGATGTCACGATCCCAATTAAAATCATATTGAGTAAAATTTGAAATGGTATCCATTGTTCCCAAATTCTCATTTCAATCTAATTGAAAGAATCTCATAGGTAATTTAAACCAATACGCTCATTTGAATATGAGCAAAGAGAAGTCCAGAGAAATTATGTACATTTATGTTTAATCATTAATCTTACACGAAGTCCCAGGTACTGTTCAATGCCCTGCTAATACAAAGAAAAATATAACTCCAACCTCATGATGCTGAGTGATTAATAATGTGTGAGAAAGTGCTGTAAATATATAGGCTAGGTTAAAGGTTCTCCAAGCGTGGTCACCAGAGCAGCAGCATGTACTAGGATCTTGTTAGAAATCCACATTATAAGACCCTCTCTCCAGCACCACTGAATCAGCAAGTCTTGAGGGGAAGGAGGCCAGCAATCTGTATTTTAGTAAGTCTTGTGGGTGATTCTGACGCACATTAAAGTTGGTGAAATTCTGGGCTAACAACAATATGTAAATGTTGTTTTAGTTCACTTACTAACATAAATGTTATGGTTAACAGGAACAACATTAATCTGTTGCTGCCAGGAAGAATATTAAAAAATGTGACATGGTCTTAGACCCAATCTGGATATGTTCATCCCCCAATGATAAAATCAAAAGCTAGAAGTTATTATTTTACAAAGAAAAGTAAATATAATAGTATTGCCACCACCCAGCTTCCAGAATTATCATATCAAGAGAAAATTAGTTTCATCTATACCCCCAATCATCTCTCCCTGCACTATCAATTAAATTATTATTATTTTTTTGCTAAGGAAGATTTCCCTTGAGCTAACATCTGTTGCCAATCTTCCTCTAGTTGTTGTGTGTGAGCTGCCACCACAGCATGGCCACTGATAGACGAGAGTGGTGTAGGTCCACACCCAGGAACTGCACCCAGGCCGCTGAAACAGAGAGCGCCAAACTTAACCACTAGGCCACCAGGGCTGGCCGTTATCTATTGAATTATTTTGAAGCAAATCATGTAAAGAGTTAAAGGGTATACCATTATTTTAAAACAGATAGCTAGAACAAAATAACTATCTATAGAATCTAAGTTTTTAATATTAATATATATTTCTTTCCTAAGTGGCTGGGGAAAATATTTGCACTCTGTTCTGGTCTTATCCACATTTCTTCCATCTTATTTTTTTCATTTTGCTGATTTATTTCTGTGTTTCTCAGTGAAACCATGTCCCAGACATTCTAAACTGGGATGATTCTGTCCTGGCTTCTGCTTTTGTTCTAACCAGCAGTCACTTTAGGTGGGTAGCATATACTGATGGTATTGCTAAGGACACTTATTTTCTCCAAGATTCTCTTCACAATTTTTATAAATATTTACTTATATTTCTTCTTCATGATCATTGTATTAGCATTTTTTATGTGCCAGGCACTGTTTTAAGTTCTCACGATATATTAACCTAGTTATTTCTCACAATAACTCTTTGAAGTAGGTATTATTGTTGTCCCCCACCCTTATTTTTTTTCCAGAGAAAGATGTTGAAGTACATTGAAGTTATGTGATTTACCAGTGACCTCATGGTAGCAGAGCTGGGATTCTGACCCAGTTTAGCTCCAGAATCTGAGACTGTGGTACTAACCATTGTACAATGTTCTCATCACCATTTTTTTCTTTTAATTTCGTTCAGGAGGCCGTTTGATTTCTGGCCCTATGACTTGAGCTTCATTGTTACTTATTGTGGGCTTGATCATTCTCAACTAATATTGTCCATTGCTTGCAGATAGTCTTATGTTAACGAGTACATTAAGTGGTTGTGCTAAGGATCGGGTGCAGTGAACCCTGCCAGGGAAAACGTTATTGATGAGGTGGCTTTTGAACTGGCTCTTAAAGGACTTGTATGAGATTTCAAGGCAAAGTTGTGAAGACAAAGTGTATTAGTAGTTGGACAGAGCACAGGCACAATCACAGGGTCATACAATACCCTGGCACATGCCGGGAGCGGTGGGAACTTCAGCACAAACTTTTAGTGACTGAGGGCAGCAGTGGGAATGAGACCTGGAGTAACTTACTCCAAGGTACAGAGTTAGATCTCATCAAGTGGTACTTACATTTTACTCAACTTCTATTTCTCTTGTTTTTAGTCTCTCTACAGACAGGAACATCGCCCCCACCATCTTGTCTAGGGAAGTAGTGCAGGAAAGATTAAGACTATTAGGCTCAAAAATAAGATAGATTTGAGTGTGTAATTCTTATTTTTGTCACTTAGAATCTATGTGACTTTGAGTTATTCTTAACATTCCTTTGCATCGTGAGGAAATTAATATCACCTAAGATTAATAAAGACCAATGCTTTCAATTCTAGGTGACTGAAACACAACTGTCACTGTGCTGGGCAAGCAAAGAGAACAAATCCAAGGAAGTAAATAGGACGACATATTTGATGAAATTTTTTAACGCTTGTTTTTTACTTAACATCACTTGATGTTATTGTTTTAGCCTATTGTTGGTAAAATAACTTATTGCAAAATTAAAAAAAAAAAACATTTTTCAGTGACATGTAAATAGGTTCAGCTCATATAATAAATGACAAAAACACTAGAGTAAAAGGATTCATGTTGCTTTGTAGGCTCTATAAGGCAGTTCTGTTCTGCTTCTGTTTTCTACACACACTTCACATACATTTAACATGAACTTCCCATTTTTCATACTGACTGACCTCCTCAAATGGCAACTTGCATCTCAAAGTCTTCAGCACAAGCCATGCCACAATTGACTGGCACACTAAGTGGCCAGCAAGCAATTGTAGCCCTAGAAACTCCTGGTCAAAGGACATTTTTAAAGCAAGCACCCACCTTCTGTCCTTAAAGGAAAGTGTTAATAGCATTGCTTCAGAGGACTGAAGAAGGAGAAACAGATTTGAGCAGGTGTGTATCAAATGTGTATCCCGCACTATGAGATGACACCATAGCAGGAACTAGAGCTATCCAGCCCACTTCAGCTAATTATAAAGAATTTCTTAATATAATACTTCACACTTACCAGGTACAATCTTATATTTTGTGCTTTTATTGAATTTTAAATTTTATTATCTTTTATTTTTTCTTAACTGGGTAAAATTTCCTTGAAGGTTTGATATGGCTTATTTCTTTTTTCATCTTATATGCTATATATGATTTATTAGCTAATGAAACAATGAGTTAAGACAGTTCTTTCTATTGATTTAAAATGTTGATTTAGAATAGCTGAATTATTTATCTAAGAGCATATAGGGTTCCCCTAAGGTATTATATTTATCTGTAATAAATGCTGGATTGTGGCATAATAACTAATCTAAAAAAGGTGACACATATTACCATTAATATTTTAATGCTCTTTATAATGATAAACTTATCAAATTCAACTTAAAATTAAATCAAATGTTTCTTACCTATAAAACTCTCCTGCTTTCTTTTTGGTACATAATTTTATAACTACATGTCGTAGCAATATATGATATATTATGAAGAGAGGTGCAAAATATGTCTTCAAGCAGTAGCTTACTTTGGAAGAAGTTAAACTATACACTTAAAATCTGTGCATAAGAAGGCAACTGAAAATAGTTTTCTGAGAGCATAGTCTTCAAATGGTAATATTTAAAAATAATTATGTAAGCATAATTATGTTTCTTCAAAATTAAACGTGATGTCCTTAATTTGCTTCTATTCTATTTTTAAAATTCACTTTTTTGAGTTCAACAATGTTTGTGCTTATTGCTACATTTAAGTATAAAAAATAAGATGAATGAGTCAATATGCTTTTATCTGAGAGCATAATTAGAAAAGTTCATTGCCATGCGTATTTACAAGGTAAGAAAATTTATAATTTTATTTATTTCTTTCTTTTTCCCCAAAGCTCCAATAGATAGTTGTATGTCGTAGTTGCACATCCTTCTAGTTGCTGTATGTGGGACTCGGCCTCCGCATGGCCCGAGAAGCGGTGCGTCGGTGCGCGCCCGGGATCCGAACCCTGGCCGTCAGCAGCGGAGCACGCGCACTTAACCGCTAAGCCACGGGGCCGGCCCCAAGGTAAGAAAATTTAAACAAGAACAATATGTTAAAATATAATTTAAGAGTTAAAACACATACACTTGTGTTTGTGTGCATTACTATGAAATGAATATTTTAAAAAAGTGTGACTTGGACTATAATTTTTGCAGATTAATTTGCTAAATTTGTTCTTACATCCTTAATATTAAAAAAGATATTGCTATTTTTTATTGATAATTATACTTTCAGTTATGAAACCAATGTTTACTAAATTTGGATAATAGACTTAGCCCAATCTGCCATTATTGTATTTATTTCCCATTAAGGGATACACTTGTGATTATCATCCTAAAAATTAAATATACCTCTACTTGATGATTCTAGAAAGCCTTAAAAGTATAAATCAGTCATAATATTTTCATCAAGGCATTGATTAACTGAATTCTAATAATAAGGCATACTTTTTACCTCTCTAGCATTTATAAATGTGAGGATGCCAATTTAAGCTAACCTCTGCTGAAACTCCAATCTACACTTTAATTTCTACTCTTTAAATAATTGCCAGGTTGTTGTTTTAATTGGTTTTGATTTTTCTGTAAGAGGCTATTAATAGAACCCATGGACTTGAGGAAGCTTTGAGGCAAAAATCTGACTGCTTAAAACCATAGATATAATAAAATATCTCTTTGTTCTTAGGTGAAATGATATTTACAAACTCCAAAAAAGCAAAAAATTTCCTCTATGATTATTACTAAATACTCAACTAATCACAAAATTCTGTTCATCAAGGTCAAGGTCTTTATTTTACAGTGAAGAATTCATCAAATTCCCAAAAACCTGCCTTTACTTGGTTGCAGTGTGGGAGCCTTGTCTCCTACACACTGTATAGGTCAGTTTACACAGTACGACCTACTGTGTCATAACAAAATAGTCTTAAATCAATTTAATAAAAACAATAATACCAACTTTATTTTCCAAAATTTTTATTATCTAAGTTTGAAGTGCTACTTTTGCATAATTTATCATTTTGGAAATCACCTAAGAGTTTCATTCAAAATCTACTTCACCAGCCCAAAATGAAAGCAATACTATGCCCAAAATCGCATAGTATTTTCCTTCTATGTATTTTTCAATATGAAAGCTTAAGGAACTGAGCCTAAAGGAGTTCTTGTTAGAATAGATACAATATCTTTTAGTTAGAATTAGAAAACTATCTCTGTCTACATAGTGAGAAAAATATTGCTTTCGAGATTACTTAGTTGTACACAATTTTCTCTGACACTATATACTAATGTACAGACCACACATCAAATAAATTTTCATTATTAGAATATAGTAAACTGAGAGGCAGGAATTTATGTTATATAAAGAAAGTAGACATCAGAATAATAGGAAGATCTTTTCCACTAAGAGGATTTGAGATATGTAACCAAGAATAATTAATACAGTGAGTATAAAATAATTTAGGAATGTGTTAATAATAGCCAGGATCTCAGTGTTTCTGATTTTGCCCAGTAGGTTGAAACACTGGACTAGATAAAGTCCTATTTCCTTCCTACTCAAGTCCTTTCATTTCCAATACTACTGAAGTTCAGTTATCAAAAAGAACACTTACTTTTTCCTGATTGGCACATCAGAACAACTAGCAGCTGACATAGTAGGGCTGGTTATCCATTTAAAAAGTTTGCCCCCAGCTGGTTCTTTGCAATTTAATCAGAAAGGTAGGGGAGCAATTAGAAAATAGTTTCTCCAACACCAGAGAGAGATCCTGGAGCCAGCTGTGCTGTCAAAAAACATTTCCCATGCATGGCAATTAAAAAACAATTGGAAGCCTATTTCCAGTAAGTCACAGAAGAGACGTTTTCAAGAAGGTGGGCAGGATGTAGCTTAACTGTGGCACAGGGAGCTACAGCTGCGGGATGTAGAAACAAAAGGGGAAAAAATCAAGATCAGAATGAAACTCAAAACTCAGAAAACGTTTCGACAAATATAAAAGAGGAATTGATCTCTGTTATTGACAAAAACTATATCTACGTTATCTCCAAGTAACAATACTCACAAATTACCTGTTTTCATTTTTCCACTGTTATATTCATGTTGAGAAAACACTCTTACGTTATTTTATTTATTTCTCATTCAAGCACACCCCCGCCTTCCACCCCTCACTTCTCAATCCACTTGAAATGTTTTAACTCTTTCTGCAGAGTGGGCTAGAGTGATTGATGTGGAAATAAAAGTGAATCCTGATGCTTCAAATGTTGTTAGCGAGTGTTTAAATCTCTATATGCTACATATACATGAGGTACATATATTGATGATATGAAATCAGACTAATTTTGTGAGGTACCTCTCTGAATTAGTAGAAAGTCCACAGTATAGGGACATTTTAAAAGAGGCTAATTTTGTTAACTTCAAATATTGAATCCTTAGTAGAAACACTAAGGAGATGACCCATCTTTTGGTGATGGATGGTGTTGCTGAAACAAAAGAACTTCACAATTTAAGTGGTGTAAAACAACAGGCATTTATTTTTCACTCCTGTAACAGTCCAATATAGTGTTCCTGGTTGGAAGGTAGCTTTGTGCAACGGGCTGATTTAGGGTGTCAAAATTGACTTTAGTGGAGCATTTTAAATGGAGTCAGAGCTGCCTTTCCAGAGAAACTGCTTTGCTGTCTTGAACCTTGGACTGGGCCAAAATGGCAATTGTTTTACAAGCAATTGTTTGAGAAGTCAGCAGGAGAATGCGCATCCTGATCACAAAGATTGAGGATTGTGGACTTTCTGTAGAGAGAATGAATAGTCAGTCAATCAATGTTTAGCCAAGACTAGCTCTCTGTCTCCAACTCTAATTAAAATTCATTGTAATACCTTCTTTGGAGAAATGTCTGTTCAGGTCTTTTGCCCATTTTTTAACTGGGTTGTTAGTTTTTTTGTTGTTGAGATGCATGAGTTCTTTATATATTTTGGAGATTAAGCCCTTATCAGATATATGGTTTGTAAATATCTTCTTCCAATTATTAGGTTGTCTTTTAGTTTTGTTGATGGTTTCCTTTGCTGTGCAGAAGTTTTTTAGTTTGATGTAGTCCCATTTGTTTATTTTTTCTCTTGCCTGGTCAGACATGGTGCTTGAAAATATGTTGCTAAGACCGATGTCGAAGAGTGTACTGCCTGTGTTTTCTTCTAGATACAACCTCCCTTCTTTGCCTTTAAAAGTCCCTGACTTTTACTCACTAGCAGGACACTATTTGGGTTTCTATCTGAATGTGTACTCCTTGAATTGCAATTCTTGAGACCCCAAATACACTTGTTGCTTCTCTTGTAGTTTATGCCTCTCATTTGTTGACAAAGGTTACAGGTTCTTTCATTTTAGGGTTTGCTATCTCAGGATTTGGGAGTCCTGTAACTGGAGAAAGCAGCAAAAATGAAGATACACACACTTTATAGCAGCAGAAGTGCCACCATCATTGCTACTTATATGCTGTTGGTGAAACTAGTCACATGGTCCCAGCTGGAGCCCAGGTAGAGTGGTGTTGCTGAGAGATGTTGTCCCTGGCTGGGCACCCACCCCCAGACAGAATTCCACACTATGGAAGGGAGAGCACAAATTTTATTGGACCACTAGTCACCAAAACTTTGCTCTTGACAGTTCTTCCTGCCACAGATATGTATAACAAAGGGATTGAATAGAAAATAGGTAATCATAAATGCCTGGGGGTGTGAGGCTGTAAGCAATGTGTGTTCTATAAGAACTAATCACAGTATTGGGGTTTTTTGAGGAAGATTCCCTCTGAGCTAATATCTATTGCCAATCTTCCTCTTTTTTTTGGCTTGAGGAAGATTCACCCTGAGCTAACATCTGTGCCAATCTTCCTCTATTTTGTATGTGAGTCACCACCACAGCATGGCTTGACAAGTGGTATAAATCCGCTCCTGGGATCTGAACCACCGAACCCGGGCCACCAAAGCATAGTGCGACAGACTCACTCACTATGCCATGGGGCCAGCCCCAAGAACTACTCACAGTTTTAAGATCATTTTATAATAAATTATGTGATAAAGGAAAAAAAGTTAACACATTTTTATTTTCAAAATTTCTTTGACACAATCCAAGAAAATAAAGTAACAATAAGTTTTAATTTATTATTAATTAGAAGCAAATAAGATGATGAGTTAGAAAGTACACTGGCTCATAAGATTCAGACTCTAGTGCCAATTTTGCAAATCAAACTAAATTTATCATCTTGGACAAGTCACCACCTATTTTTTATTCTACCATCTAAATCTACCATACACTGGAGGGTTAAATTAGTTTATATGTAAATATCCATACAATTTTAAACTTCTGAGAGTTTCTATTTTGTAATTTAGGAGAATGATTTATCATCGATATAAAAGTTTAACTCAATAGTTATTGTCTTTTACTAGAAAAGACCCTGGGAGATTCATACATATTAATCAAAACTGAGATTTATTATGTGATTATGTGCCAGCCGTTGTTTCAAATACTTTGTTTTTATTTATTTACACTTCTCAATAGCCCTAACATGCAAGTATTGTTATCTTCATTTTACACATGCATACATTTATGATATATGTATATTTGAATATACATATGTATATATGTATCTGATCTATGATGGGAGTTTAAAGGTATTGCATCCTATTCCCTGAAGACATAATCTAAAATTGCAACTATGTTCTAATAAATCAAGATAATCTTGGCCATCGTGTGAAAATCTTTGGAAGCAAAAATCATACAACATTTTGCCATGTATAAAATCACAGTGACAGTGAACACATAATACTTAGTTTAGTATGAACCATTACATCAAATTATTTTATGTAGGGTAGGTAGTTAGCAAAAATCTCAGGAAAAACACACTAAATGATTAAAAGTGAAGAAGTGACAAGTACATACAAACTGTGCTTTAAAAATCAGCATTCAGATCTGGAAAGATGAAAGCAATGTGATATGACTTGAATCTCTAGAATTATGGAGATATTAGTTGGGTAAACGAGTATATCCTCATCCAATCCTAATTCTAGAGATAGAATGTAACGTAGGTCAAATTTGCTTTCCTATAAGTTCTAAAAAACTAAAATTATTTTACTCATAAATATAACGATAAAACCTTTCAGGAAGATATAATAAAGTCCTTTACAAAATTCTGCTGATACTTTTTGGTATCTTTGTCCCGAAGTAGTCTATTTCTGGAAAAATAGAAAATTCTCAGACATTGTGTGGTTTATATATGCTAAACATTAAATAGCAGAGACATTTTCTTATTAATTGTATCCCTAAGATACTTTCGTTACCTCCAATCTCATCTACAAAATGTCAGCTGCTGGTTACTTAATGCCTAGGAATATCTTCTCCTGCTTTTCCTGTCCCCTGAAGCACTTTGCTCTATTTTCTGTTCACCTTGTCTCCTTTTTCTTTGTTACACATGAACTGGGTTTTACTTCACATTTTTTCTGTAGTGTGGTAATGGAATGCTTAAATTTGCCTATTTTTTTTTTTTTTAAACAAGAGAACAGTAATTTCCCAATTGGCATATAAGTTGAAAACAGAAATACAATTAAGATGTCATATTTCCTGTTAAACTTATTCCTTTCTCCTCAGCACAGAGTTTTCATTCATTTAATCATTTAATCCAAACTGTGATGTAGACTTTGCCCATATTGTTAAGAACTAGAATCACAAAAATTACTCAAGAAGGAAATAATCAGAAAAGGTAGCAGTGCAGTGACATAGAAGGCAAAGAAAGATAAGTTCAAGTAATCTAAAAAATAGGATGAGAACTAATAGTAGGATCCAGTGATTAGATGCATGTAATGACTTTCATAAGAAGAATTTGAGGAAAATAATGAATGAGAAAAAATGGAATCAACAGGGCAATATATGAGATGTTAGAATAGGGATGCATTTGAATGCACATATGATTTTGTAGAGGAGGAAAAATAATTTTCTCTCTACCCTTCTGAGATCTAGGCTAAGACCTATGTAATAAAAGATGGATTAACAAGGGAAAAACAAACAGAAGTTTATTAACATGTGTACCTTATGGTCTCATGGGAGATACCCAGGGAAGAATGAGTAGCTCTCTGAGGTGGCTTAAAAACCATCTTCAGCTGAAGAATAAGAGAAAAGTGGGTAGGTGAAGGCCATTTACGACGAAGTTACCAGAAAAAGTATGGCACTAAAGGATAATGTTTGTTATGTAGATTTAAGTCAGTGCCTTCTCCTTTGATAAGATTCTCTTGTGATTTACAGTTATCCTTCTCTTCATGGTACAGAGAGGAAGATATGCTTACAAATGGAGATTTCTTTTATAAATGTAAATATTTCTTACACAAGGGCAACTTCTATTTTGTTTTCAGAGCTTCTCCTATGTCTGCTGTGTCTCAAAAAATCAGCTCAAAATAATCCTTATGCCAAAGAAGCATATTTTGGGGTGGCACATTCTTCTACCTTTCAGTTTCTAAATATATAATTAATATTAGTGGCTTCACCACATTTTGATTCATTGCAAAAGTACATTATTTTAGCTTTTAGTTTTAGCTTTTAACTATGTTGGCAATAACTGAAATGCCGCACATTCAAATTCAGAAGTATAGCTTTTAGGAATAATGTTTCCTTATACATTCCTACTTAGTCTGAACCAGAGAGAAAGCACTGCACATCTTTGAGTGAACCTTCTCAGTGATTGCAAATACAGAGCAACTCAAAAATTTTAACTTCTGAACTGGAATGCAACTTAAGATCCCAAAGGAATGCTGAATAAAACTAGATAGATTTAGCTGTGAATCTCGCAACTATACACTTACCTCAAATTTTGCTACTCAGTTCTCTTATTTTTTATTAAGAGAGAAAACACTGAACATCCTTCAGAATCTGAAGTTATTATTGGTGTCCACATTGTCAATTTCCCCTCTGCATTCCTTATATTATTATTAGATAAAACTTGGATCATTATTTTGATCATTGTCTTTTTTTAGAGTAATGCTTTTTCCCCAAAAAAGTAAATAAAATTTTTAAAAATACAACAGTTTCTTTTAACCTGTTGGGGCATTCACTTTCAGAAATGTTAATGAATAAAGACTACTCACTATATATTCTATTTTGAAACCTACATTTCTTCCACGAACATATCATGTATTCTCTTTCTATTATTTTAAATACTAATTTATATCATATTTTTAATGGTCATGGGATTCTATGGTATGGATACACTATAATTTATTTAACTAATCTCTAAATAAGAAATAAAAATATTATTTCTTATTTTAAAATTGCCATCATTAATACAATTAAGTAGTCTTGAACATTTACAATGGAATGATTGCATGCATATTTTGCATATTTTCTTTATCATTTGTGAGTCACTCAACTGTGGCAGACTGTATTTTCCAGATATGTACCTTTGGGACTCTGAGCCTGCACATAAGAAGTCTTGCTACTGTGATGTTACTAGAATGGAGAGACTATATAGCTAGAGATAGAGTGACGCCCGCAGAAGCACAGCTGTTCTAGCTCCTGCTTTCCCGTTCTTACAGTCTAGGCACCGGATGTATGCATGAAGGAGACTGTGATGGCCCTAGCCACAACCAACCATCTGACTACAATCTCATGAGAGCCCCTAAGCTAGAACCACTCAGATAACCACACAAGAAATCCTGACCCATTCCTGATTATTCCTGTTTTAAGCTACTAGGTTTTGGGGTGATTTATTATCTAGCAAAAGATAACTAATACTTCTACGTTTTATGACTTTCAATGACTTGCCCACAATATTTACTGCCAATATTTTCCCAGTCTGTCTTTTTTCTTTAAACTTAATAGAGTCTACTTACATCAAATAGTTATTTTCCTTTAACAATTATAGTGTTATGATATATTTAAACAGATCTTATTACTCCAAGATATCCTAAAAAGCTCTCCTAGACTTTCTACTTAATAGTAGTTTATAGGGGATTTTTAGGTTACATAATAACACAGTTGAACTGAGTTTGAGGGTGTGTGTGTGTGTGTGCGTGTGTACTGTAATGATCTAATTTATTTTTCCTATAACTTTTTAGTTAATAATAATAAAACACTCCCATTTGAAATTCCAATGTTACCATATAGTTCATTGGCTTGTTTTGCTTCTTGCTCGGTAATCTTGAAAATGAGAGAAACATAGCAGATAATAAATAAATATTAGTTAAAATAATTCTAAATGTTTAAATTTCCATATATTTCTATCTAATTTTGGAAATTTATTCCATTTCATTTCTTTCTTTATCTATGGCAGCACAGTAGCAAACTTTTTAAATTATTAGAGTTTATATTTATATATATGGCAAGGCAACCATGTTCCTCTTCACTGCTTTTCTTTTACAAATCATATTTTATTACCTGTTACACATCTCTTCTTTTAGATAAAATTCAGAATCTATTTCTTCCAATACAGAAAAAAAAATCACACTGAGATGTTCATTGAATTTGCATTAAATACATAGGTTAATCTGTAGTAGAAATGAAGTTTTAAAATGGTGAGTCTTTCCATCTAAGATCAAAGGAAGTTAATAGAAAAAAATACAGTGAAGAGCCGGCAACTTATTAACTGTCTTGTCGTCATTACTCTGTGTTATTGTCCATCAATGTTAAAGGAGTTGGTACTAAAATAGATCAAAGAAGATGAGAATTGCCATTAGTATGATTACACCGACAGCGACTCAGAATTTATTTGGCTTGTTCCTATGTGTCTGGTTCCTGTAATAAAATAACTTTATTTGCATTGTGAGTGCTATTAAAAAAAATGTGTTGATCTATAATAATAATTCTTTCTAAAAATGCAATAAATGCACAAGGTTATTTTGAATGGGAATGATAAAAACTATTGCAATATTATAAAATCAAACAAATAATCTAACATTTATCAATCATCATTGAGGTAAACTGCAACGTGCAAGGTTCAATATAACCAATAAATTTCATATGATACAGCACACGTATTTCATATCCAAGGACCTCCAAAATTTTTTCTAGGTAAGTAGGTTCATACATACTCTCATATTGGAAATTTATTATAAGAAATATGAGGCTTGATTTTTTTTATTTATGCTGAGGAAGACT
Organism: Ceratotherium simum simum; assembly: GCF_057802395.1. NCBI lineage: Eukaryota > Metazoa > Chordata > Mammalia > Perissodactyla > Rhinocerotidae > Ceratotherium > Ceratotherium simum. The sequence continues at coordinate 25,715,723 of NC_141909.1, read as the reverse complement.
GGCTCTGAGCTAACATTTGTGCCCATCTTCCTTTATTTTGTATGTGCAACGCTGCCACAGCATGGCTGGATGAGCGGTGTGTCAGTCCATGCCTGGGATTTCAACCTGTGAATCCCGGGCTGCCGAAGCAGAGTGCACTAACTTAATGACTATGCCACCAGGCGGGCCCCTAGGCTTGATTTGTCGATCAGGTATGTTCACCTGTTTGAATGTTAAACCAACTTGTCCAATGGGTGAATCCCTATATGCTATACTTTCTTCAAGGCACAAGTTAAACACCATATCTTTGTACAGCCTTCCTAGGACCTTCTATTTTAGGCAGAGTATATCACACCAATTAAGTGTTTCCAAAGCAGCTATTAGATTGCTTAGGTATATAGTGGGTTTACCATAGTGCTTAAGAGTTCAAACGTTGAAATCAGTTAGCCTTGGGCTTAGCCCTTGATTCATCAATCTCTAGCTCTTTAACTGTAAGCAAGTTGCCTAACTACCGCAAGCTCAGTATTTTGAGCTCCAAGGTGTGTCACCTTAGCTGCTGCAGGGGATTTAGTTGAGATAATATACGCAATATATTTAGCTGAATACTTGATACTCAGTAAATAGTAGATACTAGTAGCGAAGAAGAGATGATGAAAATGTTGATGATGATGCGTTTAACATTTGTTGGTAGTCCAATGTTCTGAATTTCTTGGAGGCTGGAATTATGTTTTAATTATTTTGTACAAGTCTATTATATTATAGATGCACAATAAATGCTTGTTGAATGATGCAAAAAAATATGTGGAGTTAAGAAAAATAAATAAATAGGTGAGAGATGGTTAAAGTGACAATTCTGTACAACTCTTTTCTAGGAAAGGGAAATATATTAACCTCTGACATCTGGGGCAAACTTCAGAATTCTCCCCATGTTTGAGAAGAATGCCAAATCTTATATTGTGCAAGAAAAACTTCCCCCAAAGACTTAGTCCATTAAGATCACTAAAGATAATATAATTTATAATATAGTTTATTAGACCAGATAAATTATAACCTTGAAAATACCAGTAATGCCCAAAAAGGACTCCTGAAGATGACCATGACACCATTAGAGAAAGGGGGGTATTCAAAAAACCCTTACTCCAATAGCTATTGTTGACAAGCGAGGATATATCATCCTAGAATTGTTCCTCCTATTTGGGGCTACACATATGTACCAAGCACTCTTTAATATGAGTGATTTATTGTTCTAATTATCCATCAGTGTCCTTACATTGAAAATAAGAATAAGAGCTCAATAAAGTTTGTGATTGTACCTTTTTATTTTGCTATAAAGATGAACAATTGAGTCGTTTGGTTGACTGAAAATATATGCTATTGATGTTTATGTTTCATTTCTCATTCTGGATTCTTATATTTCTATTGTAGGGGAGTAGAATTTGCCACCCCAAAATGTATCCCTTTGGCCTGATTATTTTGGGCTGATTATTTTTGAGAACAAAAGACTCAGGAAGAAACTTTGACCTTCCCCCTAACCGCCAAAAAGAATTTAAGATAGAAGGCCTATTTCAAGAAGGAGCTATCACCATAGAAAAATATAGTATAAAATAAACTTGGTGTGATAGACTGGGAGGGACCCAGCAAGGACCCTTTGATCTAAGTTCTATCCATGTCTCATTTGATAAACATTCATTTACCAAATATTTGCTTTTCCATCTCCATGTGAATTGTCTTCTTCCCCTTTGAAGTCCCAAACCACTGTCCCCAAGATTGTCTTTTGTCTTTAGCTGAAGATGGTATTTAAGGTGGTGGATTTGGCTATTTTGGCGAGTTAGTTTTCCTGGGTTTCTCTCATGTATACATGTTATTAAACTTTGATTTTATCCTGTTATTCCATCTCATGTCCATTTAATTCTTAGACCAGCCAGAAGAACCTAGAAGGGTAGAGGAAATTTCTTTCTTTCCTATGCTATACACTTCTCAGAAACAGTTTCATTCTTACTGGGCCTCTTACATCCATTATATTAATGTTAGATAATATATATTTGCATCTCTTTAGTTTTTCTCACTTCAAAAACTGGGCAATATAGATAAGCTTATTTTGGTAAATTTCACCATACTTTCCTTGTTTTCTTTTCCTACAAGGATGTCTCAGTTCTTGATATTGCATTTAGTGTTTTCACAATCCTGACAGATACAAATCTTCAGGATTCACACACAAGAAATTGAAATTCCTGAAATCAAAGGTTATTCTTAAATGCTTCAAGCAATATTCATACTTTTAACTATGAATATATTTAAATTATACACTAAATATTAAGTGTAATAATATTTACAAAAAACTATAGCCTATAGTGAATATTCTTACAGTAGAAAATGTGACCAAACATTATTTGATAATATTTAATCATATAATATTCATATCTCCTAGAAAGGTTAACAGTACTCATAGAAATGTGGATCAGACTTGCCAATTTAAGAACTTATTTGGGTACTAAAAGTTGTTATTTCATGAGACACTACTTACAGGGTCTGCATGAAGTACATCATACATAAAAACTTATCTCAGAAAAAATGTAATGATTTTCCTGTTCTTTTAATTTCTCAACTGATTTTTTTTCAGATTTAGGTATTCAAAAAAACAAAATATAAATTACCAAGAAATGCCAGAAAATAATTCCCTCGTGAAACACTAATCCCATGTAAAATCCACTTTAATTTTATTTTAAAACACATATTCTTTACTATTAAATACTATTTAATACTATTAAATAATTTTCCTCTCATATTTCCTTGTGCTCTATTCCTAATCTTCCTGCTTCCTTTTCCTTTTTTGTCACTGAACACCCCATCTCTTACTTTCTTTTCTCACATTAAGCTCTTTCTTAAGATTCTTTCCACAGAGAGCCAGACACTAAGAAGATAATAAAATATTAAAACTTTAAAACTGCCAGCAGAATTTTTGTAATTGCTAGGCTGCAAAAACATTTGATAATGGATGGCATCAAAGCTTGAATGGAACACTCAACCACACTGAGGAAGGAGACGGGAGAAAATTACACGTGCTCTTAGTCATGATCTTCAAATCCAAAGGAAGCTCACATCTCCTCAGACAGTGTCATAAGTCATTCTAATGGTGATCAAGATTAAACTGAAGTCTTTTAAACACTTACAGATTTCCATGCTGAGAGACAATGAGACAAGAATAGCAGCAAAGGTAAATGCTTTTAACTAGAACTTGGACACAGGCATTTCCTCTAACTGATGTGCCTACGTTTTCTATTATTTGCTTTCTAGTTCTCTTAGATCTTTCATTTATAAAGAGAATATAATTGGCTTTTTATCCAATCCTGACATGTTTTGTTTGTTAATTGCACCATTTAGTTCATTTATATTGAAAGTAAGTACTGATTTATGAGGGATTAAATCTACCCTTATAACATTTGTTTTCGATTTTTTTCTGCCTGCCAAGTTACTTTTTCTTTCCTTTCCTACCTTCCTTTTAATTATTCTTTATTTTTCAAAAATTATCGCCTTCTGTTAGCATAAAGGTGATACAATCTTTTAGTATTCCCTCAGTAATTAAAAGGTTACAATAAGCAACCAAGATTTTACTTCTTTTGCACTTCTTCTTGTACAGTGCAAAAATCTTGAGACACATCTTACCTCCTAACTACATGCTAGTTTTATAATGTAATATATGTTTGTATATATATATAAATATATATAAATATATATATTAGATATGTATTAAACATAATACTACCAAAATTGTCTTATATAAACTCTATTCATTTATATTTACCATTTTCATTGCACTTGTTTCCCCTAAATCTCCTAGTTTTCTTTAGGGTAATTTTCTTTTTGTCTGAAAACTACTTTAAATATATATTTTAATATGAATAAGTTAGTGATAAGTTCCCTCAGATTTGGTTTTCTGAAAATATCTAGATTTTTCTCTTTTATCTTGAAGGATATTCTTGCTAGAGAGAGAACTCTAGGTTGAGTTATTGTCTTACAGTGTTTTAAAGACATCATTCCCATTGCTTTTTTGGCTTTCATTTGGGTTGAGAAAATATGTAATACTCTATGTTGTTACATGGAAGGAAAGTAGTACCTTTGGGTCATTTCTTTTTTTTGCTACTTATAAAAATTTCTATTTTGCTTCCTTCAGTTCTCAATAGTTGAAGCACATAACTAGATGTGCCTTTCTTGTCAATCATCTGCAAAACTTCTCTGTTGACTTCTTAATTTAGGCTATTTTATTATTCAGTTCTAAAATTATCATTTGATTCCTTTTTATAATTGTCATTTTCCTGCCAAAAATTTGAGCATTTTCTTACATCTCTGTACATATACTATCCAAAGTTATTTTAAAATCTTCGTCTGATAGTATGTCCAGGATTACTTTGTTTTATTTTTATTTTCTATTTTTCTCTTGTTTTTCCTTTATGTGTTTTCACTTCTTCATGTGTCTAGTTACTTTTGATTGAGTGCCAGGAGTTGAAAGTGACATTTGATAATATAAATGGAATTTGAGGTCTAAGATAAAGTTATCTTCTTCCTTTTACTTTGGCTTCTGGTAATAAAAGAGGAGTACCAGCAATGTGGCATCCCACTCACCTTTGGGATTAATAATCTTGAAACTTTGCCTTTAGACTCTTTGAGGGTAAGTCTACTTCTTATTCATCCTAACTCCTAAAATAGAGATCTTTCGGGTCTTAACTCAAAATGTGGGGAATTGCCAGCTGTTTCTCCATGGCAGACCTGGGACTTGATTCTCCTAGTCTTGAAAGATTGTCAAAAATGCTGTACATATTCTTTGCTTTTCAACACCTCCTCCTGAATTGGTGGATAGCTCTAAAAGAAAATTATTTTCAAATATCAAGCTTACTTTTCTAGGTTCTTACCTGTCACTGATATTTTTGTCTCTTGTCTTTTAATATAATTTATAAACTGAAACAACCTAAATTTGAATTTCTACATCTCTTGTGAAATATAGATACTTATATCCAGCTGTCTATTAGACATTGACACCTAAATGTTTAATAAATATGTTAAATGAATATTGTTAAAATCGAATTTCAAATGATCTCCCTAAGAGTTGCTCCCTCTGTAGTCTTCTCCATGTCAGTTAATTGTAATTCCAAAATTTCAGTTGCATGGGACAAAAACTTGGAGTCCTTATTGCCTTTGCTTTTTTTTCAGACACTATATTTATCTATCAGCAAAACTGTTGGCTCCACCTTTAGAAAATATCCAGGATTCCACCTCTTTTGCTACTTACGCTGCTGCCAGTTGATTCTAAACCACCATCATCTCTCTTCTGAACAGCCTCTCTCCTGAATAGTGTCAAAATTGACTTTAGTGGAGCCATTTTATAATGGATTTGGAGCTGCCTTTCCAGACAAACTGCCTTGTTGTCTTGAACCTTGGACTGGGCCACTAGATTGTGGACTTCCTGAAGATAGAGTCAATAGTTCGTCAGTTTTTAGCCAAGACTAGCTCTCTGCCTCCAACTTCAATTAAAATTCTTTGTAATACAACCTCCTTTCTTTGCCTTTAAAAGCCCTTGACTTTTATTCCTTAGCAGAACACGATTTTAGTTTCTACCTGAATCTGTGCTTCTTGAAGTACAATTCTTTGAATTCAAATAAATGCTTTGCCTCTTAAACTTGCTTCTATTTTTGTAGGTTGGCAATAGCCAGGTTCAGATATTTGTGAGGATGGGGAGACATTGCCATAAATGCTGATAAACACAGATACTGGAGTCAGACAGCCTGAGTAACTTACTTAACATCTCCTTACCTTATTCATTCATGAAAATAAAGAATAATTTTACATAAATCTAAAATGCTCATGAGAAATAAAGGAGTCAATATTTATAAAAATATAACAACATTGTCTATCATACAATAAATGCTGTATATTAACAATTATTATTATATCCTATATTACTTTGTCAGACTTAGTAGTCATTATTGAAGGTGATAATAAGACCTAGAAATATAAAAGTTTGTTGAGTGAAAGGTCCTCATATTTTGAGCAATTAAATCATTGTTATATACAAGGACACATTTAAATTTCTCAACTGGGAAAATATACTAGAGTAAATATTTTCTCCTTGAAAGAAATAAAAGAATCAAAAATTTTGAGTGTTAATTTTTTTTTAGCTTATAAATAAAATGTGATGTCTTTTGACTTCCTTCCTTTATTCAATATGTAGCATCATGCAGACCTATAAAAGGGTCTTGGCTTTAACTGTGCTTGACGTACATGGTCTGTGTCCTATTGTAAGGCCTGTTGTCATGACTGAAATTTTTTATGATTTCTTCATCATTTTGCTCAGGCTCAGTTAATCACCATTCATCATGCTGTACTACCCTTCAAGCCCTCAAAAATAAATTAAAGAAAAAGATCAGTGATAGAAATACTTTGTGTTCACTCTTTAAGAAGCCAATTTATTAATGTATTCTAATTTAAGAGAACTTTTTTCATCCAAAATAAAGCTATCTGCGATAATACACATCACTTCAACATAGTCTATACATTGTTATTAAAGTACAGGGTACCAAACAGCTGGATTCAAAACCAGGAAACACTACTTTAAAAGAATAGTGATATTAGGATATTCTGTGAAATAATAAATAAATAAATCTACTCCAAAGCAAAGCAGCCTTCTAAGTATGCAGGATCTTTTTAAAGAAATAGACATGTATTTTGTTTAACTGAGCACCTTATTGGGTTTAGTTTACACAAGAATGGGCCTGGAGCCAAAATTTGGAGGTGGAATATCAGATTGCTAAATTCCCCTGCACACCAGAGTGAGAAGAATTACAGTTCCTGGGAGGCAAAGAAAAAACATTAAATTGGCAAGTTGCTGGAACACTCACTTTATCCACTGGGGAGTAGTAAAAAAGACTCTTAGAAACAGGCTCTAAATTACTGAAATTTAAGTTATTTGTCAAGTGATTCAGTTATGTAACAGTTCTACTCCTATCCTCCCCCACCTCATCTTCCAGTCTCTCCACCCCTTCAGTATAGCTAGGAATATGATCAAAGTTTGGGTAAGTGCAACGTTGGTGGGCGTGTAGGTAATCAAGGAAAGCTGCGGAGTTTCATGACCGGGTACAACTTCATGCACAGGATCATTAGATGATTCAAACTCTGAGTTAATTTAGGGCAATACAAACAGAGATGTATTAACCAACATGATAAATGTACCCCCACCACAGCAGAAATTATTAAAAATCTTGTGGAGACATTAAACTCAATACATGTCATTAAATGTGAGAGTTAAAGTCAATCACATTTGGCCCACAAATGGGTACTTTGATTTCAGTGAATATTTGAGTTATAAATAATTTACCAAAAGAAATTAAGATGATCAAGCTTTGGGCCCCCTTAGCCCCATCAGACAAAATGACTCAGCCAGTTTCAGATATGGTGGAAAATCTCACAATAGCAAGCAAAAGGCCTTTTCTGCTTAAGAGAACCAATTTTTGTGAACTGGAAAGAAATGTGTACGTTCACACTGGCCTTCAAATCTGAAAGAAAATACACAACAGTATTTGTGTCCCTTTTCGGGGGGAGTCATAAAGGGTATGTGTAGAGGTGGGAGAATGGAGGGGGGAAGGAGCACAGATGGGAAAAAAAGAGGCCTTTCATTGGTTGCTATCATAATAATAAAATAATAATGCTTTTATGTATTTTATATTTGTCAGATACTACAGTACATTGTGCATTCTTTATTTTCTCTAATTCCCACAATAACCATAAGAGGATGGTGCTACTATCCTGATTGTACAGAGAGCAAACTACAACTCAGAGAGGTTATTCACAGAGAGAAATGTTATAAATCCAGTGTTGAGGGGAATCTTTGAAAACTACATTTTACCAGATATATGAAAAGCTTTAAGGAAGATGCTTTCTCCTTATGGGAAAAATTGGCTCTAGAATGCATCCATTTTAAGCAGGAGGAAAAAAATGAAAGCTATTTTTTTTTAACTTTCATCATGCACCAAGTACTGCTGAATGCTTTACATCAATCATTTCCTTTCATAGTCTCAGCAACCCTATGAGGTGGGTATTAATATTCTCATTTATAGAAAAGAGAACACAATTTTTACAAAAATCTAAGTATTCCATTGAAACTGAAATTCAGTCCAGGTCTGCTTAATTCTAAACTTCATACTTCAAACTAACCTGTATACAGCCCCCCTCCTCTGTTAATAAGGTAAAAATTAAGGTGTATGACTTAGAACTGGGGAGTAGATAGATTTACTAGGAAGTAAAAAATCTCTTTGATAATGAAAAATCCCATTGAAATTCCTTTAGCATGACTTTGAAAAATAAAAGTTGCTGAAGTTGCTATCAACTGATGGTTACATTCAAAGGTAGTTGATGCCATTCCCAGGAATCCAGTTATTAGTCTTTGAAGCCAGTTCTAAGACAAAGGTAATTCTGCTCTTTTCACTCTAACTTTGACCAGGGGTAGGCTAATTCCAATATCGTACATATTCCCTATAGTTAACAATTCTCATGCATAAGAAATTAGAGGCAGAATCACAGTGTTGCAGTTTCCTTTTGCATGCTTTCCCAAAGAATACTTGCCTAAAAGAAGGATTTTTTTTGCCAGTTGTATAATGACAAAGAAGTAATTTCAATATGGTTTTTGAAATGGGAAAAATTATGTTAGGGACTGACAAAAGATAATTTTGGAAATAATCATTTCTAACTATACATTCACCATCTTTGTCAATATATTATGTAATTTGGAGGCCACCCCTTTTTGTGTGGATGAGAATATAAGAATTACTCAATTGGGTTACACCATCATCCATAAATTCAGTATTCTGTCATAGGCAGTAGAGCCAAGGATGGTGTGTGGGATGATAATTCTTCTGTTCTGAGATTTATCCCCATTTTTAATGTTAGATTTTAAATGATCTCAGAGTTTTCACCTTAAAGTCACCCTGACAATCGAAACCATCTACACCTGCACAGCTTCCTCTCTATGTTAACATGACTATTATTTGATGTCTTTTCTAATAGGACTTTCCTTTTTAAGCACTGTTATCAGCATAATTTCACTATTCTCAAAAACTCTTACCCAACCAGATGATAGAAGTTACAAATAACTTTGTTCATTTCAGAAATTTCCTGAAAAATTCACTTAAATGACCAAACTGTTCAACTCGAACAGAAAGCGTCAAATGACTATTCTCTCCTGAGGACTCTAAAACTTGCAGTGTAATCCTTGCCTTGCTGTGTCCACCATGCATCCACAGCTATATCATGCTCCTTTCCCAATCTTGATCAAACACCCACTTTGAAAAACTCACCTTAAAACAGACTCTAAAATCACAGAATTATCTCAAATTTGTTTTTCTCTCTCTGAGACTCTAGTTAGACTATCAAGGTAGTGATCTTTCTTAGCATGGTAAGGAGAAACTAAGTTTTCTCTTTTCAACCATTGTTTTGGGGATATTTTCAGGGATGTCAGTATATGACAGCACACTGAAGAATCCTACTGTTTTACAAGTATCCTGATGAAAATCCCATTTTTTAACTTTTTTATAATGATCAATTTGGAGGGAGAAATTATTATTTTCTTTAATTTTTTAGTTATACAGCATTTGTTAAAAATATTTCCTTTTGTTTCACAAGGAAAACGAAAGACTGCTGTATCTAAGAATTTTAATCACTTAAAAACGTAAACCTGAAAAAATCCCACAAGGTTCTAACGATTTTTAGGGGAGATGCTGCAAGGGTGTTCTCAGGAGTAGATTTTAGTGAATAAATCTGACACCAAGTCTAATTAAATTCGAATGTAACCTGGTTCTAGAAAAGTTTGCCTAAACTTTGATTTCAAGCTTGTGGGAAGTTTGATACTTCACCCATCTCAAGATTTTTGTAATTTCTTAGGCGTGAAGGTAAAGAATGGTCACTGTTGGCTCTAAGGTCTGGCTACCCCTGGATTAATGCACATTACAGAACTTTCCCTACATCTGGCCTCTTTTACATTTAATATGGATTCAAAAGTAGAATGTATTCCTTTACTTTGTTTATATACATGTAACACACGCATGCTCACACTGACACATGTACACACATATTCAACAAGTTCTTTTGGTATGTAGTAAAGTTTACTAGAGGTTTTCAGAAATGCACGGGGTTTAAATTGCAATGATTCGAACAATTTAAAATTTTGTTTGGGATCCTTTCCTAAGTAGTTTTTTAGCCATTTCAATAACATCAGTTCCAGTCTCCCATGATGGTACACGACTTCACCTCTGTTCTCTCCCACGGCTTTCCTCTCCGCATATTGTGCTCACCCTGGTAATTATTTCTTCATTGGTACAAAGATCCCAAACTGTTAGACCAGAACTAAGCAGGGGATCACTCATTTTCCTTCCATTCTCTCTCTCTTTTCTTTGTAATTTCTATCATGATTTTTATTCTGGAATGATTGAGAAATGAAGGAAAAAGACAACTCTTTGTGAAGCCATGGATGACTCTGCGTCAGCCTAGGAAGTAGCTGTCCTTCAGAGAACCAATAGAGTAGAACTGAACTCAGAATAAAAATGGTGACTGGCATTAACAAAGCTAGTTAGTACTGATAATTGGTCACTGAGATGTTTCAAGACATTTACTCTCCTGGTTACTTTTCACATAATCCTGGAAGATTTCCTGACGACAAGATAACTTCCAGTGTAACATATCAGAAGCTAAATTTAAGCAAAAGGAGAAAGAGAAGACGTAGGAATTTAAAAGGAGATACAAATCAGTAATTAGACATACTTTTTCCCACAAATCTTTCTTCTATTATGTTTTCCAGCTTGCGTTTTTGTGTATTTTTCCCATGGAATTCAGTTGATTAGATTTTAACTACTGGCGATTTTTAAATAAAAGTTTATTTAAAAATACATTTCTGATCACTGCCTTTCTGTTATATTTTTCACTATATCCTTTCTTTAAAAAGACTCTGCCTGACATAAATTTCGGGATAGCCCTATCTTTAAAAAATAAAAGTAAAAAACTAATAAACAAAAATACCTCTCACCTAATATTATTTCAATAATTTTATCTACTGAAGTAACATTCTTGTTTTCTCATTCCATGCACATATATTATCATAGATAAAGTTGCTACCTCAGAGCTATAGCGACTCAATTTTTACCATCTTAAATGGTTTCTTGAACGGACAAATTTCATAAAAGAGTCAAGAATAATTTTGCCAGTAGCATTTTGCTGTGAGAATCATGAATGTTTTCTTGGTATGAGAATAAAGCTCTAATTCAGGCCCATGCAGACTATAGTAAATGCTGAATATGGAAATTTTGGTCTAATGCTGTATCTGGAGACATAATTCAATTTTGTTTTTATTTGGTAGGCATCTTAAAAATTGTAGTCTTTGCCTCAAGAGGCAAATCTATTATGTCTAAACACTGCATCTGCCCAGGAGGCACTTATAGGTTTGCTGGAGAGCCAAGTATTATTCACACGAAGTGGTTAGAGACTGATACAAGGATATATAAGAAAGTCTTGAATTAAGTACACTCAACTGTCAACATGCATATTCTACATAAAATATGCTGTAGTCAAAAGAAAAAGATTAATGGGGTAGGAGGAGAGGAGAATTATATGGGACAAAAGAAAAACGCATCATCCAAGAAGAAATATTATTTCTGCTAAATGGATAACAAAAATAAACTATAGTAAAATACCCAATATATATATTTTTCAATCTACAGGAACTTTCAGAATCACACACACACAAAATCATTCCTGGCGCTTACCAGTGACATTATCCTGAGCAAATTTTTTAAGTCCTGAGTTTGTTTTCTCATCTGTAAAATTGCGTAATCATATCTACCACCTAAGATCGCTCTGAGAATTGAAAGCAACATGTCCAATACAGATCACAGCTCATTGTGAGCGTTCAGTAAAACGCATCCTCCATCCCCTCTTAGTGCACTGCCTACAGATAACATTTACAGTTATTTTTCTGGTGTGGTAGATACACTGAGCTGGAAGATGGAAGAGAGGCTATGCATTTTAAAATGAAGCTGGAGGAGAGCTGCTTTATCAAAGGAAAATAAGAAGAAAATAGACTACATTAGTTTATACTTGTAAATACAACATCTTATTTCATTAAAAATTGAAATAGAACACAGCTTTTTTGAGTTTCCAATATTTCATACTGTTACACAATAATAAAGACCTATCTTCACCTCTGGGAGTAACGGGCCATGAAGTAAATGCATAGGTTTTTAGATGATTTCTCGTCTGGACTGAATTAATTTAGTGCAAATTGATGCATAGCTTTAGGTTGTTCTTGGTAAAAGTCATATTATTGGTGACTTTGTTCCATTTAATTATAAATGCATTTTCTATTTTACTCCTCAGGAGTGACGTACTTCTGCCAGGTATTAAAAGCATTCCACTGACTTTTTTACATAAATTATTACAGTAAAGCTAATATTTTCTAATACAAAACAAAATAACCATTTTCTTTTTAGTTTTCCAGTACCATAAGGTAAATTTTATTTCTAAGACTTCTGTGTGCCTTTGTTTTAATAAAAGGTACAGAGGAAGGATGGTCTCTTTAAACTAGATACAACTCTTTTGACGAATCCAATAATTAAAAATATCTATTATCAACTGACATTTTTCAGTTGCTGCTGTTTATGCTAGGGTCTCCCTTTTTTTAATGCATCCAGTACTGATGTTCTTTGTAAGTAAATACAGTCTTCACATTTTATAACCATATGGACTTTTTGCACCTATTTTTATTAGACATTCTTCTCACTAATATTTAAGTGTAAAATATGCCCAAGATCTTACTTAAGGATATTAAATGTTTTCATTTAAAAGGAAATAAAATCAAGACTCTAACAGATACAGATTTTTATTAAGGCCCATTAACCCAATTTTAGTCTATAAAAATTTATACCCAAACAAATACACCAGTCTATAGGATAAAGTTGTATCAAATTATATCAATTTTTTTTTCCTGTGACCGATTTGGCTTGGGCTAACATCTGTTGCCAATTTTCCTCTTATTGCTTGAGGAAGATTCGCCCTGAGCTAACATCTGTGCCAATCTTCCTCTATTTTGTATGTGGGTCACTGCCACAGCATGGCTGCCAACGAGTGGTGTAGGTCCCCGCCCAGAACCCAATCTGGCCTGCCGAGGCAGAGCACACCAAACTTAACCACTAGGCCACAGGGCTGGCCGCACATATCAATTTTTTTAAAATGTTATTTAATTAGAAATAGTTCAAAATCCTCTGTCTCTGAGAATGGATAATGTTGCCTTACAAAATGTCATTTCCCATTTCCATCAAGAGACAAACAAGTATGCAAAGAATTTGAAGAAATTTTAATGAGATAAACTTTTACAATCAAATAAATGTCATATTGTCCTGTGGAAAATGAATTTGTGACCACCATGTCATATGCCTAAAGGAAATTAGTTCATGGACAAATGAACTGAAAATTCAAATGGCACCCATGGGAATTGTAATTTATAATAACATGGTTTTCTCTTTTCAGATACTATTTAATTTCACTTCTTGGATAAGGAAGAGTGTAAAAATTTTTCTTAAATTTCTGATTCAAAATTTTATAACCTAGACCAACTTGGATATAAAAGTTTCAAAAAAAATTGTTCTTTAATTACAAGACTAATAATGATAACTACTTGACTTTTTTTCCTACGTCTTACACATTTAAAAGGTGCTATGTATTTTTTTCTTATTCTGATGCTCTCCTTCTTCAGGAATGCTTGAGCTTGATGTGTTGTTCTTAGAAGGAAAATTTTCTAGGAATTTGCCCCTCACTCAATCACATACATACTGCAGTTTACACCACTTTCAATATAAAGCATAATAACATACAAGAAATAACCATAAATCAAAAATTTCAAGGATTATTATTTATTATTTGTTATCTTTGTGAATCATTCTTAAAATAAAATATTACCCTCATATGAGCTCCAGGTGGTTCCATCAATTTGGATCTTTTTGTTTCTGAATATACATTTAACAGGGAATTCAGTTAAAGTGTATATATATATATATATATATATGTATATATATATATATATATATTTTTTTGTGTGTGAGGAAGATCAGCCCTGAGCTAACATCCATGCTAATCCTCCTCTTTTTGCTGAGGAAGACCGGCTCTGCACTAACATCTATTGCCAATCCTCCTCCTTTTTTCCCCCCAAAGACCCAGTAGATAGTTGTATGTCATAGTTGCACATCCTTCTAGTTGCTGTATGTGGGACGCGGCCTCAGCATGGCCGGAGAAGTGGTGCGTAGGTGCGCCCAGGATCCAAACCTGGGCCGCCAGTAGCGGAGCGCACGCACTTAACGGCTAAGCCACGGGGCCTGCCCTAAAGTTTATATTTTTAAAGAAGTATATTTTACAGCTGCAAGAAATTTCTTTAAATAGCTCTTAAGGCAGGTTTCACTAAAAATAATGTGGGTTCAATTAAAGTAAAGATTTTCTAAGAACAATTAACTCCAACTAAATCCATGTTACATGTTGAAACCAACCTGCAAGTAGTCTTTTTAGTCTTAAATGTGGCATTCTAGGAGAATTCTTCCTTAAAAGAAAAACCTACCTTCACCTGTGAATTTATTTTAAATTAAGTGGTCTTTTTATATTTTGCATCTTTAGAATAAGTTGCTCTATAGCAAAATTTATACTGACTTATAAAGAAATGAAAATATTTTCTTAAACTCAATCCATAATGAAGTTCTCTATTTTTAAAACTCCAGAGAACAATACTGTCCCACAAGTATTAGGACAAAAATTTGATCAGACGAGTTTTTCTTTATATGTGTGCTGTTACTTTTCAACTATATTAAATATTTTTGAAGAAAACTTCATTATCTTATTGTTTATATGTTAAGGAAATGCCTTTTATAGAATAATTATTTTTGCAACATTTTCTTAGAGGCAAAATGGCTTTTGCATTGTTCATCTTTTAGGGAGCAATTGATTTCTTCTTATTGTCTGGATACTATATAGCAGAATATTGCACAATTTCTCAAATGTGTGGGGGTAAAGATGGCTAGTTTCTCAGGAGATGTTTTCAGCTTAATTTTACAAGGCCATAAAAAATTGTAGCAATATATTATAAAATGATAACCTCTAGTCTGCTTTCATTGCCAAAGATTTTGACAAGGTCCTGCAAGTTTATTGTAAATTCCAGGCGGTTTAAGGTGAACTAGAGGGACTTTAACAAAGTCTACAGGACTTGTACATGAGGGCATTTTTCCTCTATGATACAGCAGCAGATGCAGTTCATCATAAAGAAAAACAAAGTTGCATCTAACACTTTAAAATTTATATAAAAATTTGATCCTCCATCTGCACAGAAGAAATTTAAAATAGGAATGTTCTATGTTTTCATATGGTTTCCTTAAAATCTGTATAGGATAAATAATTATATCCATATTTGTGGAAAAAATTAATGTTTGGCATATGATTGTTCTGTGTAACATAGTGTCACTACTATGTTTGCCACATCAGTGTTAACCCTAAATGTCAATAACTAAGTCAAGTTCAACTGTGATATACATGCAAGAGATATTATATATTTGTGATCATACCTTGGCTCATTATATAGAGCTTTACACTGAAATAATGATGCATAAATGACATAATATGACACGTAAGTGTTATATTAATTTCAATGTTGATTTTACTTGAACTTAGTTTTACTTAAAAGAGTTTACTGACTAAAACATATTGCCAAATTTTAATTTAAAATTAAAAAAAACAAAAAATCAAGAAATTAGTGAAAATATTCAGAAGCATACAATATAAGACTTATAAACTAAATATAGCATGTTGTATGAATATATTTATTTTTGCTACTTCCAGCAATATCACTAAAATGATCATAAAGGAATAAGAATGTCAAGGAAAATGGGAGAGAAAAAGACACAAGTTGAGTGATATAAACAAACTTTTTGAAGGTGGAAAGTGGATAGACAGGTGTTTACAGATTATTTTCCAATAGGAAGCTGAAATCTGTCAGCCTTCTGAGTAAGAAAGCAAATTAGTTTTCAGAACCACGGACAGATGCAGAATTGACTTGAGGAAAAATTTCTAAAGATGAGTGTAATGCATGGGACTGAAAACACAAGAATATTAAAAATATGGATAAGAAGATGTTAAAACCTGGGGCCGGCCCGGTGGCGCAAGCAGTTAAGTGTGCGCACTCCGCTGCGGCGGCCTGGGGTTCACCGGTACAGATCCCGGGTGTGCGCCAAGGCACTGTTTGTTAGGCCATGCTGTGGCGGCGTCCCATATAAAGTAGAGGAAGATGGGCATGGATGTTAGCCCAGGGCCAGTCTTCCTCAGCAAAAAAGAGGAGGATTGGCATTGGATGTTAGCTCAGGGCTGGTCCTCCTCACAAAAAAAAAAAAAAAAAAGATGTTAAAACCCAATACATCCTCCTCATACCAGAGAAACCAGGTAATCAGGTAATTACATCTCTCCAAGAATTAAGTAGGAAATTTACTCTATGGGTAAAAATTAGGGGCCTTCAGATCTGGGAACAACAGACAGAGGTCTCTTACTGAAAACAAGGGCAATTTGAGAAACTTACAATACTGAACAATAAGAGTCTCAAGATCTGTTATTTAGGTAAGCCCCAAGACTAAGAACACACAAGCATATTCCTCCCATCCTATCACTCAAGATTATAGGATATCCTTCTCTGAAGATAATATGTAGGCCCAGAGGAAACACCTGTTTTAATATTTGCGGGTTATTCTCATAAAATGATGAGTTCTTACTCAATTTCTCACTTGAAATAGAGATCCCAGGCTGTTTTCAATGCCTCGTTCTTTATTATGAATAGACAACTGATCATACAGCTTTGAGGAAAGAATTTTGCATGACTGAGAGAAACCAAAACCAAGAAACTTAAAAAAGGAACTTAGAGAACACAGGCAATAAAGAGACACTGGAAGAAAACAAATCAGTAAGGTTACTATCCTCAGAAATATCAGAAAGTTTATTAAAACCATAAAATAAGGACTAGATGCTTTAAAAAGAGGACATTCCATAAATAAGAAATATGCTTATAAGTAAAAAATATAACAACCATGGTAGAACATTCATTTGGAGATCAAGTTGAGGATTTCTCCAGTGAGTAAAATGAAAAAACAACGAGAAAAAGTAAGAAGGAAGAAATGAGAAATTTATGCAATCAATCTAGATTCAGTACCCAAACTTCTAGAAAGAGAAACTAGGAGAGGGGGGATGGGAACTGGTTATCAGAGGAATGGTATAAGGTGATTCCCAGAACTAAAGGGCAACACATTTTTCTCATTCAAACAGTACATCTTGTTTTTATGACATTTAGTTAGAATTAACCTACCTGAAATACACCAATTAAAAATTCCAGACCACTGGGATTAACCAGAGGATTTTACCTAAAATGTTCTCCCTTGCTCTCAATGTGGCCCATAGCAGGACTGACGGGTTCTAAATACTCTCTACCTCTATCTCCTCAAAACTTTGGACCTTAACAGTATAGACTGCCTAAGAAAGCAGTCCCAGGAGGGTGTGATTCACTAACTCTTCCTAAAACACTATCCAAATAATCGCAATTATGTCCTATTTTCTAGTTTACCTGATATCCAGGCTAATTCCTGGATTACCAGGTCATCTACATACTGTTCCGTATATCACCTAACACGAATCCAGTGTCCAGCTCTTCCTAAGCCTGTCAACGTGAAGTCTGAGGTCCACTAGAACTAAAAATGTTATCACCAAAATCCATTAAACACTCTTCTTTTCAGGAGTTGCCTAAGCTTTCTGCAAAAACTAAAGCCTGGATCTCGGATGAAGGTACTATTTTCTCTCTCTTACTATATGTGTACAGAAGAGAAGGTGGACTAGGCCCTTGACGAATTTTTCATTACCACTTGTCTATCTCTGTTTGATCCTTCTCCCTGAAAAATCCAGCAACTTGGACACGCATGTTATTGCCCCAGCTGCTTCTCCTTGACCTTCCACCTTCCTGGTCACTATTACTAATCAATTAAATATTTCAACAGCTGGCTCACTATTTTTTATCCTCTAATACTTTTGTTATCATTACTAATTTAAATATCTCTGTCCTCCACATTTTAATGGTCGTGCATTCCACTCTACTTCAGCTATCTACTCTCATAACCCTGATCCTTGCCGTTGCTAATAGCTGTTCCACTCTAAAGGCTTGATTTCAATACACAACGTGGGCTAAGAGAAGAAAACTGAAGGCTGATTTTAAACCTGCCTTCAATTATGTGAAGAGCTCTTTTGCAGAATATAATAATTAATCTGTTCAAATCTTCAATGAGATTGCTTAGGCACAATTTTGGAAAGATACTTAGAAGTTGAGTGATCTGTAACAACAAAGAAAGTGTAGATTTTTAAACTCTGGATATTTTTAGCATAGGTTTTATTTAGTTTAATGCACAAAAACCTTTCCATTTAATGATGGCTTGTTTTCTAAGATAACATCAAGTAAATATGCTATGGTTGAGAGAAGGATAGGATCATCATTGCTGTTGCAGGTTGAGACAAAGAATGAATGATGAGAAGATAAATCATGCTATACTTGAACAAATTATATGCTTGCAATGATTAAAAAGATCCTTAAGAAAGGGAAAGAGGATGTTTTAGTTTGTTACAATGGCAATTACTCATCATCTCTACCTACAAACCTTAAGAGAGCTGAGTTCAAATATATAAATCTTGATGGAATTGTTTTAAGAGAAGAAAATTTGTTATATTGAGATCCTACAATATTCAGAAAGTTGTTTCCATATAGACTATCAAAATTTTGCAGCCTCCCTTGCCTTATCCTTGGCATGCTTAAGCTTTTGTATGCTTTTGTGTTAATTTAACATTTATTCAATAAATTTAGAAACACAAATAAGTGCTATGCTGAAAATAAGTACTTAAAGCTTTATTCTGAACCGCGTTCATGCTGACATTATAAGTTTATGAAAACAGGGGCTGTAAATTGAAGCGCCATTTCCTTATAACTATGGCAACCTATACATTGTTTTAATGAAAAATGCCAGTGCAAAGCTTTACCAAGCATCAAAAATGCTCTAAACAAAAACACATCTTTGTGTTATGTATTTGAATTGATAGCGTGCAGAGCTAAGATAACAGGTTTCTGTCATTTAAGAAGTTCATATAAATGGCTCTGTAAATGTCATATTATTTCTTTATTACTTGCTATGATATTGTGTGGGGACATCAGTTATCAAATTGTAAGTTCCAGTGTGTTATCTCTGGTTAAAATGAAAGTGTTAGTCAAAAGCTCATGTGGATTTTATTGGTATCAATGAGTTTTGGCTTTACAGTGTAGTAGAAAAATATCCTTATTTTATTAAATCAACATGCTAAAGATAAGAAATGAAAATAAGCTTTCATATAATTTTTCTTCCATTAAATGAACACCTTTGAACTTAAAAAAATAAGAGGGATAAAGTTATCATAAAAATGATAGTAAAAATCCAAATTTAACATTACAAGATTTAAATTAAGTGATAACTTTGTATTATAACGTATCGTGTACTGCCAGATGCTGTAGAAAAGGATGACTTAAGTTCTATTCCTACTTCTTTTACTTAAACAATTTTTTTTTACTAAATATTCTTTATTTGAAGTTTATCTTGTTCATACATATAGCTGTGGTTCATTTTAAATGCCATAGGATATTCTATTACGTAAAAGGAACTGTTTGTTTTTTCTGTTGTAGGTGTTAAGAGTATTAGTTTTTATATATTTAAAACTCCTGTAATGAACATTTTTGTGTCTTTCTCCTTGTGCACACTTCCAAGAGGTTTTCTAACGTGTTACTGAGATTGGAATGGCTTGGTGGAAGGCTATGTTTGTTTTCTTTTTTTCCTTTTTTTTTTTTTTTTTTTTAAATTTTTTGTTTATTGCAGTAACATTGGTTTATAACATTGTAAAAATTTCAGGTGTACATCATTGTACTTCTATTTCTGCATAGATTACATCATGTTCACCACCAAAATACTAATTACAACCCATCACCACACACATGTACCCAATTATCCCTTTCACCCTCCTCCCTCCCCCCTTCCCCTCTGGTAACCACCAATCCAATCTCTGTCCCTATGTGTTTGTTTATTGTTGTTATTATCTACTACTTAATGAAGGAAATCATACGGTATTTGACCTTCTCCCTCTGACTTATTTCACTTTGCATCATGCCCTCAATGTCCATCCATGTTGTCACAAATGGCTGGATTTCATCGTTTCTTATGGCTGAGTAGTATTCCATTGTGTATATATACCACAGCTTTTTTATCCATAAGTGACTATGTTTGTTTTCAAGTTGCTATTGCCAAGTTGCTCACTCAAGAGATTGCATACCAGTTTTTACATTTTCCCTAGCGAGGTATTCTGTTTCTCTACATTTTTTCGAACACTTGATGTTATTTTTTAGTACTATTTGCCAATCTAATGGATGTGACATAGTATTCCATCATTTTATTTTTTAATTTTTTTGAGTGAGTATCGGTTTATAACAATATATAAATTTCCAGTGTACATTATTATATTTGTATTTTTATGTGGATTACATCGTGTTTACCACCCAAAGTCTATCATCTGTCATCATACACTCGTGCCCTTTTACCCCTTTCACCTCCACATACCCCCTTCCCCTTTAGTAACAACCAATCTATTCTCTGTGTCTATGTGTTTGTTGTTGTTTTTTTATCTTCCACATATGAGTGAAAGCATATGATACTTGGCTTTCTCTATCTGACTTATTTTGCTGAGCATAATGCCCTCAAGGTCCATCCATGTTGCCACAAATGACAAGATTTCATCTTTTTTATGGCTGAGTAGTATTCCATTGTATATATACACCGCATCTTCTTTATCCATTCATCAGTTGGTGGGCACTTAGGTTGTTTCCAAGTCTTGGCTATTGTGAATAATGCTGCAATGGACATAGGGGTGCATATATCTTTTCAAATTAGTGTTCTTCAGATAAATACCAGAAGTGGAAGAGCTGGATCATATAGCAATTTTATTCTTAATCTTTTAAGGAATCGCCATAGTGTTTTCCACAGTGGCTGCATCAGGTTACATTCCCACCAGCAGTGTATGAGGGTTCCCTTTTCTCCATATCCTTTCCAACACTTGCTGTTTCTTGTCTTTTTAATAATAATCATTCTGATGCATGTGAAGTGATTTCTCACTGTAGTTTTGGTTTGCATTTCCCAAATAATTAGTGATGTGCCTGCTGGCTTTCTGTATATCTTCTTCAGAAAAATGTCCACTCAGATCCTCTGGCCACTTTTTAATTGGGTTGTTAGTTTTTTACATTGTTGAGTTGTATGAGTTCTTTATATATTTTGGATATTAACCCCTTATCAGATATATGACTTTCAAATATCTTCTCCCAATTGTTAGGTTGTCTTTTCGTTTTGTTGATGGTTTCCTTTGCTGTGCAAAAGCTTTTTAGCTTGACGTAGTCCCATTTGCTTATTTTTTCCTTTGTTTCTCTTGCCTGAGGGGACATGATATTCAAAAAGATACTCTTAAGACTGATGTCAAAGAGCATACTGCTTATGTTTTGTTCTAGGAGTTTTAGGGTTTCAGGTCTTACATTCAAGTCTTTAATCCATTTTGAGTTAATTTTTGTTTATGGTATAAGACTATGGTCTGCTTTCATTGTTTTGCGTGTGGCTGTCTAGTTTTCTCAACACCATTTATTGAAGAGACTTTCCTTTCTCCATTGTATGTTCTTGGCTCCCTTATTAAAAATTAGCTGTCCGTATATGTGTCGGTTTATTTCTCAGCTCTCAATTCTGTTCTATTGATTTGTGTGCCTGTTTTTCTGCCAGTACTATGGTGGTTTTTTCTGTTTTTTTATTTTGTTTTTTTTTGTTTTGTGAGGAAGATCAGCCCTGAGCTAACATCCATGCTAATCCTCCTCTTTTTGTTGAGGAAGATCAGCTCTGAGCTAACATCTATTGCCAATCCTCCTCCTTTTTTCCCCCAAAGCCCCAGTAGATAATTGTATGTCATAGTTGCACATCCTTCTAGTTGCTGTATGTGGGACGTGGCCTCAGCATGGCTGGGAGAAGCGGTGCATCGGTGTGCGCCTTGGATCCGAACCCAGGCTGCCAGTAGCAGAGCGTGTGCACTTAAGTGCTAAGCCATGGGGCCAGCCCAGTACTATGGTGTTCTGATTACTAAAGCTTTGCAGTATATTTTGAAGTCAGGGATTGTGATACCTCCAGCTTTGTTATTTTTTATCAGGATTCCTTTGGCTATCTGGAATCTTTTGTTGTTCTATATAAATTTTAGGATTCATTGTTCTATTTTGGTGAAAAATGTCATTGAGACCTTGACGGGGATTGCATTGAATCTGTTGATTGCTTTAGGAAATACGGACATTTTAACTAGATTAATTCCTCCACTCCATGAGTATGGAATATCCTTCTATTTCCCAGTGCCTTCTTCAATTTCTTTCAACAATGTTGTATAGTTTTCAGTGTACAGGTCTTTCACCTCTTTGGTTAAATTTATTCCTAGGTATTTTATTCTTTTTGTTGCAGTTGTAAACCAGATTACATTCTCAATTCCTCTTTCAACTATTTTTGTTGTTAGTGTATAGAAATGCAATTTATTTTTGTATGTTGATTTTGTATCCTGCAACTTTACTCTATTCACTTATTATGTCCAGTAGTTTTTTGGTGGATTCTTTAGTAGGGGTTTCTATGTACAAAATCATGTCATCTACCAATAGTGGCAGGTTTCTTTCTTCCTTTGCAATTGATCTATTTTATTTCTTTTCCTTGCCTAATTACTTTGGCTAGGACTTCCAATACTATGTTGAATAAGAGTAACAAACATGGGCATCCTTATCTTGTACCTGTTCTTAGGGGGATAGCTTTCAGTTTTTCACCGCTGAGTATGATGTTACCTATAGGTTTGTCATATAGAGCCTCTATTACATTGAGATACTTTCCTTCCGTATCCATTTTATTCAGAGTTTTTAGCATAAATGGATACTGTATATTGTTGAATGCTTTCTCTGCATCTATTGAGATGATCATATGACTTTTATTCTGCATTTTATTAATGCTGGTATCACATTGATTCATTTGTGGATGTTGAACCATCCTTACATCCCTGGAATAAAGCCCACTTGATCATGTTGTATGATCCTTTTGATATATTGTTGTATTCAATTTGCTAATGTTTTGTTGAGGAGTTTAGAATCTATGTTCATCAGTGATATTGATATCACATTGGTGATATTTTCTTTTTTTGTATTTTCTTTGTCTGGTTTTAGTATCAGAGTAATGTCGGTCTCATAGAATGACTCAGGGAGCATCCTGACCTCCAAAGTCAACTTTTTGGAAGAGTTTGACAAGCTTAGGTGTTAAATCATCTTTGTATGTTTTGTAGAATTCACTGGGAAAGCCATCTGATCCTGGACTTTTGTTTTTTGTGCAGTTTTTGATTGCAGTTTCTGTCTCCTTACTAGTGATCAATTTATTCAGACTCTCTACCATTTCTTGATTCAATATTAGAAGGTTCTATTATTCTAAGAATCTATCCATTTCTTCCAGGTTTTCAAATTTGTTGACTTATAGCTTTTTGTAGCATTCTCTTATAATCTTTTGTATTTCTGTGGTATCTGTTGTAATCTCTTCTCTTTCATTTCTAATTTTATTTATTTGAATCTTTTTTTCTAGCTAAAGGTTTGTCAATTTGTTTACCTTTTCAAAGAACCAACTTTTAGTTTCATTAATTTTTTCTGTCTTCTTGGTCTCTATTTCATTTATTTCTGCTCTAATTTCTATTATTTCCTTTCTTCTACTGATTTTGGGCTTCATTTGTTCTTCTTTTTCTAGTTCCTTTAGGTATATTGTTAGATTGTGTATTTGAGATTTTTCTTGTTGTTTGAGGTATCTGTATTGCTATAAACTTCCCTCTTAGTGCTGCTTTTGCTGTACCTCATAGATTTTGGTTTGTTGTATTTTCATTTTCATCTGTCTCCGGTTATTTTTTTATTTCTCTTTTGACTTCTTTCTTGACCTAATAGTTGTTCAGTAGCATTTTATTTAATCTCCACATTATTTGTGACATTTCCAGTTTTCCTCTTGTAGTCAATTTCTAGTTTCATACCATTGTGGTCAGAAAAGATGCTTGATATTATTTCAACCTTAAATTTATTGAGACTTGTTTTGTCACCTAATATGTTATCTATCCTGGATAATGTTCCATGTGCATTCAAAAAGAATGTGTATCCTGCAGTTGTTGGATAGCATGTTCTATATATATCTATTAAGTCCATCTGGTCGAATGTGTCATTTAAGGCCAGTATTTCCTTATTGATCTTCGGTCTGGATAGTCTGTCCCTTGATGTAAGTGGAGTCTGAAAGTCTCCTACTATTATTGTGTTACTGTCAGTTTCTCCTTTTATGTCTGTCAAAATTTGTTTTTTGTATTTAGGTGCTCCTATGTTGGATGCATAGTATATGCTCTTGTTGGATTGTTCCCTTCACCATTACAGCTTTTGCTTTAAAGTCTACTTTGTCTGCTATAAATATTGCTTTCTTTCTTTTTTTTTTCCATTTGCATGAAATATTTTTTTCCATCCTTTCACTTTTGGTCTGTGAGTGTCTTTAGGTCTGAAGTGTCTTTTTTATGTAGCATATATATGGGTCTTGTTTTTTAATCCATTCAGCCTCCCTATGTCTTTTTATTGGAGCATTTACTCCATTTACATTTAAAGTAACTATTGACAAGTATGTACTTATTGCCATTTTATTGCTTTTTTTTTTTTTGGATATTTTTGTAGTTCTTTGTTGCTTTCTTCGTCTCTTGCTCTCTTCCCTTGTAATTTGATGGCTTTCTTTAGTGTTATGTTTGGGTTACTTCCTCTTTATTTTTTGTGTATTTATTATAGTGTGGTTATCCTGAGGTTCATATACAATAACCTATGTAAATAACAATCTATATTAAGTTGATAGTCCCTTAAGTTTGATTTCTTACTAAAAGC
This sequence comes from Ceratotherium simum simum, assembly GCF_057802395.1. Taxonomy (NCBI): domain Eukaryota; kingdom Metazoa; phylum Chordata; class Mammalia; order Perissodactyla; family Rhinocerotidae; genus Ceratotherium; species Ceratotherium simum. The sequence goes on along the minus strand of NC_141909.1, from coordinate 25,690,654 downwards.
CCTACACATTTACTCTCCTCCCCCCACATTTTATGTATTGGATATCATATTTTACCTTTTTTTATGTTTTATATCCCTTAACCTCTTATCATAGATATAGATGATCTTAGTACTTTTGTCTTTTGACATTCCTACTAACTTTATAGGTGGTTGATCTACTACCTTTCTTGTATATTTGCCTTTACTGGTGATATATTTCCTTTGATAATTTTCTTATTCCTAATTGTGCCCTTTTCTTTTGCACTTAAATAAGTCCTTTTGACATTTCTTATAAGGCTGGTTTAGTGGTGATGAACTCCTTTAGTTTTTGCTTGTTTGGAAAACTCTTTATTGCTCTTTCTATTCTGAATGATAACCTTGTCAGGTAGAGCATTCTTGGTTGTAGGTTTTTTCCCTTCAGCACTTTGAGTGTATTGTACTGCTTCCTTTTAGCCTGTAAGATGTCTGGTGAGAAGTTAGCTCACAGCCTTATGGAGTTTCCTTTGTATATAACTTGTTGCTTTTCTCTTGTAGCTTTTAGGATTCTCTCTTTATCTTATTTCTTTACATTTTAATCATAACATGTCTTGGTGTGGTCCTCTTTGGGTTCATCTTGTTTGGTACTCTCTGTGCTTCCTGTACCTGAATGTCTGTTTCCTTTCCCCAGTTAGGGAAGTTTTCAGCTTTTATTTCCACAAATAAGTTCTCTGCTCCTTTATCTCTCTCTTCACCTTCTGAGACACCTATAATGCAGATGTTAGTATGCTTGATGTAGTCTCAGGGGTCCCTTGGACTGTCCTTGACTTTTTAAATTTTTTTTTCTTTTTTCTGTTCAGCTTGGGTGATTTCCTCTACTCTTGTCCAGCTTGCTGATGCATTCTTCTGTGTCATCTACTCTGCTGTTCATTCCCTCTAGTGAATTTTCATTTCCATTATTGTATTCTTCAGCTCTTATTAGTTCTTTTTTACATTTTCTAATTCTTTGTTGAAGTTCTCACTGTGTTCGTCTATTCTTCTCCCCAGATCACTAAGCATCCTTATGAATACTAGTTTGTACACTTTTTCAGATACATTGTTTAGCTCTGTTTTGTTTAGGTCTTTTTCTGAGGATCTGTCCTGTTCCCTTATTTGGAACATATTCCTTTATTTTCTCATTTTGCCTTCTTCTCTCTGCTTATTTCTTTGTATTAGGTAGAATAGTTATATCTCCTGAACTTGGAAATATGGCTTCATCTAAGAGATGCCTTATGGGACCCAGCAGTGTGCTCCACTCTTGTCACCCATACCGAGTGCTCCAAGTGTGTCCCTTGTGTGGGCTGCATGTGCCTTTCTGTTGTGGCAGGGTTGCTATTTCTGTGAGTGCACAGGTAGGCCAAGCTGGCCCCCAGGAGTGCTGCTGATGAAGCTCAGCCTTGTGCAGCTGCTACAGTCATTTTATTGGGTGGGGCAATCCCTAGTATGGCTTGCTGTGAGGTTGGTAGCACATAACTGCTGCAGTTTTGCTGGTAAGTGGGTCAGGCCCCCAGTGTGTCTTGTTCCTAGACCCAGGAGCACCCATTTGCTGCAGGCCCCTGGTGCAGCTCCCTGTGGTATTTGGCTGCTTCTACATTAGTGGGTGGGGCAACCTTCAAGTGAGGCTAGAGTACGGTACATGGCTATTATCAGCTTGCTTTTGGACAGGGCAGGCCTCTGGCAAGAACTGGCTAAGGTGCACTGATGGGTGGGGCATGCCCCAGGCACAGCAGCATACAATCACTTCAGGCATTAAAAGGCAGGGCAGATCCCCTGTAAGGTTGTTTGCAACTGCCAACAGCACAAGACCACAGAGAGCCCACAAGTCTGCTGCAGGCTTGCTGGTGGGTGGTGCCAGTCCCTGGGGTGGGCCATGGTTGCCTGGCTGCACTTGATTGCCTCCAGTGCTCTAGTGGGCTGGTCAGATCCCTGGGCTAACAGACTAGAAGGATGACTCCAATGATTCCTGCCAGCCTTTGCCAACGTGACTTAACTAGGTCACAATAATGGCTGCCTCCAGTGTCTCAGTCCCCGGCTGGTGGGCCCAGCCACCTCCTGTCTCTCTGAGATGCACTCTAAGCTTAGTAACTGAGTCTCTTTTACCAATGGACTATGCACTTTTTTATCTGGTGTTTTTGTGCTGTCTTCTGGGTCAAGTGAGTCTGTGTGTGGGCCCTTAAGAGCAGGTTTTCTTTTCCTGAAGTTCCTCAGCTTTCCTGGGCATATTCCCTGTTGGTTTTCAAAGTCAGCAAAGCCCGGTATTACAGGATTTCATTTCTCTTGTGCTGGGGCTAAGGGCTGGGGTGCCTAATGTGGACTCAAATCTCCTGCTTCTCCAGGAAAAGCTCCATACCTTTGAGATAGCTCCTGTCTGTGAAGCACCACAGCTGTGGTGTGGTTTTTTCATTAGTGGGGCTGTAGCTCTGCCTCTTCCACACCTATTTGTATTGTCCCTTGTTGTGGAGGTTCTTTTTATCCAGTTTCCAGATCTCTCTCAGAGGAAATGGTTCCACAGGTAGTCGTAGGTTTGTTGCGTCCATGGGAGGAGGCAAGGTAGGGATTCTCCTATGCCACCATCTTCCAAGCTCCTGGTTCTTCTTTTAAAAAAATATTGCTTATTGTTTGGTAGTTAATTTTGTAGTTTTAATTTTCTTTAGTATAGGAAGACAACTAATATAGAGATCTTTTGAAAATGGTGTCAAAATTTACTTAAGTCATTTAAATATGCTTTTATAAAACACCTCCTTTTTCCATGACTGGGAATAGATATTACTAAATATGATTTTTGTCATAATTTTTCTGACCCATTGGGTTAATATTTGGAAATTGGTACTCATGTTGGCTAAAAGAGCGATTATGTTTCTGAATAGGCCCCTAACAGATTTTACATCCATGATAAAGCCAACAGCATATTTATCCATCTTCATAGTCAAGTGTAAGCTAAGAGTTGATGTGTGTGCCATATGCATGCATAAATGATGCTTTTATTCCTTGCATCTCTTCATATTAATAATGATAATTCTTAAACAGTGATTTTCATCTTTAAGAGTATTACAAATGTCAACTAATTAATTAATCCCTTAAGTGCTTAATTACATATGGATAATTAAACACACTCTGCCAACAATGCTTATAGAGCAAAAATTAAAAGGGAAATCATATCAAGCCTGATTTTCTAACCAATGGGTTGAAGATGTGACTTCTATACATTTGGGTAGAAGCATCTTCTATAGCCTCATTTCTGAAAATCCTTTTTGCAGAAAAGCATTTCCACAGTACTGGAAATGTTATGTAATTCTTCCTATTTTTGAGAATTACAAAGAACATTAGTATGTTAAAGCTGTTGAGATGTATATATAAACTGTTTATTTTTGTGAAACACGAACATCAGACATACTTGTGAATCTCTTTTTCACAGGACCCAACTACATTCCTTGGAATGAATCTTTTTTGGAAGGACTTTTGGAAATGATGCAGTTTGTTTTATACCTCTCAAGGAGGTAGAAGGTTATTAGAGTCATGTTCTTTTTTTCTAACTTGGCTATATGGTCTTCTGTATTTAAAAGCCTTCTCAAGTGTTCTTTCTTCAAAATGATTCTGAATATTATTTCAGACTTAATATGAGAAAACTATTATGAAAACAAAACATAATAAAAATTGATTTCCTACTCCCACTGACCTATCAATAATGATTCAGCACTAAACACTAAATCCTCTGATACTAGTGTTTCTAAATAAAAGTCCTTTTTGCATTTTAGTTGTGATATTTGTTCATTGTGAGGGATTTCATCACACAATGCAGGAGGTTTAACATTCTTGACCCCATTCCCAACTTCTCTCTTGCTTTCACATTTGATTATGTACTCCTCATTATTATTTTATAGTTGCTAACATGCCTTGTGTCCTCAATGTGTCTATGTTTCAAAGACTCATGTCTCATAATCTCATGGCAGTTTGTATAGTTTGGTGCACATAGTCTTTATTCACCAAAGATTATTGAAATACTGGTACATACATTTGGATACATTCTGGAGAACTAAAGGTACAGCTATCATTTTCTTGTGATGAATATCCAAAGATACATATACAGAGATAAGTGCTGGGACAAGAAAACCTACTGCAAAATCAGGACTTATATTAGAAACTCTGCTTTTCCAAAGCTAATCAGCATTGGAGAATTATTTTTTTTCACTTGTCTAGGGTGGTGAATTAATCTGTACCCATTATAAAATGGAAATCAAAAACTGCAAATTGATAAATGTGTTTAGTAATAAAGACCACAGCCTGTTTTATTCATTTTATAGATATTAGCAATATCCATATTGCCATTTAGACAGGTAAGCAGAGTGTCAATTATCAGAGATATAGTAGTACGTTATGGGACCACAATGAACATTTTTAAATTAATTAGTGAATGGATGATTGAGATAGAAAAGTTATACATCTTCGTGTAGGGGTTGATACTCAATGTGGAGTTGGTACTGTCTTCTATCAGATACAATTTTTCTTACCTTTTTCATACGCTGATTTGTTCTGTCCTACCAATTTTTATTAAGATTGACATTAAGGAGAGTCTACGGTATTTGCTGTTGGGTTTGTTATTTATCTATGTATCTATATCTATTAATGGTAAAATCATTAAATTTTTAGCTGTGTATATGAATAACTTCAGTGCAAAAGTTCTTGATGGATAAATTATCTATATTATCAAAGACCTTTTAGAAAATTATGTCTTTTTGCCTAAATGTAACAACAAAAAAGGAGTGACTATCACTCCATGAAAATACATTGTATCATCATTGGCTCTGTAAGAAAAGTTTATGTAAATTAAGTTTGTTGCATATTCAAACTCAGCAACGGCCCAGAGGTACCTTGAGAAAAAATTTTGAATAAAGTGATCAGAATGATTGGGGTCATGGCAACAGATCAATTGATTGCTATTTTGAGGGTAAAGCCAGAGTATTAAAATTTTGTGACAGTAAGATACATCAAGGAGTTTTTAATCTCATGATACATAATTTGGGAAAGTAGTTAAGGATGCAAAAGGTCAAAGTTTTGAGAGCACTGCTTCTCTGTACTCTTTGAAATGTATTGTCTAATTTTTATGCCATTAGATGAATATACTCTATGGTATGGCAAGTCTAATATATTGGGAGACATTAACTATCCGGCATTTGTTGATATGGAGAAGAAATATAAAGAACCTATTCTAAATCAGGTGGAAATGTAACCTGGACATATTGAATATTTTTTAAATAAAAAATTTTTAGCCAGATAAGGCAATTAGTACAAATTCGTATTTTCTTTAGTGGAACATCATGACACAACAATATGGTAAAGATCAATGGGAAAGAAGAAGAGTAATAGCCATTTGGTCCAGGAAGTGTCAGAAACTATATAGCCTCTTTATATCTGGAATTCTTTCAGCATGGCTGTCCAGTTTTCTATTTTCTCATCAGTAAATTGGGACTAATAATAAAATCAGTTTCATACGAGTGTTTTAAAAATTAATTGAGATCATATATGTAAATGTTTATAAAGAATAAGGACTGTACTAAGTGCCTAATTAAAATAAGTTATTACTAATAATATTATTATGCACGATTATAGGATGCAACTTGAGCGGAGGTTTTGCTGTCCAAAATATCTTTCTTGCTTTTCATAAATTTTCTGCAGATCATGGAAATTCTGACATTGTAAACAATTTCTTTGTGTTAAAGAAATCACACATTAAAAATAAAAATACTCAGTTGGAAACATAAGATATCAACTTATTCAACATAATTTTCATGGGAAACTTTACTTAAAATCCTTCCCGATGGAAGGTAATTCAGAATATGGTTTGTTTTTGGAGGTTGGAAGTTTGAGACACTAATGAAGTAAAGCAATGTAAATTGCAATCTAGTACTTTGGAGAATGTTGGCAACATACTGTCACTGGGTAGATAGAAGGATACTAGAAACGGCAGAAATCTTTAAAGGATGAATCTAAAATGTTTCAAATTTCCAAAGGGAAAAATTAAGAAACGGCTATTTTTAAGACCCATACAATATACATGGGAGATAAGAGTAGCAATGATGAAAGATTAAACAGAATTTCGTTTCTCCCTATGCATCTTTCTCTCAGTTATGAGTCCTTAAACTAGAAGAAGAAAAAGAGACAAATTTAGGAGGAGGAACTTTGCATTTTGTGATGAAATAAATTTGATGAAGGTAATATCCTTGATCAAATATGAAAAAAATCCTTCATATGGAAAAAGGGTTCACTTAAATAGCACATGTACCCACTATTTTGCATACATTTTTAATAATTAAACATGAATACAATACTTACTTACAAAGGCAGCCTTATTTACAGAATTTTAAAATTGGTAAACAATTTATATCAGAATGCACACATTCCAGGTGCTGTCGGTCTTGCTTCTGAGTTAGTAAATGTAGTACATTAGCGATTTAGCACAGTAAGAAAATCATAACATCAATGGCAATATGTTGTCACCTCACTAGGTTACATGCTATAATGAAATAAAATCAGCCTTTTTAAACCCATAAAAGGAGATTTATTTAATAAAAAAAAAAGATCAGAGATTTTATATAATTATAATACCCAAAGCAAATGACCTGGGAATGGTATTAAATTTCATTTTAACACAATGTATAGCTAAAATTATCATCATTATATAATGAAACACAAATTGTGAGTTATCAGGAACTTTTAAATTAGGTGATATGTAAATGCCATAGAGCATTCTCTCCATCCTAACTAGAGTAATCAAATGGTCCATAGAAATGTTCTTTTCTGCTCATCCTTTAGGAAATTACAACCTTAGGAAAAATAAAAGCTTTCTCAATTTGAATTACTTTCGGATCCCTACCATTTTACTAATTACTGTACCTTGTCCTTCTCTCTGACATTTTGTCAGTTTTACTGAGGTAATGGTTGCATATATTATTGAAAATTTGGTTCTGAAAGTCTAATCTGATAAAAAATTTACATAACTGTTGATTGCAAATCAAGTCTCTGAGGAAGAGGTAGAATGGCAAACTAAGCAGCTAAAATCTTTCTCAAGCCTTTCTTCTTGAAATAATTACTTAACATAGGAAACAGTAAATAGTAATTGCCTACTTGAACATATCTAATAATATGCAATACATTAGTTTCATTATTAAACTATGGAATTATAACTTTTCTCTGGCATGAGTTATTTCATATTTCATTCTTGAAATAGCTATATCCAAAATGTCAATTACAGCTGTTGGCACAGATTTCTGTTAGATTTTTGCCAAAACCTCTAGATTCCTTAGATACACATTTTTAAATAGTAAAGTTAATTTTTAGAACAAATTTTGTATTGCCAAACTTTTTAATATTGCTCATGTAAAATAATGCTGAACAAAAAACTACATTGTGGTTTATCTAGCTTAATATGTATGTGATTATTTAGCATAGTGAAAGAAAGCAGAAACGTGTAACCTAAAATCCCCATGTTTCTTGTGTTTGCTGGTTTATTTCTTTCTTAATTTGTTTGGATTATTGGTCAAAGTAGATTGCCCAGGAAGTCTATTAGAGAGATAGGGTTTCATGCAATACTTGTTCCATATTTGGCAGAATTCCTTGCTACAATAAATTTGAGAGTGAGACAGGGACTTCAGACCAACATGACATCCAGATCTTTCTTCCTTGAATTGCAGACAAATAGGGACTAGCCTTACCTCTCCATGAGCCCTGATTGCAAATGGAAAAGTAAGAGCAGAGGGCAATGGGAACTGAATGGACCCTCAGAAAGCCAGCCCTGAATAAAGGTTTATCTACCTTGCCTGCGCAGAAGACCAACACAGCCAGAAGCCTGAGTGGAGACTGCTTATTGCTTTCAGACTCAGTATTTTTGCCCCCAAGTTAAGTGGGAGTATTGCCCAATAGATGCTGGATCCAGAGAACAGGCCAATTACTCTTGGTTCCTTAGGAAGCATTGGGTATAAAGAAGTAGATGGAGGTAACACCCTCTTTAGAACTAGGAATGGCAAGATTAAGATTCTTTATAGTTTTCTTGTCTTTCTTTTTTTTTTTTTTTTTGTGAGAAAGATCAGCCCTGTGCTAACATCTGCCAATCCTCCACTTCTTTTCGCTGAGGAAGACTGGCCCTGGGCTAACATCCGTGCCCACCTTTTTATAAGGGACGTTGCCACAGCATGGCTTGCCAAGCGGTGCGTCGGTGTACGCCCAGGATCCGAACTGCTGTACCCCGGGCTGCCGCAGCGGAGCGTTCACACTTAACCACTTGCGCCACTAGGCCGGCCCCATATAGTTTTCTTTTCTATTTTATTTTTTAATTAAAAATAAACACCTGAATAACATATAAGAGAATATCAATGGTTCCTGAGGGTTTTTTTTTTTTTTTTGATAATTGAAACAACACTATGTCAATAATGTTTTCAGTCACTTCAGAAGAAAAGACCATATTTCAGCTTAAATTAAAGAGCATGTGATAACCAAGATTGTTATCTTTAGTGCAGAGTTTAAATGCTGTCAAATTTAAATTGCTTATTTAAATGGTACTATTTCACAACTTCCCATTCACAGCTATCATCTAAGAGCACAGCATGTCAGTTTAGGTAAGCATGGTAAATGTAAGATTAAGAACCGATTAAAAAATGTAAAAAACACTGAGAAAGATAGATAACTGCAAGTCTGTTCATTAAAATGGTTAAGAGGGATTCTCCAACAGCATTGGATGAAGGAAGCATTGCAATAAGAACCAGCAAACAAGAACTACATCATAGACTGTGCTGGTGTGTGGATACTGGCAATGGAGTGTTTTAGTGAAAATTACCTCAGTGTTCTTCCCAAATGAAGGAAGATTCAACCTTATATGTTACGTATTTCTTTAAGGAGAAACAGGTGGTTAAGACCACCGTTTCTATGCAGAAAGAAAGGAAAGAACTGTTCTTTGGAAATTCACACAATTTATAGGCAAGAGAGAATTTGGAATTAGAAACCACTAGATTTGAATCCTATCTCTACCACTTCATGAGCTGTGTTGTTTTGGACAAGTTACCTAATTACCTTTAAAATAAATAAAGCGACTTGGAACACATGGGTTAGTTATACCTATTCTCAAATACTGTTCTCATTTTTCATTAGCTGAGTTATATTGGATGAATTATTTCTGGGTCTTAATGTTCTCATCTGAAAATTGGGATAATGAATAGCCACCATACAATAATCATGCCTGATAAAATCTCCCAGAGATTTTGTGAACATAAAATGTGATAATATATGTAAAGTACCCACATTAATCTCTGCTTTAACAAATGTTAGTTAATCTCTATCCCCATTACTTATATTTCTTAAGAAAAAAGTTTGGGAAAATATTAAAATTGCTCCTTCGTGATGATAATGTCATAAAACAAAACAAAACAAAACAAAAACAAGTATTCTTACATGTTGCTGATGGGACTATGAATTTTTACAACTGGGAAAACAATATGGCAATTCCATTTCTTTTATATACCCAAGAGAATTTAATATATGTTCACATAAAATCTTGTACATAAATGTTCATAGGAGCACTACGCATAATAGCTAAATGTGTAAAAGACTCAAATGCCCATTAAGTGATGAACAGATAAACAAAAGAAGTATATCCATACAGTGGAATATTATTTAGCCATGCAAAGGAATGAAGTACTGATATGTGCTACACCATGGGTAAATCTTGAAACTTTATGCCAAGTGAAAGAAGTCAGACATGAAAGGCCACATATTGCATGATTCCATTTTTATGAAAAGTCTAGTAAAAGCAAATCTAAGTCTATAGAGACAGAAAGTAGATTAGTGGTTGCCAGGGCCTGTGGGGAGGAGGAATGGGGAGTGATTGCTACGGGATATAGGATTTCGTTTTGGGATGATGAAAATATTCTGGAATTAGACAGTGGTTATGACTGCACAATCTTGCAAATATTCTAAAAATCACTGAATTGTACACTTTATTTTTTTTTTTTTTTTTTTAAAGATTTTATTTATTCATTTTTTTCCCCCCAAAGCCCCAGTAGATAGTTGTATGTCATAGGTGCACATCCTTCTAGTTGCTGTACGTGGGACTCGGCCTCGCGTTGGACGGAGAAGTGGTGCCTCGGGGCACGCCCGGGATCCGAACCCGGGCCGCCAGCATCAGAGCGCGCGCACTTAACCGCTAAGCCACAGAGCCGGCCCCGAATTGTACACTTTAAAATGGTAAGTCACCCTCGTCTGTGAATCTATTCTACAGAAATAAAATATTCTACAGAGATAAAACTACCAACAAATACATAAAAATGCTTAGTTCAGGATATTTGTCATGGCAAACAATTGGCAACAACATGAAACATAATAACAAAATTGTTAGTGTGCTTACTCTGTAACCAGGTTTTGGTTAAGCACTTTGCACGTACAGTCATGTGCCCCATAATGACATTTCAGTCAACAGTGAATCACATATATGATGATGGTTCCATAAGAATAGCACCAGATAGCCTACGGGTTTAGTAGGCTATATCATCTAGATTTATGTATGTAAGTACACTCTTTGATGTTTGCACAAAGACAAAATCGCCTAATGGTGCATTTCTCAGAACATATCCTTGTCGTTAAGTGAAACATGACTGTATTGTCTTTTTATTAATCATATCAGTCTTTTTTTGGTAGATACTATTATTAATTTCCTCATTCTATAGAAGAAGAAACTAAAGCATAGGCGACAGTGACATGCATAAAGTGGCATTGTTTACATTCCATATCTCGATCTACTTCCATAATTCCTGTTAAGCAGAGTGAGTGGGTTCTGCATGTATTGTTATTCTGGGATGTCCAGACTAATATATTTGGAAGTAATAAAGCATTGTAATTAAAATGATGGGTTGTGGAGCCACAGAGCCTTAATTTATATCCCAGCTCTAACATGTACTGGCTCAATCACTAGGCAAAGTATTAGTTTCTCTTTGTCTCAGTTTCCTTCTTAGTCAATGAAATGGAAATAATAATACCTAAATCAGAGGGTTGTTTTGATGATTAAATGAAATAACTCAAGTAAAGTGCTTAGCACAAATTGATATAGTACTTTCTATGTGATGGTTAGTTTTATGTGTCAGTTGGCTAGGTCACATTGTCCAGACATTTGGTCAAATATTATTCTAGCTGTTTCTCTGAAGGTATTTTTTAGATGAGATTAACATTTAAATCAGTAGACTGTGAGTAAAGCAGATTGCCAGATTATTCTCCACAATGTGGGTGAACCTCATCTAATCAATTGAAAGCCTTAATGTAGTCACACATCACATAACAACATTTCAGTCAATGACAGACCACATACATGACAGTGGTCCCATAATCTCGGTGTGTAGTAGGCTATACCATCTAGGTTTGTGCAAATGCACTCTATGATGTTCGCATGACAAAATCGCCCAAAGACGCATTTCTCAGAATGTATTCCCATTGTTAAGTGACGCATGACTGTAGAAGGAAGATTGACATCCCTGGAGAAAGTGTGAATTCTACCAGCAGACTGCCTTCAGACTCAAACTGCAACTCTTCCCTGGGTTTCCAGCCTGCTGGCCAACATTGCAAATTTTGGACTTGCCAGCCTCCAAAGTCACATGAGCCAACTGTTTAAAATAAATTTTTCATTCTCTCTCTCTCTTCACACACACACACACACACACACACACACACACATACACACACACACCCCTCCTATCGGTTCTGTTTCTCTGGAGAACCTGAAATAATACACCCTAATAAATTTCACTCTTACTATTAAGAAGAAAAAAGAAAACTACCAAAAATATATTTTATAATCCCATTTTTGTAAAAAAAATTTCTGTTTATACACATACCTGCTTCTTATACATAGAGAAAAATGTAGAAAGATGCATATGGGATTGAACAAGGGAGAAGTAGCTTCAGACTTTCTATTTTGTACACATCTGTGTTGCTTACTTTGATTCATTAAGCATATGGCTTTTGTAGTTTGAAAGGAAATGCCCATAAAATTAAATATTAAACTTATTAAAAAGGATTTAAACCCAGCAAAGCAAGCAACAATCACAAACAAAGCATCTGAGAAGAATCTCTGTTATGTGAATTTGAAGTCACAGTTACCCAGAGTTGGGCCATAATTGACAGTGAAATGCTAGCAGGAGGAAGGACAAATCTGTGTCATTGTCCAAACATGGACATAAAAGTAGAGAATTAGTGGAAAATTCAATCTAATTCTGAAATTATCATTTTTTTTCCAAGTCCTCTCTTGGTTTCCATCTACCATCCGATTTTGCGAATGATTTACAGAAGTTCCTTAGAGATTCTTACTGGATGCAATAACGCTTAAGTTGAAACTGACAGTCAAAAAGCCAATTTGAACTCTATGAATGAGAGAATCAACACATGCAGTACAATTTCTTCAGCTAGAGGTTTGATTATCAGGTGAATTGACATATAACATTTATTTTGCTGAGATTTGCCCAAACTCTCTAAAAGTTCCCTCTAATAAACTGGGTGATAGTTCTAAGAAATAAAATGATTTCTTCCCTTAGGTTTTGAAGGTCTATAATATTTTGCTTTGGCTCATATCTGAAAACTAATTCCTGGTGAAAAGTCTTGCTAAAAGTCATACAGCAAATTGATAGCAAAGCCACAAATAGAACCTAGTAATTCTTATTTTCAGGTTCGAACTTTAATCATCAAACCAGACCAGTTGCCACTTTCTCTGACTGATCACCCTTAGCATTTAATCCCTCTTCCAAGATTCCCATTTATAGAGGTGACATAATTCAAAATTTCTGCATGGTTCACATGACAGACAAAGGCTTGTGTGGGATTAATTTGCTGAGGATGACAAAGATTACAGAACTGAAATGATTTGGGAGAATAAACCCAAAATATGCTTGATATTTTCGAATGGAAAACTGCCAAGAAAATGACAAAGGTGTGCAGTGTGTCACTGCAGTAATCCCGTGGTAGCCTCACTTACTCTATCGAATGCACACAGCGGTTGGAAAATAGATGACAAGAAATTATTTACCAGAGATGCTGATGCATAAAGACGTATTCAAATTCGAGAACACATTTCTATTGGCTTGAGGGCTAATGTCCTTAAACCTGCAAGAGCTAAACATTCTATATCCCGAAATTAGTATCCTAAGCTCCAAGGAATAGCATTGAAAGTGCAATAGCCCAAGTAGCACGATGCACAGCTGCCACGATGGATCCCAGGCTGCTGTGTATATTCTAAAGAGAGGGGACGCAGCTGCTTCTCCCTGAATTGAAGTTAGGAATGGCTGCTGCTTATTATCCACAAGCCCAGGACTTGATATCATTAACCGTTTTTCCCCATAAACTTAACAAGCGTGCAGCAAAAAATGCTCTTGAAGTGCAATACTTTTCAAACTGAGTAATGATTTCTTATTTGTAATAGAGGTAAGTAAAGATAGAAGCAGATTCTTTCATCCTTCTTTTCTTTTTAATTTTCTTCTGCATTCACCCATCTCATTTAATATTTCAGAAAATTAAAACACTTTTCTGGATATTCACAGTAAAACAACCCTGTCTGATTAAATCGCCGATGAATTTAAATTGGAAGAGATCCAATATCGGTCTAGATTAAACTGCATCTTACTTATTTTTTTAGATATAGTTTCATAATATTGTGTGTGGAGGTATGTGTACGTGTGCTTTCTATTTTTTTCTACTATGCTCCAGTCTAGAAGATGAAACTTATTTAAGGCGATAGTGCTGGCAGACTCTTAAGAGCAGAGATCTGTCATATGAACTGGAAATAGCCCACCTGAATACTCACTTTGTGAGGGTCGATTGTTAAGTCACTGATCTGTTCACTGTTGGATTAGTGTGAAAAAAAACACTTAAAAGTAAGTCTTTGCAAAGTCTGCCTTTGAAAGAGATGTTGCTGACCTGGTGTGATCCAAGTGAGTACCATAATTGTACCTGCAATTGTATCCATACTACTCATAGCTATTGTTAATAATATCTGACAAGTGTCTACCACAAATACTTCATAAACTTTAAAAAATGGTTGAAATCACATGGTGGAATTTACATGTATATAGAAATGTATATATATAACTAAGTATATAAATTCTTTAAATATTTTTTTTTCAAATATTCTGTAAGTTTCTACATAGCAAATTCCTGAAACTCTTAGCCAAGTATATCTTATCTTTGGGAAAAGACTCTGAGACTATACCAATCATTTTCTTCTTTTGAATCCTGACGCTCATCATATGATGATACCCATGGAGATCTCATACTATTTCAAATCCCACCCATTACTACATTTAAATTCTCATGTCCCTGCTTTTAGTTTGTTATTTGTTTTGATTTGCTTTAGTGTTTATTCCTTGAATATCATTCCAGGTTTCATTGTCAGTTCTTTATGTATGACATTTAACAAGATCCTGTCCTCAGAGAGCCTCTTTTCAGAATTTGGAGGGAGAGATCAACAGATCTATTTTGGACAAAATCCATTTTTGATGCCGATACGTATTAAAGTTATGAAGAGAGGTAGACAGTTTGATAAATGAGTTTTGAGTTCAGGGAAATGGTTAGGCCTGCAGAATAAACGTCAGATTCAAGTTCTAGAGCTCCCAAACTTATAGGTAGGGAAGAAAAGGGGCCAGCAAAGGGGATGGCATTGGGAGGCAGAATTATAATGGTGTCTCACAAGCCAAGTAAATATTATAGGAAGGAAGGAATGATGAACAGTGCCAAATATAGCTATGGACTTATTGAGGCTTGTATTGAGGGCTTAGAATTAGCTGTTGGATTTGGCTTAGTGAAGTTGTTATGAACTTGGTAAGAAGTTTCAGCAGAGGAGTGGAGATAAAAGCCTGATTATTGTGAATAAAGGGATGAAAAAAATAAGAAAGTGTAGAAAAGTATAGAAAATTCTTTCATTCAGTTTTGCAATAAAGGAAGGAGAGCTACTTAAGGTCAAGACATTTGCTATTTTTTTTTAATAGCTGGATGCTATGATAAAGAACTACTAGCAAACATAAAAATAAAAATTATAAATGTCCTGCTCTTAGGGAACTTTGTATATATGCAACATTATTTGCACTCAAATTAATGTCACAAAAAGAGATGATTGGTCTTTATAGATCTGGATTTAGAGTTTAGCTTTTGTTGGTCCTCTATAATTTTTGGTTACCTTCAATTATTTGGCAGACAATGTGGAAAATGAAGACAAGCAACTAATCATGCAAGTTTGAACAATACATCATATTCAAAATCTACCTATATTGTAAATCATTCAAATAAATACAGCATTACAACAATTTGTATCTTCACACATGTTCTGTAATTCTTTAAAGTGTTATGAATTTCCCTCTATTATCCATATGATTGCGAGGTATGATAAAGTGTTTTTTATATTATTTTCAGTTTTTTATTCCAGAAAAAAACATCCTCAGGAAATAAGTAAAAAGGGCTGCAATCTTAAGGGGATATTAGGTATATTAAGAAAAAAATGAAATATAATTTATGTACGTAAATGGACTTCACTTAACATTTATTTTATTACAATTGTTTTGTTATTGCTTTTTTACTGAGAAATATATAAAACTTTTCACAATTTGGTCTACATAAGGATATATTTTTTATTTCTATATTATTTTATATAAATTTATCAGTATGAATACCTCATTAGTAATATATTTTTTCCTCATAAAATAGTGAGGTATAGACTTTAAATCTCTGTCATCACCCTATCCCCAGTCGACCAAAGAAACAAGGACAAATGTGCTGGTTTCATGGTGATAATAGTAACATTGATCATTGTATCTTTCAGATAGATCTTACCTTTCTTTGACAAGTTCATTCTTGAAGTCTTTTTTTTTCTTCTTCTTTTTTTTGTTTTTTTTGTAAGGAAGATCAGCCCTGAGCTAACATCCATGCTAATGCTCTTCTTTTTGCTGAAGAAGACCAGCCCCGAGCTAACATCTATTGCCAATCCTCCTCTTTTTTTTTCCCCAAAGCCCCAGTAGATAGTTGTAGGTTATAGTTGCACAACCTTCTAGTTGCTGTACGTGGGACGCGGCCTCAGCATGGCTGGAGAAGCGGTGCGTCAGTGCCCGCCCGGGATCTGAACCCGGACCACCAGTAGCGGAGTGCGCGCGCACTTAACCGCTAAGCAACCAGGCCGTCCCCTGAAGTCTTTTTTCTACAAAGTTAATAATTACTTTTATAGAATTCCCCATAGCATTTCAAGGGAAACATTCACTAAATTACAGTGGATATAAATTTGTTGCTGTATATTTTTGGAATGATTTCTAGGAAATCCTGAACTCTGCATGCAAGAGAGATTTTTCAGGACACTCACCCTTAAAAGACTTTCCTTAGGCGGCCGGCCTGGTGGCGTAGCGATTGGGTTCCCACACTCAGCTGTGGTGGCCTGGGGTTCTCAGGTTCGGATCCTGGACACCACGACGCACCACTTGTCAAGCCATGCTGTGGCGGCGTCCCATATAAAGTGGAGGAAGATGGGCATGATGTTAGCCCAGGGCCAATCTTCCTCAGCAAAAAGAAGAGGATTGGCATTGGATGTTAGCTCAGGGCTAATCTTCCTCACAAAAAAAGGAAAAAAAAAAAGACGTTCCTTAGAATACTTCCTGTGATGTTATACTGGGGTGGGAAAAGCCTGGTTCCTGGACTAGGAACATCGCTAGAATCTAGGAAATTGTTCGACATACACGTCCCATCCCAGACCTAAAAAATCATAAGTTCTGGGAAGGGACCCAGGCATTTGTGGTATAACAAGCCCTTCAGGTCACTGTGATGTTTGCTAAACTTTGAGACCCTTTGCACAAAGGGCAACAATAGTATAATTAAATTAATTTTTGTTTTGTCTAAAGCTGTTTCAAAAAGGTGAACATCATTAAGATTTCCCTTCTTTTTGTATGAAATTTTTATAACTGATCTCAGCTGAGAAAGTGTTTCTAAGTTATATAAAGGTTAAAAAAAATTAAATGCATTACTCCATTTGCCTTTAATAAATTCAAAATTTAATTTCTTTTTTTTTTGTGAGGAGATCAGCCCTGTGCTAACATCTGCCAATCCTCCTCTTTTTTTGCTGAGGAAGACTGGCCCTGGGCTAACATCCGTGCCCATCTTCCTCCACTTTATATGGGACGCCACCACAGCATGGCTTGCCAAGCAGTGCCTCGGTGCGGTGCGCGCCTGGGATCTGAACAGGCGAACCCTGCCCGGGCCGCCACCACGGAGCACAAGCGCTTAACCTCTGGTGCCACCGGGCCAGCCCCTCAAAATTTAATTTCTTAGATCATTTCTGTCGGTGTTGTTCACTTGTTAAATTTAGGCACACACTCAATATACTTATTTTTTTGTTTTGGTTATCATATCTTCATACTGTAGGAAGATTTTACTTTCACTGTATTTAAAGAATTACCAAAAAATTACAATCTCTGAATGTCACAGTACAATTTGAGGGTTTTTCTTTTTTGTCTTTTACTCAGTTGCTTCCTGTGTCATACACTGGACATTGGAGACAAGGATCGAGGCTCAAAATCTAATTAGAGCTTCTCTGACCTTCCTTCTTGTAGGTTTATATACTAATCTTGGAAGAATGAGGAGTTCCAGAAGCAGAATGCAAAGCTAAGTCTGTTCATCATTAGGGTACAGGTCCCCTAGCATATTTAATAATTTTACTCTGAAAACACTGAGATACAAAAAGAACATGGTTTGGTACCTACCTAATGGAAAGTAACAAAAAATGGAAGAGAGAACATTTTCTGAAATTACGGGGGCTTTTCTATAAAGAAGGATCCTGAAACATAGTTTAGCGTTGGCATAGTGAGGCCTTCAATAGGACAGCCCTTACCTCTTGCCAGTGTTTAGGGTGAGGAAGGAGCCTTGGTGGTAACAGGACCCACAATCCTGTGTAGGTTAATAAGCCTAATACACTAGTCAAGAGATGGTACCAAAATGAAGCATCACTAAAGAGAAGTTAGATGTAGTATTAGAATTAATGGAAGGAAATGCTGCTGAGAAGAGCAAATGAGAAATTCCTCCCTGGGGATTCACAGAAATAATTGGAACATATTTTGAGTTTGTCTGGAGTTCCTTCTATAGCAAATGGATGACCACTTGAGAAAAACTTATTACAATCATACGTCCTCATTTTTATTCCCAGACTGATATAGTCCACCTAGACAAAATTTATATAAGTGTTCAAATAGCCACTGGGCATTGTTAAACCGGAGTGGGATTGTGTCCAAACCTAGTATTGTCTCCTGGACAATACAGGATACCTCGTCCTGTTTACAATGATATGACTAGAGTGAAATGCAACCTTTGAACAATTGTCCAGCTATGGCTTGACAGTTTTTCTGTCCCCTATTAAATATGTTATCTTCTCATGGGGTATTACTCTTCTATTACTGACTTTTCTCCTTGTTTTCCCTTTTCTCACTAAAATTATAATAGTATCTCCATTTACCTTTTTATCCATTTGCTCTCATATTATCTGTTTAGCGGGAGGTTATGTAGAGCTAGGGTGACCACTTTGGATATTCGGGACTGGTGTAAGGCAAGAGTGCACGTTGCCTACAACTAAAGTGTTTAAGAGACAGAAGTGCCATAAGGAGACAGTTAAGAGCCAAATAAGGAGAAGCAGACTTTTTGTTTTTTTTTTTAAGATAAGGGAGACCTGAGGAAGATATAAGATTCAAAATAAGAAACTGAGGGCCTCAAGGGCCAGAGCAGATAAGATCAAGTGCTGTGAGGCTACAAAAGATATGCAGGAATGTGGTCTATGCAAGTAACAGAAACAGGCATTAGACTCTGATGAATCTATTAAATGTTTCTTCCAAATAGCAACATTGAAGAAGGCTTCAAAGATGAAAAAAAATCATTTAGGCTTTGTGTTAACAAGGCTAACTTTTAAATTCAACTTTGAACTTTTAGAATCAAATCTCCTTTGCCTGTATCATTATTTTTTGAGAATTTTTATCATTTCACTCAGATAGACACTTATCATCCTAAACTTATAGGTCTAGTCACACATATTTAAACCACTAAGATCTAAGTGAAGACATATCAATATCATATAGACAGTATTGTAGAAAATTGGCCTATATCTGTAAATTAGGTCATGTATTTTCCTATAATATCTAACTTTCAACATTGTGAATGAAGAAGGAAACTGATATTTTTTTACAGATTTGTCAAAAATATTTGAACATATTTTGCCATGTTTTATAGCTGTCATAAGCCATAGAGGCATGAAATGTAAGTATTAGGTTTATGGTAGTCCTAATGGGTTTAAATTACTAAAGACAGGTGCCTCCTGGAAAATGTAGCATTACATAGTTGATTTGCATACTTTCTCTTTGTTGCTAAGTGCATTAATATGTATGCTAAAATGCCTTACTTTTCTTTCCACACTTCGTGATTTGGTTCCAAACGAAATGATTTCATAAAATGAATGATGACAACATGCCTACCAAAGATGAATAGTGTCATTGAATACGTATATATATGCACAGGTTACATTTTATTGCATTTATTTTGTATGTCAAAGGGTAATTATGTCAGATGCTTAATTGTAATTCCAAATAAGAAAGCCATATATCATAAGTCAGATAAGGGTGACTAAGAATCCCAGTAACTAATCCATTATATTAGCTAGTTATCATTAACCCGATAGCTTGCAGAATGCTGACAAAGCTTAATGCCAAGTAGTTGTCATAGAACTCAACTCAATGAACCAATTTATTTTTAAGCTATAGACAAACTGTTGATTTCAAAACCTGCTTCATTGGATTCACCTCTGTAAAAGTTAGAAGCTATTTAATGCCATATAAGTAACTAGATGTATATGAAGTCTCAACGAAAAAATATTAATAATAACTGATAAAATGGAACATAAATTTGCAATGAAGGAGAAATATCTTTTATTTTCCTATAGGACAGCAAAATATTCCTAAAAATTCCAAAGGGCTTATAATTTCACTAGCATTCTGAGAAAAACAGTCCTACTAGGAATAAAAGTCAAATATCTACACAAAAGATCTCTAAGGAAATAACCCTTTCTTGTGAGAAAATACCAACCACAGTATTTTCCAAATGCACCCCTCCAGATATATTCCACATCTAACCACATTCCATCCCTAACTTCACTCCTCATTTTACCCCAATCTAGTCAAAGTCCCCTCATCAATCGTGCTTTTTTCAAGGTCAAAATCTTGACTTTTCCAATTCCATTCGATATTTTACTCTAGCCATCTTACTCAGGTTCTAAACAACATCAGACACAGTTGATCATCTCCTCTCTTAACGTCCTATATATACATATGTTTAAAGATGTGTACATATGCAAAATATTCGCACTGAATGAAATGCATGCAGTTATGTAGAGTTACATATAGAGTATGGCATGATTATTAACACATTAATGCTTTTAAAATATTTATTAAATATATACACCGTTCAAGATAAGTAGTTATACACTTTTACTAAGAGACATATATTTTTTCTAAACTTTTTTTTTTAAAGATGTTTGTATTAAATACTATTCTAACATGAAGACAAAAAGAAACGTAGCTTCAGCTTCCTTTAGCCTAAATGTGGGTATATGGGTATGTGAGAAAGTGATAAATTGTTACCAACTTTCTGTTTTCATGGAGTTTGTATATGTTTCAGGATGTAAAGTTTTCCAAAAGTTCAAGAAAATCATTTTGTATTAAAGAACCTGAAATTTAAAGTGTAAATAGACTGGATCTCAAAATTCTAGAGTCTAATCAACGCCCATATGATGGTACCTACAATTATTCTGAGATTCTGAAATCCAGAAAATGTTCAAATATGGAGTTTCAGGATCTATTTTCTTAAAAGTGTGAGAGAACAATACTTTCTGTTGCTCTCAGCCAAATAGAGATTGCTTTCTTCCTTCATTTCTCCTAAAATTCGTGCTCAGAATTACCTTTTTTGTGTTTTCTGACATCAGTGTTGTAAATCCTATGAAGACCTAAGTCTCTCTCCTTGGGTCCATGGACCTCCACTCTTATCAAGATCTGCAGCAATTTCTCATAAAAGTACCTTTCCCAGAGACATCTCAAGTCTCTTTTACCAAGGACAAAAGAGCTAATAAACATGGCTTTTATCCCCAGTATCATCCTTGTCCTA
Organism: Ceratotherium simum simum; assembly: GCF_057802395.1. Classification (NCBI taxonomy): domain Eukaryota; kingdom Metazoa; phylum Chordata; class Mammalia; order Perissodactyla; family Rhinocerotidae; genus Ceratotherium; species Ceratotherium simum. Next base: position 25,669,474 of record NC_141909.1, on the reverse strand, counting down.
CTCAATTCTCTTTTCTTTTTATTCATTTTCCTACTCCAAATGACACTTATAATCCACTCCTATTTCTTGACGGCAGTAACCAATATATTATCACAACACTCACCTGAATAAGCTGGAATTATTTATGGAATATTAGCATTCACTTAGGCCACAATTCAGAAACATGGGTGCTAATCCCAATGTAGCTCCTATTTATCTGTTTAAACTTTTTTGACCAATTTAAACTCTGGCTTTAATTTCCTGATATTCAAAACAAATTAAATGTCTAAGGTAGCTTTCAACACTAATAGTTATTGAACTAATCAATAATACTATGATATGAAAATATATTGTATGCTATTTCTTTTTAAGATATTCTTAACAGTTAACAGCATCCTAAAAACCATTCACTGCATTTCAAACACATGTTCCCTTTGAAACAATTAGTGTATTTGCCTGTTACTGAAAATCGCTGAGGATACTGATGAGTGAAACAAAAGGATTTGTTTTGTATATGAACCTAGAATTCTGAGAAAATCCCATCTGTGCTTTGTAAGTCAGTTTGGTATTTGTGCTATTGTTGTTTTCACCAGAAAGTATCAAGATAAATAGTTCACAAAACATAAATGATTTTCTTCCCCCCTAAGCTGCTGCCCACATGATCTAAAGCCAGGATGTGTTGGGGTTGTTTTTCTCTATGAAATAGCTAGTAGATTTCATGGTTATGGTAAGAAACTGCTTAAATTTCTTTTAAAAATTCCAAATCATTTTTCACATGTTCAAATACACTGAATACCTTGAACTTCAATATTTTAGACTCTAAGATATCAAAAATAAACAGTAAAATATATTTTTAATCACATAGATTGATATGGCAAGTGAATTTTGTACTATGATGAAATCACCACTTCAACTAGAATCTAAATAGTGATTTTTATTTTTTTAACTTGTATATTAATGTGAAAGCTTATAAAATTTAATTCATAGATCTCTAATCAAGCTATCCTACTAAGACAAGGTATTTAAGATTATAGAATCATTTGTTGGTTTAATAACTATTATGGTTAGAAGCTATCTTAGATGTTGAAAAATAGGGAGATATTCCTGAAATTTACCAGAAATTTCAATGTCATTATTTAGCAATATGGTTCTCATTTCAACTATTTTATGTCATTAAACCCCACAAGTATGATCTTCTGAAGTCTCATTATTCACAATAAACAAAGTCATTTCAGTTGCCTTTTTAAATTTTTTTATCCTATGGCATTCTTTCTCTTTTTTTATACTATCTACGAATATTTGCTCTTACAGTCTCAGAAACAGAAGTAAATACTGATTAGAAGTATTTATGCTGTGTACAGTCCATTTATCCAAATACCCATTCATTCAAACATATTTTCAAGTATTCATTTCATAAACATTTAATGTGTGGTGTCTTTATGTCAGGAATAGCTATAAATGAATCACACATATACCTGTATCCATCAAACACTAATAATTGGAAGCTCTAATCCCAGCACCACTCAATTCTCAAGTCATCCATGACTGATTCCCAATGGAAGATGAGATCTGATATCCATTATTGTTATACACCTTGTAACCATTGTGCCTGGGGTAAATCCAAACATCTGCGTATACATCAGGCCAAGGGCTTCCATTAAAATTCTATCTTGTCAAATTTATATAAATGGATGTTTTTCTAAGTTGCGTATTCATAATGCAATTCTATATTGACACTGGAGTCATATTCTATTCAGCAAGACCTGGTGTTCTGTTTAGCTGAGCAATCCAATATTCTCTCACCAATTTTATTAGTAAGGTATATCAATAGAAGGAGTGATGGAGAGATCTACAAGGCTGTTATTGAGAAATATTCCAAATATTCCAAAACTATTCATGTATATCCACTTGTGTCTGGTCCTGATTCTCTGATTCATGAAGGCCTGAAGGTTGCCATCCATTGAAAAGGAATGTTTTTTTTTGGACATTTGACTATAAATAATAGCTGTAGCCAACCACACGGCTTGTGTGTTAGTTCTTCTTTTCCACTGCTGATCTCAGTTTGTGGGGTTTGTTTTTGTCTCTTTCTCTTGCCTCTCATGAATTCTCAGCTGAGGTAAGCTCTCTTGGCTCTCATGAATTCTCAGCTGAGATAAGTAGTAAGCATAAGATATCAGAATATTTTTGTGCAGAAAGAGGCTCTGAGTCTGAAACTGGGTCGCACAGTTAATAAAGCTCAATTAGAACTTGGTTTGTGTCATATTGACCCATTTCAACAAAATTAAAAGTATATCTACAATTTGCTAGATGTCAGAATTCTCTGCTGAGTTCATCTATCAATAAGTAAACAATTTGTCGCCAATAAAATGGATACTTCTCAAAGAATTTCTTTGAGAATAAAAAAATGACAAATATAACACCTCTGGCACAGTTTGTGCACTAATAAAATGTTTTTTTGCTCATATCATTTACTTCCCTATGTTTTTGCAAAAGTTGCTTAATTTCTGTTACAAATTGTATTAGAGATACTTCAATGTTCCTTCCCCTACAATGTTTTCTATATTTTAGAAGACAAAGTCTTCTGAAATTTGAGTTTCATAGAGAGATGTCAATCTAAAAAGGCACTTCTTTCTGAACAGAATAACTAGCAAAAATAAATTCATAGTCAAAGAAACACAGAATCTCCAGTCACAATGTATTTAGGATTCAGAGGTGTGAGGTAGGCTTAAAAGAGTAAGGGTCAGATTTTAAAATGCCTTGTGTTTTAGTCTAATGTGTTAAATTTATCGTTATAATTCCTTCTTCCAAGCAGACTTTTTTCCCTGCTATTAATAGAAATATCACTCTGAAAATTAATTTTAATCAAATAACCTTCAAGGTGTATGCATACGTGTTTTGTGTATTGACCAAACGCATGTTAAACAAAGGGCTTAAAATCTGCTTTACCCGGGTTTTAATTTTTATAGGACTTATGGTTCCCTCAGTGAAGGATATATTTACATTTAAGCTTCTAAGACCCTATACCCGGCGTTCTTCCTCATGTAGTCAAAGAAATTGAAAAAAGTACGGTTTGTGTATTTCACTCATATTCACAACCACAGTTTTTCAATTATTGGCCTCTTGAACAGCCAGTTTATCATTCATTCATTTTTTTAAACTGACAAAATTAATTTTCTTAATAACTAGATCAGCAGGTTGTTTCTAAATGTCTATTAATGGGTATTTTGTTCTCATGAAAAACAGTCTGAAACATTTTTAAAGAGAACTGTAGAAGTCTCTTGGGAAGTTGAGGGCCATTATAACACTAACACTTTTTATGTTTATATCACTTTATATTTTATAGTTGCATGTATGACATTTAATCTTCAACATAACCACTTAAAGTAAAGATAGTGTTTTTTTTTCCTGTTTTATAGAGATATAATTGACAACATTATGTAGGTTTAATGTGTACAACTCGTTGATTTGATACACATATATTGCAAAATGATTACCACCATAGAGTTAGCTAACATCTCCATCACGCCACTTAATTACCAATTCTTTTTTGTGGTGAGAACACTTTAGATCTACTCTCTTAGCAACTTTCAAGTATATGATACAGTATTATTAGCTAGAATCACTATGCTGTACATTAGATCCCCAGAACTTGTTTATCTTATAACCGGAAGTTTGTACCCTTGGACCAACATCTGCCCTTGTCTCCCACCCTACAGCCCCTGGTAACAACCATTCTACTCTGTTTCTATGAGTTTGGCTTTTTTAGATTCCACATACAAGTGATATTATGCAGTATTTATCTTTCTCTGTCTGACATCTGACATAGCACAATGCCCTCAAGTTCCATTCATGTTGTGGCAAACAGCAGGATGTCCTTCTATCTCATGGCTGAATAATATCCATTGTATATATATACACCACATCTTCTATATCCATTCATCTGTTGACTGAAATTTAGGTTGTTTCCATATCTAGGCTATTGGGAATGATGCTGCAATGAACATAGAAATGCAGATATGTCTTCAATATCCTGTTTTCACTTCCTTTGCAGACAAACCCAGAGAAGGAATTGCTGGATTATATGATTTTTAATTTTATGAAGAACCTCCATACTGTTTTCCATAGTAGTTGAACCAATTTACATTCCTCCCATCAGTGCAAAAGGGTTCTCTTTTCTCTACATGAAACCAATGCTTGTTATCTCTCGTCTTTTTGATGACAGCCATGCTAACAGGTGCGAGATGATATCTCACTGTGGTTTTGATTTACATTAGTGACATTGAGCACCTTTTCATGTACCCTTTGGCCATTTGTATATCTTCTTTGGAAAAATGTCTATTCAGCTCCTTTGCACATTTTTAAAATCAGATTTATTGGGGTTTTTTTTGCTATTGAGTTGTATGGGTCCCTTATATATTTTGGATATTAAACCCTTATCAGACATATGATTTGCAAATATTTTCTCCCATTCTATAGGTTGCCTTATCACTTTGTTGATGGTTTCCTTTGCTATGCAGAAACTTTTTTTTTTCTTGGGTAAGGAAGATTGGCCCTGAGCTAGCATCTCTTTCCAACCTTCCTCTTTTTGCTTGAGGAAGATTGTCACTGAGCTAGCATCTGTGGCAATCTTACTCTATTTTGTATGTGGGATGCTGCTACAGCATGGCTTATGAGTGATGTGTAGGTCTGCGCCTGGAATCTGAACCTGTGAACCCTGGGCCGCTAAAGCAGAGCACATGAACTTAACCACTACGCCACTGGGCCAGACCCTGATAACTTTTAATTTGATATAGTCTTACTTGTCTGTTATTGTTGATGTTGTTGCCTCTGATTTTGGTATAAAATTCAATAAATCTTTAGCAAGACCTATATCAAGGAGTTTACTCCCTATGTTTTCTTCTAGGAGTTTTATGGTGTCAGGTCTTACACTTCAAGTCTTCAATCCATGTGTTGATTTTTGCGTATGGTGTAAGATAGGGGTCCAGTTTCAGTCTTTTGCATATGGCTGACCAGTTCCCAACACCATTTATTAAAGAGACAGTCCTTTCCCATTGTATATTCTTGGATCCTTTGTCATAAATTATCAGAAATTAATGCATGGGAATTTTGATAGGGATTGCATTGAATCTGTAGGTCAATTTGAATAGTATGAATATTTTAACAATATTAATTCATCCCATCCATTAGCACAGAATATCTTTTCATTTATTTGTGTCTTCAATTTCTTTCATGACTGTTTTATAATTTTAAGTGTATGGATCTTTCCTTGATTATATTTACTCCTAGGTATTTTATTCTTTCCAATGCAATCATAAAAGGGAATTTTTTCTTAATTTCTCTTTCTGATAGTTTATTGTTAGTGTATAGAAATGCAACTGACTTTTGATTTTGTATCCTGCAACTTTACTGAATTCATTTCTTAGTTAATAGGTTTTTGGTGGAGTCATTTGGGTTTTCTATTTTACCATCCTATCATCTGAAAATGGAAAAAGTTTTATCTTCCCTTCATGCTTAATGTCTCTCATTATCTCTCTTTCTCTCTGCCTCTGCTTCTCTCTGTGTTTGTGAGTGTGTGTGTCTATGTGTGTGTGTGTGTCTTTATCAAGATGGAATTTTCATTATCCTTATATTCACAAGGACATTTTCTTCCAAAAAAAAAGTCCAAATTTTCGACACATCCCACCTCAAATGTAGAAGTCTCTACACTGTTATCCTACAATTATTCTCACTTCCAAGAATAATGTGAGCCTAATTAGTCCATATGAGGAATTCGATGACAGTGTAATAAAAAAAAATGTCATTGTGTGCCTAATAACCATACAAATCCTCAAACATTCAGTGTAATTGAATTAAGAAAAGAACTGTTAAACTCTCTATTTATCTTAGCAATTATAGAGGTGCACTGAAAAACTTATTTTCAAAGATGTCACATTGAAATTTCAGTAATTAAATTCATTAATTTTTTAGAAATTTTAGAATATGCAAATTATTTTGGGGTGATGCATTTATAAAGTAAATTTTTATAGTCTACATTAAAAGGAGAAATAAAATTTCTATGTAATATGGGGCTTTCTTACAATATAGAAACAGATATTTATTTCTTATTATTCACTCCTGAAGGTCACTTCTGCTTAAGTAAAGACATACAATATACATCTGTAATGAAGACCACATAATGCTTAAAATGTGTGTAAGTGAATGTGCGTGTTTACACACGTGTAGTGAAAAATACTGTTATCCAAAAGTGACTTCTGGCTACCCCTTATAATTAAAGAATGCAGGACCACAAATAAATATAAATGCCTGCTAACCTGCTATGCTATTGTGTACCCACAGGGATTTGAATTAGTGCTTGTGACATTTTAGAAAAGCAATTAAAGAAACTTCTGAAATCTTTAGTAAAGAAACATATTTATAACCATGATGTTTTAATCTGATTAGGGAACACAAAATTTTGAAGTGGAAAATGACCTTGTAATCCATTCTATTCACTTTCTTGTTTACACTTAATTCATTGAAGATAAAAAATATATTTTTGGATTTATTTTTTCTTGTTAAAAATTTTTCAAGGTTGGGAGCTCAACAAACTCAAATATTCCACAACACAGATTTAATGGAAAACCTGAGCCCATCATTCTGTCATCTAAATCTACTCTTTGTACTCTGTTTTTTCTAAAGGATGAAGCTATTCACTTCCATGAGGAAAACATTCTTCAATATATTTGAATCAGTTTTACCTTCAGCTTTTAGTTGTTCCCACTGTAAAACAACAATAATAGAGACAAGTACTTTCTTAAGCTTTTCTTTATTGAACTTATTTCTGTAACTTTTAAATCCTTTAGAAACTACCACGTTTATCACCAAAGTCTGTAACGGAACTGTTGAATACCTATTAAGTCCAATTGAAGACATTCTCTTGTGTTGCAAATTAAAACCATTCTTTTTCTACATGGAAATAAAGTTTGTGGAAAAGGTCCCAAGGAACATATTTTATTAAAATATCCTTTTCTACCTCAGAGGCTAGTGATATTGTATAAAAATATTTTTTAAGATTCTCAGACACAATTTGCATGCTATCATCAATGCAATAATGATACAATCACAGTTACTGACATTTTTGTTTATATTAATTGATATGAATAATATCAATATAGAACAATAAAGCCTCAAAATAATTATATATTGCAATATTTTGGAAGCAATGTTCCATAAAGTTGAATTCCTGGGTAAGAACATCAAAGATATAAGTAATTCCATTTAATTTTCAAGAGATAATTCAGTAGCATTTTATAGAAATATGCAGATAAGTGAACTGTTTACCTTCATTCATTGATTCATTCTTTTAGCATATATTTTGGGGGCACATTTCCAGCCAGATAATGTTGATATTGGCTGAGATACAACTGATAAAGATGAATGAAATATGGTAATTATATGTTATAGTAAATATAAATTGACATTTATTTACTTATTCACATTAGATTATACGAAAGAACACTGTTTAAAGTTTTTTTAATTATTGCAAATAATATTTGTTGCAAAACTAATATTCAAATAACAATATTCAAAGCAAAAATCACCTAATAAAATTAATATTTTCAATGTTGCCAACACAAATAACACATTTTAAAAATCATATACAAAATTTGAAAAACATGTATGTTATAATATTAAGTGAAAATGTAGAATATCACATCACATTTATAGTTATATAAAAATTGATTATTTGTATGGGCAATTTTGAAAACATTAATTTTTTTAGGTGATTTTTGTCCTAGGTAGCTATAGATTTTTTATTTTGCTTTATTTTTGATTTTTCATTTTGCTGATATTGTCTTGGATATCTGTTATGATGTGAGAAAGAAGATGAAAACAAGGATGATGGTAACACATTTAAAAGTTTCTGTATCAAAATAGAAATATGAGTATATTATAATGTGAATATGTAGAATATAAAATTATAATTATATAAATAAAATGTTATTATTATCATCATTATCCTTACTCTTCTTACTTCCTCTCCTTGAGGCAATCACTATCTATGGCATAATATTGATTTTTTTTAACTTATTCAGTGCATGTAAACACACACATGGCTTTTTTACATGCACTTGTTTTCAGAATAAGTATTATTTTCAGATATTTGTGGTATGTTTATCAAAATAGCAAAAATAAGAAACTATTCTACTATGGTAAAAAAGAATGAATTGAAAACTCCAACTGAAAGTTGTAAAGGCCTGATTTTTCAGTTAAAATACCACAAAAAATTATAAAAATAAAGATAAGCTAAAATAAGATAACATTTGATTCTCAAGGGCTATTTTTGAAAAAAATTTAAGCTTTTAAAAACAGCGTATTATTAGCTCATGACTGAGTCCTTGTCCAGACCCCTCAATGGCTTCTATCACACTGAGAACATACTCAGTCCCCAACCAAGGCCTGGCCTGGGTGCCGCCATCTCCCTCTAACCCACTGAACTCTCTCAAGCCTACCAAAGTCTTCTGCTTCTTCAGAGTTTGCCTTTCTATTCTCTTTATGAAACTTCCCCAGATATTTTCATGTCTGGATCCCTCATTTTATTTGAGTTTCTGCTTTAAATATCACTTCCTTAGAGAGGCTTTCTTTGAATAACACATCAAAAATTCCAGCCCTTTTTTCTTTCCATTGCCTTGCTTTACTTCTCTGCATTGCATTTATTAACACTTCACACACATGGAAACATATGTTTATGATCTGTCTGTTCAGCTAGAATTTAAGTTCTATGAAGGCAAGGAAGCTGTGTCTCTCTTTTAGGGTGACCACATGTTCTAGTTTGTGTGAGACTAGGAGTTTCTCAAGATGTGAGACTTGCAGTGCTCTAACTGGGACAGTCCCTGGCAAACCAGAATGTTTGGTCACCTTTGTTGTTTACTCTTGCTTTCCTTTCACTTGGAATAATGATAGGCACATAGGAGATGCTTAATAACTAATGTATGAATGAATTGGTGAGTTTACCATACTAAACTTCAAACTAAAGAATTACTTTAAAAAATATTATTGGGTCAGCCCCGATGGCCTAGTGGTTAAGTTCAGCGTGCTCTTCTTTTGCAGCCCGTGTTCGGTTCCCGGGAGTGGACCTACACCACTCGTCTCAGTGGCCATACTATGACGGTGGCTCATATACAAAATAGATGAAGATTGGCAACACATGTTAGCTCAAGGAGAATCTTCCTCAGCAAAAAAATAATATATATATATAATATATTATTATATATGTGTGTGTGTATATATATACACACACACACATTATATGTATATATATATATAATTAAGTTTCATAAGAATGGAGCTGGATTTTCTGGTGTCAATTTTTGTTTTGGATGCTTGGAGATTTTCCATTGCTCCTGTGAAATGAGCTCACAAAAAAAATAAGTTAACTGTTTGCAGGAGCCAGTTGTTGTCTAGTTGCAGTGCCCTTAAAATAATCTCCAATCACATTTAAACTAGCTAATTTCTACTCATTCTTGGCCCTCAGCTTAAACTTAATTTCCCGTAGAAAGCCTTTCCTAAACTCTTTAGGACTTGCTGCCATGCCATTTTATAGCACTTGGATGTCTCAGGATAATGCTTTTCTCTGTCTCTCTTCCCTGTTAGACATGGCGTTGCATGAATGCAAGGACCATGTCTGTCTTGCTCACTGCTGATTCTCTGACTTCTAATACAATACAGTACAACCCTTTTTGAGTTCTCTCTAGCACATCATTTAACTGAGAAGCAGAACCATTTACCTGGTTACTCATTACTGGTGTAATACCAATGTGTATACATAATATAATACACACATATACACAAATACATCTGTCACCCATACTTAATACTTACTTTTTGTTGTTAGCCTGTGGTACTCTTGCACATCGCTACAATAAACACCTCTCTCTGGAAATCTTGAGTAGCTCTCTATTCCTTGCATGCAGAGAGATCTAGATAAAAGACAGGATGAAGAGAAAGGCTATATTGGGAAGAGAGCTGCTATGGGCACTGAGGTCATACCTGAAGATTATAACCAGAGGAGGACTGGACTTTTAATATTTGGGAGGGCTATGCGTCCTAGTGAATTTATCCAAACTGCCAGGCAAACCTGAAAATAATTCAGGTTTGAGAGTTTTCAGACTGGATGAGGAAAGAAACAAGGCATGGTTATTGTTCAATACATTTTATCAATAAATTGTCCTATGATTAGACTGAAGTCATATACTAAAAAAGTTTTAAGTATATGCTGGAATTTGTTATTGTTGTTTTATTTCCCATAGATATTTTTTAAAACTAATGATCTTTTAAAATGTCATTTTACTCAACTATAACAAGAAAAACATAACGAAAAGTGCTCTGTTTCAGAATAGGAAGAGGACACAGAATCTCCTGGGGGCCACAAACCTCCTTTTGTCCTGCAACCAGTGTGGTTGGAATCCTAATGGGGCTAGAGATGATACTGAGGTGAAGGCCTTCGATGGAGCCAACTGAATACTGCAAGGACATCTTTCTATTTACTGCACTAGAAACTGCTTTTCAATGCGCCCATCTGTCTAAAAACAGCCTCCCTCCTTTTTTCCCCCAATCTGTCTCTCGTCTCCTTTACCACCCGGCTGAAAACACAAATCACTGTGACGCCTCTCCTGATTAACCCCGACTCACTCTGATTGCTTTTTCTGTTTACTTCGCTTCACAACTCGCATGGTGGCTGTGCTATGCTAATTTGCTCTTATTTATTTGCTGCTTTTTAATGGTTGTTAAATCTTTTTAATCTCCCACCAGACTGTCAACGTTTTGAAGGCAGGTACTGTGGATTTTATTTCTTTTATGCCCTCTCCCAAAACTTAGTAGAGTGCTCTGCCCATATGAGCACTGAAGAACTAAATTAAGGCAGCCTGAGACAGACTCAGCTTTTCACTAAAGTAATGCTACTGTGAAAAAAAGATACACGTTTTGCAATACTCCAAACTACAGAAAGCCATTTTTCAAACCGTTTCTAAATTTAGAATTGAGGAATCATATGCCAGTGTGATACATAATATATACTGAAATACTTGTGGAGTTTTTATAATCACCACTTTTTGATGTATAATTTACACACATTAAAATGTATCCGTTTTATGATGAGTTTTAACATATGTATACTTGTATACTGTCCACTCCAGTCAAGATATAGAATAGTTCCATCATCCCCAAACATTCCTTCCCAACCCCTTCCCATTTAGCACCCCCCACCCACTGCCTGAAACAACAGCTGATCTGTTTTCTGTTAAATGAAAACTAACTTTACTCAAACAGAATCTGCTTATCCGAGTTTTATATCTAGGATACATTTCTATTTGCTAATTAGACTGTATCTTAATTCAAATCCTCAGAAACAAAAAAAGTAATGAATTATGACATATTTTCAGAAGAACTTAGGGAAGAAGTGGCATTTTCCTGAAATCTGAATATTTAATTTTTTCCACAAGTATTCAATTAATTCTTTAGTTTTTCCCCCAAGCTTGACTATGATAAATTAGTCTTTTGTGTATACTATGGATAAATAATAGTATTGGGTAGCAATAATAAGAGAGTATGTTTTGCATTTAATAAAAATTCTATATATAATTTATGTATTAATATGTTATCGGTTTGCACCACAATAACAATTCATTTATTAAACCTATTCTAATTATTCATTTTCACCTTAGTTCCATGAAGGAATTCAGAAGTACGTAAACATGAATTACATTCTCTACGCTGGGTAGTGGTCATTAAGTTTGTCTTTATTTCTCCCTTTTTTTTTTTTCAGATTTAGGGGCTTTTAAAATATTTTACTGAAATTGTACAGAATGTAAGAAAATAAGGCACTACACATAAACTCTTTTAAGAAAATTATACCTCAGTTCTGAAAAATTGCACTTAATAAGAAGATATCAGTGTTCCACAAGCTTTTGTGACATATGTTTGAATGTAAAAAAAGAAACAATATTTCATAAAGTTCATGTTCCTTCAAGATCCTTGTTATGAAAAGCTATGCTGCCTTAAATTACTCTGATAAATTTTGTATTTTATTAGGAGTCAATCTTTGTGTTTGGCAAAGTGTTGTGGCATATATTACGTGCAGAACTGAGGGAGAATATTTTGCATGTAGACACAACACTTTGAATATATTAAGAGATACACATTAATCATCTGGGTTTCTTGGCTGTTACAATGAATTGACTTACAAATTGCTATGAACTTGGTTATTCTACGCAAGGCACTTAAGGTAAAAAATATTTAATAAACAAAGAAGGGTAAGAAGTAGCAGTCGGTTGACTTTTTAAAAATAACTTTCTTAAAACGACACAAAGTTTTTAGAGGTATATCTAAAAAGATTTAAGATTTTTCTCATGAATAATTTTTTTTTTTAAAGATTTTTATTTATTTTATTTTTTCCCCCCAAAGCCCCAGTAGATAGCTGCATGTCACAGCTGCACATCCCTCCAGCTGCTGTATGTGGGACCCGGCCCCAGGATGGAGGGAGAAGTGGTGCCTCGATGCGCACCCAGGATCCGAACCCGGGCCACCAGCATTGCAGCGCGCGCACTTAACCACCAAGCCACAGGGCCGGCCCTCTCATGAATAATTGTATAGTTCCAATGAGGCTGGTTCTGTGATAGGAAAACTGTTCATTTGTGTTTGTAACCTGGTCTTTGAACTGTACTCTGAACTTACATAACTCATTTGAGAGGCAGTAGTTTGGGGGACTTGCCCTGTAGTCTCTAGAATATATATTATTTTCCTGACAGTTTTTTATGGTAAGGATAATTTATTACTTTTACTTTTGCTATTCATTCTTATTCTATTTCTTTACTCAGATCCTAGCATACTTCTCTAAAATGTGACATGAGGAATATAAAAAAATACTATTCCAAAGTTTGTTTAGAAGTATCAACTTCTCATACATATAAGCTAAGGTTTTTATCCACACACACATCCCTTACTTAATCGTGTTAACAATCTCTATATTCTCATAAATTTAGACAATGATTCACGTGACACAAAAAAAGAGGTTTTTTAAAGTATACAACATGAACAAAGTATGATTTAAATGCTTAACAGTCAATTTAATTTCATCTTAAATATAATCCTGTGAAATCAGTATTACCTCTAGTTTATAGAAAAGACAAAGAATCCTGGAAACATTCAAATACAGTTTGACCAAATCCATAGACTTAATGAGCAGCAGAAGTACAATTTAATCCAAGGAAGTAATTCCATGTTTCTCTGCATGCACGCCTGAGGATGATTTTGGTGCTAGATTGTGGTCATTTCTACTGCAGGGTCTATAGTCATTCTGCCTCCATTTGCCATGAGGCTATAACATCCATCGACTGTGTTCTCAAGCAATTTATTTAACTTCTATGTGCTTTTTACTTCTTCCATAAAAAGGGGAATAACTACCCTATCTACCTCATATGATGCTTGTAAGTTTTAAGTGAAAAGAACTTAGCAACCTGCTTGGCAAATATTGTGCTCAACATTTTTAAATTATTATAGTCTTGTTTCAATAGCAGTAGTGGTAGTTGTGGTGCCAGTTTTAGTAATAATAGCAGAGGAGGAAGAAGGAGAGGAGGAGTATGATATGATGTTCATGGCTCTTCTGTAATGGGAATTCCCTTAGGTACTAGGTAGGAATGTGAAATAAGAGCAAAGCACATCTTGTGGCTTTTCTTCTTTTCTCTCATTTTGTTTCCTAATCAAATTCTTTTCAGGTATATCACCTGTGAATTGTGTCATGGTGTGTGTGACCGCAGGCTTTGTATTCAGAGTTGAATACCAATTCCCATTGTATACCATCTAGATGAACTTGATTCAAGTTCCTCATCTCCTCCATGTTGTCTCTGTACATTTGTAAAATGAGGATAATCTTAATTCCTTCATAGGTTAGTTGGGAAGATAAAAGAACAGCACGAATGTGAGCCATTTTGCACAGGTCCTGGTACATAGCAATCGTTCAATATATATTAGTTTGCTCTCCTAGCTCTGTGAGTGACTTTTTCATTGACCTTGGACAACAAATCACATTTCCTCTCAGGGCTCCAGTCTTCTCAGCTATAAAAAAAGGTCTGAAACAAATATTTGGTGAAATAATATATAAGGTAATTGAACCAGATGGTTTCTAAGTCCTTTTGAACCATAAAATTCACTGATTATTTGAATAGTAAAATATAATCTATAGAATAATCTTGTCCATTCAACTTGTATTTATTGATTTCCTAAAGTGCACACAATAAATAACTCACTTACAGGTTTGTTTCTAAGGAATATACTCACATAAATAGTCAGGCCGATCTTTTAAACTATAACCCATTAATTGCTATTCTACTTAGGGAGGTAAGAGACTTGCAGATAGTTGGTACAACTGATTAATTAAGGAAAAACCACTCCAGTTTCTTCAATCTTAATGTAATCTTAATAGAACATCTTGATAGAAGAAAACAGAAGTGGATAATAGAAGAAAAACAACGTTCTCCAATATTCTGGCCACAACTGGGTAACATAGTCAAATATTCGTTATTGATTTTATGGGAATTAAAACATTGCCAAATTGAAGAGATTTTTGTTAACATAAAAAGTTATATAATACACACTTTTATAATGAAGATAGGTTTTCGAGATAAGTGGGAGAAAAACAAAAGAGCAGTGTTTTAGTGAAACACATTACTCTAGTGATTATAGAGAACTCTATTCGATTAGAACTTTAACTTAAAGGTTTCAAAATTCAAGTATTTTAATATGTCTTACATTCCATAAATCTAGTATTTGTCATTATATGCTACATACCAAGCACTAGTTCTATGAGAGGTTACAAAATTGTTGAATATAAATGCAAATATTCAATCAAAGAAGATTAACTAGTAAATGGTGTCCGGGGATTATATATGTATAATCGAAGATTAAGTGCTGTCCTCAATCTCATAAATGTCAGTTCCTGACACTGGCCAAAGGCCAGGACTGTTCTTCCAGGTCCTGCTCACAACAGAACACTGAGGCAATCAATGCGTCATGACAAATGCCAGAGTCCAGACTTATTCTATCTTGGATACTCTCTGATATTTAAAGGTGGCAAAGAATAAGAATTATGTGTTTGCTATATATAGTTAATTTTTATTTGTAGACACAAAACTGAGGATACAGAACAAATGCTTATTGTAGTGAAGCTATTAGTCACATACTTCAGTAAATTTTCAAAAGAAGAGATATGAAATTGTGGATTACAGTGATCAAGACACCACACTATATTGAAAACATAAGAATTTTCCCATCAAATTATTTGGAAAACATTAATATTAAGCCAAAGAAAACCAATTCTGTACAAAATATACAAGTAATTCAGGATTAGCTTGTTGGTTGGTTATTTGGAAGATAAATAGCACAAGTAAACAAAAGTCAAGGAAGAAGTATTAAATTGAGTGATATAAAGTTTCTAGTTACAAAACTGAAAATATCCTGGTCCTTGGTATATAATTTGTGAAAACTATTATATGTATAACAAAGGCCGAACCTAGGACAAAATAATTCATGCTAAAGAAATGCTTGCTGTATTCCCTCTGGGCTATTTGTATATTGTTGTTGCCTCTGTGGCCCTTCTCTTGGGTCAAGAGATTCTAATTTTATGCCTCTCAGGGCACTTAAGCATTATACTTTGAACTCATAACCTATTACTAACTTCATCTCAAATGAGTCGTTGTTCTTTGCTTTATGTAAACTCTACTGATATCTTAAAAAAGATAGGCTTGAGAATGGCTTCCTTAGGAATCTGTCTATAATTATTCCTGTCAAAGCCCAAATAATGACAGCAATATAGAGTCTGAATACTTGTGGTAATAAAGGTTCTGGTAAATGAGGAGTAGAGTGACCTTGACATGCACATTAAATCTTCATTAGAGTGTCTGAGTTATTTAATGATTAATGCTTTAGAACTGTGGGATTGGTAAATGGAAAAAATAATAAGAAAGAATTTAACATTTCAAACATTTAAAAAGGGAAAATCTATTTACTTATTATAAAAAAAAGGATTGACATGTGCAAGAAATAATTTTAAGACTTAACTAAAGAAAACAATCTACCGTTGAAACTTCCATTAGTGTGTGGAAGATGCCTCATAAGAGATGGAGTGTATTCTTTATCAAAATCTCTATTTCAAGCTAGGTTTAACTTAGATATATTATACAGACATTTGTGTGATCAGCATATGAAACATCAAGGCCTACTTTGACTACACAGTGTTTGGTGTCCGGTACAATGTCCAACTGAGGGCAATATTTTTTATTATCAGTCCACTTCCTCTCCCCAAACAACAGACACATACACGACACTCCAGGACCAATTTGGAGCTACACTAGATAAATGCAAAGTGAACAGAGGCTGATGATTACCCTGGCAGTAACTTAAAAACAGACGTTTTATTTCCTAATTTAGACACTTACAATGGTTTTTCTTTAAAAGTGAAACTGTTTTTTTCCTGTGAATTTTGAGAGTTTTTCAGTTTGAGTATAATAGATGAACTTAGAGAAGATCAAAAGTATAAAAAAAAAAAAAAAAAGACTTCATGAAACAGATGGGTCTCATACGTGGCTTTAGCAGAAGTTTATGTCTTAAATTTATACCATGAGGCATTGTGGGGCTTTCCAAGAAGGAGCAGTGGGAGTAAAGTTCAAAGGTTTGAATGAACACATCTGAGTAAAAATGCCTAAGGTGAGTAGCAAAAATCTAACACTAGTAAAGGGCAAAGGTGTATAGGCAAATTAGTACTAACTTGCAGAGAACTTGAACATCACATAAATAACAAATTCAGCCAAAGTATATTACGTATTTACCGTTTGTGCACACTTTTGGTAGGCACTGGAACAGCGCCATTAACTAAGCCACACACAGTCCCTGTCTTCATGGAGGACATACTATAGTAAAAAAGAAATGAGATGCATTGTGATCTAGGGTCGCCAGATTTAGGAGGGCAAAAAAGAAGATGCAGTTAAATTTGAATTTCAGATATGCGATGAAAAATTGCTTAACATAAATATATTTCATGCAATATTAGCGACATATTTTATTAAAAACTACTCATTTTCTATCAAAATTCAAATTTAATTGGACATTCTGTTACAAAGGAATATTTAGGATGAGGGTGAAGGTGTAGGGGTAGGGTTGAAATAGGAGGGTGATTTGTTATAACCCCACAAGAAGGGACTGGAAAACAGAGGTAACGGTTTCTTGAGTGATAAGAAAAGCAGTCCAGGAAAGTGAGGGGAAAGGTGGCCCAAGAAAAGGAGAGAGAGTAGGAAGCAATCAGAAAGGAATTCAGCAGCTGAGGTGAATTTTATTCAAAGGCCTCACCATGTAATGACCTTTATTCTGGCGTGGGAGATTGAGACTGAGAGAAGATGACAAGTCTGAAACTATTCTGAATGGAAAGAACATAGTGACTGAGTGAATCATGTGGTGAACAGGGAACTATGAAGAAGGATCACCCAGGTTCAGACTTAGAGAAGCTAGATGAAAGATAATGCTATTTCCTGAGAAAGTTGATGTATTTGGGAAAAAAAGATAATAAATTAAATTTTCAAACTCTAATTTGTGTGACTTTTAGAGCATTCAAGTGGAGCAAGAAGTTGGATATAAAATTTGGAATCTCTTTAAAAAAAATAGAAGGCATTGACTTAGAGATGACTAAAGCCACAAGAGTGGCTGAAAGAACTTAAATTCCTCCAAGAAATTCTAACGTTAAATGATTTAGTACAAGAGAAAAAGCTGGAAATGGAGACTGAGGTAAGGATTCAAAGAAGTAAAACGTAAAACTAGAAAAGTGTGTGTGGAAGTCAAGGAAATAGTTTCAGAAAGGAGAAAAATGGTCAAATTTATTTCCTGTTTTTGATAAATAAAGTAAAATGAAGATAGAAAGTCTGAGGGGGTCATCGTTACTGTATCACGTGCGTTTTTAGTGGAAGTATGATGTTGGAGTCCATGTTAGGGCAGACTGAGGAGTTAGTGGGAGGTGAGGAAACGAAGACAGCTGGTATAAGTATCTCCTCTGAGAAAATTGGATGAAAAAGTGATGTAAAGTACATAGTGGTAGCTGGAGAAACTCCAGTGCTCGCTCGTGCTCTCTCTCTCTCTGTATCTTTTTAGTTGAGTGAGATTTGAAGTTGTTCAAGGCGATATATTTGGTTAATCCTTATGACACAGTGAGAATCTAACACCATGCAAAAGGTTATCCTCAGATGCTTAATTACAAAAAAATAGATATGGGAGCTTCACATCAGAGGAGCATGGGATCTGCTTTTTTAACAAACTCTCCAGAAATTTTATACATAATGCTAAAGCTTAGAATCAGTCACACAGGTACTACCATTTGTTGAGTCAATTAATAAATTGTATCTCTACTAAAATTTGTATATGCAAGATAATTAGTGAAAATATTTAATGGTAAATTGAGTTAGTTGGCATTTATGATTACGTTTAGAATTAATAAAGTAGTATTTCATTGTTGACTGTAGGAGGGAAGTACTGATGACACTAACTAAAAAGAGAAATTTGAGACTGGAAGAAGAGTCAGGAGGGAGGGTATTTAGTTGATCTATGATTTTATAAGCAAATCTATGCTGTCCAAGCAATGTTCAAAATACCCCCCATGGAGGATCATTGTAGGGAAAGTAGGTGATGTTCTAATAACAAATTTATGCCTATTTCCCCACTCTATCAGTAGTTTACCATTTTATACACTCCTTATGCTGTTGGTCACATTTCCTAGGGCATGATCTATTTTTGTAAATAAATTATATGACATTTAAATGACAATTTTTGAATTGAAACTGAAACCATCTTGTTCTCCACAGTTCTCTACTTTTACTAAGAGAATGTTAGATCTGAACAATACTGGACCAACCCATTTTGCAGATATATAAAGGTAGGTTACAGAAGTGAAATAATTCAACAAAATTGCATAGTTAGTTATTTTCAATTTCTTTATAACCCTCACAACACTACAAAATTGTGCTTACCTAGCCAATGAACTCTCTAGAGACAGTAAGAACAGACAAAGAATATGGAGTAAGAAAAGGAATATAGAGTCACGGAAACCAAGGGAGAAGAGCTTTTCAGGAAAGAGACAATAATTAAGAGTGTGAACTGCATTTGAAAGCTCAGGGAGAGTAGAATTAGAACAGATGGGCTGGGACTACATGCAGGTCACTGGTGGTTTTTGGAAAAGATGTTTTTGTAGAGCATGGAATAGTGAAGCAGATTTAAAACTGATGATGAAAAAAGTGATGCAATAGTTCTGGGCATGTATTTGTGAATTCTGGACCTGAAAGAAGAGTATAAGAAAGGAAGGAAACTAAAGTACAGTGAGCTCTTTCTATTTGTCGGTGACTAGGCTAAGCACTTTAAATATACGTTATGCTATTTACTATATGAACAGTGTATACTCTACGTTTTATTATATCCATTCAAGGAAAAAAGTTCTTGTTCAGAGCAATGTGGAAGATAAATGTTAGGGCACAGATTACAAATCTGGATGGATTCTAGGTGGTAGAATCAAGACATTGAAGATGTATGCATGTTTGAAGGCAAGGATGAATGTACCCCAGAGAGGAATTTACCATAAAATGAGGATATAAAATTTGAGAGAAAGTTCCTCAAAGGGGCAGAAGAGATAGGAATCCTAGAGTAATGGGATGAGTAAGCTTTATAGAAAAGGCAGTACATTAAATCGGTAAATTTAAAATCAGAAATAGTAAAGGCTTCTTATGAATTGCCTTTCTTTGTACTTTTAAGAAAGAACCTAGCTTTCTGAGCTGCTTCTTCTTCAAAGCAATATCAAGTTGTACCTCCAGGATTGCAACTCTAATAACCATAGACACATACATATCCTCATTTCATTTATTACCACATATTCTGTGTCATAAACATATAGTTTGTGGATTAGAAAGACGAGTCTGGCTAAAGTGCATATCCCTCTTCAAATGAAAGGAAATTCAGCATCATGAATACTCCCACCTTTTGTCTGTGGGCCATTATTTGACCTCCATATGCATAAAGAAGCTGCATAAGCTATTTGATAAGAGGACACTTGATAATACACAATTATGACCAATTATTTGTATACTGATGCCCCAGCTTACTAGTTAATTAGTAATTTTAACGATAATCTAAAAGTCCATTAATATCCTTTATTTTTAACATTTTTTAGCTGAAACTTCATTCATACGAGTCTCAAACTAGAATAGATGAAGTTTTTCAGTTCCTCACAAAGGAATATTTTATAGTGAATGCATAATAAGAAGGAATTTTAACAGTCTAGCAAGCATTTGTATTCATTAAAGAGTGCTTTCCTAATCAGACCCAATCAAACCCTGATTACACAGCAATTTAGCAGTATCTGCACAAGCAGTTTTATCAGTTACACCCACATTCTCTGTGTTCAGGGATTGTTTGGGATACTCCTTAAAATATAACTGTAAAAATGAAAAATACTTTGGTTAAGATTTGATAAAAGATTTTATATATTAAACACACACTCATTTATGCCTAGTGTCAACCTCTCAGTGTCTCATAGAATGGAAGGAGTGAAATAAATGTGTACCTGCCATCTCACCTAGTTTGATGTGTTGATCTTTGATCTGTGATTCCATATCAGCTCACACTTGTTTTCAAGGCTTACTATAATATGGCCTCAGACTTTATCAGTCAGTTATTATCTCCTCACACTGCCTAATATAAATCCTCATTCAGTCAACCTAACTTCCTGCAAGTCAGCTTTTTTCTCTTGCCCATACCTTGGGCTCATTGTCTGTATCTTGCCTTTTACTTTTTCTCTGGAAATCTGCCCCCACCAAAGTATAATTCTCTATCTCTTTTGTGGAATGCCATTTACCTTTATTGCTCTCTGCTGCCTCTAGATTCCTTGTCTAAGTATTGTCTAGATCATTCATTCTGACTCTCGTACACATGCATGCATTTCTTTTTTTCCTTTTACATTCTAAGCACCTTGAGAATAATATTGGGTTTTACATATCTGCATTACTTGTGATAGATTTACATAATAGATATTAAGTAGATATTGAAATTAATTGAAGTATTTCATTATTATACGTTAACAGACAAGCATATGGCATCAAAATGTATCAGGTTAGTACATTTCTCTAATAGTGTTGCTTTACTCTCATTTTTTTTTTAATTCTTCTTGATCTCATGTTTTCTCATATAATGATAAAGTTTACTATCTAGTTGATAATAATTTCCTCTTTGGCAACTTTAAGCCTGTGGATTATTTTATTTCCAGTCTCCTGTCTCATTTACCCATCTGTACATGTTGAGCACTCTTCGTCTCTACTATGATGTTCTCACCTCAAGTCATTCAGGATTACTCTTAAGTTAACTATCAAATCATTTAAGTTAAAGTGTTTCCTGAACCGATAAACGTGACTGCTGAAGAAAAGAACAAATAAAAGGAAGAATGGCACACGGAAAGAGGTACACCAATGACCAATAGAAGTTTGTAAAACTTCCAATTTACTTACCTACACACCTACACACGTGATAAAATTGCATAGAACTAAACACACGCGCGCACACACACACACACACGTGAATATTTGTAACCCTGGGGAAATCTAAATGAGATTGGTGGATTGTTTCAATGTCAGCATCCTGGGTGTGATATTGTACTATAAATTTATAAGATGTTACCACTGTGGGGAAATGGGTAAGGGTACATGAGACCTCTCTTTATTATGTCTTACAATGGCATGCAAATCTACAGTTATCTAAAAATAAAAACAGTTCAAATAGTCACATTTATTCAGTTCACATTTCAGTTTGTTCAGTAGATTTCACAATGACTATCTCACCATAACATCTCTGAAGGTGCACTTCAGAGAGGAAGAAACTGAACCAAGTAGGTGAAATGACTTGAAACATGCACTATGTTTAGGAGTTTTTATCAAACAGCACTAGACAAAAAGACTATGACATAGTCTTTGAAAATAGCACATGTTAGCTAATGATTATCAACTGTGTAAGATGTAACTGTATTTCTGGAGTAAAATTAGTCTTTCTTATGTTAGCAAATATTTATTAAATACCTACCATGTCTTGAGATGTTTTTAAAGGCCTAACATTTGCCCAGCTGGCCTGAGTTTAACACTTACAAATAAGAACACATTTAACCTTATAGATTTTTAGGTGTAAGTCTGGTGTTATGGTTTCTCCTTACTTTATAGATGAGAGACTACGGTGTTAGAAGTTTGGTAAGTGATAGAGGTAGAATTAACCAGTCTGCTACATTATGCTGCAATTTCAACAGAAGAATGAAAAATGATGAGTGGCAAAGAGAATGATAGCATTAATAAAGAAAACTAACACTATAAGATTATGAACCACAATAGTTATGAATTATTGTTTATTAATATTGGCAAAGAGCTTAATATGAAAATAGTAATCAGAGACTGTGGATGGATTTTATGAGCTATATACTGGTCCCAGCAATGGAAAGTGGCCAGGCTGAAAAGCATAACAACAATATAAACACAAAATCAGTTGCATTCAAATTAGGGATTCCTTTCCACGAACTGTAAAAATCCGAACATATTTGTTTCTTTTTGGAAAACCCACTCCTGTCCCTAAACTCAGTTTATTACCAACTCTATGCTGTAACCTGAAAATAGAAAATGTGGCCTACCATTCATTTTTAAATGAAAGTAAATCACCCTGAATTTTGTCTTAATGCAATGGTTCCCAATATTTTCAAATGTTTTAGAATCCTTTTTAAACGTAGACTTTTTAAACATCATATATAATATGAAATCTGTTTGAATATGAATTTATGAAACCAATACAATAACTCTAGGTACCTCCCATTCAGACATTTGTAGCTCCAACATTCTGGGACTATTTTTAGTGGTTTTAAGGAAATTTGCCTTTGCTAATTTAGGAGTTCTCTTGGATGTCCTCAACATCCGAGAGCTAGAAACGAAACAGACAAATCATTATTCATATGTAAACATCATGCCATAATGATTCAACGAGAGTTTTGTTTTTTTCTTGTCCACATAATACTAAAAATATATTTGATTGATATTTGGCATCCTTTACTCACTTTTGCATTATTTTAGGCAGAACCATTTTGGTTGCACGTGAGAGAATTTCAATTTGAATTAGGTTAGGCAGCAGGGGATAAATATTTAGTCACAGAACAAAATGTGAGAAGACCAAAGGTTCATTTGACATCAGGGACCCTAGATGACAGCGTCAGATGCCATCAGGATCTTTGCTGTGTGTCTCTTTCCCCTCATTTTCTATGCATCGTGTTTTTTGTTTTTAATGTATCAAATTTTGTTACAAGTCAGTTATTAGGGCTGCCAGCAACTTCTGAGCCTAGAAAAATTTGGGACAGATTCTCTTTATTATAGCCAAAGAGTTAGAATTATGGTTGACTGCCAGCACCAAATTACATGATTTGGTGAGGAGGGAGGGGCAATTCCCCAAAGGAAGGAGCTGCTATTATAAGAAGAAAAATGTTCTCTAGACATAATTGATTTGGTATTGCGTCCCTAAAAATTTCTATAAAATAGCAGTATTCTCATGCCAGCAACTGCATTGTGAATGTTTTTTCTACCCTTATTCTCTTGTACTCATGAATGAGAGATGGGAAGAGGAGGAAATACACACACACACACACACACACACACCCCCATCCAGACTTCTCAGTCTCCACTGCAGGACCTTCTCATCTTCCCCAACTCCCAACTTTGGCGGGTTCCCGAGCTCAATCACTGGATCTCTTCTTTTCTATCCTTATGTGTTCCCTAGGTGAGCTCATTCGTTCCCATGGCTTTAAATACTATCTATACACATGTGGCAACCAAATTTATATAACCCAACCTGAGTCCTCCCTGAACTTCAATTTTATATCCAACTGTTTTTCAAATTTAATAAGGCCAAAACTGATATATTGAGTCCCGCTGCACCTTTAGTCTTCCAGATCTCAGAAATGTCAGTTTGATCCTGCAGCTGTTCAAGTCAGAAACCTTGGCATCATCTCTCTCACAGTCCATATCCAATTTAAAAGAAAGCCTATTCAGCTTTATCTTTGAAATATATCTTTTTACACATTCAATCCTTGCCCTTGCATCTATAGAGACAAATGGTTCTCAACTGGGGGTAATTTGCTCCCCAAAGACATTGGGCAATGCTTGGAGATATTTTTCATTGTCAAAACCATGGGGGTGCAGGGCCAGCCCCGTGGCATAGTGGTTATGTTTGTCACGCTCTACTTTGGCAGCTCAGGTTCGGCTCCTGGGCATGGACTTACACCACTCACCAGCCATGCTGTGGTGGTAACCCACATACAAAATAGAGGAAGATTGGCACAGATGTTAGCTCAAGGCTAAACTTTCTCAAGCAAAAAGAGGAAGATTGGCAACAGATGTTAGCTCAGGGTGACTCTTCCTTGACAAAACAAACAAACAAAAAGATACATGAGGGTGCTACTGACATCGAATGGGTAGAGGTCAGGGATACTGCTAAAGATACAGCAAAACACATGACAGTCTCTCACAATGACAAATTATCCCATCCAAAATGGCAACAATACCTGGGTTGAGAAACCCTGACCTGCACAAAGTGCCCATTATCTTCTCTAATTATTTTATTAGTATTTACTTAAATGATCATTAAATTTTCTTCCTAGCTGTCCACCACAGTCCAGTAACCACAGAGTAGGCAGAAGAATCCTTTTAAATATTCTTCAGATCAAATCACTCTTCTGCTCATAACCATCAGAGACATCCACATGATTCCCAGCCTCACTTTCTACTGGTCTCTACTCAAGTGTTATCTTTTTACAGAAACCTTTTTTGCCCATCCAAGCTAAACTAGCAAGCGCTCCCATTCTCCATTTCCATAACCTGATTTTTTTTTAGTGTTTTACCAGATACATTACATATTTATTTATTTACTCATCTATTATCGGAATTTTTTGGCTAGAATTTAATTTTCATGAGATAAGGAATATTGTTTTTTTCACTGGTACATCCCCAGTCACTAGAACTGTGATTAGTACGTGAACCCAGCACTCTGTTGAATTTAAGGAAAACTACATACCTAATATAATGGTTTATTCATATATTACAAGAATAGATTTGAGATACTGTTGACTACTTTTAATGTTAAAATTCTCTCTTGGTTCCAATCACAAAAATATTTAATGATTCTTTTCCTTTCTCTCTGAATATTAATTTTCCATATATTTTATTCTTGTTCTTTGTTTTCTATCCAGGCTTTCTTTAATTGCTAATGTTCCTTGAGAGTCTGTCTTTGGCTTTCTTTTGCTTCACATTAATCATTCTCTCAAAACTGTCTTTTAGTGTTCAACCTCAGTTTCATTGTGACACTGACACTTCAATCTCTATCTTACTTTTCTCCTAGCTTTAGACATATACAAATGGAAATCTCACTAGACTCCTCTAACTCAACATGGTCCACCCAAATCGTGAAGGAATTGATCATGCCAGATGCTCTTCCTCTGTTCTTGATTTTCTTTAACATTATCACCTTTTTTCTTAAAAGAGTAAATTGCAAGGTATCCTTCCTTATTGGATTGTCTTTTTGTCATTCTCTCCTCACATAGAGTTGGTCAAAAAATCTCATCACATCTGTTAAAAGTAATTATATAATCTGGTTTTACCTCTTGACAGCTGCTTTAGTGACTCAGTTCAAGACCCTATTATCTTTTGCTTGTGATAAAATAACTTTCTGTTGGATTCCATGCCAAAGATTTCAGTGTGTTTTGCATATTGCTTCCAGGAGTACATTCCAAAAAAGTTCTGATGATCTCATTCCCGTGATACAGATTTCCTACAGTATAAAATTAACATTCTTTAGCTTAGTATAACAGCTCCATCACAAAATGATCCACATCTACCTTTGTGGTTTTATCTTCAGATTCTCTTTTAACCTGTCCCTAAACTCTTACCATACTAAACTTCTCATTATTCCCTTAACACATCATGCGCTTTATTACTTCTATCTTTGTACATATTCTCTCCTCTGTCTGGAATGTCCTATCTACTCCACCTGGAAAATTCCTAATCTTCTTTTAAGATGCAGCTCAAAAATTACTTTATTAAGATCTCTGGGGCCGGCCCCGTGGCTTAGCGGTTAAGCGCGTGCGCTCTGCTGCTGGCGGCCCGGGTTCGGATCCTGGGCGCGCACCGACGCACTGCTTGTCCGGCCATGCTGAGGCCGCGTCCCACACACAGCAACTGGAAGGATGTGCAACTATGGTGTACGGCTATCTACTGGGGCTTTGGGGGAAGGAAAAAGGAGGAGGATTGGCGGTAGATGTTAGCTCAGAGCCGGTCTTCCTCAGCAAAAAGAGGAGGATTGGCATGAATGTTAGCTCAGGGCTGATCTTCCTCAAAAAAAAAAAGATCTCTGTAATCATGTTTACCACTTTGTATTTTAATTTATCACCTTATTTCCCCTCTATAAAATTGTCATCTCCTAGAAGTGGTCTTCTTTTCTCCAACAACTAATGAAGAGGCTAGACCATAGCAGAAACAAAGCAACAGCAACAGTAGAAATCATGAATGAATCAAAGGTTACAAATTATTCTTTCCTGTAGGTGGGTATCATCAACCCCATTTTATGCATAAGAAAAGGAAACAAATAGCATTAAGATATATGCCCCACATCTTCAAAACAGTTCATAATGGAGCCAGGATAAAGAATTCAATATCTTTATTTTTAATCTGGTATTTTTGTTATATGATCTATTATGGATTTGCACATATTATGTTGTTTGGATAATGAGTGGTTAAGATAGAAAATACACCAAATAGAAATTTGTGTAATTTGGCTTGGAAAAGTCTAGAATAGATATTTATTCAGCTGTTTTTTTAAATTCTATATAGCATTTCATACTGATTTTAAGTTTTCTTTTTTTTTCTTAAAAAAAAAAAGCTCAAAAGTCCCTCTGAGAAAGACTGAAAATTGAAGTTAGGAGACTGTTGTGGAGAAAAAGAGTGGGTGAAAAATCTGTAGAGCTACTGTAGACAGACAATTTTGTACTCCCTCCTTTCCCATTGTATGGTCATATAAGAGGATTTTAGATTATCTCCATTCTGCCTACAGAAGATTTACAGCAGGAAGTTAATAAAGTACTCAGCAGAAGCTAGGACATAAAATAGGCTGAGAAGGGAAAGATTACATCAGAGAAAGATAGACTTAATTGTGTTGTAGCTACCAAGTGGTCTCTTTAGAAATGTGTAGTAGAGGAATAACTGTCCAGCCAAGCTAAACAAAAGCCACCTCAGCCCCCTCCTTTGAAGGAGAATCAGAGGGAGCACAGGGGGAGGGGAATAGCCTGATTCCACAATCTATATAGTAAGTAAGACACTTTCTTTACCCCATAGAGATGCAGATGTATAAGAAATCAGTGTAGAAAGTGAAGAAATAGCATACAGATGACAAATAAAAGCAAAAGCCAACGGCAATCAACCAACAAAACATAAAAATCACTTCATAGCAGCACATTCGGATTTGTATGTTATTGAAGAGTGTAAAGATATTGTCTATGATGAGAGCCTTAAATGGCTACCTAGGGGCCAGCACTTTGAGAGCAGTATTTAAAAATAGTTTAGGAAGTAATGGGGATTTGTTATCATAGAGTTAACACAAAAGCCTTTTTAGTTTTTTGTTTGGTGTTAATTAATTTGCAAACCTTCACAAAATAACTGACACAGAATATACGCATTTCTTCTCTAATGGAAAATAGGTAACATGGGGATAATTTAAACACTATTGTTTAAGATATTTCCTATTGAAACAGTGTTATACATTAAATTAACTATCATTAGGCATAAAATATAGAAAAAAAAGATGTTGTTTATATTATCTTTAGTCCTAAGAGACAATCCACAGTTCTCTTCCTCAACCTGACTCCAAAAGTGAGTAGCAGCCAGCTATGGTTTGAATGCCTCGAAATTCATATGTTGAAACCTAATGCCCAATGTGATGGTTATCAGGAGGTGAGGCCTTTAGGAGTTGATTAGATCATGAGGGTGGAACCTTCATGAATGGGATTAGTGCCCTTATACAAGAGACCACAGAGAGCTCCCTTGCTTCTGCTGCCATGTGAAGACACAGCAAGAAGACCACCCTTTATAAACCAGAGAGTGGGCTCTCACCTTACACAGAACATGATCATACAGGCACCCTGATCTCAGACTTCTGGACCTCAGAACTCTGAGAAATAAATTTTTGTTTATAAGCCACTCATTCTGTGACATTTTGTTCTAGCAGCCTGAATGGGCTAAGGCATAGTCTTACTTTTAAAATTATTTTGTCTATTATAATTACAAAAATTCAGGTTATAATTCAAATATTTAAAAATGCAGAAGGCATATGTAATTAACTTAGACGTTATTTAAAATTATCTGAAATTCTACTATAGTGAAAACTACTGAGAACATTTGTTTTATTTCATTAAGTATTTTTCCATGACTAGGTAAATATATTTGTGTTTCAAATATATTATGCATGAGCTGTTTTTGTATATGAAGATTACATTCTTTTATACCTTGTCATTTCTAAAAAGTAAATGTATATAACTTTGCCTCTGATTTACTTATATTTTTATAGAACACACTTCTAAGTTGCTGTATCATGCCAATGTGTTGCAGTTTATTTTCATAATCTCCTATCATTGGAAATTTCAGTAACTTACATTGTTTGGCTATTGTAAATAGTTCTGCTTTTGATTTCCTTCTACATATATGTCTGTGCACATATCTGATTATTTCCTTAGACTAGATTTTGGGAAGTGGAGAGGTGGGATGAAAGAGAACTATGTTTAATGATTTGACACTGTTACAAAAAATATTCACCTAAAGAAAGTTTATTCTATGTACACTTAATCTGTCTCTATCTGTGAGTGCCTATTTCACTGCAATCAAATCAATCTTGGATCATCTCTTGGTGATGATTTAATCTGTATTCCTTTATGTCTAATGAGGTTGATTTTTTCCCACGTGTTTAGATGATATTTGTGTTACTGCTTGAGAGGACTACTTGCTCTTGTCTTTTTACAATTTTATATTACAGGAAATTAAAAAAAAATCACTTACATTAAGTAACTCTGGATATAAATAGCATCTTTTTGGTAATATAATATTTTGTAAATGCTTTTGTGAAACGATACTTTGTCTTAAAAAATTTCCTTGACTGTGCTCTTTGAAATGCAGATGTATAGAAGTTTTATACAGCCAACTATTTCAATTAAGTCTTTTGTTTTTCTAGTTTCCATCACTCATTTTTTTTTTTTTTTTTTTTTGCTGAGGAAGATCCCCCCTGAGCTAACATCTGTGCCAATCCTCCTCTATTTTGCATGTGGGTTGCCACTGCAGCATGGCTGACAAGTGGTATATGCCTGCATCTGGGATCCGAACCTGTGAACCCGGGCCACCGAAGTGGAGCATGCTGAACTCAACCACTATGCCACGGGGCTGGCCCCTCTAGTTTCCACCACTCTTTTAATGCTTAAAAAGATATTTGTGTACCATCCTCAGATGCATATTTATCAATATTTACTTTTTTCACTTTATTTCTTTACTTTTAACTTTTTAATTCACCTGAATTTTACTTTGTTGTAAATGATGTGTAGGAATCATATGTGTTATAATTTCCCCCAAATGTTTAACTAATTTTCTCATTATTATTATTATATCTTTCTCTTGTTCCCATTAATTAAAATGCTGCCTATATTCTACAATAAACACGTGTATTCCCAATTTTGTAGTCAGACTTTCTCTTTTATCTTGTTAATCTGGCTATGTTGGCATAAATGTGAGTGACTGGTTTAATTATTATGACATTTTCAAATATTCTATCAATATTTTTGAGTTTTTGAACCATAAATTGAATATGTTCCTAATTTTCAGTGACTATACTCTTTTTTCTGATTGTTACTTTGCAAAAATGATAATGAAAGCCGTTCATACTTTTCTTCTTTTGTAACCACAGGCCCATTTAGAGCAAGTTTGAACAGACCTCGTCTCTCATCAACAAAGTGATTAAGGATTGTCTTTCAGAAAAACTGCAAAGTCATGCAGCCAGGGCACGCGCAAAAGAAATCACAACCTGATACGAGCTTGGAACCGAAGATTCTCTTTCTACGGAACCCAAGGACCCGGACATGACCAGGACTTGAAAGCTGGACTAGTATCAGAAGCGAGGGGTCCCTCATTCAGGAAATCCAGTGTTAAAATTCCTTCCCAATTTCATCATAGATATTTAGAACTTCATCATAAATGTTGAAAACCTTACCATAAATACCTGAAGCCCACCAGTCAAAACCTGTCCCACCAACGTTTCTGCGTGCCAACCTGTTCTCCCTAACCTCTTAAATTTTGTCCCAAATCCTGAATCGGGGAGACAGATCTGAGGGCACATGCCCCCCGTCTCCCTGGAGATCAGTCTTGCAGAATAAAAAGCTGATTTCTCCCC
Organism: Ceratotherium simum simum; assembly: GCF_057802395.1. NCBI lineage: Eukaryota > Metazoa > Chordata > Mammalia > Perissodactyla > Rhinocerotidae > Ceratotherium > Ceratotherium simum. The sequence continues at coordinate 25,638,949 of NC_141909.1, read as the reverse complement.
TCAAAGGCTGGTGCCATAATTAATTGGCTCGTTTATGCACATCGGGCAGAGAACCCCAATTTTGTGTGGTAACACTTTTGTAGTTATCAAGATGTCTTTGTTTTTAAAATTCTAATACCTGTTTAAACAAAACTTTATGTTGCATCTTTCAAATAATTTTTGTTTGCAAGTGTAACCCTTTTTTATGTTAATTTCATTATTCTTTAGGGATCACAATTTTTGCCTTATTATAACTTTGATAACTGTTTTTACTTCATTTGTCCTACTAGAAGATAAAGCTCCATCCTGAGCCCTCAATGGTCATAATTTCCTCTCACTTTTTATTTCTTTGTGATTTTTCTCTGTAGTTTCCCATTTTGGAGTACTTGATAAGAAAGAAAAAAGCAGCCCAGGCAGCTTCCCCCTGGGAGCTGAGCTGGCACTCATAGCTAGGCTGTGTTGTTCCTCTACAGGATCTTTCTGTGCCCAGGATCAAGTACATAAGAAGAACACTCCATAATCAGAGAGGAATACATACAAAGACAAGGACGCTGTGCACACCCTGAAAAGGACCAAAACCCCACTTCTGCCAGAAAAGGTGAGTCACCGCTGCTTCGTTACCAGTTACAGCTCAGCATACCCCATTTTTCCTGCCTCTACATAAAAAATTTTAACACATCTAATTTCTGAATTGTTCCTACTTTCTGAGAGCACTCAAACAAGACCAAATTCCTGCTTCCTTAAATCCTCCTCAAACTACCTACACAAGCCAGATCCAATTACGAGGCCCTCCTAACACCTTCCTCCTCCATGGTTTTTTATGCTGTGTCGTCTCCTTTGCTTTAACAAGTGATTACCCCAAATTTGTATGACTACATGCATGTTCCCAATGGTCTTTCCTTGGAGGGCATTGACATGTTGAAGTCTGCTTTACAAAACATTTCTGTTTATTTTTATTCTGTTCTGTAAAATGTCTATAGTTATATCTAAATATTGCTTTGTTTTCCCTTTCATTCAAAAGTAAGACATCTTTTCATGCTGTGTTTTCTTTCTTTTTCATTACATAATATTTTCGCAGATTCATATTTATTGATTTAAAAAAGTGATGATCTAGACTATTTGTTTTAAACTTTTATAAATTAGTTTTGCTTTAGTCTTTTATATTCTATATGTAGGATCATGGAGCTTTGTTCTTTCTTGCATGTTGTTTAACTTTGAAACAATATTTAATGATCCAGCAGCCTGTAGGATAGGGGAGAGAAATGTGGGCAGAATTCAGTCGCTGTGGCTTCTGATTAAGCTATTGTGATGGAGAGCTTTCCTAATCTACTTTTTGTTTTGGCTTCAATGACTATTCATGTACTTGATGAGGCTGTGGCCGGCCTTTCCCTAGAGTATCAGACTTCCTCATCAAAAAAAAGTTAAGTGAGCATAGGAAGAATTCTTCTTTGATCACTTGTGATTGAACTTGGATATCCACAACAGCTGCTTGCAAATATGATTTATGTGAATGTTGACCATAGGTCCCATGGCTTCCCTACCATGCTTTGTTCCAAATTTGAGCTGTTAAAGTTTTCTGTGCTTACTTCTTGAGTTATCACTCTGCTTTTGAGGAGGGGTGCTCTGCGTTTGCTCTCCCTATAGTCTTGTGTTCTTGTAGGTATGATTTCATGTATTAGGTTCAAAGGTCAGACTTTTGGGCAAACACTTGTAGCCTCCCTCCCTTCTACCTAGAAATCGATATCACTCCTGAATTTATAGCCAAAGGGAAGGGTAACTTTCTTATTCACCTCATTTGTTTCTATGCAGTAAAAACAAATTATTTTTAAACAAAATTTTTTGTATACCCAAGGGCAACATGAAAGGAGATTTCAAAAACAGAACGAGGTTTCTCTGAAGAGCTTGTCCCTAGTGCAAAAGGACTGAACTGAAACTCTTTTTCTCCAACTTGCTTTGGTGAAACATTTTAGAATCTTTTTTTCTTTTATGTTTAAAATGTTCTCTCTCACCTAACCTAAATTTCCTGCACCAGCTTAAGATCATTGTTTTATTTGTTTACAGAAGAAATTTGGTTGATTAGGATTTTTAACTCTTAGCACGACTGTCATATTCTTAGCAAAATACTTTTTCTTTAAATGAGCATGAGATATAGTAAATAAATTACCTTATAGGTTATTATACGATAACTTTGGCTCTCAGTATAGTCCTCAACAATCCAGTTAGTTTACTACCGATAAACTGATTGTGTTTGCTATAATGGGCAGAGTTCTGGGATTGTGGACACAAATAACAAGTTCATATCTTTTGACTGCTTCTTGGCTCCTGTGTGACCTTGGAAATTAATTAATATTATTATTAACTCTTCTCAAGAATAAAAATGGCATTTTCCGTGTTCCACGGCAGAAGGGTTTTTGAGTGTGATCTAAATGTTGATCATTTTGAATAATACTTACACCATCCATGTTTAAAAGGGCTAGAGGATCCAGAAGAGCTGTGTTTCATCTTCCCAAAGTGTCAAATATTATAATATAGCTTGAAGCACTAAAATTTACTTTACTGTTTATAAAGATCTGTGTTTAAAAGGGAAGGATGAGTAATTACTCATATTTTGGTCATGTGTGAAGCAAAAGATATTTATGATTCTGATTGTCAATTACAGAAAGAGTTATTAAGCAAGAAGAATATTGTAGAAATCATTTAATGACAAAAGCTAATTCCTATATACTACATCTCTTCTTCATTATTGAGTTAAAAGTGACATATTTGATTTTCCTTCATTTTATAATGGAAGTTTCTCTAGGGGAAGAAATAAAAAGTAAAGCGCATAGAATATAAGAAAATATGGAATGAAAATAATCGGATATCTAGATGTTGCCCAATACTCAAAACATGTTGAATATGTTTAATGGAAATTTTCTCTTTTAAAATAATTTTATTTTGAGAAGGGGAAGTGGGGGGTAACAAAATAATTATTATTCTTGTATTGACAATTTAAATCATAAGGTAACATGTATAATGCTATAATTATATAAAATAAATAACGTTCCTTATGGTTTAAATGTTTAAGAATAGACACACACACATACATAGTAAGCGTAAGAATACATGTATATATATGTATATATGCATATATGTCTATATTCTTGTATTGAACAGATTTTGCCATGGAAATGTCTTTTATATTATCAATATCAATTCATTCCTTTTCCTTAGACACTCTAGGTACACTAATATCCTTGCCCAGTGGATAATTCAAGGTCTCTGGCTGAACATCTGTAATAGTCACAGGGAAAAAGCCTAGAGTTCAGGAGAAAGAACCAAGATATTGTACTTAATATAAAGGGAGATTATTCTGAGCTCTAGGAAGTCACATAAGTCATTCCTACAGTAGTTTTATTCTGTATTTAGAAATGTGTTTAAGAAAGTAGCATGTTATGTAACTGTGCAAGTAATAAAAGCAGGTCTTATTTTGAAAATTTACATATATCAGGCTCTTTGCTCAGGGCTCTAAATGTATTAAGGGTCACTTAGTTCTCACAGTAATCCTATCAGGTAGATTATATTGCTATTCTTATTTACAGGTAAGGAAATTGAGACTTAGAATGATTAGGAAAACCAAAGTAATGTAGCTTGTACTAATATTGAAGGTGGCTTTTTATTTTAAACATTTTCTTTGTTAGCATTGTAAACCAACGTTTCAGGTAAAGAAATAAAATCTGCATATACTGATAGAAGAGTGCCCGAACCACTGTGTCAGCATCTTACATATATTGAGCACTCATTACGTGTTTATTAAATTTAATGACACTAGTATATGATTTTGTGTTACTTATTATAACAATGTCTAGCTAAGCAAGAGCTTAGATTCTTTTTGCTCTAAGGCACTCAGAATAATTCTTTCTAAACCTCCTAATACAATGCTTTATACATATTAAACAACCCTCTTACTTAGATTTTACAGGAAACTGAGGCACAAGGATGGCAAGTGCTCTGTACAATGTCACATGGTTGGAAAGTAATCATCTAGGACTTCAACCCAGGTCGACATTTCCAGGGTTCTTGCTTTAATCATCATCACTGTGCTTCTCTCTTAATATGTTTTGACCTGAGAAATAAAATGCCATTATATCAGTCCCTAACAGAGAGATTTATTTTTATTTTTAAATTAATAATATTTTAATTTAAAAATATGTTAGCAATAATAATGTTTATTGATATATAAAAGCAAATACAGTATCAAAGCATCAAGGGATCTTAGCCAGTTCTCTTCCTATATAATTCAAAATTTAGTAAATAACACAAAAATGTCCTAGTTTTAAAAATCTTTTACTGAAAAAGGTAATGATTTTTCTATGCTTTTTCTTTAAAATGGATAGCTCTAGTTCTGCGCAGAAAATAAATCATACATAATTTACCTTAATAGCTAAATCATTCCGGAGTACCAACAAGAATCAGGAAGCTATTCTGCATGGATAGTTTTGAAAAATGTAGTAACACAACATTAATTGACAATTTGATATATGAGCATTTGTGGAACTGGGGATATTTTTAAAATCACAATAAACACATTGAATTTTAGCTATATATATATATATAATAAAATCTAAACTGTTATAAGCCACACATTATTGTGATATGAGTAAATAATTACACGACAACATAGTGTCCAAGGGCCACTAATCCATAGACCTAATTCTTAAAATCATTCCAGGTGGCTTAAGAGAAATGAAACATGGTCTTAACAGAATATTAGTGTAATTCTTGTAACTGAAAAAACTCTTGAGAATATTGAATGCAGCTGTTGTCTTAGCCAATTTCTTTAACATACGATTCTTAAGCTATTTCTGTATTAATCATTCATTTTAAATTAAGTTTTTTCCTGGGACGCAAGTTATTACTTTTACTTGTAGTATTTATTATCTATCTTCTATCTAATTATTTATACATCTATGCATTTATTTAGCTACACAAATGTACAGACCATAGACAAAAGCATTGTCCTATCATTTTGAAGGATGCAAAAGTGAGTATGTCAGACTAATTCAATGATATTTTAGCCTAATACAGAGGAGATAAAGCAGACATGAAAACAATGCAAAGGAAGTATAAGACATGGACACAAATTATATCTCATACAATTTTGTTGTCTCACTATCTAATATTGGAAAACTTGAGCTCAATACATGTTTATTGAAAGAATAAGTGAACTGCTGTACCAATGTCAAAACATGCCTTTCCAACACAACACAAATATAAATTAACAGAATAATTACTGCAGTGATAAACTATACCATAGTCTGAGAGATGTGGGGTATAACCCTTTTCTCAAGGATCTGGGATTTTTTGTCCTCTTGCATCACTGTGGCTCTTCTCCGTCATGCTCCCTCATCCTTGTCTGCCTTGCAGCCTCGGAGCAAGTTCACTGTTCAGTATAATGACAACTGAAAGCCACTGTCTGACCCCATGAATTTTGATTAATCATACTTTTTTTGCAACTCACCTCAAGGACTTGATTTAAAGTCTGTAGGACTGGGTACATGGGATGTTAGGACATAAAGGCAATGAAAAAGTGGATCTTCTCAAACGAGTACCGAGGAGAAAGTACAAAGTGGGCTAGGAATTTGCCAGATCCTGTCAGTTTTGTTTTATTTTCCCCTAATCTCTACATTCCATTTCTTCTACAGACGGTGCCAACTGATGATGAAAAACAAGTTCAATCCTGTCTTGGCTTAATAGGACCCACTCTATTCTGACGTTAGTGGGGAAGTAATTTAGAAATTCTATTAATTTGATCCAAGTTTCAGCATAAGATCATCTTTTTGCTAGTCTGATCCTAAATTAATGACCTTATTCCTTCAAGTGAATGTTTGTCATTTTCTTGAATTCTGGTCACCATTTTGTTCCAAGTTGAAATTCTGAGCCCCAGGTCCTTGCCTCTGAACCCTATTCCAAATGCCATATCTTGTTCTATAAAAGATTTGCCAGATGTGGTCGGTGTGAATTCACAATTGTCAAGGATTACTCATCACTGATCACTGGGAAACCTTATTATCTCAAATAGCTTTAGTTATTTTGAGGTAGTGTGGCCATTTGGCAGGCACAACCAGGGAGGCACATTAAAGACAGCCAAGTTTCAGATTTTCCCTAGTATTCTGCTATGCTTCAGAGCACCAACAACTTATCAAGGGGTTCACTGTAGAGTTCCTGGATTGCCCCAGGCCTGGTGAACCAGTAGATTAGAACTACATTGCATTGGTTTCAGTATGCCATGATCACTAGCTACAAAAATGGTCTAGTAGTCCATCCTAGGCTTTAGACCACCTCTCATACTGTGGAAAAATCCCATAGATTTGGATCAGAAGGAGTTTTAAAGAATTTCCTGAATATACCTGTTCTTTCCTGAGAGCTCTGGATCACAGGCATTAAAAAGCAGCATCTAAAAATAAGATGCTTAAAGTCGTAATTCTAGCATTGTTTGCTGCAGAACCATGGAATCTAAGAGTTCAATGGTGTCATTTCCTCATCTTTTTCATTCACTGGAAGCACACACAGATGCGGGAACAGCTGGTTTTATTGGCAATGAGTCTTTTCGTTTGCAAGAGTGTGGCCTGCGTGCCTGGATCTATGCCTTCTGAGAATTCTGACCATCTGCCCTTTCAGTGAAGCTTTCAACCCAACGTGCATTAGATTATTTTGCTCAAGTTCAAAACATACCAAAACTGGGCCTCCAGGCATTCTGGAAACCTTGGTATAAATAACGCTCAGATAAACCGATGTTCTGGTCTCTACGTACTCAGAATTATTATAGAAATATAATCCTCATGGTTACAATTTGCTTCTAGAGAGAAATAATATGTTTCTGTTGTTCAGAAAACCTATCCCATCTAGTGATATTTTTCTAAAATATGTGCATACTAATCATAGGGAAATTCTCTTATAGGCAGAATCATTATGGTTCATTTCCTATTGTCTGTGTTCCGTGGAATCTGTTTTTTTTCAGTATGAAAATTAGATTGCCAACAACTCCTGGGTCATGATAGTTCAGTTGGTTGTCAAAGAGGTTAGCAAGCAAAAAGCTCATCATTGCATATCTAGAAAGACCTGTATTGTTATGCATTGTCTAGTTTTAGAACATGTAAGGCAACTGGGATTTTTTGGTTGGTTTTTTCTTTTTTGTTTTTGTCTTTGTTGGTTTGTTTTTTGATAGAACTGCCATACAGAATTATTGGTCCAAATGTAGAACTCAAATTGTGAAATAAATTCTGGGAATGAAACAACAGGCTAGTCACTGTGCATCAGTGTACATACTGCGTATATACTGTGTATGTGTGTATATATGCACACTGTGTATATACTGTGTATCACAGGCTAATGCTAAGTCATTGTCTGGAGTCTGGATAGTATAATTGTTAAGAACAAATATTCTAGAATACAATATCTCCCATGACTTCCACTTACTCCAATGTAATTTGAGGCAAATTACTTAACTTCTGTTTCTTCATCTGTTAAAATGTAGATTTTAATATTGTTCTTATATCATACACAAGTCTGATGAGGTGACCAAGACGCCAATACATGTGACATCTGAGCCTCTGGTCACCATGGCCTTCTCAGCTTGTGGATGTTGCATTTGCTTTCAAAATTGGGCGGAGAAGTACCAAGATACGTCAGGGTAGATTACCTGAGTGCCAGATGCAGTCTTTCTTGCTCATATTATCTAATAACAGAGAATATAATGAGAATATTATGTTCTCATAAGAGTATAAGAAAATGTGGGTAATTGGTATTCTTCATCATTGTTCCTTGCCCAGTGGTTCTCAGGAAATATTTACTGATTTGATGAATGATTGCATAAATGTAGGGGGTTATAACTACTTTGGAGCAGTGATCTCTAAATTAAAGTATGTCCATTCCAGGTTTTATGCAAAATAATTTAATGACATGTGAGAAATAAGTATAATTTCTAATTCTAATTATTTATATAAAGATGTATACTTTTTATGGTTTATAATTTACATGGTATATTAATAAGCAGTATATTGATAAATGCATAGCTATATATATAAATGTGAAGTTTCTTACATTTTTTGTAGGGTGAGACCCCTGATGAAAAATTTGGAGACCCTGGACCAGAGCATCTCAGAAGCAGAGCATTTCAGATAAATCTCCTAAATATCATACTTGGTAATTCTCCCACCATGTATCCTGTAGATGTAAAGAGAAATATACACCAGGCTCTATATACCACTAATGCTTATTTGAATAAAACGTATTCTACAAGAGGAAAAAAAGATAAAGAAATGTAGGTCCTTAGCAAATTGTGTATCCACAGCAATTAGCCAATGAATTATTAAATATTTTTTTGGTTTTATAATTGTCATCACTATCTGAAGTGAAATTCATTTTTATTAGGATCAATAAGTGAGATAAAGTTGGAATCTGAGGAGTTTACATCTGACCTCTTTTGAATTTCACTTAGGATCTGAGACCTAAACTAAAAATAGATCCTATAGGTTGTATCAAGAGCAAAATACAGTTGAAGACAATCTTGGAGCTGGAAGAAAAACTAGAAATTACTAATTTTGTCATGAGCCTGTTTTCCAGGAGAAGTTAAAAGGCCTATTCAAAATGAGATGTTGAGATAAAGAACAGAGTGGGGACAAACATTGATTATCCCAATTCCCAGGCCAATTTTTTTTTATTGTATTAAAGTGTACAAAAATCAACAGAGAGACACAGATATTTTATTTATTTTCAATTTGGTGGTATAAGTACTGTATAATTTTTAATATTTAGATATTTGAAAGAGATTATAGATGGAACCATGAGAAATTGAAAAAAAATCTATTAAATTCAAAGTCAACATATATAGACACATACAAAAACTAACACATAAAAGACAGAGAGAGAGAGAGAGACAGAGACAGAAAGAGAATAGTGAGATCAAAATGTTTATAAAACTTGATCTTAAAGCAAAATTTCCTAATAAAGTTTAAAATCTGTTTTTTGTTCACTTTCATATTAATAAATTTGATTTATTAGTAAACTTGATTGCTTTTCATATTAATAAATTTGATTAATAAAATTTAATTTATTCAACTGAGTGCAAACATAAAATGCTATTGATTTATATTTACTATGATTAAATTCGTCATTATTTTGATAAAAATAGAAAGAATATTTCACTAGAGAGATAATTGTTTTTAGCGATTGATAATGGTTTTGCAAAATTTCAAGAGAATATAATTGGAAAAATATTGATCAAGGAAATGATATCAATTTAAAGATTTTACTTACAATATTGAGAAAAGTTTTGTATTAGGCATAGATCTGGTATACTTCCTCAGATCTGCCTAGATTGCCTCCTGCTTGCTTTATCAAGGTTAGCACCCACCACCAGATACTCTTCCACTTCAGATTTAGATACAACACCACACTGGTGCACGTGGCATCTGACTTCCTGAGTGGCCAGGGTCAGATGAAGAGCACAGCCAGTGGTGGGGGTGAGGTTTAACCTTAACATAAAATAGGAAGTGAGAGGGGAACGGGTCAGTTAAATCTCCTCTCCTTACTCTCTCTGGTATACTTCTCAAAGATACAGTTCCACCTTCCAGCCTTAGCAGGGACGGCCCACAATGCCATACTCAGAGAATCCCTGAGAGCGCTACTGGTCTCGGCAGGACTTGGAACCAGCACCCAGCACAGTAACCCACCTCACCACATTGATTCCCATCATTCTTCGCCTCAGGTTCATTTTCCCACAGCCTCACCACCATGCACATGCGCCTCCCAAACAAAGTGAAATAACACTTATAATTCTCGCTACACCGTTGAAGATAGAGTGGAAATAGTTTGGGAAACTATTGAGGATAATTATATACCTATATCTATATATCTGTATCTACATTTACAATTAAATAAAATAATAAAATTTACTAACACATCAAAAGAGAAGTCCAATGTAGATTGCTTAGCACTGGACATTATAGGACTTAGAATTTGCAGCAGGAATTGCCAAAAATATTGTAGTCTCATCCTTTCAAGCCTGATAGATTTTTTTTTTTAAAGAAACAGCAGTCGTTTTATCCTCTGCCTTCTTTTTTTTTTTGGTGCGTAAGATCAGCCCTGAGCTAACATCCATGGCTAATCCTCCTCTTTTTGCTGAGGAAGACCGGCTCTGAGCTAACATCCATTGCCTAATCCTCCTCCTTTTTTTCCCCCAAAGCGCCCCAGTAGATAGTTGTATGTCATAGTTGCACATCCTTCTAGTTGCTGTATGTGGGACGCGGCCTCAGCATGGCCGGAGAAGCGGTGCATCGGTGCGGGCCCGGGATCCCAACCCGGGCCGCCAGTAGCGGAGCGCACTTAACTGCTAAGCCGCGGGCCGTCCCCCTGATAGATGTTTTTTTCAACACATATTTCTGCTGAGTTTTCAAATGGATATTCTTGTCCAAGATGTGATATCATCATAAACGATGAATGGTTCCCATCACAATATAAGAATTGAGAATATAAGTTTTATAATTCTAAGATGTTTTCTGATGAGAACTAAAGGAAAACTTTAAAGATCTTTTAAAAAATATATTTCATCTGCAATTGATAATTCCTAAAGACAAAGAATAGTTTATTTCTATTGTATATCACAGTGTTCAGGAAAATGGATACTTTATCATCATTCTTCATGCAGTTTGAATAAATGTCTCTACTTTTTGCTTAAGTGATTTTTATCTGGTGCAGCTTTCCGGTTTGTTATAGTTCTATGGCAAGAAGAACATGTTCTGTTTTTATCATGTGCAATACAATTTGTATTCCACAAAAATATTTGTTTTTATTTCTTTAATATAAGTCCCATGTATCGTTATACATTATTGTTAGGGATTTTATTTTTGTTATTGAAGGAAATTTTTATTCATATTTTCTAACATATTTCGGATATGTGGGTTTTTTGTTATTGCTGTTGATTCTTTCTGTGTTTTGTTTTGTTTTGCTTAATGACTGGGTATCCATTTACTTCAGTGAACTAATTTATTAATTGATTTTTTAAAAATTCAGAGTTAGGTACAGAAGTTATTAAGCATAATAATATAAGTATCAAAATAAAAACATCTTTAAATATTTACGTTTTTGTTCACCCAAATTAGGTGAAAATAGGTTGAAATTTTACTTTGTGAATATTAACAACATTAATATGAATGCATTTGAAACTCTAGGAGAAAGACAAGATTTACTAATTTAAATAATGTAATTCATTTTATTTTTGTCTATTTTCATTTTCATCATCATATCAGAGGTTAAAAGGGAAGTATTTTAAGTAATAGACAAAATCCAGCACCCTCGTATATAGTAGATGGTAGATAAGTCTTTGTTAAATTAACAAATGGGCCAATATTCCAGAATTATTGTATCCATTTTTTAATGTAATACTCAATATTATATATTTCCTGCTTATTATGTATAATGTAGTTCATTCAGACACTATTTATTCATTTAATGTTAAATATGCACAAAATTCCTCAATGCTTTAGATACTGGTATTAGACTTATTATTATAGTTAAAATATAATTTTGCATCATACTCAGTAGAAGATGTGGAATATTTTCTTCTGTATACTAAAAAATGCCAATATTTTATTTTGAAACAAAATATACTTAATATACATTCTAAGGAAACCCTTGTCCCAATTTTTCTGCAATCCAGCAATTTATTTTACAGATACTTATGTCGATTTGTTAATTTTATTTAGAGCAGTTCTGAAAAATCATTGTAGAGCAACATATTTCGTAGTTTTCATAACTTTTCAATTTTCACAGTTTGATTATTTAAGTAAAATTCAAGAGTTTTATTTACAGCTCATATAAATGTAATTTATTATTTTTTATTGTACCAATCCTTCTAAGTTTCAGATTCTCATTATTACATATATATTTCTACATAAATGAAAAAATGTGGGTTTTCCAGCACTGTAGCAGAAGTTTCTGTATTATCTATTTATTAAAGCAGTGATAAATGAACCTGTCTTTAAACAGAGTAGATTCCAAGCAAATAAATGACTCATACAAAGTTTGTTCTTCTCTTCATCCTCAGATATCCCTATATACCAGCCATAGTTTTGTGGGCCCTTTCTTATTGGCTGCTATTGATTTGAGGGCCAGGATTAAACTCAGAAATTCTGGTAAATATGGGTGTAGACATAATCAAAACTAGAGTCTGATTAGCAATGTTACACTGGTAAGCCTGGCATCATAATATCATTTGGGACCATTAGTGTTGTATTTATTCAATGTGGCACTTGGTATGTGGTATTCAGATAACCAAGGACGGTTCTATAAACATGACTGCATTTGAAAAAAAATACTTTTAAAACTCATGTTAAGGTATTTTTATCTGCCTCATTTCAAAAAGTATTTTTAGAATGAGGTCACAGCATAACTTGTTTTTTAAAATTAGGGTAAAGAGAAAAAAGAGGCAAAATTGTAACAAGTAAAGTAGCAGTTGCTAGAGAAATATATGTTGTCAAGCAGAAAAAGTCTACACAATAACTAAACCTGGAAGGCTAAATGATGTTACATATTTTGTGGTGTCCATAAAATTAAACAAAACAAGCAAACATTCTCCACTAGCTTTCTTAGGAAGTTTCACTTGTAATCTAGAAATCCAGAATCAAGAAATCCAGATCTGAACTATTTTCTATCCAATATATGTAATATAGAATATTATACATTATATATATATTTCATACATACTATATATAGGATGTTTTATATTATAATACTGTATTATATGCTATCTATATGTGTGTGTGTTTGTGTGTATGTTTGCTGGGGGAAACAATGTCATAACTTCACTCTAGACCATTATAACTTTAAGCTTACAAGGATCTATGAGGTTTTAGAGCCATCTAATATCTCACCAGGATTGTGATGTGGAGTGTTCTATCTTGAGTGGATTCTACCTTCACCTTATCTCTATCGAAGCTGCTGAGTAACGATATTTACATAGTTTCTGTAAGTGTCAAAGACATCATATATGGGAAATTTGGGGCTTTAAACACATAACACTTCATGAAGTGATCAAATGTTTGACTATGACAACATGGCTTTGACGACAGGCCAGATCACTGAGATTCAAATGTGTTGTGGGCTCAGAGTAGATAATTAGTGATTGCCATGTGGATCCTAGGTTATAACATTTCAGGTCTGCTGGGTTGATAGTCACCTTCTCTCTCTCTCTGTCTCCTGTACTAGCTGAATTGTGGTTTTTGAATTGTAGTAGGTACTATACCAGAAATCACTGCTGTCCTTTTTTTTTTTAAGTTATCAATCCTTATTGCTAAATCTCACCCATTATATTAGGTTCCTTATTTCTTTATGACTATTTTTTTTTGTAATTTATAATTATCTTCATTGTCCTCTCATTCCTTAGTTCAGGCATATTTTGGTAATGAAGAGAGACAGCATTTATGAAGTCACTAGTTGGATTCCAGAGAGAAAAGACCAGGCAGGGCTTTCGTTGAGCAGGTACTTTGAAGTCAGAACAGGCCCAGCCCTACCATGGCCAGTAACAGGCAAATCATTTACCCTTTTAAGCTTAATTCTTCAACTGTGACATGAAGGAAACATGCCTATTTCATACAACACTTCACCATTGTGAAATTTCCTAGTGCCTTGTAGGCAACCAATTTATGCTAGCTACTTTTATTTCCTTCAAAATAGGCATTCAGTTTTAGACTTAAATTAAAAAAATAAAATCACAATGCTTTTGAAAAGCGTATAAAAATGTCTTCTAAACCTCAAATTATAAAGAAAAAAACTGCTTTCACATTGTAAGCAGTTAGCTCCTTTTGATTTCTTTAACATCATAAAGGAAATATTATTAGTTTTCTTTGGGCATGTAACTACAGTGTTTTCAATAATTATTTTGAATTTGAAAATACAAGTAGAAAAAAATTCTGTGAAACAAAGGTCCCAACAGTGGATTATTATGAAATGACACAAAGCAGTGTTCTATCCCCCTTCAACCACTTAAGAAATATTTTCAGTTTTCCTAAATCAGCTTACTTGTAAATATCTGAGTCACTTTAAATCACACAAAAAAAATGCACCACACAATTTTTGCTGTTGTCCCTGAAAACTGCAGGGCTAATTCTCTATGCAGTGCACATAAAATGTGACTCCTAGTGTCCGGTTTGGTTTTATCTGATGAAGTGAAGCAGAGACAATGGGGTATGCAAGTGTTAGCATTGCTTGTTTGCTGGCAAACACAAGATTTTTAGCTACCTGAATTATTTAGAAGTATTTGGGGGTTGTGTGTGTGTGTGTATATGTGTGTGTGTGTACATATTTTCTCCTCTTTCCACCCTTCTATCATGAGTACAAAACAACAAAAGCTAGAAAAAATATTCACAATGCATTCTGATGCTGGCATGAGAATACAGTTATTTTTTTATTCGAAATTTTAATGACATAATACCAAATCAACTATGTTAAATGGTTTTGTATGACAAGACTAATAGCGACTATTTTGTAAAGCAGAAAATCCTTGTGCCCTTTTGCAGCAGAAATGAGAATTGTAAAGTACTGGCAGCACTATTTCTTCTGTAACAAGTAGCACATGACTTTGGTAAGACCACAGATGTTGACTCACTTTGTTTTGTCTTATCTAGGAAAAATAACAATGGCTTGACTTCTAGTCTCATTGGAATAAGACAATTATCATCAAACAATACTAAATGGTGAGATATTGCTTCTCTTATTCAGATCTAGTGGAGTCTAGGACCTATGTGCCAATATAATGAACACAAATTAGTGTGTAGGCTATAATTTGTATCAGGCTATGGTCTCCTTTTTTTTTTACCCTAGCATTTTGTGACAGTCACAAACTATTCTTTAATACTGCTAAAACTTCTGGTTTCAATTCTTTTTTGTGCCACCTGATCCATTCATTTACTCTTCGGTTAACTAAAAGTAACTGAAATGGAAGAAAAAAATCAACTGAATGGCGACATTGAAGTGAATCATATCTTATTCCCATCACTGCTACAGAGAAAGCTTGTTTCTCCCATGCACTACAAGAAGTGAATGATCTTAACAGCTAAGGAAAATGTCTATTTTCCCACAATATTTTTGTACTGGATGGTGTAATTTCTACCTTTTCTCTGGCCAAAATTCACCACTCTCTACATCAAAATTTTGTGGCAAGTATCAGTACATTTCAATGTTGCTTTTTTTCCCATTTATTGAACAAGTAAACAGACTGAAGTGGTAGACAAAAAATAATATTTCTTCTAGCCAGTTGTAAGAATATTTGGAAACTATAACTATATAAATATAAAAATTTATGTTTTTAGGGTAAAGATGGGATTGAAGAGAACAGATCAAAATCAATCTTAGAAGAGGAGATGGGGGGGTTAGAGGGTGCTGTTTTTTGATGCAAAAATATTTGTACCTAGTTAAATTGTATAAAAATGATATGATATATTTATAACAATAGAATGGCTAGTCAAATAAATGGTTCTTATACAAATTTGTTACCTCATTCAATAAACGATAATTATGTATCCATTATGTACCAAATCCTATTGTAAATGTTGGGATAAAAAGAGAGTAATGTAAGAAAAGTGCCTGGTGAACATGAAGAGGAATTTAAGGTGGAGCCATCAAGGGAGACCTGTCTGAAGATGCAGCCTTTAGTTTGAGAATAAAATTATGAGTAGTAAACCATATAAAGGTCAGTAGACAGAGTATTAGAAAGTTGTAACAACATGTGTAACGGTCATTAATGTATTCAAGGATCATTGAAAGTTTGTAAGGAATTGAAGAGAAACAGGTAAGCAATACATTTGGCTAATAAGCAATGATGTAATAATATGGAGGTATAAAGATTATGGGAATGGTTAGGACAACTTTTTCCAGTCCCTGGGAATCCCCAAGATATTTAAGGGAACGTGCAAGGTCAAAGAGATTTTCAAAACAATGCTAAGACATTATTTTCTCTTTTTACTATCTTGACATTTGCACTGACGGTGTAAAAGGAATAATGGGTAAAACTGCTGATGACTTTGCACAAGGCAGTAAAATCAGACTGTTTTAATAGTCTTTGCATTCTTTAGTGCGACGCACTTGTAAGATAAAATGTCAGTTTTGGTTAAGAATGTCCTTCTTGAAGTAGTAAAAAAATTACTAATTTTCTTAAATCTCAACTAATGTGTACACAAATTTTTAAATATTCTCAGTGTTTAAATGGAAATTATACACAAAACCCTTCTTCTGTAAACCAAAGTATGTCGATTGTCTCAAGGAAAAGCACTTGAGAGATTCTTTGATTTTTGAGTTCAACTTCCTCTTTTATCATGGAACACAATTTCTGATTGAAAGAATGATTAGCAGGAAAACCATGGTTTTCAGGCTATGAACTAAGGGAAACTGTCAATTTAAGGTAACAGAGTATTTGTGGCCCATGATAAAATCCACACTTTCAAGTGAAAATTAGATTTTGGAAAATTTGTATTTGCCACAATCAGAGTGAAAGCTTCCCCAGATATAAAGACATTTCTAGTATCTGTGATAATATTAACATATGTGATTTTTGACATCATAATAAAATATTTTAATGTTTGAAAGACCTGCAAAAAACAGTAAACCACTATTTCTCAAATGAATAATCCACGATATTACAAAATCTTGTATGGATAACGGCTCTATTCCAGGTGCTATATAGATCATGGGATTTTTTCTTTTTCTTTGTGAGGAAGATTAGCTCTGAGATAATATCCGTTGCCAGTCCTCCTCTTTTTGCTGAAGAAGATTGGCTCTGGGCTAACATCTGTGCCCATGCTCCTCTACTTTATATGGGACACTGCCACAGCATGGCTCGACAAGCGGTGCGTCGGTCTGTGCCCAGGATCCCAACTCACAAACCCCAGGCCACCGAAGTAGAGTGTGTGAAGTTACCCGCTATGCCACCAGGCTGGCCCCAAGGATTTTTAAATAACAGATAATGAAAAGTTTATTCTTACACTTTCAGATTCCACAATGCAACTAACCTTTAAAAAACTACCACTTGTTGAGTTTTGGTTTAGTATCAACAAAGATTATCCACAATTATATGAAAAGCTATTAATATATTCATTCTTTTTCTGATAACATATTTGAGTGAGCTCAGATTTTCTCCATAAAGGTAAAAAAATATTGCAACAGATTGAAAACAGAAGCAGATAAGAGAATCCACTTGTCTGTTATTAAGCCAGATGTTATAGAGATTTACAAAAACATAAAATAATGCTATTCTTTCTTTCAGTATATTGTTTTGGAAAATGCAGTTACTTTTATAAATATATGTTATTTTTATTAACAAGTAATGAGTTTATTAATGCTATTTAAAAATAACTAATAAACATATTGATAAATATGACTTATATAAACAAAAGCTCTGTGGAGTTCTCAGTGGTTTTTAAGAGTGCAAAGGAGCCCTGAGACCATAATGTTGAATGCCTGCTGCTTTAGAATGCTTTTGGTCACAAAACCGAAAAATAACCAGCCTAAACAAGGAAGAAATTTCTTGGCTCCTGTAACTGGGAAGTCAGAGGTAGTGCACACTTCAGACATTCACTCTGTTGCCTGTTCTCTACAATTCTCTCAGTTCTTTGCCTCCACATGTTGACTGTGCCCTCAAATTCTCACTTATCTCCTGGCTTCAAAATAGCTGAAGGGGTTCAAGCTCTCATGTCTGTAAGGAGGTTCCTTTTTCACAGTTCCCAGTAATTTCCCTGAAATTCACTTTGATTAGATAGGCTTGGTTTGCATACCCACTCCTCCTTAATCCTTGTGGTCATGGGTAATGTGTGCTGGCAGGAGATTTTGTTTCTGTGTTTTAGCTTCGTATTCCCACTCTGGAGGCAAAGGTAGAGTCACTTTCCCCAGAACTATAGGAATCCTCCATGGAAAAGATGGTCAGGCAGCCCGGAAATCCATTGTGCTACACTAATGAGTTGGTGCTAGATGGAGCAAAAGAGTGGTAGATTTTTAAGCAGAAATGCCGTAAATTAACCTGTGATTCTTCCAAATTGTTTAGTCTGCTGTGTGGAGAATGGGAAGTTGAGAACCAGTGCGAAGTCAGGGAGACCAGTTAAGAGGCTATTCAGTAATGCACGGTGTAGATAACGCTATCCTGACTTAGGGATTAGCGACAGTGATGGCAAGGTGATTTCTTCTGTATTGGGAGATTTTACCAACAAATGTATTGATCCTTTGGATTTTAGAATAAGGAAAAGAGCAAAATAACATTTAGGTTTTGAGCTTAAGCTCCAGAGAGCACTGAATAATGCCGTGTCCCAAGACGGGTGAGAATCAGTCAGTAATGTTTTGGGGGAAAACACAGGTTTTGTTTTAGGCACGCCAAAATTCAGATGCTTATTAAATATTTTAATGGTAACATCGAATAGATATCTGGTTATATGAGTTAATTTTTAAACTTGCCATTAATATGTCCTACAAAAGTTCATAGTATACAAATAAATATGATAATTTGGTGTCATATCAAAAAAACTGGAATGAGGTATCTAATGACCAGTTAATATCATATCTACTATTTCCTGTTTTCAAAGACTTTAACTATCTTTATCTTCATATGGAAATATAAGTCCTTAAGCCTGCTAGTTTACCTGTTCCATGCAACAAGTATTCATTAAATAAATATATATTGGGCATCCAATATGTGCCATGCACCACTCGCTAATTTTAATTAGCACATCAGTATCTAATTTTGGAACATGAGGATAATTGATATTTATACCTGAAAACATGTATACCACCCGGAAGTTAGTTTAAAAAGGAATACAATATCGAGCATAATAAAAATTATTCTCATTTATTCCACAACTATATTTTGCTTGTCCTACATTGATTAGACACTGTGCCAAGCACTGAGTAGACAGTGGTGAGTGCATAAAGATTACAGTTTGAATAGCGATTTACAATTTTAAAAGTAAGATCAAGTAGATAATTGGGAGATATGCAATGCAAGCAAGAATATGAGGCAGATTTGAAACCACTACCTTTCAGAGTCAACTCATACTGCTCTTGTCTGTCTACATACAATTTCAGTTCATCTAACTCCAGGATGATGTCACTTAGCCCAGTGTTTCTCAAACTGAGCACTATTGACATGTTGGACTAGATAATTCTTTGTGTGGGGGCTGTCAGGTACTTTGTAGGATGTTCAGCAACATCCGTGTTCTCTACCTACTAGATGCCAGTAGCAGACCCCCAGTTGTGACAACCAAAATTGTCCCCAGGCGTTATCAAAAACTCCTACCTTAATCCAAACTTCTCAGCATCACTTCCATATTTCTTGCAACTGTCTTCTAGATAATTCTACATGTATGCCCTAACATCCTTTCTAAAGAAATAATTCTTAGTTAATATTATTGGTATTCTCCCCGATACCATAAAAATCAGAAGATAATTTGACAACGATTATGGCCATCAGAATTATCTGAGGAAGGGTTTTTAAAGCCCAGAAAAGTTTATGATTTATGTAAGATTGTATGGAAGGTTTAGATACAGAGTTAGCACTAAAATGCATGATTCCTGAATTCTCATCTAAAATTCTGACTTTACGCATGCCTGTGTCTCATAATGGTGCTATTAATTGCTTAGTCTCTAAGAATCAAAGTGTCTCATTGGATTCACATTTACTTTCCTGGTATTTTTAAAACTTGTTCAAGAAAACACCAAACTTGTTCACATCTCTCCCACCTTGCATGAAGTTAGTCATAGATCCTTATAAGTGATTCTAAATAACTTGTACAGCATTGGTCATTCTAACTACCTTTTATTTCCATTCCTGTTAATGCCCTCACCCCCAACTTCTAGGTTTAGGTCCACTGGTTATTTCATGTTTGTACATCTGTACTAGGCTCCAAATTGTTCTGTCTGTCTCGTCTTGCTGTCTTTCAAATTATACAGCATACCACCAGTAGATGGATCTTAAACCACCACTGTAATTACATCACATCTCTATTCCTAAATATTAAAGGATCCCTCCAGTTCTAGAGAATACATTTTAAGTTATATAGCATTGTTCTCTGTTAATAAAATTGTTTTTCTGGTTTAAGGATCTCTGTAATCTCTTTGTAGGCAAATCACCACTTACTATCAAGGCTTTCACTCTGGCAGAATTGCTCTATTCACCCTGAAAACACTTAAGCACTCTGTCTTGAAGACTTTCTTGCATTGTTCTCTGTGCCAGAATAGCTCATTTCCTCCACCTGTCCAAACCCTGTTCTTTTTTCAAACACCAAAGACTCCATAAGGAAAACTAGCCTATTCCAGCCCACAATGATGTCTCTCTTTCCTGAGGTATTTTTTGCTTGTTATTTTCAATTAATAATTTACTATCATAAAATATCTCTTAAAATTAGTTTCTTAGACCAGCTTCTGAGACAAAGATTTGTGTGCAAATGAAAGAAGTCAAGCAAAGGTGTTATTTCAAATGAAAACACAAGTTTTCTTGGATCCCCTGGGAGGTTTGACCTGTAAAATATACAGCAGAATTTATCCCATCTCTGGGCAAGTGAGATGGATTTCCATAACACTATAGCACTGTTTAGTAACACCTGGACACTCTTAGGGGTGGGGTGGGCTGGGCTTGGGTGTGGTGGGATGGAGGCAGGATGTAAGTTCAATCACCTCCAGCTCTGTGCTTCTCTGAGTCATGTAGCTTCAATAGCACAATGGTAATCTTCCAAAGATGGTAGAGGTCAGACGGTAGAGACAGGCTCTCAAAAGGTGGAGGACAGAAATGTAGACTTCAAAAGAGATTGCCCTGAATCTGCACAAAGCAACAAAGGTCTCCATTATATATGTCATTTTAATAATTGCAGTGCTGTTACCCATTTAATGCCTTTATTCCTTTTCGATGGACTATAAGGTTTTAGACAGCAGGGTGATTTCACCTTCCATATCTTCTGGTATCTGCTCAGCGGTAGGCATTAAACACAGTCATTTGCTTAGTCATTGTTTGTTAAATCGTATTTCAAATTAATTGGCACTTATCTTTTACATGATACCATGCTTAGGCTATAGGTTAGGTTATAGATTTTTAAAATTATATATAGTGTTGTGCAAAATGAGGGAACATTATTATTTGCCCATTTGGGTTTCGTTTTTCCGCTTATGTAACAGAAGCCTGGGGCTTCTGTGGGAAAATAATTGCCAGATTTTCAACTTCCCCTATAAAGCATTTGGCTCTCTTCAGTAGCTTCTTTTCTTGGATCACTTAGGATCTCCTCTTTATGTGTGTTCCTTAATACTGACATTCTGTCTCTGCCAGCCGGTGTGTCTGCCACAAGCCATTGGCAAATCAAAATGTCAGTTCCTTTTCAGGGTATTTCAATTATAGCTCCTTCAAGTCCTTCACATGGTGAAGACTAAACTTATGCATAATGTTTTAACTTTTCGTATGTGACACTATAGATGTTTATTGAAAGATACATTTTTTCTTTTTTCTTCTGGCTTTTACCACAGTGACTGTAGCTATAGTGAGAAAGATGTAGTAAATTTGATGTTTAGCCCGGAAAAAAAAAAATGCAACATTAGTAAGTGAATGTTTCATTTTTATTGCAAGTCTGTCTTTATCATTACATGATTAATTTATGTCTAACTTACCTTCTTAAATAGAGAATATTTTGGTAAACACAAATATATAATCTAGAAGATTAAATTTTCAAAAAGTGATTTTTTAATCTAATGACACTGCCCAGTCTTGAATATTATTAATCAACTGTATTTCCTTAAGGTGCAATCATGTAAATGATGAGATGTTCTCACCACAAGCTTGAATAATTTATTTTACAACTCAATGAAAAGCATTCCATTATTAGATGAAATTTAAGAATTCTAAAAAAAAGGCAAAGGATTCATTTCCTGTAAAATCTGCAATTCTTTTTAATATCAGTAATGTTGCATTTATATTTATTTCTCTTTTTAGTAGATTATTTTGATAAATCATTAAAACTGTACGATAATCAGTATGTTAAGTGTCTTGCATCAACTGCAGGACCTTCGTGGTTTTTCACATTATTTCTGAGTATAATCATTGTAGGTATATGTGTGTGTATACAAACATATATGCATAAATGCAAATATATATATTCACCCACACTCAAGTTCTTTTTGGGGGGTGGTGGAAATGGGAAGATGTTGGTCAAAGAGCACAAACTTTCAGTTATAAGGTGAGTAAGTTTTGGGGATCTAATGGACAGTATAGTATGGTTACTATTGTCGGGGGAAGAGAGAGAATCTCTCTCTGCCCTTTCCCTTAAGGTTCGTCTGGCTGGCCAAATAATTAACAAGACAGGTTAGCAGGAGAAAATAATACCAAGTTTAATAATATGTATACATGGGAGAAAGCAGGGACACTGCGTTTCTCAACACAATAGCAGAAATTTTCATCTTAAATATCACGTTCAGCCAATGACAAAGGAGGATTTTGGGGGTTGGGGGAGTCAGTTACAGGAGATTACCACTAAAGCACAGTAAACAAGAGTAAGGTTTATTATGTAGCCCCAAGACCTCGCTTTCCACATTGATAAGTCACTAGAAATGAGCTCATCCCCCTCTCTTCTCCAAACAGAGAGGGAGATACCTTTACAAATGGAGATTTCCCTTATAAATGTAAATGATTGTCTGGCAACTCCTTGCAGGGTCATCCAGAGAATGTGGCCAGAGAGACAGAACTTCTGATAAGAGGTGCTTGTTAGTGCCTTTCCTATTGTAACATTTACCCTACGTTATCTTTATAGCCATCATGATAGATCTGTTCCTGGAAGGAGCCACCATGTCAAATTCTTTAGGCAGTTAGTGGGGGAGGTCAAATGTCCCTAGAGAAAACAACCAAGGTAAAGAGATAGATTTCAGGGTGGCCAAATCTTGATCTCCCACAGTCCCGCCTTTGAAACTACAAGTTTCACAGTCCTTTTGAAACTTAAAGAAGTTTCATAGTCTAGAAGCTGTGTTGGTAGGCTGTTTTATCTCACTGAACACAGTTTTTTGTCTTGATAATAGATCAGTTCAATTAAGTTTATTTTGGAAGGTGGTGATGTAGGTGGGCTCTTAAGGTTACGCCTATATTATGGAAGCAAGCAATCAAGTATTTAATAGAAGTATTTTTATGTAAACAAAAGAAAAACAAGGTTAATGGTTAGAGCAAGTTGTAAAGTAGTTTTTAAGTTCAGAGGACAGTCAGTGAAGAAGAATTTTAGATGTCAGCGTCAAAGCATCTTTTGCAGTTTAAAATGTCTCTGATGATGTCATCAAGTAATCTCTTAAGTTTGTATCAAGTCTATCAGCTTTAGTTTGTAAGGCTTTAGGAAAAAGGGCAGGTTCAGTTTTCAGTGATTTCAAATGAAAATGATGGAAAAAATCAAAAACGTTACTTTGGACATCTGTAGTCAGATACTTTAGGAGACTAGAAGAAATCAGGATCCAGTCATATAATCAACAAGACAGGTTAGCAGGAGAAAATAATACCAAGTTTAATAACATGTATACATGGGAGAAAGCAGGGACACTGCGTTTCTCAACACAATAGCAGAAATTTTCGTCTTAAATATCACGTTCAGCCAATGACAAAGGAAGATTTTGGGGGTTGGGGGAGTCAGTTACAGGAGATTACCACTAAAGCACAGTAAACAAGAGTAAGGTTTATTATGTAGCCCCAAGGCCTCACTTTCCACATTGATAAGTCACTAGAAATGAGCTCATCCCCCTCTCTTCTCCAAACAGAGAGGGAGATACCTTTACAAATGGAGATTTCCCTTATAAATGTAAATGATTGTCTGGCAACTCCTTGCAGGGTCATTCAGAGAATGTGGCCAGAGAGACAGAACTTCTGATAAGAGGGGCTTGTTAGTGCCTTTCCTATTATAACATTTACCCTACGTTATCTTTATAGCCATCATGATAGATCTGTTCCTGGAAGGAGCCACCGTGTCAAATTCTTTAGGCAGTTAGTGGGGGAGGTCAAATGTCCCTAGAGAAAACAACCAAGGTAAAGAGATAGATTTCAGGGTGGCCAAATCTTGATCTCCCACACTATCCAGTCATGCACCACACAATGACGTTTTGGTTAACAGCAGACCACATATACAACGGTGGTCTCATAAGATTATAATGCAGCTGAATAATTCCTATTCCCTAGTAATGCCGTAGCCATGGTAACGTCATAGCACAACACGTTACTCATGTGCTTGAGGTGATGCTGGCATAAACAAACCTTCAGGTCCTTCAGGAGGTATTCAAAAAGACGGCATTGTTATCACAGGGGATGACAGCTTCATGTGTGTTATTGCCCCTGAAGACCTTCCAGTGGGACAAGATGTGGAGTTGAAAGATGGTGATAATGATGATCCTGACCCTGTGTAGCTCTAGACTAATATGTGTGTTTGTCTTAGTTTTTAACAAAACAGTTTAAAAAGTAAAAAAAATAAAATTTAAAAAATTTAAAAATAGAAAAAGCTTATAAAATAAAGGTATAAAGAAGAAAATATTTTCATACAGCTGTACAATGTGTTTGTGTTTTAAGCTGTTATTACAAAAATGTTAAAAAGTTATAAAAAATTAAATAGTTTATAAACTAAAAAAGTTACAGTTAGCTAAGGTCAATTATTATTATTATTTTTAAATTAATTTATTGAGGTCATATTGGTTTACAACATCGTGTAAATTTCAGGTGTACATTATTTCAGTTTCTGTATAGATTGAATTGTATTCACCACCAATAGTCTAGTTTCTACCTGTCATCATACATATGTGCCCCTTCACTCCCTTCATTCTCCACCCACCCCTTTCCACTCTGGTAACCACCAATTTGTTCTCTTTATCTGTGCGTTTATCTTCTACATATGAGTGAAATCATATAGTATTCGTCTTTCTCTGTCTGACTTATTTCACTTAGCATAATAACCTCAACGTCCATCCATGTTGTCACAAATGGCACAATTTTGTCTTTTTTGTGGCTGAGTAGTATTACGTTGTATATATATGCCACATCTTCTTTATCCGTTCATCTATTGATGAGCACTTGGATTGCTTCCAAGTCTTTGCTATTGTGAGTAATGCTGTGATGGACACAGGGGTGCATAAATCTTTTTGAATTGTTGATTTCATGTTCTTTGGATAAATACCCAGTAGTGGAATGGCTGGATCATATGGTATTTCTATTTTTAATTTTTCGAGAACTCTCCATACTGTTTTCCATAGTGGCTGCACCAGTTTGCATTCCCACCAGCAGTCCCTCCACATCGTCTCCAACACTTGTTATTTCTTGTCCTGTTAATTATAGCCATTCTGATGAGTGTGAAGTGATATCTCTTTGTAGTTTTGATTTGCATTTCCCTAATAATTAATGATGTTGAGCATCTTTTCCTGTGCATGTTGGCCATCTGTATATCTTTGGAAAAATGTCTATTTATATCTTCTGCCGATTTTTTTGACTGGGTTGTTAATGTTTTCATTATTGAGTTGTATGAGTTTCTAACATGTTTTGGAAATTAAGGTTAATTTATTATTGAAGAAAGAAAAATATTTTTATATAAATTTAGTGTAGCCTAAGTGTACAGTGTTTATAAAGTCTATAGTAGTGTACAGTAATGTCCTAGGCCCTCACGTTCACTCACCACTCACTCACTGACTCACCCAGAGTAACTTCCAGTCCTGCTAAGCTCCATTCATAGTAACCCCCTTATACAGGTGTACCATATTTTATCTTTCACACCATATTTTTACTGTACCTTTTCTATGTTTAGATATGTTTAAGTACATAAATACTCACCATTGTGTTATAATTACCTATAGTATTCAGTACCGTAACATGCTGTACAGGTTTTCAGCCTAGGAGCAATAGGCTATACCATATAGCCTAGGTTTGAAGTAGGCTATACCATCTAGGTTTGTGTAAGCACATTCTATGATGTTCACACAATGACGAAATTACCTAAGGATGCATTTCTCAGAATGTATCCCTGCCATTAAGCGACATGTGACTGTAGTTAATAATACTGTACCGTATATCTGAAATTTGCTAAGAGAGTAGATCTTAAGTGTTCTCACCATATGTGCAAAAAAAATGATAACTATGTGAAGTGATAGATATGTTAATTAGTTTGATTGTGGTAATCATTTCATAACGTACAGGTATATAAAATCATCACATTGCACATCTTAAATACATACAGTTTTTATTTGTCAATTATACCTCAATAAAGCTGGTAAGAAAAATGAAAGTCAAGCACATGAAAAACAGAAAAAAATGAAAAATTAAATTTATGAGGTACTGAGAGAGAAATACAAGGGACAAACAAGGGTGAAAATCAAGGTTTCTAAAGAGAAATTGATTTGGGGATAGATTTGAGAGAAAAGAAAGACATTGTATAAATGTTGCCAGAAATCTTCAGGTGCTCCATTGCATAAAGGTCAATTCTAGTATGCTATGGAAAGCCATAATCAGTGGTGTTACCATCTATCCTCCCAGATTTCTTCATTAGTTTACTTCCCAAAGGCTTAATGGTATATAGGCTTCCCTAAGCTCAATGGGATATATTTCGACTTTTACTTGTTTTGTTTCATTATTCTCTTTTTCCTCTTTTTAACTTTCCTTTCCATCCTAATTGAGATCTACTTCTTTCACGCACTCTCTAACCCTGACTGCTTTTAAAGTTTAATACAGGAGAGGGGAAAAATATTACTGTACTGGCAGTCAAACAAACTGGAGCCTGGAGAATTAATTCCATCACTTATTGGCTGTATTTCTCCAATTGTAAAATGAGAAAAACAATATCTGTTATGATTAACTCACGCTGTTTTGTGATTTTCAAGCAATATTACATATGTGAAAGCAACTTGAAAAGAGCAATGCTTTATTAGATTGAGTCAACTCAAATACACCTTGTTCAGGATGTACTTCTGTGTGTCAAATCTGAGAAGAATCTATTTTCCCCTCTTGGCTACAAATGCTTTTAGTTTATATCTAAGTTACAGGAGTTATGCCATAGGCCTCGAAAATGCCTTCACATTAGATGAGATGACCTTTGAAATTATGGAATTATCCATTTTGCTCATGGACTTTCAACATTATCCCCTACGTAACCTCCGCTAGATAAAAGTTTATTGAAGAGAAAATTTTGCATTGTATTTTGCCTGTAATGCTCACTCTGCCCTTAAGCATAAACTGCTGTATATTTCTCCATTTCCTGTTTTTTTGTTATACTGTTTTAAAAGTGACAGTGTTGAACTTCATCAGAGTCCTGTGATCCTGGACAACAGTGATGATTAAAGAAATGCCCTCGCCTTTTATATTCCCACTATGATTTAGACAAGACTCAAAGATGCTTCCCTTATTTATCTGTGACAAAGCCACATACAGATCTTCCAAATTCCATTCTTTGCATCATAAATGATTAGTTGAACTGTTTATGCCCTCTGACCAATCTGTACAAGATACCTGACTGCACCAAACTTTGATTAAGCTTCTTCCCTTCCCTCAGGCCCCTGGATTTTGACCCACATTCAGCCTGATGCAGCATACAACCCCTCTTCAATATCCCTTTTTGAAAACTAGCTGACCACAAGACCTTCCCTGATCAACTGTCTGATCATGCCATCCACTCCCTCACCCCTGGTTCTTCTAGTCTTCTCTACTCCTCCCTGGCAAAGAAAAGAGATGCTTGTAAACTTCATGGTTGGATCATTCTTTCTATTGCAATAGACCCCTTCCCCTATTGCATTAGTCCCTTTCTGCCATTGCAATCATTCTTTTCATTAAATTCTCTCCTTACCTAAATCCTTATATGTTTTATTTGACAAAGTTATACATCTATTTCTTGTGTAACCTGAATGTTTAACACCTTCATTTCTCCCTATTCATCTAATCTCTTTCACTATTCTTTTTCTCTTGTCTCTCAAACTCTCTTTCAGATTTTAATCTCATTGTGCAATCTATGCTCATTAAGATTAACGTCCTTTGACCCATCTTCTAGGTGTATAATATGTTTCCTAATTAGTGATTTGACTATTCATTTCAAATGACTCCGTTTTTTCATTTTTTGAAACTCTTTTTCATATTACCTGTATTTTTTATAGTATAAAATGCTTTTCTCATTGTCTCCATTCTTTCTTTTATTTCTCTAGTTACTTCAAACATATTTATTTACTATAAGGGGTTCTTGGGGTTTATTAATACTCCTGTTAGGTTGTATTTTCTGACTGCATTATGTTTAATTGCTTACTGTTCTGTTTTTGAAATTTTTATTGTTTTCCTTTAGGAAAACAACTGTTATAGTTATGGAAGGGTGGTGTACACTGGCTTCTTCCAGGTGATCCAGGGATTTCATTAGACTAGTAACAATTATATGTTATTTTTGAAGTCTGGGTATTTCTGCACCATGCAGATTATACAAAGTTAAACTCAAAATATGTAGCTACTACAAGCATGCATATTTTTAATTCTTATTACAGGAAGCTTGCTTATTTATGCAGAACCCTGGACAGAGAAAATCTTTTGACCATCTTCCCTGGCTGATGTTCAGATTTTCTGGTTTCCCCAAAGTTAAAGATTCAGTGCTTGAAGAGTTTCAAATATATATTAGGATTTTCAGTTGCAATGTTGAACCTTGCATAGTCCACAGACCTCATGCCCTGTCCCTGAGAGGATATTAAAATCCAATCAATCAATAATAAATAGATGCATTCGTACATACATACATACACAAATTATGGAGAAGAGGGACCTTTTCTTTATAGTGAAATTCCAACTGATATAGAAGAAATGATGCCATTTGAAAATACCATTCTTCACCAACATAGTCATAATTGATTGACAAAAATCACCAGTGGATTGATGCTAAAAATAGGTAAAATCTGATGAACAAGATATTATAGAGTTTCAAAAGTATCTCCCTACAAATTATGAATTGTAAAGGAAAAATAGGAACTTTACAGGAGAGGAACATGGCTTTCATAAATTTAATTGAGTGATCAAATTGAATATCATATATAATTATGCAAATTGACATCACGTGTTTCCTGTTAATGGTGCACTGAGAAAATCACTTTACATCTGTGATATTCTTGCAAAAAATAATAAAAAAATGTGTAACAAAAATATAAGAAGACAACAATAAACAAACCTAAACTGAGGGACAGACTACAAAATAACCTGCTAGTAGTCTTAAAAATGTCAAGATTGTGAAAGAACAGAAATGGTTAAAGAACCATTCTAGATTAAAGAAGTCTAGAGAGACATAACAATTAAATGCAATGCACGATCCTGAGTTGGTTCCTGTTTCAGGGAGGAAAGTGCTACTAAGGATATTATTAGAACAATTGGCAAAGTTTGAATTCAGGCTGTGGGTTATTGTTATCAATGTCAAATTCCCCGATTTTGATTATTGTATTTTAATCATGAAAGAGAATATATTGTTTTTAAGAAATGTGCACTACAATATTAATGGGTAAAGGACCATGAAAACTGCAACTTTTTCTCAAATTTTCAGAAGAAAGACACTTTTATATGTACAGACATACCTCAGAGATATTGCAGGTTTGGTTCCAGACCACTGCAATAAAGTGAATGCTGCAGCAAAGCAAGTCACACGGATTTTTTCATTTCTCAGTGCATAGAGAAGTTATGTTTACGCTACACTGTAGTCTATTAAGTGTGAAATAACATTATGTCTAAATAAATGTATACATCTTAATTAATAAATACGTTACTGCTGAGAAATGCTTACCATCATCTGAGCCTTCAGCAAGTCATAATCGTTTTGCTGGTGGAGGGTCTTGTGAAAAAACACAATATCTGCCAAGAGCAATAAATCAAAGCACAATGAAACAAGGTGTACGTGTATATATATTTTCATACATTTATATATGTGTGTGTAGATAAATAGAAAATAATAAATCAAATAACCAAAAATGTTGACAATTGGCAAATACCTACTTTTCTTTTGCAAACACTCCATAAATTTAACTATCAAAATTGAAATTTGTAAAAACTAAAATAAAAAATAAATCCAATCACCTAGCAATTTATTTATTTCTACTCCTGTTATCCTTTCTCTTCCTTCAACATCCAGGGTCAACGTGCTATTTGCTTGGGGACTTTCTCCTTTAGCTTTCAATTCTCTTTTTGCTTCTAGTAACAAATTTCTTCTATTTCCTGTATGCTTGGCTGGGTGTGCTGTTTCCTTGTTATATTTTGTCCAGCACTTTTAGGTTTTTGTAGTACAGGTGGTCCTCATGTTGTCTGAATTATAAGTGTCTTATTTCATGTTTCTATTTGTCTTTATAGGCATATGTTTCCTGATTCCCTGCCTCAAGAGAGAGCCTTATAAAGCAAATTTATCTCTTATTCATTTATAGTCTTTATTAGTAATTTGCTTATTGGGAGGCTGTGTAGTTGGCTTACATGGATTTAAAGGCTGGTTTTACCACGCACCAGCTCCGTGACAAGGATTGAGGCTCTCTAATCTCTTGTCTTCTCATAGGTTAAATGAGGATAAAAATGATTACCTCATAAAACCCGTAGAATGGAGGCTCATTCAAGGATGACAGAAAAGGATGAGATTAGAATAGGTGAACTGCAAGTTCTTGCAGAGAAATGTGATCTATTTTAGAGCCGAAGAATGGCTCTAACATTAAGGAGCTTATCTGAAACCTATTGTCGGGTTGTTAAAAATAAAACAGTGTGATAAGAACTACTGAAAGCATTAGGAGGCTATTTGTGTTTATCATTTAACATTAATCCACATGATAACAATTATAGATCCACTTTCTGTGTCAGGCAATTATGGAGAGAATAAGTGAATGAGACCCTAAATAAGATGAGCCAGATGGAAATTAAAGACAAAAATATTAGATATTTTCTGAGAAAACAATGACAGGACTACATTGGAAATGAATAACTGGCAATAGAAACAAGTGAACGATGATGGCAAATGTTTAAATCTGGAGAATACAAGATTTGAAGTGTCAGCAACAGTGAAGTAAAAATTGGAAAAGAGCCATAAAATGAAAAATGTAGAAGGTGGCAACATTTTAGAAAGACATCATTATATTACTTTGTATCTATATGCTTTAATTATATACAGTACAATCCAATTGCCATGCTCAGAATGATTAAATGAATACTAATTTCATATTTCCTTCCCGTTCTCTACTCTCATATCCTCATTTTTGTTGCTTGTATCATTTATATTTTTCACATTTTCAATGTTTGCCAACCACCATTCTTTTGGTTCTCTAGGTTCCTGTATCTATATCAATAGATATTGAAATTCCATAATTTAATGGAAGTATATATTGAAAAATATATATATATATACACATAAATATACAGATGCATAACATATATATAGTTAATATTATATATAATATATTATATGTTATAACGTATATATTAGTTGATTAGTGCTTATCAGCAGATTGTCCTCAATTCTGAGCCCAAAGCTAACAAATTAAGGCTGATCTGCACGGCACAGGGAAAAGGCGGCACTGGAGATGCACTGTCCAAAAGGGCAGCTGCTAGCCACACATGACTATTAATTTTAAAGTAGTTAAAATTAAATAAATTTTAAAACTCAGTTCCTGAGTCACAGTAGTCACACTTCAAGTGTTCAATAGCCACATGTGTCTAATGACTACTGTATCGGAAAGCACATCATGGAGAGTCCTATTGGATAATACTCCATTGGAGGCTCTGACTTGAGCACTTACATGGGAGTGATGCAGGCACTTCTGCTCTCAACTGACTGGCCAAAACTGGTCACATGACCCTACTCAAACCTAAGGGAGTTAGTAAGTGTATTTCTACTATTCGACATAAAGGGGGGAGAATTTTTAGTAGAATATTTGTAGATATATTTAGCAAATGCAGCTATTGATTACCCTGATGGATATAATTGGGAGGGGATCAAAATTTCCTCAAATCATTTTACAAAATTATACCAATATTTTCTGGCATAGATTTTGTGGAAAAGTCTAAAATGAGTCTTTTTTCACCCCACTCCCCTTATAGGTGGTGGTATTTTTCTGCCAGGGTGACTGATGATTCTTTATTTTGAAATTCCATAATTTAATGAAGATATGTATTGAATGTATCATTTGGTAACACTTTTCATCTTATATGGTGCATCCTGAAAACCAGGAGATTCAGTTCTTTCACATCAATGCAAATATTTCCTCTTACGTCTCTAAATACTTTATGTCCTCTGTTTGTTTTTCCTGTATCTCAGACACCAATTATTAACACACCGATTTTTTTTTAATCTGTATCTTATCACCTTTCTAATTTTTCTGGTCTTACTATATATTTTTTCTCTTTATTCACTACAATTATTACAGGCTAAAACTTCATGCCAAAAATTTGATGTTTAGGCGAGTCAGTTCTCTTTCTTGCTGTTTCTCTGTTTAAATTATTAAATCGATAATTTATAGTTTTGATTCATGTTTGTTACCTTAACTCCTCAAATTTGCTATGTAATTAGTTTTGTCATTTCATGTTTGAGTACTTATCCTAATAAATTTATTTTTATTTTATTTTATTTTTATAGCAGATTGAAGCACTTTAAAAAAAGGGTTCTTTGCATTATGGTTTAAATTCTCTTCTCTACTGTTTTATCTCTCTTTTGAATATTATATTCTCTCCCTGTTCTCATCTGATTTTCCTCCCATGCCTATCTCCTTCTCTCTCCCTGCTCCTTTCCTTCCTTTCTTTTTTTGTTCCCTCACTTTCTTTCATTTATTTCTACTCTAATCATTAAGCCATTTTTTTAAAAATGTACTCATGCTTATCGCAGATAGTTCTGTCAAGAGGCTCTTTCACCTGATCTATGACCTGTGTTTCTTCTCTGCAGAGCTGTAATTTGAGGTTCGGATCTTGCTCTCCATCAATATATTTGAAATTTGAATTATAAGGAAAGAGGAACTAGAGCTAAATTTTCATGCTGTATTTGATAGAGAATCTGAATTCTCTCTTTTTTTAAAATCATCTTGAATGTCCCATATTCGGACCCTCTCCACTCATACAGGAGTATACCAACCTCATGTAGGTTGTAGCTTCTTCCCTTATCTGACAACACTTGTCCTGGAAAATGGCAGGCTCTGATTGTCCAATTTTCTTTTGTTGAATTTCCATCTTAGTATACTTAGAAGGTTACTATCTAGGAGTTTTCCCAGATCCTGTGCCAATCAGATCACTTGTGCCCAAATTCATGGGAGTTGGGATTAGGGACAGAGTTAGAAACCATGCTAAATCATGTTAAAATCTTCTGTTTGTTACTTTGATGGAAGTTTTTGATTCTGTGATGCTCAACATTATCTTTTTATTTGTTAATTATGTCTGGCTTAAAATAAATTGTTTTTTCTCTTTTATTCACTTGGTATCAGATAGGGAATATTCTGAAGAAAGTTGTATCTATTTTTACACATCAGCAAGAAATTTACCGATAGAAAAATTCATAATAACTCCATGGAATGAATATATTTAAATGATACAAAGTAGAAATATCTTGTAAACTACTGTTACTCAAAATATGCTTTACAGATAGATGTTGATGCTGGAAGTGACTGTTAACATTCCATAATGTGATACATACAGAAATTTAGAGTAAGCACTTAAAACCTTTGACTCAATTTAACAGAGTAATTTTGTGTGTGTTGAACCTAGCAATAAAAATAATTGAGCTCGTATTTCGTACATCTCTGATATTTAATTTTCTAGTAATTAATTTTTGTATTTAATCAGTTGTGTTCATGATGGATTAGAAATTTATATAAAACAAAAACCAAAAAATCTAAAACAAAATGAAATTATTCACTCACCACAGATTGAGAAGCACATAAAAATGAATCTTTACTCTTACCTCAGCTGTATACAAAATTAACTTGAAATTGATCACAGACTGAACTATAAGCATTGAAATTAGAAAAATTTTAGATGAAAACTTAGGAGAAAATCTTAGTTATCTTGGATTTGGCAAAGATTCAGAAATAGAAAATAGAAAGTAAAACTATTTTATAGTTATAGAAAACATAGATAAACTGACATGATCAAAATGATCTTCAAAAGACAGTGTTAAGAAAATTAAAAAGAGAGCCACAGTCTGGTAGAACCTACGTGTAGAAGGTGTATGGTAAGGAATTTACATCCAGAACATAAAAAGAATGCTTATAATTTAATAATAAGAAAAACAACCCCATAAAAAAAATAGACAAAAGATTTGTACAGGTGTCCCACCAAAGATATATGGATGGTAAATAATCACATGAAATGATGCCCAACATAATTAGTAATTAGGGATATACAAATTAATATTACAGTGAGATGCCACTATACCTCATTAAAATGGCTATAATGAAAAACAGAAAATAACAAATGTTGAAGAGAATGTAGAGAAACTGGAACTCTCATACATTACTAGTTGGAAATCAAAATGGTACAGCTTCTTTGGAAAACAGATTGCAGTTTTGTCTTACTTTTATAAAATTAATCATATACTTACCATATGACCTAGTAATTCCACTCCTAAGTATATACCAAAGAAAAATGAAAAATTATGCCCACACAAAGACTTTTACTCAAATATTCACCACAGCTTTATTTATAGTAAGCAGGAACTGGAAACAACCCAAATGACCACAAATTTGTGCATAAATAAACAAATTTTGGTGTATCTATTCAATGGAACACAACTCTGCAATAAAACAGAGTAGAGTCCAGATGCACCAACATGTGACTGTATCACAAAAGCATGATGCTAAGTGAAAAGGGACAAGTACAGAAAATGACATATTGTACAATTCCATTTTTTTTTTTTTTTTTTGTGAGGAGATCAGCCCTGTGCTAACATCCGCCAATCCTCCTCTTTTTTTGCTGAGGAAGACGGCCCTGGGCTAACATCCGTGCCCATCCTCCTCCACTTTATATGGGACGCCGCCACAGCATGGCCTGCCAAAGCAGTGCGTCGGTGCACGCCCGGGATCCCGAGCCAGCGAACCCCGGGCCGCCGCAGCGGAGCGCGCGCACCCAACCGCTTGCGCCACCAGGCCGGCCCCTGTACAATTCCATTTTTATTCTAGAAAAGGAATGGAAATCAGGTGCCTGGGGAGATGTAGAGAGGTGACTGACTGCAAAGGGACAGAAGTGAGCATTGTTGGTGAAGGAAATGACCTACTTCATAATTTTGGTGGTGATTGCATGACTGTGTGATTCTATACATTTGTCAAAATATATCAAAATTTATACTTAATATTGTTGAATTTTATTAGTTGTAATGTAGACGTCTCTAAAACTGATAGGAAAGAAAAGCTATAGAATAGGGCTAGATTAATAAATTTGACTATCATTAGTATGGATGTAGAAGGGCTAAATTTCAGAAGTCATTTATATAGTACATGACTAGATGGTTTCGGAACAACCTTTTGACTCTAGGCTTTTTAAGATAGAAGATTAAATAGGATATGTGAGCAATCAAAGACTCTGAAAAAAAAATCCTCTAGTTGGCCTAACTTTAGCTGTGATCATCCACAGTCTTTCCATGCTACCTAAATTGCTCAGTTTTCATAATGTGCAATAAAATATAAATTCAAAAATTAAAAGAAAAAATACAAAACCCAGCTCCAGCCCAAGTAAATCCTAAATTCATGGTGGTAGACACACCTATTCACACATATTTAGATATATTAATGGCACATTCACTGTTCTGAGACTGTTTTAGATTGGGACAGTAACTTAAAAATGAAACAAGAATTTCAATTCCTCCATATCCTCGCCAACACTTGTTTTTGATTTTTTTTTTAATAATAGACATCCTGACAGGATGGATTAAAGAGTTAAATGCAAGACTTGAAACTAAAAATTGTAATGATTCCATAGATACGGCACCAAAAGCACAGGCAACAAAACCTTTTACGAAGAGATACTAGTTTTAGATTTTTCAATATTTTTCTGACTTTCAGGAAGCTATTCATACTATGAAGTTATTCGAATATTTGAATTGCTGTGCTGCATATATCAAATGGCTAATTCCAAAATTGTTCCTTCTCCCCCATATTTTTCCCTTACATTTTAGGTGATTAATTATAGCTGAAGTCTGGCTGTAAGTAAAACTTTTCTAATGCCCCAGTATGAAGTTGTACCAGTCTGGTAGAAAATTCCTGTCAGCACTCAGAAATAAATATTTTGCAATTAAACAAATGCTTTCTCCTTTCTCCCACCAAGTAATGTGACAGAAACAGTAGAAGCCTGTGAGGTTAATCCTGTGAAGACTCACTAATATCTGAGCCCCCATGAGTTTATTTACTGGCGACTAAAAGGAATATCATCTTTGGTATTTGTAGAATTCATCTTATCCAAAGCTATGCCTCCCTTTCTCTCTTTTAGTAGAGAACCTATATATGTTCAAAGTCCCACTTTCTTTAAAAATCCTCCTCAGAGGCTAAGACATGAGAAATCTGCTTCTTTGCTATGCATATATTCATCACAGGAGAGATGTGTCTCTGTGAGCATGAAGTGGTATGTCGGACCAATAATGTGAAACTTTTGCTTTTCTGCTTGAATTAAAATATTGCTCTGGGCTCTTACCCCACTCAACAAAGTGCAAGCTTTTATTTGGTATCATTTTTATTGCTGCTTTGCAAGTTTTATTTTATTCTTGAATAAGGAAGTCATGCTGTGAAGTAAAGGCTCTGTTCACTTTAAAGCACCTAAAGCCTTTGGAAAATGGCTTTAAACCATGTTCTGCATCAGCTGAGCACGGTGGAATATATATAATTGTCAAAGTCATAGATTTCACCTTAAACTCTAAGCAAACCAAGAGAGTTCCAGAAATAATGGAACAAAATTTTTTCCAAGTATATGTGCTTCTTTATATCTATTTAGTTCAGTATTCGAAAGCCCCTCCATGGTGAGAAAATGGTCATTTAATTTATGTTGTAGTAGAGGTCCCAGGAAACTCCTCAGTGGATGGCTTGTCTCCTAAGATTCTGACTCCAATATGAATTAAGCATCTATGGCTGTAGACAGTAGAAGAAGGCCTTGAAACCAGCAAGAAGGATCTGAGGGCCCCGGGCTTGTGATAATGATTTTTGGAGCTTGTTCTGTGCAGAGGTGTTTAAAAAGAGAAATTCAGTATTTTTCCATCTAAAACAGTTTTAACAGTCAATGCAAAAGACTGTTGCCCTTTTTTTTTCTTTTATTCATCTTTCTTTTATTATCTTGTCCAATGAGCCTGCAACAAAATACAGAGTGTTTTCAGGTAGCTTAGATAGAGAAACTTGTGAAAACTGACTGAAAATGTATGCCTTTTCTTTTGAGAATACTGGCTAGATTGTTCTTCAGTTTTAGTAGCTTCTTTTAAAGCTATTAACATGTTTGATTGATAGGCTAAAATTATTTTTAATACTATCACATCTCAATATTTGGATTAAAAAGTCTTCTAAATATAATTGATTCTGAACAAGAACCTTAAATACCAATTGTGATTGTCTGTGGCTATGTATAACAGTTGCTTACCTGAAGAAAGTTTTGTTTTTCTTTGGTAAGTTACAGTTTGGGGATGAGCAGCTATGGCTGGTAAGACTACTCACATGCCAGGTCCCCTCTGCTCTGATTCTCTATTTTACTTAGTTTGTGGCTTGCTTTCCCATTGTCACAGGATGTTACTCTATCTCCCCATATCAAGTGTGTTCTAGGCAAGAAGAAGAAATGCAAAGGGCAAATATGCATACCAGCTGAAACATGAGAGAGCTACCACTTTGATATAATTACAGTTATATATTGATATTATATACATTGATATAAATATTATATATTTATAATATATAAATCAATGCATTATATTAATCCAATGCAATATTACATTATATCCATGTAATGATATACTTTCATTATAGCTTTTTTACAGAACTACAATAAATTAATAAAGCAATAGCTTTTTATGAAGCTCTCCTCCAAAGAAATATGTTTATATTTTGTTTACCAGATTACATGTCATACCCTCCCTATCTAAAAGCCTAAAAGGCTGAGAAATTAATTTAAAAAAAAAAAAAGACAGCACGAGGCAGGCAAGTGGCAATATCTGTCACATTATTAAAACTGTATATGATATGCTGTAAACCTATTCAGTATAACTATGGCCCAGTTTATACTGGCAATAAATAATTTAATAAAATTAGTTTGTGAAAATTTTTATAGTTTTTGAGTTGAGAACATAACTATTGTCAAAGTAGAAAAAATATATTGATACGAAGCAGTAATAAGAATATTTATTGAACAAACTTCGATTTAGTTGTATTTCCAAGCAATGCTGTTTATTTCTTTACAGATACTAGATAGCACAGTTAGTGAGGTAAAGATTTGTATATTTAGTGGCATTTGTTACCCAAACTTCCAATTGAAGCCAATTATCACTGGAAAAAATCTTTATAGATATAGATCAGTTAGAAGGACAATAGCTATAGTAGCTAAAAGCAGCCTGCAGTCTTTAAAAGTCTGTCGTATTTAATAACTTCAGCACCAGAAAACAGCCTTCTTGTATACACTTGTATGTTAATGCTTATTAAGCAAGGTGCATTAACATAATTTTTCATGCTTAGTCTCTAAGGCGTATGTTTATGTTTCTGCAATGTTTCTTTCATTTTTGTTTCTTTTATCTATCCCCACACCCTGCAGGCATTTCTGCTATGTAACTATTTTATTTTCTCTACTGGGTCACCGCCCAAATAATAAGATTTTTCTTCATGGCCTGAAACTGTCCGTACAGTTTTGTCATGAGCTTTATTTCTTCCCAATTCTCCTTTCTAATAATTTTCACCTTGCCACTGCCACTCCGGCCATGAAATTCTTATTCCTGGCACTCTTCCAGCCAGGATTCATGCATTCTCTCCCATTTACTCCTTGATGCTTTGTCCTCTAATTTACGACAATAGACTTCTGTCTCTGCCATCACATGAACCTCAATTTTAGACAAATTCAACATATTAATCTTGTTTATTATAGATATGTTAAAAAATAGTTCTATAGGAAGTCTGAGAGTCCATTAACTCTAACTCACGGCTTCTTCAGAGTGATAGTGTTAATTTTTCTCCAGTCAACGCCAGGCTGAGTCACAGCTGTCCCTTCAAGTGATTGCTAACCTTATTCTCCATCCTGTCTGTTGATTTTTCTTTCTGTTATGCCCAAGCTGCTTTCAGTCTTTGCTTTGCTTTGACTACACATCTTGGAAAGACGTGCAAGTTCCCTCAGTCATTCTCTCTTCCCTTTCTTAGCATCTCCCTGATTCTCTTCTTTCTTCTCCTCCTCCTCCCCCCTGCATATTTTCTGTCTATGCTGTATTCTCCAATGTTTCCTCTTAAGCTTTTCCAACACTTTCCAAAAAGTTTTTTTTTTTTCCTCTTTATAACAGAAGAAAAGATTTGCAACTTATTTTTTCTTGTATCAGAAAATGAGACGGAGGAATAAGAAGAGGGTAGCTTTCATCTGATCATCAAAATACTGTGTTTTTTCTCTTATCCTTTGTATCTAAGCTTCTTAAATAAGTTTTCTTTACTGTCAGCTCCAATTTCTCATTGCACATTCCTTCCTTAGTCCTCTAGAATTTGATTTCCTTCCTAATAACCATATTTAAACTATTCTATATAACTTTGCCTGTAATTTTCTCCCACAAGATACTGCCTTATTTCTTTCATCTTTGAAATTTGCCATTCCTATTATCTTTCTTGAATCATCTTTCTTGACTTCTGTGATACTGTCTGCATTTTTCTCCATCTATCGTCCTCTCTTCCCTCTGTCAGTGTCCGGCATCTCTCTGTTTTGCCTTGTCAGGAACTTCTGCTTGAGAGTTAGTGGATAACTCTAACATTTGCATCTTCAGCACAGCACTATTCTATTTTTATTCTTATTACATAATAACTTATCTACTTGGAAACGCATTTATTATCTTTCTCATTCCAATAATAATCCTTCCGAATTTCTCTATCTGCATTAGCATCCTCCATACTTACCACTTAGCGGGTGTTTTAGATTTTTTCTGTTTTCTATTCAATTGTTCTTTTAGTGTGCTCATCCTCCTCTATTCAGCCACCAAATCATGTTTTACTTAGCCCTATATGGTCAAGATTTAACTCATTGTTTGTATTTCCATGGCTATCACCTTATTCCAGGGACCCATCTTCTCATATACGCATTACTCTACTAGCTTTCTCCATTTTTTCAGTTGTCTCTGTATGTTGATACCACAGTAACCCACACTGAGTAGCAATATCATAATATAACAGTAGTCAATAACCATCTCCTCATTATGTATGATATCAAAACTGATCTTCTTTGAGGAGTTAAGACTCTATTACATATTTATTTACATTTCAAACTTTACCTACTGGTCAAGCATTATCAATTTGGTTAAGAGAATATTTGTCATTCCTCTTAATCATCTCACTTATTCTTATCCACAAACCAGTGATACATCGTCTTTACTCTCTTGAGAATCTAAAA
Source organism: Ceratotherium simum simum (assembly GCF_057802395.1). Taxonomy (NCBI): domain Eukaryota; kingdom Metazoa; phylum Chordata; class Mammalia; order Perissodactyla; family Rhinocerotidae; genus Ceratotherium; species Ceratotherium simum. Next base: position 25,598,424 of record NC_141909.1, on the reverse strand, counting down.
TCAGATTCAAAACTTATGTTTTTCAAGCCTAAAATTATGCCATTCCTATAATTTCTAATTCTATGTCCTATTCCTATATGATAAATGAAAAAAAATTTTCATCTTCTTATATTTTATAGTATTAATATATATTATTCTACCTAAATTCCTATAAAATAACTGTTTAAAACTTGATATTTATATATTTTGAAATGAACAGCTATATAGGTTTGTTATGTAGACACTTTTACAAAGTCGTATATAGGGTTATACATTTTTGATAATTAATAAATAAGTAATAATGCTGACACATTTTTCCCCATATTTTAGCTTTCAATGGTCTTGCATCAGAAGAAGGTGATATTGGAAAGTAGTTTCATCTTTTTGTTTAACCTGAACACGTGAAAAACAGGTTTCATTACAGAAATACCAGCAAGTGAGAGTGCACCTGATTGCAATTTTGTCCCTGACAAATCTGCAACTTTCCAGAGAGTAGGTGATAAAAAGAAACTGAGATAATTCTGTTTATACAATATGATTTCTGGGGGAAAAACTTGAACGCTGAAGAAAACTTTTAAAATATCTTAAGAAGGAAGAAACCAATCAGGGCTATACAAGCAATGTAAAAGTATACTTGCCTCCAAAATTAACTTGAAATATGCAGAAATATTTTGTATTCATATGTGTAGATACTAGGCAATTTAATGTAACTCATCTACTTGCTAAAAGGTAATGTTTAATATTGTTATATTTTGGACACACTTTAAAAGGACAATCTTTGATTTATGCTAATGGACTGAAAACTCTCTCATACTTTCTGCTACATTAGCAAATCTAATTTCGTCAATTTGGAAGTAAGTTATTCTCATAGGCTATTAAAAAGTGTAGACAGCCCAATTTTTTACATTAATTACCAGCTGATCCCATCCTCTCCATTTATAACCAATATATAACTTCAGATTCTAATTCACCAGACTAAATAATTTAATATTGCAGGATTTACTCTTTTAAAGTAACACAATGTGGGCATTAATAAAATAGGTATCAGCTGTTTTATAACGGGAACCTTTCACTTATCATGCTTAAGAAAAAAGAGAAAATGCTATCAAAATATCAAAAAATATGACATGTTTTAAGTTTCCTAAGGTTATAATGATCTACAAAGATTCATTATTCTGTTTATTTAAAAACACCGCTAACAAATTTTCTATTATTTTAGCTGCTTTTCCTTCTACTTAGAGCACTGCCTGACAAATAGTTGAAAAACCTCCCACAACAGGGTAGTGAATGAAAGAGAAAATTCCTATGGTGGGAATGACTTTAAGGAAACATTTTGAATATAAGTGGATTTGTGAAATTTTAGTGCATTATAAGACTTTATTTCCAAGTGTGTGTGAGGTGGGAGAGAAGTATTTCTATCTATCACACTGTACATAATCCATCAAATAATCAGGTTTTAATTTAACACAAGTCATAGAACTCTTCAAAAGAGGCTTATTACCTTGGAATTTATCACTAGTTTGTATTCAGTTACTGCATAGTCTTTGTGTTTAAAATCCAAAGAAATACTTAAATGTTACATAATCTTTGGTAAAATACTTGCAAATCCAGGGATATGTCAACAGTAAGGAATAGTAACTTCACAATTTTCCTCATAATTATGATGGCAAGTCTCTGACTAAATTTATCTCTTTCTAGCTTTTCGTTCTCTGCTTATGCATCTGGACATATCTATTGTATGGGCCAATTATTATGAGCACCTGGTGGTGAGTCCCTTAATTGAAGAAGCAGGGAGAAAGATATATTCTTTTCACACACTAAGACAATTGATTCTTGGATTCCTGCTGATATTTGAGCTATCTCAAACAAACACATACATTTTATAATGTGGATATAGGCACATAATACAATGCTTGGCACCTACTGAACACTCAATATTAATGTGTTTTTCTTTATTCCTTCCAGTCTAATTACTGTTTCTCCTCCAGCTATGCTGCCTATAAAAACAAATATTACTATCTTGAAAATGTAGTGGTATAAGTCACATACTGTAGGACCAATAGTGATTCAACAGTAAACTCTGTAACATGTTTAGCTGGGAGAATGCTCGCATCAGTTAGCTTTTACAGTATAACAAAACACCAAAACTTAGTTGCTTAAAACACCACCACTTATTTATTTCAAAATTCTGTGGGTCAGCAAGTGGCATAGGCTTAGATGAACAGTGCCTCTGTCAGTCTCTCCTGGGCTTACCTCTGTGCCTGTCATCAGCAGCCATCCAACAAAGATGTTCTGGAGACAGGAGGAACTGGGCCATGAGCCATCTTGCAGGCTACCAGGTCCTTGCTCATGGGCAACTAAAAGTCACAAGAGCAACAAGACAAATCAAGTCCTAACACACAAGCATTTTTCAAGTCTCTGTGTCACTTTTCCTAGTTTTTTTTCATTAGCCAAAGCAAGTCATATTATTAAGACTAGAATGAGTGAGGGAGGATCCATCCAAGGACTATAAAGAATGCTATAGACTGAAGGTTTGTGTACCCTCAAAATTCATATGCTGAAACCTAATCCTCAGTGTTACGGTATTTAGAAGTGGGGAGTTTGGGAGGTGATTAGGTCATGAGGTGGGGTTAGTGTCCTCATAAAAGAGACCTCAGAGAGCTCCCTTGCCTTTTCACCACGTGAGGACACAGCAAGAAGCCAGCCGTCTATGAAAGAGGAAGTGAGCCCTCACCAGTCATCAAATCTACTAGTGCCTTGATCTTGGACTTCCCAGCCTCCAGTACTGTGAGAAATAAATTTTTGTTGTTAAAAAAAAGACTACGATGAGTGAGGAAGGATCTATCCAACGAGGCATGCAGGGAAGCAAGAAAAAATTGGAGACTATTACTGCAATAATCTACCACATGGGTAATGATAAATGGCATTCTATAAGTGGTGACGTTTATTTTAGTTTTTAAGCCTAAACATGAAGATTTTTTTCCACTAGACAGATATTACATGCTGTCCCTTTCCCATAAGAACCCTGAACTCCTGGAGAGTATATAACATCCTGATGCTATACAGAATTTGTAGGTTAGAGAGAGAGATAGACAATTATTAATAACTACCTAGGATGAATAACACAGGCCAGGAAACAAAATAACAACAAAAATGTGTGAGTAGGCAAGATGGATAGGTGTGAGACATAACCAAGATCTGGAGGGGCTCTTAATGAGGGAGCCCTGAGACTGATATCACAGGCAACTTCATCAACTTTAGAGTGCTCCCTGACATACGTAATACATTTTGTACACTTTCCTTATTGAGAATAAATTTATGGAATTTCAATAAGTCCTAGAGTTATTTTTATAAAATTCCAAGTAAAAAACTCATTCCTAGATATTATTACCTTTAGATCCCTAAGGTCTGAACCTCCTCTGAATTCTACAATTAACAGTAAGCTAAATGTATACAGAGAGTCAGGCAAGTTTCCCCTTTACAGAATATCTAGACTATATCATCTGAGTATGCTATATACTAAAAGAAAATATCATAAAACTTATTGATTAGAAGTAAAGGCCCTGCTGTCACACAGTCTAGCTTTATCTCTCAGCCCTATTTACCAGCTGTGTGACTTTAAGCAAGGTAGATATGCTCTTCAACCACAAGTTTCTTCATTAGATGGTAATAAAGTACCTATCCCTAAGGTTCTTTTAAGTTGAAATGAAGTCACCTGTGGAAAGGACTGAGCACTCAATAGATTTTATACTCTATTTTGCCATCCCATAATGCACTAAAAGGGCTTGAAGTAAAGCAATAACTGCTATCACAAAATCTGTAGAAAACGCTACTGAACATTCCAATTGTTCTCTCAAGAGAATTCCTTTTATATGAGAAAATCAGACTAGTAAATGTAGTGTTATTTCATTTCCTTCAAACCCCATCTCACAGAAACTCTAAGAGGAAAAAATAAATTAAATTTTACAAAACTGTAGTTGAAAGTGTTATAGTGCAATGCATTGCCAATACAATGCAACCTGCTAATTAACAAATGTAAATATTTGATATAAAGTACTTTTCTGTTTGATCTGAAGTAGTGAGAATAATATAATAGCATTGGACAGAACAGAGAGGAGTAACAACTGAGAAATGGGGACACATGTAGAAATTTTTCTGTATTACTAATTTTACTGTTCAAGGATAGTTCTCTTCAACAGAGGGGACAGAATAGCATCAGCTTATTCTAGATAAGCACACCCATTAGCAGCTCTGAATCACAAGATATACATGTGTTTTTAAAATAAGACTAAAAGCAAGTATGTGATGCTGATTCTGAGATGTTTTTTAATCGATTAATGAAATAGGAAGTAAAGTGTGCCATACTTTTCCCAGGAAAAGTCAAAATTGAACTGAGAACTGAAAATCAGGATGAATGTTCCAGGTGAAAGTTGGAGCAAGTGGAACTAAATGTTCCAAAATTCCTGTAGCTAGAAGAAGCTGGACATGTTTGAGGCATTGAATAAGGACAATTTTAACTGAAGCAATGAGGTGGGAAGGGAGCACAGCCCAACATAAATTGGAAGAAGATAGAGCCAGACAATTAAAGGCCTTTCGTACTGAGGTAAGTAGGTATGCTCCTTAATTTAAAAGCAAAGATTTAAAAGAAAAAGACAAAATCTGATTAGAGACTTAAGAAGACTATTCTGCACGTTGTAGGGAGAAAAAAAAGATGGCAATAGATAATAGACTTAAGGAAATTAGAAGGATTTTACGGTTTTGGAGTGTTGTTGAGAAAATGATGGTGGCTTCTATTAGGATGAAAACAATGGAAGGATCACTTTACAATGAACAGAACTTCATAACCGATTTGATTTGGTGGCTGATGGAGAAGAAGGTATCCTCATGATTCCCAGGTTTCTGAATTGAGCTATGAAGTGAGATACTGAGATGGGAGAATATGGAGGAAAGGTAGATTTGGAGGAAATTGTGAATTCGCTTTTGGATACACTCAGTTTGAGCTGTCTTTAAGGAGAAGGTTGAATAAGAACTAGAGGTGAAGCCCAAGAGCTGCAATATTTAAAGTTCCAGCTAAGAAAGATGACTTAAAAATAGAACTGAAAGTGAAAAGGAAAATAAAGGGTGTAATTTGAGAGGAGTCAAGGAAAGAGTGTTTAAAATAGGATTGAATTTTCAAGTATATTGCAAGTTGATAAAGTGTAAAACAAGTGAAAAGTTGCTATTGGATTTAATGACAGAAATTGATGGCATCTTGGAAAGAGCAACTCCTTTGAGTGTTGTGGGCAGAAGGCAGATTGAAGTGGATTGAAGAGTATCTGATATGAAGAAGCAGAGGCAGCAATACAGATAACCTCTTGATACTTCATTACAGTATAGATGGGGAAAGAGAAATGACAGGATAGTAGGAGAGAGTTTTTTAGTCAGTGCAAAGAGACTTGAAGATGGAAGTCATTGGCATGATTAAATGTTAATGAGAAATGTCTGTTTACCTAGGGGTGTAATGATATTAAACATTGTACATTGGAAGGTCGTCCTTGAAATGGAAGATGGGCAATTCCTTCAATGCAACAGAAACAGAAGTGAGAAAGACAGATTCAGATAGAGGAATGTTTTTAGATATGGTGGCAAAAAATAGATAAAATTTCTACTTGGAAATTTCTTTTTTCTCTATAATAAATACAGCAAGAGAAGAAAAAATAAAAAGGGTCCAGGGATAGAAAGAGAGTGGAGAACATACGAAAGACAAATAGTAGAAAAAAGAAAAGAGAACTAACTAGAGAAATATGAGGAAATTGCTGAGCAGGGCAGAGGATTTACAGGGCTATGTGTATACCAGTTGTTGGTATTATTGTTGCTGTTGTTTTGTATTTTTGTTGTTCACTATTAGTACCCAGATTCTTGGGTGGAGATATTACTAGTGTGGCATAGTCTGTCATTGCTGAACAAGCATTTTTTATTGTTGCATTTTTTGTTGTTGTTTCTGGACACACAGATAAATTGCATTTTTCAGATTCTCTGTATCAAGTTGGGGCCACGTAACTAGTTTTCACAAGTTAAATGTGCGAAGACGTGCTATATTATTTTGGGTCCAAAGCAGTTAAGAAAAGATATGCCTTCTCAACACATGCTCATAGCAACCAGAATGGAAGGAGGTTGATGAGTCCCCAAAATGACTGCATAAAGGAAAGTCCCCATTTTCTTTGTTCCAGCTGACTGCATTGGGCAGAGATAAGCGAGTAATAAATTGTAATGTGATAAGCCACTGAGATCTGATGTTGTTTTTAAACACGAATTGTTCACCCCTAACACAACAGTTATTGCAGCAGTAGCCTATCCTAACCTATTCTAACATTAATTTTTAATCATATGGATTCTATGGGAAAATAGAAAGTTTAATGTATTTTTAAGAGAGTAATTACAAATAAAATCATGAAAACTAAGCTGGGAGAAAGGAACCGAAGGCAGAGGATTGATAATGGATAATTAAAAGATTGAAGGTTAATCAATTGACAATCCCAATGAGTTCATGAACAATTAGATTAGAGTAATTGGACTATAGGTAGGAAAGTAGAACACTGTGAAAATAAGCATGTTTTCATTGGTGATTTTAGAGAAACTTCTGTTTAGCTTGATGGAAAAATGATCCTTAGACTAACCAAGGGAATGTGTCAGACTGCTAACTGTGATGTTCAGATGGAAGCTGCTCCTGGGAGATCAGGAGTTATGAGGGAGAAATCAATAGTAGGAAAGTATTAAGATCTTCAAAGAATGAAAAGATTTATCCGAAAGTTGGACTACAATACCAAAAAGAGAAAAACATGGCAGTTGGTGCTGAGGCCAGGCATGCTTAAAGAAAACATACATTTATAGGAGGTAGAGAGCACCTTTAGAAGGACTGGATCATTGGAAATATGCACAGCATTATGAGGATAATTCAGGAGCCTACAGAAGACACATACAGACAGCACACACATATTGTGAATTTAATCCTGACTGCCATTTGGAGGAGGAAAATAATCATGACTAGTAGAAATCAACTTTCGTCTGGAAGAATGGTCCAGTACAAGACACAGACTCAGTATCTCGTATGGTCAATTAGTAGTAGTAGCTGGAGTAAATAGAGTGTAGTAGTAACAATAAGCAAGCAAATAAGTGACATCTGGTCCTTCCCATGACAAGAGACATTGGCAGTTCGTCTTGAGTGTAATGAAGCAAGAAATACATCATTGTAACATTTGTACAATATGCCTCTTTGGGAAAAAACTGCCTTTTACTGGGGAGGGTGATTTCTTCTTAAGTTCCACGGGGTAAATTGTGAGGCCCTAAAACCATGACTACAACAGAAATCTTTGCTGAAATGAATAGATAACTAGTAAATCTGTTTTTCTTGAATAATGAGAATTTTTTTATTGGTGGGTGGGGAAGAGGAGAGTATAGCAGAGAGAAGAATGGGCAAATGAGATCTTGGGAAACTAGGTAACCAGGTGGTGTGAAAGGCCAGGAGAACCCACAAATGGTTTGGTAGCTAAAAAAAAAAAATTAAAAAAATAGAAACAAGATTAACATAAAATTTGACTTTGTTTTGCTATCTTATGTGATTCCTTTCCCTTGATTCCAAGACCTTCAGTAAAGTCTTTCAATTAATATCTTGTGTGTATGCATATTTGGAAGTGGGTAGAATTTTAGGAAGATCATCATTTTCTGATCTCAGTCAATAAAATCATCTGATCTAAAAAAAAAAAGGCTTGTGAGCAGCATTCTAGATGTAGAGGTCACCATAAAAATGTGATCCTTCAGAATCCTCAAGAACCTTGAAAAGGAACTTAGAGTCAAGCCAATATCATATATAGATGTACAGGAGTAAAGTGACCCTTGCTGGTATCTGTTTTACATAAATAGAAACACCTGAGCCATCATTGCAGGTTTGGACAAGCCCTCTTTTCATTGATCCAACACTCCCTGTGGCCTCCCAATGCAGGTATCTCAATTACTATACACTACCACCCTATAAAGTTGTTACTATTATTAACCTCACTTTGAAGATAAATAAATTTAAGCTTGGAAAGATTGAGTACCTTGCCAAATTTTAGAAAGCTGGTAATTTACAAAGTCATGCTTAGAGCCAAGATCTTCCTATTTCCAAATTCTATTAGCTTAACAACTATATTAAAGAGGTCCCTTAAATGCTATTAAACACACACATGAAGTTGTTAGGAGTTCTAACTTTACCTGCATGTGAATTAGATAAGACTATATTATATTATACACATAAAAATTTTTGCTTACAGAAATACAAAATCAAATGGAGATTCACTTAACGTTTATTGCACATCCTCCAAGTCCAGCACTAGGCTAAAAACTTTGATGTGTGCTGTCTTTTGTTTTGCGTGTCTACAAAGTCCTGACCTGTGGTTAATGGAATGTATGCTTTCAGTTCTGTCGGTGCCACTGGTAGGTGTTCGTTCTTCTACTTAGAGATGGCTGTTATAACAGCAGGAGCTAGCTGTGCCTGAGGTGCACTGTGAACTAATTGAGTGTCACAGGATCATTATTATGCTGCTTTAGCTTCTCTTAGCTACATATGAAACTTAAAAAAATTACCATTCTGAGACAACTACCTCTAATATCACAGACATATGTGCAATCAGGTAAGGATCAAGATGAAACAGAATTCTTTTCAAAGCATGTCATGCATTTGACATGTATTTATTGACTGCATACTATGTGCCAAGTACTGTTCTTGGGTTGGAGATACAACAATGAACAAAAGAGACAAAATTTCTGTCCTATTGTAGCTTATATTCCAGTGGAGTTTATCTGCCTTTTCTCCATTTATTAAAGGACAGCGCTCTGGTGGCAAACACGTGGACTCTGCAACAATCACTTGTTCAGCCTGATACCTTTTCTTAGACTCGATATTCTTAGCTACAAAATGAAGAAACTTATATGAGGCAGATTTGAAGAGTTAATTACAAAGCAACGTGTGTACATTTACTAGATCTTGGTAGATATTTTTTGAGCTAATACTGAGAAACATTACTGATTCAGTGAAAACATAACTATTGCTACCATTAAAAATTCTTTTGTCGTAGATTCAAGTGGGCTCTTCTCTACAGAAATGTTTGCTAGTTCTATTTATTTCATTTTAAAGATCTGTGATAGATGACTCTCACTGGACTCCCACAGAGCTAATACTTTTGGAGTGGAAAAATAGATTTTCCGTAATTATAAGCAGTTTGATGATAAAGAAATTCACACAAAGGATACCAGACCTCCATTATCATGCACAGAGCATCTTATTCTTGGAAACAAAGCATGCTATGTGAAAGGATTAAATGATGATGAGTCAGAAGTCCTAAGTTTTATTCATAACTATACCATTTAAAACCATCTGATCCCCATGAAATCCCTTTCCCTCTCTGAAGCACTGTTTCCTCAACTGTAAATTAAGACCAATATTTCTGCTTCTATAGATTAGGGAGCTGTTCTGATAATCAGTTGAAATATTATGTAAAATTTGTCTGAAAACTGCTCTTCAAATATAAGAATGCTTGGCACACAGCAGGCATTCAATAAATATGTGTTGACTGAATGGAGATTTTATTGTCACTTATGAAACCAGGACTGAAGTGTTTTAATACATTATAGACACAGGAAAACTAGTATTTGAAGGTAGCAGGGTGGCCCATTTATATTTGACAAATAATCAGATTGCACTGCCCAGTTTAATTATATTTCTTTGTGGGGAGCTAAATTTATTGTAGAAGATGAAGGGCAGCTTGCACAGCCTTTAGTCTAGCAGTGTGCACTATTCACAAAAATGGAAATCTGCACTCAGTTAAATATAATGCAGAAAACACAGCCAAGCTGGGGTATGTTTTCACCACTGAAGCTCTAACCCTTCAGATTACTACTTGTAATAAACATTTTATAAATACATAGTAAATATAAATAAGTGAAAAGAATCCATAGATTTTATGGAAATAGAAAAGCTTTTGGATTATATGTGACTAAGCACTAAAATCAATAAAAATCATTTGCTAAAGTAATGATTGTGATATTATTTTCAATTATATCACTACAGTTATCATATTGATTATATGCACGCATACGTAACGGAAATAAGAAATCAAGCTGCCTAATCAGCAGTTGGATTTTTCAACGTAATTGCTTTCCTCAACAACTTGCTATTTTCTATAGCTCCCTAGATTAATGTGGCATGTTTTTCCTGAGTGATATACTCAACCAGATTTCTGATGGCTAAGATATGCAATTGCTATTGAGTCACTATAGTGGTCTGAAGCCCCCAAACCCCTAATTCCTGGAATTCCAACCCCATCATGAAACTTAACGAGAATTAGCTCTTCTCCCTTCAGATAATGCTCATCTGAACTATCAAGAAGGAATCAACTTGAACTACAACATGTTCAAAAGATCCCCTGAACTGAAGTCACCAGCCACTGCTTCCTGTGCTGACTTTAGGGAACATGGTCAATCAGACAGGGGCCTCCTCAGGCGCCAGCTAGATGCTGACAATTCTTCCTATTTGGTTTAACCTATTTTGGCAATTACTGTGTGACTCCTGGGTGTAATGTTCTCTGTACCTTTTCATTAAAGTGAGGAGAGAGGAAAATGTAGGGATAGTTACTTTAAAATAAGTTGCTATAGAGAATAAAGAGAAACAGAATACTACAATGGGAGATATTAATTCTGAGTGATGGAATCCAGAGAAACTTTATAAAGAGACATCCTAGCGTGTAAAGAAAAGTGGATTTGGGAAAGCAGAGATGATTTAGGGGAGAAGAGTCTAAGCGGGAGGAACTGTTAAATTAAGGAGAGAAAAGCAGAGGTCTGTCTCATACTGACGCTAGTTTGAAGCAAGGAGGTGGGTAATGAGGCTGAAAAGTTAGAGTGGCTTAAAAGAGCAGTCTGTTTTCAGAAGAATAGTTAGTGGAAGGCTATGCAGAAGGAATTTGAACTGAAACATAGGAAAAAAAGAAGTGTTGGTTAACGCTACTCCAAGTGTGGCCTGTGGACAAGTGTGGATCCCTCAGGTGTTACCATTCAATGAGATAGAAATGGGAAATGAGAGTAAGTATTTAAAAACCTTCGCAGCACTTTGACAGAGTACTATGAAGTCTATTTTTTTAATAAATAAACTTTTTATTTGAGATAATTATACATTTGCATGCAGTTGTAAGAAATAATTTAGTGAGATCTTATATACACATTACCCAATTTCCCCTCCAATAATAACTTGAAAACCTACAATACATTATAATAACCAGGATATTGAAATTGATCGTCAAAATTAGACCATGTCCATTGCACAAGGTTCCCACATGTTGTCCTTTTATATTCTCATCCATTTGTCTCTTGCTCCTGTGTCCTCTCTTTAACCTCTGGCAACCACTTATTTATTCTCCACTTCTGTAATTTCATCCTTTCAAGAATGTTCTATAAATGGAATTGTACAGTTTGGAAACTTTTGGATTTCTAATAATAAAAAATAATGTTTTCATTTTATATGCATTTTTTAAAGTTTCATTTTTCTAATTTATTTTAATTGCTTTTTATAAAAAGATTGGTTTGGGCCAGTGCTGGTGGCCTAGTGGTTAAGTCTGGACACTCTGCTTCAGCAGCCTGGGTTCAGCTCCCGGGCGTGGACCTAACACCACTCATCAGTGGCCACACTGTGGCAGTGGCCCACATACAAAAAATAGAGGAAGATTGGCAACAGATGTTAGCTTAGGGTGAATCTTCCTGAGCAAAAAAAAAAAAAAAGAAAAGATTGGTTCACAATAGATTTAGGGAGAAAAAATTCCCCCTTTTTTAACTACAAATAATTTGAGAAGTGCTGGTGTGGTGCAGTAGCAGCATGTGATAAATGAGGATGCATGGAAGTGACATGGCAGAATAAGGCCAAATAAATGTGCCTAAATGGTCAGGCCGGGTTCTCAATTATTTATTAGCCATGGGGAGTGAAGGAGAGTTTCTGCACCCCCTACTGCTTCCTTGAAATCGTCATCCTCCTCCACTGCTGCTGCTGGAGGTTCTCCCTGGAGGCTGTGTTCATTGACAATGTTGCCGGAGGTAACTCATGCTGAAAGTGACAACCTTAATAGCAATACTCGAGAAATGTGCCCAACAGCAGTTATCACAGAGCTCATCTAACTGGATTCCTCAGCATTCAGCTCTCTTCTTCGCTGACTTCCACGGTGTCAGTCTCTCTTATTCTTTTCCTATATCTCTGATACACCCTTGCTGTCCTCTGTGCTGACTACTCTTTCTAAAAATTACCACTACATGTTCTCTCCCTAAGTTACATCCATCTAATCAACTGCTTATAAATTTGGTTTTGGTCATGGGTCTTGTTCAAAAGCTTAGAAAAATAGTATATGAGTGCCCTTTCTTTTAAAAATGCACATGAACACATGCATTTAAAGATTGACTTTATTTTATTACATCTGTCTACCCGATATATAATTTCTTTTCTCTTTTTTGTTTTTAATGAATAAAGCACCATATAACAAGAAGCCAGGATGAAAATCTCCTTTGGATCAGTAAAGGTAATCTCCCGTACAAGGGCAGGATGTTATATGGAAATCTCTGAGGATAGTCATTCTGTCCACATTACATGGGAAGATATAGGTTGTTGATTTCCCAAGGGAAAAAAGCAAGATGATTTATGTTTTTAGGCACTAGTAGAGATGCTATTTTATCCCTGGGAAGGTCAGAAATGGGTTCTGATTCCTGGGATGGAAATTGCTAGAACCAGTCTTGCCCAGCACTTTTGCAGCCATCTTCTACTTTGAGAAGAGTATGTGAACTAAAATCAGTGATGGCCAATGGCTACAACCATAAGATGCCAAGCATGGGGCAACCATACTATTGAGGAAGTAGCATCATCATTCTATGAAAAAACCATGTGGTCCACGTGGAGATCTAGATAACAAGTCACCTCAGCAGTGATAAAACCTCTGGCTATGTAGGAACAGTCTTTAGTAGTGACTTCACAGCTCATGAGGAACACTGATGAGAAGGGGTATGATAAGCAGTTCTGTACCTATCTGCCATATAGGAGCTAGACGCCATAAACATCTGAATTTTGTGAAAAAATTCTGAAGTGAGAAGAAAGGGGCAAGATTCAAGGACAGACTTTTGGACTGACTGTCTTTAAGAGACCTGAGAAGATTGAAAGAAGTATTGGAAAAATGAAATAGATATGACTGTTCCTATTTCAAGTTTTTAAGTTTCTATTAGCTATGAATAGATTATTAAAATATATATACAAAGAATTAAATATATTAAATAACAAAGACTTATTCTTCTCCTAATCTTATGTTTAAATGGAATATTACTACCGAATTGATGAAAAAAACCAAAAAGTCCAAAGTGACAAAAATTATAATTTAATTTTGCTCAAAATTCTTTCAATGACATTGTATTTCTTTGACTTGGACAAAGAGTTGAATGGCAGCATGCATATCATCTTTTTAATCAGAAAAATTTTCTCATTTTTATCAACATGCTGAAAACATTGGTTTATAAACATGTTAGGGAGCAAATGCGATCAGAGAGAGCTCTCTCACTTCACTTTGCAATATGAGCTTAATAGTATTTCTAGAATTCAGCAAGACTCTTCAGGTTGAACCCATGTTGCTTTAACTTGCCATGTTGCTCTTGTCCTCAAGTCAATGGTGAGGCCACCAAAGGCAAGGTCTGCCTTTTTTCTATGAAACCACACATTTTGATTTTAATGTAACTTTAAAAAAAATGGACAGCATTTTCAGGTGTCTGCAATCCTCTGCCTGCCAAAGTAATTGATAAGACTGTATCACCCTTAAACCTGGTATATATCCATAACATTGTAAAATTCAGGTAGTTTACATAATCACCTCTTCCAGAGGAGCATTTCAATCAAAATAGCTCATAGTTTATCAGCACAATCCATAATCCTGAAAGCAGAGTCTTAAATAAAGAATAAATTATTCATGTAATCAAAACACTGCCTACATCAGTGGTATCAAAGTGCTAATTCTTGGGTTTCACCCCAGAGTTATTGAAGCAGAAATTCTGGGAGTGGAACCCAAAAATCTATGTTTTAACAAGGCCTCCAAGTGATTCTGCTTCACACAAATCCCTTACTCTAAGTAGACAATCTTCTAATTAAACCTTGCCATAAAAGAACTCCTTCTGGTCAAATTTTTCTAAGAAGGGATTTCTTTAACTTCTGAAAACAAAAGATAAAAACTTTTGCTTGAAGTTCAATCAAGTTCTTTCAGACTTTTACCCTGGAAATCTAGGAAATTTCTAAAAATAGACAAAAATGACATATTTTGCTCCCATTTTGTAAAAGCAGCATCCTCAACAAAGAAAATAATTCAAAGTCTTGGCTCTAATGAAGCTGATGATATTCAGAGTAGTAAACAAGACATATTCCAGTGGTGTTATCTGAGGTTTTATGATATACCTCAGTTATGACAATTATAGAAATCTATGGTTTTGATGATGTGTGGTGCTACTCTCATTTCCAGAGCCACAGAATCAGATATGTTACCAAATATTACAGGCGCCCACCTAAGCACAAAATACTCCAATTCATTTCATTTGAAGATGTACTTCTTAAAGAAAATTTTGACTCATTCAAATTGTTGACATCTTTTAAATTAATAAAATGGTGTGAGAACACATGTAATTGTGTGAGCCTAGCAGCCGGCCACCAAGAGCGATATGAGCATTTTTACCCAGCTGCGTGTTGAAAGGAAAGAGATTTGGAGTCTATTTCTCTATGACTATTTTCAAAATATCAGAATAAACATCCTTTTGAGGGTATTGGGTGGTAGAGTGTCATGTGTCAAATGACATCTCAGCTATTGTATCTCTTTCTGCCAAGACACCACTTGACTCAACCACTTTCAGAATAAATATCTTCACCAAATTGTGCGTGATAGGTAAATTATAAAATGCTTTAAGGCAAGGATTGGGGCAAATCCAAGATTTAACCAGTGTCCGGCCTTGTTCAAATTGAGATTATTTTTCATATGTGTTTTCAGGATGGACAGTTATAAAGTGCCACTTTAGTTTTGCTGGCTCCATGCTTACATTGCTAAATTGTAAGGCCAAAAAGAATTACTGCAGCTTTTTCTCAGCATTATATTTTGCATAGAAACTAAAAACAAAAGATGAGCAACTTCCGTCTTCCTTTTTCCCTTCCCTCCTTGCTTCCTCACTTTTAACTAAGTCCAATGTAAAAAAAAGAGAAGTTCCTAATCAAAATGTCACCATAATCCAAATAGCAACTTATATTTTTATTTAATCCAGTGGGAAAGTAGCCTGGAAATTAGGAGATGGTAATAGTAATGTGATTCTTGATCTTGTACCATAGCATTTCATAGCAATTTGTTTGACGAGAAATAATGTATTAAAAATAGAAGCATAAGGCTATACGTCAGACTGTTAGCAGTTCTTATCCCTAGAGAATTGAATTCAGAGGAAGACAGCAGAGCAGGGAGAAGAGAACATCCTATGTTGTACTTTATAACCTTCTGTATTGTCTCAAATTTCTTTTATATATGGAGCATGCTTACTTTTACAATAAAAAATATCCACAAAGGTTTAAAAGTTCTTTGCTGAAAATAGAAAAAAAATGGAGTCTAAGAGTTCTCAAATAACAAGAAGGAATCCATTAGGGGAAATTATACATATAAAGCCTGTGCACAGATCCTCATGCTCACCCCTGTAGATTTCAGAGCACTGATTAAAATCCTGTGTCCTATATACTCTCTTAGAGTGGCCTTAACCACCTCTACAGTTTCCATCAGCCTACACATAGTTCAATACTATAACTAAACTAAATATCTGTTCAGAACTTTGCTTTGAGCTGAATTTCAGTATAGCTAACTTCCCATGTGATACACTCTCCTTAAAGGATATCACATAGACACCTTAAAGATAATGTGTTCATAATAGTACTTATTCAATTTTCTTGAATGCTTTTCTTTGTCTTTATTGACTGCTTCATTTGATAGCAACACTATTTACCAAACAATTTTTTATAAAATTTATCTCTAAAATTTACCAATTTGTCTTTCTTCACTCCAGTGACTTAATTCAATTTCCTGTCTGAATTTCTGAAATAACTTTCTAACTGAACACCTAAAATTCAGTCTTTTATTCTTTCAATCCATTCTATACAAAAACTTCAAAATTATTTTTATAACAGGCCAAATTTTATATTACGCTCTTTTCTTAAAACCTGTAATGGCTTCCCACTAATAAGATGCTATCCAGACATCTTAACCTGAACCCCCATGCCTGGTGTTTCACCCAGGGACTCCTTCTTTGCTTCCATTTCTTCTCTCATGCCTGTATAGGAGTTGCATCAATGCTAAATGTTTGGGATTTAAATGTTTGGCCCATTTTATAAATGTGTGCAAGTATTGTGAGTTTATGTAATGGCATATTACAATGAAGTTAATGTCCTTTCAACCAGACTATATCATCCACATGAGACGAATTTTTCAAAAGACAGGCAGCAGGTCATATGGACTAGAGTGTGGGTTCTCTATTCCAAGCAGCTTAATTTGAATCACAGAGTACTATGATTTGAGGAAAATTACTTCACCTTCTAGGTTTTAGTCTTCTCAATTGTAAAAAAGAGGTAATAATAGCATCCACTGCAGTGGATTGAGGTGGAATGAGGATTAAACGAGTGATTGCAGGTAAAACATTTGGGAAAGTCTCTGACACATATTTTGAACTGAATAAATGTAATCTATTACACAAATTGCCTTTTTATATAATGTGTTATTTTACCAGCTCAATACTTTGGATACTATTCTCTATTTCCATTAATTGAGTCATCAAATTTTTCATTTTGTACTGTGTTTCATGCATTGAACTAGCCACTGAGAAGCTAAAATGACACATAACTTTGACACTCAAGACTCTCACTTTCTTAAAAATTGACATTAAACATATATTATATGTCATGCACAATCATTAGTAGTTATAGTCATTGTCTCTAATCCTCAAATAAACCTGAAAGTAGGTTTCACACATTTTTAACAAAAGGGGATATTGAAGCTCTAATAAAGTTAAATTAGTTCAATGTCACATAGGTAATAAGTGGTAGAGTTGAAAGATGATCTAATTTGTTGTCTATCACTCCATCCTGAGATCATACTGGCTATCATTTACCAACTGACTTTAGTAGATCATGAAGAATGATAAAGATTTAGATATGTTATCTCAAATCATCACAACTGTAAGGTTAGCATTTCTCTTTTAAATTTATATAGGGAAATTGAGACAAAACTGTGGTGGATGCACACTGAGAACTACACAGGAGTTAGAAGCAATGGACTAGATGTGTACATACCAAAAGGAATGGGTCTTTAAAAAAAGGATGCCAATGAGGCTGGCCCAGTGGCATAGAGGTTAAGTTCGCACACTCCGCTTCAGTGGCCAGGGGTTCACAGGTTCGGATCCCAGGCGTGGACCTACACACTGCTCATCAAGCCATGCTGTGGTGGCATCCCATATACAAAATAGAGGAAGATGAGCACAGATGTTAGCTCAGGGCTAATCTTCCTCAGCAAAAAAGAGGAAGATTGGCAATGGATGTTAGCTCAAGGCCAATCTTCCTCACCAGAAAAAAAAAATGATCACAAGTTAAAAAAAAGAAATAACATAAGATATATAATCCAATTCCATTTATGTATTTACATAAGTGAAAAAATTAAACACATGAAATAATATCCATTTTGTAAGAATGAACTCAAACAAAAGGATGCCCTTTCAGCATAGAAAGAGGTTTCCTATAGGGTGAGATTTAGTTAGAGTGACAAATACCGACAAAGGGAATAAAGCATAAACATAAGAAGTGTCTTGCAGAACCAAATGTGAAAATGTGCCATTAACAGAGTAGTGAAATTAATTTAAACTTTGTACCCAAGATACTATTAA
This sequence comes from Ceratotherium simum simum, assembly GCF_057802395.1. Classification (NCBI taxonomy): domain Eukaryota; kingdom Metazoa; phylum Chordata; class Mammalia; order Perissodactyla; family Rhinocerotidae; genus Ceratotherium; species Ceratotherium simum. Next base: position 25,580,475 of record NC_141909.1, on the reverse strand, counting down.
AAGAGGAGAAGGAGAGAGAAAGGGAGAAAGACAGAGAAGGGGAGGAGAAAGAGACACAGAGACAGAGGATACTGGTTAGAAGTTTACCAGAGACAAAACACAGCCAATATTAAACTTATCTTCAAACTACTCTAAGCTCTCTCCAAAACATAATTTTTACATTATGAACATTTCATTATCTAGGAAATTTTAATGCCAAAAATAATATGATATTACACTTTATGATGAGACAAATAGGAATGTGTTAAGTAATTCTGGAAGATATTGATGCTTTCCATGGCTATTCCTCAGTATATATAATACATTTCTAGATAATTATTAACTTTGAGGTAGCTATTGAAAATACCAATCTAAAGCAGAATTTGTATTTAATTCTTATTAATGGAACTCTGAATGATCTTTATTTTCAAAAACTACCCCAACAGTTATATTTTTGCTTGCAAAATTTTATAGATATTATAGTCTTTTATACATTAATGCATGTTTTTAAAACTTTCCTTTTTATTCAGCTGAGCAACTTTTAATGAATCATGTTTGACCTTCAATAAGTAATAGAAATGAAAGTGGAGATGCTCTAATTGAAGTGTCAGGGAAACAAAAGCCCCACCTGCAAAGCCAGCTTCCCTTTTTAACCCATGGGAAATGACAAGAATATTTGTTTCAAAAGAATAGAAATAGAGTTTTATCAAATGACTTACTTTGAAAAGAACTTTCCTAAACAAAATGCAATATTTGTCAAAGTAAGAAAAAAATTTCCTTCATAGTTCAGCCCCAGTTTACATTTAGACTCCATAAAGATTTGATGAGTGAATAAATGAATGAGTGCATATAATAAAATGTTTCAAAGTATATACTAGTTTTTCCTAAACATTGATATTTGGAAGTACTCTAAACAAATTGCGTAAGACACAAGAAAGGCAAAAATAAGCTGAAAGGACAGTTGAATATATAATTTTTTTAATCAATTGAACATAATCTTATAAAATGCATTTTTCTCACCTAATTGCTTTGGCCAAAACTGCCAGTGAAACTCTCACTGTTTGCAGATGACATGATTCTACATACAGAAAACCCTAAAGAAACCATCTAAAACTTTTAGAAATAATCAAAAACTACAGTGAAGTTGCAGGGTACAAAATCAACTTACAAAAGTTAGTTGCATTTCTGTAACCAAAAATGAACTAGCAGAAAGAGAAGTCAAGAATACAATCTCATTTACAATTTCAACAAAAAGAATAAAATAGGCCCAATATGGGACTTCTGCTGAAAATGTAGGAGCAGGGGGATGTTTAGGAGTTGAAGAAAGAAGATTAAAGAACATGAGGTGAAGTTCTTTATTTCTAATTCACACAATATTAAAAAGACTTGGGAGCCTGGCAACTTAGCTGAGTGGTTCAAGTTCCGCACACTCCACTTCAGCAGCCCAGGTTTGCAGGTTCAGATCCTAGGTGCAGACCTACTCCACTCACCAGCCATGCTGTGATAGTGTCCCACATGCAAAATAGAAGAAGACTGGCACAGATGTTAGCTCAAGGTGGATCTTCCTCGGAAAAAAAAATTAAAAAAAACTTGGGAGTGACATCAACAAGATGACAGAGGGAGCTGTTCCCTTTATCTCTCCCCCTCTGAATTATAGCTAAATAGACATTCATTGACCAACAGAGGATACCCACACAGCACAACAGGACCCCTGAGAGACTCATGCAGCTATACATCTGAAGATGGATGGATTGGGTCCCAAGGGAAGCAGTGGAGATAGGTGAGCACTCCTCTACCTTGTCTTGGCACCAGTGAGCCAGGTCACAGGTCTTCACACAGCAGCCAGTACTACTCTAAGAGGAGGCAGGGACAGTCCAGACTGTGGGCAAACTGCTATCCCAGCCCACAGGAGTGCCCGCTGTACCTCCACAGCTTCCAACAGACAGGGTGGGATCAGAAACACAGCTCCTGCTTTCCCCTAGCTATAGCAGGTGAAATCTGCAATCTGATACTACCACAAATGATCTGGCAAAGGATTAGTTCATCAAATACCAAGAAAAATTACAGTAACAATTCAGTGCAGAAGGAAAATGATAGTTCTCCAGAACCAACCCTGAAGTCACAGAAAAGTACAAGTTACATGACAGAGAATTCAAAATAGCTGTCATAAAGAACTCAACAAGTTACAAGAAAACCGAGACAGACAGTTCAATGAGCTCATGAATAAAATTAATGAGCAGAGGGAATACTTCACCAAAGAGATTGAAACTATAAAAAAAAAAAAAACCCAGAAATTCTGGATATGAAGAACACAATCAATGAGAAAAAAAAATCTAGAATCCTTAAAAAGTAGAGCTGACATTATGGAAGACAGAATTAGTGATTTAGAGGATAGAATTATCAAAATCCTTCAGGTGGAGGAGGAGAGAAAACTAAGATTTTTAAAAAAGGAAGGAATTCTTCAAGAAATATATAATTCAATTAGGAAAAGCAGCATAAGGTTTATAGGTATCCCAGAGGGAGAAGAAATGGAGAAAGGAGCAGAGAGCTTGTTCAAAAAAAATAATAGCTCACAACTTTGCAAACGTGAGAAAGGAAGTGGACTTATAAACACACAAAGGCAAAGGAAATCCTTATTACATCAATGCAAAAAGCCTTTCTACAAAGCATATAATAGTAAAACTGGCAAAAGTCAATGACAAAGAAAAAATACTATGGGCAGCAAGGCAGAAGAAAATAATCTACAAAGGAACCCCTATCACGCTTTCAGCAGATTTCTAGGCAGAAACATTACCGGCTGTGAGAGAATGGAATGCTATATTCAAAATACTGAAAAACAAAAACTTTCAGCCAAGAAAATTCTATCCAGTGAAACTATCCTTCAGGTATGATAGAGAAATAAAAGCTTTCCCAGATAAACAAAAGCTGAGAGAGTTCATTGCAACTAAACCTCTCCTACAAGAATAAATAAAATTAGAAAAGAAAGAGGAGCTATTACAATGGATCCTGCAGAAATATGAAGGATTATAAGAGAATACTATGAAAAACTATATGCCTACATATTGGATAACCTAGAATAAATAGATAAATTCTTAGACTCATACAACCACCCAAACTGAATCAAGAAGAAATAGAGAATCTGAGTAGAGCAATCACAAGTAAAGAGATTGAAACAGTAATCAAAAACCTCCCAAAAAACAAAAGTCCAGGATCAGATGGCTTCTCTGGAAAATTCTACCAGACATTCAAAGGAGATGTAATACCTATCCTTCTCAAACTCCTCCAAAAAATTGAAGGAGATGGAATGTTTCGTAACTCATTCTATGAGGCCAATATCACCATGATACTAAAACCAGACAAGGACAATACAAAGAAGGAAAATTACAGGCCAATATCAATGATGAACATAGATGCAAAAATCATCAAAATTTAGGCAAACCAAATACAGCAATACATTAAAAGGATTATACACCCTAATCAAATGGGATTTATACCAGGGATGCAAAGATGGTTCAACATCCACAAACCAACCAATGTAATACACCACATTAACATAAGGAGGACTAAAAATCACATGATAATCTCAACAGAGGCAGAGAAAGCATTAGACAATATCCAACATCCATTTATGACAAAAAGTCTCAATAAAATGGGTACAGAAGGAAAGTACTTCAACATAATACAGGCCATATATGACACATCCACAGCCATCCCTGAAAGCCATCCCTCTGAGCCCAGGAACAAGACAAGGGTGCCCACTCTCACCACTCTTATTCAACATAGTACTAGATGTTTTAGCCAGAGCAATTAGGCAAGAAAAAGAAATAAAAGGTATCCAAATTGGAAAGGTAGAAGTGAAAGTCTTGCTGTTTGCAGATGACATGATTCTGCATATAGAAAACCCTAAAGAATCCATCAGAAAACTATTAGAAGTAATCAACAACTACAGCAAAGTTGCAGGGTACAAAATCAACTTACAAAAATCAGTTGTATTTCTGTCCACGAATACCGAGCTAGCAGATAGAGAAGTCAAGAATACAATCCCATTTACAACAGCAACAAAAAGAATAAAATATCTAAGAATAAATTTAACCAAAGAGGTGAATTTTCTATACACTGAAAACTATATGACATTTGAAGGAAATTGAAGAAGATATAAAGAATGGAGAGATATTCCATGCTCATGGATTGGAAGAATAAACATGGTTAAAATGTCCATATTACCTACAGCAATCTGCAGATTCAGTGCAATCCCAATCAGAATCCCAATGACATTCTTTATGGAAATAGAAGAAAGAATCCTAAAATTTATATGGAACATCAAAAGACTCCAAATAGCCAAAGCAATGTTGAGAAAAAAAAGACAAAGCTGGAAGCATCACAATCCCTGACTTCCAAATATACTACAAAGCTACAGTAATCAACACAGCATGGTACTGGCACAAAAACAGACAAAGATCAATGGAACAGAATTGAAAGCCCAGAAATAAAACCACACATCTATGGACAGCTAATCTTCGACAAAAGAGCCAAGAACGTACAATGGAAAAAGGAAAGTCTCCTCAATAAATGGTGCTGGGAAAACTGGACAGCCACATGCAAAAGAATGAAAGCAGCCCATGATCTTTTGCCATACACAAAAACTAACTCAAAATGGATTAAAGACTTGAACATAAGACCTGAAACCATAAAATTCCTAGAGGAAAATATAGGCAGTACACTCTTTGACATTGGTCTTAGCAGCATCTTTTCAAATACCATGTCTACTTAGGCAAGGGAAACAAAAGAAAAAATAAACTAATGGGACTACATCAGACTAAACAGCTTCTGCAAGGCAAAGGAAGTCATGAACAAAAAAAAGATAACACACCAACTGGGAGAAAACATTTGCAAATCATATATCTGACAAGAAGTTAATCTCTAAAATATATAAAGAACTCATGCAACCCAATAACAACGAAAGAAAACAACCCAATCAAAAAATGGGCAGAGGATATGAACAGACATTTTTCCAAAGAAGATATACAGATGGCCAACAGGCAGATGAAAAGATATTCAACATCACTAATTACTAAGGAAATGCAAATCAAAACTACAATGAGATATCACCTTACACCTGTCAGAATGGCTATAATTACCAAGACAAAAAATAGCAAATGTTGGAGAGGATGTGAAGAAAAGGGGATCCGAATACACTGCTGGTGGGAATGCAAACTGGTGCAGCCGTTATGGAAAACAGTACGGAGATTTCTCAAAAAAATAAAAATAGAAATACCATATGATCCAGCTATCCCACTCCTGGGTATTTATCCAAAGAACTTGAAATCAACAATTCAAAGAGATTTATGCACTCCTACTTTCATTGCAGCATTATTCACAATAGCCAAGATGTGGAAGCAACCCAAGTGCCCATCAACTGATGAATAGATAAAGATGTGGTATATACATACAATGGACTACCATGCAGCTATAAAAAAGACAAAATCGTCCCATTTGCCACAATGTGGATGGACCTTGAGGGTATGATATTAAGTGAAATAAGCCAGACAGAGAAAGTCAAACACTGCATGATTTCACTCATATGTGGAAGATAAACAAACACATGGATAAAGAGAACAGATTAGTGGTTACTAGATGGGAAAAGAGTTGGTGGGTGGGCAAAAGGGGTAAGTGGGCACATATGTATGGTGACAGATAAAAATTAGACTATTGGATGTGAGCATGAAGCCGTCTCTACAGAAACTGATAAACAATTATTTAATGTCCACCTGAAATTACACAATGTTATGAACCTTTATGACCTCAACAGAATAATTATAAAAAAATTAAGAGTAGCAACCCTATAGACATAAATAAACCTGAGTGACATATCAACTAAAAAAATAAATAAATGAAAAAAATAAAATGCATTTTTGAGTGCGAATTTTTTCCTGTATTTATCTTCCTGTCCTAATAATTTTCCAGATATCCTTTTCTCTTTTATATTATCTATCTGCCTATCTATCTATTTACAAAATATATCAATCTATCTATTTCTATATCTATATAACTGTTCCATTTCAAATAAGTTTTGGAACAATGTAAACTAAAAGTAAAAATTTTCTATATAAGTAGCAATAAGAACGATTAACATTACTCCCTGATTATCATGATTTAGGCTCTGACAGTCAATACAGATGCACTATTTCACTTAATTCTTATAAAATCCTTTGAGAAATGGACTATTATTATCCTTCATTTACAGATAAGCAACTACATGTTAACGAGATTGAATAACTTGCTCATATTTACCAATAGAGGAGTACAGGTGTTAGAAGAACCACAATGGATTTTTAGTAAACAACAATACTATGTAAATTTTAAGGCATGGATCAGCCAACATGAATCCAGGATGTCTGAAACCTCAGGGAGATGAAAGAAACTTCAGAAAACGAAACAAAACAAAACAACAAAACCCATTATATTTATGAAATGGTTATGCATTAGTCATCAGGTTATATAGCTCTGGACTACTACTTTATCAGACTACTCCTGTCTGATAAAGACCACCAGGGACAAACCTGCAGTCTAGCAAAATAGGTTTATTGACTTGTTGCATCAAGGCAGACGGCGTGCCACAGGTCTATGTGGTGTCTATGTGAGGGGACGGAGGTAGGAAGGGTTTCTGGTAAGTTTGGGGCTTGTCCTGATTGATTCTACGGAGGGGCTAGGATAGGAAGGATCAGCTCTGGCTTGATTGATTGCAGTTTCTAAGGTAGAAGTAAGAGAAGCAGTTTTGAGCTCAGGAATGCTGTCATGAGACAGTGGAGGCTAACAATTGAGTATCACACTGACCTTGAGACACAAGGTGAGAAGAGCTAAGCAGGGCTAGAGTAATCTCTCACAGCAGGGAAGTCATTTGGCACTCCACAGCTGCAATGAGAGAAGTATTATTTCCTGTTAACTTTGCAGCTGGCTTTATCAATGTCTGTTATCACAGCCTGATTAATCGCAGGCTGATTTTCACTGTCTCTGTACTGAGCAGATTTTTTATTCTTTCAGTTTCAGGTTGTTTTTTACGTTTTCAGAACTCATAATTTATTCATTGTTTAAAAAGTAGAGTCCAGAAGTGAATCTCATCACTGTTACTTCCAGATTGGGTGACTGGGAAATTCACTTCACCTCTTGGTGCTTTAGTTTTCTCAAACCTAACAGTGGGTAAAATAATTATATCTTCCTCATATTTGAAACATAAATTTAGTACAGTGTCTGGCATTTAGTAAGTTCTCTATAAGTGCTAGTATTATAGTAACCATATTCAACTGTAGGCAAAGTGTTTCTTAATGCCTACAAAATATTTGTGACGCAGACAGCTTCTTCCATTATGTCTGGAAATACAAAGCAATTCATTGTATATAATGACCACAAAACAAAAGTAAAATGTAAAAACACAGATATCACAATGGATAGACATTTAGTTTTCAATCTGTTTTTCTTTTCCTTATTCCAAAGCAGTGTCTCACTGTCAGAGCATGTTGTATACTAACCATGCGGGTGGAAAATGTAACTAAAACAGTGTCTTTGGCCTAATAAGAATTCAAGCAAGGCTAGAATTCTTTTCACAGATATAAAACGATGATCAAAGTGCATGATCTGTGGCTATTCATGAGTTTCACTACATTTCAGATGAGACAACTGAGGTTCTAAGAGATTATATGAATATTACTTTCATGATCACACAGCTACCCTCAATGTATAATATAACAACAATAATGAAGCTCAGTACAGATATAAGAGCATCCTGATATGAGAAAATTATAGAAAAAATTTATGTAAGGTAAAACTGGATTACATCTTTGGGACAAAATAGACCAAGTTTCTAACTTGATCGCAAAAAAATAAATAATATGGAGTTAAAGAATAGACTTGCTCTTTTGCCTAGAGCTGATGTAATAAGCAATCAAGTCCAAAACCACCAATTTTATATAGGTTGGAAAATCTATATGTATTTAAAAGCATAAACAAGGCTACATATAATTGCATATTATTGTTTTCTAAGATTTAATTTATGCAAGACCTTTCAGAATAAATAAATAAATAACTGGATGATTAGGCAAAATATGTAGTTGAAACCTTAAAAAAATAAGAATAAACCAGAATAGAGAAAAATGGAAAGTGCATTGAAAAGAATGATGAGTATGGAATATGGTGGGAATTCTCTTAATATTAAAGAATTTTGACATAAACTATTACAAGACTCTGGGGGGGATGATGACTACATATGTTATATTTGAATGTGTAGAATATAGGATAAAATAAGAGGCATATACTTGTCAGTGTATTATTTTTTTCTTTCTTAACTCATTCCTAAAGACTGTTATACATAAGTCAGATATTTCTCATAGTAGATTTAAGGGCCATAAAGTAGTATCTTAATTCACCTCAAATTTTGTTCATCTTTTGATTGTATTTGTATTTTCTCAGCTCAGCTCATTTTTCCTCCTTTTAAGGAAATACTAAGATTGACTCCTCAGATGAAAAAAAAAGCTTACTGCTTTGAAACCAAGTTATAAAATCCTTGGATTTTGCCCCATCATTTCAAGAAGCTTGGAAAAAAGAGATCAGACATACTCGTGGTTACGACAATGTGTAGCACGTATAAGGAAGCACAAAGGAATTACTCTTGTTATATGTACAACTTCTTTTCAGGAATCTTTCCCTTTAAACATTCCTAAAGATAATTTTCCATTACTTCCTCTTTTCTAGAATTTTTTTCCCTAATAAAAGACAGATTTCTAGATTGCTCTGTTTCTGAAAAAACAGCAAAAAAATCTTAATAGAAGGGCATTTTTCTGCTCTTCTTGCCTGAAGGATAGATGACTTATCCTTCAAATGACTCTTGTCATGAGGAAAAATAAATGAGCATTATGCACCAGGCTTTCAAATACTCCATTTTCCTGTCATTACGGCATGCTCAGCTTAACATTTCTAATTATATACGTCTATAACTTTTATTCAAGACTCTTGTCCTTTAGTGAAAGAATCTAACTTTCCCAATCTTAGCCAGTGACAAAAAAATAAATTTTCCTAATCTAGTTCTACATTAGATTAATTGAAAATCCATTGAATTGCACTGAATAAAAGATTCCATTCATCCAACCTACCACTGGATGAAGTAAATTATTCCATGTGGACCATGATTATTTACCTGATTATAAATCAGGTAATATAATTTTATAAATTATAAAATCGTTGTTACTCAACTTCATCCTCTTTGATTAAATGTTGTAAACTAAAGTAAGCCAATTTTGATATGAAGAACTCTTAGTATCTTTTGTTGGTAGACAATTAAAATTATTTGAAGTGGATGAAGTTTAATATGTTCTACAACCTTGTTATCAAGATATAATGAAAATAGTTCTCACACCAAATTCCATCATATATGCAGACATTTATTAAGTAAACATATATTGAATCATAGAATATTTCATAAACCTGTGCTCTAAATGAAGAAATCCTATCCCTTTGGTGTTTTGGCTATCTGAACACAACTTTCATGAAACTGTTAATAGAGGCATACTTGACAATATTCCAGAAGCAGGATTTTGTGATCTTGATTATTGGCAATTAGCAAACCGAAATTCTCCAATTCAATTTCTACACGTAGGACCTTTTATGGATCAAGGATCAAGATGCAGGACCTTTTAGCTTTCTCTTTACTGGCCTCCCTAGATTCATATGCTTGTTCATGCAAGGTTGGGATTCATCTATAAAATATTTTATCCATTTTACATATATCAAATACCATACATTTCTTCAAAGAGATAGCCAATTTCTAATATTTATTGAGTTCATTGAAGATAGACAAATTTTACCAGCTGACCAGATCTGAAGTGAGGCAAATGGCTGACCCTAGAGTGTAGCTTACATCAACTCATCTTTTTTATATTGTGCTGTCCTGGTTAATGTGTTTTAAAGTAAATTACAGATTTTATAACATTTAGTTGGCATACTGTGAAGGAATCATCCTCTGTAGTAAAACAGTGAAGAAAAGCAGTTGTATATTATTTTACATAAGTTTCTTTTCCACTATAGGCATTAATATGTGATTATATAGCTAGGGGTTCATCTCCCATAGCTATTAGAAATCACTACAGTAGATTCTCCGGAGAGACTACGCTTGAATGTTGGGTGGCAATATTGTAGCTGTGTGAGAAAGAGAAAGGAGTCAGTTAGCTAATCATTGTCTACAACAGACCTTTGAAGACTCATTGGTTTTACTACACAGAGGCTGGGACTGGAAAAAAGAGAAACTAAGAGATGAGCTAAATCTGTTAGAGGTCCTGACCAGGGCTGTTGGCAGCCTTGCCTAGACGTGTAGCTGGACCTAAATCTAAAAACATAGCCTGGGGCTGGCCCCGTGGCTTAGCGGTTAAGTGCGTGCGCTCCGCTGCTGGCGGCCTGGGGTTCGGATCCCGGGCGCACACCGACGCACCGCTTCTCTGGCCATGCTGAGGCCGTGTCCCACATACAGCAACTAGAAGGATGTGCAGCTATGACATACAACTATCTACTGGGGCTTTGGGGGAAAAAAATAAAATTTAAAAACATAGCCTGGGACAGGGAACAAATAACTGAAATCTCTAAGAACAGGCACTGTCAAAGAGGAAGAACCACAGAAACAGAGTAGTCAAGCCAGAATGCCCAGCTCAGCCTCAGACACAATAACAATGACTAAGCACTTAGAAACCTACCAAACTTGAAGAATGTGTAGAGGCAGCAGCAAAGCATGGAACTCCATGCATGAAAAATTGTACAAATTCATTCAGACAAGCAGGTGGCTTTTCAGCTGTTTTTATCCAGATTACTGCCAGCACAATGTTTTTGCTCTCTGATCTTAAAGTTTCCTCAAATGGCCTCTAAGAGATAGCAAAATGGAATTAACAGCAACATGCAAATCCTGTTTCCTGCAAATGCAATTCTTCCATGCAGTCTCTTTAATCTTTTGATATATCTCTACTGGATAATGTCTGCTTTTTAGTATTTAGACTCCAGTTCAACCGACCTCAACCACCTTTGTTACTTGTATCAACCGAGAATTTCAGTAGCAATCTAGGAATGGCTTGGAAATTAGGCAGCAGTGATGAAATCATTTAAATCTCCTAGGTACTCAACGGATGTAGAGGCGAGAGATTTGCTTTCCTTGTTTATATTGGAGGCAAGGCAGCACCAAAAATAATTTCCTTTTTATATAAAACTATTAAAATTGAGAAAGTGATGTATTCATTGATGCTATTTTGTTGCCAATTCAACTCTAATGGACAGTTTGAATACCTACTATGTGCCCACTGTGTTGATCCACAAAGTACGATGATAACTAATATGTAATCTTAGACTTTGAAAGTTTTACTTCAGCTAGTGAATACAATATAGTGTCCACAGTTTTGGCAATAGAATAGATTCATACAAGTTTGGAGAAAACTTATTTTTAGAAACAAATTATTTAATGAGGTCTAGGTAGTTTGAGTTTTATTAAAATAATTGTAATAACAAAAATGACTATCACATGTTTAATGAGCTACCATGTTATTATAGTTATTATTATTACTGTGTGCTTACGTAGTGCTTAAAAAATAAAGTCAATCCTTGCAATGATCTTATATGACATCGTATTATCCTATTTATATATAGAGAGAGGTTAAAGTAACTTTCTTCTGGTCACACAGCCAGTAGTGGATAAAGGAAGCAAGGGTCTGACATTGAAGCCATGTACTGGATTCTAAATTCTGTTACCATTGACTGAGTCAATTATTTTTCTGACAATTACATATTAAATATCCACTATTTAGAGAAACAGTTCAAGGAAATTGAGATTTATCTGTGAATAGAAACACACAACAAATATCGCTTCTGTGGAGCTTAACTTTTATAGGGATCATAATATTAAATAAGAAACTAAAATAAAAATAAATAAATAAATGATATATTACATTAGATTATGATAAGTACAATGAAAAATAGTATAGCAGGATATGTCTAATTTGGAAGAGGGAAATTACAATTTTAAATAGAGTAGTCATGTCAGACTTCATTAAGAGAGAGACTTTTAAGCAAAGATTTGAATGGTCTGAGGAATAAAGCCACACAGATATCTAGGGGGAAAAGGTCCAAACAAAGGGAATAGTCAGCACAAAGTCTCCAAGTGGGGAGATTGTCTAGAATATTTGAGGAATTGCAAAAAATCAGTGTGGACCCAGTGCTGTGAACAATAAAGACAGTAGTAGGAGAAGCAAGATAGAAAATTAAAGGGAGAAGATGTAAAATCTTGCGGGCCATGGTATGGTCTTAATAGTTTTCTCAAAGAGCAACAAGGAGACATCGAAGCATTTTGAGAGTAAGAATGACATGACCTACCTGATCAATCTGACAAATATGTTGAGAATAAGCTTTAAGGGGGATATGTGTGGTAGGGATGGAACCACAGAAACAAGTTAGGAGGCTATTGCAGAATCCCGGTAAAAGACCATAGTGGCTTGGGTCAGGGTAGTAATAGGGCAGGTGGGGAGAAACGGTCAGAATCAGGATTTATTTGAAAGTAGAGCCAACAGGAAAATTTGGCAGATGAGTTTTGAGACAAAGAGAGAAATTAAGGGCCACTCTAAGTTTTGGTCCGTAGCAACTAGAAGTATTTTACTACTAACTGAGATAAATGGGAAAGAATGTGGGCAGAACAGCTTTTTTTTTTTCCTTTTGGAATGAGGAGTGATAATCAAGAGTTCAGTTTTAAATATATTTACATTTTAGAAGTGGAAATATCAGGTAGGCTGCGAAGTTGGGAAACAGAGGTCTAGATATATTTGGGAATTAGCAAAGAGATTTATTGACATTATTTATAATAGATAGAGTTAAAAGTCATAAGATTGAATGAGATTACCAAGGGAGTATAGATAGGTAAGAAATGAGGTTACTGAACTGAGCATGGTTCATTATAAGATTGAGAGAGAAAAGGAACCACCATGAAGACTGAGCAACAGTGGCAAGGGAATAAGACAAAAACAAAACAACAACAACCACAACAATGGTTGCCCTGGAAGCCTAAGGAAGATAATTTGTCAAGGAGAAAAGAGTTATCAACAATGTCAATTATGACTGAGCACTGAATGTTGGATTTACTGACAGAAATTTCATTGGTGACAATGAAAAAGCAGTTTCAATCAAGAGATGAGAGTGGAAGACTGAATGGCATAGGTTCAAGAGAAAGTTAGAATAAGGAGAATAGAATCTGAAAATATAAATACATCCTCTAAACTATTTTACTATAAAGGTAACTACAGAAATGGGGTAGTAGGTGTCTGGGGAAATGGGGTCAAGATAAGTTTGTTTGTTTTCAATGGGAGAAATAACATCATTTTGTATGACAAAAAAAGTGATTTAGTAGAGATTAATGATATAAGTGAGATGGAGAGGAATTGCTAGAGCAATGTGCTTGAGTAGGTGTAATCAAGGTTACAAGTGTAAGTATTAGCTTTTGATAGGAATGTAAACAGCTAATCTGTAGCAAGAGGCAAACAGAGCACGGCAGTACATCTGTGGTGAGATGTTGCAAGAGCCTGTGGAAATTCTTTTGATTACTTAAGTTTGTGAATTCACAATCACAATAAGGTTGAGGATGGTATAAGAGGCGTTAAACAGAGGAACAAGTATCAAAGAGTCATCTAGAAGAGTGGGCCAATGAGTGGATTAAGAAAATATAGAATGATTGCAGGACAGCATTAAAATCAACTGGAAGTTTATGATCAAGAATTTAAAGTAGAATTATCGTGGTTGTATATTTTCCCTCAGCCACATTAAGCTGCACAGGTGCAAGGTTGAGGTAGCAGGGAGTTGTGTTTAAACAGAGTTGTGGTTTTTGTCAAGTGAGTGTGATGAAGAAGGAGAGAGGCAGGGAAATTGAGGTGTAAGTAAGATAGTTTTATAATGATTGATCCTAGGATTAAAACTGGTTAAAGACAGAAGAAAGGACATCAATGGGTTGAGTGACAGCAAAAAGCTGATAGAAGCACGTTAATGGCTTCCTGGTAAAGGAAACTCGCAGGAATCAAAGGAGGTGATGATCAGAGAGAAGGCTACATAGAATAGAAATAGCGGAGGGTTGAATTTTTGAGAGCGACAAGGATGTAACAGCAGCAGTGAATGGCAGAAGTAGGGTAAAGGTGAAGATGGAGGAGAGTTCAATAAACTAGAGTTTCAGAAGAATCATCTAGGTATACTGGCGTCACTACAAGTTTGAGGGAGGAATGTATGAGAATAACTTGAAAGCCAATATAAGGTACAAGAAGCCATCTACCCCACATCGAGTCATTAAATTTTTTATTACTGAGCTTGCTTAAAAGCAAGATATACTGTTTTACATAGTGTTCCTATAAGAATGTAGAATTACAAAAGGAAATATCAATAACAGCTTCGTGCATAGAGGTTTATCTTTTATTTTAAAAATGTGTAATTCCACTTGTGCTACATTTCTTCAAGCATCTTCAGTATTACTTTCAACTATGCTTTGCAGAAACTTTCAGCCTTTTTAGAGTTCAAGTGGTTTCCACCTCATTTAATAGCTTGCTATGAATGACTCTGCTTTTCTAACCTGTTTAGTTAAAAACGGTCGCTGTTTATCCATTTCAGTTCTCAGGTGCTTGGTTTCTTGCTTCTGCAACTGCTTTTTGCTTGCCTCACCTCTCTGATGCTGTCAGCAATAGAGCAAGGCTAAAATGGAAAACATAGGGTTCACGTTCACACTCCTTTCCTTGAATCCTGGCATATTTCCAGCCACCTACTCCCTCATTGCAGTTCACAGTAATTTAATCTCACTCCACACAAAGTAAATTTTCCTGTTAAATTTAGAGTATATAAGATTAGAAATAAGAAGCACTATTAGAATTAAAAAGAAGAAAAATGTAGCCAATCCAATAAAAGAAACTGACACCTCAGAGGGCAAATAAGAAACTCACATCTTGTCCCATCGTGTTCTATTTCATTCCAAAACGAGGCCCTGCTGTAGATTTCACTTCTCCTTTTGGAAATAAGTTTTCCTTTTCAGAAGAAGAACAAATATATGATATGTGGTTGACAAGCTGCCCAATAACCCATAGCTATTTATTGTCAAGAATTCCATGCAAGGCAGTCTGACACAATCAATACTCAAGATTCCATGTACTGTAAGATTGACGAGCTTTTTTGGAGAGCTTCGTAAGAATACAGAGACGTGATGTTTAATATATGCAGCCAATTTCTATTCCTGGCAAGTCCCCCAATTACCTGGCTTGATCATTCTGCATTCTAAAACACACAGCAAACCCTCAAGAGTAATTCATTATAAATTCCTTAGCACAAATCAATACAATATATTTTAAAATATTCTGCTCTCTCATTTCTTAATTTTGCATAATTTAAAGCTATATAGTTCTATATTTGTCTGTCTACAAAATAATACCACTCTCTTCATGGCTTTTGCCCCACAACACCTCTCTGTGCTTTGCTTTCACATCTCATTTCTGACAGCTTTTTATCTTCCTTTCCTCTTTAGTATTATTAATGAGTCAAAATATGAATCTTTTCAATGAGTTTTTATATCTTTGCCCTTAGAAAATTTTATTCTGACAATAACGCCATGGCTTATTTTATATTTTCTGATTTAATTGTTTTCTTTTCCTCAGAAAATTACCTAAAATTAGAATATGAACTTCAATTGCATATGTTTACATGGAGAAGACTCATGGGTGCAAATAGGGCAATTGGAATTTGGATGAAATGATAAATCTGGAGGCTAAATATCCTCTTCTTAAGTTCTTGGCTTTGATAAAGAAGACGCATTTGTACTTTGAATAAAAGAGGGAAAGTCAATAAAATTAGAAATACTTATTTTCAAGGATACATGTCCATTCATATACTACATGCATTGATTTCTCTTCTTGTGTGGTGAGTAAGATAATGGCTGTATCCCAAGGGTTTTGACCCATTGTTGCCCCCACCCCAAAAAATCATGCAAAGAAGAACGGAGTCAATTTCTTAGTTTTTTGTCTTTCCTATTTAGCTACAGTTATTTATAAAACAGAATTTACTTCTCTACATAGTTAGAAAGGCAGATAACTAAAGAGCTACCTCTCACGACATCATTTGGTAAAAATATACTTTTGAACTCATGAATTAACTGCTATCAATGTCCTATAAGCTACCATAGAAAGGGAGGATCTTCTCTCTGAGCTGGAACACCTCAGCTTGATGGGGAAGAGAGAAGCCATTCATTCTCTATGTTAAATTTGACCTCTGGCTGAGACTTGCTAAAGCAGGAGCTGAATTCTACTTCTATATTTCCATTTTTTTTATGCGAAATATCTATAGTGTTCCAATTTTATTCTCTTTTCTTTGCAAACATATTTTGTATGAGTGAGGCAGAGAATAACAGTTTACACTTACCGGCAAAGAAGGGGTTATATCTGGTAATCTTAAGGTGTGAACTACTTTTAGAATGGAAAATGGTTTTGGTTCGACACAACTAAATTTTCTTTAGCTAGCAATATTTTATTTTATTTTGAGGCTATATATAGTTTTTAAATGTATATGCTTTGTCTTATAAATACATGTATCTCTCTTACTGATAAGTGGATTCTAGCTGTTTTTCTAATAAATCTATAGATATTTTAGAGCTAAAAACAAACCACTTATTCTCTATATATTTGCATGTAAATAGCAAACATTTATGGAAAACATTCAGTAGGATGCATTAAAAATGGTTATTTTATATTGTTTTAATATCTGAGTGATATAGTAGTTTAATTTTCAAAAGGTATGAATTTGTGTGAATTCCCATTAATTAAAATGTTGCTTGATGGATATACTTGTTAGCTATTGCTGCATAACAAAATACTCCACAATTTAGCAGCTTAAAACAATAAACATTTATTATCTCTCACAGTTTTTGAGGATCAGGAATGTGGGAGGGCTTAGCTGAAGTTGGCCTCCCAGTGTCTTGTGGGAGTTCAGCCAAACTATGCACCAGTGGTGCAGTCATCTCAAGGCTGGTCTGGGCTGGTAGAACCTGTTTGCAAGCTCACTTACATGTCTCTTGGCAAGGCAACAAGTTCCTACACGGCTATTCTCCAGAGAGTTCAGTTCCTCTTCCCATCAGCCTCTCTGTAAGGCTTCTTGCAACATGGCAGCTGGCTTCCCCCAGAGGGAGGGAGGTGGAGAGGAGGGAGGAGGAAGAGAAAGATCCCAAGATAGAGACCACAGTCTTTTATAACCTAAGTTCAAAAGTAATATACTTTCATGAAAGTATACACTGTATATATAACAGTATAAAGCATACACTGTTGACCACATAGATTAACCACAGTACAGTGTGGGAGCGTACTGTTGACACAAATAATCCATAAACAACCTATAAATTACAACTGGGGTGAGTTTATTATAAGCCAACCCTGAGGACCATATAGTCTGAGAGAGTACTTTCACAAAGGAGTGGAGCACTCCAAAGATGTAAGGGTGTACAAAGTGGTTACATACTACCAAAGAGCATGTATCACATATGATTGGAACATCCCTTTTACAACAGTCGTGAGATTGCTTTGCCGGCACAGTGATTTGATGAACACAGCAGGTCAGTGGTCTCAAGGTGGGTGGTCACAAGGTGAGTGCAGCAGGTCAGCAACCAATGCTTAGTTTAGGGAGAGATTCTTACCCTTAAGGATATGCTGATGTGGGGGAAGTTACATGCTTATCTTTAAGGGCATTGTTCTTGTCTTTGGGACATAGTAAGTACTTAAAGCAGATATACAATGCATGCTCAATGGCCACATCTGGCCCTTTTGGAAAAAAGTTCAGGCCAAATTAGTTTTACACCAAATGGCTTCCTCATATACTACAATATCCTATTGCTTGACATTTTTTTTATCAGTACTACACAAGAGTGTAGATACCAGGAGGTTGGGATCCTGGGGCCACCTTGAAGTCTGGCTACTATAGTTAGATATATAGCTAAACATGTTTTATTTACTTTTAAAATTAGATAATTTTTACTTATCACAAAAAGCAGCAGAATAAAACTTTGTGTATGCGTGATTAAACAAATATTATAAATGGTGTTAAAACAACCTGTAAAATTAAAACATGTTTACAATGCAATAAGTGGATTTATTTAGCATGCAACAAATTTTAAACGATTATTAATGAGATATAAATAGTAATTGATGTGCTTCATTCACAATTTTAAATCTTGTTGTTTAATAAGAATTACTTATTTGAAATCATTAAAATAGAGTTACATAAAGTTCAGATTATTTACATGGATTCTAGATGATTCAAACTCTTTCTACCATGGGCAAATTGCAAATTTCATATTACTATGAATTCTAGAATTTACACTCCCTGTTGTAAAATTAGCAAGCTGCAATAAGGTTATAAATACACAAACACACACACACACACACAACCTCACGCACAGATGTCTGAAAAAGACCAAAGATGATGCAAGTACAATAATAGCATTCTGATATTTCATTCTAAAGATAAAAGGGGGAGGGAATTACCTATTGCTAGAAGAAAATATAAATGGTCACATTTTCCGTAATATTTACATTTGATCAACCCATTTTGGACAATACTTTATTTTTTGAAAAAGAGCACAATACACAAATTATGAATTGGATAAATATTTAAAAATCAATTTATTTTTCCTCCTTATTTTAATTCTGATAAAAAAATTAACTCTCACAGGAAAGATATTAAAGTATTAAATTTTTTCCATTGTAATCTTTGCAGGATCTTAGTCTCCAACTGTTTCATTCTACTCCTTTTGCTGAACACATATTGTCTAACCAATAGTCTGTAGGGGGTAATCTCGGTCTAGCTGCCTCCCCTGTGCCCTGACTTGGGGCTAATGAAATCTACATTTCCCCAGGGTATGAGTAGTTGGTTAGTTTTTATCCTCCCATACTCAGTGTGCATACTAGGATACACATAATAGACACAATAATACGTCACATACACACAGACACACATTAAGTATATGAAGTTCAGTGTCATAGCTATCTAATAAATTGCTTAATTTGCCATTAAGTAATAACCCCCCTTTTTCCCTAACAATTTTTTTTTATTAATAGCACAACAACATTCCTGCAATGACTTTCTTTCTCAATTAGCCTAGAATACCTTTTTCACACTTTTTATCTCAATCTTTCTGAGTTATATTTTAGTTACATTTTTGAATCACTTTTTTTACTGATTAAAAAAATATATAAGCTGAAATTTCTCTTTTAAAAACAATCTTGTTTTTTTTTTTTCTATTATTCCTGTATTCCTGATTAGTTTGAAGTAATCTTGACTATATCATGTTGAGCTTTCTTTTTCCCATGCATTTTCTTCATCTCGGTTTTCTTTCTTCCATGGTATTAATTGTGTTTGTGTGTCTTTTTGACTTCTCTACTGGACATTTATATTCTCTTTCTATTTTCTAAGTTATCATTCTTAAATTTTTAACCATGTACATTTGATTCAACATGAATAAACCAAATTAATAGTTTATCCTCCTCCCTAAAAATCAAACACATTTAAGCTTATATTGTTGTCCATTATTTAAGTTCCACTTAAAAAAATGCTCTCAAATTTATCACTATTATATAGTCAATATTTATTTATGTGTAATCCGATGTTTACCAGTATATTTTGTTCAACATTTCTATTCATACTCCTGACTTCAATTTTCTAAGGTTCACATTTAATTAATTCTCTCTGTAATACATTATAAGTAGTAAACTGTGTCGGGGGAAGAGAGGGAATCTCCTTCTGCCCTTTTCCTTAAGGTTCTTATGGCTGGCCAAATAATTAACAAGACAGGTTAGCAGGAGAAAATAATACCAAATTTAATAACATGTATACATGGGAGAAAGCAGGGACACTGTGTTTCTCAACACAATAACAGAAATTCTCGTCTTAAATACCATGTCCAACCAAAGACAAGGAGGATGTTGGGGGTGGGAGTGTTAGTTACAGGAGATTATCACTAAAGCACTGTAAACAAGAGTAAGGTTTATTATGCAGTTTTAAGGCCTCACCTTCTACATTGATAAGTCTCTAGAAATGAGGTCATCCACCCTCGTCCCAATACAGAGAGGGAGATACCTTTACAAATGGAGACTTCCCTTGTAAATGATTGTCTGGTAACTCCTGGCAGGGCCATCCAGAGCATGTGGCCAGAGAGACAGAACTTCCGATAAGATGGGCTTGTTGGTGCCTTTTCTATTGTAACCTCTATCCTACATTATCTTTATAGCAGTCATGATAATAACTCCTTCCTGAAACAGATCCTTTGTTTTAAATTCTTTAGGCAGTTTGGGAGGGGAAACTCAAATATTCTTCCTGAGTTCTCTGAGTCCTTATTGTCTTCAGCTCAAAATAATCCGCATACCACAGTGGTGCTTCCTGGGGTAGCTTGCCCTGAGCACCATCAACTGTTTTCTGTTTGTTTCTGAAAATGTTTTTAATTTTTCCATCACACTTGCATAATATTTAGCTGAATGTATAATTTTCAGTTTACAATACCATCTCAGCAATTTCATGACTGGGATCCATTTTCTACGGGCTCTACTGCTAATGATAAAAGATCAGTTATCAGTCTAATTGTCATTACTGTTGTATATCTTTTGTCTCTGATTGTTTTTAATATTTTCTCTTCGCCTTTGACACTCTACCCTTTCCATAAAATATCTAAGAGAAGACGTGATTTTTTCTTTTACTAACTAAAGACATCTTAATTTCTTTATTCCTTTATACTGAATTGAAGATAATTTCTTCAAGTATATTTCCAGTTCACTTATTTGCTTTTCAGCTGTTTATTCAACCAAATGAGTTTTTAATTATAATAACTATATTTTTGGACATCTTACTAGTTTGTTTCTTTTTAAAGTTTGATTCTTGTTTTTCGTAATGTCGTATTCTTTTATTATGGCACGCTTTTCTTCCATTATCTCTTTCACAATTTTAAATCTACACAATTTATAGATGTATTCAGATTGCTTTACATTTATAGTTTTTGGGGCACCATCACTTGTGTTTCCAGCATCTCTTGACTTTCATTATCACTGTTATTGTTTCTAATGTGATGTAATTTTTTTGTTGTGAGCGTATCTTCAGATACTTTTCCTTGTCCCCATGCAGGCTCACCAACAAAGAGACTGCATCATCCAAGTTTACCCTCTCCCTGTGGACAGTATACATCCAATGACTGGCTTTTGCAGGGGTGCAAAAACCTGGACACTTTGCTACAATTTTGGTCAATTCTGAAGTGCTATCTCACCCTCTGTTGCAACTGCATCATGGTTCAACTTCTCCCTCAGTCCAATCTTGCTTCCTCCTTGCTACTGTCACCAACCAGGTGCCTGGAGAAACTCAAAGGTGGGTCTGGAAGTAATTAACTGTTTTTCCAAGTTGTTTCTTTTCCTTTTGTATGTTAAGGAGATGTAACCACCAACCATCCTGAAACTGACCAAGCCTCACCACAAGAGCTAAGCCCATGACCTTTGCCTTATTGTTAATGCTAAGATCTCTCCAGGAGGAGCTTAGCCCTCACTATGTGGAAGCATGTTCTCCAACTGAGCTTGTGCAAGTAAAGTACCCACCTCTCCCTTTTGAATATTCATTCCCCAACTTAAATAAAAGTTCCTCCTTCCCCTCCACCCCGCCAATGACTTTGGAGATGGTTCCTCATGGCCTCCTATTTGCTGCAAATACTCTTTACTTTGTCAGACAACTTCCAGTAGTGTAAAGTCTTATTTAACTCACCAGGAGGCAAGCCCACTTGGTTCAGTAACACTGCCTCTTAGGTGTTGTTCTTGAGAGCACTCCTCAATCCTTCTGCACACACATCCCACTTTGAAGGGTTTTTTCCTGAGTAATCTGATTTAAGATGTTGGAAAGCAGTTTGAGGAGGACAATCTTAAAATGGGCTTTTAGAACGGGATTATGGTTGGCCACATGGCAATGACATTGCCATCATTAGTGAGAGGTTGAGTGTGGGGAGCCCCTGTATGTTGTATCAGTGTAGTTGTAAAAACTTTCACAAGTAGTGAACTGTTATGGGGTATTGGTGGAAGGCAATATGCTGATGGGTGCAATATCTCAAGCATTTGAGAGTTTGGGGAGAAGTAAATTTAAATTTAAACTCTGTAAAATCATATGACTTTCACTATTGCCATCAATGCGATAGGGAGACATTGAGGAATGAGGGTAATTACTCAAGAATAAGGCAAAGTGTGAAAATCTCAACAGCCTCATTGGCAGTGTATAAAAAGACTTTCATCTCTGAAGCTGGATGTCAGGAAAATCAGGAACCAGACTTCATTATGCTTCATACAATGTTAAATTCTATACCCTTGAGTGTTGGTTTTGTCAAGATTAGGGACCTAGTTGAGAAAGAAGTGGATTCTGAGACTTCGGACGGGAACATAAGGGTTGATATGCTCAAGAACTTGAAAACTCAGATTTTCTAAACCCTCTGGACCAGTAGTAATAGCCCATTTGTCCCTAGTAAGATTAGTACTCCTCTCTTGCTAAAGAGCCTTCTTTTGTCTTATAAAACATGTGGCACTCCTCTCTGGATTTACAGCCACCTTCAATGCTGGCCACCGGACCAGTAACTAAGGTCAAATCACAATGTAACAGAGCCAGGAAAGTACTGGGCTTATTAAGTGAAGAGAGACACTATAAGCTGAAGTAGCTGTAGGACCAGCCAATGTGTACTGGTAGGAGCTAGAAGAGTGTATATGGGACAAGATCTTGAGAGCTAGAATATGGGGACGGAACATAAATTTGGATGAGAAAGAGTTTATTGATATGGAATTACTCTCTCCTACTACTGGACTTAACACCCTGCATGCCCCTAGGAGATAGTGGAAATACATGGATAATTTGACTCTTAGAATTTTGGAAAAAGCAGTGGACTTCCTAACACGAGGTAAAAATGCAACAGCTACCATGGAAAATGGAGGTAGGAATAAACTGGCTCAAAGAAGTGACAAGCTAAGGTAGATATAATGTGAAGGTCAGAAAAACCACTAGCACACTATGTCCTCTAGGAGAGACTGGAGGACACAATTTTTGAAAGTGATAAAGAATATCATGTTGAGAGGGGCACCAGCAATTTTAAGAATCTCAATAATGAATGTCTCCTGTGTTCCATGGCTTAAAAGAGATGATACTGCTACAGATACCGACTCCTTAATAGTAAGAGTGGGTGATAAGATCCCAACATATTAAAGGCCAGGTGGTAATGCATAATCAATAAGAACAGCAAGGTCAGAGTGGCAGCCAGTGGAGACAGACATGTGGAGAGATATAAAAATGGTTACTAAAATCAAAATCCCATAGAGACAATCGTCAATGCTATTTCTCAATCTATATAATCAAAATAACAAATTATAGATGATCTGGAGGTGGAGGGCAGCTGGTGCAATAAAAAGTAATTATCCTTTCTCAGATTCTGGACTTGAGCCAGTTTTCAGACCTGCTATAGCACTGACTGATGGAAACGCCAAGTTTGCAAGAGGAAGGACAGTGTAATACCACAAGTACATACAGTTATGATTTATTCAATCCCCCTAACGAAGAGAACTATGGCCATTCACTTGGAGAAAAATACACTAGATAAATGGAAATACACAGATATTTTAAGAACTGTTGGCAAACACAGACCAAGTTGACATTAATACCTATGGACTCAAATGTCATCATGGCACCACTTGTAGAGTAGAAGCGTGTTAGAACAGGTGATAAATTGAATCCAGCTTTGTCATAACTATCTATCTTTCTACTGAGTCCATGGACCCATTCAATGATTGTTTCGCCAGTCTGCATAATCGGAATGGATATACATACAGTCACTGGCAGAACTTCCACTTGTGTTCCTTGGCCTGTGGTTAGCAACTATCATACAGGAGCAGTCAAGCAGAAGCATCTGAACTTGCCCAGTCTAGAGAGTAAATAAACTTTTCAAAAAATCTCATCCTAAAGCAGCAATCAATGACACCTTTAAATATCTAAAAAACGCAAGGATGATGGTCCTCATTACATCGCCATTTAATTCACCATTTACAAAAGTATTCATCTGGCACTCATAAAAATCATATGGATTCTGGAGGATTATAGTGTATTACTGCAAACCCTGCACAAGCATATAGCAGCCCCAACTGTAGCTGCTGTGATAGATATGATATCTTTGTTAGAATGATCAACAAGGCCTCAGGAACATGTATGAAGCAATTAGCCAGGTGAAGGTGTTCTTTTCCACCTCTATCATGGAGGGCCAAAGTAGTTTATGCTTGCAGATGAGTCCCAGAGCTCATTTAAATCCCTCTCCCTCTGTCAGTCATAATATAGTTTCAAGGGACATGGACCTCCTAAATATTCTTTAGAAATTACCATCAGTTTACAATTTCAATAATATTATGTTAATCCAAATAGAGGAATAAGAAGGAGTGGGTACATTAGTGGACTTGTAATGCACAAGCAGTCTAGAAGGTGTGCGATAAACACTCTGAGAATTCAAGGGCCTGCCACATTGGTGAGGTTTTTAAGGATCCAGTGGTCTGGGGCATACCAAGATTTCTCCTCCAAACTAAAGGACAGCATATGTTTTAGGTCTCTCATGCTTCCCACTACTAAGAAGGAAGCACAATCACTAGCAGGCATCTTTAGGTTCTGGAGTCAGTGTACTCCACACTTGGAATATTGCTTTGCCTCTTTTACCAAGTGACGTGGAAGATTTACATTTTGGTTTGAGCTCAGAGCAGGAAAGGGCTCTGCAATAGGTACATGCAGCCCTATATGACCCAGGAAACTGTATAATATTCAAAGCATCTGTGTTACCCTTTCATGGAGTTTAAGGCAATCCCCAATAGAAGAATAACTACATAGATCCCTATGATATTGGAAGAAATTGATATCATCTAAAATAGAGAATTATTTAATATTTGAAAGGTAATTGCCAGAATGCTACTAGGTCCTGGTAGAGGCAGAGCCATTGGCCATCAGATATCACATGACTACACTGCCAGAAGCACCCATCATGAACTGAGATCACTCAGACAATCCAAGTCGTTGTATCACTTGGGTCTAGAAGTAATACCTCATAAAAAGTAATATACCCACTTATAGGCACAACTAGTATGAGAGGACATATTACGCTGTAAGAGCAGGTAGTCCAACCCTTGTGTCGTCACTACGGTTGCACCATTGCCTTTCTCTCAGTGCAAATATTTGTCAACATGTGGGCATATTACCACAGGAGCCGCTGGCCCTAGAATTGACCACACTACTCAGAATCCAGTGCCTGATAGAGAAATAGAATGACCATTGAAGACACCACTGAAACGTCTGCTTGGAGATGATACCTGGGAGAATGGAGCAGCATTCTCCAGGATGTGATATAGACTCTAAGTCCTATCATTTTATAGTGCTGTGTCCTCAAGAGGTAAAATGTATGTCTGAGCACCTAAGGTTTAGCTAGGAGTGATTTTTCTCATCATCATTTCTAGTGACCCATTTAGGAGTTTGTGCTATCTCCAAAATCTAGTATATGCTCATCTAGAGGTCTTGCTTCCAAGAAAGAAAAATCTTCTAACCAGGAAATACAGCAAGAGAACCATTAAACCTTTCGCTCTACCTTCTGCCTGGTTATTTTGGCTCCTTATGCCATGTGGCAATCATGCAAGGAAAGAAGTCACATCTGGTGTAAGTAATTGACCATGATAATCAGGAGGAGGTAAGCTGGGAAATTACAGGGGAGAATGCATTTGGAATCTCTTGATATTTCCCTGCCTATTTTTTTGTGTGTGAGGAGATCAGCCCTGTGCTAACATTTGCCAATCCTCCTCTTTTTTTTTTTTTTTTTTGCTAAGGAAGACTGGCCCTGGGCTAACATCCGTACCCATCTTCCTCCACTTTTTATGGGACACCGCCACAGCATGGCTTGCCAAGCAGTGCGTCGGTGCGCGCCCGGGATCCGAACCGGCGAACCCCGGGCCGCTGCAGCAGACTGTGTGCACTTAACTGTTTGCGCCACCAGGCCGCCCCTCCCTGCCAATTTATTTATTTATTTATTTTCTCAAATTATTTTATTGAAGTCATACTGGCTTATAACATTGCGTAAATTTCAGGTGTACATTATTATGTATCAGTTTCTGTATAGACTGCATCGTGTTCACCACCAATAGTCTAGTTTTATCTATCACCATACATATGTGCCCTTTTATCCCTTTCACCCTCCCCCCACCCCCTTTCCCTACCTATTTTTGATGTTAAGCAGACAAGTACAATAGCCACAGATTGAGAATTACATAGTATAAAAGGACTTAGGAATGAGTGTTTGGGTCACCCTAACACATTAGCTACCAAGACATTCAGAGGAGCTACTTAAAAGTGAGAGGAATCTGGAAGGGTAGTAGAGGAGGGAGATGAAAAATACCAGCTGTGGCCCAGAGATCAGCTGCCGTGTAAGAGGCTGTAGTTCATTCCACTAACCTTCCCCTTGAAAACTTCTCCAGGAGAAGAGCAAACAGCATTTTGCCAGTTTCCAGATGGAATTAACCTTTTATAGAGCATGTATCTCAGAGCAGCATAAGGACAGACTATAGTGGGTGCTGTGGGATGCGGTACAAATTCCCACACATCACTTTCAGGACTGAGGCAAGTATTCCTCCAGCAGCCAAGAGAATTACGGCTGACGGCTCCAGCCTCCTTCTTCCAAACAAATTTCTCCCTGGTTTAAGTATCTGCCTGTCCCAAGGTTATGCCCTCCTTAGGTCAGTGCGGGGACACAAAGGCCCAGCCCACTACTTAGGACAACTCTGAAGGGCCATCCTAGACTCAGGTCGTCTGATTTGTGGAGACTTTTATTGTGACAGCATCACGGTTCAAATTCTCTCCCTGTCTTCGTCACGCCATTATGTGTGCTCCTGAAAGTACTCCCTAGTACTTTTTCTCCACACATAACTTGATCTGAGTCTGTTTCTTGGGAATCTGATTTTAAGGCAGCATGAAATTTTTACTTTCATTTACTGTCCCGTGCAGAATGGGTAAAATAAAAAAATTAAAAATGCATATGGAGCACATTTTGTGTTTGAATTCATCACCAAGGCCCTCTTCCCCACACTGAGAGCTCTAGGACATGGCAAACTTCCTTCCTGCTTCTCTAGATCACTGGGTAGAAATTTTCTAGGCCAGCTACACCTTGTTTTGAATAGGCAGACTTTCCAGGCTTCCAGCTTTTATCTTCTCAGACTCAGCTGGGTCCGAGAGCATATCTTTCATCCCTAAGTAGGCTTTAAAACTTCTTTTTGAAGGCTCTAGGACTTGGGACCAGTTCCCAGAACTCTGGATTACTTTGGCAACATCTCAAAGTTCTGGCTATGCCTGTGGCTTTTATTCCAATGTTGTTTCTGGGACCCACGGATTTCCCTTCCATTTTGTGAACTTGGCTATCTATAAAAAAGTTTTTGTTTTGTTATATTATATCCAGATATCTTATATATTATTGATGGAATGAGTGACCTATATCTGCTCAGTTGGTTGTGCAGCTGGACTCAGAACACTCTCCTATTCAGTACTTAGCACATAGCAAGTCATAGACTAATATTTATTGAACATAAAATAATTTGTAAAACACATTTATGTAAGTCAAATGTCACCACCTTGACCCATTTCCCCAATAAAATATTTTGTAAGAAAATCTGGTATTTAAAAACACACGTTTATATGTGCATGCATTTCTTAGTCTGTTCCGGTTGCTATAATGGAATATCATAGACTGGGTGGCTTATAAACAACAGAAATTTATTTTTGACAATTCTGAAGATTGAAAAGTCCAAGATCAAGGCACTGGCAGATTTAGTGTCTCTCTTGAGGGCCCACTTCATGTTTCATAGACTACAGTTTTCCCTCTGTGACCTCCCATGGCGGAAGGCTAGGAGGGAGCTCTCTGGGATTTCTTTCATAAGGGCACTAATCGCATTAATGAGGGCTCCACCTCGTGGCCTAATCATCTCCCAAAGTCCCACCTCCAAATGCCATCGCAGTGGGGATTAGGCTTCAACATATGAATTTTAGGGTGGCACAAACAACAAACATTGAGTCTATAGCAATGTATGTATGTATATTCTCACAAAATAAGACATTTCAAAACTGTCTTTTCCTGTGGTCTATAATGTGATTTCAGTTTCTTCAACATGGTGATAGATTCCAATTGAAGTATTTAATCTATTTAGATTTGCAAACTATAAAAACAGAAGATAGATTCAGTTCTTCTTATACAAAGTTTATTTTAATAAAACCTCTGGAAACAAGCAGTCTGACAAAATATTTTAGAGGACAATATGATGTACTATACAGCAATATTTGTTAGGTATTATAGGAAAGGAAACACAAAACTGGAAATTTGGTAGGCTTTAGAGTTAGAAAACCTAAATCCGTGTTCTGACTCTCTCTCTTAGATAGTTCACTCATCTTGGGAACATCATCAATCTTAGATAACACAGGTTTCCCATGTGGGAAATGGGGCCAATAACTTAAGTCATAGTGTCATATGGAACGAATTAATGAAGATTGTGAAGTTTTAAAAAGCAACATCTGAAATTTAATCATCATTATCATCATCCTTTTGGTTATTATAAAACAAAAGTATAATTTCTGATATGAACAAATGGTAAATGAAATTACCTAAAACTGTGTGCAACAATAACTTTGAAAGTTGAAGTGAGATTTCTGTCTACAAACGGGAAAGCTTTGTGGAAATTAATTAATTAAAATACCATGTATTGATCATTTATATAGGTTAATAACATCATATTAAGTAAACCCCAGTATTCTGTTTGTCCTCTTCTATACAAATGCTGTCCTTAGCTCTATGGCTTAAATTCTTAAATTGTAAATGACCATGGCATTTAAGTACAGTACTATTTATGAAATAAATAACAATTATAATAAGAATTTTGAGAATTCAAAATTTTAAAATCAAATATAAGCATCTGTCACAAATAACAGCTGCAGTAAGGCCTTCTTCTTCAACCAAACCCTTCCCCCACAATAACAGTTACAGTAATAACTTGAAAATACATAAAATTAGGGAGTCTTCCGTGATGAAATTTAATTGTAACACAAATGTAACAGAATGGAATTACCTTACAAATTACCTTACACACAGAATAGATCTCCTGCCATGAGATTTGATCGTAACATATTGTGATGATCTATCTCTGAGGCTTATTTAATATCATAACATTAAATATTGAATTCCTGTTATTAACACTCAATTTAATTTTATGGTCACCAAGAAATTTTCAACTATGAAGTTTGGCATTTTCTACTCTGTTCCTGCAGGAAGAGATTGTGCGTTGGATTCCCTTTCCTATTTTATTTCTCACTGTAAGCTAATTGAATTATTATTCTGGCTAATTATATCAATCTTGATTAATCTTTGACTATATCAGAGAAATAGAGCCCCTTGATGTTTATAAATTAGCCTGCCTTAGCCTGATATGAACTCTGGACTGAAGTTAAAGGATTAAGTTAGGGCTTGTTGGGGAGACCTTTCTGGGCAGCCAGCCAGTCGTCCTCAGGTGTAACTGCATCACTGCATGCTCCATGCATCTTTTATTGAATGTTCTCCAAGCAGGAGATTATATGATTTATTTAATCAATACTGATAAATAAGTATAGATCATCTTCTCTATTGTAGAGTGACTCCAATGAGAGGATCTGACTCAGACTGCTTACTGCTTACTGAGCCCCGCCATGTTAGAAACTGGGGAACTGAGGACATATTTCTGTGTGCTTTTTAAAATCATTATTTTAATCTTTAAATAGCTCTCCCATAGTAGTATGGGAAAACTAAATTGAGTTAATAGAGGTGAGGCAATTAGAATAAAAAATAATGTTGCACAGAGAATTTAATGCACTTTAAGCATGGAAAGGCACAAAGTAAGGTTAATTATCATCATCATCACCATCTTCAATCTATTATTATTATTATCATTATTACCAACCACTGTGCAAAGCACAGGGATTTACATACAAATAACATTTTCTTTTTTTTTCAACTTTTTCTTTTTTTTGCTGAGGAAGATTTCCTGAGCTAACATCTGTTGCCAATCGTCCTCTTTTTTTTTTAATGTGAGCTGCCACCATGGCATGGCCACTGACAGACAAGTGGTGTAGGTCCGTGCCTGGGAACCGAAGCTGGACCGCTGAAGCAGAGTGTGCCAAACTCAATCACTAGGCCACCAGGGCTGGCCCACAAGTAACATTTTCTTAGGAACAGCTAACTACCAGTTTATTCAACAACAAAGAAAGAAAAAAAAAACTAAGTATAATTATAACAAAGATAAACAGTTTTGTAAAATGCAGATAATAATGCCTACCTCACAGAGTTCTTATGAAGGTTAAATAGCATATATAAAATTCCTGACAAATAGTGGCTACTCAGAAGCAGTTATTGTTACAACCAAAACATCCAGCTTCATTACCATGTCACCAAAAAATCACATTTTTTAAAAAAATGTAAGTTTTAGAATCACAGCCATAAATTGCTATGGTCTTGAGTATCCCTTTCCTATAATATGTCCAAGTCCCTGGAAGCTGCCCAACACAACAGCCTCGGAAGAGGAGACCAGGCAATGTTCACCAGCAGAGCCTTGTCTCTACTGTGGCTGCTACACTCCCCCTGTGAAAACAGGGGCTGTCGCACACTCCTTTGCCTTCCCTGTGGTCAGCTGTGATGAGAAAGAGCCACAGCTGTTCCCACAGAGCACTTTTACACTCAGTTTTGATCACTGAGGAAGGGGGATGAAGTCTTGATATCCTGCTCCAGACCAGGGACTCTCAAACTCAGCACTATTGACACTGTGACAGGATAATTCTTTGCTGTGAATTGTAGGATGTTTAGCAGCATCTCTGGCCTCCACCCACCAGATGCCAGTAGTACCCTTTCCCCTTCAAGGATGATGAGCAAAATGTCTTCAGACATTGTCAACCTTCCCCTGCGGGACAAAATTACTGCTGGTTGAGAACCACTATTCCAGACACATGTGCCTGTAAACTTTTAAGTTGCCATGTCTCTCATCACCAAAGAAAACTGTTTTATTTCTGCTTTAACCCGACATTCTGATACACTACTATCATTATATGGTTTTGAGTCATCTGAAAAGTGAGTAATTCAGATTTGGAAGCACAGGAAACCGTTTTGGAAGAAAGTGGCATTTGTTTTGTGGCTGGCAGGATTTCGTGAGATAGAGAACAAGCCCGTGGGAGCTGGGTGGGAGCAGGGAAGGGGGAGGGGATTTTACCCTGAAGGAACAGAGCAAGCAAAGCCTTGGATCTGTGAAAGCTCCTACCTTGTTTGGTGTATTCCAAGTAAATATGTATGATCAATGCTTAGGAAATATGGGGCCTACAGAGGGAGATAAATTTATTATTAAGCTTCAGAGCAAGACAGAGTAAGGCAAACTCTCCTTATTCAACTGACTATGCTCTATGAGGACTAAGAAATGAAAGTTACCAAAAGTAGGTCAGTGATCTCCAGGGCACAGGTTGACTCTGGTGTATGAATTAGCGTTAATCCAAATTGGTGTGTAAGGAATGCTCAATTCTCTGTACCCCTTATTAGATAAATCAGATAAACATCAAATAACCAAGACTTACTGTAAAAGTTTATATTCTGATAATTGTAACCATTTACTGGATACTCACATGCCAGGAAAGTGGTGCTTCGTTGTACCACGGAACATGTGGTACACACCCTTACCTCTATTTACAAATAAGAAATGTGAGGCTCAGAGAGCTTGGATTTCAGATCTTTCTGAATAAAAATTCTTTTCTCAGAACTCAGTGAAATATAATTAATACAGCTAAATGTTTAGTGTTGGGAGATGAGATTCCAATGGCATTTGGTAAGAACATTTATTACATAATATATCAATTTGATTCCTATAATTTTATACTCATATTACAATCTGAGCCAATATTTGTTATGTAAAGTTAAAATCTTGTTACCACATTCCACTTCTGCAGGTCCTGAACAATACTGAACAATCAAGATTTCCGATCTCTCTCTTTCCTTCTTTCTCTCCACTGCTCGCACTCGCTCTCTCTCCCCCTCTTGATTTCATTAGTGAATTAGAAATCTAGATGAATTCTGAACCTCAGTGTTTTGTAATCCAGTACAAAAGTTAAAAAATAAAATCTTATTTGCTGGGTATATTTGAAGATTACAAATTGATTTGAAGATGCATACATTTATTCATGAGTGAAATTAGTATTCAAGCATCAACAAATTATAGTTTAAGCTCAGATTTAAAATATTCTGGCTCCACAATTTGTGAAAACTGAAAAGCACACTTTGCTTTAAAGTACCAAGGGAATTCAATACCAAACTTAGACATAGGATGTTAGTCTTATGATAGATCTGAACTCTCAAATATAAGAATTACAAAAACAGAGGAGAAAAATAAGATTCAATTAGTAAAAATGTCCTGCCTCACACTATATACATCTTCGAGTTATGTGCCAGTACACAAGCTAAAGTCACACAAACCTCCCATTCAGCCACAGAGAATTACTTATGTATGGTCAGCAGCTTTCTTTCCTCCACACTGTTGCTCACTTTGTATCTGTTTAACTATTACACTAAGCCACCTACTCCAGATACTTCAAACCCTTCCCTTCCTTTAAAGACTATCTCAAATGTCATTTTTTATACAAACTCTTCCTATGTCCATAGTTGTTAATTCCCTTCCTTCTCCTACAGACATTCCAGCTGACTTAAACTTATATGTCAATATCATTTATAACCCTGTTAATTCTTTAGAGGCAGGAACCATGCCTCACACATCTTTTGAATACTGATATCTGCTGGAACAATGCCTTACTCATAGCTATGTCTAAGAAATGTTTATTGACAAGGATTTGAATTCATGAGGCATGGCAGAATATTTTTTCCTCTATCTCCCTCTATCTTCTTCCTGAGATTTGGCAAATTAGTCCTGGAATATAAAAAGAAGAGACATTTTTGGCAGAATATTACATGGAAGACGCCACGAAGGATTGAGGATTAAATAGCATAAAAGTTTGATTATCTTGTAGGTACCATACTCTGAATGCACCATCTTAAACAATCCATTTTTAGTCACCCTTCTCCCTCCTTATGAGCCACTCAGGCATTCAAAACTTATTGAGTACTCTGAGATCATCTTTTATCTTTATAATAACCTCCCTTCACGTCGTTTGGTTCAGACAACATGTTTGTGAGGAGATCTGTTCCTTGGCACCAGAAAGCCTTTCCTACAACAGGAGGAAAACGGCAGCAAAACTCCAAAAGAAAGAATCAATTATATGAAATTATGAGGGAAAATGGCTTCATCAGAGTAATATTAGATTATTCCCATTCCCGGGAATATTTTAGCTACCATTGGTTTGATTTGTAGTCTTTGTTCCCACTTTCTTTATGTGTAATTTTACTTCAATCAAACAATGCAAACAGTTATAACTTGCTCCCGAGTTATTGCAATTATGGAAAAGAACAAATATTTCAAACATACCATGTCAGTCCAGCTTCAGATTCAGTAAATCAAATTCATTCTTTGCCAAAACTAAAAGCCACTGTCTCACAACCTGCTGCTCATCACTGATTCAGAAGTAAGGCGTCTATATTTTTTGGTATATTATTTCTGTTAGAAAACACTGTGCCCTAGGCAAACACCTCTCATTGTAGTTTGTCAAGTCAACAGTTATTGAACTCTATAACAAAAGCAAGTAGACTGAGTAAAACAATGCCAAGGTATTAATAATTACTTTAAAAGGCTATTGAGCTTTTAGAAGACTTATAGTAATCACAGAGAGAAAATAAATATAATTTTATGTATAAGCCAATTAAAAACTAAATTCAATCACACTCCCACAACTTACGTCTTCAGCATGTACTAATTTCCACTTCTTAAATAGAAATGGATGTGCTAGATATCACAAGTAAAATATTTTTCTTAAGAGTAAGTTGATACTGTTCTATAATGATTCTGAAAAATGTTAAATTCCTATGTGTAGATGGATGGATGGATGGATAGACAGATAAAGAAAAGTAAGTATGGCCTGAGCATTTGATAATTTTGCATTACTCTTAAGATTTACAAATAATAACTTGAAAATATTATTTGGTAAGAGTTATTTTAAGATAAATTAGATTTGAACAGTATTAACCGAATATTTCATGGAAAACATGAGACCTGAGTGGTCCTATAAGTCTAGACTGAGAAAGGGGAATCAGCTTGAGTAACAACTGAATGAGAATGACTGAGCACTGAAGGTCATTGTGGGCTGAAGTAAAGTGTGAGTTAAGTAGTTCTAAGAAATGAGACTGGAAAAAAGTAGTGGGACTAGATTTTGGAGGATGCAAAATCCAGGTAGAGTTGCCTTTCCTTTCCTTTCCCTTCCCTTCCATTCCCTTCCCTTTCCTTTTTTTTATTTTTTACTGAGGGAATATTAGCCCTGAGCTAACCTCTGTTCCAATCTTCCTCTACTTTATATGTGGGTCGCTGCTACAGTGTGGCTGAAGAGTGATGTATGTCGCACCCAGGATCTGAAGCCGCAAACCTGGGTCACCAAAGCGGAGCACACAGAACTTCAACCACTTAGCCAGGGGGCCAGCCTCCAGAGTTGTATTTTCTCAGTGGTGAAAATTTTATGTTCATTTGTATTTTGGATGCTTGTCTTTGAATTCAGAATTTTTATTTCAAAGCACATGATGATTTATAATTTAATAGGGAGACTTCTTCACAAGAAGATCTATGTGCAAAAGAATGAAGAAGGATGCTTGGAATACACAGTTGACAGACAAATCTAGTCTTTTATTTGTGTCCTAGCTGTAGGAAAGGCTATGTTCAAGCCTTTAGAAAAGCTTGTGAAATTAAATGGGATACTTTTGGTGCTTCTCTATCCACTTTTCATTTCTCTAGTTCCTAATGTCCATAATATAATGCTGTTTTAATTGCTCAGGAAACCTTAATATGGAAAATTTTTCACAATTGTTTATTCAACAGGGCTGCATTATAGGCTATGTATATTTCTGATGACATTCCTTATATCAAAGTTAATTGTTGCTTGCAATAATGTAAGTAGAATATAAATTAGAAGAACTCTCTGGAAAAAATAACTTGCAAATGTGTATCAAAGTTTTTTAAAATATTCATACCCTCTACCTGAAATTATTTTTAGTCTGTCTACTGAGAAAATAATCTCATCCATAAATAAAGTACAAAGATATCCACTTAAAATATTATTTCTAACAGAAAATTATCATGAAAAGGATCTAAAAGTTCAAGAATAGAATATTGGAAATACTGATTATGTTTCATACATATCATTGGGATACTTAGCAGGAAGTCTTTAAAAGCATGGGGGAAAGTAGATAGGACATAGAGTCAAATAAAAAGGAAAAAATATTATACACACACACACTCTAAAAATAACAACAACTCCTATGAGAAAATTGCATATTAATCATACTATACTCCTTGATGCATTCTTATTATCCTAAATTTGTTCTCATCCTCCTTGTGTAAACCATACTATCTGGATAGTTGAACAGAGGGCTGTATTTTCTACACTCCCCCACGTCTCCAGTCTATAAATAAAATGCTCAGTCTTTCAGATTTCACCCTGTCTATTGGTCCTCTTTAAGATGGTGTCTGGACATAGAAGAGGAGGTTGTATGTCTTTCATGCTAAGTGAGAACGAAGGGCACAGGGTGTTTGGGTAGAGCAGTGCCCTCCATTGCTAGGCAGTAGTTCATCTCTGGTGTTCCTGGAGCTGAGCAATGACCACTGGCACATTGTGGTTTTATTCTTCTGCGTTCAGTATGAATTTGGCTAGCCACATACATGTGGGAATGAACTCTCTGTCCAGAGTTTCATACTGAAAGCAGAACCAAAGACATTTGCCTTTAACATTTTCCTGTTCAAAAATTCAGACTAGAATGGGCAGGAATTGCTTCCTTTCTCTTCCTGTCTGATTATATCTTTCTTTATATAAAATTCAATGAACAAGTCTTAAGGCCTGTTTTT
The DNA here is from genome assembly GCF_057802395.1 of Ceratotherium simum simum. Classification (NCBI taxonomy): domain Eukaryota; kingdom Metazoa; phylum Chordata; class Mammalia; order Perissodactyla; family Rhinocerotidae; genus Ceratotherium; species Ceratotherium simum. Next base: position 25,544,368 of record NC_141909.1, on the reverse strand, counting down.
GATGTCATAAAAGAGGAAATAAAGGCATTGAAAAAATATTTTCTTTTGCCAATGCTTTGCCTTTATTAACTTGAGGCAATGTCCCATTTTGATGTCAAAACCCTAATATTAACTCTCTCTTCTTCTTTTACATTCTTAAGAAATCAATTCTAATTCTCCTTCAGTCAGAAGGAGGCCATATTTTGATTAGATAATGTTCCTTCTCTTTGAAAAAGCAAAAAGGAAAAATGTTTTTTAATGTTAGAGCTACTACATCAGTAACTGAGAAATGGTCTTAAATCAGATGTGATCTAAGCACTTTCCTTGAATTACGAAATTTAATCCTCAAAGAGTCCATTGATATGGGTGCTATTAGAATCTTCATTGTTGTTAGCCTTTCAGAGATTAAATAAATTCCCCAACAGAAATGACAAAGTTTTTAAGTGGCAAAAATTAGCCCTATCTGGCCTTCAACTTTGAAATCATAATAATGGAGCATACTCCCTCCCCAAAAAGAATAGAAAATAGAAAATAAAATATATATATTTTATAAAATATTCTCTTTTAACAAATTTTTAAGTGCACAACATCATATTGGTAACTATAGGGTCTGTGTTTTACAGCTGATCTCTAGAGCTTATTCATCTTGCACAACTGTAAGTGTATACCTATTGACCAAAAAATCCCCATTTCTCTACCTCCTGTCTCTTGGTAACCATCATTCTGTTTCCTGCTTCTATAAGTTTGGCTACTTTAGATTCCTCATATAAGTGGAATCATACAGTATTTGTCTTTCTGGGGCAGACATTTCACTTAGCACATTGTCTTCCAGGTCCGTCCTTATTGTTGCAAATGTTAAGTTTTCCTTCTTTTTTAAGACTGAATAATATTCCATTTTATGTATGTCTCACATTTTATTTATCTATTCATCTCTTAATGGACATGGACATTTATGTTGTTTCTGTATCTTGGCTGTTATGAATAATGCTGCAATAAACATGAGATCACAGGTATCTCTTCAAGATCTTGGTTTCAATTCTTTGGGATATATACTCAGGAGTGAGATTGCTGGATCACATGGTAGTTCTACTTTTAATTGTTTTACTAACCTCCATATTGGTTACTTATAGTGGCTGCACCATTTTACATTCCCATCAACACTATACAAGGGTCTCAATTTCTCCACATCCTCACCATCAATTATCTTTTCTTTGAGGGTAACCGTTCTAACAGGTGTGGGGTGATATCTCATTGTGGTTTTGACTTACATTTCCCTGATGATTAGTGATGTTGGGCATCTTTTTATATATCTGTTGGCCATTTGTATGCCTTCTTTGGAGAAATGTCTATTCAAATCCAAACTCATCAAATCGTACACGTTAAATACATGCAGATTCTTTGTATATCTATTATATCTCAAAAAAGGTAAAAAAGTTTTAAAAAGACTTTAAAAGAATAAATATAAATGAAAATGGAATGGACTCAAATATTTAGCTCTGAAGAAGAGAGGCTTTGATAGTTTATATTTTCTCCTTTATTCTTTTCTGAGTTCCCTAATACTCAAGAAAAAAAATAACAGATATTGAAAAGACTTTTCTCAGTGCTTAAAACATTCAGTTTTGATACTATTTATTAGAATGCAATAGACATTTTTTGGCATAAATCATCATTCATATCTATAATTATTTTAAAGATTTATCAAGAGGTAAAGAATATATGATTCAAAGTTATGCTTATTGCTAAGATTTTGAAAGAATTTTGCCAAATCAGTTTGGAGAGGTCTAGTTAAATTTCTTTCTCATCAGCAGAGCATAAGCTTGCTTGTTTCATGTCTTATACTCGAGCTAAGATAATTATAGGAAATGGTATATTATTATTGATAAATATATTTCTTTGAAGCTGCATAGTCAGGTTTAATGTTATGTTGCCGATCAAGGATATTAGCTCTTTCTCTGGTATCTTATATTGATCTGATTTTTTTTCCCTTACTGTCTTTTAATTCATATTTTTAAACAATATTAACATTTCATGTGTTTGTATAATCAGAAAAATAACTTTAAAAAATATCCAGGTTCTGGTAATGTAGGACTTTGCAAAGACACTCTCTTACCCTCCCCCTTAAATAACATTTACTAGTATATTCATATTTTACCATTTGTTTATGATCTCTTTGTAATTATGTTCATGCAGACTTTCATTGTATAAACCAACAGAAATAGGATATGCAAGAATATAAGAAACTATGGCAGGCCACAGAGGAGATATTTTAGATAACTGATATGTCTTTTAGTTATTTTAAATCTTACTAATAGAGAAGCATCCTACTTAAATTCTAAGTCAAATTTTTGCAGTTGTTAAGGCATAAATAATTGTATAAAAATTCTCTTTTATATGTTAAATCTTTCAGTGCACAAATTGGTGATAGTGTTACTATAATAACGTTTTATTTAAAAATTTTAGTCGCAATTTATGTAAATTCTAGTCAAAGTGAAATCTTTAATTCATGCTAATTCTAAATCTAAGTGAAGCACAATAAATTTTCTAAATTACATAGGGTTAAAAATTTTGAATTTAAACACAGGATTTCTTGTACTCAAACACTCCACTTCATTATTGAGTTCTTATCACTTCTCATGACTTGACATTTCTTCCAAAAATATTACTGAACTGAACTTATTTAAAGAATAGTAATGTTGCGGGGCTGGTCTGGTGGCATAGTGGTTGAGTTTGCACGCTCTGCTTTGGTGGCCCAGGGTGTTTGCAGTTTTGGATCCCTGGCATGGACCCATGCACTGCTCATCAAACACACTGTGGTAGCATCCCACACACAAAATGGAGGAAGACTGGTACGGATGTTAGCTCAGGGACAATCTCCCTAAAAAAAAAAAAAAAAAAAAAAAAAGGAATGTTGCTAATAAGTGAAATTTATTAAGCACTTACTAAATGTATGAAAATGTTTTAAGTATTCTGCCTGTATTGAATAATTTAATCTACATGGCAAATTTTATGTGGCACATATAATTATCATTCTCAGTTCTCAGAGGCAGAAACGAAGGCACAGATGTTAAAACAACTGTTTCCTAGCAGCAAAACTAAAAAGTGAGATAGCTGAACTCTAAGTCCAGTCAGTATGAGGTTTGAGACTTTTTTGGTTTTCAAACTCTTTATAGTGCTATAAATTACCATGCTTTAACACTATTCCCTTTTCCATCGTATGGGCTGTCCTCGCACATGTTAGGTGTTGTAGGCAGAAGCACTAGTTTAAATCTGACAGACGGGAATTGATGTTCCAAACAAGAAAACTTTCCACATCTTTTGAATTTGATGTTGCATGTCTTTTTCACTTTTTCACTGTCTCGCTTCTTCTGTCCTGGGTCTCCAGAAATTTGTCTTTCTCTTGTTCTATTTGACTGATAGGCGGAACCAACTTTGTGAAAGCTGTTCAGGTAAGCAGACATACAAAGTAACAAGGAAGTGTCATGGCTAGATTTACATCAGAAGTGATGGGAAACACTGACAAGAACACTTTAGAAGCAGTCATTTGTGTCTGATGGTGGTAAAAAATGATGAGAAGGGAACAATTCAGTAATCAAAATGCTGATTTTTCCTGACTGGACAGACTAAAACAGCACAGTGATGAATCTTATCTTAGTCATTCTTTTTATATAGATCTATAAAGTAAGTTGCTTCATTTGGATACAAATGTCTAGCTCCATAAGGAACAGAAAGAAGCGTGATATGTAAATATCAAGACAAGCATGAGGGCATTCTTGATTTGAAATCAGAATACAATTTTACAAATGATAATAAAAACTTAACAACATATATTTCTTGATATTGAGGTTCAAAATTTCATTATTCAAATTGTCCAAACGTTCCATTTTGACCTTAAACTATTTTGACATGAGATTGACATGTTTTGTTTTAGTACTTTAGCGTATCTTTCAATTTTCATGTTCAGAGTTATGGTCTATCGTTCTTCCCACTCATCATTAATAAAATGGGAATCTTTATAATAATAATTAGATAATATGTTATAATAATAATATGTTAGAATAACATGTGACACATAGTCAACATAGGATTAATATTAGACAATATCTTCATTATTACTACTATTTTATTGCATGCCAGACAATACAGTATGGCCATATAAGAGATCATCTGTGCACTTGAACCTACAAACGTTCAGGAGGCAAGGGGAATAGGTAAAGGCACACAAAACAATGAGCACCACTTTTGTTCCAGTGGCAGTGGTTGTCAATATATTAAACTTAGCTCTGTAAGTTTAAGTCTGGGGGCAGGGAAAATGTTCTTGAAATTTTTAGCTACATCTATCATTTGCTGCCCAATCTCAAATTAGGAAACCAAATATCCTTTAAAAGGTATGTGGTTTCATTATTCCTGCAATCAGGATGATTTTTAAATTACCCTCAGAGGAATAAAAACATACATTGTTGAAAAACAAAACAAATCACAACAACCTAAAAGCAAAACAAAACAGAAACCCAAAAAAGAAAGCTAACATGTTAAAAATCCTTTCTTGTTCACAACCTACAGTCCATATGCTCCAGTCTATTGTGTCTTGATCTAAGAAGAGATGCAGAACAGATGGGATGTCGGTGGTAGGCTTATTTAAGCCAATCTTCTGTTAAGAAAGATTGCTGCTGTCCGTGTTGCTGATTTATTCTACCTAATTTTAATGTGCATCTTAAATGGCAAGTGTGACAGAAGAAGCAATTAAATATTTGTGGTACTCTAAATCTTGATGACCATTTATGAACATAGTTACTATATGGAATAAAATAGAGCTATTTTCAATGATGATTTTTAAATCCAATCTGTCTAAAGTTTTTTCTCAAGATAAATCCCAAGTTCTTACATGCTGGAAATGGGACTTATTTCTGTATGTTCTAGATGTCCATGGCCAAGACATGTTCCTTGTATTTCTATAAGAGTACGTCTTTGTTTTTTTAAATAACCATTCGATATTCTGTTCACGGTTGTGGCACATTAAATCACTATATAGCAGCTCCTTGGGAAATTTGTTTTTTCAAATATATCAAATATATATATATGTTTGATATATACAGGGTCCCTATAGATCACAACATCAACCTTTTCATATCATAGTTTTGGCAAATACAGTCTACATATGGGTAAGTAACCTTCCCCAAACTCACCCAAAATTTGGTCAGAGAAATAGTGCTCTTGATAGGATGCTATCATTATTAGCACCTGTTAGGAGCAGAACCAACTAATTATTAAGAAGGACTTAGACGATAGATTTTCTTTCCCCATGTGATATTTGAGCTGAGAAGCACTGAAAACATGAAAAGAGAATTTTGTTGTCATTTACAAATGCATTCAAATCTTGGATTATCCATTTATTAGTTCTGTGCATTTGTAAAACTTTATGATTCTCAATTTTTTTCATATTTGGTATAGTATAATAATAACTGTAAAATGGGATTATTTTAAAAAATAAAGGGAGCTATTTCATAAAATTTCTGGCACATGTCATCAATATAATTAAAGCATATCAGTTCCTCCATTTTCTGCTAAGTACTTCATGCTACATCTCTTGCTAAGATTTACATTCACTTAATTTTCTATTTTCCAAAATTAACTAAAACATATAAAGACAGAACTAAGAGTTTATTTTATCTACAGACTATTCTCTGTGAAAGTTCTCAGTAATCCATAGCTGTTTGGAAGGTTATCTAAAAATTTTCAATGTATAATTTTAATTAATTTTATCTAAAATGATTAGAATGTATAATTTAAAATCCAAGAATAATTTACAAATTTATATAACCAATTTTTCAAGGCATTGTCTATTTTTTTTATTGATGTTTTAATGGTTTTTAACATTGTGAAATTTTGGGTTGTACATTTTTGTTTGTCCATCACCATATATATGACTCCCTTCACCCCTTGTGCTCACCCCCCACCCCTACTGCCCCTGGTAACCACAGTACAGATTTCTCTGTCCATGTGTTGGTTTATATTCCACATATGAGTGAGATCATACAGTGTTTGTCTTTCTCTTTCTGGCTTATTTCACTTAACATAATACCCACCAGGCCCATCCATATTGTTGCAAATGGGACGATTTTGTCTTTTTTTATGGCTGAATAGTATTCCATTGTGTATATATACCACATTTTCTTAATCCAATCGTCAGTCGAGGGACACTTAGGCTGCTTCCACTTCTTGGCTATGGTGAATAATGCAATGAATATAGGGGTGCATAAGCCTCTTTGGATTGTTGATTTCAGGTTCATTGGATAGATTCCCAGTAGTTGGATGGCTGAGTCATAGGGCATCTCTATTTTTAATTCTTTGAGGAATCTCCATACCGTTTTCCATAACAGCTGCACCAGTTTGCATTCCCACCAGCTGTGTATGAGGGTTCCTGTTTCTCCACATCCTCTCCAACACTTGTTTTTTGTCTTGTGATTATAGCCATTCTAACGGGCATGAGGTGACACCTTAGGGTTGTTTTGATTTCCTGATGATTAGTGTTGTTGAACATCTTTCCATGTGCCTATTGGCCATCTGTATATCTTCTTTGGAGAAGTGTCTGTTCATTTCCTCTGCCCATTTTTCAATCGGGTTGTTTGTTTTTTTGTCGTTCAGTTGTGTGACTTCTTTATATATTATGGAGATCAACACCTTGTCAGATGTATGTTTTGCAAATATTCTCTCCCAGCTGGTGGGTTGTCTGTTTATCTTGATTCTGGTTTCGTTTGTCTTATAGAAGCTCTTTAATCTGATAAAGTCCCACTTGTTTCTTTTTTCTTTAGTTTCCCTAGTCTGGGTAGGCATGTCATCCGAAAAGATTCCTTTAAAACCAATGTCAAATAGTGTGTTGCCTATATTTTCTTCTATGAGTTTTATAGTTTCAGGTCTCACCTTCAGGTCTTTGATCCATTTTGAGTTAATTTTTGTGAATAGCAATAGCAGATGGTCCACTTTCATTCTTTTGCATGTGGCTGTCCAGTTTTCCCAACACTATTTATTGAAGAGACTTTCCATTATCCATTGTATGTTCTTAGCACCTTTGTCGAAAATTAGCTGTCCGTATATGTGTGGTTTTATTTCTGGGCTTCAATTCTGTTCCATTGATCTGTGTGTCTGTTTTGGTACCAGTACCATGCTGTTTTGATTACTATTGCTTTGTAGTATGTTTTGAAATAGGGATTGTGATGCCTCCTGCTTTGTTCTTTTTTCTTAGAATTGCTTTAGCTATTTAGGGTCTTTTGTTGCCCCATATAAATTTTAGTATTCTTTTTTCTGTTTCTGTGAAGAATGTCATTGGGATTCTGATTGGGATTGCATTGAATCTGTAGATTGTTTTAGGTAATATAGACATTTTAACTATGTTTATTCTTCCAATCCACGTGCATGGGATATCTTTCCATTTCTTTATGTCATCATGGATTTCTTTCAATAATGTCTTGTAGTTCTCATTGTATAGGTCCTTCACCTCTTTGGTAAGATTTATTCCTAGGTATTTTATTCTTTTTGATACAATTGTAAATGGTATTATCTTTTTGAGCTCTCTTTCTGTTAGTTTATTATTAGCATACAGAAATGCAACTGATTTTTGTAGATTGATTTTGTACCCTGTGACTTTGCTGTAGTTGTTGATTATTTCTAATAGTTTTCCAACAGAGTCTTTAGGATTTTCTATATCTAAAATCATGTCATCTGCAAATAGTGAGAGTTTCACTTCTTCGTTACCTATTTGGATTCCGTTTATTCCTTTTTCTTGGCTGAATGCTCTGGCCAAAACCTCCAGTACTATGTTGAATAGGAGTGGTGAGAGTGGGCAGCCCTGCCTCGTTCCTGTTCTCAGAGGAATGTCTTTCAGTCTTTCCCCGTTGAGTATGATGTTGGCTGTGGGTTTGTCATAAATAGCCTTTATTATGTTGAGGTACTTTCCTTCTATTCCCATTTGTTGAGAGTTTTTATCATAAATGGATGTTGTATCTTGTAAAATGCCTTCTTTGCGTCTATTGAGATGACCATGTTGTTTTTATTCTTTGTTTTGTTAATGTGGTGTATCACGTTGATTGATTTGCAGATGGTGAACCATCCCTGCATCCCTGGTATAAATCCCACTTGATCATGGTGTATGATCTTTTTAATGTATTGCTGTATTCGGTTTGCCAATATTTTGTTGAGGATTTTTGCATCTATGTTCATCAGTGATATTGGCCTGTAATTTTCTTTCTTTGTATTGTCTTTGTCTGGCTTTGGTATCAGGGTGATGTTGGCCTTGTAGAATGATTTAGGAAGTGTTCCATCTTCCTCTATTTTTTGGAATAGTTTGAGAAGGATGGGTATTAAATCTTCTTTGAATGTTTGATAAAATTCACTGGAGAAGCCATCTGGTCCTGGACTTTTATTTTTTGGGAGGTTTTTGATTACTATTTCAATCTCTACTTGTGATTGGTCTATTCAGATTCTCCATTTCTCCTTGGTTCAGTTTTGGGAGCTTGTACTAGTTTAAGAATTTATCCATTTCTTCTAAATTGTCCAATTTGTTGGCACATAATTTCTCATAGTATTCTCTTATAATCCTCTGTATTTCCATGGTATCCATTGTAATTTCTCCTTTTTCATTTCTACTTTTATTTGCTTGAGCCTTTTCTCTTTTTTTCTTAGTAAGCCTGGCTAAGGGTTTGTTGCTTTTGTTATCTCTCAAAGAACCAACTCTTTGTTTCATTAATCCTTTCTACTGTTTTTTTGGTCTCAATTTCATTTATTTCTGCTCTGATTTTTATCATTTCTCCCTTTCTGCTGACTTTGGGCTTTGTTTGTTCTTCTTTTTCTAGTTCTGTTAGGTGTAATTTAAGGTTGCCTATTTGGGCTTTTTCTTGTTTGTTAAGGTGGGCTTGTATTGCTATGAGTTTCCCTCTCAGGACCACTTTTGCTGCATCTCATATGGTTTGGTATGGCATATTTTCATTTTTGTTTGTTTCCAGATAGTGTTTGATTTCTCCTTTAATTTCATCAATGATCCATTGGTTCTTCAGTAGCATGTTGTTTAATCTCCACATTTTTGTCACTTTTCCAGTTTTATTTATATGGTTCATTTCCAGTTTCATAGAATTATGGTCTGAAAAGATGCTTATTATGATTTCAATCTTCTTAAATTTATTGAGGCTTGCTTTGTTTCCCAACATATGGTCTATCCTTGAGAATGTTCCATGCACACTTGAGAAGAATGTGTAGTCAGCTGTTTTTGGATAGAGTGCTCTGTATATGTCTACTAGGTCCATCTCATCCAGTTTTTCATTTAAGTCTACTATTTCTTTATTGACTTTTTGTCCGGATGATCTATCTATTGATGTAAGTAGGGTATTAAGATCCCCTACTATTATTGTGTTGTTGTTAATGTCTCCTTTTAGGTTTGTTAATAGTTGCTTTATGTACATTGGTGCTCCTATGTTGGGTGCATATATATTTATAAGTGATATGTCTTCTTGGTGGAGTGTCCCTTTTATCGTTATATATTTCACTTCTTTGTCTTTCTTAAACTGTTTTATCTTGCAGTCTACTTTGTCTGATATGAGTATGGCAACACCTGCTTTCTTTTGTTTGCCATTAGCTTAGAGTATTGTCTTCTATCCTTTTGCTCTGAGCCTGTGCTTGTCTTTAGTGCCGAGATGTGTTTCCTGGAGGCAGCATATTGTTGGGTCTTGCTTTTTAATCCATCCTGTCACTCTGCATCTTTTGATTGGAGAGTTCAATCCATTTACATTTAGGGTAATTATTGATATATGAGGGCTTAATGTTGCTGTTTTGTCACTTATTTTCTGGTTCCTTTGCATTTCCTTTGTTTCTTGTCCCATTTGTTTCAGACGGCCTATTCAGTTTGGTTGTTCTGTCTTATGACTCTTCTAGTTTTCTCCTTGTTTATCATATGTGATTTTGTTTTGATTATTTGTTTAGTGGTTACCTTGAGGTTTGTGTAATAAATCTTCTGTATGAGATATTCCATTATCTGATGGCCCCCTATTTCCTTATACTAAGTCAATTTAATCACTTTCCTCTTCTCTTTCTCAGTCGTTCTTGTTATACCTTATTCTATCTTGTATTGTGGCTGTGTGTTTACAGTGATGAGGTTAAATTTATTTTTGGTGAATTCCTTCCTTTGATCTTTGGTTTTAGTATTTAAGTGGTTGCTAACTTATTTCAGTAAAGATCTACTATTTTTCTGATTTAGTCTATCTATTTTTCTCCTTGCTCCAAGATTTGTATTCCCTTTCTCTTCTTTTTTTCAGGCCTGAGGGCCTTCTTGAGTATTTCTTGTAGTGGGGGTCTCATGGCCATGAACTCTCTGAGCTTTTATTTATCTGGGAAAGTAACTATTTCTCCATCATATTTGAAAGATATTTTTGCTGGATAGAGTATTCTTGGGGGGAAGTTTTTGTCTTTCAGTATTTTGAATATATAATTCCAGTATCTCCTAGCCTGTAAAGTTTCTGTTGAGAAATCCACTGAGAGTCTGATGGGAGTTCCTTTGTACATTATTTTTTGTTTCTGTCTAGTTGCTGTTAATATTGTTTCTTTGTCATTGACTCTGGCTAGCCTTACCACTAGGTGTTGTGGAGAGGGCCTTTGTCTGTTAATATATTTAGGTGACCTGTTGGCTTTGCTTACTGATATTTCCTGCCCTTCCCCAGATTCGAGAAATTCTCTGCTATTATTTCCTTGAATAGGCTCTCTCTTCCTCTTTCCCTCTCTTCTCCCTCAGGAATACCTATAATTCTTATGTTACATTTCCTAATAGAGTCAGATATTTCTTGGAGACTTTCTTCATTTCTTTTTAGTCTTAGTTCTCTCTCCTCTTCCATCTGGAGCATATCTGTATTCCTATTCTCTAAAATGCTAATTCTTTCCTCCATACTGTCAGCTCTGTTCTTTAAAGATTCCAGATTCTCCTTTATCTCCTCCATTGTGTTCTTCATATCCATTGGCACTGACTGGTTTTTCTTTATGATTTCAATCTCTTTTGTGAAGAAACTCCTAATCTCATTGAATTATTTGTCTGTGTTGTCTTGTATTTTGTTGAGTGTTTTTATGACAGCTATTTTGAAATCTCTGTCATTTAGATTATGGATTTCTGTGTCATCAGGGTTGGTTTCTGGGTGCTTGTCATTTGGCTTCTGGTCTGGTGATTTAAAATATCTTTGCATTGTGGTTCCTGTATTGGCTTTGTTTTTCCTCATCCTGGAAATCTCTGGTTGCAATTTCCACCTGTCGCCACTGTGTGGTGGTAAAAGGCTGTGTAATCTAAGCCCCCTGCACTCTGCCGAGGTTTTTCCGCTGGGATCCTTGGTTTTTCTGTTGCGATCCGCGGGTGGGATCGCTTGATCTAGTCTGCCACGGAATTGCTTGGTCTGGTCTGGTCGGCTGAGCTGCAGGGTCCGGTTTGGGGGGGGGGCTCTCTCTTTTGCCCTCTGGGTCTCTGGCATGGGGGGCTTCTCTTTGCCCCTCGTTATCCGCTCTCTGGGGTGCTCAGATGTTGATGGTAGCCCTCTGGCTCTTCTAAGTCCTCTGTGTGGGAGTTTCCCACTGGCTGAGAGAGCCCAAAGAGCTACAGTTTCCCTGCAGAGAGCCACCCCTCCCCACTCTCTGGGAGCCGAGGGGACTGGGATCTCTGATCTGGTGGGGAGGGAGAGGAGTTCTCCTTACCTCTCCCCACTTCCTCCGGGGGCCCAGCACATTCCACTCTCAGATGTGCGGCAGTGTGGATCCTTCCAATCTAGCTTTTCACTGTCTGGGATTCTGTTGTTGGTCTGTGACTGTTCCTTTTGTTGTATCTTATCTGGGGAAGAGTTCACGGGAAAGCTCACTCCGCCATGATGCTGACGTCAAACCCAAGGCATTGCCTATTTTAATAGTTTAAGACAAAGGTCTGCAAACTTTTTCTGTAAAGGCCAGATAATAAATATTTTACCTGTGTGGATAATATGCAACTCTGTCACAGCTACTAAACTCTGCCATTGTAGCATGAAAGCAGACATGACAATACATAAGTGACTGTTGTGCCTGGGTTCCAATTAAACTCATTTTTAAAAAAGCAAGCTAAAACAATGAGATACCACTACAAATTTATTAGAATGGCTTAAATTTTTTTTTGAAAACTGACAATATGAAATGTTCATTTTGAAAAGCAACCAAAACTCATTTACTGCAAATGACACAGCCACTTTGGAAAACAGTTTGGCAGATTCTTACAAAGCTAAACATAGTCTTAGCATATGGTCCAGGAATTGTGTGCTTAGGTATTTACCTAATTGATTCGAAAACTTATGTTCATCTGCATATGAATATTTATAGCAGCTTTATTTGCCATTGCCCAAAACTGGAAGCAAACGAGATTTCCTTCAAGAGGTGAATGATGAACAATCTGTGAAACATCCGTATAATGGAATATTATTGAACACTAAAGAGAAACGGGCTATCATGCCATGAAAAAACATGGGTGAATTGTAAATTCATATTCTAAGTGAATGAAGCCATTCAAAAAATTCTACTTACTGTGTGATTCCAATTATATGACAGTCTGGAAAAGGTAAAACTATAATGACAGTAAAAAGAGGAGAGGGTTTGAATAAGTGAAGCCCCTGTGAGTCTCTGGGATGCTCTTCCGCAAGCTCTTCACATGTCTGGGTTGTACTTGCTCCATCTCAATTCACACACAACCTCCGAGGAGAGAATTTCTGATCACACTTTCCAAAGAGGGCTTCTCGCACTTTGCATGATTTATTTCCTTCATATAATTTACCATAATCTGTAATTATGCTCTTATATATTTCATACCTACTTTTTGTCTCAGTGTGTAAGCTCCATTAGGGCAGAATCATTATCCACCATTTTCACTACTCTTTTCCTAGTATCTGCCATATATGATTTTTTTCTCCACTTTTTGTTTTTTTTTGCTGGGAAAGATTTACCCTGAGCTAACATCTGTTGCCAATCTTCCTCTCTGTTTTTTTTTTCTTTTCCTCCCCAAAGCCCCAGTGCACAGTTGTATATTCTAGTTGTAAGTCCTTCTGTGTGAGCCACCACCACAGCTTAGCTACCGACAGACGAGCAGTGTAGTTCCACAACTGGGAACTGAACTGGGATCCTGAAGCAGAGCGTGCCACACTTTAATTACTAGGCCATCAGGGCTGGCTCTGTTACATAATTTTTTTTTTCAAAATTTGAACTTAAAGAAAAGTTGCAAGTATTATACAGCAACCACCTGTATAGCCTTGACCTAGATTCACCATACATTAATATTTTGCAACATTTTCTCTTCTTTCTTTCTATGAATACACACACACACATTTCCATTATTAGAAACACTTGAGAACAAATTGTAGGCATCATTAATCCTTACCTCTTCAGTGAGTATCTCTTCAGAAGGATATTCTCTTCTAATAACGACCGCACAAAGAATAATAGGACATTTAATATTGATACACTATTATTTTCCTAATAATGGAATTTGCAGAAATTTTAATTCTCCTGATCCAAAAATATGTATAGCATTTTGTTGTCCTGTCTGTTTTTAGTTTTACTTACTCTAGGAGTTATGAATTGATGATTTGAAAAGAATAGGATAGTTGTTTTGTAGAATTCTCATGTTTGGATTTATCAAATTTTCTGCCTGATTAGATTCAGACTTTGCATTTTCCTCAGGAATACCACATAATGGGTGATGTATTCTTACTGAATTGCATTAGGAGACACTTGATGCCGCTGTGTCCCATTATTGGTGGTGTTAACTTTTATCACTTGGTTAAGATGATGTCTGCCAGGTTTCTCCACTGTGAAGTTAACATTTCTTCCTTGTAACTTATAAGTAACAGTTGTGAGATATCTTGAGGTGGTATAAATGTCCCAGTCCTTTTCAAGCTTTTATCCAGTGGTTTTAACATCCATCCCTTTTTCTAGTTATGTTATTCCTTCTATATTTACTAGTTAGTGTTCTACTCTAAGGAAGAGCTTGTGTCTCATTGTATTTATTCATGTACTAAATACATTTGAAATAATAATTTGTGTTATGTATATATTCAGTACATGAGAGCAAGTTGGTTTTTCAAAGAAAATAACATGAAGCATGAAAAAATGGCAAAGAAATGACCCAAGATATATGTCAGGTATAAGGACAGAGAAAACTTTGTAAAAGGGTCAGAAAAAGTGTAACTGGCACAGTAAGTGCTCAAGTTTATTTGTTGAGTTAACTACATTTGAGGAGAACTAAGACTTTACAGTTTTATAAAAGCTAGTTTCATGAAGTGTTTAGCTGAGTCAAATATGATTGTTTAAAAGGTTAATAAGGATACAAAATTAGGTCCCCTACTTATGAAGGTCATTGGTAACATATGCAAAATTAGATATGGTGTTAGATTTGTATTATATATGCAAATTAGATATTCATTGTTAAGAAAATATATTTAGAGGACTATCAGCAGAATAAATAATAAAGAATTAAATCAATTAAATTTAGACCAATCTTCCAGAAGATATTGTGGTAAAGATAGAGAAAATGGGGCCAGCCCAGTGGCACAAGAGGTTAAGTGTGTGCACTCTGCTGCGGCGACCTGGGGTTCGCCGATTCAGATCCCGGGCGCGCACCAATGCACTGCTTGGCAAGCCACGCTGTGGCGGTGTCCCATATAAAGTGGAGGAAGATGGGCACGGATGTTAGCCCAGGGCCAGTCTTCCTCAGCAAAAAAAAAACAGAAGAGGATTGGCAGATGTTAGCTCAGGGCCAGTCTTCCTCACACACACAAATAAAGAGATAGAGAAAATGATCATAGCTAAAATAGGCGAAACAAGGTGTCTGTTTTTTTAAGACAAGAAAATAGGAATGTGTGTAATTAATGTCTGCATGTCTATGGAGACAGTGTACCACAGATTATGAAGAGGTAGAAGGGAAATGTAAAAGCAAACCCTGCAGATGCTAGGTAAGAAGTGAACAATGGCCTGGCCCAGTTACAGTCCTCTAATTACTTCAGTCAAGTGGGGAAAAGAGACATGTATAGAGTGCATTAAAATATCTAAAGAAAAAGGCAAGGTATGATAGATTTAAATAGTCCATTATAGCTTACATGGTGTTTTCTTTCACCCCAATAGTCATATTTATATCATAAATCATAAGTCATATCATAAATACCTAGTGAGGGAGGTACTATACTCTTATTTTTACGTGTGGGCTAAGTTTCTTGGAGTTACAAGTCATGTGCTATAGATGCAGAGGACATAGAGCTTAGGATAGTTTGTGGAGGTGTGCTTGTGCATGTGTTGGGGTGGGAGTTGGAATCATGGACAATTTAAATCACCTTCAAAAAGTGAAAAGTTTCCTGTAGTGATACAATCATGAAAAACACACTGTAGAATTAGGATGATGTGTGATGAAAGGCATGGAGGCAGGAATGTGCACAGTGTGTTTGAGGAAAGGCAAGTTGACTGTTGGGGCTGGGACATTTCTGCCTCTTTTCAGTGCTCCCGGGAGGCTGGGTCTATATGTCTGGTGCAGTCATCACAGCACTGCACCAGGCTCCTCCCAGCTCCTTCGCCAGACTGCGCACTCTGTGGACAGGGGCTGTGTTTTCCTTCTCTTTATCTCTATTGCCTAGCACAGAGCTTTCTACACCGGGCATATTTGTTGAATAGATGAGAGAAATGAGAGATGAAGCTGAAAAAGTAATTTGAGACAAGGGCAAAGTTTCCAGCTTACAAAGTGATCATGTCAAAGAGTCACATACTTCCCAGTTGTCTTGATTTAAAAGGAGGCATTCATTTTAAACTTTATAAATTAGATCTATGGATTGAGAATATATTTCCATCAAAATGTAAGTAAAGTGTTTAGAACTGTGTCCCTGCCTCTCTTAGAGGATTTTAGTGGATTAACAAGGCTGATGAATTTAGCTCAGTTTTGCCAGGATTCATTACTGATTGAACATGGGAGAATGTAATTTTTAAAATAATACCACATTAGAGTACACTAGTGCAACTAATAATAGTCTTGGATGAAGGGAATTACATTTTGCCTTCTAATCTTTCTTTTAAAAAAAGAACAAAGCTAGAGTTAAAATACGGTGATTAAAGATCATCATTATTGCTTAGCCTTTTCCAAGGCGGGGTGGGGAGCTGTAGTGGAACCAAAAAAAAAAATTAACATTGTGGCTGATCTTTGCATATAGAATAAGGGAGAGACTTCAGTTCACTAGGAATTTCTGCCTTCCATTGAAACATAAATAAGGATTCACACAAAGGACCAGAATTTCAATCCATGCTAGGAGTAGTGAAATGGACAGCTGGATATTTTAAGCAAAAATACTCTTGGTCCTACCAGGTATGTTTTCGTAGCACTTTCGTGTATTCCTGTGTAATGACAATGTGGGCTTTCCAAGGGAGAAGTATTCCAATGCACCCAAACCAACACTAGCAATTATGAGTGCACTTGTGCAATAAAGAAGATTTAAGCAGCTATTTTGATTACATTAAATATATATAAAGTCAATTACCTACTATGATGAGAGAAAAGGAATGGCAGTATTAAATGAAATGCTCAGGTAACTTTGTAATTTCCTTTTAATTCAGATAGTCAAGGTCCTCCTAACAAAATATTTAATTTGAGATGCCTCTGTTGTAGATTTAAAGATCAATGGAAAAAAACAATGTCATGTAATTGAAGAATAACCAGAGATGCAAACGCAATTACAACTCCAAATGAAAGTGATCAAACTTTTTCAATTATAGAATAATGAGTAGTCACCTAGCACTTCAAATATTTCTAGAATTATTTTTAGATATGCTTATTTTAAAATTTCTGATAGTATAGGTCAAAAATAAATTGTCATAATTTAATTGTGACCAAAAACATGACTTTGATTTATTAACACAAAAAGTAACAGGGATGAGGGGCCAGCTCCATGGCCTAGTATTTAAAGTTCCATGCCCTCCACTTCAGCAGCCCGGGTTCATAGCTTGGGATCCTGGGCGTGGATCTACTCCACTCATCAGCCATGCTGTGGAGGCATCCCACATAAAAAGTAGAGGAAGATTGGTGCAGATGTTAGTTCAGGGTTAGTCTTCCTCAAGCAAAAAAAAGAAAAAAAAAGAGGAAGATTGCCAACAGATGTTAGCTTAGGGAGAATCTTCCTCACCAAAAATAAAGGAAAAAAAAGTAATCAGGATGAGTTTTTTAGGTTACTGCAATAGGCAGAAGTCTAAAGATGTTACTCCAAAATTCCCATCCCCTGGTTATTGAATCCAACACAAATCTAGGTACTGCTGTGTAGGAATTTTGTAGATGGAATCAAGGTTGCCAACTAGCTAATTTTAAGATAGGAAGATTATCCTTGATAATCTAGTAGGTCCAATGCACTCATATGAGCCCTTAAAGATGAGAATGAAGGTAGTAGAGTTAGTCAGAGAGATTCAGAGGAAGAGGGAGGCAACAGATTTAAAGCTTGAGAAGGATTCAACTCACCACTGATGCACTGAAGGCGGCCAATTATTAGAAAATGCAGGTAGCCTCTAGAAGCTTAAAATAACTCTTGGCCACTAGTCAGAAAGGAAAAATGAGTTCCTCAGTCCTAGAGTTGCAAGGAACTGAATTCTGCCAACAACCTGAGATTAGCACCCATTGACTCCAGTGAGAAACATAGCTTTGCACTCTCCTTGATTTCAGCCTTGTGATACTTGCTGAGCCCATCTGGACTTCTGACCTACAGACACTGTGAGATAATAATTTTGTGTTATTCTAAGCTGCTAAATTGCTGGTGATTTGTTATGGCAGCAAGAGAAAACTAATGCAGTTACTTATTTTATTCTCACACACAAGAAGTATAAGACCTACTTGAGAATTGTTTTACCATTAAAAATTTGTCATTGTCGGGCCGGCCCCGTGGCTTAGCGGTTAAGTGCGCACGCTCCGCTGCTGGCGGCCCGAGTTCGGATCCCGGGCGTGCACCGACGCACTGCTTCTCCCGCCATGCTGAGGCCGCGTCCCACATGCAGCAACTAGAAGGATGTGCAGCTATGACATACAACTATCTACTGGGGCTTTGGGGGAAAAAATAAATAAATAAAATTATTTAAAAAAAAAAAATTTGTCATTGTCAGTGACATGGAGTCAATTCTGACTCCTAGCGACCCTGTGTACAGCAGAGCAGAACCCTGCCGGGTCTTTTTGTGCTGTCCTCTCACCTTCTGGTGCTACATCAATGCTCTGCTGCTATTCATAGGGTTTTCATGGCCATTGTTTTTTGGAAGTGGGTGGCCAAGTCCTTCTTCCTAGTCTGTCTATTTTAAAAGCTCTACTGAAAGCTGTCCACCATGGGTGACCCTGCTGGTATGTGAAATACTGGTGGCATAGCTTTCAGCATCACGGCAATACACAGCTGCCACAGTATGACAACTGACAGATGCGTGATGTGGTTCCCTGACCAGGAATGAACCAGGGCTGCAGTGGTGAAATCTCTGAATCTTAACCACTAGACTACCCATTAAAAATTAGGGAATTACATATCCTTGTGGATGATAAAGAGAAGCTAATCTTATAAGAAAGAATCGATCATTTGTTAGGGCAGATGCTTAAACTGTAATTTGACCTCTATCGATTCATTCTTGTGTCAGGGAGTTCATTTCCTGTGAGATTATGTAATGTCCTTTTGAGAACCTACAAGTGGTGTTCTCGTATTCCATGAATTTTTACATCATTCTTTCTGGGCAACTTTTACTAAGTTCAAAATATTCCCTGAAATTTGTACTGTGTTTGAAGAAGAGATGAGAGACCTGATGATGCTTACTTTTTAGACATAACAAAATATGAAATTTTTCATCAATTGGTGGTTGCATTTACCAAGAATTTTTAGAGAATACAAAGTAGAATAGTGTGTTGCAAAAAGTATAATACATAGGGAATAAAGAGCATTTTATTAATGTTTTTTAATGTATATGTAAGCCTTATACATATGCTGGAAACGAAATTCTTGTAAGTAGAGAATTTTTCATTGTGTCTTAACCGTTATCTGTACTCTCTAAGTTGTACAATCAGCATTTTAGCAACGGAGACCTGAGTTAGACTCTGGGCTCTGATATTCATCACTGAGTGACATTGGACAAGATACAGAACCTTTCTAAGATGCTGTTTGCTCATTTGTAAAATGAAGAATGATAATATCTCCTTCCCTGAGCTGTTAGTGGGATTACTAAAGCTAATGAATGTAAAGTGATTAGCACTAAGCCCACCATGCAGTAACCCCAGCATTCAATAGATATAGTTGGAAGAATAAATGGTAACAATCATCATCATTCTCATCTATTTTATAAAATCCCACTAGCTTATAAAAGCCCTCTTTTCTCTACTGTTCTATTACTATTATTGATTATAGAATTCCATAATTTTACACAGTCATAAACACAGCAGAAATAGACTTTTGTATTGGTTTCCTTTCACTTATTATGTTGACTTACAGCCTTTACAAATTGTTGATGAAACAATTTACCTCCAAGTTCCCAGTTGTTGGATGGATAAGATAATTGCAATCATTTGTATTAAAAAATTCTATGATACACATCTCTGCACATATACCATTTTCTAACTTTTGAAATTATATCCTAAAGGTAAATTGCTAAGAGTAGAATTTATGTCTTTAAAAATATAATGCTTGATTGCTTTCCCATTGATGAGATGAGTAACATTGCTAAACCCCTCCCTCAACTATATGTGTTGTAATTTACATTTTTCTGTATGTATTGGCTTTGTTCATTTTACAGGAATTTGTTTACTCATTTTACAAGAGTTTGCAATTATCATGTAACATTTATATTATTCTTATTATAAACATTAGATCACATAATTTCTTATATATTTGCATAAATATTTATATTTATATATATAAACTTTTTAATATAATTTTCAGTGGTTTTGGCAAGTCTATTTTTATTTTATTTTTTATTTCCTTATTCTTTTGTGAGGAAGATCAACCCTGAGCTAACATCCGTGCCCATCTTCCTCTACTTTATATGGGATACCGCCATAGCATCATTTGACAAGCGGTGCGTTGGTGCACGCCTGGGATCCAAACCTGCGAATCCCGGGCCGCCACGATGGAGTGTGCGCACTTAACCGCTTGTGCCACCAGGCGGCCCGCTATTTTTATTTTTATAATTACTTTTCACTCTGTGCAGGTTTTACAGTTTTATGTAACCCAATTAGTACATCTCTTCTCTGTGATTTCCTAATTGTTTCAACATTTAGGCAATTATTACTGTCAAAATATTAATCCACTTAGGCTTCGATGTTATTTTCTGCTTATTCTTCTAAGTTTATCTTGCATCTGTTTATGTGACCCTTTATATCAGTTCTAACAGAACTGATTTTGATGATGGTAATGTTCTATATCTACACCATCCAATGCAGTAGTTACTAACCAACTGTGGCTGTTGAGCGTTTGAAGTGAGACGAATAGCATTGTGTTGAAACTCTTGGTCTCAGTAAGAATATTTATACATGCAAAAAAAAAAAAAATATGTGATTTATACTTTTTTGATACCAATGGCATAATTTTCCCCCACTTTGGATTAGAAAAAAAATGTTACATAAGGCTGATTATATCTAAAATTATATACCTTAAGTTTATATGGATTGCTAAAATTCTAGCTTTTTCTTCATTCCTCTGTCATTTATTAAAATATTCAATATGACTTTTATTGACCTATATAAGTGCTCTCTTTCATTTATGAGATATATACTGCTTTATAATTACGAAAGTGTATACGCTTCATAATTTTGAATACATATTTTTCATATGTGTGTTCATATGTACACATATATATGTTTATTCCTATATATTTATTTCTATCTGTGTAAGAAAGAAAAAGTGGGTACAGAGATCTCTTAACAATCCAGATGTTCCAGAAAAATGCAAAGATTTCATTAAATAGATAGGACTGTTCTGAAGTGGGTGTCACACATGAAATCCAGTATGAAAGAGTGCCCAGCCATATATATAGCTAAGAGATGGAACCGAAAATTGTTTCAATAGGAGAACAATATGCACATTCAATCCCTTATCCCAGGAGAGGAAACCTCTGAATGAATCTACTAAGTATAATGAACCAATAATCAGACACAGCAAGATAGGTACTGAATGAGGAATGAAATCCCATCTTTAAAACGAACAGTGCACCTGTTTCCCCCTTGTCAAGCTTGTCTTTGACCAAGAGGGCCATAATGTTCCCGTTCACTTGACTTAACTTTAGACAAGTTTCTTTCTGAATCTAGGAGACTGACCTCTCTTTTTTCATCACATTTACTTTAGAAAACTTGTAATTGTAAATTCTTTCTCTGCCATTTTGGGATGTAAATCTTCTAAAAGCCTCTTGCCAGTTTTACAACCCAAGAAAGTCTTTCTCAAGGACCTGGGAGACATCCCTTTTAAATATAATCATCAAGAAAGATAGCGTGCCCATCTCCCAGTTTCTGGAGGGGCCACACAGTGCTCCAAGTTGTAAAATTATCTCCTGTCATGAAGATGTGAGAATGGTTATGTGTCCTTTGGAGAAGACCAATTAGCAAACACAGGTGGACTGTGATTTCCCCACCCTCATCCTCTATCCACCACATCCCAGGTCTTAAAAATTATCCAGCTCTTAGTTTTAGTGGAGTGCAGCTCAGACTGTGTTCTGGCCTCTCTCTCTTATTGACTTAAATAAAGTTTTTGGTGCCTGTTGCCATAGAGTGAAAGTTTGTGTCCTCCAAATTTCATATGTTGAAACCTAAAGCCAAATGTCATGGTATAAGGAGCTGGGGCCTTTGAGGGTTGATTAGAGGAGGGCAGAGCCCTCATGAATGGGATTAATGCCTTGATAAAAGAGACCCCAGACAGCTCTCTCACCTCTTCAACCGAGTGAGGACATAGCAGAAAGATGGCCATCTATGAACCAGGAAGTGGGCCCTCGCTGGACACTGAATCTACCAGTGTCTTGATCTTGGACTTACTAACCTCAGAACTGTGAGAAATAAATTTCTATTGTTTATAAGCCACCCAGTCTATGATGGTTTGTTATTGCAGCCCAAATGGACTAAGGCACCTGTTTAACTTGGCCAATAAATTTTTTTTCTGAACATTCTTTCACTCTTCTTTGAATACTCAGCCAGCATGATCACTTTAATATCTAAATCAGATCATATCGCTATCCAACATCTACAATGTCTTCCATTTCATTAGGTGTGAAAGCCAAAACCTGTATAAGACCCTACTGGACCAGACTGTGCAGGCCCATATTCTAACTCATAAACTTTCTACCTAAATCCTGTTCTTCTCCACCATATATACAATTCTGTATGGAGGAACTGGGAGTCACTCTTGAAAACCTCTCCCTGAACCCCCAATATCCATTCATTCATCAAATCCTGTCACTTTTACTTCGTGACACGCTCAAAACCGTCCTTGTTTCTTTCCATTCACTGTCACCCTCCTATTCAAACTATGTTATTCCCTGCCATAGCAGGACTGCCCTAGCCTTCTAATGCTCTGAATACCAGCAACTTTTCTACCCTGCACTCTTCACTGTTAACAGGGTGTAGGGGCAGCAGGGATGAACTGTTGCAAATAGAATTATGATCATTTCATACTCGTGTGTAAACCCCTTTTGTAGCTTTCTATTTTTATTTTTATAAATTTTAAACTCTAGAAAATGCCCTATATGATCACCTTGTATGATCTGATCTCTGATTGTCCATCTTACTCTCCCACCACTTGGTCTTTGGGATCTCAGTCCAGCTCATCTCAAGTCCCTCACAGTTACTGGAACTCTATCCCTGATCCAAGCCTATCTCCAAATATGCATACACATTCCAGTTAGCAGCAACTGAACTTACTAACTTCTAATTATCTCTCCTGTCTCAACCTAGATTTAACTTCCCCAGAAATGTCATCCCTAGTCCCTCTTTACTAGGTCATTCCCACCTACTATTTGTTTCCATAATCCCCATCTTTCATAGTATTTTCCTTCTCTACTACTTAGCACATATAGTAATAATAATTTTTTGTGACTATTTAATTAATACGTATGTCTCTTACTAGACTATAAACACCTAGAGAAGAGGGATTGTGTCTATGTTGCTAAACATTTTATCCCACAGCAGGATCTCAAATATTTATTGAAAAAATGCATGTCCATTAATTTCTACTTAAAATTTAGAATTTCTTCTAAAGTGACTGAAATTTATTCTCAGTCTGTTTGGGTTTTTTACTCCTTTCTCTCCTACATTGCATCTCCCTTCTGGGGGCTTTTACATAACATGACTATGTGGGACACCTGTGGGAGGTGTCACCTCTGCCTCCCTTTGCTCTCCACTCTTTTTAGTCTCTATTCTCAGACTAAAAAGCTTCTTATTCCTTCAGGTCTTTGGCAACTGATCTAATCAAACTGGTGGCTGCTGAGTCAGCTCTAATTAATCTCCGTGAGGCTACTTTCAGGTCTACCACCTAAAAATATGGGACATTTCTGCTTATTTTAGTCTCTGTTGTATCACAGATATCACTGACAGTTGTCCTTTCTGCTTAATCTCATTATGCAACTATAGGATCCCAGGGCTTTGCCTGGAAAATGGATTGCAGGTCTCGTTTATTCATGAACCATCATCTCTATTTTGTTTTTGTCATACCAGGAGGATCGTTTCCTAGTTTCTAAGGGAATGCATCCTCTCTCTCATTCAAGTGTTCTTTCTCTCTCTCAGTGAATGAGATTAATTGAGAGTAACTATTTCTACTGACAAATAAATGGCAAGCAATAGGATATATTGGAGCACATGAGGAAGCCATTTGCTGTAAAACTAATTTGGCCTGACCTTGTTTTTCCAAAAGGGCCTGTGCCCTTTGAACATGCATTGCATATCTATTTTAAGCATAGACTTTAAAGTCTGTGACCCAAAGACAAGAACAAATGCCCGTAAGATAGATAAGGATGCAACTTCTCCCATATTGACATTTCCTTAAGGATAAGCATTTCTCCCTAGGCTAGGATTTGATTGCTGCACTCGTCTTGTGACCACCCAGCTTGAGAAAACAGATCTGCTACGTGCTGTGTCCATGGAGACAGAAGACCTGATACCTGTTGTGTCCATCAATCGCTGTGCCAACAGGGCAATTTTGTGACTATTGTAAAAGGGACATGGCAATCATATGTGATACATGCTTTTTGATGGTATATAACCACTCTGTACACCCCCACTTCTTTGAAGTGCTCCATTCCTTTGTGAAAGGAGTCTCTGGGCTATATGGTCCTCAAATTTGGCTCATAATAACCTCACCCCAATTTTGATTTATAGATTGGTTATGGATTATTTACATTGACACTACAATATTGTTTTGCCAGCATAATATCCATGATGGAAACTAGAACCTTTTTTATATTCCTTATTAATTCCTTCCCTGGTTCAATGAACCTGAGAAAGGGAAGAAACCACATGCTTAATAACGGGAGTTGGGGGCATATGCAGTGGAAGTGAAATAATCGTGAGGGAAAAAGAAAATTTTATCCTGCTATCTACTTATTCTAAGTACTAGATAACATATGGTCTTACAATACTATGGTCTTACCATACTACAAAGAAAACATTAATTCACATGCAATAATTAAAGGAAAATTCTGTTCATTGGATTTAATATGTCTCTAATAATGGGCACCCTTTTTAGAAAACATAAAACCTAGAAAGGAGTGGGAACTGAAGCTTAAGCATTGAGCTGTCTTTCTGTTTTTCTAACAGAGATCTTATGTTATATTTACATTTTAAATATATAACATAATTATATATTAACATAAATTATATATAACATAAATAAATAACATAAAAATGTTATATTTACATTTTAACAAACTACCACATTGTTTTTCCAAAAAAATCACTCTAATGGGCCTCTTTGTTATTCAAAGATAAATTGAAGACTATTATGAAAAGTCTCAAGATAATAAAGACTTAAATTGCTCTGCATAATAAAGGGTTTTCTTCATTATAGAAAGATTTTCATCTTTGTAATTTATGTATCCTTTATCAGATGTTATCCAGAGGAAAGTTGAAGTAGCCACAGGACAATGACGAAGAATGGACAGGGAGTTGCCTCATGCCAGATGAGAATTCAGAGGGGAACACACTATGTGAAACTCAACCCATGGTAGGTCATGTTCCATGCTGAAAGTCTCAGACTTTGCAAACAGGACCAATGAGAACGATAAATATATTCTAGTAGATTAATCTGGGTGTAGTGGCAGAGGGTATGAAAAAAAGATGGTTGAAATAAAAGAGCAGCTAAGGGAAGGAGGGTGTTTTCCTGAGAACAGACATTCTAACTTCCATCCTGAAAGGAAAAGATCCATGAATGGTGCTATGGACTAAACTGTGTCCTCCCAAAATTCATATTGAAACCCTAACCCCCAGTGTCATGGTATTTGGAGATAAGGTATTTGGGAGATAATTAGGTTTAGATGAGGTCATAAGGGTGGGGACCTCATGATGGGATTAGTGCTCTCACAAAAGAGACACCAGAGAACTTTCTCTCTCTCTCTCCCCCACCATGTGAGGACAAGTGAGAAGGTGGCAGTCTATAAGCCAGGAGGACAGCTCTCACCAGAAACGAACCATACTGATACCTTTATCTTGGACATCCAGCCTCTGGAACTGTGAGAAAATAATTTCTGTTGTTTCAGCCACCAAGTCTATGGCATTCTCTTATGGCAGCTCAAGTAGACTGGACTGTGAGGTTTGAACTGAGGGACTTACTCTGTGGACGAGAGAGAGAATGAAAAATCCCACTATTCAAAGGAACAAGGAAAACCCTTCTAGGGACCAGATATCAAAGAGACACAGGACTAGTAGGAAGAGAAACTTCATCAAAAGAGTCTAAATATGTGTGAGTGTGTACATGTGGTATTGTAATTGATTTATGTCATACATAAGCCTTTTGTAAAGTCTCATTAAATGGGACCAATTCTACAAATATTGCTGGAAAGTAAATGATATGTCCATTTCTAAACTTAGTGTGAAAAATCAGCAGCCTGGAAAGTCAGAGGAAGTAAGCATGAAGTGATCTGCAAATGTCTTTAGTAGCTGGCTGATACAAGGTAGTTGGATGAGGTAGAATGCAGATCTCAGGTTAATTCACATTGCATGCAGTCATTCATCATGAACTTACTGACAAACATGAGGTGAAACTGGAAAAAGACTAGATTTTCTGTTGACAAGTGAAATGAGATAAGAAGAGTGATATCTAAAACTGAAGAACACCAGAATTTCTGGAACAACAATGATCTCATTATTTCAGATCTATCAGGCATCCTACCCATGAAGAGAAAGAATCAACCTGTTCTTGGCACTGCTCCCTGACTCAGAACATGAGCTTGAGCTTCCTAGTCTGGGTTTCCCTGATCCGATGTATAACACTGCCACCTAAGTATAATTTTAATAATAGTGGGATTTTTTTCCTCCTAACAGCATTTTATTTCTTAGTGAAATGAATTGTTAAAAATAGGTAACTATGGAGTAACAAGAAGCTTACAGATTTCAAGATTATTTTGAGCTGTAATAACTGACCAGCCAAGAAAGATTGCCTGACACTATGTTAATACAAATACAATGAAAGTGCAATTCCCTTAATACATAGAATACATAATGTGTAAACACAGAGTAAATAGACTGAAAATATGCAGTCAGTAATAGTGAATTATTAAAAAAAATGGCAATACTGTGTGAAGAACTTTTGGGAACAGCATTGAATTTTTCAAGGAAATGTTCTTTCAATTCTTATGTTGATCCAGGAAAAAACATGAACAACAAACGAACAGGCAGCTGTAATGAAGCCATAAAGTATACTTCCCTCCCTCAAACATTTTTCTTTGGCCAATGGAACATTTTGAGTAAGAGTCATATTCTAATTCTACTTCTGACAATCCATTTCTTTCTTACTGGTAAGAATGAACAGAATTTGTCAAACCTACTGGACTGATTCCATACGTTTACTCTGAGGCAATGTCTAGAAGAACAATTGCTAATGTAATTCAAGCAGGAAAACCAAGTTTAGTCAAGTTAGACATATTCTCATAGAACACTAATTTAGACATAACTATAGAAGAGATTTCAAGCCTGGCATCCCAATAAGGATCAATACCATTATCATATTTCTGACAAATAAAAATTCTCATTGAGGTTATATGACCCATGAGAATTTAAATAAATTAACATCACAAGTAATCATAAATTCAAAAAAGAACGTCTAGATTCCAGGCAAAGGAGACTTCATGTATTTATTTGTAGTTTAAATAACCAATAATACACCTGACATTACATATCTATTTTTGAAAGATAAAAGGACATTTAACCAGAAGGTCACATTACTTAAACTTATTGAAACAATTTGATAAAAGAAAAAGAGAGGTGTTAATGTAAAACTGTCAACATTTTATTCTGTCTCTCATAAAAAAGGAAAAAAATAGGACTTTCATAATATGCTGAGATTTCTATATAATATCCTAAAGGTAATTTCACATTAAAGCAAAAAAATAAAATTTTAAAACACAAGATTTTTAACAATGTATTAAAAATTACCAAATAATGTGATAGAAAAAAGTTAACTTGACTTCATTATAGTGGTACAAGTGGTACAAGGTTTGGGTGGGAAAGCTTCTAATAAAGTACAATTAAGTCAATATGTAAGAAATTAAATAAAATCACTCAATATGATCAGTTGGAAAGGAATGGAGCTTAGTATCATTAATGCCTTATATTTGCTAGGTGAAGTGCATTGGAATTTTTATTTGTAGTAATACCCAAAACTCACTGGGAAAATGTTAACCCTATTTCACAGACGAACACAATAAAGGTCGGAGAGGTGTTCCATGCCAAGGGCACATATATTACAAGTGATAATGTCAGCTTTGTAACTGTAGATTTATCCTCAGTCAACTTTCACCTTTCTGGTTGTCTATCACACTGTGTTAAACAGTAGGCATTTAAAAATACTATTTGCTTTATTCTATGTCTGTTTTCCTTGTGCCCTAATTGCTTTAAGACCAATAGCTTCTTGAGAATACAGACTACAATTTGTGCTATATTCAATTGTTTATACCTTGCAAGATTCTTAGCCCATAGAAATGGCTCAACAAATATGTGTCATGAAAAGTTTAGAGGAAATGGAGCTTAAAGAAATCACTAAAAGCAATAGAAAATTTTGTATTAAAAATGTTATAAAACAACTTTGATGAAATAAAGGATGCAAATAAATGTGCTCATGAATTTATGCATTTGGAAAGAATAGTACAATGACAAAAACTGTTTTGAAAAAAATAAATGAAATTATTATCAATGGTAACTAGGAACCCTTGTAAAATTTATAGAGAAATTTGACTTATGTTTTCTTCTCTCTATAGAAAGTACACTGTCCAAAGTTATTGCTGTGTAATCAGGTGTGAGCAAAGAGTGGCAAAATCTCACCTCTTCTTTGAGTCTGAACTAAATCGATCCGCTATATACTCAAAACAATGTTCATCACGAAGAAGAAAAGCCTAAAGGCCAGAAAGATTGCAGGAGAGGGGACAAAGTTTGGAGAGAAAAAATGATAGGCATTTTTGCAGACTGAGAGTGATCCAATCATAGGAAGCAAATCTGCACAGAATGGAAGAAAATATTTGCAAATAACATATCTGATAAGTGATTAATATTCAAAATGTATAAAGAACTCCCAAAACTCAATTGCCCACTTCACAGCCATTAGGATGGATATTATATATATATATAGTTATATACATTATATATTTATATATGAAGTAGTTGGCAAGGATGTGCAGAAATTAGAAGATTTGTACATTGTTGGTGGGAATGTAAATGGCGCAACTGATGTGGAAAATAATTATGGTGGTTCCTCAAAAAATTTAACATAGAATTACTGTATGATCAGGAATTCCACCTCTGAGTACAAACCGAAAAGAATTGAAACTAAAGACGCAAACAGATATGTGAACACCAATATTCATAGCAGCACTATTCACAAAAGGAAAGAAACGAAAACAACATAAATATCCATTGACGAATGGATAAATAAAACCTGGTATGTACATTTATGTTATACGTTATTATTAACATGATCGATTTTATCATTAAAATGATAAAGTTTATGTTATATATATTTACCACAATTAAAACAAAAGCAACCAGGCCTTTCTTAAATATAGAAAAATATGGTCTTCAGAAAGTTACTATTTTATTAAAAGAATCTTCAATTATTTGGATTTGCCGAATAATAAATATTTAGCAAATACCTTTTTCTCTCCTTCCTCCATTTCTATCTTTTATCTTAGCTTCCTGAAATGACATTGCATTTTCACAAAGAAACACACACACAATATTTGTTGAGTATTTTGAAAACTAATAAATATATATAATGAAAATACAGCAGAAAACTTTATAACAGGCTAGTGGCATTTACTAAGATATGATATTTAAATTTGATTACAGCAAGTAAACAAAGATGAAACACATGTGTGCTTCAACTTACAGTTCGTCATTGAGGAAACTAAAAGAAAAAACCAACTACCACCAAAAATAATCAAACAACAATAATAAATTAATCCAAAATGTCAGCCAGATTTAGCACTTACACGTAAGTTTTTACTTCAAGTGAAATTGTATTTTACTCCCCTGAATGACTAACTTTATTTTGGAGGAAGGAGGAGTTGCGTTATTTTATTTTTTTTGCTTATTTATTTTATGTGTAATTGGCAAAAATAAATACACATAATTAAAGCATTCAATTTGTTACATTTGACATATACTCCCATGAAACAATCACTACAATTGAGATAATGAACATATCTATCACCCCAAAATGTTTCTTCATGACCCCATGTAATCTCTGCCTCTTGGCCATCTAACATGCACACATCATCTCTAGGCAGCAACAGATCTCTTTCTGTTACTAGAGCTTGATTTGCATTTTCTAGAATTTTATATAAATGAAAACAGTGAGTATGCATTCTCTTTTTGTCTGGTTTTTACTCAGCATAATTACTTTGACATCCTTCAATGCAGTGGAATGTATCAATAGTTCATCCCTATTTGTAGCTGAGTGGTACTCCATTGTGTACGTTATACATAACAACTTGTTTTTCCAATCACCTGTTGATGGGTATTTGGACTGTTTTCAGTGTAAGGCTATACCAAACAGAGCTGCTATGAACATTCATTTGCAAGTCTTTATATGGCTATATGCTTTCTTTTTTTTTTTTATTTTTTGTTTATTGCAGTAACATTGGTTTATAACATTGTATAAATATCAGGTTTTCTTTTCTCTTAGATAAATATCTAGAAGTGGAATATTTGGTTCATACGGTAGATATATGTTTAACTTTATAATAAACCAATAAAATGTTTTCAAAGTCATTGTGTTGTTTTATAGTCTCACAAGCAGTTGGTGAAACTTCCAGTTCTCTCTCCTCTCCAGACACTTAGTATGGTCAGTCGGTTTTATTTCAACTCATCTAGTAAATAGTGATATTTCCTTGTGGTTTTAATTTGCCTTTACTTCTTCAAACAATTTTTTCTAGCAATATTTCCCCCGTCCTTCAAGGATTTTGTTGCACTTAGGCTCTTTTCAATTACACTGATTTTTACATCTGTTTTTCACTTTTTAGAAAGTTTCCCTTGCTATGTTTTCAAGGTCACTGATATTTTCTTCTGAAATAATTAATCTGCCATTTATTCTCTCCATTGTTATTGCATCTTAGATGTTAGTATTTGCATCTCTAGTAGTTAGTGAATTTGTTTTCTCTCCTCCTTGGCTGTACTTAAGATTTTGAATATGTGAAATATAGTTAAGTTTTAATAACTGTTTTATTGCTTCACCTGCTAATTCTAACATCTGTGAAAGTTCTGAATCAATTTTGATTGACTGTTTCTTTTCGTTTTTCATTATGGGTTATATTTTCTTGCCTCTTTATGTCTGATAATTTTGGTTGAAGTCTATGCATTTATGTTCTCCCATAGATATTCTTGAGTACTATTGTATGATACAGTTAAGTTACTTGGAAATATTTTGATCTTTTTGGATTTTGCTTTTTAAAAGTTTGTTAGGTACATATGAGCA
Source organism: Ceratotherium simum simum (assembly GCF_057802395.1). NCBI lineage: Eukaryota > Metazoa > Chordata > Mammalia > Perissodactyla > Rhinocerotidae > Ceratotherium > Ceratotherium simum. The sequence goes on along the minus strand of NC_141909.1, from coordinate 25,513,223 downwards.
GTTTTTATTCCAGAGCTAATTTATTCCCCACTACTGAGGCAAAATATTTTTGAATATTCTACTCAGTGAAAATTTTAAGGTATTCTAGTATGGCTAGTGGGACTAAGTACTTTTATTGGCCCCATGTGGGCTCTTCGTATTGTTTCTAACAATATTTGTGGTGGTTCTCCAATGTAGTTCATTGTATAAATGCACAGACTAATATTTTTCTCAATACTTAATAGGGACTCTCTCAGATCTTTGGGGTTCTCGCTCTACGTTGGTCTCCTCTTTCCCATAATCTGCCTTGTAGACTGTAACTGCCTTCTTTTCCCCAGACTCTCAGTTTCATCTCCTAAACTCAGGAAGACTATGGAGTTCTGCTCTTGTTCCCTTTTTCTGCTCTGCAGTCTGCAAGCTCTCTCAAGTCAGTAAACTGGGCCAATGGTATAGCTCAAGTTGTTTGTTTCCATTCTCCACAGACTCACTCTCCTTTTATTTATTTATTTATTTTTCCCCGAAAGCCCCAGTAGATAGTTGTATGTCATAGTTGCACAGCCTTCTAGTTGCTGTATGTGGGACATGGCCTCGGCATGGCTGGATAAGCAGTGTGTCGGTGCGTGCTCGGGATCCAAACCCAGGCTGCCAGTAGCGGAGCGTGCGCACTTAACCACTAAGCCATGGGGCCGACCCTATAGACTCACTCTCCTTCATTGACTGATGTCCAATGTCTTGAAAACCATTGTTTTGTGTATTTTGTTTTTTGGCTATTTCAATCATGAGGGTAAATCTTGTCACTGTTACTCTATTTTGGCCAGATGCCCCCAAATGACTTCTATGGTTAAAAGGTTAATGAGTGTGGGCATTAGCAGTTCTTATAGAAACATTCACCAATAGACAAAATCTTTTTCTTGTAATTATCAAGACCAGAATAAGGGGAAGTGCCTTAGACTGCTCATAACAGATACCACTGAACTCAAACAATATCAGTGCCTGAGCCTGCTTCCCACTTAGTCAATAGAAATCCATGTTGAGGCACCTTGCTTGAAGTACACCGAGTAATCACGTTAACATTGCACTTTCCAGTTTGTAAATTTTACATGCCTTATTTTTCAGAACTTAGTACACGTATTTTTGGCAAGGCATTATCATCATTCTTACTTTATAGTCTGAGTAATTAATGTTCATATTAGTTTGATTTCCACCAGTTGACGGGTAGTAAGTGTTAAATCTAGGACTAAAAGATTAAAAGCCACGCCATTCTTTCTTCTTTTTTTTCATAGTTATCTTTTGGTGTGTGTGTCAGAATATATTTAAGATCTACTGTCTTAGCAACTTCAAGTATGCAACACAGTATTATTAACCATAGTCACTATGCTGTACATTAGATCGCCAAAACCCATTTCCCCCTCCCCCAGCCCCTGACAACCATCATTCTACTCTCTGCTTCTGTGAAGCCAGGATATTCTTTCTTAAAGGTAAGTTTCATCTCAGATCTTGCAATGCCACTGTGATGTCCTGATTTGGGGATATTCTTACAATGTAAAAAAATAAATAAATAGCTTACTGAACACATACATGGACAGCTGAGGGCAAAATAATGACTGACTGAACACCACGACATTTGCAGTCAGCTGTAGCTATATCATGTCCTTCCCTGATTTTGACATCAGCAGGATTGCTAGGAATACAAAGATGGTATTAATACAGATGATTTTTTTTTTATGCAGACATTCACACTGCCTGGCTGCCTTTTGAAACTTGAAGGACATTTTCACAGTTTACAAACAGCGTTCCTTTTAAAATAAACTACCTCGCTAACACCTTGCATGCTAAGTTTATGCCTGTGGCATTTTTAGATGCAGAGATAAACCTCTGGGAATATAAATTTAATGGAAACTCTGACAGCTTCCGATCTCTAACTAAGAGAATGCTGTCAATGTTAGATGGCCTTCCCCAGGTAATACTGATGAGGTCAGCTCTGTATAGCAAAGTAATTGCAAGATGTGTTTCTGCTGACAAATTATAAACTGTGCTTATACATGCTATACGAATATAATGTAGTTCAGAGCATTGGATGGATTCAGAACAATCAGTAAAAGTCATTACTTACATTGAATGAATCGAAAATTGCTGTTCCTAGCACTTTTTAGATGATTGATGTGAAATATACATAGTATATTATAGCTATCACTGTGAAAATACAATCATCTTTGCTTCTGCCTCTCTTAAAACTAATTTATAACAAAGTTAAGGAATTTTCAGACTAGAAAATGTCAAATATAGTACATAAGCTTATCAATTACAATCATTTATCATTTAATTATACTAACAGAGGAAATGATGTTTCCTTAAATGGAATTCCCGAAGAGGACAAAAATCTTCTGTGGCACCTGTTTTATACTTCTCTCAAAAACTAACTTTTAGTTAGTTTAGTTGGGTTTCCTTTGATAAAAATAAACTTGGATATTTAAGTTTACCATAATATTCTTTCTACTGCTCACCTAGTGATAGAGATAGAAAAATTAAGAAAAAATAGACAGGAAAGGTGATCTAAACATTTAAAATCTAAACCCTGATTACTTGAGATTTAACAACACCATAGCATATTGCATTTTATTAAAACAATCTTAAATAGAATAAGAGGCTTGTTATATTATAAATGCAGACAAGTTTACTCTTCATAGTTTTAAATGAGATAGAAGAACTGTCTTCTTTCTTCAAGATATGTGGAATGAATTTTATTTATTCACTCTCTTCCCTTAATCTGTTGCAGAGACTTTCAAACTTTTTTGACCCAGAGTGTGAAACTACTTTTCACAGGCCCAGTGTACACATTTGTATCTAAGTGTAACAAAAGTACCACATACAATTCTTACACTTACTATGTGCAATATATTCTGATATTTTCTATTTTATTTCATTTTGTTTTCATTCTGTTTTTATTATTCTCATATTAAAAATACTGTTTATGATATATTAAATCAAGCTGACAACCTTGAGACTCTACTTTTGAAAAACACTGATCCATAAGATATGTAGAATTCTCCTTTCCAGGGGTTTTCTGATATGTGGAGAAAAGAGATTATAAATCCTCTATTTGAAGAAAATAAAAAATAAGTTTGCAATTGCACCCATAAGTACCTTACACTAGTATGTATGAATCTACTAAGAAGCTCACATGTAACATTCATTAGTTTTCCTAATCTCAGGGAGTTTGATAGAGAAACTTATTGTTTTTCTTTTTTTGTTTTTCACAGAATCTGTGTTTTATAATTCTTAGGTCATTATTTTCATATACAAATTTGACTTCTATCTCTAGTAATGTGGCTAGAAAGTTTATCTTAATCATTAAAAACAACTGAAAATACGGATTAGATATTTAAAATTTTAAAAAATCATCAAAGAACTAAAAGGATAATAAATACCAGTGTATAATCGAAGTGAAAGCAGTACCCCAAAGGTTGAGCAAAGAAATAAAACTGTTTATCTTCTGGGAGCATTTGTCCAAGTGATGACCCTCAATGTTAACTTTGACAGAATTTTTTGCAGGGGGTTGAAAGTAGGGCCATAGAAGTCAAGGTCCATGTCCGCAGCAAGAATTCTAATAAGATACACTCTGCCCCATAAAGTTAGTACACCAAGGGCTATACCCACAGAATGAGAGGGGGCCAGTAATAAACCCACACCCTCCCTACTTCCCAGGGCTGGAAGGAAGTCATAGCATTGAGCAGTTCAAGCAGGGAAAATATTTAGATGAAAAGATAAATAGGAAACTATAAACAAAACCTTGCAGAGAAAAAATTAACTCCTATACATAAAAAATTTACTATAACCAGGTTAAAAACTCATTTGATAAGTTTATTCAGAGCTAATACATAGCTGAGAATCCTTGGTAAATGAAAGATAGGCAAGAAGAAATTATCCAGGATGTAGCTCAAACACACAAGTGGCAGAAAAACTTTGGTTTAGTACCAAGAATTGAAGGTTCAATTTATTTTAGAAAATATTCAATTAACTGCATCTACAGATTAAAAGAGAAAAATTATAATTTTTAATAATTTAATAAAAATTGATAAAACATATTTTGTATTACAAAATTATCTGATCATATTTAACATTTATAGTCAGCTGGAAAAAGAAAACAATTTTTGTTAAATTAATAGAAGTGTAGTGGACCAGGAGGTGGTTTGCTCAGATTCCCCTTCAAGGAAGCACGCGCTGCCTCAGCAGCTTGAGGCAAATGCTGACAGCTCCAACTGTCAGATCCTTCAGAGTTTGTCCCAGTGCAGAGAGCTGCCTCACCCAAGGGCATGGATTTCCTAGGATGGCCCATATCCAATGACTGATCACTGTAGGGGTGTAATAGCTTGTGTGAGACAACTTTGGTAGGATATGTCTCTCCAGAGGACCCCCTTGAGTCACTCACGGTTTGTTGGAGCCACACTGTAGTTTGATGTCTACCTCTGCTTAACACTGTATCTTCCAACTCTCCTTTACATGCATTGATACCTGAGAATATCCTGAATGCCAATCTGTGTGTCAGGAATTGCTTCTAGAGAACCAACCTATTATAACAGTCTATCTAATAAAACCACAGTCTACCTAATAAAACCACAATCCATAACAAATATCAAGCTGTTTGGTGAAACATGGAAAAAGTAATCTTCAAAAAATTGATAAAAAGAAAAATACTGTTGGGAATTGCATTAATGTCCTTAATTCTTCATTCCTCACTTGATCTATAACCTTTGCCAATGAGATTCCTGTCCTCTCCATTAAAGAGGTAGAATATATTTTCCTACATCCTGACCTCAGATATATATATATATGAATATCAATATGATATGAATGTGGATAACCACATGCAGAAAAATGAAATTAGACGCCTATCTTACACAACTCACGAAAATTAACTCAGAATGTATTAAACACTTAAACATATAACCTGATTCTGTAAAACACTTAGAAGAAAACATAGGAAAGAAACTCTTTGATGTTGGTCCAGTTTTCCCAACACTATATTTTGAACAGACTATCTTTTCCTCATTGAGTGTTCTTGGATCACTTTGTAAAATATTAATTGACCATATATGCAGGAGTTTATTTCTGGGCTCTCTATTCTCTTTCATTTGTCCATGTGTCTATTTTTATGTCAGTACCATACTTTTTAAATTACTATAGCTTTGAAGTATAGTTTGAAATCAAGACGTGTGACGCCTCCGGCTGTATTCTTCTTTCTCAGGATTGCTTTGGCTACTGGGAATCTTGTGGTTCCATGCAAATTTTAGGATTGCTTTTTCTATTTCTGTGAAGATATCACATATACATATATACACAGACACATGCGTATATGTATACATATAGATATGTACATACAGACACACACAATGGATTATTATTCAACCAGGAGAAAGAAGAAAATCCTGCCATTCATAAAAACGTGGATAGACCTTGAGAACATTATGCTAAGTGAGCTATGTCAGACAAAGAAAAACAAATACTGTATAATATCACTTACGTGTGGAATTTAAAAAAGCCAAACCTGCAGAAACAGAGAGTAGAATGGTGTTTACCAGGGGCTGGGAGGTGAAGGAATTGGGAGATGTTGTTTAAGGGTACAAACTTGCAGCCAGTAGAGAAATAAGTCCTGGAGATCTAATGCACAGCATAGTGGTTATAGTCAACAATACTGTATTATAAACTTCAAAGTTGCTAAGAGAGTAGATCTTAATTGCTCTCACTACAAAAAAGAAATGATAATTATGTGACATGACAGAGGTGTTAGGTATTGCTGTGGTGATCATCATAGTGCAATATATAAATGAATCAAATCAACCCGTACACCCTAAACTTACAAAATGTTATATGTCAATTATATGTGTGTGTGTGTATATATATATATATATATATATACACACACACATACATAGTAATTCTGCTAGCCAATTAGAATAATAACAATAATATAAAGATTTACAAATACATAATTTTATGAGTCATCTACTGCAAAATGAAGCAGATAATTTGGTCAATCATACAGATACATATAAAAATAGCTTTGCCACAATTATCTTGCTATTTATCATCTGTTGATTACTCTTGGTTTTTTTGTTTGAACCATCCAAATAAAAACTTTAATGTTTTACTACCTTAAAAAAAATAAAAGAAAGAAATCCTAGCTCTTGTTTTACTCATAATATTGAAAACGCAAGTAAAATAATCATTTCCTTTCTTTCTACCTAGATAGGCATATCATATAATTGTAAAACAGTGAGACCCTTGACCAAGGTTGTTTGGCATATCGGAGGAAAGCAGATTTTGAAATATTGAAAACTTTGTGTAGTCAACAAATTGTGATTACGAGTCTTTAGTTCTGAGTCAGAAGGCTGGCTGACATGGAGAGGAAAGCCCTTCTCCATTTTAGGTAAGACCACAGGTTTTCATACTTCCTAATTCTCACACAGTGTTGTCACCAGAAGAAGGAGGCTTAACAAGAAAAATGAGACTTTAATCAGAATATGTGAAATATTATGAGAGATTCACATTTTACATCTTGAACAATAAAATTGTGATATTCTTGGAAACTAGATATGAGAGAAGCTAGATATTTGAAATATTTTTTCATTTTACTAGGATATAACTACTCATTACCCTACACCTGTAACTGATAGGAAAATTACCCCATCAGTGGTAACATACTAAAAATGGAATCAGTTATCCATTTTAGGAAACAATGAATAATTGTGATGATTCAAGAGGTTCTTGTATAAAGCTTTGTCAATTTTAGTCTTAAATACAAAGTTAAATTGAAACTCAGATTAGCATGTTGGGCACATGCTGGGTATATATGTCACATTAGGCAGTTGAAGCCTACAAACGTCATTATTTTGGTTGATAAAGGATTCAAAATTTTTATTACTTTAAATGTAAGATCGTATTACATATAGATTTAAGAAAATTTTAACTATTGTGAAAGCTTTATTGAATCCACAGTTTTATTCTTTTTCTTTCCTTTTTTATTTTTATTATTAGTATTTGTGTGTGTGTGTGTGTGTGTGTGTGTGTGTATACATCATATATATATGATTCTATTTATCTTATTGAATCCTGACTGATACAGTGATAGACTATGGAATTTGTTTGGGGGGGGAGGAGAACATGAGGATATGAGTTAAGGGTAATAGGGAGCAAAGAAATGGGTGATGTGGTCAAAGGCTTGGTAGTCTCTGAGACTGAAGAAGTTCTGAGGAAGTGGTAACAGATTCAGCAGCAGCTTGGAAAAGTCGGCGGTAGAATTTAGGAATGATCAGCGTGAGGACTGCGGAGACTGCTGTTACCGGTAATGATATTAGCTAGGTAAGTTGGGTGAGTTTAAGATCTTGGAAGTGAGATAAGGAACTTGAGGAGCCAATTGAAAAGACTCTGCATAATGAGGGAAACAAGACTGAAAGAGAGGAAGACTGTGACCCTGGGGATAAACTTTTTGATGAATCAGAACTTATTGGAAGTCTTGTAAATGTTTACAACTACAAAATTATGTGGCTAAATCTGATGGCATGTGCCTCAAAAGAGCCCTGGTCATTTGAGGGAAGCAAGAATGGATATGGTCTGGAAATGACAACGAGAAACAAAGAAGGTAACTGTGCCACATATAGCTCCTGTGGAATGTTGGTTGAATGGATTAAAAAAAATAAATAAAAAAAAGCAAGATGTGAGAAATATCCAGGGAGCTCAGAGATATAGGACAGAAGTGTCCTCAGGAGAGAGTGAAGATTTTCTTTTTTCTAGTGTATTAAGGTGATGGGAAAACATATAGAAGAGGTCTGGAATATACAAAATATTAAAGATGTTGAAACGTGTTCCAGTGAAAACAGTGGAAGTGTTTGAATGATAGCAAGAGGTGGGGAATTGAGTCAGATAGCCATACTTTACATATAGACTAGAGTCAGAATGAATGCCAACTCACTGGGGTAACTGAGCTTCTGGTAATGGAAGCAGTTCTAGACAGGCTTCAACAGCATGATGGCATTAGTTCTATTAGTTCTTAGGCAGTCTGTTTAGTCTTTGTGGACGATTGGGAGAGAGTGATTGATAAGAGGCAGGTTAAATTATATAGACATTCCTGAGTTCCTGCTGATGGACCATTTAAACCAGATCTGTCCATATTCTATATTCCTGTTAGAATTCTTTTTAAGAGTGAAAAATAAGTTGAAATAGAGATGAAATGAGATTAAGTAGGTGAAATGAGGAGTGCTAAAAAAAAAAAAAAAACACACCTGCATGGTATTATCTAATCCATTCATTTTCCTGCCTAAGAAATCTACTTTGAAGTAGATTTATGTCTTTAACTGGTAAAGTGCATGAAAATACCACGTGTTCCATACACATTTTTGAAATGATAGACTCTTATCTCAAATGAATTATGTCCACCTGCTATTAAAGCAAAAACAGTGATATATTCAGCATTCAATTAGTTCAACGGACACTCTCAGAGCATTTTCAAACCTGAACTAATATTAGAAATGAATTTAAATTTTTCCAAAAGTTATAATTGTAATGCTTTATGGGTATGCTTTTCTTTTTTTACCCACTTTCTTGTTTTTCACTTTTGGTATGACCAAGGAGCTAAAGACTATATGGTGTGCTGATCTGTTTCTGCTTTTTCTATAAAGTTGTTGCAAACTCCAGGAAAATCCTAGGAGGGTTGAGGGAATGGAATTAACATGTATTATAATCTATCATCAAGCCTATCTTGAAGTAGGAGGATTTCTATGTCATAAAATATGATGTATAAACTGAGAGACCATTTGGTATTCAATCAATACATGTTTGTTACCTGTCAACAGGGATAAGGCTCTGTCCAATACACTAAAGATAAAATGAATTAATAAAATACAATTAATGGACTTATTTATTTACTTACATATGGAATTACTTAATTTGGGAAAGATTCTTCTGATCGAAATGCTGAAAAAGTTTGGAGGAGAAACTGCTTTCAGGAATAGCAGAGAAAAAACAGAATTACATTAATATTTAATCAAAAGTAAAAGGAAGAGAGAAAAAGAAGAGAAAGAATAAATAAAAGAAAAACAGGATTAAAAGAACAACAACAAAAACAGTTACTAGAAAAATAAGAAGAAAAGTGACAAGGAAAATGACAAGAATAATAGGAAAAATAGCATGAGAAGAAGAAATAAAACAGAAACAAGGTCAGAAGCAACAAGCAAGGAGAAGAACACATAGAACAAGAATGAGTAAGAAGATCATGAAAGGAGAAAAGAGAAGACAAGGAAGAAATAAAATAACGGTAATAAATCACACTGATAGTATGTATCCTTGATTAGATTATTTCATCAACTAGAATATAATAGTAGTTATTTAGTATTTGTGATAAGGGTAATTTATTTTGATATAGCTGCTCACTGGTTGTCTCTTGATATTTTTAACATATTTTATGAAGTTAGTAAATATAAAACTTGCACCAAGCTCTGTTAAAATAGGTTTTCCTACTTCTTGATAAGGGACATTTCCCTTTAAAGAGGTCATATTGAGTGAAATTTATATTGTGAATATAATTGGAAGAGATTTCTCTAAAGACAAGTCTGGCTAATAGCATAATAATGTGCTTATTTTTAATTATGTTTATTCTAAAATTAATCTAAGAATTTAAATTTATGTACACATTTAACTTATTGAAAAATCATGAGCATATACTTTGGTGGCACGATTTTAAAATATAGATTATCATTGTCTGTGAATTATAGCAGTTCTAAATTGAAAGGGATACAAGCAAATTCCATATAGTAGGAATTGTTTATTATCTAGACTTGCACTGTTCAATACAGTCACAAGCCTCATGAGACTATGTAAATTTGTTACTTAAAATTAAATAAAATTTAAAAATTCAGTTCCTTAGCCACACCAGCTACATTGTTTACAGAGTGACATATATAGTAGACAGTAAATATTTGTTGTGAAGTTGAATGATGAAGAGGTTAGCATGTTACAGGTCTTATTAGGCCTTTGTGCAAAAGATAGATGAGATTTTCCTAAACTTCAGAGTGTTTATCTGGAGAGTTTCAACTTCTTTACAACCAAGAGCAAATTCAGATAACACTAAGACCTACGTGGTTTTTAGTCATTTCTTGAAAACCTCAGCTGCATTTCCCTGGGCTGCCTTGTGCATCCCCAATTGAATCTCAGTGAATTGAAACTCCTGAGCACACATCTGAATGTATCTAAGGGAGTTCTTCAGAAGCCCCTTGTTACCCATTGCAGCCAAATGTTCACGAGTTTCCTGTTCAAAAAAAGTCACTGTTGAGAAACAAGTAACTTTATTTATTGGTGTATTTACTTCAGATGAAGCTGGAAAAGAAGATAGGTGAGGCATATTGAATTTGATTCAATTCAATCTGCTGATATTCCAAATACTGTATTAAACCCTGGAAACATAAAAATAAAAAGTCACATGCTGGTATTCATGAAACTCTTTGTCTTAAACAGTGGTTTTCAACCAGTATGACAAAACATGACACAGCATAATGATTTTTCCTATATCCTTTCCAGCTATGTGCTAAATTTTGATGGATGTATAACACGTATTTTGATTTTAAACTCTGTATACCTATTTTTATGGCCACATCTGTCAGGCTGAATGCTACACTGTTTGTAGAGCAAGGTACAACTTGCTTTGTGTCAGAGGTAAGAGATGAAGCATAACATTAAATGAATGTCAAAGAAAGCATTTTCTGAAACATACAAGAACTTGGCCTCATGAGAACATAAGAGAGCCTATCCAAGCAGTAAATATTTCTCCCCAAAAGCAACATGGTGTTGAATGGCAAACATTAAATAGTGCGGTAACTGTGGGTTCTTTTATAGACACTCTGAGACACTGATATATTGTAGAGATTTTGTTATATTATTACTGACTTGCGAGTAGTACTGTTTTCAGTCTTAATTCCATCAAATGCAACTGGCAAAATTTCTAGTACAGTGTTTACGAGTATCCATAAATATAAAAATAGTCGGAAACACAGACATATACATGACCTTAAAATGCAGTTTAATAAATATATTAGTATATGTATATGATAGTAATCCAGAGGCTCCAGAGAAAGTGCCATTAAGGTGGTAATATCAACAAATAACAAAAAGAAATTTCTTGCAAAAGAGGTGGTGAACTGTTGGAAATGAAATTGACAATAAGTATTGGTTCTGCCTGAAAGTAATTTGGAATATGGCGGTGCTTGGGCCGTGAGCTATTGGAAGCTGGAGAGGTGAGCATGAGGCAGACCTTGAGAGACCTTGAATGTTACACCAAGAAATTCTATATATCATAAGAACTGATGAAGAAATTTTAATCGAACAGTGAATACACATGATTATATATTTTAGCATTAGTAGACTCAGCAAGGCAAAGATTTTGAGGTGAGAGTTTTGAAACAGCTTCTGAAGAAAACAGTTATTTGAAGTAATGTAAAAAAAGATGGAAAGTGCCATGCTCATTTAATACAGTTTTCAGAAATTTTCTGAAATTAACCAAGTTATTTGCAATGTTTATCTTCCAGGAATTAGTCAAGTCATATTACAGAATACAGTAGATTGTAAAATCATGTTAGTGAAGACAACCAAAGTAAAGTGACATTGGGGTAGGCGGTGAGTTGAGTGTTTGGAGATGGTTTCAGTTCTCAGTGCCCCCCTCATCCCTAGTAAAGTCTGAACTGAAGGATAGACCATTGCTATCCAGGGACATTATCAATCCTGCTCTTCACCACTATTTGAAATGTCTCAATGGTGTATCAAGTTTTCGGAGATGATTGTTTTACCTCTGTAAGTATCATGTTTTCCTGTCTTTTTGTTTGATGAGCATTCGTTAGAAAATTTGATGGTACTGCAGCTACACAGATGCATTTATGACAATAAAGATGACACATTTAAGTAGCAAAACACAGACAAAAGATAAGAAGTCTTATTGTCAGAGTTTGCAGTCTGTTTCTAAGCCAGTAGCCAAGAGTGTTCAAATTAAACTAAGAGAATAGATCCCTTTCCCAACCCAAAATGTCCTCAGACATATTTATATTAGCCAAATTACCTAATTAAAACTTGTTTTTTTCTCAGACTTTTTTATTAATATCAAAGATCCTAGAGAGATATGCATGGATATAAGCACACCATTCTTCCCTTAAAACAGCACACGTTCTTCCTCAAGAGGCCAATATACTATCTAAAGAGACTCTATTCTGAATCACTGCCTGTTCAAGTTCATGTGCAAGGGCATTGTCTAGCACCCCTTCTCTTCTCTCACCTTTACACATAGAATTTCCCCACTTCCTGGGCATCTTGTAAAGTATAGAGTAAAGAGGCTTGAGGAGAGAAGGCAGTAGTCCAGAATTCACCTTGAGGGTTAGGGTTTCAGTTCTGAAAATGAGGTCCAGTGCCATAACAATATGGCACTGCTCATCAGTAATAGCACATCCCCAGGAAATCAAATTTTTAGGATCAAGATACATAGATAGACTTAAAGCAAAAAGGAAGTAGTACTTCTTGCTCAGAAGATCGGTAAAAAGGAGATAGTCTCCAAATATACAGCATCTGCTCTCTAATCATCTCTCAAGTTTTATTTCTATGAAAATGCATTCATCAACTAGTTAAAAAAAAAGATCTAGCACTAACGAAAGGTCTTGGAGTATTGTTGCAGCCAGGAAACTTATTTTCTAATAATGAAGTGATAGAGAATTTAAAATTTCTGGCTATCTGGCCTGTTGGGGTGTATGCTATATAAAAGTTACCTAACGATTGAGTCAGTTACCCAGGAAACCAACGAATTCATCACAAGGAAATTGTACCAAACAAGACTGGTGGCTCCCAAAGGAAACTTTTTACAAATCCAATAGTCTATTCTATTTTAGGCTTTAGCCACTTCACAAATAAAGTTTGTCCAGGTATTAGATCCATACCAAGGAGCGACTAAGGGGGCAAAAAGCAATATTAAGAAAGATCAATCTCATATAGCGAACTACTTGATTCAAAAGTCTTGGGTAGAAGCTGTCTCCTAGTGGAAACTGATTCCAGATGGTTCCTAAGAGTTCTCAGGTCAAGGTTTCTAGTAGGGACCATCTTCCAGTGATTCCAGTGATTGGTCCTCTTTAGTTGATACATAAATCAAAGGGTCAATTCCTTGAAGTTTCACTACTGAAATAGCTAACAGTATCTGACAGGATTATTTCCGTCTGTGTTTGAGGCTTGTCATTCTCTATTGTCTCTTCCATAACACCATGTCTCCAGGTGTTGGACCATGCAAGGCTGGTTTAGGACAATGTTGAGGAAAGGCCACCTCTACCTTTTGATAAGAATGGGTGTATTACATGAGTCTCCTGAAATATTTGGCCATGTGTGCTTGTAAGAATACGGACTGTAGAGAGAAGATGATATTGCCAGCCTGCTATTAACTTATAATAGGAAAGTTAAAGCATCTAAATAGGAGTTTCATTAAAACCAATGATAATACTTTAGGTGCAGGAAATTTGAGAGTCTGAGAGTATGACTAATTTAATTTTCAGAATTCTATTTGTTCTTTATCCTTTTCATGGAAAATGGGGTTTTATGAACTGTAAAGTTTCTAAATAGTAGTAGGGCTTTGCAACACTGTCTAACAACAATGTCAATCATAGGGGGGCCCCTGACTCTAGAGAGAGGGCTTGGAATTCCCCAGTTTGAGAATACAAAATTGAATAATTTTTTTTCCTATCATTTGAGACATAGCTCTTTGGCAAGGAAAGGCTACCTGAGAATAGGCAAACAATGACTAGCACATATTCAAAACCCACATCAGGGGATAGTTATATGAAATCCACTTGGAGAAGTTTAAAGGTGTCCTCAGGATTGGGCTCTAGTATGTCACACCTTTATAGTTTACCAGGATTATGGTGGTGGCAGATACATTAGAAACAAACTCAGGATTTTTACCATAATTGTCCTCAACAATGTTCATTGATTGCAGTGGCCAATTTATTCTTGCTGTGGTGGTAAATCCACGTAAAGTTTTTGCAAGTCTCTGCTTGAGACCCTCCAGGGCTATTTAATCTCCAACCTCTGGATACCAAAGGTTATTCTCAGGCCTGGCATTCAGATTCTCCTACTCTCCCTTTTCTGATCAGGAGACAATCATGGGCATTCTGAAATTGTCTCTTTAAATCTCTTCAAATATTTGGCCTCTTGGTGTATCATGACAGGTAGCATCTTATTATGGTAGTATATATGGGGAAATGATCAGCCAGGGAATTTCATTTAATTTCCATATCTATGCCTTTTTGTATAAGCTTCTACATCTATAATGGCCACCACCATAGAATGCATTAGAGCAATCAAAGCTTCTTTAACCTCTTGATCATTCTTAATTGGGTTTCTGCTGAAATCAGAACATTGTTGTTTCCAAAACTTTCCAAAATCATAGATGACTTTGAAAGAATACCCACTATCAATATATATATTGTTCTTCTTATCTCTAGCTGATTGATACTCTAGTAAGCTTGATTTAGTTCTGCCATCTCGGCGGGGTTTTCCTATGATGGGGGTTACAGCATATCCCACTTTGTATTCTCCTTTCTCATTCTTGAGGTATAATCCATCCACAAAGAATATTTTGTCTTAAATTTACTAAAAAAGGATTTCTAAGAAGTCTGAAGGTTGCTTTTTTTTTTGGCCTGGGAAGATAGTGCTAGAAGGATTGGTAAAATGTATATTAAGTCCCTCTTCTATAAGGCTTTGACTATTGGCTTTAATCCTTTTTTTAGCTTCTGGTTTTAAAGGGTATAGTCCTTTATTTAGTTTCTGGTTTTAAAATATATTGTGCAAGTTTTAGTAGAGACTCTGTTGTGTCTATGTAAACTTTTAAGGGTTCAGTCCTAATAATCCTACCTATAACAGGAAACTTTTGCATATAACTCATCCAGCACCTTCTTGAGATATTGAATCTGGACTTTAGACATAAGGTGCCTGTGAGTTAAGGTCCAAATTAGATATAACCACATTATGAATAGAGGGATCCTCAAGGAATTCAAGGAAGAGATCATCAGGATAATATTTAATGTGGAAATTCTACTTACACCACAAATTGTTCCCTATTAAGGTAATGAGTGTGACAGAACAGAGGAAAGACTATCTCCTGGTTAAGGTGTGAACATGGATGACGTAGGCCAAGATATAGTTAATGTCTGAGAGTTAGTGGAGATAACTACCATCAGAGCAGTTTGTTGACTACAGAAAGCATTGGTATAACAACAGTAAAGTTAAGGTCAATATTGCAGCACCCATACCAATTACACTTTTTACAAAGTTGTTCTTAGTATATATAGAAATTTCTCCTTCTGAATTTAAGGGCAAAATGGGAATGTGAGTTTTTGATATCTCTTGAGTACCTTCACTGATTATTCCATTTTTTTCCTTTAGTTTCTTAACTAACGTAGAGGATTTTTTTCCAATATCCTTTTTCTTTAGAGTGTCTACAACTATCTTTACCAAGAAACTCCCTCCTCTGGTGTTTAATGCCTGAGGTAGGAGCAGCTAGTTGTTTTATCTGAAAGGCCATCAATTTATCCTGGGTCTTATTCTGTTTTGGTAATAAGGTTCTTTGAAAATGTTCAGTGAGATGCTGGACGTCTGGCAAATACTAAGCTTTATTTACAATAATGCAATCTAAAAATTGTATTCTTATAACACATATACATAATTTTAGAAAGTATTATAAAAACTGGTACAGAGATAGAAGGATATTTTTCCTGAATATTTTTTATATTCAAAATTGTACTTCAATGGACCCGTGTCTCTATGCCTTAACAAGCTATGATTACATTAATATCCATGATATATTGTGATTTTTTCAAACTGTATCTATACTTATTTGTTGTCAAAACAACATAGAGGTTCATGCCCAACTTAATTAATCAACTAAATAAAAATAATATAATATAACAGAATATAGTAGACTATATTAAGAAAACAAATGTCTAGGAGTCAAAATATAAGTAAAGAAATTGTCTAATTTTGTTCCTATAACTGGCGTAGAAGAGATCAATTTAAAGACGAGATTGAATGAATTTAGCATCTCATTTTTATTGACATGACACAAGTTTCTCAAAGCCTATCAAAAGCTAAGGAAAGGCCAGATGCTGAGAAACCCATTGCTTGAATACGTATTCATTCTTAGAAGGATACTAGGACAAAGATTTTGGAATTACTAACAATTGCCTTCTGTTTTTGAATCTGCTCAGATGGATTCTTCAGGAAAATAAAAGCATGAACAATCATGATACTTTTCTTAAAAGACAAGGATCTATAAACCCACAGCATGCCAGATCAGGAAATTACAGCAGCCGTTACAACATGTTACCAAAATAGCCTTGGGGGTTCTGATTCATGATAAAAGAATATGAAAGTAAGTTAAATGATTGTGCTGCTTTTTAGAGCTAGGCAAAATATTTTAACTGGGCTTTCTGGTTAAAATTCCACACATACTTTATCAGCAGAATGCCAAGAACACAAAAATCAAAAGGAAAATGAAAATCAAGCAGCTTAAAATATTGTTGGCTATACACAGAAGATGAAAATCTGAGTGAGAATTGAAGATTTGGGGCACACATTGTAAATTTCTTTACAACAAAAATAATTTAATGCTACCCTTTAAGAAAGAATGCACTATTTTGCCTCTAAAACATAGTATCCATCTCTCCATATGTCTATGTATTTGGGAGATAATTCCCCATGGGTCTCTCACATTTCCGCACATGTGCACGTGCAACTTTCCTGTGTTCCAAAATTACTTTTCAAGGATGTCTATATAGCAAATAGCAATAAAGATGAAGTATCCCTCCTAAGCAAAGGGAACGTTTGCTTAAAGCTTTGAAAGAAAGAGATAGTATCTCCCTCAGGAGCAATGGGCAGGCATGCTTATTGTCCATTGTGAAAGATACAGGTTCGCTAAGTGAAGAGTCCTATAACTCAATCCACTGAATGTGCAAGTATCATCTGGCTTTCTTTATGTTACCCTGTGGGAATTGGGGTTCCCAGAACTGGAGCAAAAAACACTCATACTCTGGCTACTGCCATTGCTGTGAATATACTCTTTTGACCTAGGAATCTTGTGTCTTCTGCCTGAATCCATGGAACAGCGGCAGGCTAATTTGTTAGCTTGCAAGTAAGGTCAAATCTCAGACCCTTAACAGTCTTGACATGTATTAGATATGGCATTTGAGAGCACAGTTTTATAGGTATAATTGTTGTAATGAGGGGGTATTGGTTTGTGTTTTCACTGTTTTCAAACTTCGGGATACTGATGTAATAACAACGTGCCTAGCGCCTTTCTGTACTCTTTATAAGAGAGGATACCTGGGAGAATTCTGATTATGTTCATACAACTTGGGAAATACTAAAGTAACTACATTCATTCCCATTTAGCTGGTCTCAAAAGATACACAAAGAAGCAGAGTTGGTTTCAACAGAAAAATTTCAGGGAGCCAGACTGGCATCATATTCTTTGGCTGTCTTATGCCTAAGGAAACATCCCACCATTGGTTGACTACAGGTTTGTTGTTAAGATAAAAATCTTAGGAAAATAACAATTGAGAGAATGCTGGGAAAAAGCCTGATTTTCAAGGTCTTATGGCACCCTGAGAGATTCTGTTCTGATTCTGAAGAGAGAGAAATATTGGAAGGAATGTTTGCGTTTCTCTTTTCCTCTGTGAGGAAGAGTACCTCATCTGCTTAGTGAGAGGGAATGCCTAAATTTTAGGGGCCATACCGTTTAAGAGGTTTAAGAGGTAGGACCTCTTCATTAAAAAATTCAGCCCTAGAAACCAGCATGCCAAACTTTGCTTCACCAGTTCTTGTGCTCAGATGTGTAGCATAGCTACATGTAAGCGGCTCAGCAGAAGCTCCAGATACATCTCTGCTCCCCAAGTTCCAATCTCTCAGCCTGAAATTGGATATAGTAAGTCAAGACTGGAAAGGCACCACAGCTCAGGCTTAAGGAACAAAGAGACAGAGAATTCTACCAAGACTTTAAATTTTGATTTATTAATTAAAATCAAACTGATGCTATAGGTTGATCCACAGTTGGACTTTGTATTTGTTTTTCATTTGTCAAGAACTCAGAAATGAGACATGATTAACGCCATAACCAGCCTACAATAATGAGAACACAAAGAAGGTCCTGCAATGGAGTTCACTTTATGCCAAATAAAAGCTTCCTATGATTAAACTCTTGATTACGCTTTTCTGATGGGATCACCGTAATGTACTCAGATCAACATTTCCAAAGCACAAAATGATCTTACCAATGTTGTGCATAGATACCTTAAATTGCTCCCCTTATTCTTTAAGATTAAGGCCAGTTTTCAAAGAAGGGTGCAGAAAGTCTTTAGGTTACTGATGCCTGTTCGTTTTCTTAGGCTCATTTCCCCCTCCAGCTTTATTAAATGCCATCCCCTTTCCAGCATCTTTCAAAAATCAGGTCAGTGTCTCTCCTTCAAGAACATGCAACAGCCGTCTCTTCCTCAGTTTATTTTAAATACTCTCCCTGTTCACGGTCATAGCACTTACTGTATTAAATTGCAAACATTTGTCTACTTCTCCGTTTCCTTCAGTGGACTAAGGTCCTTGTGGATAGGAAGCTTCCCACTCATTATTTGTACTCAGTCCAAATCCCAACCCTCAGCCTCTCAATAAATGCTTTTGGAATGATAGCACCTCCATAGCCTGGCACCTAAATCATTGACTGCTTTCTAAACTCTGAGGAAGTGGTGGGAGTGGAGAGAGAGAGTTCTGACATAGATCTGTGGAATGTAGAGACTGGAACCTGAAGTTATAAAATTTCCCTAGGTGATTATGATAACTCACCCTATTGAGAACTTCTTCTCTATATCTTGCTCAATGAATTATTTAGCTTTTGATTTGAGGTAACTAATTTTAATTTTCTCAGTCTTTCTCTCATCATTTTATAGATGATTGTACTGGATGTTCCAACTTAAACATTATAAAATTCTAACAATATTAATACTACAGATTAAAGATTTGAATTAACCTGGTCATTATAAGTTTTTCCCTAGACAACCAATTATACCTTCTTAAGGGCACATTTTTGTAGCTGTTTCTCTGAGTGATGTCTTTGAACTGATTAAGCACTCATCAATGTCTGTCCAATTTGTACAGAAAGGTTGTAATTACATTGCTTGTTTATCTAATATTCTGTTCATTGACTATTTCCATAGTAAACAATGGAGATAGTTAGAATTTTGTTTTGAGAAAAAATGGTATACCATGTAAACATTTAAAGTATACAGTAAAATTATAAATTATACCGTCAATTCTGTTACCTTCCAAAGTCATATTTTACCAGGTTCCAGAAGCATTTTTGTAAAAATGATGCAATGGGGATATATATTTGAGAATACTCTCCGGCACACATAAAAACACATAGACACAATCTCATAGACGTAGAGCATGTGTCAGTATAAATCCTGTTTTTCTCTTTTTTTTGCTTATAGTTTCTTTGCTTCGTCTTCACGTGTGTGTATAGCTCTGTGAATCAGAAGGATTACATTGTTATCAGCAAGTTAGATGAGAGCAGAAATCACTGCTGCTGGCCTGGTTGTTTTACCTTTGATAATTCTGCTTATTGGTCCAATAAAGAAAAACTTCTGCAAAAAGCACCAGGAATTGTAGCTGTTTATTCTTCTGCCCAACTCTACCAAATGCTATCTCTTTTTAAACCCTTTAAAAAGCTCTATTTAAAGCACCATGTTTCAAAGATTTTTAAATACTGTCTGTATTGACCTGTATTGATGCAAGGTATATCAAATCAAAACAACTTGACATTGATATTTATGAAGCTGTAGATTAAGAGAGTAGCATAGCCATTGCTGAAAAGTTCCTATCTGGGTTCTAGATGCCCAACACAATTAAGGAATCTCATTTTGGCTAATAAGGACCATATTGGGCAGTATTTCTGCTCTATCCTTTTAAAATTACAGCTCCTTAAAAGGGAAAAAGAGATAAGAAACTAAAAATAGTGAAGGAGCTGTGGTGAGAGGAGAGTTGAATTTAGACTAAACATCCTTCTATGATAAGATTTCAAGTACCATGATTGTCTTTGGATTATCAATAGTGTGGTGATTAAAAAAATAGCCACATAGTTCATTGATACTACTGCCTTCAGGTTGTGGAGTATCTGTTCTCTTTTCTTGAATCTGGGCAACCTCGTGACTGCTTTGACCAATAGAGTATGGTAGAAGTGACTTTACATGACTTTTGAGACTAGGTCATAAAAGGGATTCAGCTTCTGTCTCATTCTCTTGACTACTCTTGCTTGAGATCTGAACTCAGCATCTGAGAAGACTGACTAGAATGAAGACTGTAAAGAAGCCAAGCCACATGGAGAGGACACATTGAGGCATTCTATTGACACTCCTAGTTAAACTGAGTGTTTCAGTCATTCCAGGCTGGCTGGCAGTCCTGTGAGTCAAGAAACCTCCCGCTGATCCCAGGCTCCATCCATCCAGTTACACCAGCCTTTGAATCTTTGCAGTTGAAGTCCCAGATATAAGAAGAGACAAGCCATCACGTCTGTGATGAATTCTTCATCTGTAGAATATATGAGCATAATAAAATGTTGTTTTGTGTGACTCAACTCTGGAGTGGCTGAAATATCAAAGTTACACTAGATGCTGGGATCAGTAAAAATTCTAAGCATAAAATATGTTATGTCTACTAATAATATTATTCATTATTATCCCCAGCATTATCATTTTTGACTCTTTAGGCAAAAATAAAAGTACTTACAAAATAAAAATAGAAGTACATATACCCTTCTAATAGTTTATATTTATAAGATAATCATAGATATGGTTAAGGTAAATATAGAACTGTTTTAAATAAAAATATTAATTTTGGAATACAAAGATGAAGGTTTATAAATATTTTATTATTTATAAGTTCCTTTTGCCTAGTTCTAAACTATTTCAAGTTCTGGAAACTACTTCAGAAACAAAATAACACGTATAAGTTCTTGCTACTGAATTTATTCAGTCCTTTTCTACAATCTAGTATAAACATTTACCATACTAATGCCTGTTTTTCTGATAATCTTAGTTAATATAGGCAAAGAACAGATGTTTGCCGGTTCTTAAATCATAGGTTTCCAGAGGCTTTTGATGGAGATGTAAATGTGAAGCAGTTTGGAAAGATTTACAAAGCATTTCCTTAGAACTAGGAGTTTCTACAGGATGAGAATTAGAATAGGATTTTTTTGGCCTTATACTATAAACTCATATTATGTTTGTGTTCTCATCAGAGCATCTTTAGTATCCAGAAGACCTGAATCATATAACTCAAATTAAAGCCTTGATGATTAGTTTACAGATTTATATGTCAAATCTCAGCTGGGGATTTAGTGGAACTTATGCTATAACATTTGTTCTGTTTTGCCTCCAATTTCAAGATACCAAACAAAAAACAATGATAGATAATGATGCCTGAGTGATGGGAAACAAAAGCGGTGAGCACTCTTTCCTCTACCTTTCAATCTTGAGAAAGTTTCTAGGCACTAGTGAAGGAAAAAAAGAACTCAGTCAGGTCCCCATGGGCTCTATATGGTAAAGAGACAAAGTTAAGAGTTCTGGGAGGAAAAGTTAAGGGCAGGGTACTGGAGAGGTGAGAGTTACATGTAGTATGAAGTCGGAAGATTTGCAGATAGAATCTCCAAGTTTTCATCTGAGCATTCATCAGTGCAGGCATGTGGGAAATAACCTGTGGCTGGGGGAAGAAGCATCCTTGAAAGTTAGAGGCAAGGTGCCTGGTGCCAGGATAGTGCTTATTCCCAATAATTAGACTGAGAATCTCATGATTCATTGGGAAGAGTACATAAAGGGGTCCCTTCCTCAGCGGTGGGGAATATTGAAGCTGGACTGAGCACTGTTCTGGTCCTGCCTAAAAAATTTTAAAGCAAGACTTGAAGTATCCAGCTGCTTCCAAGTAACCCAGCTGTGTCACACAGGAATGTTCAGGAATATATCTATGAATACACGAACACCCATCTCCCATCATGGTAAATTTCACAATTTGCAGCATCCAGTAAGAAGTTAGCAGGCATTCAAAGAGCAGAGAAGAAAATTGTGACCCATAATAAGATAAACAAAATTGAATCAATTGAAACTCAACCCATAGGCTGATCTGACATAGGTGTTAGAATTAGGATACAAGATTTTTAAATGGTCATTTTACCTGTATTCAGAAAGTTAAGAGACTCAGAAGATATAAAAAAGTGTGCTCTACAAATTCTAGAGACGAAAATTACAAAGTCTAAAGTGAAAAATACACTGGATGGGATTAAAAGCGGATTAGACATTACAAAAGAAAAGATAATTGAACTTGATTACACAACTATGGAAAATATTCAAAATGAAACAAGTAAAGCCAACAAAATAATAGAATGAACAAAGAATTTAGTGAGCCATGGGACAACAGCAAGAAGCCAACTATATGTACAATTGGAACCTTCAAAAGAAAAGAAAGAAAGAGATAAGAGAAAAATACATTTGAAGGAATTATGGCCAAAGATCTTCCAAAGTTGTAGAAAACTAAAAACCATAGATCCATGAAGCTCAACAAACCACAAGCACAAGACGTGCAGAAAACTAGAACAGGTCACAGTGACAAAATGAATGATAAAGAGAAAATTTGAAAAGCAACTGAACTAAACTGGAGAAATCTGAACACGTTCAGTGGAATAAACCAATTTAAATATCCTGTAGGGGATATTGTACTATACTTTGCAAATTGTCATAATTGGGGGAAATGTTAAAAGACACGTGAGTTCTTTTTGTATAATTTCTTACAATGGCATATAATCTAAAATGATTTCAAAGTATAAAGTTTCTTATTAAAAAGAGCAGCTGGAACAAAAACCCCTCACACACAAAATCATAATGGTAAGGTTTACAACAAATTTTTCCTTGAAAACATTGTAAGTGAAAAGAAAATGAAGCAAACTCTCTGAAGTATTGCAAAAAAATATGCCAACCTACAATGGTACATCCATTTGAAAATACTCTTCCCCAAAGAAAAAAAAAGTTATAAATTGGACTTCATAAAATTCAACAATTATTTCTCCTTGAAAAACACTGTTTAACAGCATGAAAAGACAAGCCACAGACTGGAAGAAAATATTTAAAGTCCTCATAGCCGATTAAGGGCTTGTGTCTAGAACAAATAAAGAACTATCCAAACTCATTGACAAGATTAAAAACAACAGAATTTTTAAAATTGGCAAATTATTTAAACAGACATTACACAAAAGGAGATGTATGCATGGAAAATAAGGACATGAAAACATGCACAACATCATTACTCATTAGAGAAATGCAAATTAAAACAGTAATTAGATAGTAGAACGCATCTATTGGAATGGTTAAAATTAAAAAGACTGACCCCCCTAAGTATCGGTGAAGATGTGAAGGAATTGGAACCCTCATTCGCTTCTGGTGGGAATATAAAATGTTAAACACTTTGGAAGAGTATTTCAATTCTGTAAAAAGATAAATATACACTTACCATATGATACAGCCATTCCATTCACAGGTGTTTATGCAAGAGAAAGGGTAGCATACGTTCATACAGACTTGTACAAGAATTTCCACAGCAGCTTTATTTATAATACCTAATGGCTGGAATTAATCCATAAGTCATTCAAAGGATGAATGAATAAAAAAAATCTGTTATACCCATACAGTAGAATACTACTCAGACATAAAAAGGAGTAAACTTTTGATATACATGTATCTTAGATGGAACTCAAAATGATTAAGCCAGACCTCCCTCCTAGGAAAAGAGCACATATGTATGATTTCAGTTGTATGAGTTTCTAGGAATTGTAAACTAATCTATAGTGACAGACAGTATGTCAGGTGTTTGCGAAGAGGGCGGTGGAGGGAGGAGTGGAAGGAGGAATTACAAATGGGCATCTGGAAACTTTGGAAGTAAGGGACATGTTGATTATCTGGTTTTATGGGTGTACACAAACATCAAACTTATCAACTTGCACACTGTATGTACAGTTAATTCTACCACAATAAAACCCTTTATAAAATAAAATAAAAATAAAAATATATCCTTACAATTGGTAAGTTTATCAGCTTCAGATAGTTTAAGTCTGCCTTAATGTACTACATTCTAGGAATCATATATTAAATCTCATGAATTCAAAATATTTCCAAAGAATCTATTTCATTACCTTAACATTGCTACATTAGAATCTTTAAATTAATTTTTCTTCGTTTTTAAAATTATATTTAACATTGAAAACAGGCCAAAACATTCTGTGTTTTAAGGGGCTCAGAAATGGTTTGTTAGCTCTAAATCAATTTTATATTCTCCTGAAGTCATTGAATTAGAAAACCTCGGTTTTTTAAAGTGTTTGAGGTATACTTCCTTTAAATTTTTACATTATTTAAGTGTAATATTCCAAAGGTTTCTCCTGTTATCAAAGTTGTATTTTCTAATTAGTGAAGTCAAAAATAATTAGGATATGTTTGTATTCCATTGACTAGCCTATCTCTACAGATATATTTCAGAGCATCAGAGAACTAAAACTTTTACACCTCATAAATACTACAATATTAAAATGCATATGACTTCAATAGATACGTGATCACCCTTTAATTTTATAATTACAGTACATATATAGACAAACCAGAAAGAATAAATTTATTATATACTGTATGATAGGCTGAATTTGTTCAGCCTATGCTCCTCTCTTTTATAAAAATGAGACCAAGAAGGATTTTCTGAATCCCTTTCTTTGTTTGAATCATTTTAAGCTATTTATGATTATTTTTCCTGCTCAGACATGTTTACCTTAGCCTATGTTAACAACCCTTTTTTCTTTAAAACCAGTCTAATGACTGTAGTGGGGACTTTCATCAGCAGTCACATATCGCACCTAGAAGTGATGGAACAATAAATCAGAGCGGCTGATTGACAGTGACTGCTACCAAATTAGCATTTCCCTAGAAGCCAGCATCAGTTATCATCAACAGACATTATCCTCGTCTGAGATTTTCTGAACTGCTTTTCAATACAGGCCAAATCACTCAGTACGCAATAAAACAAAAGAAACTTTGTCTGAATACCATGTTAGAACAGAAGCAAGGATGTTGTGTTCTTTCACGCTATACAGTGTTCTTTACATCGTAAAAGGTAAAACAGAACAGATTCTTTGTGTATTAGACATTACCTCTTATAGTGGGATGATTTAAATTTAACATATATAATACGTAACATATACATTGAGAATATTTGTTTTAAAACTGATTGATTAATGAATTGTATCTCTGTCATGAAAATAATAAATCGTGTGAGAGTTAGATTTGAGCAAAAGTGAAATGACAGGAATAACACCTTACAATAAAGAATGAAAGTAGACACGTATTTTAAAGCTTTTGTAAGTCAAAACAAAAATGCATCAATATCTAAATGCTGAGTCTGAAAGTTAAAAGGGAATTTAGATACCATCTAGTGAAAATCTCTGTATATAAATAGGAAACTAAAACCAGAGATATTCAAGATCTATTCAGTGTTAAATCACCAAATACAAAGAAATCAGGACTAGAACTGGGGTATCTAAACTTATATCTTAGTGTTCCTCCCATTTCCAAACACACACAAAAACATTCATTGGTCTGCTCTGTGTCTAATGTTCTCTTCATTTGTATTAGCCCCATTTAAAAATGGGTTTGATAATAAACTTAGGATTACTTGACTTAAAGTTTCGCCTCAATGTTAGCGCTTAGAACTTTCCAACTCTTCAAAATCAGCTTTGTGTGATGTCAAACATCTCAATGAACTATTTTTTTTCTTTTAACACTGCACAGTGCATGGCAATCCTGAAATCACTAAACACCTGTCATGTAGTTAATATCTGAGGGATTAAGTAATCCAAGTTACAGTTTAGTATAGGGAAGAGAATTCTAAATCAAATATAATTATACTATAGGTTCTATGCTAATTGACTGCAATTTTTATATGTTATCTTAGATAGTGATACTTCATCCATTAATAGATAGACCTTAGCTATATTCAAATGAAGCTAATATGTTATACATCTGTAATACTCTATACACATGTATATCATATATACTATATGTACTATAAATTGAGTTAGTTTTCAAACCACTGAAAATTACTACAATATTTCTGATATGTACCTTACATTATTTGTATAATAACAAGGTAAAATTTATATTTGAGAAATTCCTTAGATTGATTGTTCCCTTTTTTTTTACTGGTTATTTCCAACTTGGATGATTAGATGTTTTAGTAATACCTGGACATTGGCACTTCCATATTAAATTAATCATCTTTACTTGGAAATACTTCATTTTGTCCTGTTTTAATAATTGGAAATTCCGTTATTCATATCACTATATCTAGAACTCTAGTTGTTTTCTTTTTTATAATTCATTCTTCCTACTTACTGCTATCGTATCTTTCTTTACTCACCAAGTTTTCAAAGAACTCTCTAATATCATGTCATACATGTGAAATATTTTATCTTCTCACTTTAAAGGAAAACACATGTAATTTTATCAATGCCATAATGGTAATTTTTTAAATTATATACATAAATAAATAACCATTATAGGGAATAAAGAAAAATTAGGAGATGTAGTTTATTAGAAGGATGGAAATCTGTTTGATATTATCTTTTGGTTTAAAAATTTTAAAGTTGTCTCATTTTCATCACTGAAAATCCCATTGTTATGCCCATACAATAAAGGAAAAAGATATGTTTTTCATTCATAAGTGACATTGTTAGTTCTTATTGCATCCAGAGCAGACTATCCCTCCAATCTGGCTAAGATAATGCCAAAATATTTTTGTTAGTAATCTAACTGGTGTGATCTAATTTACCTGATTTGTATATGACTAAATACGGTTACTTTTCATTTTGTGATTAATTGCCAACCACATACCTACTTGTATTAACAGAAAACCACTATAGCTACCATAAATTATCCAATAATTTGTGCTTTTACTCAGTCAAAAGGAGTACACCCCGTGTCTATACACCCAGCAGATGGATCTTGATGTTGTTGTGATATTGGCATTGAAAACGATCCAGCTCATCCTATTTGATGCCTTCCGGTCTTCTGCTTCCTTGCATCTCCAGGGCTACACTGTTATACTGACATCTCACATTTTGGCTCAGAAAGTTTCAACCCTTGAATACAAGTTTAATGATAGTTGACTGAGTCCAGAAGCCAGAAAAAGAACAAGGTAGGCCCCCCAAATTTAGAATATAGAAAACAATAAAGAAATGCTCATAAATTAGTCAAAAAGAAACAGATGAAGGAATGTGGGATTGGCACAAGGTATGAGGAACTGCAGAGGAAAACTGTGATTAATATTTCAAAATATTTTCCAATCACACTATTCCCTTTACTGACTAATATGACAATTCTACTAAAGATATTGTAATCTCCTTTCATTTGAATCTTCTGTGCCTATTTCATTCACCAAAGAAATTCTTCCCATAGAAAATCCTTTCCACCTCTCTACTGTGATGCTTTCTTAGGTATGCAGAAATTTTAGAAAACATTATTGTATTTAAAATTATTAGAGAATATTGAATAATACCATGGCTTGTTAAAATAAAATTCAAAATATATTAAAATAAAATTACTCAATTTAACACAGTATTTAAATTTTCTATTAGTTGGAAGGAAATGTGATAAACTCTGGAAGGAAAAGAAAAATGAGTAAAGCCAAGTCTCTGTGCTCAGGGGATTTATAATCCAGCAAGGAAGGCAAGAAGACTTAAATAAATATACTACAATTATTTATATTTATGGGTGCCATGATTAAAAGAACAACAAAATAATATTACTATTCAATAGAGAGGGAAATCATTTTTGATTGAATAATTATGAAACAATTCATAATTTTAAGTAATTTATGAATTGAAAAAATTATTATTATATACCAGCACAAAGACTACTCTTTAAATGAAGAAGAAACAAGACATCTACCTAAAAATTAGTATGCATTCAAAGGGTACACTGATGATAATATATTTAATCACTTTTGATCAAAAATAGAAAGCAAGATACACTACTTAGGATAAATATAAAAGTACACTATTGAAATATACAAGTATTTTGTGGGAAGCCAACACCTTGAATTAATGGGGAATTAGCAATTTACCAAGACGGTATGACTATTACAAGTGATGGCTTCATATAAGATAGTCTAAATATAAGATTCTTATTATACTAGTCAGCTACAGCTGCCATAACAAAATACCACAGACTGGATGGCTTAAACAGCTAACAGTTATTTTCTCAAAGACTGAACTCTAGAAGTCTAAGATCAAGGTGTAGGCAGGTTGAGTTTTTCTGGAGATCTCTCTCCTTGGCTTGCAGATGGCAGCCTTCTTGCTTTATCCTCATAGTGTGTGTGTGTGCTCTCCTAGAATCTCTTTCTCTTTAAATGGCACTAGTCCTATTGGATTAGGATTATCGCCCCACCCTTAAGAATTCATTTAACCTTAATTACCTACTTAAAGGGCCTATCTCCAAATAAAGTCACATTGGGGATTAAAGCTTCAGCCTGTGAATTTTGGGGGACACAATTCAGTCCATAACATCTATTTTACAGATTTTTATGAAAACAGAATGTAGTAATGTAGGCAGCAGAAGTGGATGGAATGGATGAACTCTAGATTTGGTGGCAGAGTGAAAACTGGAGCTGAGGAGGGACTGAAGAGTCTCAAATAATTCTCAGGCTTCTGCTTGCATTGGCCAAGGAGCAATTTACAAAGATATGGATTTTAGTATGTGAACAACCATGAAAGAAGATATACTATAAAGTTTCAAACAAAGAAATGATGTTATGCTCTTAAAATAAAAAGTACTAACCAAGAGTATATGGATACAAAGACTAGATCATTTCAGATCAACTACATTATGGAAGTTTATTAAGCTTTTAGGTTGGGTAACTTGTTGGATGCAGTACAACTGGATTTCAGAAAGGCATTTCAGAAGGTCTCACATGATGTCCTTGGGAACAAGCAGTCATTTTTTTGGAAGGCAGGGCATTTGTGCAGAGTTGTCAATGGTTGATCATATTCAGAAAGAGTTATAATTACTCAAACTCCATCAAGAGAGAAAACAGATTCTAGTAGCATGCAACAGAGGTTTCTGCCCCTGCTCTGTTTTACATTTTTATCAATGGCTTGGACGATTAAAATTGCAGACAACACAAAACTGGGAGTGATAGCTATTATGTTGGATGACAGACACCAGATGCAAATAAAAAACAAAGGGTATCAGATGTCCTGTGAGAGTTACATATGAAAATCAACACGATTTATTAAAACAGATTTATACAAAGTCACCTCAAAAGTAGGCAAGGTCTCAGGCTTCAAAGACAATTGTAATTTGGCTGAATGCATTATCTTATTTCAAAAAAATATGTCAATCAGAAGTATGCAGTATCCATCATGGGAATGTAGACAAAGAAGAGTCACAGAGGCAAACTTTGGCTATTGCCATTGTAGCCCTGGTCAGGGGAGATGGAATCTTAGCCAATTGGTTTCAAATACTCATATTCCATTAACAAGGTGATTATTATTAATATTTTGGGTAAACATATTAATTTATGTTATCCGGATACCAGTAAATATGAGATTATTCTAACTATGTTTGTTCTTATGAAATTCTCTTAAAACAACCTTGTGATTATGCTATTCTTTTCCATTACGTGTCTGCCTACAGGGAAAGAATAAACTGCTAATACAGAGTCAAAGATTCCCTTTTCAAGAGTTATGTTTTATTTTGAATAAGTAAATTGTAGTTCTGGTTTTATAGATCAATTCTAAGAGCTTGATTAAGTTATTTCACAAGTCAAAAATGATCCACTCTGGGTGTAATTATACAATCAGTGTTCTGGCCCTGCAAATAGGAGGGTCAGATCCTTAATCATGGTAAATTCATGAATGTATCGTAATGAGAGGGCTCTTGAGGGACAACCTCTGACCATTCCCCAGAGACACACCACTCAGCCTAGCATTGTCATTTATTATTCAAGGTCAGTATTTGTTCTAATTTTTTTTATTTCTACCATGTATTCAAAATCAACTATAGAAAAAATGTGACAGATAGTAATCCACATTAATACACACGGAAAAGCTTTAAAGATTTTTGGTGACAAAATCAATAAGATAGTAACACACAATATGAAAGGAAAAAAACTATTGCACTTTTAACAACATTCACAGAATCAATATACAGACAAAGGAATATAAAAGACTCTATGCTGTTCAAACCTATATTGTAGTATGTAGTTCTCACAAAATATTTTAAGAAAGACATTAAATGAAATCCTGTTAAGAAAGAAGCAGCTAGAATGGTGAAAGAAATTTAACATATAATTAAAATATATTGTTATAAAACATTAAGTACATGCAAAATGTATAAGGAATAAAACAATATACACTGTATACCCATCATCTAGCTTAATTAATGAATACATTGCCAATACTGTTAATGTTCCCTCCCCAATCTATATCCTTTACTCACTTCACAGAAATTTCTTCTACCCTGAACTTTATGTGTATCATTCTGATTCATCTTCTATAACTTTGCTATATACATATGCATTTATAAGGATACTGTGATATTATTTTTTGTATGTGTGAGGAAGATGGGCCCTGAGCTAACATCTGTTGCCAATCTTCCTCATTTTGCTTCAGGAAGATTGTCCCTGAGCTAACATCCATGCAAATCTTCCTGCATTTTGTATGTGGGACACGCCACAGCATGCCTTGATGAGCCGTGTGTAGCTCTGCGCTCAGGATCCCAACTGGCAAACCCCAAGCCTCCCGAGCCTCCGAATCAGAGCACGTGAACTTAACCACTACGCCACTGGGCTGACCCCTTATTTTGTATGTTTTTAAACTTCAGAGAAGTTGAACTCCTAATATATGTCCTCTGCAACTAATTTTTTTCCAAATCTATATTTGTAAAGTTCACAAACTTTAATATGTGTTGTACTATTTTATTCATATTCACTTCTGTTCAGTATTCCATTATATAAAAATGTATGAATATGTGAATTTACTTACTATTCTCTGTCAACAGATATGTAGGTAGGTCCCCCCAATTTTTGTTTCTATTGCAAATGATGCCATGAACACTCATGTACATGTCTCCTGTGTACTTTGAGTTTCTTTAGTGTACCCATCAGGAATAGAAAGGCTGGCTTACAGATTTTACACATCTTTGCTTTTACTGCATTTTGCCAATCATCTGCTAATGCGTATTTACACTGGTACTCTAAATACAAATGAATATGGTTACAGTTTCACATTCTCACCAACACTTGATATTATGTTTTCTATCACCACCATAAGTGTGAAAATACATCTCATAGTGGTTTGAATTTGCAATTCTATGATTACTAATGAAGGCGAACATCTTATGTTTTGTTTTATAAACCTCTGATATTTTGCTTTCTGTGCATTGTTGTTCATAGGCTTTTGTTCTTTCCAACTGAGCTGGGGTTTTTTTCTTCGTGATATGATGCAATTATTTATGCATACTATATATTAGCCTGTTGCCATTTTTTACATATGTTATCAGGATTCAGTTTTATAAAAATAAACTTTTTATTATTCAATAAACTTTGATTTACAGAAAAATTGCAAAGGTAGTACAGAGAGTTCCTATACATCCCTCATCAAGTGACCCCATTGTTAACATCTTACCTTACTATGGTATATTTGCCAAACCAAGAAACCGACATTGATACGTTACTCTGTCATACATTATTTGGATTTCACTGGTTTTTCCATTAATGCCCTCTTTCTGCTTCAAGATCCAATCCAGAGTACCACTGTGCAGTTGTCATATCTCCCCAGCCTCCACTGGTCTGTGAAAGTTTCCCAGTCTTTCCTTGTATTTCATAACTTTGAAAGTCTTGAGGAATCCTGCTTAGGTATCTGTAGAATGTTCCTCGATATTGGTTTGTCTGTTGTTTTTCTCAAGATTAGACCAAGTTATCGACTTCTGGAAAGAGGTGAAGTGCCCTTCTCATCGTATTATATCGGGTATACATGATATCACATGACATAAGCGTTAACCTTAGTCACTTAATTAAGGTAGTGTTTGCCAAATTTCTCCACTGCAAAGTTACTAATTTTTTTTTCCTTTCCCTACTCTTTTATTTGGAACTATATCATTAATCTAGCCCATTCTCAAGGAGGTCCAAGAGGTGGGAATTAAACTTCACCTCAATGAGAGGGGAGGACAGACACATATGATTTGCAATTATTATGTTAGAAAATTTACCTTTCTCCCTCATTTCTTAACTCATTTATCGTTTCTGAAACAAATTGTAGGTACATACACACACATAACAAAACTATGATTTGAGAATAAAGCAACTTCTAATGTGTAGTAAAAGCATTAAATATTGCTGTTTTCTGAAAAGAATTATTCTGTATTTTGTTTTCTATTAAAATGTGTTTAGTTTTTAAAAAAAATAGACATGTATATTTATTTTCCACTTTGGGTTATAATTAAATAATATGCTATTTTTTGTGTGTGCAAGTTGTTTCAGCTTTTGCCATTGGGAGCTTTTCCAGGTTGGTTCCTGTGTCCCTTTGACATGACTCATCTTCATCATTTTTGACCGCTTCCTAACTTTCTGGTCCTAAAAGATACTCCAAGGTGCCACAGTGCATTTTCCTTACCCCACTACTAGATTCAGCC
The DNA here is from genome assembly GCF_057802395.1 of Ceratotherium simum simum. Taxonomy (NCBI): domain Eukaryota; kingdom Metazoa; phylum Chordata; class Mammalia; order Perissodactyla; family Rhinocerotidae; genus Ceratotherium; species Ceratotherium simum. The sequence goes on along the minus strand of NC_141909.1, from coordinate 25,480,419 downwards.
ATTTCTACAAAACTCTATGCTTCCTTTAATTGGAAAATGTATTTAGTTATAAAAAGCTGAGCAATGACTGTGCTCAATGCCACTGAGTTGCTTCTAGGTCCTCCCAGCAGACAGAGTTAGTAATATATGTAGTATTTACAATCCCATGTATGTGCATATGTCTATGTTTCTGTAGCTATCCATCTGTATATGCATTGAGTTAAATGTGAGTTCAGATTTATGTCTCCAACCCAGTACCACAGGGTTTATTCTAGAATGTCTTTCTTGATTATCTGTAAATTGTCTTTCCAGCAGTGAGAAATCTGATTCCAGAGATTAAATTTTACTTCTTTCTGTAATGATAGCCAGTTGCTCCCTTCATTGTTAACTATATTATATTTCATATTTCAATATATGTTAGAGTCTGCTCCTGGCCTCACTATTTCATTCCTTTGGTTTATTTGTTTATCCCTTTGCCAACACCACACTAGTTTGCTTACTATAACTTTACAATAATCTGTGATTTCTTACACTGCAAAGTTTATGCCTTGTTTTTCAGTTTTATAAATATCTGTGCTAATCTTTGTCATTTGAAGCTCCATGTGAATTTTACAATTATCTCATCTGGTTCTCTGAAAAATCTCATCACAATTTGAAAATTTATTTGAATACAATTGAGATGCTTAATATATTGAGTTTTCCTATTCATTAATATCTATCCATTTATTTGAGTATTCTTTAATGTCTTTTAATGAAATTACGTTTTTCCCATAAATTGCATGCATATCTTTTGTTAGATTTTTTGCTAAATACCTTATTTTATGTGATAAATAATATCTACTTATATATTTTCTAATCCTTGCTAGGATATAACACTGAGATTGAATTTTAATCATGCATCCAGACACCTTGCTAAATTTTTTTTAATTCGTTTTTTTCCATGTAGTATGCAAATAGTGACTGTTTTAATTCTTATTTTCCAATTTTTACAAAAGTTCTTTCCTTTACTTGGATTATAATGGCTACAACTTTTAGTAGAACGTTGAATAGGAAAAAATCATAGATTGTTATGTTTCATTTCTGGCTTTCCAAGGTATACTTGAACTGTCATCATTAAATATTAAAAGTAAGTTTATGTGCGTGTGTATGTGTATGTACACACATATGCATTCTGCTTTCACACAGGCAGCATGAAAACAAAGAAAAACTATGCATATTGTTTATCAGGTGAATGAATTTTCTGTCTACTCTTCATTTGCTACAACTTCGAAAAGTTAATACAGAGGATTGATTTATATAGATATTATATTGACATGATCACATAGATTTTCTCCCTGACACCATTTTTTTGACAAATCACATTCACAGGATTTATGATTATATTAATAGATTTTCTTGCATTATTGGAATACTCACAACATGCTCATAAACTATAATTATCTTATACAGTTGTGTTTTCAGTTTGCTTATATTTAGGATTTCTTATCTAAGCTTATAATTTATATTATATATATTATAATTTATATTATATGGTAATTTCCCTTTCTTATACTAATTTTGTGATCTAAATAGTAAAATAAATTCTACCTTCAAAAATACGTTGCAGACTGTTTCTTTTTGTCCTATTTTCTGGAGTAATTTTAAAAATTATTGGTGTTACTAGTTTTTTGAATGTCTGATAAACTCTTCTTTTAAAACCATCTGTGCTCAGTGAATTTGATGGATGGATTTTAAACTAATGATTAAATTTCTGTAAGAGTCATAAGACAATTCAAGGTTTCTATTTTTATATTGAGTGTTATTAAATAACTATATTTTTCTACAATTAGTTTTTTTCAAAGGTCTTTTATTATGTTTCAGCTCTCTATTTTATCTTTGTATTATATTACATTAATATCTGTTTTTTTATTTTTCTCCCCCATTTTTACATTTATTATACAAAAGCAATAAACAAAAAAACCCCAAATCTTTGATTTTGATACTTTGCCTATTAATTTTATACTTTGTTAATTGTAGTAAAGATCTCTTAATGATTTTAATCTCTCTCCTCAAACAATGCTGGCCACAGCTTTCATATCTGCTAATATTGTAAAACTTCCCATGCCTGGTGATTTTGATGAATAGATTTTAAACTACTGCATATATTACACTATAATCTTTCCTAATTTATTTATTTATGATCTTTCCTATTTATTTATTGAAGAAATCTCCATTATCATTTATCATTTCTTCTTTGACCCACTACTCATTTAAAAGTGAGATTTAATATTTCTAAACATATTTTGTTTCCGGTTTTGTTGGTGTTGCTATTGTCTTTTTAATTGCATTACAGTGAGAAAATACAGTCTGATTTTTTAAAATTTGTTGAGACTTGCCTACTATGTAATCAATTCTTATAATTTTAATCTGTGTATTTGAAATGGATGAGAATTATATTATTATAGTATGCAATGTCCTCTACATGTCTACCAAACCAAGTTTTTGTATTTGATTTTTCAACTGTTTTATGTACTTACTGGTTTTGTATCCACTTGATCTATATATTACTCAGAGAGATGTATTTTTAAAATTCCTAATAAGATTGTGAATATTAGAATTTCCACTCATGTTATCATCAATTTACACTTTGTATATATTTTAAATATCATTTTCATTAAATTAAAACATACATAAATTATACAAATCATATGTACATAAATAAATATAAAAAATGTTGTTAGTATCTATCTAATCATCAAACATATAAGGGAATAGGATAATATTACTACCACAGAAACCTACTTAATCCTTTTAGAAGATAATCACCATCCTTATTTCTATTACCAGAGATTATTTTTGCTTGTTTTATGAAAATTATAGATTTTTTTTCCCCCAAAGCCCCAGTAGATAGTTGTATGTCATAGCTGCACATCCTTCTAGTTGCTGTATGTGGGACGTGGCCTCAGCATGGCCGGAGAAGGGGTTCATCGGTGCGCGTCTGGGATCCGAACCCGCATCACCAGCAGTGGAGCACACGCACTTAACCGCTAAGCCATGGGGCCGGCCCTGAAAATTATAGATTATATATTCTTTTTTGTCTTGATATGACATTATGTTTGTGAGACTCATCCACATGTGGTGTAGCAGTAATTTGTTCATTTTAATTCTGTATATTATTCCAAAAGGAAAACAGACTGATATACCACAGTGTATTTGTCTATTCTTTTGTTTTGGTTTTGTTTTCCATGCATAATGATGCTATAAACATTCCTTTAAATGTCCTGTTGTGCACATATATATGCATTTCTGTTGGGTTTCTCTTTAGGTAGTATTGGACCATAGGTTATGAAAATCTTCAAATTTAATAAATATTGCCAATCAGCTGCTGAAAGTGATTTTACCAAATCACAGTATTAGATGTAATATATGAGAGTTCTCAGTATTCTCCATTCTTACTGATACTTGGCACCATCAATATTTTAATTTCAACCCTTCTGATGGGTGATTTTTGATTTCCCAGAGTTTTTCTTTTTATTTCCTTGAAGATTAATACAGTTGAGCATTTTTCAAATTTTTATTGGCTTCTTAGATTTTACATTTAAATTTTTCATTTGTGCTTTAAAATTTTCACTCATTTGAAAGAGCTCTTGATGTATTCTTCTTATGAATTTTTACTGAATAAATGTGTTCCAAATAACTTATATTACCCTGTGGCCCATTTTATTCCATTTTATGATGCTGTTAGTGGTATCTTAGATGAATTAATATTTATAATAATATTTTTCTCCAGTGTCTCATCTGTTAAGAATCAAGTATACTTATGTTTGTGCTTTTGTATCTGGAAACTAATGTGTATGCATTATTTATTTTAAAACTATGCTAAATGGTACATATACTTTTGAAACTGTCATTTCATGATGAAAATCTGAAATGTTATTAAAATAATTTTATGTTATTTCATAACTTTTACTGCTATGACACAATCTCCTTTACATCCAGTAATATTTTACCATGAAGGTATACCATTTTGGTTAAAAACATTAAAAAAAAACTTTTATATTCTTCTTTGTAATTCTTTTACTTTTAAAACCATTCTGATGCACTCAACATAGGAACACTTAAATATATAAAGCAAATATTATCAGACCTAAAGGGACAGAGAGCAATAAAATAGTAGTAGGGGACTTACATACACCACTTTCAATAATGAATAGATCATCCAGCCATAAAATCAATAAGAAAACACTGGATTTACTTAAACTACATGTTAGACCAGATATACTTATGAGATATTTACAGAATACTCCATCCAACAAAAGTAGAATCCATATTCTTCTCAAGTGCACATGGGACATTCTCTAGGATAGGTCATGTGTTAGTCCACAAAATAAGTCTTAATAAATTTTAGAAGATTGACATCATATCAAGCATCTCTTCAACCACAAAGATATGACGCTTAAAATCAATTACAAGAAGCTAAAGATCCACAAATATGTGGAGATTAAACAACATGCTACTGAACAACCAATGAGTCAAAGAAAAAAATCAAAAGAGAAATAAAAAAATATCTTGAAACAAATAAAAATGGAAATACAACATACCAAAACTTATGAGATGCAGCACAAGCAGTTCCAAGAAGGAATTTTATAGCAATAAACACCAACATAAGACAATAGAAAAAGTTCAAATAAACATCTAGCTTTATATCTCAAGGAACTAGAAAAAGAACAAATGAAGCCCAAAGTTAGTAGAAGGAAGAAAATAACAAAGACTAGAGTGGAAATAAATGAAATAGAAACCAAAAAGATAATAGAGAAGATCAATGAAACTAAGAGCTCCTTTTTTTTTTTTTTTTTGTGAGCAAGATTAGCCCTGAGCTAGCATCTGTTGCCAATCCTCCTCTTTTTGCTGAGGAAGACTGGCCCTGGGCTAACAGCTGTACCCATCTTCCTCTACCTTATATGTGGGCCGCCTACCCCAGCATGGCTTGATAAGCAGTGTGTAGGTCTGTGCCTGGGATCTGAAACCACGAACCCCAGGCCATCGAAGCAGGTGTGCGAACCTAACCACTACTCCCCCGGGCTGGACCCTAAGAGCTCCTTTTTTCAAAAGATAGTCAAAATAGACAAATATTTATCTAGATGCACCAAGGAAAAAAGAGAGAGGACTCATATAAATAAAATCAGAAATGAAAGAGGAAATGATAACACAGAAATACAAAGGATCACAAGAAACTACTTTGAACAATTATACACCAACAAATTTAACAAGCTAGAAGAAATGGATAAATTTCTAGAAACATACAACCTACCAAGACTGAATCATGAAGAAACAGAAAATCTGAATAGACCAATTATTAGTAAGGAGATTGAATCAGTAATCAACAACCTCCCACAAACAAAAGTCCGGGATCAGATGGCTTCACTGATGAATTCTACCAAAATTTAAAGAATACCAATACTCTCAAACTCTTCAAAAAAAATAGAAGAGGAGAGAACACTTTCAAATTCATTTTATGAGGCTAGCATTACCCTAATACCAAAACCAGACAAGGACACCACACAAAAAGAACATTACAGGTCAATATCCCCAGTGAACATAGATGCAAAAATTCTCAACAAAATATTAGTGAACTGAATTCAGTAGTACATTAAAAAGATCATACACCATAATCAAGTTGGATTTATTCCAAGAATGCAAAGATTTTCCATCTGCAAATCAATCAGTGTGACACACTATATTAACAAAATGAAGGATAAAAAATCATATGATCAACTCAGCATATTCAAGAAAAGCATTTGACAAGCCAACATCCATTCATGACAAAATCTCTCAAAAAATGGGTGTAAAGGAAACATACCTCAACATACTAAAACTCATATGACAAACCCACAACTACCATCCTCAATGGTGAAAAGCTGAAAGCCTTTCCTCTGATGAGAAATAAGAGAAGGATGCCCACTCTCACCACTTTTATTCAACATAGTATTGGAAGTCCTGGCCAGAGTAATTATGCAAAAAAAAAAAAAAAAAAAAAGAAAAGAAATAAAAGGCACCCAAATTTGAAAGAAAGAAGTAAAACTGTTTCCATTCACAGATGACATATTATATATAGAAAACTCTAAAAATGTCACCAAAAAACTATCAGAACTAATAAACAAATTTAGCAAGTTTCAGGACACAAAATCGATATACAAAAATCAGTCACCCTCCTGTAAAATAATAATGAACTATAAGAAAGAGAAATTAAGGAAACAATCTCATTTGCAATAGCATCAAAAAGAATAAAATACAGAGGAATAAATTTCACCAAGGAGGTGAAGATCTGTACGCTTAAAATTATAAGACACTGATGAAAGAAGTTGAAGACACAAATAAATGGAAAGATATTCCATGCTCATTGGATTAGACTAATTAATACTCTTAAAATTCCATACTACCCAAAGTGATCCACAGATTCAATGCAATCTCTATCAAAATTCCAATGGCAATTTTCACAGAAATACAAATCACAATCCTAAAATTTGTATGGAAACACACAAGACCCCAAAAAGCCAAAGCAATCTTGAGAAAGAAGAAACTGGAAGGCATCATACTTCTTGATTTCAAACTATATTACAAAGCCATTGTAATCAAATCAGTATGGTATTGGCGTAAAAACAGACACATAGATCAATGGGCTAGAATAGAGAGCCCAGAAATAGGCCCATAAATATATGTTCAATTAATTTATGAAAAAGGAACCATACAACGGAGAAAGGATAGTCTCCTCAATAAATGGTGCTGGGAAATCTGGGGAGCTCCAAGGAGAATAATGAAACTGGCTCCCTATCTTACACTATACACAAAAATTAACTCAAAATGTATTAAAGACTTAAACATAAGACCTGAAACCATACAACTCCTAGAATAAAACATAGAAGGTAAGCTCCTTGACATCGGTCATGGCAATGATTTACTGAATTTGGAAACAAAAGCAAAAATCAACAAGTGGGACTATGTCAAACTAAAGAGCTTCTGCATAGCAAAGAAAAACATCAGCAAAATGAAAAGGCAACCTATTGAATAGGAGAAAATATTTGCAAATTATATATCTGATAAGGGGTTAATACCCAAAATATATAAAGAACTCATACAACTCGGCAAACAAAAAAAGAATCCAATTAAAAATGAGCAGAGGAACTGAGTAGACATTTTTCCAAAGAAGACATACAAATGGCCAACAGGTACATAGAAAGGTGTTCAACATCACTAATCATCAGCGAAATGAAAATCAAAACCATAATGAAATATAACCTCACGCTTGTTAAAATGGTTATTATAAAAAAGACAAGAGATCACAAGTGTTGGTGAAAAGGTGGAGAGAAGGGAATCCTTGTGCACTGTTGGTGGTTATGTAAATTGGTACAGTCGTTATGGGAAACAGCATGGAGATTCATCAGTAAATTAAAAATAAAACTACTATATGATCCAGCAATCCCATTTCTGGGAATATAACCAACGAAAATGAAAACAGGATATCTAAGAGATAATCGACACCCCCAAGTTCATTGCAGCATTTACTGACAATAGTCTAGACATGGAAACCTAATTGTCTGTCAAAAATGAATGAATAGATAAAAAAGATGTGAATATATACGTATGTAAGTATATATATATATACACACACACACATACACACAAAATGGGATGTTGTTCAACCATGTGAAAGAAGGAAATCCTGCCATTTGGGACAATATGGATGAACTTTAAGAGTATGATAATAAGTGAAATAATCCAGATAGAGAAAGATATCATTATATGTGGAATTTGAAAAAAAAATCAAACTCATAGAAACAGAGTTGAAGAGTGGTTTCCAGGGGCTAGAGGCCAGGGGAAATAGAGGTTGGTAAAAGGGTAAAAACTTTCAGCTATAAGGTGAATAAGGTCTGAGAATCTAATGTAAAATATAGTTACTACAGTTGATATCACTGTTTTGTATAATTGATGTTTGCTGAGAGGAGAACTTAAATGTCCTCGGCAAAAAAAAAAAAGTGGGGTGATGGATGTGTTAATTAGCTAGATGTAGGAATTCTTTCACAATGTATGTATATGTCAAATCATCATTATGTACACTTTAAATATCTTACAATTTCATGTGTCAATTATACCTCAGTAGAGCTGAAATACATAAAAATAAATTAATTAAATAAAAGCACTGTAAAAATCTTTTTTGTTTCAATTGGAGAGCTTTTCCTTTTATTTTGGTTATTGATGCATTTGGAGTTGTTTCTATAATTTTGAGCTTTTGCTATATAAAATTATTAGTCTTTTTGGACAATGGATATTTGTTAGAATTATGTTTATTACTCCCCACTCTTTTTGTATCTTATGTCTTCTATCTGAGATCAATTTCCAATTTTCTAACTCTTACTCTATTGATAACATGATTTTAATTAATTATTTCTGAAAAGACCTTTGCCTCACTTTCATACGTAAATGTTTTATTTTTTTAAGCCTAGTGTAGTTTTAGGCTTATAGTTATTTTCTCTTAACACTTTCAAGATTTTATTTCAGTATTTTCTATTGATGTGAATTCTCATGTTAGAGTAATTATTGTTCATTTGTATATAATCTAATGATTTTCCCTGTTTGTTTTAAAGATGTACTTGTTTTAATACATTTTGGGCAGTTTTGAGATGTGCTTTGTTGTGAATTTCTTTTTGTATATTCTGCCGAGGTTTTTGTGTCCTTTCTGAATTTGAGGAATAATGACTGCCATCAGTTGTGGAAAATTCTTAGTCATTTTCTCACTGATCGGAACTTTTCTATTTTATATCATCTATCCTTCTGGCAATCAAATTAAACCCATGATGGACATTCTCATTTTTGTCCTCCATGCTGCTTCTTTTTTTTTTTTTTTTTTTGTGAGGAAGATCAGCCCTGAGCTAACATCTGTTGCCAATCCTCCTCTTTTTGCTGAGGAAGACTGGCCCTGGGCTAACATGCGTGCCCATCTTCCTCCACTTTATATGAGACGCCGGCACAGCATGGCCTTCCAAGCGGTGAGTCCGTGTGCGCCAGGGATCTAAGCTGGCGGACCCTGGGCCGCCGCAGCAGGGCGCACACACCCAACCGCTTGCCCCACTGTGCCAGCCCCCCTCCATGCTTCTTTATTCTTCTTTCATATTTTCCTTCATTTTATCTGTTTGTTGAATTCTTGGTTAAATTCTTCAGCTTGGTCTTGTCTGTTTGCTAATTTTCTCTTTAACTCTGTTTAGGTCGTATTAACTCCACCCGTTGAGTTTTTTGGGTTTTTTTGTTTGTTTGTTTGTTTGTTTTTTTCTTCTTTTTTTTAAATCAATCTCTCTCTCGCTCTCTCTCGCTCTCTCATACATACAATTTGAAGAAGCTCTGTGGTAGTGTTCCAAATCTTGTTTGATCCTTTTGATAGTCTTTTTTTTTAAATTTCTGGATCTTATTTTTTTCTTTTGTTTTTTTTTACATTTTAAATATAAGTATTTTATCATCAAGTATTCAATCATTTCCATATCTGAGGCCCACCAGGACTTAATTTTGTCAGTGTCTGGATTTAAGGTGAATTATTCTAGGCAGCATTTGCATTTGTTTCAGACAGCACTCTTAGGTTCCACCAATCAGAGGTCACTTTAAATTTATATTTCAAATTAGTCTATCTTGGACCAAGCATGCAGTATAAATTTAAATTTATGAGGCACATTTGTGGCTTGAGAACATACATATATTTACCAATTACAGTGTAGAATTCTTTTGTCCTACTTAGAACTTAAAAATTAATTTAATATATTGTCTTTGCATAGGGCTGATTTTTTTCTTTTTCCCAGCCTGTGGTTTCACAGGTAAAGCAGCTCTACAAGACTCTGACTCCATGGGGAAGTCTTGGTCCCACTTCCCTTTTGATTAGGCTTAATTTCTTTTCTAAGGTCCTCATATGACCATAAAAATCCATGACTTTCAGTGTTGGCATTAGGAATGTCCTCAAGGCAGCTCAGGATTTGCTCACACTTGTCACAGTGATTTTCATTTCACTTTTGTCTGCAGAGGATTTCCTTTATTTATTTATTTTTTTGGAAGCTTAGTATTTGAAAAGATTTTTTTCTTAGCATGAATGACTAGTTTTGACGAAGCAGGAAAGTTTCTCATAATATTCATTCAATAATATCTCTACATTCCAAAGATATTATTCCATATGTAGGAAATTTGGCATTTCCGCCTGGGGAAAACATGGAGCTGGGATGGGAAGTGATGATATGTCTTTTTTTTTTGTTTAATTTTTTATTATAAAAAAACAAACATATCTAAAAGTAGACAGAATTGCATAGTGAATTCCCATGTACCCATTACCCAGCTGCAACAATTATCTTATCGCCAATTTTTTCTTTCTACCCTCACCTAGTCCTCCTGGTCTTAAATATTTTGAAGCTAATCCAAGACATGTTATTAAATCTATATATATTTCAGCGTGCATTTCTATGGGAAAAGGTTCTCTTTTTAAAAAAACATACCCACAGTATCATCATGCGCTCATTTTGTGAACTTGTGCTAGAAGGATTCAATCTATCTGTGTGCTGTAACATGGGGACCTAATAGCAATAACAGGGGGAATCAGATATGCCATCACTCTAAAGGAGTGTTTTCTCACAATTAGAACTTTTCCACAGTAAAAGCGATATACTGTGAGTTTGTAGGTTTTTTGACTATTGGATTACCACGTTTCGGGAGGCTCTAGAGGGGATTACCTGGATAGGAATTAATTTTGTGTCTACTGTTCTTTACATGAGACTCTACTGTCTTCACAGGACAACGTAATGAGCCAAGTTGATGATAAAGATGGGATTATATATTCCATGTGTGAAGGATGTTCTTGAAGATTTTCAACTGGAAATCATTTGTACCAATTTATAATCCTTTCTGATTTTGACTATTAGTTATTTTATGTAGGAATTACATGGTCTTGGTTAGGATTTTTAATTTGAAATACCTGTAAAGGTGTTCTTGTTTTTTAGAATAACCAAATTCTAATTCTAATTTTGAGTTATTCCTATATCCCTCTGTACCTGCTTTACCAATATTAGTCATGTTTGGTTGGTTGAAGGTTTTATTCTATCCTGAGATTTGCCTCAATCAATGCTCTCAATTGCCATGTACATTTTTAATGTAATTTATGACATTAAAACAGATTTTCTCCCCATTTTAGTTCATCTTTGATTTAGTCGTGATTATTCACTGTCTTCAAAGGAATATGTGTGAATGAGGGACAAGTGAGATACAATTACTCTATTATGTGGCTAGCCACATAATTCACATGATCTTTATATATTTCACGTTCCAAACACTGAGTCTAGCAATCTAACTCTATTATTGTAAACATTAGACAATATACTTATGCTAACAATTGCCTCATTTTTACAAAATGCTAATCTGAATATATATGTATAGAGTTGCAACTTCTGTATGACACTAATCTATTTCATCCTGTAGGTGTCATATTTTGCCAAACATTTACACACTTTAGCAATTATATGTTTCATCCAAATTTCCCTTCTCCCTAAGTATCAAGATAGTCTCAATGCCTGTCAGTCTGGAATCCCTCCTAATGTCATTTGAGCATTTTAACTATTTACCACTCGTAAAATGTCAAATTTATCACTACATTAGCCAATACATTAGCCAATACTCAAAGCCATATTATTTACTCATATAATCCCTAACTTAAATCCCATTCATAGTCAACTGATCCCTTAAGATCTGAGTAAGGTCCCATTTTCTCCATGAAATTGACATCTATCCATTTAACCACCACTAATCCCTTTGTTTTCTGAATTTTTGTTATCCTTACTTTATGATCTACATTTTTGAGTTTTTTTAAAATTATTTTTAGCTGATATTTGCTTTTATCTAGAACTTTTAAAGAATTATAATTTTTGTTGTGAAGAAATGGGTTGTTTTCTTACCTGTATCTCTCACCAATGTTGCTACAAGTGACTTTAAAAGTGCTACATAAGATAGCTAGTAATAAACAGTTATTGAATGACATTGGTTTAGATGGGTAATACTTTTTTCAATAATAAAGGCCATTTTTCACCAACTTCACTTAACTTTGCTGACAGAAGTAAAGCTTTAGCTTTCCTATTTAGACAATGCAAATTTATTTGAGTGTATCACAGTGATCAATACAGATTTAATTTAAGTGAGAAAGGGAATTTGGAATACAGAAATAAACAGAATTGAATGTTAAATTTCTTGCAATACTTTTGAGTTCTTTGTCATCCATTTCCCTTAAGATTAGGATAAGTCAGAAATATCTTTATTACAATAAACTGCACAGTGTCCGTAAACATTCAGAAATGTACATTTTCATTTGATCCTAAAATTAGGCTAAACTCTTCATTGTTTTGTATATAGAAAAACATATTGGCCTCATTAAGATTAGTAATGAGAATTGATTTTACAGGGTATAATCTGAATTTTATGCATGCTATTCTATCTGGGCTAATGAAATTATTTTGGTTGCCAGAAGCATTTCAGTCTGGCTATCTGGAGTGCAGAATTTTACATGAGCTGCCAGAAATAAAAGCACTCATTTGCACTTCTAGACAGAAAATGTGGGTGTCTACAGGCTGCCATACAGAACTAGAGAAACCAATTGGACAATAAAAACCTTTAAAGTATTTCTCCAGATGGCTAAGCTGCTGTTCCTTCACGTGGAATCACAACACCCTACTTTAGGTGATGGCATTTCTGCCTGTGTACAAAAATTCAGAGGAAACATTTAGAATTCAAAAAGCTGTATTCAGCTTTGTTGGTGATCAATATTTTTAGCATGATTTTTGGAGGTGTGATGTTTATCATACCCCTGATGATATGAATATACAAGTTTCTTCAAATAGCTGAGTAAACAGGAGGTTTCTTTACAAACAGGAGCAATATCTAATGTCACACAGAGGAAGAAAAATGACAAAGACATACTAAGGTTAACAAGCTGGATATTCTATTGACAGTCAATAGCATTTGTTTTTTTAAGAAGGAATGAATCAAAGACATATCCCTTGTGTTTTGCATGATAAAAATTATTTGGGTGTCATTATAGCTTTTATGAAAAATGACTAAATGATTATAGAAATGTTATTCTCACGGTCTGAAATGGCAGCCAATAGCTTCTGGATATATTAAATTTTATTGGTATCATGCAGATGTGCATAATTACTGCTTTGCTTTGCTTGAATAGAAGCCATCTGTTTATCTTAGGATGATTAGAACATTTAACAAATTTAGTCCCTTTAGCAGAAGTATCTGAGCTGCATTTATTTATTCATTTATTTTTCATTTCATGAGGTTTAGTGGATCACTATGAGGAGTCCCAGACATCTAAACTTCAAAAAACCTTGAACTGAGAAGAATACTTTCCTTGACAGTCAAAAATTTTTTCCACAAAAGGCTGCATTCAATTCATTTTGCTAAAATGTTAGGTTAAATACGAATTTGTTCCACCTATAAATTGAACAAATCAATTTATTCAATGTTATCATACATCAATGGTGAGTTTTATTGCTTCTTTTTTGTGTGTGCATCTATTGAGGTAAAAAAAAAACTAAACTTGCTTCAATCTCTTAGTGTGATAGACTACATTACTTGATTTTCTAATATTGATTCTTGAATGTGGTCTGATATATTTTTCTAAAACATTGCTTATTCCAGTTATCTATTGCTCCCTAACAAAATAGCCCACAAGATTAAACAACAAATCATTTGCCAAATTTCAAAATTTTGTAGGTCAAGAATTTGGGGAGCATTCTAGTGAGTAATTATTCTACTCCATGTGGTGCCAACAGACACCATTTGGTGGTATTTAGCTGGTGGATGGATTGAACTGGAAGTTCAAGTTGGTTGATCACATTTACATTCTGCTGCCTTGGTAGAGATAATTACAAAGTTGGAGTTCCATTGGAACACCTATACTTGGTCCTCTATGTGTCTTGGGCTTCTTCAGAGCACGGTAGCCTCGGAGTAGTTAGACCTATTATATGGCAGTTCAAGGCCCCAAAAGAAGAATAGTAGAAACTGTTAGTGTTCTTAAAGACTAGGCTAATAACTATCTAGCATCACTTGACAATACTTTATTGGTCGACCAAATCATTAAACCCAGGCCATTTTCGAGGGAGATGAATGAGATTCCACCTGTGAGTAGGAGCAATAGCAATTAACTTGTGGACATATTTTATCTTACATAGGGCTGAAGGCAGTTCACTAAATATATTTAGTGATTTTTTTTGCATGTATTTTAATTGGTTAGTTTGATTTCTCCTCCTTTATCAGCTTAAACATGTATTGAATATCATTTCTATACAGGTCTATTAGATTGAGGTTATAAATTGTTTTTTATATTTGCTTGAACAATTTACATATTTATGAAAGCATATTAAAATATCTATTATGATTATGGTTTTATACCTCTGAGATTTTTATTATGTATTTTTAGGCTTTGTTTTGGTTATATAAAGGTTCATGATTTTTTAATCTTCTTGTGGAATGCTTCTTTTATCATTATTAGTTATACATTTTGTCATCTTTTAGTATTAAACTTATATTATATTTTTCATAATTTATATTCCGAAAATCTATTTTCTTACGGTTGGCATTTGATATAGAGACATTCTTTTTTTCCAACTTTTATTTTCATTTTGTTTTAACTATCTCAAAAGATGTAAACAGGTTTAGTAGTTCTACAAATTATTTTTTAATCATTCTGAACATATATGGGTATAATTCTAATAACTTGAAAATATATTCATATTTAGCATCCTTTAGCCTAATTTTCTTTGAAAACTTTTGTTGTATTGTTAAAGTTTTCTGTATACTATCTTAGTTTTCTCTGTGGATTTGGAAGCCACATATATTTTTATTTCTTTTATTGAATGTCCAAGAATATTTAACATCAATACTGAAGTATAACTATTTCTAATGAGATTTGACCTTCCTCAGCGTATTGATTTCAATCCCTCAGAATAACATCAAGTCCTTAGCATCTTTATTCATTAAAGGACATCTCTCCTTCCATTCTCCCTTTCTATCCTCTTTGTTAGAGGTATCTAAACTTTAGTTTCACCTTTTCTAGGGTACAACATTTAGCCATAATTTAAAATTTTTTTTAATTTAATTTTTTTTGCAGTCATTGGTTTGTGAAATTTACCAACATTTTCTATCAATATGTGAGCTTAGTTTTTTGTAACTCATTCCTTCCTTCGTATACATTTTTTTTCTTGTGAAAGTATATCCCTCAGTAATTCTTTCAGTGAATATCTGAGTCCCAAAGACTCTTTATTTTCCCTTAGTAATGAATAATAATTTACCTCAATTTAGAATTCTAGACTAAGAATTATTTTTCTCCATTACTTTTATGTTAATTTTCATTGTATTTGGGCATTCACTTTTGGTTAAAGAAGGTGCTCTTGGGACAATTGCCATCCTCTGTATATATTCTGTATTTTGCCTGCACTAGTTTCAACATACTCCTTTTATCCTTGGATAGTCTCCTTTCACTCTCACGTATCTAGATTAGAATTCATTTCTCTTGCTTAGCACTTGAAATGTATCTCAGTTTGAGGACCTAAGTTACCAAATTTCTGTGGTCTTTTTTAGCTGTTTCTATTAAACATTTAAACAAACCTCTTAATCTAGTATTCATAGTTTTCAATTGGCATTTATTTAACATTTACCTTCTTCCGTCTTGCATCTTAATTTCTCAGCATCATCTCATGCTCATTTGGAACATTTTAATCATTCTTGTTGATAATCAACTGATTTTTTTGTGTGCTTCTACTTTTATTGCAGGAATTAATTTCTATGTCTGTTTTCCCTCTATTTATCTCTTTGAAGAAACCAAATACTCACTTTAAAGTTTATTTTAGACTAATCTTATATTTGAAATTCATGTGGAAGCATATATAGTCTGCTTTTTTTTGATGTCTTGCTTAACATTAGATATCTTTATACACTATTCACTGTTGAATTTCTTTGTGTGAAATTGTATCTGATCATTTTCCATTACTCTCTGTCTCACTCTGTACGTTTATCCCATCCAGCATTTTTTCTTCAGTTAGCTTTTCCTTGGCCTCCTGTCCAAAAAATAGATCTTTAATCTTGGTTTGGGCTGATGCTGTGTGTTTATTTTGGGGATGTAGAAAATCTGTTCTTTAAAACGGCAGGTGGCTTGGCTCACTCTCTGGTCAAGGTTTTGTGAATTTCTCTTCCGTCCTGCCTAGACTATAGTTTCATAAAAGCTTTAGATCTGGGTGAAGGTCAGTATTAGCTTTACGAAGCCCTCTTTTTGAAGCTGGGGAGAGCATATGAACTACACACTTGACCTCTAGTTTCCACCCATGAGCCTGACTCTAGTCATTTTCGAGTTTTGAATGAGAGTCTTTTTTCTTTTTCTCTCATGGTTACCCTTCAAGGACAGAAATTCTGGCAACTCCCACCTGCTTCCAGATCAAGAGTACAACAGGCAGTAGTTTCAGCCCTGCTCTCTGCTCTGTATTTCAGTTTTGGTTTTGATTCTCAAAGATCTCGTTTTGGAGAGTTGATTTTTTCATTTTTATTTTTTATTTTATTTAGGATTTCTGTGATCTGGAATAGAAATGGGATGTTTAAAAGTTACAATGTTATCATGAGTGGGAGTTGAAATTTAAGCCATATAAATTATATAGTTATTAATTGAAACAGTTTATTTCCAATCTTTATGCAGTTTGCTTCATAGAGTCATAGAGGACGTAACTAATAAAATGATTATGCAATGCTTTTCTTTTAATTTTAGCTGTCACGAAAAACACATTTTACTTTGTTTTATAATTATTCCAAAGTAATGTGAGTCTAATTAAGTATACACACAAAATATATAATATATAAACACATATATATATATCAAAAGGCACAATGCTGAGGGAAATAATTAGGGATGTAGTTAAGTTTTATATAATATCATGGTTCAGACTTAGTCAAGAAGGGTCAAAGAGAGTTGATGCTGAGTGTGTAGGCACTGCACTCTGAAGATGATTAAGGAAAGTGAGGAGTATACATTGATATCTGTTGTCCAGAAGGATAGACTTTGACCAATAGTGCTAGAGTCACAGGATAATCCATGTTCTCCTAACTTACCGAGTATCTCCAGATCCAAAAAAACCATTTCTCCATGCAGTCTTGGAAGCTTCGCATTAAAATGGCAGAACCTCTTCAAACTATAACTCTGAATGACGGCATGCAAGACAAACCTCCACCATTATGTTCACCTACTGAATGCTTTTATGTGAAGAAGAAGCAAATTTCATTTTATTTGCGTCATTCTCCATATTTGGATTATTTGTTAGAGCAGTTAGTCTGTATTAAGTAATATTTCACTCTATATTACCAATCATGATTAATATATAGAACACAATGTTAAGCATTTTCCTAAACTACCGCTTACATATAGTTTTTAAATAGAGTTTATTTTTGCAAGCAGTTTTAGGTGCACAGCAAAATTGAGCAGAAGGTACAGAGGTTCCCCATATGCTCCTTTTTTGAAAAATGAATCAAAGTTATAATACATGCAGTATTTCTAATGTTGTCAATTATCCATTTCTCAATAAATTTGCATGCTCATGAACACAAAATTAAACAGAAGTAGTTCATGTTCAAGTACCATATTCTATTGCTATGAGGTATTAGAATGAACACAGCATATGTAATATGTATCTCTCTGGTCACTGATAGACTAAATCAAGAGTAGTGTCTCTACACAAAGTATAGTACTAAGAGTGTCTCGGGGGTTTCTTCTACCTCGTTAATTTTTCCCTAATTTATAGCTCTGATGTCTATAAAAAGTAACAATGAATAAAATTTTATAGGATGACCAAGGTGTTTTGGTTTTTGTTTTTTTAAATATTGCTTAAGAATGAATTAGAAAGGAAAAAACATTGAGAGAGGTAAACAACATAGGAAAATATTTTAATTTACATGTGAGGCTGTTTATTCCCTCATCTATACATTCAACAAAGGGTACTGAGAATTTTCTAGGTACTGAGATATGAAGGACAGTAGGGATATGAAGGTGATGAATTATTTAAAGGATTATCGCATAAGGACGTTTAACAGGGCATCAAAGCTTCTTAAGACTAGGAAGAGTTATAATACAGTTTCAGGTCTTACGTTTAAGTCTGTATTCTATTTCCAGTTAATTTTTGTGTATGGTGTAAGATAGCAGTCCAATTTTATTCATTTGCATGTGGATATCCAATTTTTCCAACACCGCTTATTAAAGAGACTGCCCCTTCTTCATTGTGTATTCTTGGCACTTTTGTCAAAGATTAGTTGATTGTATATGTGTGGGTTTATTTCTGGGCTCTCTATTCTGTTCCATTGGTCTACGTGTCTGTTTTTATGCCTGTACCGTACTGTTTTGATTACTCTGGCTTTGTAATATAGCTTGAAATCAGAAAGTGTGATGCTGCCAGCTTTGTTTTTCTTTCTCAAGATTGCTTTTGTTATTTGGGGTCTTTCATGGTTCCACAAGAACAATAACAATAAAAAATTTTAATTACATGAGGTGATGGATAGGTTAATTAACTTGATCTCACAATGTATGTGTATGTTAAATCATCATGTTGCACACCTTATTAAAAAGGTCCATATGACTTTAGGTTTAGAAGTTCAGCAACTGGGAGGAGGATGTTATCAGGGTGAGTAAGGAAGGTATTAGAGAGGGAGATTTTCTTTTTTTCAGTTTGTGGTTTAATGTCTAACTTCCTTCAAGGGTCTTATTTACCTCTGTGGGAAGATGTATGATAATAAACTTGGTTACGTTAAAACTCTGGGAACTTAATATTCTGATGTAAATTTTAAAAAAAAATTTGTATCATAAATAAAATTTAGAGTAAGACAATCTCATCCAGAAAAGTATGTTTCAATTTGAACATACTGCATATCCAAGAGGGAAGAGGAAGGGAATGTTAAACTTCCTGAAAAGAAAGAATTTGGATGTATCTTAGATGTGATGGTTAAAGCAAATTAAATTAGATCAATAATAGAGTATACAAATAACAAAAAAGAATGGAACATGAAGCCACTAATGCATGTATAAATTTATATTCTGGACATAAGATATCTCCAGGTTTATATTACATATGACTTACCTAATCTCATTTTTAATGTTTGCTTTGGAGTAATAACACAAATATATTTAAATATATTTAATAAAATATATAATGGAATATATAAATAAAATACAATTATATCTAATATAAATTTTATATATTATTTTATTTATAATAACACAAAGTTTGACATTGCTCAAAAATGGTTTATGAGTTAAGGAGGTAATTGCATTGTGCAAGACCAGACAAATAGATATTCACTAACAAGCATTGATTTTACCACAGAAATGTGATTTTTGTTTGAGGAAAACAGGAATTTTCTCACATATTCCCTAGAGGTGGTCATTTCATCCTTTCCTGATTTTTCTTTCTTTTTTTTTTTTTTTTCAGGAAATGTGTTTTACTATCTATTGGTGCGTAAAATGACTCCAAAATCATTTTATTTGCTCACAGTTCTGTGGATCAGGAATTCAGGAAGGACTCAGCTGCGTGATCCCCTACTTGAAGTTATTCATTTGGCTGTGCTGTGTTGGAAAAATCCAAAAAGCCTTTACTCATAGGCTTAGTACTACCATGTTTTTCCACATGGTGTCTATTTCTTCCCACGTCTGGTTTGGCCTTTGTCACAACATGGAGGTCTCAGGATAATTGGATTTCTTACATGACATCTGGCTTTTAAAAGGCACTTTTCCAAACAGTGAATTTGGAAGTTTATATCACCTTAAGGCCCAGCATCTTCCATAATTTGCATCCATTGATTAGAGTTTTGTCCTTCAGAAAATACAGATTAGGTCATACTGATGATAATTTTATAGATTTTGGGCGAGGCCAAGATTCTGCACACGTGAAAATTCCCAGGTGATACTGATGCTTCTGGTGCACAGACCACACTTTGAATGGCAAGTTACCAGACTCCTTTCTCTTCTGGTTACCTCAGCTTATACGTTTTAGATCTACAGCATACTTCTTCAACGGTGATACTCAGAACTTAGTACAATGGAAGGCTTTAGTGAATAGTTTAATAATTCAACCCCTCATATTATATCCAAATCTGCTAGAATGATTATAATAAGTTTTCAATTCTTCTTCTACAACCTAATTTAGAACATTTATAGGAGTCTCCAAAAGTATATATATTTTGTGTTACTTCTGAGAATATAGTTATATATAATATAATGGTGGAGACTGGTATTAATTACTGGTATTAAGAGATGGCATCATTACCATTAAGTTAGCAGGCACGAGATTTTCTTCATAACTCTTGCCCAAATAGGACAAAATCCTCTGAGAAGGCAATAAAGAATGTTAATATCGATCAACAAACCAGACATCGGCCTCTCCCCTGATAGAAATTCAAGTACCTTAAACCTTCTCCATTAAGACCCTCTAGATAATAGAAGACTGCTTCTGGATAACAAAGGATCATCCATTATTGATTACCCACGTTTTTGGAAGTCACTATCTGCTCTCCTTCCAAAAGTGTACCCATTGTCTACATTCCTCCCTAAAAGTCACCTGCTACTTTCCCACTTCCTTTGTGTACTTCTTGGACTTTTGCTTATAATCAATCCTTTTCTGCTGCTAAGCCTACTCAGACTCCCAACCTAGATCATCCCCATTTTGCCAACAACGTCACAAAATGCACTCAATCTTCAGCATGGCTACTGTTTCCAATGGTTTTTGTCACTTTTGTATCATGAGCTGTCAGAATTGTCTCCAGAATATGGGTTCCTGTATCCTATAGCTTCCTTTAGCTCCTTGAGAAATGTCAAAAGTAAAAGGCGGGGCTGGCCCCATGGCTAGTGGTAAAGTTCCCTCACTCTGTTTTGGCAGCCCGGGGTTTGCAGGTTCAGATCCTGGGCGCAGACCCACGCACCGCTTATCAAACCATACTGTGGCAGCGTCCCACATATAAAATAGAGGAAGGTGGGAACAGATGTTAGCTCAGGGCCAATCCTGCTCAGCAAAAAGAGGAGGATTGGCAACGGATATTAGCTCAGGGCTAATCTTCCTCAGCAAAAAAGAGAAGGATTGGCAACAGATGTTAGCTCAGGGCTGATCTTCGTCACCAAAAAAAAGTAAAAGGTAAATATTTATGAGATCCTCTGATTCTAGAAAATAAGAGATGAAGTCTAAATATTGGTAGTTAAATTTCTGATACCACTTAAAGTTTCATAAACAATATATTTTCCTTATTACACCTAGACATTTTGGTACTTTACTAACCTGCATTAAGAGAATATTGTCCATATATTCTATCTCCAAATTTTATTCCAGCCTTCTGTCCTTGCTTTTCCTTTATTTGGTATGTTACAATCTGCTCTGCTATGTAACATTCTCTTTTTTGGCATTTTTACTTTTTTTTTTGTGAGCAACCCAGTTCTGCAAATCATGCACTGATGTTTTTTCCTAACTCTGAGTTCACAAAAATATTAATAGACTCCACTGGAATATGAAAGTAGAAATATGCTTTTTTTATACATTGTTTGGCACTGTTACCTGTGATTTCCATCTGGCATGCAGCTATCCCTCAAATATTTCACTGCACAACACAGCAGCTGGTTGTGTGAGTGGAGAGTGTCATAATATTTTTGGGTGAGAAAGTAAGAACAGAGAAAAGGAGCAGGGTGAGAAGAATGATTACAGATGAATGTTTTAAAATTGTTTTAAAATTTAATATTCAAATTATGAATAACTTCTATAATAATATCTAATGTATATATATTATTTCTATATAATGTCAATATATTAGAAATATCATTAATTGAATGTCTATTATATTTATAAATGATAATTTTGTACCAAATTAATAAACTCTCAAGACATTAATCAGATATAAAATTTAACAAATATCTGCCAGTCCCCTACCCTCCCTACCTCCAATATAAGGGATTCTGTGCTTTAGGAGACTAAGAGCTAATAGTAACTCCAATGATTTGTCTAATATTGGGCATATATTCTATAGATTATGAAATTTGTGTGAACAAGACTTTAGAAATGTTTTAACATATGATTATGTGTGTTTCCAGTGATTAAGTCCTTTTAGGTAAAATGGTCTTCCCATGATATGTTCTAATGTCTGTCTTTATTCCTCTTTCCTCCTGCTAACACAAGCACCAAATCTATTTTCCATTTCCTGAGTGTTGCTCTGGAAACACTCTTTAGCTAGATGTCCTGGTATGACTACATTTTACAGGTGAAATTTCAGGAAGTGTTAATGGTTAGAAAATAATTTTTAATTGATTGTTTTTCCTTCCTTTAGTGTCTTCTTTAGCACTGGTTTTATTGGGGGGCGGATGTTAGAAGGTACTTTAAGAGATATCATCAAGCATATCATCAAGACATTAATAGCCTAATTAAGTTAGTGTTTGTCAAGCACTTAAATCTGAACCTCCAATTGTAACATAGTCTTGACATACATGATTGTCTCATTCAATCTTTACAAAAACCCTATGATACAAGTATTACTGTGATCATAGAATGTAAATATAGTACATATAGCCTTCCATTTAGGCTGGGTAGAGCCAAGATTCTGATCCCACTCTCTGTTGAGAGACTCTTGTCTATCTCCTCGCTCTCCTCAGGACACTTCATACAGAGTCATAACACTCAAACATACATTTCTTGCTGTGACCTCTTCGTTGACAACTCAGACTCTAGTTTTTTTTTTCTTTTTTTTTCTGAGGAAGATTCGCCCTGAGCTAACATCCGCTGCCAATCTTTCTCTTTCTTTTGTGTGTGAGCCACCGCCACAGCATGGCCGTTAACAAACGAGTGGTGTAGGTCAACGTCCAGGAACCAAACCCAGGCTGCCGAAGCGGAGGGCACTGAACTTAACCACTATGCCACCGGGGCTGGCCCTCAAACGCTCCATTTTTGCTATTAATTGGCTTCTGAAACTTAAAATATCCTGGCTGAAATTCTTCACTTGATATAATGCTGCAACCTAATCTTCCTCTTTCAGAATGTGGCAACTTCATTGATCTACTTGTTCAAGGTAAAGATGTTAGAGTATTTTCTTTCTCTTCTGCCCCACGTACAAACAATCAGCATATCCTCTCAACTCTATGTTTAAAATTTAATCATAGTCCAACCACTTCTCATCACCATCTATAACTTAGCGGTACTGTAAATCCAACACACCTGAAGCTATTTCATTTGCTTCGCTTTGTACATCTAACCAGTGAAATTTCACTTAACTGAACAAAAATTTTTGCATTGATACAAGAATATACATAGGTAGATTACTTAACTTTATGTACTAGCTGTCACATTAGAAAGTTGGTAATTTCTGTGAAGAAATTCTGGAGGTAATTCCAGAGACATTTTCTGTCTTATCTCTGAAATACAGTATCTTGAAACTTCCTTTCTTAAGGTAGGGCTTGGAATGCATTAAAATCTTGGAAAAATTTCATAGTTAGGGAGTCAATTTTAATTAAAAAAATTACAGCATGGAATAAGATCATACACTGATGATATAAAACCAGCTTCTACTTAAGGGTGACTGATGAGGGAAGAGTGACCCTTGCTTATTTTCCCCAAAAGTAGGTAGTTTTGAAAAATGCACTGTAATAACTTTTCTGTGATTTTCTTTTCATGTGGTTCTCAAATTATCTTTTGAAAATCATTTATTAAATTCTATATGTGGAAAAGAACAATTGTGTATGTGTATAGCTCAATGGATTAAAACAAAAAGTAAAATCCAATGTAAACACCACACAATTCAATAAATAGAAAATTACTGGTACAATGGAAACTCACCTCCCAACCTCATCCAATCACTACCCCCTCTCCTCTTTCCAAAGACAACCACCATCTAAATTCGTAACGCAATAGATTCCATTTGCTTGGGTTGGACTTTGTATAATTGAAATGTACAGTGTAAATGATTTTGTGTCTTATTTCTTCTGCTCAACATCATATGTGTGATTTACTTTGTTTGAAGTAGCTGTAGTTTGTTCATTTTCATTCCCTATATCATTCCCATTGTATGATGATATCAATACCTTTATTCCTCTATTTTACTGCTAAGAACATTTACTGTACTTCTAGTTGTTTGCCACTAGGAACAATGATATAAATGCTATGGACCTATGCTTTTACATATCTTTTGCACATATTCAATCAATTCTGTTTAGTGTGTTGTAATATCCTTAGGAATGAAATTACTGGATTACGGAGGATGAATATGCTTAGTTTTAGTAGATACTGCCAAATAGTTTTCTATCTTCAGTGTATAAGAATTCCCATTCCTCTGCACCATTTTGTCAGTTTCTAATTTCAGTCATTCTAATAAGTGTGCAGTAGTATCTAAATGTGGCTACAATTTGTGTTTTTTATGACTAGTGAATTAAACAGCATTTATTTTTTTCATTGGCAATTTGGATATCACTGATGAAATGCACTTCCAATATTTTGCCCATTTTTTCCTTTGCTTTTTTGAAAATTATGAATAGATTTTACTTGCTATTTGTATAGTCTGGATAGTCCTTTATTATATCAATTAATAGCAAATACTTCTAACAGTCCATATACCAGCTAACTCTTTGATGGGGAGATATTTTTGTTTGATGTCCAATTTGTCAAACTTTTCCTTTATGATTAGTGCATCATATAGCCTGCTTAAGAAATAGTTTCCTACTTCAAGACCACTCTCCTCTTACATAATCCTCTAGAGGTTTTATTATTTTACTTTCATATTGAGATCTACAATCTAATTGGAATTGATACATGTGTATGGTGTAGAGTAAGAATAAGGAATCATTTGGTTTCACATAGATATGCAACCGAAGTAACACTAGTTATTGAAAAGACCATCAATATTTTAATCTTCTATATGCCATCTTCACCATAATTCCAATGTGCCTGTATATATGAGTCTATTTCTGAACACTACTCTACTTCACTGGTTTAATTTTCTATCCTTGTATCAATATCACAATGTATTCAGTACTGTTGCTTCAAAAGAAACATATATTTGATAGTGTAAGTCCTCCTAGATTTTTCTCTTCCTCCTCCCTCTTTTCCTCCTCTCCCTCTCTCTTCTTCTCCTTTTCCTTCTCCTTTTCTTAGATGAATTGGTTATTTTTGATTCTGGAATTTTTTTTAACACATTTTAGAGTAAGCCTTTGACACCTACAACCACGCCAATCCTCAAAACCAACTATGATTTTGATAGAGATTTCATTGTGTCTACACATCAATTGGAAAAAATGACATCTTTTCAATATAAAGTCTTAATTCTATGAATATAGTATATTTCTGCTTGCGTAAAATTTTTGAATAACTATCAATGATGCTTTATATTTTTCTATGTTAAAGTCTCCAAATATTTTGTTAGGCAAATGAATACCTACATATTTGCTTTTTTAATGGTACTGTAAATTATATTTTTTTTACATTTTATTGTCTATTTGCTTGTTACTGGTATATAGCAATACACCCAGCCATATTGAAGAAAACAGCTTTGTTTTTTTTTTTTTCTTTACAATCCTTGTATATTTCTTTTATTTTTATTATCTTTTTTTTCGGCAGTTGTAAGGATTTCAGCCTAATATAATGTTGACGGTGGAAATGTTTGTCTCTTTCCAATTTCAGTAGAAAGCTATTATTTTACATTTGCTACAGGAATTTTTCTGGATACTAAGGTATTCTTATGTTGAATTTCATGATTTGCTTTGGAATTTTTTTGTTATTGAAGTATAATTGACGTTCAATATCCTATTTGTTTCAAGTGTATACCATAGTGATTTGATATTTTTTGAAATAATCATACAATTGATCAATGTTTTTAAATCTCAATATTAAATCAACCACATCAATTTGGTTGGATGTAATATATATTGCTGGATTGGATCTGCTAATATTTTTGTTAGAATGTTTTCAATTACTTTTCATTGTATTTTCCTATAAATTATCCAATTTTATCTAAATTTTAAAATTTTGTGGGATATTTTATAATAGTCTTATATTAACTTTTTAACCTCTATGAAGTCTATAGGAATATCTTGCTGTTCATTCCTGAATTTGGCAAATTGCGCCTTCTCTAATTTTTCCTTATCAATCTTACTAGAGATTTAGCAACTTTATTACTCCATTGAGGGAACTAATTGAGTTTATTAATATTCTCTATTGCATATATATTTCCTATGTTTATTATTTTGTATTTATTATATCTTCAGTTTATCTTTCATTACCTTTAATTTGCTGTTCTTTTGCTAATTTTTTTGAGATGGATCCTTTTATCACTAATTTTCAGACTTTTATTTTCTATTATATGTATTTATGGATATATATACGTATATATCCTTTAAGTGCAACTTTATTTGCAATATACATAGTTTACAAGTTGTATTTTATTAAATATGTTCAAAATATTTAAATTTTAATTTCTTTTACCAATGAGATTTTAGACACATATATCTTACTTTCCAAATGTATAGAGATGTTTTCTGGTTATCTTTTCAAAATCTGACTTATAGATTAATTTCCCTGTGATAAGAATATCTACTCTGTCCATAACTCTTTGAAATTTGAGACTTGCTTTGTGACCAGAATTTTTAGAAAATGAATTCAATAGTTTTGGATACTGTGTGTGTGTAGTCACTTAAATTTATTTATCATGTTTTCTTAATCCCTATATTCTTGGCCTTTCTATTATTTGTTAGACAGATATATTAAAATATGATGAATATGAATTGTATTACTTTTTTGGTATTTGCATTCCATATTTTGAGACTTAGTTATTTGTGAAATTTAATCTGCATATTTTCTTCTATGTTTGTCCAGTTCATTAATTTCCTTGTCACTTGTATCTAATCAATTAATAAACTCATGCATTGATTACTAAATCTCAGGTATTCTGTTTTTTACTTCTATAATATCGTCTGGTTGTCTTATAAAGTTTCTAGTTCTTTGCTGAAATTTTTCACCTTGTCTTTTAATTCCTTGATCATATTAGCCAATTGTTTTAAAGTATTTGTCTAGTATATCTAATTTCTTGGACTTTCCCTGGATCTGATATTATGTTATTTTTTTTGTATGCTTGGTTATTTTAACTAAGTGTAGGACACTTTGTATTAAGAATTCTAGAGATAATGTGAAGAGCTACATTATATTTTCTTCCTACATAGACAATTTATTGAAAGGAATTAGGGTAAGGGAGGAGCACCTTAATCCAATGAGAACCTGTGCTGATGTGATGCTTGATTTTGAACCTGTGAGGGCTATACTATTCCTATTTCATTTTTACTTTTAGAGTGTAGTAGAGATCACAACTGATAGCATATGGCATTTACAATAGCCTCTCAAACTTGCCAAACCTGATGTCCAATTTTTGTTTCCCAGACCTTGTGACTGCTCAACATTTAGTTTAGCTTCTCATTCTCTCAGTTGCCAGTTCTTAATTTTAAATGCCTCAAAATGAAAAAAAGATAACAATTATCAAGTCACATTGTAGGAGTTCCCTCCTCTCAGTGATCCACGGTTCCTCAAGTCACTTCTGCCTTGGTAGTTCTCCAAAATCTCATACAGATCAACTTCCTTTTCATATTTTTCTAAATTTTTCATTTTCATAGAGAGATAATTGTTGAAAGCAGCAAATATTGGCCATTATTAAAAGTGAAATCCTTATGTGAATATTTTATTATATAAACAAATACAAGTGCACTTTATGCATAATTATGCAGTAAAAATAGGTTAACATTTCAAAGCTACATTAGAACGAAAGTTATTTATTTCCTAGATGTGAAATTCTCCAGAATATAAGTCTAATTAACTTGAAGCAAAACAAAATAATAGAAAGCATTGTATTTAGTGCCTGTTAATAATGTGGCAGGTTTTTCATGCAATAAGTGAGTTAAGATTTGATTAATCACTATGAGCCCGACACCGTGTTATAACCTCTGTCTTTAATCCCCCCTACTACTTTTAGTAGAAATCTGTTTATCCAGTATAGCCATTTCAGGTTCAGAACCATATCTAGGAAGGTTAAGCACCTTGTGAAACATCAAACCACTAGTAATTTATAGAAATACTACTCATAGTGGGAAATAGCTTGAGATTCCAGGCACTTAACCTTTACATTATTTTGTTTCAAGTGAGATATTTTAGAAATGGTTTAAGAATATAAACTAGCTCAGTTCTTGAAAAATACAAGTTATTTAGCAATGATCTTCAAGTGAATGAAAATATTGTACAATCCATTCATTCTAATCTTCTAAAACCCAGAGAGCTCTATATTACAAATTTCAATTTATAATTGAAAAATGTTTGTTAAATGTACATTTTCAGGTGCCACCTCAGAATTACCTAATCAGATTCTCTGCCAGTGTCATCTAGGAATTTGAATTTTTAATACAGTTGATTGATATGCACATTAAAGTTTAAGGAACATTGTACATGAAAAATGTTTCTAAACAAAATTTGTCACTCTATACACTTTATTAAAATTAAACCGTACTTGAAAAGGTAGAGATAAATCCCTATATGACTGTGTAAAACAAGCAGACCTTACTGATTTTACCACTACAGAGATTTTACAGGCAATTGCTCAACTTGAATTTTATGAATCCAGAAGGATTTATTCAAATACTACCTTCTGCCTCTTGAAAAGAGTTAAGCTATCTCTTTTCTCAGAATTATTTCATCAACTTCTATGAACTTTGGCTTGTCCAAAGAGGCTGCTTGGAATCATTGAAATCAAGATTTTTGAGACCTTGTGTTACATAATGCACTCACAGTGTCAAGTTAATCAAATTAATCCAAACTTTAAAAAAATTATTGTTAGATAAATTTTACCTGAGAGACTCAAAAGATGACCAAAATTGCCTTATCTATAATTGTAACTCAGGAAAACTGTAGTGTATGGCAAGATTTAGAACAATCATCCAAGAACCATTTGAATTTATAAATGGATTTTAATCAGTTATCCTAATTGTGAAGCTGTCAATATGTTTTAGTAATAGTATACAAATTTCCTGGTTAGACTAATGCTTTTCCTTATCTGGAACTTGCAAAATGGCTTATCAATTTTGTTTTTCCTCCTTGGGAAATACTTGCAATACACTCTGGTGTGATAGAAACTTACTTTACAAATTTAATAACCAAGAAATTATACAAAGTTTCCCATTAAAAAATAAACTTCCATGCCCTACTATCCCAAAGTTTTCAAAAGGTTAAACTAATATATTTTAAATCAGGATTGTCCAGATTTACAACAGGATTTAATATTGACCCCAAGTTCCATCTCTAGCTCTAATGATGTTGTACCTACATACTGTAAATTTTAATTATATCATATTATAAGATGTCCCCTGAGGCTTAGATTGATTCCCCAATTGTTACTTTGTTACCCTCTGATCTTAAAGCTAAGTTTCTCATATACACTATACAAATAGCATTTGTAACATTTCCAACAGAGATTCATCAGACATAGCTTTACATGCTATACAGCTAGAAGATTGATTTATCACAAAAAGGTACCACGAAGCAAGGCCTTAGAACTGCATTGAAAAGGAGAATTTCAGTGACTTAACTGTCTGTCCTGCTCTTCTAAGCCAGAAGACACACCCAAATATTCTGATATCCTGTGTAAATGTGCTAACAAATTTACAACTGGGACATCCATTCACCAGAACAATTTAACGCTGAAATTCACTAACCTACCTCCAGAAGCAACAACCTTCTAGAATCAGACAGCTACTACAAGTATTTATGGATCAACAATGTGACATTAGGTTCTAGACAGCTTCCTGTCAAGATCTTTAGTTGATTGTTATAAGGTGCTTATACTTTGTCTCATTTTCCTTCCCTCATCCTTGCCATATCATTTCCCTTGTATTATATCTAGATACTTCACTGTAAAAATTAACACTTTAATTATTTTCTCCCTTCTCTCAACTCTTTACCCCTTTAAACATTTTAATATCGGTGGTTCACCATTCTTAAGAAATTGCAATAGCTGTCCCAGACCCCTCTGATGGTCAATAGGTGAACTCTAGGCCCCCATAATTAACTATCAGGACTAATTTTTCCAGATCCTCGAAAGAACTCAGAGGGCATTAGAGAATGAGACATAGGGCTAATAATACAAGCTAAAAGCAAATTATTTTCTTATGAAACCATTAGTTTACCTCCACTTAGGATGTTAATTTATTTTCTACAAAAAGACTAACAAATCCAGATAGTAATTTGAACTGATCTTTATTTTTTGTCTCATTATACTTCATTATAGTCCCTAAGACTATATCTTTTGTGTGTGATCAGGTGCTCCTAACATGCTTACATCATCAAAAACATTACATGACCACTTTGTCTTTCAAGAATTCAAACAAATTCCCTATTTGTTCATATGTTATTAAGAACCTAATGTGGTGATTTACCAATGGGATTCACTAATTTATATAAGGACTTATAGTCTAGATTAAAACGTGATCTATAATTTCTGATTATTGTTCAATTATCAAATGAAACAACTCAAGTTTTACATATCTAACAAATGAGTCTTTTAAAAACACTGGGTAAACACTTCAGGAAAAGTGAATCAACTAAGTATTCAATTCGAAAAAAAGGCTTGTTGGTTATCAAAATTTGGCCAAACTAATCTACAAGATTAATTATTTTAGGTGGTTTAGGCCAAATGAAAACAAAAACAAAAACTTGCTAAAAGGAAGTTTCCAAACGTTACCCGTGTTGTTTTTGATTTTATAGAAAAGTCTTGTCTTCCTCTGCTGTTTGATATACAGTTGCTTAAACATTAGTTTCCAGTGATAATTCTGAGTTGCCATCCAGCAGATGGCAAAAAGAGACAGCTGCCTTCATAGTCAATTTGACTCCTCTGAGAACTGGGTTTGACCCAAAGGAGAGACAGGAATTAGCATTAGGAACATGGCACTATCTTTACTTAACTAGTGGAGATGCTAACTGGTGGATACCAGTAGCCACTACTGAGACATTAACAGAGCATGCACCTTTTACAGCTGAAATCACAAGCTTAAGAAACACCCAAATATAATTGAAATTGTATTCCCTAATAATTGTGTCAATCTGCTTTAGGGAAGACTGTTATCCCTGACGGTTTTCAGCCAATCAGTTTGCCCAAGAACAAGGAATAAAAATAAACAAAACAAAAACATTTCATTGTCCCACAGAGTGGTTAATAAACTCTGTTTTGCCTTTATTCAGTTACTATTATACAAAGGATGAATGTACTTTTTACTAAACTAATTCTGAGTTATTCTTTGAAAAGTTGGATCTGAATTTGTCAAGCCTCTGGAATTAAATTCTATTAACATGAGACTCAGAAGTTAGAGAAACCATTTAAATGATACCAACAATGAAAGAAAAATATAAATATAAAATATGGGACATTCTAAAAGACAATTGACCTGGCTTTTGCAATAATCCACAGTATAAAGTAAAAACGATAAAGAGGACACTATTCCAAATCAAGAGACTTAACTTATATAGTGACCAAGTACAATGTGGCTGCCTTATACGGGTTCTGATTTAAACAAACCAACTATAGAAAATCATTACCAAGACTATCAAGGATGCCCAATTATGATTTGAGTATCAGATAGCAACAATGAAGTATTGTTAATTTTTAAGTGCTTTGATAATTATTGCATTTAGATTATAAATATATAAGAACTAACTTTGTATTGCTGCTTCTAGACTTGACTATGTTTCAAATTTTTCATGATTATTTTAACTAAAAGATATATATTATGGTGTCCTCCCCTCTTCGTAAAATTATTCAATCACTCTTCATAAATCGCAGTGAAAATTTCAGATCCCTCCATTTCCAAATAAGGCCCTTTTATGAACTAGAAGTTCTTTTCTAAATTCACCACTTTCCCTTATTCACCCACTCAAACCAATGTACCTAAAGATTCATAAACAGTTGTTATATATCATAACTATTTGCCATGCACAGATTGAACTCTCTGTCTGGTATGCCTTTATCTGCTGTTTAAAAAAAATAAAACTGACTTTTTAAGAGCACATGTCAGGACTATGACAGTCTTGCTGCAAGAGAAATGGCCTCTGACCAGAGAGTTGCAATTCCACACTTGATATAGAAAAAGAGAATGTTAGATAAAAGTCATCAGATGAAAATGAAAAAGAAGGTCTGGTTAAAGACTATAGATTGAGTGAAACATATATGACAGTCAGGTGAGCACATGGGTGGAGGTGACTAATGCCCCTCTTTGGGTACAATTTTCATTTACATATGTTAATGCAATTAGCAAACTCTTAATCTAACCAAGATTTATATTGATTTAAAATGTTTGATTTCCAATTTGATAGATATTCTCTTCTTAGTATTCCCATAGCCTTGTGCTTGCCACAGGATACCTTATTCATCAATATTTTTATTCTCTTTTGTGAGATTATAATTAATTTGAAGGTTTGGATAATTTCTTGTGATGATTTCTAAACTTGCACTAGCACAACTCTGGCTTACTCTACATACTAACGAGGCATTTGGGGAATTTGTTTTGAATTAAAGAATTATTTAGAGTAGAGTAGGAGTGGGAAGAATGTATATATAAACTTCAAGCAATATCTGGGTCTATTAAAGTGTTAATTTTCAATAAAGGAATTGATGATTGGAATATTTTTTATATGTACTTCTCCAGGTAGTGAATGACTTTGCTATTCTTTTAAAGATAATCAGTACTGTGCTGACTCTGAAAACTGGTCCTATTTTTTTTGCATATTTTATTGTGTAAGCAGTTCAAAAGCACAGTCATTAGTATATACCAGCTTCTGGTTTCTATCTCAAAGTCTTTGGTAGTGCTTAAGTCTTTGAGTGATAAAATTTCCCCAAGAGATTGGAAATATATTCTTATGATGGCTTCTTGATCTTTTATTGTATCCTCAAGCAAAGACCAAAAAGAAGATTGAATAGAAAATAGAGCCTACCAGAAAGAGTACTTCGCTCCATTGATAATGGGTAACGTGTTATACAGAATTGAATAGGACCTATGACTTACGTTTACCCGACTGGTAGGCTCAAAACTGAAATGAACAGAGAAATCAATTTCAAACCAATCAGACACCACAAATTTTAAGCCTAGAGAAATTTAAAGGAAACTGTCTGTAGTTTCCTTCCAGAGGATCTTTGGAAGGAAATGTCTTTATAAGTACAAGATAATTATTTTCTGATAGTTTATAAACAAGTTTTTCAAAGCAAGTGATAATAGAAGAAATAGTTTACATTTGCAAGGTGTAGTCCTATGGGATTTTCAAGGATTATATAACAATACAGCAATCATGTGATACAGAAAGTAGCAGCAGCTCCATTTTCAGAGAAGGAAACTGAGATACATGGAGAGTAAGTAACTTGTTCAAGTGAATAAATGGTGGGTTTCATTTTCTAATTGAGCATTCATGCTCTGGATCTTTTCTTCTAATTTACTACTTTATATGATACAGACTGTCAGTTAATCTCTATAATTGTGAAGAAAATCCAAGAAAACTCAACTAAGTGTTTAGCTTGAGAGTGATATGGAAAGAATCCTTATTTTGCTTTAATTATGGCTAAATTTTTATAGCCGTAAACCAATCTCTTCTCAGAGGATGTTAATATGCCCAAATTATATTTACTTGTCTCTCTCTCCTCTATTTACAGTTCAAATTCTATCCAAATTTTAATATGTACCTTCAATGCTACATCATGATCCATTACATATAAGTTGTCTCTGCTTTAGGCTATTGTAGACCTTTCTCCATAAATTTACTATGAAACATAATACCTTCCATGACAGTAAAAAGAGAAAGGGATTTAAAGATAGAAATTCTGACTCTTCAACTTGCTAAGGACGTAAACTTTGTCTTGGCTTCTCTGAATCTCGATTTCCTCATCTTTAAATTAAGGTCTGTAGCTTGACCACATAAGATTACTAAATATAATAGTTAATACGAAGTATACCACACAGAGTCCAAGACACCATAAGACTTGAATAAATGATGTTTTCACTTTTTTCTTTCATTAATATGAGAATAAAGAGACTCAATTCTGGTCTTTCTCATAGCTGTTAGAACTTTGGGATTCACATGTATTTCATACACCTTGCCTTCATTCCTTAATGCACTCAATCAGTATTTATTGGATGTCTATAATGTACAAGACACTATGTTAGAAACTAGAGAAATACTTGTATACAAGTGAGATAGGGATACAATTACACACAAATATTTATGGGATATGATCCCTGTCTTAATGTCTAGATTCGGTTCAAATGAACTGTGACAGCTTACCAAAACGTGCATCAGGCTAACAATATAAAGTGAAGAAATTAAAGAAATTGAAAAATACCAAACAGTAATAACAAGCAGGAATAAGCTTGGTCTAGAGGATATAAAGTAAAATTCTGTATCCTTTATGTGGACATATTTTAAGTATCTTAGCTCAGATTGCTTTAACAAAATATCATAAACTGTGTTACTTAAACAACAGACATTTATTTCTCACAGTTTAGAAGCTAGAGAGTCCAAGATCAAGGTATCGGCAGATTTAGTTCTCAGTGAGGGATCTTTTCTTGACTTGTAGCCCACCACTTTCTCCCTGTGTGCCCCCATGGCCTTTCCCTGGTGTGAGCACATGGAGAGAAAGAAAGTTCTCATCTCATGTCTCTTCTTTTAATTAAGGGCATTAATTTCATCATGAGATCCCTACCGTCATGACCCAATCTCACCCTAATCACTGCCCACAGGGCCCACCTCCAAATACTATCACATTAGGGATTAGGATTTCAACATATGAATTTGCAGTGGAACACAAACATTCAGTGCATAGTGACCAGTTTGTCAGTGATTGTTCTAAAAGCTGACCAAAGAAAGAAATTCAATCACTTAGACATTTGATGTTAATTGAAAAAAGCAAAACAAATACAAACACCGCTCAGTCCTGATTTTTTGACTGAAGTTCAGTATCTTTTGTGCTCATTCATAAAAAGAACAAAGTGACATGTAGTGAACAATGACCTCCAAAACATCACTACAGTCAATATAACGACAAGTTTCATTAGGTGATTTCTTAATGTATCCTTAAAATAAGCTAGTGACATAACGCATGATGGAAGTTTAACAATTACAATTCTATGCTGAACCAATCCTTGACCTTAGGTAAATTACTTTCTTTTCTGTGACTCATTTCTCTCATCTTTAAAAAGAAGAAGTTGGGCTAGATAATTTCTTAGTCCTTTACAGCTCAAAATATAGTGAATAAATTTTGTATAATTAACTTTCCACAGTTGCTACCCCATATCAACACGTATTCAATGAAAAGGTCCTGGCAGTATAACATTATGCCACTATTTTCAAGCCATATTTGCCACAGAATCATTTCTTCAAAATAAGTTTGATTCATATGATAAAAGTAGACGAATCTCTGTTATATAGAGATATAGATGAATCTCCATATATAGACAGAAGCACGGCTGGTCTTCTTGTAATTCCAGTGGAAGTCCCATAACTCAGCTTCTCCCACTGTCTATAGTTCTGCAGAGCTGCCTCTGAGCTAGGTCTACTGAACACTCAGAGCTCCAAGAAACAAATCTGGAAAAGAATCATAATGAAAGAAGCACATAGGCATTGAAATCAGCCATTCTCAGGTTCAAATTCTAATTGTAACAATCATCAACTGTGTGGGGGTAAATTCAGATTCCGTGATGCCTCACACAATCTGGGAGGTTTTCCTTTAAGAAAAAACACAGAACCATAAATACAAAAATAGGTACAGGACCTCAGAAGGGGTTGGATAAGAGAGGGGTTCTGAAGCTTAGCTGAGTGACTCAGAGTGATTTACTCAATGAATCTAAACCTCAGTTTCCTCAGCTACCAAGAGAATAGAGTAAAACATCTCTTGAAGGTGGCTGTGAGAATTAAATTAGATAATGTTTGTAAAGCATTTAGCAAAGAGCCAAGAAAGTTAATGTGTATTAACTATACTAGATTTGTGTCATGGTTTTGTCAAAAACGATTTGTACCAGACAAAGTTAAACAGGCAAGGAAAATTTTATTCAACACTGTTGAAATAGAGGAGAGGGATTGAAATCAACTCTACTGAAATCAAAGGCAGGAGGATTTTTAAGCACTGGGGTGAGCTTGTGGAAAAATACTGGAAGACTTGATAGAGGAGACTGGTCAATGTGATTATGTTATCTGTGTTTTGGTGATTGACAGTTATCAAAGTTAGGCTCCTACCTCCCACAGAGGCTGGGGGATAGGACTGTTCAAGGTTATCTGCTGGTCAATTTAGAAATTATGACTAATAACCTTATATCATTGTTGTCTAATACCAGCAAAACCGAATCAGGAGATATCATTGACAGCATGGGCATTGACAACTATCTAGGAACTTTAAAATTTCTGAAATATTTGTATTAATAATATTTTACCAACACAAATAACCTAAGGAAGGTTAAGCATCTCTTCTTATTTGACAATGCTTTTAATGCGACTCAACGTATCAATTAAGCCTAACTATTTTTAATATTTCTCTTTTTACAAGGTAAAAGAACAAATGTTTTTTTTTTGTTTTTTTTTGTGAGGAGATCAGCCCTGTGCTAACATCCGCCAATCCTCCTCTTTTTTTGCTGAGGAAGACGGCCCTGGGCTAACATCTGTGCCCATCTTCCTCCACTTTATATGGGACGCCGCCACAGCATGGCTTGCCAAGCGGTGCGTCAGTGCGCTCCCGGGATCCGAACCAGCGAACCCCGGGCAGCCGCAGCAGAGCGCGCGCACTTAACCGCTTGCGCCACCGGGCCGGCCCCAAGAACAAATGTTTTTTAATTTTCCAGGGGCCCTCTGGAGAACTCTAACGTCAGTTTGAGATCAAGAAAAATTTCATTTAGAATTCTATTTTAGGAAGATAAAATATCAGAAGTTATAAAAAAATGTCAAAAGATTTGGACTCTTGGCTAAAAAGGATCATGGGTCACTAACAAACAATACTTGCCTGCCTATTTAACTAAAGTGTCAAAGTATTTTAAAAGCAAATATTGGTGATAACATGAATGAAACAGCAATAACAACAGCAACTTTAGCTCTTTTAAAGGTGAGAAGACTTGGTTTACTTAAATAGTCAAATACATGTTCAAGTCAACATAAAACATAGGAAATTATTCTGATAAGACTTAGAATCTGTACTTTTTAGGAAAACTACTTGGAGGGGAAAGAAAAGCTTTTTACAATCGTTTTTTTTTTTTTTTTTGTAAAGAAGATCAGCCCTAAGCTAACATTTGCCAATCCTCCTCTTTTTGCTGAGGAAGACGGGCCCTGGGCTAATATCCATGCCCATATTCCTCCACTTTATATGGGACGCCTGCCACAGCATGGCCTGACAAGTGGTGCATCGGTGCACTCCTGGGATCCCAACTGGCTAACCCTGGGCTACCACAGCAGAGCGAGTGCATCTAAACACTTGCGCCAACGGACTGGCCCCCACAATCTTTTATTAAGAGCAAACCAATAACCCAAGAAAATTTTGTCGTTTTAACAGAGAGAAAAACAAACTCTAGTTTTGCATCAGTACAATATTGATACTAAAGGTCATTAAAAAAAGGAATTTAACCCATCCAATCTTAACTAGTTTTGAATATGCAAAATAAAATCCCATTTCTTCAACAATCTGTGACTATCCCTATCCACTCAGGTTTTGCCCTACATTTTCTTTCTTCTCATTCAGAACAACCAGTCACTTTACTTCAGGATAAAATTACTCTTTTTTTCCATAACAAAAACATATCCTATATATCTTGCATACTTTTAACAAAAACACATTCTACACTCCTAATATACTTTACACAGCAAGTTGTTTCTTATTGCCCTGATTATTTCCAGTAGTTTCATTTAGATATATTAATTATAATTTTTAACCACTTGTAGCTTATATTTTACAGAGAAAACACAGAAATAGATAATTAGAAACAGTCATATCAACATTCTGTAGCAAACTAGTAAAGTTTATGAATATAACATCTCACAACTTTGTAGGTATATACTTTTTTATTACGCAGTTTCTCATCATGGCAACAAGAATATATTTATTAACAGATCCAATATATTTAGCATCTCTGTATTATAAAAATAAGATGACAAAAGTGTATAAACTTAAATTTATGCCTAATAATGAATCTTTCAGTAGATTATCTTACTTAGAAATGATCCAGACATTTAATGACTTAATTAGCATGAGTCTAATGTATGTTACCAAAAAAATTTTGGAAACTATTTTTAAGCAAAGATATAAAACATAATTATGGTTGAAATAAAGTTTGTCAGAATAATAACTAAATTTGATTAGAATCAAATTTATAAATTTTATAATCTAGCTTATTTGACTACTGAATCAAAGTAGAATAAAAATTCATGTTTGTATTACACTTATACCTGATAACTCAGAAAACATAGCGGTTCTTACTAAACCAACAATATTAAAATATTATTTGCAAAGATTTACCTAATTTATGAAAACTTGAGTTGTTAAACTATTTGGGTTAATTTTTATAAAAATATATGTTTTTGTATTATAAGAAACACAAATTCAGTGTTTTTTAAATTTCTGAGTTTAGAAATATTTATGTAAGCGCTTATTTATCTCTAAACCTATTACAATATCTGTTAAAGGAGCTCTATTCTAAGTTATTTTGGTAATTCCATTTAGAGGCAGGAAAATATCATATCTGTATATACACATAACATGCATAAACATGCAGACTGACACAAACAGAGATTATAGCTTTCATTCTAAAATTTTAGCCATGAGTCAGGCATAAACACAGTAATAAAAAAATGACTAGTTTATATAAATGATTTGGCTCTTATCTTTGTCTTTAGGCTTTTATCAGAATTGTGTTTCTAGCAGATGGGTCAAGTTGAGATGACCAGATCAATATGAGGGCTAAAGATTCTCATCAATATATGATGGAGGAAACTTTTGAGATTGTCTTTTACTCTGATACATAATCTTCTGGAGACTGTGACTAAATTTTGGATGTGGAACCAAGGATACACCAAGTGGTTGTCTGGGTATCTCCAAAGCCTAT
Source organism: Ceratotherium simum simum (assembly GCF_057802395.1). Classification (NCBI taxonomy): domain Eukaryota; kingdom Metazoa; phylum Chordata; class Mammalia; order Perissodactyla; family Rhinocerotidae; genus Ceratotherium; species Ceratotherium simum. Next base: position 25,441,256 of record NC_141909.1, on the reverse strand, counting down.
CTGGGTGAATAAAATGTGCAGTCTATTTCTAATTAGCCTTTTAGTCTCAAGTGGTCACTTTTGGAATCCTTGACTCCCAGAAGGGGCAGGGGGCCTAAAATTCAAGTGACTATGAGGAATTGAGGGGCTAGAAGGAGAAGGAAAATGTCTGGTAAGGGTAGATTGAGGGATAAAAGATTTTGAAAGGGGACATATCAAAGGATTTAAGGGAGCTGGAGGGAAGATCAAAGGTGGTAAAGGAGAAGGGAGGAGCAGAGGTGAGAGAAAGGAAGAGGCCTTAGAGGAGACAGTTTGTGAGATCTCAAGTGTCCCATAAAGGCCATTGAAGTTTTAAACTATGCTTAGTGAAATCATGCCAAGGAGGAAGGAAGTGGACAGAGTTAGCACTACAGTGACAGATCATATAGTCAGCAGGATTCTTGAAAGGAGGATAATCAGAGGAGTGAGACTCTCCTATGCCGGAGACAGGCACCAAAGTAACAGACGAAAGGTCAAACAAGATCCCAACAGGTGACAGATCCCAACAAAGAAAAAGTACTCTAAATATCAAAGAACCAAAGTTCAACCAAATGAGATCTCATTACCAATAAGAACACTCTACTAGGATTAAAGTCAATTCCTTACCATGCTTTAATGGTTGGATGTCTGGAGGACTGGATCAAAAGTAAGACTCATCAATGGTTACCTGATCAGTTGTGAGTGAAGACAGAGTCATTTAAGTTGTACACTAAGGGTCCTGGGTGAGAGGCCCCAAGGGATCCAATGATGAATTCAATCCTATCTGAATTGTAGCATCAGAACTGTCAAAGAATTTGCACCAAAGTTAAATGGGTAAGGTAATAGGGGAAAAGATTGAACTCAATTCCACTGAAACAAACGGCCAGAGGTTTTTAAAGTGCTGGGGTGAGCTAGCGGAAAAGTACTGAAGGACATTTGCAGGGAGTTTGGTCAATATGATTAGGCCATCTGTGCTCTCTAATCGACACTTCTTGAAGGTAGACTCCTACCTTACTACAGAGACAGGGAATAGGAGCACGTTATCAGTGGATGATTATAATTCAAAGGATGTCTCCCAGGTCTTGAGGAAGAGATCCCTGGATTGTAAAACTGGCAAAAGGCTGCGAGACCTATATACATTTTAGGGGTCAGAGAAAAAATTTGCAAATTTCTACAGTAAATTCTGTAAGAAAAGGATAGACAGGGGTCCTAGAGTCAGTAAGATGTGTGTTTAAAGTTTAGTCAAGCTGAGGGGGAAGTTAAGCCTGTTTTGGTCAGTTAATCTGAATCTTCGGTAACATCGAAATTAAACATGACATAGAACATCATTAATTAAAGCAAATACAATTCTTAAAGGCAAAAAAAAGATCACTCATCTTATACATTCTTTATTATTTTTCTAATTGTATATCACGGTTGCTCTAAAATAACTTATCAAATGAAAGAATCAGTCTCAAGTCATCAAGAACCCAGAAATCAGATTTAGATTCTAGAGGCAAATCAATGTAGCTGAAGGACACGAGATAAAGAATATAGCAAAGAAATTAGGTTTTAAACAGAGGTCAGAGGGAAAAGAAATAAGAAAGCACCATTATTCAGGCTCACAATACATAGGCAACTTCGAAGCAAACAAAACAAAACAGCAGAAGAGGTAACGCCTGAGGAGCTTGAACTTTTGCATGAGTTCAGTCCAGTTCTCCCCACTACTTTAAACAAGAGGAGGAATTGGTTCATGCCTTGAGCTCGGGCTTCCTCCCCTTGGACTTGGTAAGGCATGTGTACCAGAAACTAAATTCTTCCAATTTAACTTTAAAAATTTTTATGAAAAATCTCTTAGGAATGGATTAACGTGGCATTCTAACCAATTGGTGATATCTTGATATTTTTTAACACTAGTTTAAACAATTACCAAGTTTTTTCACTAGGTTATATTAGTAGACCAAACTGTTTTATAACTCATTAAGCATCTCGCATTAAACAAGTTCTTCAATTTTTGTATATTAAAATATTGCAGGTTTTATTTCCTAGAGAAAAACACAATGCATGTCATTGTTGACTCATAATACATAGAGTTGACATGTCAGTAATCCCCAATTATGCTCTGCTATGAAAGATCTCTCTCTATGTATACACATATATATTATATGTTTAATTAATTAGCATTTTTATAGTCCAATATTTTAAAGGACTAAAAAATACGATGAGGCAAGGAAACGTAACAAAACGTGGTATGCTGGATTTTGTTTGAATCTAATGTTGATAAATTATTTCTAGGCCACAAAAGTTTTTCATATCAAGAAAAATGTCATCTATTATGTATAAATAATGAGTACAGCACATCTTGCCTTTGATTTATTTTTGAAAATCTAAGAGAAATGCTAATAAGCTGCTGAAATACAACAAACCATAAAATATTTCAGAAACTAAAAAAGCAAAATTGAAAATTTAGCTATTTGTGTTTGATATGCTGTATACAATATATCAAATATTTCTCATTATTTTAAATTAAATATTTCCAAAATATTTTTGTGAGACTGTATTAATTTCTGAAAACAATTAATAAATGCATTACTATAAAAAATAACCACTAAAATGTATATCTCACATATGAGAAAGGTGCAATTATTAGATCAATAGAAATGGTAGAAAGAGCCAGACTGGAAACTGTAAGCTGCAGGCTTTCTTATGAGAATATTTGATATTATCTGTGCTGCAATTTCACATTTCTTTACCTCATAGCCTGAGAATAGAGGATGTCAGAGGCTTCTCTAAGCCACAAAAGAGTGTATCCTTAAAGAATTTTTTCACCCGTACCTGGATATTTGTTGCGATAGACACTGCCAGTGATTATTAGTCTATATTCCCTTTATTTTGTTTGCCACACATAGATAATTAATTAATCTTTCAGTGTCACTGATCCAAATTAATTTTTGATATGGGTATTTGTTTCAGTTGGAGATCTCCCTAACTTATTTCTTTGACATCTTTCCCAATCTTGTCCACAACAAGGGAAAAAACAATATGTATACAGTTTGTGTAATTGTCAACTGAGTGCGTTAGAATCATAGAAAACCACAATTAGTATATTGGGTCAGATCCTTGACTGATATACTTTAGTGCTTTACCTCTGATAGTTGCATGAGGGATTAATTTTTGTAAAGTCATTTCCCCACTGACTCTTTCCAGCCTGGCTGACTTTTTCATTAAGTATTGTCTCATCCCGTGAGCACTGGTTTTGATTGTGATGGGCAGTGTCAAAGTTGGGTGGAAGCTGTTGAGGGTGAGAAGCCGCTTTGTATTCTTGTGGAAACCAGGGCAGGATGCATAAGCACCCCCACTTCCCCCCCTTTTTTTTTTTATGGTGAGAAAGAGTGGCCCTGAGCTAACATCTGTTGCCAATTTTCCTCTCTTTTTGCTTGAGGAAGATTGTCCCTGAGCTGACATCTGTGCCAATCTTCCTCTATTTTTTGTATGTGAGATGCCACCACAGCATGGCTCGATGACGGGTGTGTGGGTCCATGCCCGGGATCCCAGCGTGCGTACCCTGGGCTGCCAAAGCAGAGTGTGTGAACTTAACCACTATGCCACTGGGCCAGCCCCATAACGCCTTTTTGAATTACACTCCTTTCAAGGATCACCTGAGTAGTACTCCCTGTACTCAGATGTCTTAAACAGATTTTATTGAAAAAAAATTTTTTAATTGTGGTCCCTTCATTCCTTGGGTCACAGACATAAGTCTACTAGATCTTGAGCCATAGATAAATGCAAGTTATAGACAATCACTGCTCCCCAAATCATACTGTCAGTTCTGTTATGGGCGAAGCTATTTACTTATTCATTTTTATCTGCTTCCCTGATTCTCTTTTAGAATGTATTCCCTCCAAGTAAGCTACCCAGTTTTTCATGCAAACTGACGTGCATCACGAGGTCATCAGGTAGGTTCAGTTCAGACATATCTCCATCTTTTGCTTTAGAACCAATTTAAACTCAAGATGAACAGGCCCCTACTGAAATTTTTAAATTTTTACACAGGTTAACGTTTTATTTTAAAGCTTCAGTGCATGATTGCGTATCCTAGTTGTTAGTTTAGTTCTCCATGTGAGCCGCTATCACAGTGTGAGAACAGGCAGATGGGTTTCCATGACCGGGGAAAATGAACCCCAGCCATAGTGGTGAGAGTACTGAATTTTAACCACTAGATCACCAGACTAGCCTGCTTAACCACTAGACTAAACTGCTGGCTCTACACAGGTTAAGCTTTGGTTAAAATTACCCATCTTATAGAATATCACTCAAAATTCCTGGGCTTAAATATGGGTAGTAAAACTCTTGGCCTGACTAACTAACTAGGTTTCTTCCTGTATTTTCTTCCTATTCACTGAATTTTTGAATATAGCCAACACTTACCTTTTATTTCTCCCCTCAAGTGAAATAAGTTATTCTATATTATTCATATTTGTATGCTAAAACTCTGTGCAAACTCCACCTCACTGGGGTAGGGAGTAATGGGATTTAGTTATAGGTGAAATCATTTACCCTGCTACGCTCTGAGTGCTACACAAATATGAACTTCTTTGCTTCTTATGTGAAATGAACCCGAGACTTACTGATGGCCACCTAGCTATATAGGGCAGAGCTGTGGTTGAATCCAGGCAATGTGACTCCAGTGACCACTTAACCACTGCACTATGCTCCCTTGTTCTTCCTCTTGGCTAGCCTAGAAATTAAGGACTTCCTTGAAGCATTGGCAAAAAGTTTCCTCTTGTCCTCTACATACCACTGGCTTCTCCCTACAGGAAGAAGGGTGATTTATCTTATTAATATTGAACAAAATTGGACACACGTTAGTCTCCTCTCATCATAAGTGTGTTAAAGGTCATAAGCATATTTGGTTTGCTCTTTGTCCCTCATCTACTTTGGCAGACCCGGATTATCTATGCAAGACCTCACTCTCCTCACAGATGGGCCAGAATGCCCAGACCTGGAGGTAAAAGTGGCTTTAAATTCAAGTCAAGTTCTCTAATTCAGCGTCACTAGGAACTGCTCACCAGTTTACACGTGTGCCTATTGTTCAATTGGTTTAAAACTAAGTTTTGACTGTGGTGTAATTAATTCCTATTAGTCCACTGTGCTAACACTTATTGAAAGCTTACTATGGGTCTCTCAAGCATTTTTTTAATGTAACTTGAATACAGTAATGCTGATACAGGGGTTAAATATCCATTTTATTCATGAGGAAACTTAGTTTCTGATAATTGAAATATCTTAGCAAAATTATTTAATTTATTACATCTAGTGAATAATAATGTTCTTTTCAGAGCTGCATACTCTTCACGTTCTGTTCGATTCTAAATAATAAATAGCTGATGGCCTATTGGAAGCTCAGTGGAATGTTTAACATGCCCTCCCCCCAAAATTATTAGAAGCTTGTATAAAATGACATTGCTGCTTCTTGCCCTCATTTCTTCCTTCTCTTCCAGGGTGTAACATTATATGAGGCAATCTCCAAAGACTAACCATCTTTGGAAAATACTGCCTCAACTGGAGGAAAGTAAGACTAAATAAAGATTATGTAGAAAAGGTTATAATCAATGAACTAGAATAATTTAATTCTCTTTTTTTATTGCTTTCCAATTGGTTGTAGTTACTGAAGTAGTTTTGCCAGTGGTACCTTTCTTTTGAGTAATATGTATTACAGTAATAGAATTGTTTTTAAAACACAGTAGCAGAGTGGAAAACATAGAAGGTGTAATACATGTGGGCAAACACACACATATATGCATGCTGTTAAAACTGATTATAAAGAAGTTTTCATTTGTGTAATGCTTTATTTTTCATATTGTTTTGGATTAGTGGTACATTTTCACATTCAATGTTCTAAGAGATTCAAAATTGTAAATATCAACAGAGTCTATGGTCATCTAATCTGTGCTATTCACAGAAATTGGTTTTTTTTTTTATTTTTTTATTTTTTTTTAAATTTTTTGTTTAGTGCAGTAACATTGGTTTATAACATTGTAAAAATTTCAGGTGTACATCATTGTACTTCTATTTCTGCATGGACCACATCATGTTCACCACCAAAATACCAATTACAACCCATCACCACACACATGTACCGAATCATCCCCTTCACCCTCCTCCCTCCCCCCTTCCCCTCTGGTAACCACCAATCCAATCTCTGTCCCTATGTGTTTGTTTATTGTTGTTATCTACTACTACTTAATGAAGGAAATCATACGGTATTTGACCTTCTCCCTCTGACTTATTTGTGACAACAGAAATTGTTTTTATGCAAGAAAAATGTTTCTTTAAAAAAAAATTTACAGTGAAAGGCTGGAAACTTTTCCTCTAAGATCAGGAACAAAACAAGGATGTTCACTCTTGCCGCTTTTATTCAACATAGTATTGGAAGTCCTAGCCAGAGCAATTAGGCATAAAAAGGAAATAAAAGGCATCCAAATTGGAAATAAAGAAGTAAAACTGTCATTATTTGCAGGTGACCTGATATTATATATAGAAAATCTTAAAGACTACCAAAAAACTGTTAGAATAAAAAAATTCAGTAAAGTTTCAGGTTACAAAATTAATAAACAAAAAATCTGTTGTATTTCTATACGTTAATAACCAACTATCAGAAAGAGAAATTAAGAGAAAACAATCCCTTTTACAGTTGCATCAAAAAAGAATAAAATACCTAGGAATAAGTTTAACCAGTGAGGTAAAAGACCTATACGCTGCAAACTATAATACATTAATGAAAGAAATAGAAGACATAAATAAATGGAAAGATATTCCATGCCCCTGGATTGAAAGAATATTAAAATGTCCATACTACTCAAAGCAATCTATAGATTCAATGTAATCTCTATCAAAATTCCAATGGTATTTTTTACAGAAACATAACAAACTATCCTAAAGTTCATATGGAATCACAAAAGACCCTAAATAGCCAAAGCAATCTTGAGAAAGAAGAGTACAGTTGGAGGCATTAACTCCCTGATTTCAAACTATATTATAAAGCCATAGTAATCAAGAGAGCATGGTATTGACATAAAAACAGACACATGGATCAATGGAACAGGATAGAGAGCCCAGAAATAAACCCACACATTTATGGTTAATTAATATACGACAAAGGAGCCAAGAATATACAATGGGGAAATGATAGACTCCTCAATAAATGGTGTTGGGAAAGCTGCATGGCCACATGCAAAAGAATGAAACTGGACCACTGTCTTATACCACATGCAAAAATTAACTCAAAATGGATTAAAGACTTCAAGGTAAGATCTGAAATCATAAAACTCCTAGAAGAAAACATAGGCAGTAAGCTCCTTGACATAGGTCTTGGAAATGATTTTTTCAATCTAACACCAAAAGCAAAAGCAACGAAAGCAAAGACAAACAAACGGGACTACATCAAACTAAAGCTTCTGCACAACAAAGAAAACCATCGACAAAATGGAAAGGCAACGTACTGAATAGCAGAAAAATTTGCAAATCATATCTAATAAGGGGTTAATACTCAAAATGTATAAAGAACTTGTACAACTCAATAGCAAAAAAAACAAAAAATCCAATTAAAAAATGGGCAGAAGATCTGAATAGACATTTTTCCAAAGAAGACATATAGATGGCCAACAGGTACATGAAAAGATGCTCAACATAATTAATCATCAGGGAAATGCAAATCAAAACCACAGTGAGATATCACCTCACAGTTGTTAGAATGGCTGTTATCAAAAAGACAAGAGATAACAAGTGTTGGCAAGGATGTGGAGAAAAGGGAACCCTTGTGCACGATTGGTGGGAATGTAAATTTGTGCCGCCACTATGGAAAACACTATGGAAAAAAAATTAATCGAACTCCCATATGCTCCAGCATTTCCACTTTTGGGTATTTATTCAAAGAAAATAAAAACACTAATTTGAAAAGATATATGCATCCCAATGTTCATTGCAGCATTATTTACAATAGCAAAGATATGGAAGCAACCTAAGTGTCCATCGACAGATGAGTGGATGAAGAAAATATGATATATATACACACACATACTCATACACATACACACACCGTAAAACAGAATGAAATCTCGCCATTTATGGATCTTGAGGGCATTATGCTAAGCGAAATAATTCAGACAGAAAGACATATACCATATGACCTCACTTATATGTGGAATCTAAAAAAACAAAACCAAAAACCAAGCTCATAGATACAGAGAACAGATTTGTGGTTGCAGAGGTGGGAGGTGGAGGGTGGGTGAAATAGGTGAAGGGCGTCAAAAGGTACAAACTTCCAGTTATAAAATGAATAGGTTATGGGGATATAATGCACAGCTACTATAGTTAGTACTGTATTGCATATTTGAAAGTTGCTAAGAGAGTAGATCTTAAAATTTCTCCTTACAAGAAAAAAGAAATATTTTGTAAATATATAAGGTGACACATATTAGCTAGACCTATTATGGTGATCATTTCACAATGTGTACAAGCATCAAATTATTATATTGTATACCCGAAACGAATGTTATGTCAATTATACCTAAATTAAAAAAAATTTGCCTGAGAATTTCATGATATTAAATTCCAGTGAGGAATAATGTCCTAAAGGCCAACTAAACTCCACTCTGATGCAACTTAACACTCTTTCTCAGAGATTCATATCAGATTTGGGAAGCAAAATTCCTAACTTCTCCTGTTGAATAAAATAAGGCATTCGCTTTTGACTCACATAATAAGGGTTTGATTTTTACTCCACTACTGAGCACTGATGTTGCCCTGAGCAATTTAAGTAAACTTTTAAACTCTTTGATATTTTTATTATAATTGGGAAATTATAGGGATGCCTACATATGTTCTGATTATTAATTGAAATAGACATAAAACACGTATATTTTAGGTGCTGAAAAAATGCTCACATTGTGAATATTGCTTAAATTTTTACTGTTTATAAAATAATTGGGATAATATAATAAAAACAGATGAACTACAAAAATGGGATGCTTGACATATACAACCAATGAAATATGGACCTTGTCCAGAGAGCCCCAGACTTCTGCGTACGAACATAGGACGCCCACTTTCCACATGATGGTAGAAATGACCGTTACAGCTCTTATTAGCACAACTTTGCCAACATGTCTCATGTTGTATCAAGTTACATTAAGTAGAGTTTAGAAAAATGAGTTCTATGGTGCATCAATGCCAGAGCGATTATCTCATAATTTCTAAATTTGGATTCTGCCATTCTCAAAGGAACTCTAGCTACGCACCATCTCAGTAATGTAAAAATATCAGCTGTTAGAGCAGACCTGAGTACACTCCTAGAATACAAAATCATTGTTTTCCATTTTTTATCCCCATTACAATGCAGTGTTTAACAGTATTGAGCTTAGAGTCAAACAGCCTGGGCTTGTATTATTATTTTAATACTTTCTGTCTCTTTAGTTTTGGAGAACTAAATTGAAACACTTCATCTTGAAAGACAGGGTGGTGACACCTGGACATGTAATTTGAGGACATAATAGAAATCTGATTCTTATTGAATGAATAAGAGAATAAATGAGTATATTTCAGGAATACCTCTGAAACAACTGTTCTTTATAGTTTCTCAGGCTTAGCTTCATGCACAGTCATAAGATAATTGTGTAGACATTTATGTAATGTGACAGAACTTTCCACCTCAGAGTGACATATGGAGATGACAACAGTATCACAGAGAAACATTTTTATGTTTCTAACCCCTAATAAACCATTCAATACATCCCTGCCATTGTTCACTTTCAATATTAGTTTTCTTTTAATATTACAGTAGTTGCTAGTTCAATTACAAAGTTCCTTTTTAAGATAGCAAATGTGTTTTATTTCCCTAAATATCATAGCATAGAGGTGTAAATAATTTCAGCATTAATACGAAACATTTTTTGAGCCTCGTTGTGGGCAATGCTTATATGTGACAGGTGCTTAACAGTGATGGATTTGATCCCACAGGAAATTAATTAAGTTATTCAAGCATTGGGTTTCTATTTGGAAAGTTTCCCTAAAAGCTCTCTTGTAATAGCTAATTGTACTTCTATTTTATATTACTTGACAGCCATGGCTGATGGTTATTCTGCACCTGGTTTCCCACCAAACATATCACAATAATAATTCTTGTGACTTACAGCAAATATATCTTTATAATTGCTAGTAGGATAAGACAGCATTCTTATGAGGAGAGAAATCCATGTTTTTCAGAGAAATAAATTCAACTTATTTCCATATTAATAGTTTGGGAAGTAGAGTAAGACTCCATAGATATTTCTAACAATTTGGGGTTACAAAGTGGATTTAAATTCTTCAGCAGGTCAAATGTGATAATAAAAAGTAAACACAACTTTCCCCATTGCTAACAAGGAAGTTCACAGGGACCAGAATATTTCAGAGCTCAATTTTTTTTTTTCTAATATTCTGGAGTGACTTTGATTTAAACGAAGTCTCTTGTCCTGTTGTACAGTGGTGGAAATTCACTTGGATGTTACATAAATAGTGTAGAAAGCACTGACTCAATTTTCTAGGAAAGTAGATACTGGAGAAATAAGTCTAGTTCTTCAAGCACTGCCTACGCCAGCTGCAGCACTAAATACTCACTCGGGACAGACACTCGATTCCACAAGTCAGGTACAGAATGCTCAGTTCTGTATAGCTGTTTCCTTGCTCTCATTGCTTTCAGAAAAAAGCTGTTGACTGTTTTATATAATTTTTGTTTAAATATAAAACTTATATGACACAGCATGGAGGTTTACGTTATATTGATTCAGTTAATATTCACATTTTATTTCACTAGCATGCTTATGTTAGTATTTCTATTATTTTTTGTTGTAAGTTGAGCATCAAAATGAGAAATAATTCTTCCACATAATATTGAATTTTAGCATTCACTATCATTACACAGTTACTATTTTGCTGTAATACAAAGATTAAATTTCCTTTCAGATAATTTTCACCACAGTTTTGAGGAGCCCTCTCTTTCTACAATGTTCTTTTAAATTTAAGGCAGCGTTCTGTTCCAACATAGTCAGTTTATATTATACTCCTAAAATGATCTTACCTTACTCTTGCTAGCTTTTCAGTTATCCTCATTAGCATTATGTTTCTTGAATCATGGAATTAAGAGCCGGAAGTCTACTGAAATGATTTTTGTACAATGCTTTCCATCGGGAATGGTTATATTGTTTATTCAATATTAGATATTTTTCAGTATAATCAGATAGCATCTCTCCATCCACATTTACCTGAATTTCTTTATAGCTTCTAACCCAGAAATACCTCAAATGGCAATTTTGATGTAGAAACATCCCTTCAGTGGAATTGGACCTTTCATCTTCTACATCTATTTGCATCTCTCTCTTGGTGATCTCATCCCATCTCCTGGAATTAAATGCAGGAGATAATCCATGTGCTGACAACACTGAAATTTATGTCATTAGTCCGGGTCTAGCTCCCCCAAATCAGATTTAAACTCACACTCACTAATCTCTACTCACATGCCTGTTGGACATCTCTAACTCTGTGTGCCCAACCTGAACTCCTGTTTTCTCGTCAAACCTCCTCCACTTTTATTCTGTCTTATTTCAGGCAATGGCAATACTTCCAGTTGTTTAGGCTGATGGTGGTATCATCCATGACTACACTCTCTCTCTCTCTCACACTACATGTTCAGTCTCAGTAAAATCAGTTTGCTCAACCTTCAATATTCTCTAACCAGGAACTGGCCATTTTCAGCCCTTCCACCGCAACCACCAAGTGTCCCACAAGGATCACATTAATCACCTTCAAAGAGGTTTCCCTGCTTCTACCACTGCTCCAACATTCTGTTTTTTGAAAGCCTGTCAAATGACCTTTTAAAATTCAAGTCACTGCACGTGCTTCTTTCCTTAAAATCCTGATTTCGCTCCCCATTTTCCTTAGAGTGATATTGCCTACAAGGCCCTCTCTAACAAGGTCCCTATTATTTTACAACCCACCCCATTCCTCTCTCAGGAATACAAACATAGGCTTTCTTGATACTCCTGGAACGCGCCAGGCGTGTGCCTGCCTTAGGGACTTTGTGCTAGCGATTTCCTCTGCACGGACCACTCTTTCCCCAGATATGCATATGGTCAACAGCCTCTCTCAGTCTTTGCTCAAATGTCACTTTCTCAGAGAGGTGTACCTGACCACCCTATCTCATAATGTCACATTCCCATATCACCCTCCCCCCATGCCTTCTATCTTAACTAGCTATATACCACTGATCCTTATCTGCTCCTTTACACAGCACTCTTCACCCTTTCATGTTCTATATTATGCCAATTTTATTTTGTTAATTCTCTTTTATCTATCTCCACTAAAATTGAAGCTATTGAAAATCATCAACACAGCATTAGGTATCACCTTGTTTTGTTCTGATACATTCAAGTGCCTAGCCAAGTGCTTGGCAGCTTGCAGGTATATGGTGAGCATTTTTTTGAATGAATGGATAGATTTCCAATTTATCTCAGGCGATGCAGCCCAAGTTTAGCCTGTAGGTAAATACTACATTCAATTTGTTCATGACATTAAATTGCTATTTTAACTTTCCCAATTTGTACAATAATTAAGAATGCTTTAGATACTCTGGACATTCAAATCTTGTGTACATCTTGATACCTCCTTCATATTGAACTTTCTTTTTTAATTCCCTTTCTGCAAAAATGAACACTCGGTTGTCTCATATATTCATTGCAGTCATAGTCAGTTTATTCATGCCGGGATCTTTCTTGAGAGGACGTCTCCCCTTTCTTCCAGTCTTTTTTTGTATATTACCTCATATGCTGCTTTTTCCTAATTACTCCAGATAATTACATGGCTTATCTCTGCATTAATATTTTTCTCCTTTAATTCTGTTTTAATGCCTTTCAGAATGTGAAAGAATCACTTATCTTCCTAAGTTTACCTATCCTATATAGCCATGTTAATTTATGATTCAACATAAGGAATAATCAGTTCATAAATGTGACTGGCTTCTTTCAATAAATTATTCTTGATTATGAGTGAGGAAACATCTGGTTAGAACTCAGCAGAATCAATTTTTAGCATCCCATTTCCAAAGTTATGGGTGTGATTCCCTGATTCATTCTGTGTTAAAAATATGCCCCTGAGTGCTGTTATGGAAGACAAAGTACTGGTGTCAGTGATATCCTTGCAGAATGTCATTATAAGCAGCAGCTATGACACAATGAAAATGTAGCTGGCAGTAAACCATGATCCATATCAATTACATTTGAAAGTAAAATATTTCCAGTAATGAAATATATTAATTTGCAATGGAAACTATGGAAATCTTTGGAAGAGAAGATTTTGCCCTACCCTGGTTCACCTGAGGAATTTTGTACTTCTGTTAGTATATTTGCTTCATGCCTTAAATATTTGTTCTCTAAAACTGATGACTGTGCTGACAGTTCTCTCTTCCTTCTTTGCTGTAAGAATACCTCAGGTAACAGAGATGTGGTTCCTAACTAACATTTCACACTAACATTTCATTTGTGGACAAGTATCTGTCAGATATGAGACTAATAAGACACTCAAATAGAGATGTGTTCCAAGTGGTAACCAATACCTTTAGGTGGTGGAACTTTCACACAAGTAATTTCCATCTTAATCATCTAAAGACAAGTTTCACATCTTCATGAAATTGAAGGTTGTATTATGTTTCTTACCTCTTTATAGATTTCTCTAGCAGGAGTCCAATGTGACAGTATGCTACAAAACTTAGGACTTTTTAGCTATAGTAAACCTTCACCAGCTTCATGCTGATTAAGAGCATTCTCTTCAAGTAAAACTTTTGATAGTAGGTTACATATAATCATTTATTGGTTAAAATTCCAAGTTAAATGGGTACATTTTATCAACCTAACTACTTCATTAAAATATTAATTTCTATGTATCAAAGCGGGGAGGAATTTAACTGTTATCATTAGAGTTTGTTTTAGGCAAAATTATAGCATCACTCCTATGGCTTTTTGTCAATGCAGTATTTTTCTGTGGCTTTCAATCTCTTTCTCCAAGTGTGCCCAAATTTGTGGCTCAGACCTTTACCCAAGCTATTCTTGCCTCATGGTGTGTATGTACTGAATAAAGTTTTGTTGAAATAATAAACTCCTACCTTTTTCTGTATTTTTGAACAAGGTTTATCCATCATTTTTTCTCTCTATCCTCTTCTGCACCAGTAAATAAAAGTTACTCATGAGAGGTGATCTGCTATAAATAAGTACATTAAGTATACTAAAATTTTCAACTATATAATATAGTTGAAATAATATCCAAAATATCTAAATGATCAAGTTTTCTTCCTTATTAAACAGGTTGATAGCAGTGATTATAAGTTAACTAGCTGTTATTACTACAGAATTTGGCCAGGACACATACACATTAGAAACCCTGCCCTCTCTATTGCTTCATGAGAGAACAATACACACAGACAGAGAATCAGGAAAATGCAGGCTCAGCACTGGAGGCCTTTGTTAGAAGTGAGTCCTGTGGTCCAATATGGAATTTCTGGATACAGGGTAGAATCAGGTAAGGCCTCTTATTTTCCTGTGCAAGACTTCTAAGATTCCATGAACCAAAGTAGATCCAGAGTGGAGAGAAAAGAAAAGTCTAGGATTATGCAAACCACAATGTGAGAAAAGACCACATCTCTCAGTATCAGAGAAGGAGTGGTAGAGAAACCAAAAGCAGTGATTCCAATGCCCAGGAAGTGTGGGGACAGCTCAGGTGTGGCGACTGTCTGCCTGTTCCTCTACTCTATGCTAGGATAAGAGAACGTATCCAGAAAGTTCATAGATATTTTAACAGAACAAAACGATATCCTCAGCCTCCTTTTTATCACTGCCATCCTTAGTTCATGGTTTCAACATTTTTCAATTGGAATTACTACAAAAGCTTCATAATGGTCTCCAAAGTACCCCCATCACATAGATACTAGAACAATTTCATTTTTAGCCATAACCTTTGCTATTTTTTCTCTAACCAAAGGCATTCATTCTTCTTATAGAAAATCTTATGTCTAAAATATGATAAAAGAGATAAAAAATACTCAAAATTTCAAAATTCTGACATAGTTATGGTATTTTTTGTAATTCTTGAGTGTTCTATACATATTTTTGTGTAATTGATTTCTGACTATATAATTATGCACTATTTATTTATTCTGCAAATATTTATTTAGCTCTCAGAGTGTGCCAGGCATTGTTCTTGCACCCAAGAACACAGCATTGATAAAACAAATTTCCTGCTCTCATGAGCTCGTATTCCAGTGTGTGAGAGACAGGCAATAAACAAACAAACAAATATGCCAGAAGAGAATGCTAAGAAAATAAAACCATCATGAGGGGAAAGATAGTGGCGGACACTGAGGGGAGGAGGTTCTATGTTAGTGATGCTGAGGGAGATCTCGATAGTGTGAAATAAGTGCAGAAGTATAAATATTGGGAGCATTGTCCTAGTTATTAAAATTTGTAATGCCTATTTTAATGGTGCACAGTATTCCTCTGTATGTATGTGCAGTCATTTAACTAGACCCCTATTGTTTAAATTTCAGGTTAACTTTTCTATGATATAATGCTGGACTGCAGCCAACATATGTAGTATAAAACTTCCTCACATTTCTATTTCCCTAAAAATAGACATTTAAATGTATAATTACTGTGTCAAAGTTTAATATTTTTAATGATCTTGTAACCAATGTTGGTCTGCTTTTCAGAATGCATGTAATAATACATTGTTTCCAGAATATTGCCAACTCCTTATATGCAAGCCAATACTGCTTATTACTTTTTCATGTTCACTATTTGGATAGAAAAAAAAGGTAGGTTTTTCCTCTTTTAATTTTATTTCCCTAGTATATAGTACTAGTTTAGGTGACCAATTTTTCTGCCCTCTCACTTTTCTAGTTCTTATTCAGGTGTTCAAGTGCCAATAGATTGATCAATTTTTTTTTTTGGTGAGGAAGATTTGCCCTGAGCTAACATCTGTTGCCAGTCTTCCTCTAGTTTATATGTGGGTCACCACCAGAGCATGGCTGATGAGAGACCAAGGTCTGCTCCCGGGATCCAAACCCACAAACCTGGGCCGCCAAAGCAGAACACACTGAACTTAACCACTAAGCCACGGGACTGGCCCATTGATCAATTATTTTATTCTGACTCTTTACTCTTACCCTTATACTTACTTACTTCTAGTAGTCTCTCATTATTTCACAGTAGTTTAGAAACACTTTCTGTAACAAGAATAAGTTCTGCAAACACAATTTTATGCCTCAAGTGTAAAATACACAAATTTAAAGGCCTAGTGTGATTGAAGGGTCTCAAGGATAAGTGATCCTACCTCTTGCCTGCTTACCTACGCCCTAGTAGACTGAAATGAGTTCCCTTAAACATTTTTTTCAAATGGTCCAAAAGAAGTTTATATTTCTTAAGATTCTCCGTAGCTTTGCTAACTTTGAAACTAGTTTCTCACCTCTTGTTGCGTAAACTCTAACCATAGACATCAAATTGCAATTTCTCCATGTATGTCACAGTCTCACTTTCTTCCTTTCCCTAGCTTTTTCCTTATATAGAGAATGCACTCTCCTGGCATGGTCCATTTCAACTCCAAAACTACTCCCAATTGTTCAAACCACAATGCAGTGTGCCCTACTCTCAACCGCCTTCTGACCTGGGGCGGGGATCCTTGCTCCATTTTCATGGTAGAGGGCAGCATTCTGTCCTCTAAGAAGGCATGTTTCTATCATCATAACCACGCACTTACTTTTGTCTCTTACCCTAAATTTCTCGAGGATGTAGATGATGTCATGTTCTTTATTTTTAGTTTTTAGTATTCAGTGGATGATTAAGAGATGACTTTTAAATAAATGGAAACAGAAAAGGTTTTTACTTTCTACACATTCTCACATCTTCCTAGAATCTTCAACAACATTTAAACAACTCATCTTTCACATCAATGCCTGATTATCTTTAGAGAAAACTTCAATCGTGTTACTTAGTGCTGAAAAACATTCATTATTTTCCTATTGCTTACCAAGGTAAATCAAAATGTCACAGCTTGATTTTTCAAATGTCCTATACTATAGTCTCAGTCTGATATTTTATCCTGGTGTGATGACCTGCCTGCAAAAATCTTTAAACTTATTAACATTGCCTACTACTATATCCACAACATCTGTCAGTAGTCATTGCGTTATGAAGGACTTACACTGTTATTCATGATGTTTATCTGCCTGAACTGCCTTCTCTGGTCCCTCTAAGTTGGAGGGGAGCTCTACTTTCTCTGAAATCTCATAAGACTTTGTAATTCCTCTATAGCATTAGTTATAGGCTGCCTTTTAAAATAATTATTTCTGTTTTGTTACAAGCACTTGAAGATTCTTCTCTTCTGTGTCCCACAATATCACGTTTATATTTCTGTCACAATAATACTACATGTTATTAACATTGTGAGTTTATACATTTTTTATTCACCTTTGGCACCTCAGCAGTTAGCATAACACCCGACATAATAGATATTCAATGACTGTTGAATACATACACATACAGTTATCATCCTGAATATGATTGTAAGCTCTTTGATGAATAAAAGCTCTTATTGAAGGCAATATAGTGTTTTAAATATAGTGGATGATCCATGTATGTTTATGGAACTGAATTAACAAACCTTTGACTTAGGAATGAGAATACTCCAAGTCATTGCTGGCTTAGTTTAATATCTACACTCCACTTTCCCTCTGTCTGAATAAGTATTCTTCTACTGCTGTACTTGACTCTTTGAAGCTTTCACTACTTAACCTCACGGATGTTCACAATACCTGGTTACCATTTACTCATCAAGAAGGTGAAAATTCTGTTTTGTTAGGTTGTATTTTTATACTGATCAAAAATTGATATTGAATAGCGATCTCTTTTCCCCATTATTTTTAGAAGATTAAAAACACAAGATGAACCTGAAATATTTCACGATTCCAGGAAATAATGAGTGAAAAAAAAAATGGGGGCAGATCAAAAAGAAATAAAAGCCAAACTGAAAAATTATTCCATAGCCGAAAGTGGTACAATTTGAGCCCCCCAAAAATTTAAATAATAGCATTGGATAATAAAACATAAAATAAAAATTCATGAGTACATATATATATGAATAAGTAAATCAATAAATAAAGGAAGAAGAGATAGCTCTTCCTTAAAGAAAAATTTAAATTAACGTATGTAGAAGGAATTAAAGAAACTCAAAGTCATCATTAGGCAAACACCACAGTAATAATTTTTCCAGGCACAGTCAACCAACAGACGCTAAAATCAAATAAGTCTAGAGATCTAATGTACAGTGTGATGACTATAGTTAATAATACTGTATTGAATACTGAATATTTTCTGAGAAAATAGAATTAAAGTGTTCTCTTCACACACACACACACACACACAAATGTTTACTATGTAAGGAGGAGATATGTTAATTAGATTGACTGTAATAATTATTTTACTATATGTATATCAAATCATTATGCTATATACCTTAAAATATATATAATTTTTATTTAGAAGTTAAATAAAAATTTTAAATAAAAAAACAAATCTGTAGGTAAAATTTGAGTAGAAAGAAGATATTAGCATAATCTCAAAATATTTATCCCAAGATAGTTATCAATTACAAAAGAAAAAATCGTAACTTTACAGTAAAAAAACTTGGCAGACATCAGCTTAATCAAGTTATTGAGGTTAACATCACAAGTAATAAGACATATTGACATCTTGAATGTCCAATATATGAGATTGACACAACAGTAATTCTGTGATATTCTCGCCAAAAATGCTTAACATGAATCTAATTATGGAAAAGAAAAACGACCAGGCAAAACCATATTGAAACGTTCTACAAAATAACTGTTCAGTTATTCTCATCCAAAAGTCAGCCTGGAGGTCTAGTGGTTAAGATCGTGTGCTCGCACCACTGCAGACCGGGTTTGTTTCCTGGTCAGGGAACCACACCACCATCTGTTTGTTGTCATACTGTGATGGCTGCGTGTTGCTGAAATGCTGAAAGCTATGTCACCAGTATTTCAAATGTTGACGGGGTCACACACGGTGGACAGGTTTCAGTGGAGCTTCCAGGCTAGACAGACTAGGAAGGAGGACTGGGCCACTCACTTCCGAAAAAATAACTGCCCAGGAAAACGTTATGAATAGCAGCGGAACATTGTCTGAGATAGTGTCAGAAGGTGAGAGGGTGGTGCAAAAAGACCAGGCAGGGTACTGCTCTGCCGCACAAGGGTCACTAAGAGTGGAAATTGACTCAATGGCACTAACAAACTGATCAAAAGTATCAAGGAGAATCATGAAGGACAAGGAAAGAATGAAAAACTCTTCACAGATTACAGGAGACTAAGGAGAAATAACCAAATGCAACATGGGATTTTTCATTGGATTCTGGAATAGAAAAAGGTCATTAGGAGAAAAAATGGTAAAATTCTAATAAACTATGGTTTATTTAATATTATTGTGTTAATTTCCTGGACTTGATAATTGTACCATGATTATGTAAGTTGTTAAAATCATGGGAAGATGGGTGAAAAGTATATGTGAACTCAGTATTATTTTTGCAAATATTCTATATGTTTAAAATTATTTAAAAATAAAATATTTAAAAAGCACTTCACGCATACACTTTACTTTGGTAATAGTCCATTGAGTTGTTTGGTCAAAGATGTTATAAAATCAAATGCCTACATTTCAATCTACCTATAAAATAGTTATATATGAATTCATTTTGCCCATTTATAATCTATTAAAAAGAAAAGCATTGAGATTATATTCAAAATTTAAAAATAAAGTTTAGATTTGATAATGTTCTGAATCCAATATTTTTAAATAGATACAAATTATATTGTTGAAAATTAATAAAAACCAGTCATTAGAAAATTATTCAGTGTTTTGGGGGGCTTTTATTCACAATGAAGAAATATTTTTCATCTTATGCATATTTTAGCTGTTGCTTTTCTTTTGTGTGGCACTGCATTAGCAGGACAGGAATCTGCTTGGCATGTCTTATTGTTATTTATTAAACTAATAAACACGTCATCCAAAGTACACTAACCTTGTGCTACTATCTGTTTGTGAATAGACATTTTCAACAAGATAAATGACCAAATCTTTTTTCATATTATAAGTAAAATAATTATCCATAATACAGCACACGAGGTCAAATCAGAATCTTAAAACCAGCAATTTGGCAACCTTTTTAGACATTATACCTGCAAGGAAAAACTCCCAAGCCTACTGGATGTTTATTAAATGCAACATTGCAGATTTTACTGGGCAACTCCTTCACAGATGGCACATGTGTAGCTACCATTTCTACAATTTATTGCCCCAGGACAGATGTCCTATAAACAAGCTCCTTCCCTTGTGATTTGCTGTTTTATTTGTGAGGACCTATTCAAAAACAGATAAAAAACAAAATGTCCTAATCTTTTAACTGTACATTTTGGTCATCTGACTACTATTTCTGCCACAACTCTAAAAATTCCCCAATTTAAGGAATAGGTGAAAACAGAAAACTACTTAAGTATATCAGAACTAATATTACAGCCAGATTCCTTAAATCTCTAATTAAACAATTTTTAAAAAGCTTAAAGTAAACTGATTAAGCACAGATGTAAATTCCTGATCATTTTGTCAGTTAGCCTCATTACTATTTACCCATAAAATGAGTTTTCTATTATTCCCTAAGTTAAAATCCTTTTTCTGTTTTGTATATTTTAATATAGTGACATATTTCTTTTTAAAACTTTCAGGAAAATGAGCTAAAAACTATCATCAAAAAGTTTTATCGTCTGGTAAAGGAGATTTTACCCTGTCACTTATGCAGATGTTCAACAGTGAAATTACACCGGCATAATAATACACATCATTTGAATTTCCATGTGGGTGTAGAGGGAAGATGACTTTTTAAAAAAGTTCACTAAATTTTTTGCACTCCTTCCTGTCTCCTTGTGCTGTGCTCTCCTATCACATTGTCCTGGTGATGAGGAATAGAAACATGTTGGTATTTCCTATGTACTTACATCTAGAGTCAGAAGACGTACAAGACTTGTTCTCTACAGGTGAAGTCAGCGACATGGTGGAGTGAGCTTTCCTGTGAACTCTTCCCCCAATAAGATACAACAAAAGGAACAGTCACAGACCAACAATGGAATCCCAGAGAGTGAAAAGCTAGATCGGAAAGATCCACACTGCCACACATGTGAGAGTGGAAAGTGCTGGGCCCCGGGAGAAAGTGGGGAGAGGTAAGGAGAACTCCTCTCCCTCCCCATCAGATCAGCGATCTCGGTCCTTGCGGCTCCCAGAGAGGGGGGAGGGGCAGCCCTCTGTGGGGAAACCGTAGCTCTTCTGGCTCTCTCAGCCAGTGGGAAACTCCTGCACAGAGGACTCAGAAGAGCCACAGGGCTACCATCAACATCTGAGCACCCCAGAGAGCGGATAACGAGGGGCAAAGAGAAGTCCCCCATGCCAGGGACCCAGAGGGCAAAAGAGAGAGCCCCCCCGCCCCCGCAAACCGGACCCTGCAGCTCAACCGAGCAGACCAGACCAAGTGATCCGCGGCAGACCAGATCAAGCGACCCGACCCCCGGATCACAGTGGGGGGGGGCGGGGACTGCAGATCACAGCAGAAAAACCCCGGTAGAGTGCAGGGGGCTTAGACTGCACAGCCCTTTACCACCACACGGTGGTGGCGGGTGTTAATTGCAACCAGAGATTTCCAGGATGAGGAAAAACAAAGCCAATACAGGAACCACAATGCAAAGATACATGAAATCACCAGACCAGAAGCAAAATGACAAGCACCCAGAAATCAACCCCAAAGACACAGAAATCCATAATCTAAATGACAGAGATTTCAAAATGGCTGTCATAAAAACACTCAATGAAATATGAGACAACACATACAAACAATTCAATGAGATTAGGAGTTTCTTCACAAAAGAGATTGAAATCATAAAGAAAAAACAGTTGGTGCTGATGGAGATGAAAAACACAATGGAGGAGATAAAGGAGAATCTGGAATCTTTAAAGAACAGACATGACAATATGGAGGAAAGAATTAGCATTTTAGAGGATAGGAAAACAGATATGCTCCAGATGGAAGAGGAGAGAGAACTAAGACTAAAAAGAAATGAAGAAAGACTCCAAGAAATATCTGACTCTATTAGGAAATGTAACATAAGAATTATAGGTATTCTTGATGGAGAAGAGAGGGAAAGAGGAACAGAGAGACTATTCAAGGAAATAATAGCTGAAAATTTCCCAAATCTGGGGAAGGAGCAGGAAATACCAGCAAGCAAAGCCAACAGGTCACCTAAATATATTAACAGACAAAGGCCCTCTCCATGACACCTAGTGGTAAGGCTAGCCAGAGTCAATGACAAAGAAACAATATTAAGGGCAGCTAGACACAAACAAAAAATAATGTACAAAGGAACTCCCATCAGGCTCTCAGCGGATTTCTCAACAGAAACTTACAGGCTAGGAGACACTGGAATGATATATTCAAAATACTGAAATACAAAAACTTTCAGCCAAGAATACTCTATCCAGCAAAAATATCCTTCAAATATGATGGAGAAATAGTAACTCTCCCAGATAAACAAAAGCTAAGGGAGTTCATGGCCACAAGACCCCCACTACAAGAAATACTCAAGAAAGCCCTCAGGCCTGAAAAAAAGAAGAGAAAGGGAATACAAAGCTTGGAGCAAGGAGAAAAATAGGTAGATAAACTCAGAAGAATAGTAGATCTTTACCCGAATAGGTTAGCAACCTCTTAATTACTAAAATCAAAGATCAAAGGAAGACTTGTTCTCTATGGGATTCCCTTTGGGGAGTGACAGAGGGAAGGAAAAGGTGGTAAACCAGATACCAAGCCACATTTATTGAGGAGCATATTAGACTAAAATTCTATACTATAGGGAATGGTTTGATTTTACTTCCCTCATACAAAGTTAGGATAAATTGTTTGAGGAAGGAATAAAGAATTAAGATAATGCCATCATGTTTGGGCTAGGTGTTCTGATGTGTCTAGCTCATCTTCCTCTGCAAAACACCTGAAGGGTAGCCTATTAGAAATATTTGAGAGTCCTTTGCTGTGCAACCAAAACACAAGCAATCACCGTCTTTTGTCTCTGTACCATACTCATAGAAAACACGTTCACTCTCCATACCCCATCTGCCTTCAGAATTGAAAACTGTAAAATTCTGCTTTTGAAACTGTTAACCAGAGTACCATATTTTCACTCTAAACTCCATGGCAATTGATTTCAGAATCTGTATTCAACACATTATCCTATATTCATAGAACTTTATGTTCGAGGGGCTCATAGAGATCATCAGGTCACATTTACCCATTTCTAGTAAAAGTTAGACTGAATTCTTAATTGCATACTTCCCTTACATGATGAGGAGGAAACACTTCTACTTTCCTGAAATGTTTTTATTTCATTCATGTCATGTCCAAGTCTAGAGTGGAAACTAATTCTATTCAGTGCCCCCAGTGGAATTCAGGCTGCTCCTGGAAAGCTAAGAGTTCGTTAAAGTAGCAAAGCTTGGAAGCACAACCAGGGGTCAACTTAAATTTCTAAAGATTTTAATGAAAAAAAAGTCAAGGAGATACTTCAATATTATTGATTGTTATGAAAATGATTGGTAGGGAATCCATTCTGTTTCATTTGTGACCCCATCCTTAGCTATTTTACGATTATCTTAGTATTTAATGTATCTGATATCTTATTGATGACTCAAGCTGCAGAATATAAAAAAATTTTATTATGGAAAGTATTCAAAGTTTCAAGTACTTCAAGTTTTTATTTGTTTCAGGATTAGTGCATTTAATGATAAAATGACTAACCATTAAGATCTGCAAAACAATAATATATAGGTGAGTTTATGTACACTCATTGCAGGAAAAAGTTACCTTGATGGTCTCATTTTATGAATCACCTTCTGACCTCCATGTAAATGTGTTCACAAATGAAATGCACCAAACTTAAACATAGCCTGTAAATAATCATTTGGAAATCCAAAGAAGAAAATTTCAAATGTGGTGGCTGTAAACCAACCAGGAAAGTTTAGTAGTTCAAAGGTTTTATTGCCACTGAACTAGAAAACATTATCAGTTTGGATAACATGTCAAACAGGGAAATGTTGAAAGTATTGGAATTATTGTTAACTTAGGGAAGAGAAAATTAAAAAGAAATACTACATTTATCTTTAAATACTTGAAAAACTGTTCTTTCAGTCGTGTTAGATAAAGTTATAGTGCATAATATCTACCTAAGTAATTGCAGTAGCTTGAAAACAACACCAACATATTTTTCACGCTATTGTCCAACCTTAGATAAATGGCAGTTCTCTCTATAGTGCCATCTCTCAAGGTCCCAAGATGATACATTTTCCATGTGTAATGTTGCCAGTCATCATGACGGTGGACAGAGAACATGGCAAATCATGCACCAACTCTTCATGGTATCTGCCCAGATAGCTTATGCCCCCTCATATTTCATCAAACAAAGACAGTCACAAGACCATATTTGACTTAAAAGAGGTGCAGAATTGCAGTACTACAATGTTCCCAGAAAGGGAAGAGCCAGAAACTTTGGGAAACAGCACTAACTACCACAATTGCCACGCAGAAGACATTCTCCATAAGACAGGCTAGTTGATGTATATGTGGTATATGTGGGTATAACACTCCTAAAAGTATATGCAGATTCTTACATCTCCCTAAATCATGCATGGAACTAAGATAGGTAGCATTATTTTAATTAAATGTTCTTTATATAGGTAATATATTTACATAGTTCAAAGGTAAAAGTAATAAAAATTATATGCAGAAATCTCTTTTCCAAATTTCAGCCATTCTAAACTGCCTTGTATAAGTAACCATATGTATCATTGTATCCTTCCAAATACTTTTTTATTGCTAAATCAAACATGCATTTATTCTTAAATATCCCTTCTTAATAGAAATTGGAATTCATAAAAGTATTTCACAATCATGTGTGTGATTAAACCAATCATTTAAATACTCTATGGCATAGAGATTTGTGCTGCTCCTCAAATGCCAGCAGCAATGGTATCAATGTTTCTCTTGGGAAATCATTTGATATGAAGAGTGCAAATTTAGAAGGATGATGTCCTCTAATATGAATAATTATAAGTGAATGGACATTTTTTGTACTTTATCGTGAACAATTTCTAACATAGTCCTCCAAAGATTAAGATATACCAGTATGTTATAATTTGAGACTGAGAACACAAAAAAATAGAGAAATATAGCACGGTTTATTCATTGTGCTTGAAACCAGAGATAAGATCCATTGTGAAGATATGTATAGATGGTCCCCCACATATGGCTTATGATTTTTCAGCTGTATGATGATGCAAAAGCCATGATCATCCAGTAGAAACTATACCTCAGATTTTGAATTTCGTTCTTTTCCCAGACTAGCGCTATGCACTATGATACTCTTGTGATGCTGGGCAGCAGCAGTGAGCAGCAGCTCCTAGTCAGCCATGCAATTAAGAGGTTAAATAACTGATACACTTAACAACCATTCTGTACCAATGCAACCATTCTGTTTTTCCCTTTCAGTATTCAATAAATTACATGAAATATTCAACACTTCATTGTAAAATAGGCTTTGTGTTAGATGATTTTGCCCAACTGTGGGCTAACGTAAGTGTTCTAAGCAAGTTTAAGTTAGGCTAGACTAAGCTATGATGTTTGGTAGACTAGGTGTATTAAATGCATTTTCGATTTATGATATTTTCAACTTATGATGGGGTTATCAGGACATAGCCCCATTGTAAGTTGAGGAAATCTGTACTAAGCATCTTGAATTTTGATGATAGTTCTGTCTGCCTAAAACTTAAGCAATACATTTATGCATTCCTCAGTGGTTAATAACAAAGATTTTCAAAACCATGACCTACTCCTGACAAGCAACTGGAGTCCCTCATTTCATTTTTTTCTTGTGGTTTATGGTTTAACAGTTAAGAGAGTAGATCCGTGGTCAGACTGCCTCTGCCCATATCCCAACCAGCCCCCCCTAGTAAACCCAGGTGATATAGAATGAATATTTGTGTCCCCCGAAATTCATGTGTTGAAACCTGATCCCCAATGTGATAGCTTTAGGAGGTGGCCTTTGGGAGGTGATTAGGTCACAAAAATGGAGTCCTCATGAATGGGATTAATGACCTAATGAGAAAGGCTTGAGAGAGTTTCTCACCATGAGAGAAGACCATTGTCTATGAACCAGGAAGTGTCCTCACCAGACCCTGAATCTGCTGGCATCTTGATCTTGCACTTCTCAGCCTCTCTAACTGTGAGAAACGTTTGTGTTGTTTATAAGCCAATCAGTCTATGTTATTTTGTTATAGTAGCCTGAGCAGGCTAAAATACCAGGCAAATTACTTAACCCTTATAAACCTAAATTTTTCTCTTCTCCAAAATGAAAAATAACTATATTATCTTAATTTATGGATTTTTTTGTTTGTGAGTATTAAATACAAATACAAAACTGAATACTGGAGGCATACATACAGTAATTACTCAATAAATGTGGTTAGTATTATTATAGCCACTTATGCCTTAATTTTTGTCTTCCTAGATCAAAATTTGATCATCCCCCCAGTTGTATACTGTTGCTTTCCAGCCCTATCTATTACTCTTAGCTGTGATACTTGGTAAAAATTCTCATACTCCAGTTTATGAGTAACATTCCTATAAAGGTGACACTGATCATTGGGACTGAGGGCCAGTCAGAGTGACTGTTGCCTTTTACAGAGCTTGTAAGAGCTAATCAAGAAAAAAAAAGAAAAGTTTAATACTTACAGTTGGTAAAAATGAAGGTAATATGCTTAGAAGATGATAAAAAACATGTTCCTAATAACCCAGATTCCAAGCCTTCATATCTCCCCGACTCCTCCTTCTCTACCATGGCCAAGTACCACGTCTGACATTTGCTGTCTTTCGATTGTTGTCTTCCCTCAACCCCACTTTAAAATTATTATAAATTACTGTTCTCAGCCCCTTTATAAATAATTTCTGGAACTATTTCTATTTTGAGTCTGGACTCAGATTACCGTTGCATTTTTTTCCTCGGACTACTCCCCAACATAAGCATTGATTCAATCAAGCTGCTCTATAAATTCCTAAAAAAAAGATTTGAATTTTTAATTTTTATGCCTCTCCACTCATGAATCTCTAAAGATATTTTCAGCTTCATCAGACAAAACCTTGGCTATTTTTAATATATAAATTACAATGCCATTTAAAAGCCTTACCTATTTACCCTTGGCAAGATAATTTTTCTTCTTTCTCTTAACTGCAATACATGGTAACTCTACCAAACACAGCGCTCATAGGAGAGATTTTAGGTTGATATTCTTAAGTTATATTTCAGTTGATAGTCTTACCATCTATATTTTTTGTACCTAATTCTATCCCTAGAGTTCTTAAACCAACACTTTTTCATAAATAAATATTTTCAAATAATCAATCCTTCATGTATTCTGAAACGAGGATTTTCTTTCTGTACAAATACATATGCGCACAAATGCACATCTTTGTATGCATACGCTTATGCACATATGTGTGTGTGTGTGTGATCCAAGAGAACTCCAGATACTATTCTAAGCCTTCTCATTTGCTCTTCAAAACAGGTGAGAGTTGGGAGAGTCATGGTCAAGTAAATATGCACAATAGTATTTCACGTGTTGGATGCAGAAAGTAAAGGTAAAGTGCACAAGCATGGTAGTTCTGATTTTGGCATATAACCATTTATCTCACATTTGGTCTTTTGAAGTGCCTTAGATTGGAGTGAATAATGATCACATGTTAAAGCATTTTGGGAACCATATCATCACTATGCTTTATAGATTTGACTTGAATATAGGATGTTTTTTAAACTTGCTGTTCCAAATATGAATAACCATCATAATCTCTAAGGGAGGTTCGTTTTTAAAATCCTCAATTCCTGTATCAAAGATTGCTGCCTCACTCTATCAATAACCTTTGGCATCAGCATTTCTGTAATGCTCTCCAGGTAATACTTTGGGAACCATTGCTTCTACAGATTCAGAAATTCTACAGGCAAGATAAAAGAGGTATAAATACATATTTTTGTCACTAAGGGTAGGCTGTGCTCTTGTCACTGAATATTTAAGCATTATTACATTTTGGATTTTTCTCACCAATCTTTAATCACTTTCAAATTCTGGGAGCTTTGAGAATATCATAATTTTCCATGTCTTAAGTATTCTACTCAACATAAAAATATGCTTTAGAGTTGATGTGGGAATATACAAGTTTCTGAAATGCATTTACATAACACATTTAACAATTACGATACGAGCAGTTTTGGACCCTTTCTAATTTTTCATATCTCTATAAAGGATAATGTATTATACCAGCAGATGTATAGCATTGGAGTGCTAGCCTGGCATGATGCTCAGTAAATGTAGAATGAGCCACTGCTGAGTGGGTACCTGAGTAGCCTCAGTCAGCATTTTCATCACTTTTCTGATTTCTAAATACCTGAATTTTCTGCAAAGTAAAGAACTCCTCTACTCTGCCTGTAAACATGTTTACTTTAAGTCAAAATTCTATCTCTGCATCCTGATGGGAGAATTGAAGTCTCAAGTGTTCCCTAATTTCTTTTTCTGGATTGAACCAGTTTAAAGATGAGAAGTCTAAAGAGAAGAGAGGTAAAAGGATCTCCCCAAGATTACAACTTTTTCTTAGTGGGATTGTTATAGGAAAGAGAACAAGGGCTATCAAGAAATTTTGAAGAATACTAAACAGAAACATCATGTATCAGATACTGCCTGTCAGTGAGGATTTTCATGTGCTCATGAGGTGATCAGTGTGCAAGTGTAATTCTAATAACCAAAATTCTAGGTGCCCAGAGCTCTGCTGTATCTGCCTTGCACCCTCAAACCCAAGCAAGGATTCTCCTTAGTGATAGGTAAATACCAATGGAAGGAAAGGGAGTCACTAATACATAGTCAAAACCATCTCCCAAAGGCAAAATTCGAAGCTTGGAAGAAACCCTGTGTTGACTGCTACAATCTAAATATGCATATGTGTGTTTTGAAACAAGAGCCAGAACTTTGTCTCAACAACACTAGGGTGATATATCCAGTTATGATACAAATTTAAGTAACTCCAAGGCAAATTTAATATCTGTTATTCACATTTTAAAACATGAGCCCAAGACTTCCATGTGTTGAAGTTACTATTGAAGCAGTTTGCCTGTAATTACTACTTTGACAGAATTTGCTAGGTTTAAAGAACTCGCTGTCAACTTTGGAACAACAGGTGGTGGAATAATAAGTGATCTTTATGAAGAGAATCAATAGGATCCCTTTGATGATTTATCTCTAAAAAGAATATAAAATATGGACTAAGGTGTCATATGAAGTTCTTAATTTTTATTCTGAGTTAAATTTATTTAAATGCATCATAAAATAAGATTTTAAGGGCCGGCTCCGTGGCTTAGCGGTTGAGTGTGCGCGCTCTGATGCTGGCGGCCCGGGTTTGGATCCCGGGAGCGCCCCGAGGCACCACTTCTCCATCCAACGTGAGGCCGGGTCCCACGTACAGCAACTAGAAGGATGTGAACCTGTGACATACAACTATCTACTGGGGCTTTGGGGGGAAAAAACTGAATAAATAAAATCTTTAAAAAAAAAAATAATAAGATTTTAAGAAAATACGGATACATTGAACTGAAGAACTGCTTTTCTGAGAAACTGCAGATACAAATATTTACTTTGTTTCTAAGTAGGTTTCTTCGTAAAAATGGATACTTTGTGTATTTTTCTTCTCCTTTCTAGGAATAAGTATCTAACACATAAATTGCTTACTATACACCAGGTATTGTTCTAAGAGTTGTACATAAAACAATTTAATCCTCATAATAACTCTATGAGGTAGGGTCTTACTACTCTCATTTTACAGGTACGGAAGCTGATGAACAAAGAGGCTCTAGGTGCTGCTGAAGGTCACACAGTAAGGGCAGGAGCGTGTGCTGGACTCGGACTTCTAATGTGTCTCAGTAGGACAACGCCACGAGGCAGCAAATCTAACGCTTATGCACATGGATTCTGGGGCACGGACTGCCTGGGACCAGCTATTGTAAAACCTCAAAAGATCCTAAGATCTCTACGTTAAAATACCTTAAAACCCTCTTAAGTATAACAAAAATTAGATAGGTTAATTAGCTTTTTAGCATCACACAACCAATACATTTTGGAACTAGGAGGAGAAAACAGGCGCTCTAAATTCTAATCACACATTTACTGTAAGAAAGGCTGACTCTGTTTTTAATGTGTGACTGTGGACAGCTTTTAGGTCCTACTGTGACCAGGGAAGCAGGCAAAGAAAGGGTTACTGAGGATCTGATGAACAACTAACATAGTCTGTCAGATGTTTTTCAGATAAGAAGAGACTATGCGTTCTGTTTTGCAGAAACTGATGTCTTCATTTTGCAGATGTTGCTATCCTGCAGAGAAACTTACACTTTTGCAGCAAGACCCTTGCAAAATGTTCCAGCACCAAGTGTTCTAAAGTTACCTTAAACTTATTAGCATCTTAAATTCTCCACCTCTGGGAGGGTCCAAGCAGCCATTTTCAGATCATGCAATGTATGTAATAGCATGTTTACCTGCTGTGAATGCGCCTTAAATGAACACAGTTGTTACGGATAGACCTATTATCCTCTGCTCTCTTGTGTATAAAGTCTCCACCAGCACTGAGCTCGGGGAGACACTGCACTGGGGGCTATCCTCAGTGTTCTCTATTGCTTGTGCAAGCAATAAACATTTTCTTCACCTACTTCTGCCTTGG
Organism: Ceratotherium simum simum; assembly: GCF_057802395.1. Taxonomy (NCBI): domain Eukaryota; kingdom Metazoa; phylum Chordata; class Mammalia; order Perissodactyla; family Rhinocerotidae; genus Ceratotherium; species Ceratotherium simum. Next base: position 25,410,302 of record NC_141909.1, on the reverse strand, counting down.
TTGTGCTTTTTGGTTCTGCACACACCAAGAGATAAACCCACTTAGTTCACCTGCACCACTTCTGTCCCTTGCCCTCTAGTTTACATCTGGGTAAGATGTTAAGAAACTCCTACCTCCCCACCTCCTCCCTTGGCATAAGTGAAAATACAAATTACACAAGTCTTGGTCCAAGAGTTGGAACTTTGCCTAACTCCACCCACTAACCACAATAAACATCCCTAAGTCAACCCCCATCTCCTTGCACAAGCTGTTCCAGACTGGGTTGAGTGCCAGTCCTGTTCTTCCCAGGAAATCTCTTTACATGAGTAATAAGCCTTTTCATACCATCTCGATGCATGTGTGGCATCGGTCGTCTTGATTTTCAAATCAGTTTTGGATGAAGGATTGGTCTAGCCCTCTGCTGGACCACCACAAACAACTAGCCAATATCTACATTGCAAGAGCTATGTATTAGTCATTTTCACTGTATTATTGTGAAAATAACAGATACGGATAATAATCTGCCCAGTTTGGCCTCGTGTACATACATATTAGCCATGAAGAAGTTCACCTTTCTTCCTTTTGACAAATTAAGATATAGATTTTAAGCATATCACTATATGATCAAAAATTCATAAAAATGATAATAAGGTTACCTCAAAATGGAAAATGAGATAATTTTATCATCAGTTATGGCAGTCACTCAAAAAATTACAAGTTAAATTATTATGATCTATTAATTCCACTTCTGTGTACATACTACAAAGGTGTAAAAGAATTAACTCTCTCCAACAGAGAATTATACACCCATTTTCATAGCAACATTATTCATAGTAGCCAAAATGTAAAAACAACCTAAATGTCGATCAATGGATAAATGGACAAAAAAAATGTAGTATACACATTCAATGGAATGTTCATTCAATTCATCCTTAAAGAGGAATGAAATTTTGACACTTGCGATAACATGTACCCTTGGAGACATTATGCTAAGAAAAATAAGCCAAGCATAAAGGGACAAATTTTACATTATAAATATTTTATCACAATAAAAAAAGTGGAAAAACTCACACCAATGCAACCAAGGTTAACATCTTACTACATTTCTGTCTTCTCTTATGTTATGTTTTTGAATTTGCAATGCCTTTTTACATGTTATGCAACCTAAGCAAGGCTTTTGCCCCAAATGAGCACTGTGGATTGAGTGACTCCTGGAGTTTTGATATTCTTTCTTCCAATAGGGAGGCTCCAATTCTAATAGGGTTTGTGAGTAAAGAATATTCCCTCCACACTAATTGAAAATATTACAGTCAGTATTGACTTCAAAGAAATTAAGGTAACCTTTTTCACATTTCCCTTCCTTGCTTCCTCCCACAACATGGTTTAATGTGGTTAAAAAACAAAAAGACAAGTCAATTAAGTATTACACTTGAGTTAAATCTTATGAGAATTATCCTTTTCTACTTATGCAGATTTTTATAGTTTCCAAAGACTGTATTAAATACTATGGGCACAATCAGCACAATTCTTCCCCTGAATCTTTTCCTCCATTCCAATATAAGCCTTATAATCAGTATGTATTAACAAAAAGCAGAACTGCTTTCCATTTATATACAGGAGCTCAAACCCTATAAAACATCCACAGAACACCACAAAGAGGGGTGGGGTAAAAATAAAATAGATATCTTATTTCTTACATACATAAGTGGTAGATAATCTTCCACTTCACATAATCTTCCTCATCACAAACTATAAACCTAAATTGACTCTGTCATCATGATTTTCATGGGATTAACATGGATCTTTATGCAGTTTATGAAATATGAGCAAAACCAGTAGCGATATTGGGTGGGTAGGCAGGGAGGACCCCGAGGTTCTCTTTCAGGCAAGACCTAGCCCCAACACAGTAGTCAATTCTATTTATCTCTTCAGTCATTCCAAATCAGTAAAAGGGAGCATTTTAACGAGGAGCTTTGCGGTCATCTTTGCACACTGGGGCTGGCTCTGATTTCTTCCACGTCCACATTCCAATTTTTTTAACATTAGGGGAGAAAACCTTCTGGTAATCTTAACTTTCTTCTGCTTCTTTCAGCAAACAGCCTACTTGCAGAGTGAAAATAAGAGGAATTTATCATGTTATGAACTCCATCAACATAATTAGTTACAGTGTAGTCTGAGACAGTACACCAGGGCTTTGGGGTCCATAAAATTGCAATAAGAAGGGAGTAGAGCCTGAAGCCCTGCCTTTTCTTGAACAGTATATTTGAAGAACACAAAATTCACTACCATCTCTTCCCACAAATACTCAACTCAATCATCTGTGTGTCTACACGCTCTAAGAATACTATCACGACTATGTAGAATTATGATATTATGCCTCCAATTGGTTATTTCAACTGGGATGGAATTTTGCTTGTGTGACATGTTTGCTTTAATTACAATAGTACATAGTAGTACTACATAGTAGTACATAACTACATTATAGTTTAATCTAAAATATCTGAGTAATTTTCCCTATACAGTTGAAGAATTTGTTTTGTATCAGGGCCAATATAATGGGGTTCTAGTGCTTCACTGGAAAACTGTTACTCTTATCTTCTGAAAGAACAAACTATTTTAGTGTTTCATAATCATTCAGTCAGAAGGAATTAAAAAACAGTCTCTTGTTCAACGGCTGTTCAATGTTTCCAAGAGTTATTCTATGGTGCTCTCAGAAATAGTCAATGTTCACAGCTGGGGTAGCCTCAGGATTTTGATAGATTTTGTGGTTCTTTCACTAAACTAGATAACAAGTTTTTTAAAAAATGCACCTTACATGGAAGGAGCATCTTTAACAATTTCTCAAAATAGAATGCTTACATTCATATTAATAAAACAAATTATATAAATAACCAACTAATATTGATGGTTAAAATCCATTTATCAGAAAATTCTCTTTCAATAGCAATAGTCTTAAACTTAAACCATCATAATTTTTAGACTCAAAAGAAATGAGGGCAGCAGGATCTAAGGAGAACTGAATTCTAGCACTCATTACTTTAACAAACTTTTATAATAATTTAATTATTCTGTGCTTATTAACTCATATCAAAAATGGGAATTATGTTAAAAATCTTAAATATTTTAGTGGGCTTCTATGAGAAATAAAATTGCAGATTAGGTAAGAGTGCTAGTTCTTTGGCTTCTTTTCTGTATCTTTTTTTGTGTGTGTGTGAGGAAGACTAGGCCTGAGCTAACAACTGATGCCAATCCTCATCTTTTTGCTGAGGAGGACTGGCCCTGGGCTAACATCTGTGCCCATCTTCCTCTACTGTATATGGGACGCCGCCACAGCATGGCTTGACAAGCAGTGCATGCATGCACGCCCGGGATCCGAACCTGCAAACCCTGGGCCTCCACAGTGGAGCGCGTGCACTTAACCGCTGTGCCACCGGGCCAGCCCCCTTCCTTTCTGTGTCTTACTCATCTTATGCTCCCTTAAAATCCTCTGGACCATACCTGTCTCCCAGACTCTCACCATACAGCTGTGCCATATGTTGCTGCCTCCTGCCACACAAATGAAGCCTCAGGCCAAGAGAGCACAATCATGCAACCCGGAAAAATACAGGAGTTAACTCCATATGGACACACTCTGAGTCAATGGCATATGAGAAAAGGGAGAAACCAGAAGAGAAAATATCTTTCCCTTTTTCTGTTCAATAGACTCTTCCAGTCATGATTTCTCTCTATAGCCCTCTCTCTATAGCTTTCTCAAGTGGCTGAGTGACTGGCTGACTCTGTTCACGAGTAGTAGCCAGCCTAATAATAAATCACCTTGCTGGAGAAGACTGACTATTAAACCTGAAACAACAGTAAAGTCTATAAGTGCTACTATAGGAGAAGTTCAGGATGATTAGGGACACATACTATTCCTAGTTTAGCACCTAACCTAGCACAGGGAGATTGAGGAAGGCTTTTGGGAGGAGGTGATTTTTTTTAATTAAAGTGAGACCCACCTGTTATGTAGAAATTTTCTTGGATGAATAGAGGTCCTGTAGAGAGGGATCACATCTGAGAATCCCCACAGGCAGAGAAGGGGATGGTAGAATGGCAGGTAGACAATGTTAAAAAGGGAAGAAAGGGGGAAGAGAACATGAGGGACTATGAGGGAGGTTCAGGTACCATTTTGTGTTTAATAGTCAAACTACTGTAACATAAAACAACAACATACTTTTAAATACTTGTTTTGGGACTGTTACTTTAACTTAAGACTCATATGAAATTTTAGTATGCTAGCAATTAAGAGGGTATTTTATTCCCTTTTTAGAGCTTGCTCTAGATGATCTATCCTTTTTCATGTCTCTTTTGTTTTGTTTACATCCCTAGGCTTAACTAAGAAACTATGCCTCATTTTTAAACACATTTCCTCTGCCATGAAGCAAGCCTCTGAAGGTATATACTTTGTGCATTAGAGTTAATGATATTTTTATAATAGATACCATTTTGTGTTATGCAGATTAAAATAAAAATCTGCATACATTGGAACTTTAAAATGGCAATCATGTAGAAAATTGTGCCACACAGATTTTGATATCTCATTCACTTTGTTCAGTGTTCATAGTGCCCTTCCAAAGCAGGAATCCTGGAAATGGATGATTTGTTTCATTTTCCTGGTTAGTCATAGTAACATAGCATTAAGAACAGGACCTAAAAGATGTATGTGATAAATTATGAATGTATGTGAACTGTTTTATTTTTTTCCTTAAATATTTAAAAGCATAAAAAACAATTGGTAGAAATTGTTTAACTTGCTATTGCTAACCATATTAGTATCTATAAAGAAAATAATAAAATTTAGCTCTCCTATGCAAGACTCAACTCCCTCACAATCAAAGTAAGTCGTGGCGTATATCATTCACCAAGTTTATATGATCTTAGACGTAACGTGGGATTAAAGTTATTGCAATCCTATTAGCATATAGTCACTAAGCATCTTAATGGTTAAACTGTCAAACTAAGTCATTGGTTTGGGGTTTTTATCTTACATATAAAAAAGGTTAAAACGGTTTATATATTAATTAATAAGACAAATGTGACTTAAAAAGCAAATGATTAATCTAGTATTTTAAATTGACTACTGTCCATATTTGAGATTCTCTTCTGCTCTTTTAAAAGTAATTTTAACCAGTTTTAAAGGTGCTCATCAACTCTGCCTTAAAACATCTTATGAAATGCTCTGATCATAAGAAAGAGTGCCTCTAAATGGATATCTATTCAGCCCAGCAGGTTTGAAAAGTGATGTTATTTTTGAACCTTATAAATCATCCTTTATTCCTACACGTGGTTAGCCACACATCACTTTCAGTTGTATTAGAATAGGGAAGAAAAGAAATAGGAGTCAAGAGACAACCACAGTTTCATACAAGAGTTAACTCGGAACAAAGACATATGTTGCACCACCAAGGACGAAATTCCTAACCTGACCCAAGCCCACTGTTTTCAAGCCACAAGGATCTGAAAAGAGAAGATGAGCACTTGACGAGTGTTGTTATTTGGAATCTGAGGTCTCTTATCTACTTTTCCCCCACGTATTCACATATCAACCACTAAAGGAGGCAGGCAGAGCAGGTATAACAAAGTTATTACTTTCGGAATAGGATATAAAAGCATAGAATAAGAAACAATGAAGTAGGAAAGGGATCTAATGGTCTTCTAATCCAAATTAGACTAGATAGTTCTTGTTACTATAGGTAAAATGAAACCAGATAGTCTGACTTGTACAAACGTAACCCAAACTCTCCTTGTATTCAATATAATCTTTTTCTTTTATTCTCATTTCCATTTTTGAGTTTCCTCTGTCATCAAAAAGCCATCTTCCTTTTCCTTTCCTTCCCTTCCCCAGAACTTTTTGTTGAAGAATCTAGTTTAATATAATTTTCACACAAAATGCTGCAATCCAAGAATTATGTGTTTTCTTTCCCCTTAATTTTCTTTGGGCATGAGCCACAAACACAATCTCAAGATAAAAAGACTTGAAGCTAAGACCTTTTATATGCTGTGTATGCATCTACTAAATAGATATACTAGATTATGTTCTGAAAGACTGATGCTCGTTTAATTTTCAATTTAATAAACTAATGTCTTCAAAGTATAACATTTTAAGATGTTCTTTGAACTTAAAAATCTCTCAATTAATGATCATCCATTAAAATGGAATACAATCTTTGTGTATAATGTTAGTACTCCAGAATTTCTGTGTTTTTGCCTCTATGTATGCATTTCTTTTTACATGATATAAAGAGGCAAGACTTTTTAATATAGTATCATAAATATAGTAGGTAAATATTGTTGGAAAATGAAGTTTCTATCTTTATAGTTTATCATTAATAATTCTTGATTGCTGAGTCAAAAAAGACAGGAAATCAGTATGTAAGCAACTTTTAAGAGTGTCCCTGTGTATAGAAGAGAGAAAGATACAGTAATTTTTAAATCTCTTCAATAATAGTAATGCTGAATCTTATAGATTATTGCAGTTTATAGATTTTTGTATATAAAATGAAATATATATTAAGGCATATATAAGTTCATAATTTTGATGTTAATACCCAAGTTAATTCTCACAAGAAATTATGTCAATTATTTATATATAAAGACATACTTAAAAAAATTGTCTCAACAAAGGTGCTTTCTTCAAATTATACACATGGCAGTTGGAAAGAAAAATTAAATCCAACTTTTCTCTTTTTGCATGCATTGTTCTTTTTAGTACATTTAGTACTTTTGTTGTAGTACATTTAATTCAATACACCTCATCTGCTTTACAGTGAAATGAGCAATCTTGCAGTATTTTTTTAGTATCTCAGAGAGTTTTTTCATATTAGCATAGAACAACTAAAAATAGATCCAAATAACACTTGGATGTATTAATGACTAATATTCTTGGACAATAACGGGAATACCCTCTTAACCTTTCGTGCTAGAAGCATCAAATGATTCCTTTGCTCACACTGTTCATATTAGGTTTTCCCCTCGATTATACCACCAACACCAACTGAATCAATTGGTGATTCAATTCCCATTGCTTTCATTTCACTCACATTACTTCTCTACACCACGATAAGAGCACTAGCCGCTGCAGTGAGAATTCACACCAGGAAAGGCATCAACAGAGATAAATAAGTTAAATATGTTACAGATGCATTCTCTTAGGTTGATGTGTAGCCTGTTAGGTAAATGTGTATCTTATTAAGTTGGATGAGTTTCCCATTAGTTTTAATATGTTCAGATGTGTCCTGATAAGATAAGTACCACCTGTGCCTTGAACAGGAGCAAAGCAAAAGTAGGAAAAGTTGAACCCCTTATCTGCCCTTAGTTTAAAGAACTCTAAGGCTTGGAGGGTATCAGGGATATTATAACAAGGACATGTCTTCCATGTGGTCCAGCTGCTGTGTCATAAAATTAGTAAACTGTGGAATCATGGTCATATCCTAAACAGTGGTTGATGTAAATAGTGAAACTGTAACATGTGCAGATCAACAAAAAGAATCAGTCTGTAACAAGCTTCAAATTTGTCTCCTTTGGGCCAATTTTTCTCCCTTTAGTGAACACTACACACAGCTGATAATTGAGTTTATTTGCAGTCATTAGGCATGTAATGATAAACAAATCATGGTTTCTACTTTGAGGGATATAGAGATGAATGGAGAGTATACACATGAACAATCATAATGCAATGTGACATACACTGTGACAGAACTATACATCAAGATACTTTGTGGCTAACTGATCTGATCCTGTTCTATAAGGTCACAGAGAAAGAAACCATCTATCAAAAAACATGGAAAGGTCAATTCTTCATCATCATCATTATAACCATAACAATCATTATTACTTTATTAACAACACAATGCATGGGTGGTGAAATATGCTAGGAAGATGTAAAAAGTGTATGCTAAAGTTATGCAGTATAAAAAGTATGGCATGTTCAAGGAGAATACAGGAGTTTAATGTGCCTAGAGCTTGGGTATATAAAAAGAAAGGGAAAAAAGATATAGAAAGCAAGGATGAGATCCTAAAAGAATATATTGCTTTTAGTATTGGAATATCATTATAGATTAATGTTATGGAATATCAAGAACAGTTGTATGTGTTAAAAGGACAACACTGTCAATGATAAAGAGAACAAAAAGAGGTGGGCAGAGATATTGAAAGCAGGTAAATGGCATAGGAGTCTCTAGTAATAGGAGGTGAAGTGTAAGGATGGAGAAAAGAGAATTGACATGCTAGTTTCTGGAATAATTGTTAGAATTGTGATACTTAGGACATGTGAGAGAGAGTATTATCCAGTTTGATAGTAAGGTTTTAAACTTGTTTTAATTGAGTGAATGATGGTAACTTTGAAAGAACTAATGTAGAAAGTGGAGGTTAGGGAAATCATTATAAGGCCAATTTTAGAAAATACAGCTTGAAATATTAGCAAGAGACGGAGAGAGCACGCAAGCTGATTAGGAATGCATTTCAGGTAAGAATATCAGAATATGAATATAAGAAGCTTATGACGTGTTGTTTGGGGATAGCCATAGGAGATAGGCAAAGGGGCCTGTTCAGAAAGTATAAAATCAAAAGCAAAATATACGTAAGAACTGAAGATGAGGTGGGACGGAGGGGGAGAGAATGAGAGAGAGACATTATTTTTTCCAAACATTTTATTTTGGGATGATATTAGATTTACAGAAAAGTCACAAGGATATTAAAGAAAATGTTCACTTACCCTTCACCCAGCTTCTCCCAATAGGAACATCTTATATAATTGTATTAGTTTCTTAGTACTTTAGTAACAAATTACCACAAAATTAGTGGCTTAAACCAATGCAAATTTATCAACTCTCAGTTCTGGAGTCAGAAATCCCAAATGGGTCTCAAGGCGTCATCAATTTCTATCTTTTCTGGCAGCTGGAGGGGAGAATCCATTTTCTTGCCTTGTCCCGCTTCCAGAGGCCACCTGCATTCCTTAGTTTGCGGCTCTCTCTCTTCCATCTTCAAGACAGCGATATCCAGCCGAAACTTTCTCACATTGCATTACTCTTATACTGAGTCTTCTGCCTTTCTTTTCTACATTTAAGGAACCGGAAACTACATTGGGTCCACTTGGTTAACTAGGCCACTCCCCCTAATTTAATGACAGTTTATTTGCAAACCTGAATGGCACCTGCTACCTTAATTTGCCTTTGCCCTGTAACATCACATATTCGCAGGTTTCAAAGATTAGAATGTAGACATCTTTGGGGGTGCCATTATTCTGCCTACCACCATAACTATGGTATCTTTGTCAAAACGAGGAATTAACATAGAGATATCACTATTAACTAGAATCCAAGATTCATTTTCATTTCACCAGTGTTTCCACTTTGTTCTACAGCACAATTTTTAACTCATAGTAGGTAAGCCAGAGTAGTAACCTGCTCAAAAATGTCTGGTTTGAAATTTTATGCAACATGACTTCTCAGTCACAGGCATGCTATTCATAATTCTTATTATCCTCAAATGTAATGCCCCAGCCACTTCCTATAAGTATGTGCAGGCTTGCTCTATTATTCCTTTCACATCTCTGTTCAAATGTTATCTTTTCAAAAGTTGTTCAAAAGAGATCTAATTCCTACAAACATGCCAGTCTTTTCTCTCTTCTTCACCTCTTTAATGTAATATCATTTAGCGCTACCTGAACTTTAGCTTTAAATATTAAAATAATTACAGTTAAAACTAATTGCATACAATGAATATAACAGTTAATATTTCCAATTATTATTTACATGGTTTCTAGGTCCTAGGCATTGTTCTAAGCACTTTAGATTAAATAATTTGCTTTCAACAACTCTCTGAGCTAGATACGGTAATTATCTTCATTGTACAGATGAGAAAACTGAGGCACAAGGGAGTAGGCAAGTTACCTGAGGCTACATGGCCATTTGGTGGTGGAACAAGGTATGCAACCCTAGTGAGCTGCTTCTGAATCACATGATGCTCACCACTGTGCCATGCTGTCTTTTTTGTAGGCATTTAAAAAAAAACTCTGATAACTTTAAAAAATATGTTTAAAATAAGTTCTATCTTTAGCCCTTTCTACCAGGAGATATAGGTTAGTGAAACTTAGGACATTTCTAAACCCTATCCCCATTCCTTTCAACAACTAAAATCTTTGCTTTATCTAATTACTTTTACCCAATTCATGCTCTTTTTCTTTTTTCTCTTGATAAATGTATATATAAAATAAACTGTCTCAGAGACCCTCTTGTATCCTCCTATATCCAATTCTTATATCTAATACAGGCAGTTTGTTGCTATTCCGTGGCTTTGTCTTTCCCTTAACCTTGCTACTTGCATGAATGAAATATACTACTTTTGTTCGACATCTCTTCATGTGTCCCTTAACCAAATTCTCCCCATGTGAAAAGAATATTCTGTAGGTCCCATTGCAATAATAGTTGGATGGTGAGTAACTGGAAATCCAGGACCCTATAGCAAGACATCCTCATATATATGGGTAAACCCCCTTCTGAAATATCTCCTGCCTTTTGAGATTTCAAAGTTAATAAGTCATTGGCCAATAACAACAAATCACTTTTAATATAAGAAAAATAGGTATTTTATATTGCTTATTAATATAAGCACAGGAAGGGGCCAGCCCCGTGGCCTAGTGGTTAAGTTCGACGTGCTCCGCTTCGGCGGCCCAGGTGCATTTCCTGGGTGCAGACCTACACCCCTCGTTGGTGGCCATGCTGTGGTGGTGAGCCACACACCAGAGACAGGAAGATCGGCACAGATGTTGGCTCAGGGCAAATCTTCCTCAAGCAAAAAGAGGAAGATTGGCAACAGATGTTAGCACAGGGTGAATTTTCCTCAGCAAAAAATATATGTGTATATGCGCACAGGAAATTCTATTATTAAAGACAAGTGTGTGTTTTTCGTACCATCCTCTGGTGCAGTTCCTTGAGGCACCTTTGTACTTTGGTGCACATCTGGGAGACTGTCTCACACCAGATAGTCTTTGCTAAATCTAAGCGTGAAGTTACTAAAGTACCACCAATTTATAGCTAGTCCCATCTCCTTCAACAGTTTCATTTATGCCCAGAATTTTTACATATCTTGCTGATAATATATCCCACAAGATGGTGCATAACAGAAAACAGCTATAACCTTAGAAATACACACTCTTGTGACTCATAGATACAGTTTCCACTCCTTTGAATTATTATCTCTGAAGGAATTAAAGCTCAGGAATCCTCTAATTAATTGGTTTAAAAAGTTTCAGAAGAGCACATATTTTTTAAAAAATCCAAAATAGCACAAATTTTCTCTTGGATAGACAGGAAAAAGTTCAATTCAGTGTGCTGAATGAATGTGTTAGCAGAAATGATGGTTAATCTAATGACCTGTATATAACTATGAAAAGTTAATTGTAGACTACTTTGGGAGGATGTTTAAAAATCCATGTGTGATTTGGAAAAATCTAGTGCAGGTTTAAAAGCATCTATTTCAATTTTTCTCAAAGGAAATAATCATTTTCATTCAGACCTACAGTGTATGGTGGTTATTGGCTTGAATTTATCCTCTTAGTGACAAGATAATTCTTTTACTCATTAAACTGAAGTCTTCTCAGCCCTTAGTATCCAAGCTCATAATTTCTGCAAGCATTCTGTTTCAGTAATATTAGATTTCTTGACAGCAGCAGACAGGTCTTCCTAATAGTAGCATCAAAATACATTACATAACATGCGCTTCATTTTAAGCAAGTCTTTTATATTTGAAAACACCTTACCTCCTGAAGTGATAAAATGTATCACAATAAAAATATCTCTAATAAGAAATATATTTCTTGACACTTAGAAGAAATCTGTGACATTTTTCCCCAAACTGCCTTTATGTGGCCAGCTGGATTCAAATACAGTTTCACTAGGATTCAGTATGGCAGTTCACCAAGGCAAAGGACAAGAATCCATCCCTCTATTTATTTGGTTCCTGAAAACATTCTGGGGGCAGCATTATATCATATAATACAATGGGGGAGCAGAAACCTAAAACATGATCTATATTAAATGGGCCTTAAACTCTTCAAGGCTCAGGACCCTTTTCTTGTCGCCACTGACTATAGCTCTGTATCTCACCCAGTTTCCTAAAGGTTTCTGGAATTCTGAAATATAAAATATATATATATATATATATACATATATATCACAACCAAAGTTTAATAGCATCTATGTGACCTAGAAATTGTGAACAAAGAACCCAAACATGAATGATTTAGATCAAATCAAATCTTAGTACACAACAAAAATAAATTTCTATTTTTTGAGGAAGAATAAAGGCAGGAAAAGCAACAGATAAAAGTGATAATACGAATTTTTGAAAAAGGACATGTGAGGAATCAGACAACTTTTTCTTACAAATAAACAATTGTACCAACTAGTGATATATTTAGATTACAGTTTAAGATTAAAATATTTTATATAGAATTAGGCAGTTGCAAATCATATAGTATCTGAACTTAGGATAGAATATATAGAGATGAAAAATATCAATGCCAAATTAAAAATAAAAATTGAGCCAATGATTTAGACACTTCAAAATTAGAATCATCAAAGGATAAGATAAAAATATTCTCAAGAATTTATAGACATGTTTAAAGAAACAAGATGATAAAAGAAAAGAAAGCGTGATGAAAAGTAGATATCAGTATACATGCAAAATGAATTGCAGAGTTAGAACCAGAAGATATGGAAAATAAACAATGATCAAAGATAAAAAAAAGGGAGTCAAACATTCTTGAGCTGAAGAGTTATGAGTAAGCACAATTGTACAGGCTCATCAGGTATTGCAAAAAATAAACTAACAACATTTCTAAGCGTATTTTAGTGCAAACTTTGGATTTTAATGATAAGGAAGAAATCCTTAGTACTAGGTAGAAAAAATTAGCTATATACGCTGAAAATAATTTGGCCTCAGAAATCAACTTTAAAATATTTACATAGAGAAAACAATAGAGCACCATTTATGGAGCTTAGAGAGACAAAGGACTGTAAACTGATATTTCCATACTCAAACGGTCATTTGCAAAACATAGCAAGAAATATTATCAGAAATGTAAGGATTAGAAGATGAACTACTTCTGGGAAAGGAGATATTACAATTTGCAGTTGAAATACTTGTTTACATATAAAACCCAATAAAATAAATTGAAGATTTGAGAACATAAAGTATAATTATGCTGTCTGTGAGGATGCTATATAAATGTTGAGAGTTATTAAATTATTAATTTGAAGGTAAAAGTAAAACACATGCACTAGAAATAAGTTTATAAAATAGCTAAAAATACATTTAATAAAAAATAAGCAGGATTCATAATAAGGAAAATGCACAGTTTTTGTAAGGAATAAAATATTTGAATAAAAGAAAAGAAATACAATACCAATAAAGATTTTTTATTTTATTTCTAAATGACTTCAGAAGTTAATTAAAATTTCTAAACCTTCCCACTGGAACTTTTTGAAAATAATGATAAACATATTTAAGCTTTGTATAAAAAAATAAGTGAATGAGACTGTCAGTTTTTTAAAAATGAATAATAAAGAAAATGTATAATAGAACTATGTTAATAAAACAGCAAAATATTTGAAATGAAAGAATTGATTAAAGATGAAAGAATTACAGAGAGATCAATGAATTAGAATAAAAATACAAGATAAAGATATTAAAGAATTTTGTTTTTCATGACAGTAACATTCAAATCCATGGATATTGAATAATTGATTCAAAAAATGATCTGAAGAAAAATGGCTAAATTATTTGTTTATTTTTTTCCCAAAATAAACCTTTTTATTTATTTTTAATTTTTTGTTTATTGCAATAACATTGGTTTATAACATTGTATAAATTTCAGTTGTACATCACCACACTTCTATCTCCGCACAGAGTACACCGCGCCCACCACCCAAACACCAACCACAACCCATCACCACACACATGAGCCGAAGCATCCCTTTCACCCTCCTCCCTCCCCCCTTCCCCTCTGATAACCACCAATCCAATCTCTGTCTCTATGTGTTTGTTTATTGTTGTTATTATCTACTAATTAATGAAGGAAATCATATGGTATTTGACATTCTCCCTCTGACTTATTTCACTTTGCATAATACCCTCAATGTCCATCCATGTTGTCACAAATGCCTGGATTTCATCATTTCTTATGGCTGAGTAGTATTCCATTGTGTATATATACCACATCTTCTTTATCCATTCGTCCCTTGATGGGCACTTAGGTTGCTTCCAAGTCTTGGCTATTGTGAATAACGCTGCAATGAACACAGGGGTGCATGTATCTTTACGCATTGGTGTTTTCAAGTTCTTTGGATAAATACCCAACAGTGGAATAGCGGGATCATATGGTAGTTCTATCCTTGATTTTTTGAGGACTCTCCATACTGTTTTCCATAGTGGCTGCACCAGTTTGCACTCCCACCAGCAGTGTATGAGAGTTCCCTTCTCTCTACATCCTCTCCAACACATGTTGTTTCCTGTCTTGTTAATTATGGCCATTCTGACGGGCGTGAGGTGATATCTCATTGTAGTTTTGATTTGCATTTCCCTGATAGTTAATGATTTTGAACATCTTTTCATGTGTCTGTTGGCCATCCATATATCTTCTTTGGAGAAATGTCTGTTCAGGTCTTTTGCCCATTTTTTAATTGGGTTGTTAGTTTTTTTGTTGTTGTTGAGATGCTTGTGTTCTTTATATATTTTGGAGATTAAGCCCTTATCAGATGTATGGTTTGCAAATATCTTCTCCCAATTGTTAGGTTGTCTTTTCATTTTGTTGATGGTCTCCTTTGCTGTGCAGAAGCTTTTTAGTTTGATGTAGTCCCATTTGTTTATTTTTTCTATTGTTTCTCTTGCCCGGTCAGACATGGTGCTTGAAAAGATGTTGCTAGGACTGATGTTGAAGAGCATACTGCCTATGTTTTCTTCTAGATGTTTCATAGTTTCAGGTCTTACATTCAAGTCTTTAATCCATTTGGAGTTAGTTTTTGTGTATGGTGTAAGGTAACGGTCTACTTTCATTTTTTTGCATGTGGCTATCCATTTTTCCCAACACCATTTGTTGAAGAGACTTTCTTTTCTCCATTGTATGTTCTTGGCTCCTTTGTCGAAGATTAGCTGTCCATAGCTGTGTAGGTTTATTTCTGGGCTTTCAATTCTATTCCATTGATCTGTGTGTCTGTTTTTGTGCCAGTACCATGCTGTTTTGGTTACTATAGCTTTGTAGTATATTTTGAAATCAGGGAGTGTGATACCTCCAGCTTTGTTCTTTTTTCTCAGGATTCCTATAGCTATTCAGGGTCTTTTGTTGTTCCATATAAATTATAGGATTCTTTGTTCTATTTGTGTGAAAAATGTTGTTGGAACTTTGATAGGGATTGCATCGAATCTATAGATGGCTTTAGGAAGTAGGGACATCTTAACTATGTTAATTCTTCCAATCCAAGAGCATGGAATATCTTTCTATTTCTTTGTGTCTTCTTCAATTTCTTTCAGCAATGTTTTATAGTTTTCCATGTACAGCTCTTTCACCTCTTTGGTTAAGTTTATTCCTAGGTATTTTATTCTTTTTGTTGCAAATTAAATGGGATGGTATTCTTAATTTCTCTTTCTGCTACTTCGTTGTTAGTCTATAGAAATGCAACTGATTTTTGTATGTTGATTCTGTATCCTGCAACTTTACCATATTCTTTCACTACTTCTAAAAGTTTTCTGGTGGATTCTTTAGGGTTTTCTATATATAAAATCATGTCATCTGCAAATAGTGAGAGTTTCACTTCTTCCTTTCCAATTTGGATCCCTTTTATTTCTTTCTCTTGCCTGATTGCTTTGGCTAGGACTTCCAGTACTATGTTAAATAGGAGTGGTGAGAGTGGGCATCCTTGTCTGGTTCCTGTTCTTAGAGGGATAGCTTTCAGTTTTTCACCATTGAGGATGATATTAGCTGTGGGTTTGTCATATATGGCCTTTATTATGTTGAGGTACTTTCCTTCTATACCCATTTTATTCAGAGTTTTTATCATAAATGGATGCTGTATCTTGTCAAATGCTTTCTCTGCATCTATTGAGATGATCATCTGATTTTTATTCTTCGTTTTATTAACGTGGTGTATTACGTTGATTGATTTGTGAATGTTGGACCATCCTGCATACCTGGAATAAATCCCACTTGATCATGGTGTATAATCTTTTTAATGTATTGTTGTATGTGATTTGCTAGTATTTTGTTGAGGATTTTCACATCGATGTTCATCGGTGACATTGGCCTGTAATTTTCATTTTTTGTGTTGTCCTTGTCTTGTTTTGGTATCAGGGTAATGTCAGCTTCATAGAATGAGTTAGGGAGCTTCTCCCCCCCCCTCAATGTTTTGGAGGAGTTTGAGAAGGATAGGTATTAAGTCTTCTTTGAATGTTTGGTAGAATTCACCAGAGAAGCCGTCTGGTCCTGGACTTTTATTTTTGGGGAGGTTTTTGATTACTGTTTTGATCTCCTTACTGGTGATTGGTCTATTCAAATTCTCTACTTCTTCTTGATCCAGTTTTGGAAGGTTGTATGATTCTAAGAATTTATCCTTTTCTTCCAGATTTTCGAATTGGTTGGCATATAACTTTTCATAGTATTCTCTTATAATCTTTTGTATTTCTGAGGTGTCTGTTGTAACCTCTCCTCTTTCATTTCTGATTTTACTTATTTGTGCCTTCTCTCTTTTTTTCTTGGTGAGTCTAGCTAAAGGTTTGTCAATTTTGTTGATCTTTTCAAAGAAGCAGCTCTTGGTTTTATTAATTTTTTCTATTTTTTTTGTCTCTATTTCATTTATTTCTGCTCTGATTTTTATTATTTCCCTTCTTCTACTGATTTTGGGCTTTGTTTCTTCTTCTTTTTCCAGTTCCTTTGGGTGCATTGTTAGATTGTTTATTTAAGATTTTTCTTGTTTGTTGAGATAGGCCTGTATTGCTATAAACTTCTCTCTTAGAACCGCTTTTGCTGTATCCCATAAATTCTGGTATGTGGTATTTTCATTTTCATTTGTCTCCAGGTTTATTTTGATTTCTTCTTTGATTTCGTCGTTGACCCAGTCGTTGTTCAGTAGCATTTTGTTTAATCTCCATGTTTTGGTGGCTTTTCTGATTTTCTTCCTTTAGTTGATTTCCAGTTTCATCCCATTGTGGTCAGAAAAGATGCTTGGTATTATTTCAATCTTCTTAAATTTATGGAGACTTGTCTTGTGGCCTGATATGTGATCAATCCTGGAGAATGTTCCGTGTGCATTTGAAAAGAAAGCGTATCTTCAGTTTTTGGATGGAATGCTCTGTATATATCTACTAGGTCCATCTTTTCAAGTGTGTCATTTAAGGCCAGTGTTTCCTTATTGATCTTCTGTTTGGATGATCTATCTATTGGTGTAAGTGGAGTGTTAAAGTCCCCTACTATTATTGTGTTACTGTCTATTTCTGTTTTTATGTCTGTTAATAATTGCTTTATATATTTAGGTGCACCTACATTGGGTGCGTAGATATTTACAAGTGTTATATCCTCTTGTTGGATTGTTCCCTTGATCATTATGCAATGCCCTTCTTTGTCTCTTTTTACAGTTTTTGTTTTAAAGTCTATTTTGTCTGATATGAGTATGGCTACCCCAGCTTTCTTTTCATTGCCATTTGCATGGAGTATCTTTTTCCATCCCTTCACTTTCAGTTTGTGAGTGTATTTAGGTTTGAAGTGTGTCTCTGGTATGCAGCATATATATGGGTCTTGTTGTTTTATCCAATCAGCCAGCCTGTGCCTTTTAATTGGAGCATTTAGTCCAATGACATTTAAAGTAGCTATTGATAAGTATGTACTTATTGCCATTTTTACCTTTTTTTTTCCTCAGTGTTTTAGTAGTCCTTCTCTTTTCCTTTCTCCTTCTATACAGAATTGATGGTCTCTTTAGTTTGACCTCTGTCTGAAAGCTCTACTCTTTAACTCCCCTCCTCCCTCATTTTATGTTTTTGGTATCATATCTAACTTCTTTTTTGTGCATTTGTATCCATTACCCTCTTATGGAAATAGATAATTTTTCTTATTTGTGGTCTTCTCTTTTTCCCTTAAATCAGTCCCTTTAACATTTCTTGTAGCACTGGTTTCTTGGTTACAAACTCCTTTAATTTTTGCTTGTCTGGGAAATTTTTGATCTCTCCTTCCATTTTGAATGATAACCTTGCTGGGTAGAGTATTCTTGGCTGTAAGTTTTTTCCTTTTAGAACTTTAAATATATCACGCCACTCTCTTCTAGCCTGTAAGGTTTCTGCTGAGAAGTCAGCTGATAGCCTTATGGGGTTTCCTTTATATGTAACTTGTGTTTCTCTTGCAGCTTTTAGGATTCTCTCTTTATCTTTAATTCTGGACATTTTGATTATGATGTGTCTTGGTGTGGGCCTCTTTGGGTTTATCTTGTTTGGGGCTCTCTGTGCTTCCTGTACCTGGATGTCTGTTTCCTTCCTTAGGTTAGGGAAGTTTTCATCTATTATTTCTTGAAATAGATTCTCTGCCCCCTTCTCTCACTCTTCTCCTTCCAGGACACCTATAACACAGATGTTAGTGTGCTTGATGTTGTCCCAGAGGTCCCTTAGACTGTCCTCACTCTTTTTAATTCTTTTCTCTTTTACCTGTTCAGCTGGGGTAATTTCTTCTAGTCTATCGTCCAGCTCACAGATCCGTTCTTCTGTGTCCTCTACTCTGCTTTTGAGTCCCTTTAGTGAATTTTTCATTTCCAGTATTGTATTCTTCATTTCTGATTGGTTCTTTTTTATATCTTCCATTTCTTTGTTGACATTCTCACTGAGATCATCTATTCTTTTCCCCACATCGGTGAGCATCCTTAATACTCTTAGTTTGAACTCTCTGTTGGGTAGGTTGCTCATTTCTGTTTCAGTTCGTTCCTTTTCTGGGGTTTTGTCCTGTTCCCTTACTTGGAATGTATTTTTTTGCCTCCTCATTTTGCCTCTTTCCCTGTGCTTGTGTCTATGTATTAGGTAGGTCAGCTACGTCTCCTGCTCTTGGATAGGTGACCTTATATAAGTGATGCCTTAGGAGGCCTGCAGTGTGATTCCCTCAGTTCTCAATGTTCCAGGGGTGACCGCTATGTGGGTTATGTGTGTCCTTCTGTTGTGGCCTGTTTGCTCTCGCTGTAGGTGCCAGGGAGGCCAAGTTATGCTACTGGTCAGCCGTTGTAATGCTCAGCTGTTTGTATTTGTTGTGGGCCCTTCAGTCTCTTTATCAGGTGTGGGGAGCCCCAGCACAGTTGGCTGCAAGTTCTAATACCACATTTGTGTTGCAGTATTTCTTTTAAGTGAGTAGGCCCCCAGCGTGGTGGGTTCTTAGGCTCAGGGGCTTACAATTGCTATATGCCTCCAGCCTTTAGGTCTCTTGTCAGCTCTCTGAGGATTTCAGCTGGGTGGGGCTGGCCTCAGGCACAGGAGCACCCAATTGTTTCAGGCTTTGTAAGGTGGGGCAAACCCCCTATGTCTTTGAGAAGCACAAGTCTTCTGCAGCTGACAGGCCCTGCCACCTACAGGTCCACACACACAGTCAACACAGTCCTGCCCCGTGTGCTCACCCCGACCTCCTCAAGTGGACCCAGTCTCTCCACGGCGGGAGCCCCACACACTCCACCACTGCCCCACACTCTCCACCCACTCCTTGTGCACGCCCTGCCCCACAGAAGTGGGCTCAGTTGCCAGGCTGCAGAGAATCCAGTCACCAATCTTAGCAGGCCCACAAGTTGCCTGAGGGCTTGTTATTGGGTGGGGCCAGTCTCTAGGGTGGGCTGCCTGCCCTGGCTGAGCTGGATTAAATCAGTGCTCTAGTGGGTGGGGCAGACCCTGGGCTAGCACGCCCCAGGGTGAACACCAATGGCTTCTGTGTCAGCATGTCCACACCAGGCCACAACAATGGTCACCCCCAAAGTCCCAGTCCCTGGAGAGGTCTCACTTCTCACCGAGATGCACTCAGGGCCTATCAGGTGAGTCTCTTTTCACCCAAGCACTGTACACCTTTCTTTCTGGTGATTTTACCGTTGCTTTCTGAAATGGATGAGTTTGCCAGTGGGCCCTTTAAGAGCCAGTTTTAATTTCTTTGTGAACCACGTTTTCTGGGGGTACTCCCCGATGTTTTAGGAGCAGGCAAAGTCAAATATTATGCCACTCGTCTCGATTGTGCTAGGTCCACAAAATGCCCACAGTGGGGGCGCTCCTGGCTCAGGGCCCTGCTACTCCAGAGAGGCTGCGCACCTGTGGGCTGCTCCCGGGCGGCCGTGAAGCTGGCGGCTTGTGAAGGCAGCATTTTTTCTCTCCAGAAAGGAATTTCTGCCTCTTCCACCTCAATTGGGATTGTCCTTTGTTGTAGGAGTTCCTCTTATCCAGTTTTCAGTTCTCCTTCAGGGGTAATTTTTCCACGAGTAGTTGTAAATTGGCTGTGTCCGCAGGAGGAGATGAGTTCAGAGTCTGCTTATGCTGCCATCTTGACTTCTCTCCAATCTAAACTATTTAAATAAATTGATTTTCCTTCATATAATCCACAACTTAATATTAAATTATTTAAAGACATAAAAGTAAATCTAAGAAAAAATGAAGAAAATGACTATCTGATACTGGGAAAGAAAATGATTTTCTAAGCATTAAGTGAATTACAACGATAAACATTTATTCATATAGGTAGAAATCATTTTCATACTTCAATCACAATAAACAATATATAAAGGTACACAGAAATCCTAGGAGAAAATACAACATGTGAACTATTAGTGAGAGTGGGTTATCTTCTAAAATAGATAATCCCAAAAACTCAATGGCTTAAGTAATAGATTTATTCCATTCTTACTTATCTGCTCAAAGTAAGTAGGATGGAGAGGGAGAGTCTCCACTTTATGTCAATATTCTGAGATCTAGGATCTTTCAATATGTTGGTTTTAAAGCCTCTAAGCCTTCTTCTTCCTCAGTTTTGAGCCCACAGATGTGGACAATTATTGGGTAGAGAATGCTCTTAACAACTGCATTCAAAGGTGATTAACACCACTTCCTCTCACAATTCATGTTTGGGAACCATTGTGATGGTCCGCACTAGCTGTGAAGGAGATAGGAAATATCTCTAGTAGTTTGTGCAAGAACAAGAGATATTGACTTGGGATATTGAAAACTTCAGCAATCTCCATCACATGATGTTTGAATAGTTGATTCTCTTTCATAGCCAGTGGTTTAATAGTTTTCTCTGGGAGACAAAATATTTAGGTGTAGAGTACTTAAGCATTGGGCTTAATGAGTTTTAGTGTCCAATTTACTCATCTACAAAAATGAGGAAAATCATAAAGTCTAACTCAGTGATATGTTTTGAAATAATAGTAAAAATACATGAAAAATTTTAGCTTAGTGCTCATTAAATATTGGCTGTTATTGCTATTATTAGAATTACAATCAAGAGATGCTACATATCAACATGAAAATAAAAAATAACAGTTTAAAGGAAACATAAGGCCTTCGAGTAATTAAGAAATATTAATAATCAATTCTTAAAGAAAATTTTCAATACAATAAACTGAAAAACTCAATAGAGAGGTACAACAACAGATTACATCAAGTGAAAAAAAGGGATCAGCAAACTTGAAGACAAGGCAGTGGAATTCATCCAATCAGGGGAGTAAAAAGGAAAAAAAATGAAAAAATGAAAGAGTGAAGATAGCTTAAGAAACTTATAGGACACCATCAAGCAGACCCAGAGATGCATTATTGGGGTCCCAGAAGGATAGGAGAGAAAGGGGAAGAAAGCTTATTAAAACAGATAATGGCTAATAACTTCTGTAACCTAGAGAAAGAAACATATGTACAGATTCAGCAAGCCCAAAATTACCAAATAAGATAAATCTAGAGCCTTACAATGAGACATATTCTAATTAAATCAACCAAAGTTGAAGAGAGGAAAGAATATTAAAAATAGTAAGGAAAAATCAACCTGTCACATGCAAAGAAATTTTCCTAAGACTATCAGCCTATTTTTCAGTAGAAACTATTCAGTCTAGAAGGGAATGGCATGATATGTTCAAAGTGCTGAAAGAAAAAAACTTCCAACCAAGGATACTCTACCCAGAAAAGTTGTCCTTCAGAATTGATAAACACTAACAAACATTTTTACAGATAAGCTAAAGCTGAAGGAGTTCATTGCCGCTAGACTAGCCTTACAAGAAATGTTAAAAGGACTTCTTTAAGCTGAAACAAAGGACACTGATTAGTAACAGAAAAACCTATAAAGTATAACACTCACTGTTAAAGATAAATATGTAGTTAAATTTGGAATATTGTAATGTAGTGGTGGTGAGTTAATCACTTATGCCTCTAGCTTGAAGGTTAAAAGACAAAATTATTAAAAATATAATTACAATAATTTGTTAATGGACAGACACAGTAAAAAGATGTAAATTGTGACATCAAAAACATAAAATGTTGGGGGTAGAGTAAAAATATAGAGCTTTTGTATATGGTCAAAGTTAAGTTATCAGCTTAAAATAGACAATTATAAATAGGTTTTATGTAAGCCTGGTGGCAATCACAGAGATAAACCTATAGTAGATAGACAAAAGATAATGAGAAAGGAATATAACCATACCACTAAAAAAATCATCAAATCACAAAGGAAGAGAGCAAGAGAAGAGGAAAGAAACAATGGAATTACAAAGCAGCCAGAACACAATTAACAAAACGGCAATAGTAAGTCCATAGTTATCACAATTATTTTAAATGTAAACAGACTAAATTCTCTAATCAAATGACATAGAGTGGCTGAATGGATAAAAAACAAGACCTAACTATATGCTGCCTACAAGAAACTCACTTCAGTGTTAAGGACACACAGACAGAAAGTGAAGGGATGGGAAAAGATATTTGATGCTAGGGGAAACCAAAATAAGGCAGAGTAGTATACTTATATCAGACATAACAGACATCAAGCTGAAGACTGTAACAAGAGAAAGAAGGTCATTATATAATGATAATGGGGTCAATCCAACAAGAGGATATAATATTTATAAATATTTATGCACCTACCATAGGAGCACATAAATATATCGAGCAAACATTAACAGACATGTAGGAAGAAACAGCAATACAATGATAGTTGGGGACTTCAATACCCTACTTTCAACAATAGATGGATCCTCCAGACAAAAATAAACATGGACCTTAAAATACATGCTAGACCAAATGAACATTATAGACATTTACAGAACATTCCATCTCTCATTAGCAGAATAGACATTCTTCTCAAGTGCACATGGAACGTTCTTCAGGATAGATCATATGTTAGGCCACAAAAGAAGTCTTAACAAACTTAAGAAGATTGAAATCATATCAAGCATCTTTTCTAACCACAATGGTATAAAACTAAAATCAATAACAGAAGGAAAACTGAAAACAATTCACAGATGTACAGAATTTAAACAACACACTCCTTTATAACTAGTGGGTCAAAGAAGAAATAAAAACAGAAACCAAAAAATATATCGAGACAAATGAAATGGAAATACAACATACCAAAACTTATGGGATATAGTAAAAGCAGTTCTAAAAGGGAAATTTAAAGAAATTAATACATACATTAAGAAAAAGAAAGGGCTTAATAAACAACATAACTTTACACCTCAAGGAAATAGAAAAAGAAGAACAAACTAAGCACAAAGTTAATAGAAGAAAGGAAATAACAAAGATCAGGGTAGAAATAAATGAAATAGAGACTAAAAATACAACAAAAGGATCAATGAAACTAAGAGCTGGTTTTTGAAAAAATAAACAAAATAAATAAACCTTTAGCTAGACTTATCAAAAAAAGAAAGAGAGGACACAAATAAATAAAATAACACATGAAAGAGGAGATTTTCCAACTGATACCACAAACATACAAGAGTATAAGAGACTACTATGAATATTTGTACACCAACACATTGAACAACCTAGAAGAAATGGATCAATTCCTAGAAACATACAACCTTCCAAGACTAAATTATGAAGAAATAGAAAATCTGAAAAGAGCGATCACCAGTAAGGAGATATAGTCAGTAATCAAAAATCTCCCAACAAAGAAAAATGTGGGACCAGACGGCTTAACTGCTGAATTCTGCCAAACATTTAAGGAAGAATTAATGCCAATCCTTCTCAAACTTCCAAAAAATATAAGAAGAGGGAACACTTCTCAACTCATTTTATGAGGCCAGCACTACCCTGATATAAAGACACTAGAAGAATAGAAAAATAAAAGGCCAACTGCTCTGATGAATATTAACGCAAAAATTCTCAACAAAATATTTGCAAACTGTATTCAACAGTACACTGAAAGAGTCATACACTATGGTCAAATGGGATTTATTCCAGGGATGCAAGGATGACTCAACAGCTTCAAATCAATCAATGTGACACACCACATTAACAAAATGAAGGATAAAAATCATCTTAATAGATGCATAAAAAGCATTTGACAAAATTCAACATTCATTCATGATTAAAAACTCTCAACAAACGGAGTATAGAAGGAATGTACGTCAACGTAACAAAGGCCGTTTATGACAAGCTCACAGCTAACATCCTATGAAATGTAGAAAAACTGAAAACTTTTCCACTATGATAATGAACAAGACAAAAGTGCCTACTCTCTCTACTTTTATTTAATATATATTGGAAGTCCTAACCGGAGCAATTAGGCAAGAAAGGAAAACAAAAGGTATCCAAATTGGAAATGAAGAAATACAACTGTCACTATTTGCAGATGACATGATATTATATACAGAAAACTCTAAAGACTCCACCAAAAAAATGTAAGAAATAATAAACAAATTCAGTAAAGTTTCAGGATACAAAATTAATACACAATAATCTATTTCATTTCTATACACTAATAATGAACCACAAGAAATAGAAATTAAGAAAACAATCCCATTTATAATTGCATCAAGAAGAATAAAGTTCTTAGCAATAAATTTAACTGAGGAGGTAAAAAATTTGTACACTGAAAATGATATGACACTTATAAAAGATATCAGAGAAGACCCAAATAAATGGAAAGATATTTCATGCTCATAAATTAGAAGAATTAATATTGTTAAAATGTTCATTTGGTTCATAGAAATCTACAGATTCAGTGTGATACTTTTAAAAATTACAATGACATTTTTCATAGAAATAGAAAAAAAAATCCTAAAATTTATATGGAACCAAAAAAGGCCCAAATAACCAAAGCAACCTTGATAAATAAGAACAAGGCTAAAGGCATCACACTTTCTGATATAAAACTATATTACAAAGGTATAGTAATCAAAACAGTATGGTATTGGCATAAAAACAGACACATAGATCAATGGAACAAAATAGAGAGCACGGAAATAAACATATGCATATATTATGCGTTAATTTATGAAAAAAGAGCCAAGAATATACAATGGGGAAAGCATAGTGTCTTCAATAAATGGGGTTGGGAAAACTGGACAGCCACATGCAAAAGAATGAAAGTGAACCCCTACCTTATGCCATAACGCAAAAATCATTGAAAATGGATAAAAGACTTAAACATAAGACCAAAACCCAAAAAAGTTGAAAAAAACATAGGCAGTAAGTCCCTGACATTGATTTCATGCATGATTTTTTTGGATTTGCCACCAAAAAGCAAAGGCAACCAACACAAAAAGAAAAAAATGGGACTACATCAAACTAAAAAGTTTCTGCACAGCAAAGATAATCATCAACAAAATAAAAAGACAACATAGAGAATGGGAGAAAACATTTGCAAATCATATATCTGATAAGGAGTTCATATTCAAAATATATAAAGAACTCATACAAATCGATAGTAAAAAAAAACCAATAATTCAATTAAAATATGGGCAGAAGAACTGAGTAGACATTTTTCCAAGGAAGACATACAAATGGCCAACAGGTATATGAAAAGGTGCTCAGCATCAATATCACCAGGGAAATGCAAATCAACACCATAGTGAGATATCACCTCACACCTCTTAGAATGGCTATAATCAAGAAGACAAGCGATAACAAGCTTTGATGAGGATGTGGAGAAAAGGAAACCTTTGCGCACTGTTGGTGGGAATGTAATCAGTGCAGCCACTATAAAAAACAGTATAAAGATTCCTTGAAAATTAAAAATAGAACTACTATGTGATTAGCAATCTCACTTCTGGGTATATATCCAAAGGAAATGAAAACAGGATATCTAAGAGCTAACTGCAGTCCCCTGTTCATTGCAGCATTACTCATAATAGCCAAGATATGGAAACAACCCAAGTGTCTGTCAAAAGATGAACAGATAAAGAAGAGGTGATATATGAAAAATGGGATATCATTCAGCTATGAGAAAGAAGGAAATCTTGCCATTTGCAATAACATGGATGGTCCTTGATGGCATTATGCTAAGTGAAAGAAGCCAGACATAGGAAGACAAAGACTGCATAATATCAACTTATACGTGGAGTATAAAAAAAAAAGTCAAGCTCATAGAAACAGAGAGTAGAAAAGTAGTTGTCAGGGGATGGGGCGGGTTGGAGGAAATTGGGGGAAGTTGGTAACAGGGTACAAACTTTATAAGATAAATAAGGTCTGAGGATCTAGTGTAAAACATGGTGACTATAACTGGTAACACTGTATTGTACAATTGAACTTGCTAAGAGTATGGAACTTAAATTTTCTCACCAAAAAAATCCTCCCAAACCCAATAATACATGAGGTGACGGATGTGTTAATTAACTAGATGGGGGAATCCTTTTACAATGTATACATGTATCCAGTCATCATGATGCATACCTTACATACCTTACAATTACGTTTGCCAATTATATCTCAGTAAAGCTAAAAGAAAATAAAAGAAAACAATAAAAAGTGTTCAAAAATATAGAATATGTTCAACTGTGGTTGAAATAAAAACAAAATAAAATGTATGTTTTTATTCTCCTTATCCTGCATACAGGGATTTTTACAACGGAATTTACGCCAGGTATTTTTAAAATATTCATTGTTGGTTAATGTCCACGAAAAAGTCTCTCATATAGCTATTGTGTTTAATAACTTATGTGTGCACTTTCTGCTATACTCCATAATAAATAGTAAATACTTGTTCACAATCAGAAACAAGGTAGACACGATCTCTACTCTCATAGCCCTATGTTGCAGTAAAGGAAAAAGGCAAAAAAATTGTGTGAATTAAAAGATAAAACTAAACAAAACAACTGTAAAACTAGATTGAACAATGGTAAATTGTATGAAGTGGTAATGAAACAAGTGCTACCAGGGTCTCCAGAGAGTAACAGGGGGGTATGAGGTCACTGGGCTTATTTAGGTTATCTCCAAAAGGTAAGAAGCAAATAGGCCAAAATCCAGAAGAATATTCCAGGAAAAGGTAATGAATAGCCAGGGCAAGACCTTGCTGCTGGACATGGATTGTCATGTTCTATGAACTGATAGTGTTGTGGCTGGAGCAGAGTGAGAAAGGGTCAGCCGCCAGAGATAAAGTTGGAGAAAGAAGCTGGAGCTGGATCACCAGGCCAGGTGAAGGAATTTGGATGGTATTCAAAATGCAGTGGAAAGCTATTACAAGATTTTTAAAAGGTGACCAACATGATATAAATTACACTTTTTGAAAATCACTCTACAACAAAGAATGTATTAGAAATTCACTGGAAAAAGCAGTTAAGAGACTAAGGCAATAGTCCAAGAATTGATTGTGGCTTGGATGAGAGTGGTATCAGTAGAGATGGAAAGAAGTAGAATGAATCAGAACATATTGTGGAGTCAGAGGCTAGGATTTGCCATTGAATTGGATATGTGTGCATCAGAGGGTGGGGTAAAGCATGAATTGTTCCTGACTTTGGTATTTGGGTGGATTTTATTGCCCTTCACCAAGAGAAAACTGGTGAAAACCAATATGAGATAAAGACGAGAACTTCATTTTGGAGATATTCAGTTTGAAATGGCTCAGAGACATTAAAGTAGTTAAATCAAGTAAACTGGAATCTGAATTTGGAATTCACAGGGTAAGTGTGGCAGGGGGAGTGCATTTAGGAGTTATGAGCATATAAATATACCATGTACAGGCATATCTTGTTTTATTGTGCTTCACAGATATTGCGTTTTTTACAAATTGGTAGTTGGTGGTAACCCTGCATCTAGCAAGTCTATCGGCGGCGCTTTTCTAACAGCACTTGCTCGCTTTGTGTCTCTGTGTCACATTTGGGTAATTCTCCTAATATTTCAAACGTTTTCATTATTATTATGTTTGTTATGGTGATCTGTGATTAGTGATCTTTAATGTTACTATTGTAATTTTGGGGGGCACCATGAACTGTGCCCATATAAGACGGTGAACTTAATCGATAAATATTGTGTACATTCTAACGGATCCACCAAGCAGCTGTTTCCCTGTCTCTCTCCCTCTCCTCAGGCCTCCCTATTCCCTGAGACACAGCAGTATTGAAATTAGACCAATTAATAACCCTACAATGGCCTCTAAGTGGTTCAAGCGAAAGGAAGAGTCGTACATCTCTCACTTTAAATCAAAAGCTAGACAGGATTAAGCATAGTGAGGAAAGCATGTTGAAAGCCGAGATAGACAAAAATCTAGGTCTCTTGTGCTAAACAGTTAGCCAAGTTGTGAATGCAAAGAAAATGTTCTTGAAGGAAATTAAAAATGCTACTCCAGTGAACACACAAATGATAAAAAAGCAAAATAACCTTACTGCTTACATGGAGAAATTTTTAGTGATCTGAATAGATCAAACCAGCCACAACATTCCCTTAAGCCAAAGCCTAATCCACAGCAAAGTCCTAACTCTCTTCAATTCTATAAAGGCCGAGAGAGGTGAGAAAGCTGTAGAAGAAAAGCTAACAGAGATTGGTTCATGAGGGTTAAGACAAAGCCGTCTCCATAACAAAAAAGCACAAGGTGAAGCAGCAAGTGCTGATGTAGAAGCTACAGCAAGTTATCCAGAAGATCTAGCTGAGATCATCAATGAAGGTGGCTACACTAAACAACAGATTATCAATGTGGATGAAACAGCCTTCTATTGGAATAAGATGCCATCTAGGTCTTCCATAGCTAGAGAAAAGAAGTCAAGGCCTGGCTTCAAAGCTTCAAAGGAGAGACTGACACTCTTGTTAGGGGCCAACGCAGCTGGTGACTTTAAGTTGAAGCCAGTGTTCATTTACCATTCTGAAAATCCTAGGGCCTTTAAGAATTATGCTAAATCTTCTCTGCCTGTGCTCTATAAATGGAATAACAAAGCCTGGATGACAGCACATCTGTTTCCAACATGGTTTACTGAATATTTTAAGCCCACTGTTGAGACCTACTGCTCAGAAAAAAAGATTCATTTCAAAATATCTTTGCTCATTGACAATGCACCTGGTCACCTAAGAGCTCTGATGGAGACGTACAAAGAGATTAATGTTGTTTTCATGTCCGCTAACACAATATCCATTGTGCAGCCCACGGATCAAGGAATCATTTCGACTTTCAAGTCTTGTTAGTTAAGAAATACATTTTGTAAGGCTATAGCTGCCATAGATAGTGGTTCCTGTAATGGATCTGGGCAGAGTCAACTGAAAACCTTCTGTAAAGGATTCACCAATCTAGATGCCATTAAGAACATTTGTTATTCATGGGAAGAGGACAAAATATCAACATTACCAGGAGTTTCGAAGAAGTTGATTCCCATCCTCATAGATGACTTTGAGAGGTTCAAGAGTTTAGGGAGGAAGTAACTGCAGATGTGGTGGGTATAGAAAAATAACTAGAATTAGGAGTGGAGCCTGAAGATGTGACTGAATTGCTGCAATCTCATGATAAAATTTTAATGTGTGAGGAGTTGCTTTTTGCGGATGGGTAAAGAAAGTGGTTTCTTGAGATTGAATCTACTCCCAGTGAAGATGCTGTGAAGATTGTTGAAATGACAGCAAAGGATTTAGAACATTACATAAACTTAATTGATAAAGCAGCAGCAGGGTTTGATAGGATTGACTCCGATTCGAAAGAGGTTCTATTGTGGGTAAAATGCTATCAAACAGCATCCCGAGCTAGAGAGAAATCATTTGTTAAAGAGAGTCAACTGATTTAGCAAACTTCATTGTTGTCTTATTTTAAGAAATTGTCACAGTCACCCCAATCTTCAGCAACCACCAGCCTGGTCAGTCAGCAGCCATCAACATCGAGGCAAGACCCTCCACCAGCAAAAGGTTTCCACTCACTGGAGGCTCAGATGATGTTTAGCATTTTTTAGCAATAAAATATTTTTAATCAAGGTATTTACTTTGTGTTTTTAGACATAATCCTATTGCACACTTAATAGACTACAGTATAGTGTAAACATAACTATTATACACCGTGGAAACCAAAAACTCGTGAGACTTCCTTTATTTTGATATTTGTGTTATTTGGTGGTCTGGAACCAAACCCTCAATATCTCCAAGGTATGTCTATTCAAAGCAATGGGGGGGAGGCCAAGAAGAGATCACTGAGGCATATTAATGTTTAAAGGTCAAGTTGGGCCCAGGGAATATTTAGGAAAGTAGACAAAAAATGATAATAACGCCTTTACTGTTTGAGAAAAAGTAGGATCATGTAACGTCGCTGAAGCAGGGAAGATCGTGTTTCTATAGTCAATTGTTTAAGGTAAGAATGGAAAATGTCTATTGTATTAGGCAATAAAAAAGATCATGTTGACCTTGATAAGAAGCAATGATGAGGGGCTGGCCGGGTGGAGCAAGCAGTTAAGTGCGCGCACTCTGCTGTGGCGGCCCGGGGTTTGCTGGTTCGGATCCCGGGCGCGCACCGACACACCGCTTGGCAAGCCACGCTGTGGCAGCGTCCCACATAAAGTGGAGGAAGATAGGCACAGATGTTAGCCCACGGCCAGGCTTCCTTAGCAAAAAGAGGAGGATTGGCAGATGTTAGCTCAGGGCCAATCTTCCTCACAAAAAAAAAAAAAGCAGCAGCAGCAGCAATGATGAAAGAATTATAAATTTGCCTAAGCTAATATTTTAATTAGCTGTAATTTTTGTTACAGAAGTCTTATGAATATAAAAACAGAAGTTCATATCTAATTACCCAGTAATTCCTCCGAAGATATTATCATTGGGGGAATAAAACAGAAATGTTTAAAGAGCTTTGTATACAAGCATTTTTTTCAATTATTTCTAATACACAAAAAGTGGCAAACTACCTAATATCTGACAAGAGTATTGGTTTTAAACTGTACACTCATAAAATAGAGTGCTATAGCAACTAGAAGGATGTGCAGCTATGACAGACAACTATGTACTGGGGCTTTGGGGGAAAAATAAATAAATAAAATCTTTAAAAAAAAAAATAGAGTGCTATAAAGTTATTAAACTCATTCGTTAGAACAACTGATTTCATTGAGAACGACTTTTGATACATAATTCTTTAATTAAAGGCCCCCAAATCATATTAAAACTACGGATTTATGTAAATATATGTCTCTATGCACCTTTTCTTTTTGACTAAATTTTATTGCTTTATGTTCAGAGAACATAAAATGTATGGGTTTAATTCATTTGAAACATTAAAACTTTTTTTGTGACTTAGTGTATAATAATTTTATTGAGAATGTTCTAAATGTGCTCAAAAAATGTTTTCTTCTCTTGGTTGTAAAGTCCTTGAATGAATATACTTCTAGTTGACTTTTATTAATTCAGCTATTAAATTTTTCAATATGTTTTACATCTTTTTGCCTGATATTTTCTGAGGATTTGTTAAAATTCTCAACTACTATTTATTTCTCTTTCTATCTATTTCAACTACTATTTCTATTAACTACTGTTTACTGTTTGCCTTACAGCTCTGACAGTTGTTGCCTTACATATTCTGAGATGCGTGATGTGTGTATGTGTATATGTGCGTGTTAAATGTTTGTATTCATAATGGTTAATCTCTTCTTTTACTGTATATAACATCCTCTATTTCTTTTGTATGTCACTACATTATTCTATATTGTTTGATGTTAAAATTTCTACCCCCATTTCTTTGGTTTATGCTTCCCTGCACAACTTTTTCTGCTTCTCAGTTTTTCCCCATTTTTGGGGAGATATTCTTTACTATGTTTCCTGTGGATCACTTGATGGATCTATGATGGATCTGTGTGTGTGTGTGTGTGTGTGTGTGTGTGAGACTTCTTTCTTGACTTGATGGTATATCTCACATTGATTTATTGTAGTGATTGTGATATATTTTTGCCCTCTCATATATGCTTTCTATATACAATATATTATTTTTTTCTTGTTTTTTCCTTTTTTGTCTTCCATTGGATGGGTTCGCTATTCTCTTGCTATGAAAATTATGTATCCTGTTCTAATTTTTCTTGTAGTTTTCCCGACTTACTGAAACTCATTCTTATGTTTATATATCTCTATCAATTACATAAATTTATGGCATTAGATATAAATATACTTAAATAAAACAACTACTTGAAAACACTCTCACTTCCCTCCTGTTTCTCTGTCTTCTCTCTCCCATCATTACTGCTGCATTACTAATTTCTGGAATTTCAGTTCTGGAATACAATATAATATTTAGACACTTAAACTCTTGTAGAAAACAATATTTTACTAAGCTATTTACATATAATTTTTCCTCATATAGACTTTTATTTTAATTTTTCTGTCCTTGAAGGAGTATGTATTTTAAGAGACACCAATCTTTTGCCTGAGTTTGAATGGGACAGACCTCGTTTACTCTTTGACCAGTACAATTATAAATATTAATTGATTAATTAATAATTATTTATTAAAAGTTAATGCTAGGAAGTATCATAATTTGAATGATAAATTATATGATTACTGTATACTACATAAGAATTTTCAAAGAGGATAATGAATTAAACATTTTGAGACCTTGTTTTTCTCAAAATTTCCCCTTCCAATTAAATGAGACTTCTACTCTATATAAAGTGTAGATTTTTTTTTAAATTTTATTTATTTATTTTTCCCCCCAAAGCCCCAGTGGATAGTTGTATGTCATAGATGCACATCCTTCTAGTTGCTGTACGTGGGACACAGCCTCAGCATGACCAGAGAAGCGGTGCGTCGGTGCGCACCCGGGATCCGAACCCGGGCCGCCAGCAGCGGAGCGCACGCACCCAACCGCCAAGCCATGGGGCCGGCCCCTAAAGTGTAGATTTGAGGTTTAGTTCTTTTTACACTTAGAAGATTTTACTTCAAAGTGTCACTCCACTTGTCATTGATGATGCTGAAGTCATTTGTCAATCTAAATTTGGTGCTTTTGTAAGCAAATGCTCTTTTTTCAGAAATATTTTAGAAGTTTTCTTTGTTTTTTATGTTATAAAGTTTCAATGAAATGTGCTCAGTGTTTAAACAGCTTTATTGAAATATAATTAAGCAAAACTTGCATATATTTAAAGCATATAATTTGATGAATTTGAACATTTGCTTTCAGCTGGGAAAACAACACCACAATCAAAGTAATAAATCTATCCATCACCTCCAAAAGTTTCCTCCTGCCCACTTGTTTGTGTGAGTGTGTGTGTGTGTTGACTTAACTGAAGATCTACACTCTTAAAACAAAATTTTAAGTGTACAATACAAAATTAATTATTGACAGTATGTTGTACAGCAGATCTCTAGAACTTATTTATTTTGAATAACTGAAACTTTATAACAGTTGAACAAATCCCCATTCACCCCTCCCTCGAGCCATTGAAAACCATTATTCTATTCTCTGCTTATATGAGTTTGACTATTTTAGATACCTCATATAAGCAGGATCATGTAGTATTTGTTATTTTGTGATTGGCTTAATTCACTTAGCATAATGTCTTCCAGGTGCAGCCTGGTTGTCCCATAGGAGAGGATTTCCTTCTTTGTTTTAAGGCTGAATAATATTCCATTGCATGTATACACTATATTTTCTTTACCCATTCATCTGTCAACAGACATTTAGACTGTTTCCACTTCTTGGTTACTGTAAGTAGTGCTGCAGTGAGCATGGGAATGCAGATATCTCTTCGAGATTCTGATTTCAATTATTTTGAATATATATCCAGAAGTGAGATTGCTGTATCATATAATAACATCTATTTTTATTCTTTTGAAGAAGTTCCATACTGTTTTTCACAGTGGCTGTACCACTTTACATTCCTACCAACAACGTACAAGGGTTCCAATTTCTTCACATCCTTGATAACACATCTTTTTTTTTTGTAGTAACCATTCTAACAGGTGTAAAGTAATAGCGTGTGTTTTTGATTTTCATTTCACTGATAATAGGTGATGTTGAGCACTTTTTCATATACTGTTGGCAATTTGTATGTCTTATTCAGAGAAGTGTCTATTCTGGTCATTAGGTCATTTTTATTTGAGTTATTGAATTTTTGCTGTTGAATTGTAGGTGTTCCTTACATGTTTTGGGTATAAACCCCTTATCAGATATATGGTTTGTAAATATTTTCTCCCATTCTGTAAATTGCCTTTTCACTCTGCTGATTGCTTCCTTTGCTGTGCAGAAGTTTTTTATTTTATTTTATTTTAATTTTATTTTATTTTATTTTATATTTTATTTTATTTTATTTTATTTTATTTTATTTTATTTTATTTTATTTTATTTTAATTTTATTTTATTTTATTTTATATTTTATTTTATTTTATTTTATTTTATTTTATTTTATTTTATTTTATTTTATTTATTTGAGGAAGATCAGCCCTGAGCTAACATCCATGCCAATCTTCCTCTTTTTGCTGAGGAAGACTGGCCCTGAGCTAGCATCTGTGCGGATCTTCCTCCACTTTATGTGGGATGCCACCACAGCATGGCCTGACAAGCGCTGCATCAGTGCCCGTCCAGGATCCGAACCTGGGTCGCCAGCAGCAGAGCACGTGCACTTAACCGCTACGCCACAGGGCCAGCCCCGTGCAGAAGCTTTTTAGTTTGAAGTAGTTACAGTTGTTTATTTTTCTTTTGTTTTTTTTGCTTTTGGTGCCATATCCAAGAAATCATTGTGAAGACTAACATCAAAAAGATTTTCCACTGTGTTTTTCTCCACGAGTTTTACAGTTTCAGGTCTTACTAGGTAAGTGTTTAATTCATTTTGAGTAGATTTTTGTGTATGGTGTAAAATAATGGTCCAATTTTATTCTTTTGCTTGTGGTTATCCACTTTTCCCAGCACCATTTATTGAAGAAACTATCCTTTCCCCATCATGTATTCTTGGCACCTTAACTGAAAATCAGTTGACATGTGGGTTTATTTCTGGGCTCTCTATTCTGTTCCTTTGGTCTGTATGTCTGTCTTTCTGCCAGTACCATACTGTTCTAATTATCATAGTTTTGTAATGTATTTTGAAATCACGAAGTATGAGTCCTCCAGCTTCATTCTTCTTTCCCAATATTGCTTTGGCTATTCAGGGCTTTTTTGTAATTCTGTATCAATTTTAGGATTGCTTTTTCCACTTCTGCAAAATGCCATTGGGATTTTGATGGAGAAAGCATTAAATCTGCAGATTTCTTTGAGTAATATGGATATATTAACAATATTAAATCTTCCAATTCATGAACACAGGGTGTTTTTCCATTTATTTGTGTCTTCTTCAATTTCTTTCATCATTGTATTGTAGTTTTCAGTGTACAAGTTTTTCACCTCCTTGGTTATGTTTATTCCTGTTTTATAATTTGTGATGCTACTGTAAATGGGATTGTTTTCTTAATTTCCTTTTCACATAGTTTATTGTTAGTTTATGGTAATGCAACTGATTTTTTTATGTTGATTTTGTATCATGAAACTTTACCGAATTTGTTTATTAGTTCTAATAATTTTGCTTCTTGTGTGAAATCTTCAAGATTTTCTACATCTAAGACAATGTCATTTGCAAACAGAGAAAAGGTTACTTATTCCTTTCTGATTTGCAGGACTTTTATTTCCTTTACAGGCCTAATTGCTCCAGCTAAAAGTCTGACTATGCAAAATAGGAGTGGGAGAATGAGCATCCCTATTTTGTTCCTGATCTTAGAGGAAAAGATTTCAGTTTTTTACCATTGAGTATGCTATTACCTGGGTGCTTCTCATATATGGTCTTTATTATGTTGAGGTAAATTCCTTCTATACCCCGATTGTTGAGAGTTTTTATCCCAAAAGAATGTTGAATTTTTTCAAATGTTTTTTATGCATCTGTTGAGATGGTCATATGTGTTTTAACCTTCATTTGATTAATGTGATATATTACATTAATTGATTGGTGTATATTGAACCATCCTTGCATTCTAGGAACAAATCCCACTTGATCATATTTTATGATCCTTTTAATGTGCTGTCAAATTTGGTTTGCTAGTATTTTTTTGAGGATTTCTTCATATATATTCATCAGGGATATTGGCTTGTAGTTTTCTTTTTTTGTAGTGTCTCTCCATCTTTAATATCAGGGTAATACTGGTCTCATAAAAAACATTTGAATGTGTACCTTCCTCTTCAATTTTTTGGAAAAGTTTGAG
Organism: Ceratotherium simum simum; assembly: GCF_057802395.1. Lineage (NCBI taxonomy): Eukaryota > Metazoa > Chordata > Mammalia > Perissodactyla > Rhinocerotidae > Ceratotherium > Ceratotherium simum. The sequence goes on along the minus strand of NC_141909.1, from coordinate 25,373,723 downwards.
AAGGATTGGTGTTAGTTCTTTAAATGTTTGGTAGAATTCACCAGTAAAGCTATCTAATCATGAGCTTTTCTTTGTTGGTAGATTTTTTATTACTGATTCAAACTCCTTAGTCATTATCGATCTGTTCAGATTTTCTATTTCTTCAAAATTCTTTCTAGATAGGTATGCTTCTAAGAATTTATCCATTTGTTCTTGATTATCCAATTTGTTGGTGTATAGTTGTTCATAGTAGCTTCTTATGATCTTTTTATTTCTGTGCATCAGTTGTAATGTCTCCTCTATCATTTATGATTTTATTTATTTGAGTTTTCTGTCTTGTTTTTCTTAGTCTATCTAAGAGATTGTCAATTTCATTGACCTCCTCAGAAAAGTAACTCTTAATTGTATTGATTTTTTCCTATGGTTTTTCTATTCTCTAGTCTTATTATTTCTGCTCTAATCTTTCTTATGCCCTTACTTCAATTAGTTTTGAGCTTAGTTTGTTCTTCCTTTTCTGGTTCCTTGAGGTGTAAAATTAGTTTTATTATTTGAAATCTTTGTTCTTTTTTTAATGTAGATGTTTAACACTATAAATTTTTCTAGTAGTGTAAATCATTTGTTAAAAACTGTCAATGTAGATGTTATTTCTCTGACCTGAAGAAAAAAATATCATTGAATATAGTTAAGAACAGGTTTAATATAAAATAATGAGTCAGCTCGTTTACAGAGTTCCTAACTCTCTAGCTGCTGTGAAAACATGGAGAAGCACACTGAGAAGTGTGGAACTAGTATGGAAAGCTCTCTGATGTAATAAGTTCATTAAGGACTTATTAAAGAGCAAAAGAATGAATAAGAACTTAAGGAGTATAAGTCTCACTCTGATTATTATGTAAACATTTAAAGACTGGAAATTGTATTTGACTGAAAATAATTAACTAAAGGCAATTTAATAGAATATGAGCTGGTCAAAATAAAAATGTGTTCAAAAGTAATGGTTCATGCTAAAGGACATATATGTTAAGTTAAAATATTTTGATAATTGATAAAATTTTATGCAAAATGGAGATGATTTTATGACCTATAATTTGAGAAGTGTGGATTCTTTAAACCATTTTAATCTGTAATTTATTCTTTTTGTTTTGCTTTGGGGTTTTTTTTGTTGTTTTTTTTTTTAATTTTTTTTGTGAGGAAGATCAGCCCTGAGCTAACATCTGTCGCCAATCTTCCTCTTTTTGCTGAGGAAGACTGGCCCTGGGCTAACATCTGTGCCCATCTTCCTCCACTTTACATGGGATGCCGCCACAGCATGGCTTGACAAGCGATGCATCAGTGCGGGCCCAGGATCCAAATCCCATGTCCCCATAGCAGAGTGCACACACTTAACTGCTATGCCACTGGGCTGGCCCCTCTAATTTATTCTTAGTGACTTAATTTTTAATTTGCAATTCACTTTTAATCATCCTTGTTCTCTGCTGTTGGTAATAAGAAATTGTACAACAATAGTGTTATTGATTTCATAATTTACAATAGGTTAAAAGCAGCCTGATTAATTTACAATAGATTAAAAACAATCCTATGAAAACTGTATATTTAACAGAGCAAACTATATTGTTTGCTTGTTACAACTATTCATGGTTAATTTTTCTTTAAATTAAAGAATTTGCTGTCATAGCAGAGACCAGGATTAAATGTCAGATTTTGAATTAGTAATTTAAAAATAGAACATAAAATACAGATTCTCAAAAGGATGGAAAAAAGCAATTGTTGATATCAGTGGCATACAAAGGGCCAGACTTTGGGAATAAACAACCCCAGGTTCTGGCAACAAATGTATGGACTGTCTGTAGAGAAGCTTTAAAAAATAAACCAATCTTTAACATAATTAATTAAGTAGTAAATACGTAATAAAACTAAGTGTTGCTCTTTTTTTTTTATTAAGAAAGGTCTTCTTTCTATAACCACCATGCACTGGCAATGCTAAATAACTTCAGTTATAAAATATTCCTCCGTGGGGAAAAACAAACTAACAAACAACATTTTGTTGTTCTAAGTGTTAAAAGAAAATGTGGGTACGTTGATTTTAATTATATATAACAGCACATTTTTGTTACTTCTGCTTTAATAGACACTCATTTCTTACATGGAATTTAATTTAGAGAAATTCCGGTTATAATGTTTTCCCCTGACAAGTACAGACTCAGCTACACAGATTCGTTTTAAGAGCAAGTTTGTAAAGGATCAGGATTATTTGAGTTATTCTCAAGTTCAGTGCATCTCTCCAGCTCCTGTGGTACTGCACATTCCTGTGATAAAACAGCAGATTTGAAATAAACTATGAAAGCACAGCATTTAAAAAATTAAAACAACAAAACTTGAGTTACTTTAATTTTGTCATTTGAGGTGACCACCTGGAGATTTTGCATTTACCGCTCAAAACAGTGAAACAGAGTAAACACTGCAAAGAGAAATATATACGTCTAGCAAGTGGAAATTTTAGTTCATACATACAATATGTAACTGCATTTGAATAATACCTAAAATTAAAAATTATTATTTTTAAATTATTTTTAAAAAATAATTAAAGAATGAATCAACAGTATAATGACTACTTAGAAAATAGTATTGTTGTATAGAATAAATGATAATACTGATTGTCAGATATAAGTGGGTGCATCACTGGTTCATATTCAAGCAAGACGCTTACTCTAAGTTGTCCTATTCACCATGTTGATTTGACCAAATAGCTTTCAGCAAGATTCCATTTGGATAATTGTCTTTGGCCAACTTAATTTGTTTTAATATACTTTATTTGTTAAAAGAGTTTTAGATGTACAGAAAAATGCAGATAGTACAGAGAGTTTCCATTTAGCTCACACCCAGTTTCTTCTATCATTAGCATTTTACATTAGTGTGGTGTGTCCATTACAATTAACGAAACTATATTAATACACTGTTATGTAAAATCCATGCTTGCTATAGACTAAATGTCTTCCCCCCAAAACTCCTATATTGAAACCTAATCCCCAATATGACGGCATTGAGAGGTGGGGCATTTGGAAGGTGATTTAGTGACAAAGGTGGAATCCTCATGATTGGGATTAGTGCCATTTTAAAAGAGACCCCAGAAAGCCAGCCTGTCTTTTCTACCACGTGAAACCACAGGGAAAAGACAGCTGTGTGTGAACCAGAAAGTGGGTTCTCACCAGACACTGAATCTGCTGGCAGCTTGATCTTGGAATTTCCAGCCTCCAGACTGTGAGAAATAAATTTTTTTTGTTTATAAGCTACTCAGTCTATAGTATTTTGTAATTGTAGCCTGAATGAATTAAGACAATGCTGTAATATTTCCTTAATTTTTTCCTAAAGTGCTTTTTACTATCCCAGGATCTCATCCAGGATACAGTTGAACTGTCGTGTTTCCTTAGAGGATTTGGCTGTGACAGTTTCTCAGACTTTTCTTATTTTTATGACCTTGAGAGTTTTGAGAAGTACTGGACGGGTATTTTATAAGATGCCCCTCTACTGGAATTTGTCTGATGTTTAACTCATGATTAGACTGTGGTTGTGGGTTTTTTGGGAGGAAGACACAGTTAAATTGCCAGTTTCATTATATCATACCAAGGGTATACACTATCAATGCTACTTACAACTGCCGGTGTTGTCCCTGAGCTCTTGTTGAGATGGTGTTTCCCAGGTTTCTGCACTATAAAATTCTTCTTTATTTCTCCCTTTTTCATATTCTACTCTATAGAAGGAAGTCACTGTGTGTAGCCCCCAATTAAAGACTGGGGAGTTGTGTGCCCCCTTCCTTGAAAATGAAGTATCTACATAATTTTAAAAAAATTTTTCTTCATGGTAGATTTGTCTTTTTCCTCCCATTTATTTATTTTTATATCATTGATTTATATCAGTATGGAATCATGCATATTTATTTTACACTCTGGATTATAACCCAATACTACTTTAATAATTTTGTTGAACAAATTGTTTCAGTTCTAGCTATTGGGGGTTATATGTGTTGGCTCTAATGTCTCTTTGACATATCATCATCTTTGTATGTTTTCTTTTGTTTTTGAGCACTTTACTTTCTGGCACTACAAGGTATTCCAGGCCCATCTCATATACATCCTGCTCATATTCTACAATCAGCCATTTCTCCAAACAGCCTTAGTTCCTGTAATGGAGAATGATATTACAAAGCAAGATCTGGGCACTAGGTGTGCTCATTGTGACTGGGATGTCTTTGCTTCTAGGTCTTTTTAGCTGACAGAGCAAGGAAATATATTAATGTGTGCTAATTCATGTATATACATATATGTGTATATGTACACACACACACACATATATAAATATTTCCATATTTAACCATCTATATGCTGAGCTAAATATAGGTTCAAACTATACAACTCTAGTCCATTATCTTATGGATGTAGCCTTTTCCCCTTGATTATCTATAATCTCCCGCTCCATCAGTGAGAAATCTGACTCCTACCATCTGCCATCCACTTATTTAGCTGTTCAATTCTAGTAAACATGTACAGTGGTATCGGAATTTTAAACCCATACCCCCAATGGAAACAACTTTATCAACTACACTACAGTGCTTATATAGAGTTCATTGGGCCTTTAATCTTACAAACTTCATTTATTTCCAAAGTTACTTAGATCAGCATCTTTTCCTTGACTTTTTCAGTGTGGTTGTTTTATACAATTATAATAGAATTAAATTATTTTGTAACACTCTGCAGGTGGATCCTCCAGCTTCCCAAAAAAGTGTTTTTTTTTTTTTTAAATTTTCATGGATTAAGATTTACTCTTTTTGCTGTAAAGTTCTATGGGTTTTGACTAATGCATAGTATCATTTATCTACCAATACTGTGTCATACAGAATAGTTTCACTGCTCTAAAAAATTTTCCTATACTTTATTGTTTAAATGATTTTTTGGTCTGGTCACCATGAGCCAAATATAAAAGATAGTATGGAGCTCAATCTTCCTTAGGAAAAAGGAAATGAACATTACAGTGAAGGGCAATACACTCAAAAATACACAGGAACATGAATGCATAAAATGTATTCAAGGAGGAGTTGATAGGCTAGACTTCGTGAAGAATTTAATTCATTTTACGTAGAAGAATTATTGGAAATAATATTGATCAAATAGATGCAGTCCAATTCCTTTGGAAAACCAACCAAATACCTCTTAAATTTTATTCTTACGGATTTGTGGGATATTATGGTTTTGGAAAGCAAACTCTTTAGCCTACAAAACCTTTAGCATATACTTTAATTCCTCAAATATAAGAAGCCACTGACTCATTGTTCTCATATAATTAAATATTGACGGGAGTATGGAATTATATTTCTTTCTAAAAAGAATGACAATGAGTCACTCTCCTGTGAATTTCTAACATTCTTAAATCAGTATAGATAAATATCACATTTTTGTGATATTTTCATTTACAACTCTGTCAATTAACACTGCTCAGAAATGCACTAAATAGTCTCCAAGTGGCTTGGAAGAGTTAATGTCTCCCTAAATGCCTAATTTGCTACCAGAGATCGACAGAGACACAGAAGCAAACAGATAGCAATAGCATTTAGTAGCACTGAAATGAAGGGAAAAAGAATCTAAGTATTTTCTTTCATCTCTTCAGGGCATTATTTCTGTCTACTGCTCACCTGCTCTAATTATCCTGGCAGCTCACTTAAATTACATTTTTTCTGCTACTAACAAGATAAGCCAGATTTTCCCCAGTGCAAAAGACACAGTACCATCAACAAAAAAGTATTGATGATACCCTAGTGACTTCAAAGTGTTAATTCATCTCACTGGATGCTTATCTAGGTTCCAAGGAATGACATGCTCCCAGGAAGAATTTGGCTCAATGAGAGATGACTTTAGTACACACGCGATGGTACTGTTCAATTTTCTTTCCTTATATTTACATTAGGTGAATATTGGCAACAAGACTTAGATTTTGAAGCAAACATAGCACCTTGCCTGCTGCTCATGTTGGGCTGTTTTCAGGTCAATTAGTGCCTCTTAAATTCTTAAAACAGGTGCTAATCTGGTACTTAAACTGCTGAGACATTTGGTATATTTTCTCTGTAAAGAGAAGTTGGAAGTACTTTGTATAAGAGTTTAAGAGGATAGATGAATAAACAAACATGTTACTTTCCCTTATTAACCTCAAGTTGTTTTTTTAAAACTAAGGAACATAGTAAAATTTAAATCTTAGTTTAGAACTAGCTTAAGCAGCTTCCGTCTTAAAGAATAGAAAACACATGACTAGCACGTCTTGATTTTCTTCTCCATGTTGATTCTTTATTTCTAATTTAATCTCTACTTTGTTAACACCAGTGAATTAGTGAGTACAACTCAATATCTTCTTCAACATGGATTCTATCTTTCTGATGAGAAGATGTCATTTAAGAAGCATTTTAGACAAAGAGTTTTCCATGAACAGATTTGTGTTTCAGAGATAATTCTGAGAAAAAAAAGGAAAAGAAAATCACTGCATGAATAGCCAAACACATTTTGTTTGCATGTAATTATCCACCAAATATCTATAGAAAATATACTAAAGTCTCGAGTCTATTAGGGATTTATGTTCAAGAGTAGAGTACAACATAGGTCCTGGACTTAAGGCATTTGAAAGTCTAAGACAGGAGAAATAAACAAATTATAATACACTTTGAGAGACCCAGGCAGCTATAATTACATGTAAAGGTATCAGAAGAGGGAGTGATCAATTCTATCAAGGTTTATACCACACTAGACAAGCTTTCTGAAAGAGATTATACTTGACCTGGATTATGAAATATGAAATTTTGGTTTTTAAGAATAAAAAAGGGAAAAGACAGCCTGGGCAGAAGTAAAAAACAAATTCAAAAACAGAAAGAGAGCTTCATTTGCTTGGAGAATATAAAAGCTGTCGAGTGCTGTTGGTATAAAGTCAGTAAGGCAGGTCAGCAATGTGAGAGTTGAGACTAGAAATTTAAGGGTTAAAGAATGACATGGCTCACGTAACATGTCAACTAGCTGAAATTTTTCCTGTGAGTCAGTGGTTCTCATGATTGGACATGCAAACATAATCTTAGAGAGTTTGTCAAAAACGTAAATCCTGGAAATCACACCCCAAAGATTTTGATTTGGCAGGTCTGGTTAAAACTTAGGACTCTGAATTTTTACCAAGCTCTGCAGGTTATTTTAAGACATACCATTGTTTGAGAAATGGCAGTAGATGATGAGGGAGCTTATGAATGGTGTTAAGCATGAAAGAGATTTGTGTTTTAGAAACTAATTGAGCAGTAACATAGATTTTACAAATAAGGATGGAAGCAAAAGTGAAGGAGACCAGTTAAGCTTGTTAATTTGTTCAACAAAAATTTATGGAACGTCAAGTATGTGCCCAGATCTGTGCTGGGTATTATAGACATATCACAAGTCTCCCGATGAAATAGGTAGTTTTTCGAAGACTGCACAGCTCATTAACTCTCAGATCTCTCACTGTGACCTACGGCCTCATGAGGAAACAATTGCACAGTTATTTTACTGACGCATTCTAAAGCTCATGAGGAGCCAAAAGTGGAGAGCTATGGAAGCAGGAACAGTAGGACTTTGTGCCTCTTTATGTGGAAAAGGAGAGTAAAAGAGTGGCTTAGATTGTAGATGACATGATACTATATATAGAAAACCCTAAAGAATATATCAAAAAACTATTAGAAATGATTAATGAATCCAGTAAAGTTGCAGGGTACAGCATACAAAAATCAGTTGCATTTCTATACACTAATAATGGACTAGCAGAAAGAGAAACCAAGAATACAATCCCATTTACAATCGCTATAAAAGGAATAAAATACCTAGGAATCAATTTAACCAAAGAAGTGAAACATCTACTATACATTGAAAACTATAAGACATTATCAAAAGAAATCAAAGACATAAAGAAATGGAAAGATATTCTATGCTTATCCTTGGAAGAATAAACATAGTTAAAATATCTGTATTACCTAAAGCAGTCTATAGATTCAGTGCAATCCCATTCAGAATCCCAAGGATATTCTTCATGGAAATATAACAGAGAATCCTAAAATTTATATGGAACAACTAAAGACCCTGAATAGCCAAAGAAATCTGTAGAAAAAAAGAACGAAGTTGGAAGTATCACATTCCCTGGATTCAAAATATACTACAAAGTTATAGTAATCAAAACAGCTTGATACTAACAGAAAAAGAGACACAAGATCAATGGAACATAATTGAGAGCCCAGAAAAAAAACCACACGTCTATGGACAGCTAATCTTCAACAAAAGAGCCAATAACATATAATGGAAAAAGGAAAATCTCTTCAACAAACGGTGTTTGGAAAACTGGACAGCCATGTGCAAAAGAATGAAAGTAGACCATTATCCTACATTATAGAAAAAAATTAACTCAAAATGAATTAAAGACTTGAATATAAGACCTGAAACAATAAAAATTCTAGAAGAAAACACAGGCAGCATGCGTTTTGACATGAGTTTTAGCAGTATCTTTTTGAATATCATGTCTACTCAGGCAAGGGAAAGAAAAGAAAAAGTAAACAAATGGGACTACATCAGACTAAAAAGCTTCTGCACAGCGGAAGAAAACACCAACAAAATAAAAAGACAATCCAGCAGCTGAGAGAAAACATTTGCAAATCATATATCTGACAAGAAGTTAATTTCCAAAATATATAAAGAACTCATACAACTCAACAGCAAAAAAAAAAAAATGAACAACTCAATCAAATAATAGGCAGAGGATATGAACAGACATTTTCCCAGAGAAGATATACAGATGACCAACAGGCACGTGAAAAGATGTTCAACAAGAAATAGCAAGTGCTGGAGGTGATGTGGAGAAAAGGGAGCCCTCAGACACTGCTGGTGGGAATGCAAACTGGTGCAGCCACTATGGAAAACATACGGAGATTTCTCAAAAAATTAATAACATCAATACCATATGATCCAGCTATTCCACTACTGGGTATTTATCCAAGGAATACAACATCACTAATTCAAAAAGCTACTGAGCCCCTGTGTTTATCATGGCATTACTCACAATAGCCAAGACTTGGAAGCAACCCAAGATCCCATCAATGGATGAATGGATAAAGAAGATGTGGTATGTATATACAATGGAATACTATTCAGCCATAAAAAAGACAAAATCATTTCATTTGTGATGACTTAGATGGACCTTGAGGATATTATGCCAAGCAAAATAAGTCAGACAGAGAAAGTCAAATACCGTATGATTTCATACAGGGAAGATAAACTTCCCCATGTGGGGAAGATAAACAAACAAATGAACACATAGATAAAGAGAACAGATTGGTGGTTACCAGAGGGGAAGGGAGTAGGGGGAAGGCAAGAGGGGTAAAGGGACACATATGTACGGTGATGGATAAAAACTAGACTATTGGTGGTGAACATGATGCAGTCTACAAAGAAGACAAAATATAAACTTGAAATTTACAATATTATAAGCCAATATTACCTCAGTAAAATAATTAAAAAAAAAAAAAAAAGACTTTGGCCAGGCTGGCAATCCACGAGATGAAATAAGTTATACTGAAGAAGAGATTTGATTAGATGAGGTATTTGCAAATAATGAAAAAGTACAATTTTGGGGTGAATGTAGGGATCATATATATGTAACCATTTGATTTTCATAATTGGGGAATGTACATTCTTACCCTGAAAAGTTATAGGTATATTCATTGCTCTTAAATAATTGGGCACAGACCATATATTGCTAATGACACTCATTATTTTTTCTTCTAGTTAAGAAGATATACCAGTCCTGTTTTTATTACTTTGAATGATTTCAGTAAGGGTTACTTATAAAGTAAAGTAACAAATCGTAAACTTTGCAAAGCATCTTTCCATTTCATATTTTCCAATTCACTTGAGCCTGGATGAGAACTAAAGGGTGGTCTTGGTAATGAGCATTGCTGCTACAGCATGCCTCAGCCCCTCTCCCATCACCCCCACCCCCACAGCAGTCAACACACCTCCCAACGCAGCCTACCACCCCTCTCTGCCTGCACCGACCAGTCATGGAGTACTGTTGCCTTTTTCTTGTGCTTCAAATCCAGTAGTTGAAATATGAAGCTTCTCTAAAGAATCACCGTTAATATAATTAATGGAGGCAATGATGAAATGAAGGTAATTTTAGAGTATCGGGAATAGCAATTTTGGAAGAAGGCTGGGGTAAAGATATGCAGAGAAGAGGAAAGCTTCCTGGACCTGAATGTAAAACACTACGCCGAGGAGAAGACTTGAGATTTTCACAACATGCTTTTATGGGCAGCAACCTCTCACACTCAAACTGCAGACACTGCCTTTCTCGCTGCTCACGAGCTTCTTCACAAGAAGTGGTAGCTCTCAGGTTTTTGTCTTGGTTACTGAAAATAACTTGTTTGTAAAGAAAGTTAAATATTGTACTGTCTTACAGTTTTTTTTTATGATTCTGTATTTGTTGCATAATTGAAGTAGATACAGATATAGAAATAAAATTTGCAAAAATACCATTTTAAATCATTGCCGTATGGGGTTTCCAGGCTTCTAAGAATTTATGCACCCCCTATGTCCCTGATGCTTTCCTCAACATTTCGTGAAACTTTATATATTTTATTTAAGTGCCAGTTACTCTGGTAGGAAGACGTAGATGTTTTTTGAATTGGATGGATTGATATTAGTTTAACAGCAGTTAATATTTTTGAATATTCACTGTGAGCTAAAGGCTCTAATTTCTAAGTGATTGACATACGTTAGCTCAATTCCTCCTAAAAACAACATAAAGAATTGGGTACTATTATCAACTCCCTATTACAGATGAAAACCTAAATTAAAGAGGCTGCTTTTCATTGGCATTGCTTCCGAAACTTTCTTCACTCTGTTGATTAATTTACCACTCCCTCACCTGCTTTCTAATTTCCAAAGTTTTTTGGCATCTCTCGTCTGCTGTTATCTATTCATTCACTCTATAGTTGTATATGATCATTTGTCTTTAATTCACTTGCCGCCATCGTAGAAGAATTTCAGTAGAGAGCAGAAATAAATCTTTATATCTGTCATGTTTAACCAGAAATCTGCAACGTATTTTTCACATGAAAAAAAAAAAGTGCACGATTTCTACATTTTATTTGCCTGCCAAGATAGTCATTGTTGATGTGAACAGCACAAAGGAGGTTAAGCCCAGTGTGGTGGTCCTGGTCCCCTAAGGGGAGTTTATTAGGAGAAAGTCTTGTGAAATGAAATGGAGAAGGACCCCAGGACAGCCGGGAGAGGTGTAAGTATACAACGCAGGTCTAACCCTTCTGAAGGAGAGAGGGGAGAAGCGTTAAGTGGGAGAGTCCTAAACTACATTGAAGTTCTAAAACAGTTTGGCAGGCTGGTGGGGATTCTTGAGCCACAGCAGCTCTTCTGAGGGATTATTCCTCTCCTAGGTATGAGCCTGATTTAGCATCACCTCTGTGTCAAGGCATTGGCTGGATGTGGCCCATGAGAAGCATTGCCCTGGTGCAAACATGGCAATGCATTTCAGAATGCAATGGCTGCAATCATCTCTCCTGCAGTGAGAGATCTGAGAGGTGCATTTTTGTGGCCATTAAATCCAACAATGATCAAGAATCTGTGTTAAATAATCCTTTTCTGTATATACAAATCATGTGCATAACACATGAATCAATAAGATGCTTCTAGATAGAATACTTTATTGCTTTCATTTTTCCATATGGTCATGCCTTTACACAGGAGACAGTGAATATGAATTTGTTTAAAGGATTTTGTACTAGGCTCCTCAAGAACCTGAGGGGAAAAAGCCCTGCTTCTTGCTGGTGGCCTGTGTTAAGCTAAATGGCTCTTAGACAAAGAAGGTTTTACTTCTACAAAAGGATGAAGAGAGATTGACTAGACAGAGAAGCCAGGGGAGAGAGGTGATGAAGATAAATGTGTTCAGGCACAGAAACATTGCCGGAAGATTTGGGTGGGTTGAATTAAAAACAACTAGATTATTATGAGAGAAATAGAAAAAATAAACTATGATGTGAGCCTGACAATTCAAACTGCTCTTATTTTTATTAAAAAAAAAATTAATAAGATCATCTCAGAAGAAAGATTGTGGGAAACTAAGCTAGAGAATGTTGGAGAAGAAATGGTACATTACACTAGGAAAAGAGTTTTTGTAGTGAAATGTATGGATCTTGGACTTAAACCATCATCTAATTAGAATTCCCCATAAGATTTTAGGGATACAAGTGTTAAAAATAATAATTGGCAGTGGATATAACCATTTAAGACTTGCAAAAAGAGAGGTTAAATCTAGAATGTACATACATATATTTGCTGGTCTTAAAGAGAAATTTTGAAATTTCCTCTCACTTAGACAATCAACCTCTGATTTATCTTATTTGTATGTTAGCTTCTTTTTAGACCTGTAATATATGAGAGATCAGGTGTCTTAAGTAAAGCCCATTGGTCAAATATGAGTATTTGTCGTTACCATGCCTTGTCTTGACTTCCCAATTACTCTTGCTCAATGGAGCCTACAGAGAGTATTTCCCCTCCATTCTTTCTCATCATCCCCTAGCCACTTAGGGTTTAAATAAATTAATTTTATAGCACTCTTGCCTGCTTCTCCTTTTCTTTTTTACTTTCCTGAATTGTTCCTGTGTTTTTTTTCCAACTGTTTGAAAATTCTAAGTAGTAGGTTGATTCTCTTAGTAAATAACTTTAATTTCTTATCAATTTTGATATATTCATCACCAGCTAAATTTTCTTCTGATTAAGAATGATTACTTAACATTCTTTTATCCCTTCTGCAACTTCCATGTTTTATTTCGCATCACTAATTAATTCATTATTTTTTACTAAACTCTGTGCCAAGTTTCACAATCAACAAATCAGACAAGGCCTCTGCCTTCATACCATTTAGATTCTAATAAGAAAAGAGAGACTATTTACACATGTTAAAATAAATAAAGCATTGCAAATCCTTATGTCTAAAAAAGAGAATAAATAATGATGTGTGATAAAATAACTAGGGTGGCCAAATTTAGATAAGTTTTTTGTAAATTTATTTATTGAAACGTGTTAAAATTAATTTTTAGCACGTTGAATACCACTGGCATATTAATTCTATTCTTAACTCTTGTTCTAAGTATGTCATAAATCTAAGTTTGAGAAATACATTTTAACGCTAGTTTTATTATATTTATTTCGGTTCCACCTGGTATCAGCTTAATTCGGGTGATAGGCACCATTACTAAAAATATATATTAACCCCCGAGGTTTGTTAACTATACTTACCCTGAGGGATTGCAACACTAAGAATTATGTTAAGGAAAAATTCACCTTGGGCATCTTCTATTATATCAATGAGCAATTTCTGAATGCAGGGGAAATGGCTGGCTCTGCAGTGGTGGGAACATTCCGTCTGGATGTCTGCTGTCAGCTGAGGCTTTCTGGTGTGTGTCCCAGCTTGGATGTGTGTACTGACTAAAATGACATTTGGCAGCAATGCATGCTGGGGCCTAACTGTTTTGGTGAAGCCAGGTTTAAATGGCTTTCTTCCTCCTTTGTGCCCAGCAGGAAACAGCGCACTATCTCTTCAGGTTTAACCGAAGGTCAGTACTGAGCCCTCTGTCGACAGTGATTGAAATACACAAAAGCCCTCCACAATTTACAATATCAAATCAGCTGTGTCTACTATAGATAATAATCAATATGAATGGTGAACTAGTATGAAGATCCCTAATCTGAAGATTTTTCCAAAGAGAGTTTTTTTTATTTCTCGTAAGATAGGAATCATTACCTTTTTTTTAAAATGCAACAATTTGTAGCATAATATGGAAAGCGTTAGCCTGGGAATTAAGGAACATGGTTCAGATCATTAGTCTGCTACTTAGTAGCTGTGTAATAATGGGCAATTGACCTGAAGCTGCACGTTCATTTGTAAAGTGTGACTAAGAGTACCTACACGATAGGAATTTTTTAAAGATTAAATATTGTAAGAAATATGAGGGCATCCACCATGAGATTTCTCACATGGAAGGTGTTTAGTGCATTTTAGTTGCCTTTCTTTTCTGGGTGTCTTATTAAACAGTTGTACCACTTTGGACAAAAGATGTGAAGATTCTGGGTATCTATATCCAGGACTTCCAATCTCTAGGAATTCTTTTTTGAATCTCTGTAACAAGTCAAATGGTTAGTCTTTCATACAGAAAGATTTTAATAAGTTTATATATATATATATATTTTTTTTTTTTGTAAATTATCCCTGGTATAGTTAATCACTCTAATGAGATGAGGAATGCAAATACTGTATTCCTAGAGGATTTTTTCTTTCAGATAAAGAAACTTTCACGTTTTGAGCAAACTTCTAGTAGGAAACATTTAATAACAACAACAAAAAAAAATGTGTAAGAGAACACGAATAGCATGCAATAAATAGTAGTTGACCTTCTAGTTCAGTGGACATATGTAAAAGAAAAGTATCCAGTTTCTTTCACATTATACCAATTTTTCCAAATTTATCAAAGACTACCTCATATTCACTATTTCATTTCATTAAACTTCATTTCCATGTATATTTAGGGAATTATTCAAGAACTATAGTTCCTGAGGAAGTAGTCAGGTACTCAGCAATCACCAGGAAGCTTTGCTGACTCATCTCCGTATTGTAACACTGTGGGATTTTCATACTCAGCTAATTGCACTGCACATTTGATGATTCAACTACCAATTCCACTGATACAGCTGAACACTTTGAAGCTGCAATTGCTGTTTTAAACTGCACTACAGGTTGTGCAGCTTGATTTTCTGATTAGGTTGCCTGCTTTAATAATTGACTTCTAAATGTAGTACAATTCATTAATCATGTCTTAGTAAGTATTGACAAAAGTTTAATGTTTACCTCTGGATTTTTTCATTCCCTAATCCCATTGTCTCACATTTTAGATTCAATGAATATAACTTTTAGAGGGAATTTTAAGTGCCAAATTCATGGTATACCTTATATTAATTACTTTGTAAAATATAATTATTTTGTAATTATGTAATATGAATAAAATTACTTTGTAAAGTAAAAATAAAATTATTTTGTCATAAAATAAACAGGAATTTATTGAAATATATATTTGTGATATTTTAAATCTTCTATTTTCTTACCCCCAAAATACATTTCTATAATGCTTAACATATACAATTTATCTTGCTTATGGAAATTAAATAGAAAATTCATATATATATATATACACTCACACATATATACATACTTATGTATATGTATGTATACACACCTGTGTGTGTATATGAATGCATAGATATACAAAATATTGATTTGTGATATATACTCAATTATGATATTGGCCAATATTATAGCAAAGAGTTTCTCTAAAGAAAAAATAAACGAATCTGACTCATCCAATATTACACTCAATTTCCTTACACATAACTTATTTTTCTCACAAAATTGCTTGAGGTATAAAGTTTCAATTGTGCCTGTTGAAAAAGTTCTAGAGATCTGCTGGACGACATTGTGCTTAGAGTTAACAGTACTGTACTGAACAATTAAAAATTTAAGAGAGTAGATCTCATGTTATGTGTTTTTTTGCCACAATAAAATATATGACATTAAAGATAAACATAAAGAATAAACACCACCTAATTATAGCTATATTACAGTGGATTTGTAACACTCACTCACTCAGGTAACAGTTTTGGGCATTTACTCTATACCAGAAATGCTCAGACTGGAAAGTTACAGACAAAGAGAAGAACAATCACAAGAAAGTTTTATTAATTGCACTGATGGGATAAGCACACAGTGCTTCAGGAGCAGGGATATAATACAGATTGAGAATTGATCAGAAAAGTCTTTCCAGGGATAAAGGGGCATAAACAGAAAGACTGATTGGAGTTTACAGGGCATAAGGGAGAAAGGACCGTCCAAAAAAAGGAAACAGCCTATGAAAAGGCAATAACGCCAAGATCATGGCAAATATGGAAACAACAGGCTGCAGCAGGCAAATCATTTCTTCCCTATTCTTATATATGCAATTACTCCTAGAGAATGTGGTAAGTTCTATTCCTCATTCTTGAAAGCTGTTTCCACACTAAAAACATGTTTTTATATTATGACATAAGTCAGTTGACTAGCAAATATGTTCAAAATACCTTAAAATAATAGAGTGCTTTATGATTTTCAAAAAGCATAGATTTCTTCTATTTCTTGTCCTTGACAGAAATAGAGTGAGGTGTATAAGGTAACTATTATCTCAATTTCGGAGATACATCCTGAGACAAGCAATTTGTTCCACTGCATAAACTTAGTAAGTGACAGAGACCTGACTCTTTCAAAAGACTCTTAGTCTAGGGCATGAATGACATGGTAGAAAGTAGAGGATTTGAATTTGGATGGTTCTAGATTGGAGTCCAAGCTCTACTACTTACTTGATGTATAACCTTCAGTTACTTTATTTAAACATCTCTGATCTTATCTACTTATCTGTGAAATGATGGTAGCTGCTGAAAGAATTATAGGGAAACATATTTTTAGTCAGTTGGCACATAGTAGAGACCCAATTAATAGTATTTCCATCCTTCCAAGTTATATGTTCACAGAAATTACATTAATTAAAATCTTAATTAAATTGTGCCATATAAAAGATATGAAGTAATAAACCTATACCTCCATTATATCAATATTAATCACAAAAAAAAGGTGTATTGCTAATGAGATTTTTTCTATTTCTTTTTTTATCTTAAGCACTCAGGCACTTATTACAAATTCAAAATACCAGATAATCTAAACAACAGTTTTATTTTCAAACGACCAATGATGTCACTGAAAAACCTAACAGAGCAATCTTTCATATTAATAACAGATTAAGAGAACAGTAATAAGGAATTTCACCAAATCTTCATAGCTAGGTTAATTTTATGTTATGGGTTTTAAATCTCCTTAATAGAAGCAAATATTTAGATTTTTTTTTTGTACTTAACAACATGTACACTTGCACAACATTCAGGGCAATCAGTGAATATGCAAATTAAGCTACTAATATATTCATTTCAATCAATAAAGTATGCAGAAACCTAATAGTTGTAGTATTCAACTTAGGTAGTAAACAGTATGCAGCTGGTTCTATAAAAATAAAACATGACTATGACATAAAGGGAATTTACAAAATGTTTAAACCTCAAAACTGCTATCCAAATTTTCATCAACTGTATTATTTGATAAATATGTTAATCAGTAGCAAATTAGAGCAATTAACTGTTGGGTTTTACTACTTTCAGTTTCATTGACATCTCCTTTGTCAAATAGAGCAATGTATATCTGTAAAATCAAATACCAAAAATAGAAAAAAAGGAAAGAAAAATGAGAAGCAAACACTCAAAAATGTGGAATTTCAGGATATATCTGTTCTATGTGTATAATCTTTTTGGGCACCAAAACTAATGGCATATGCCCACGAATAACTGTCATAAAACAACTATTGGCTTTTCATAATTCCCCCTTTCTGAGTAAAGCTGTGCAAATTTTGGTAATTAATGCCTGGTATGTAAAATTAGACAGTTTAATATTTTCAGAGTTTGCAGGATTTGAAACTAGATCATTTACTTAACCCAAACTTATAGAAATTATAAATCTAGAGATAGAATTAGTGAAGTATAGTTAAAAAATCATAACTGGCAATATGCTGTCATAGGGGGAAAAATCCTTTAACCTGATATATTTGGATAAGAAATCTATTAACTACTCCTTTTGGCTTAAGTACTTCCTTTGATTAAAAGATTTCATTGTTCTTTCTTTTTTTGATTTGTAAATATAGATGTCTCTTTGAATTTACCTATTATTTTATAATAACTTATGAAATATCTGCATATCAATCTACTTGAATTTTTTTCATTTCTTTTTTCCTTAGCCTTTTTAGCAGTGATAAAACACTACCCATCTCTTGGAAAACTTAACTGTGATAGATGAATACTGTGGACTGTCTACCACCCCCCCATGCCAACCTCCTAGTGTGAAGAAAGTAGAAAGGTAAAAACTATATTTCATACTTTCTTTGCAATCAAGGCTGTGGCTATTTAGAAGGATGAGCTATTTAGGTTTTTTCAATCGGATGCACTCTCATAAAACTTGGATTCATTATTAGTTAAGCACTGAGAGGCACAGGGAGTGAAAAATCCATTTTGCTGTTATGGATTATGGCAGAGATGATGCTGTTTAGAAGCCAGGCGCTAGGGTAGCAGCTTCTTGATTTTTGAAGAGACACCAGGTTTGGAAGCTGTGTTTATGGTGGCAAATTAAAACTCTGTCTGATTTTGGCAAAGGCAGCAACTCCTTCTATGGCTAAGTCCTGTGGGTGGTTTAGGGATTTGTTCTTGAAGCCTCAGACTATTGTCTGTTGATTCAGCCCTCCAGATCACCCTGGGAGTGTGCCTCAACCATGAATTCCCTCTTATTTAAACTAGTCTGAGTAAATTTGGCTATTTTAAATTGAGAATACTGATAAAGACAGTAATTAGTACATGGAAGTAGCCCGGCACACTAATCTTGCTAATCATAGTGTGGTCCTGCACCAGCAGTACTGCTATGAGCTGGAGTTTGTTAGAAATGCCAGATCTCAGGCCTCACACCAGACCTTCTGATTCAGAACGTGCATTTTAACAGACTCCCCAGAAGGTCTGCATGCACATTAAAGTCTCCGCCTAAAAAATAAATGAATAATAAAGTAAATAAAAACAAACAAACCAAAAAAAGAGAGAATGTTTTGGCTTGGTGGAGATGAGCAGGTGGGTGACAAGAGCACAGATATTGATGGCTAGAAAATGTCTGATACACAGTATGGGGTGGCAAAATAGTCAAATTGTTTCCTGCTGTGATTTGGAAGGTAGACCATGTGCTCAGGCTTAGGGAAATAGAAGGAAAAAATTAATAATATTGGCAGGTTTAGGCTGTTTCCTGTGGCTTTCAGAAACATCTCAAAGAAAGGGATAGTTCAAAACAACTGGAGGTATTTTGTCTTAACCAGAGAAGCAAAAGTACACGGCTACAAAAGTCCTGAGGACTGCAGCCTAAGTTGCCCAAAAGTTATCTGATTTGGAGCATTTTAAGGCTTAAAAGCCAATTGCTGCTATATTCCAAAGTACTGAAGCAGTAATGAAAGTGGCTGCAGAACTGCACCGAAGTAGAAGTTAAGGCGGTAGGCACAGTCTTATTTTGCTTTTGGGTTTGTGCTTGCTTTCATAAATGTTTGCTGGAAGACAAGGGGATCTAGGACTCAGGCTAAGTCAGACTAAGCATGCTGTCTTCCCTCCCAGGCCTCACGAGAGCTGTCATTCATTTGAGGAGAGAGGAGGCGAGCAGGGCACAGTGATAGCATTTACAAAACAAGAGTATTCAAGCCTCAAGTCTTTGGTTGTGGTAATTTCCCGTGGAATTGATTGAGGCTGATAGACAGGGCCTCTTTTGTGCTTTTGAAATAATGAGGTGAGTGTATCGCCAAAGGAACTTGTGTGGAGTTTGCACAACTCACAAAGCAATCTCCAGACTGCCCAAAGCTGTATCTCCAGGAAGCATATACTTACCAAAGTCTACCTCAGATGTGACCACAGGAGACAGCGGTCAAAGAATAACTTCCAGGAAGACAAAGCCAGAAACAAGACAAGGGAGTCCATCTCAGAGAGCCTAATCAGAGACTGCTGGACAGGCTAAGTACCTCACTCTGTTGCTATATTCCTGCTAGAAGGATAGCATCACTGTTAGAACCACTGGCCGCTGTGATTTTCCAATTCTTTGTTTCCAAATGAAAGTTTTTAATATAATTATCTTTTCCTTTTCTAATTTTATGTATGAGGCATATGAGGGTAGATGATTTTTAGTTTATTAGTCGCCGATCTCTGGATGTACCACATCCCACGTCCACACCTGAATGGGGAGGATTACACGACACAAGGTGTGCCGAGTTTGTTCTGAAGGAGGTTTGGGGAAATGATTCCCTTGGTTCAATTGATATTGTAAGTGGGTTCTTTGTGAGAGAAGAGATATATGTGGGTATGTGTATAGCAAAGGAGCAGATTTTGCAGGACTGCCTCTTGTCTAATCTATTATCATATTTGCCTTTGTCCTTTGTAACAGGACCCGATTCATTAACAGAGAAGAGGGAGGAGATGATTATGGCCCTGCCTCTTCAAGGAGACAGTGTACTAAGACACGCTTGGGATATTTTCCCCTGATTAGCCAGAAGTTACTCCCATGCCCACTTCTGCTACAAACAAGGCTGCTACTTCTTGCCTCTTCTGCTTCGTCTTCTGCTTCTTGCTTAAGAAATTGCTTTCCTGAACTACGTTGGGTTCTAGTAGCCTCTCTACTTGTTTTCCCCTTTATTAAAAATCCTCTCAATATCTTTTAGTAAAATATAGTTCTTTTACACTCTTTGTTATCTCCTTTTCTTCTCTAACAAGTTTATACAAATAAGTGCCCGAGACTGACTCTACTCTTCCGTTACTACTTTTCCAACAGTTGTATTCCTGCTTTTCCCAAACGACTCTGTAAGAAACACTCCCTCAAAATTATCCCCAACAATTTCCCAAATCAGATGGTCCTCATCCTGACTTCTCTTTAGACTTGCTGGCATGGTTGGCCACATGGTCCCTGGCACCATCTCTTCCCTCGTCTTTGATGACATTATACCCTTGTTTTATTCCTCCACTTTGATGATTTTTTTTTCCCCTCTTTGGTTTTACTTCCTTCATCTCTCCTCTAAATTGAGACACTCTCCCAAAGTTATCAGTTCTCTTTTCTTCCCTTATAAGGACGTGCACGTTTCCACAAATATTAACTTATTAGATGTACCTAGAAATATGTTAGATATAGACTCACAGTCATATACATGATAATACTATTTTTTTAGGTTAAATAAAGGCTCATATATGTAATATATGATCATAATATCACAATTATACTGTGGTTGCTATACAGTAACTAAAACAGATACATTTAAAAGATCTAGCCAGTCTAGGGAAATGTATGGTTAACTTTGCTTGAGAGAGTCAGAGATGGCTTCAAGCAAAGAAACTTTAAGATAATGAAACAAATTAAAGCAAAACAGCATTTATTAAACTCGTTGGACAAGGGACTTGCCTTTGAAAACATTGTCTCTCTCGGTCATGGAACAGATCTTATATACATTACTGAACATAGAAATTGAGAATTTTGATTGGCTCTAACAGAAGCAGGAATAATGCTGATTGGCTTTTGGATCAGATGCTTCAGGATTCTCATCAGTCAGTTTATTCTGGGCTTGTGGTTTATGATGTGACTTAAAGCAGAAAAAAATTTGAAGGACTTATGTTTTTAAAGAATGAAGATTCTCAGGATTATTTTGTTGATGTTTAGTTCCTTGATATTCACTCAACTGAATTAACTTTAAAATGTTATCATATAAGTGAGAATAGAAGCTCACTTCGTGATTGTTCTCCCAGCTTGATTCAAAGGCTTGAAAATTTCAAATATTATTTCAAACCTCTTAGTTCAAAGTTGCCAAATCACCACAATTTCTATTCCACTATGGTTGCTCCATATTTACACACACACACACATACACACACACACCCCCCTATATCCCTAGATTTTCATGAAAAGTGAAGAGAAGAAGATATTGGGCAAAAGTCTCCCAATATCTCTTGGATAGCTCTTGAAATACCAATTTTTCTATAGTTTTCCACCTCCTTCCACTTCAGAGAGTGAGGTTCCAAACCAACATCTAATTTCTCATGTTCTCTTTCCCAAACTTCTCTCTTCAGTCCAAGTAGTGCTCTCTCTTTTTTTAAATTTTTCCTCCTGCTTGTAATGCATAAAACCTGTTACTATATACACAATTCAAAATGTCCCTACTTCTTGCATAGCTGTAGGTACAATGGATCTTTAATCCATCATTAATTTGCCCTTAATATTGCAATATCAAGTTTTTAAATCTCCATGACACTTTTTTTCATCCCTAGATGATAGAACGCTTGAGCTGAATGTTGAAATTTAGGTAGATGTGTGCAAGTAGAAAGCATGGGGCAATCACACTCCGGGTAGGTAGAACAGCATGAACAAAGACTTCAAATCATCAAACTATATCATGAGCTAAGTAGTCAGTGAGACTGGGTCATGTAGGTTTGGGGGTCAAGACATGGGCGAGAGTGATGTGTTGGGACTAGAAATGGTGGAATTTGAATGCCATGTTAAAATGTTTTGACTTTATTCTCGAGTCAATACAGACAAACACATGATTTTAAGAAATGAAGTAGTATTTTTTTATAAATATTATTTTAATGTAAGTATGAAAGATGGAGTGAAGTAGTGTCCTATTGGATGAAGAGAAAGCAATTACAAGATAATAGTAATAAAATACACAAGACATAAGGACCCTCTTCTAGCCCCAAAACAGCAGATGTAAAAAGAAGGGGACATGTACTAGAGTGCCTAAGAAGGTAAAATATCATGACTTGTTCATAAAATGGATTTGGGTGTACAGAGAAAAGCAGGTATCTAGGATGTCTCAGGTTTCTGGTTGATACTTGGGTGGGTAGTAGTGTCTGTTATTTAGTTACTGAGAAGGATCAGATTTATTTTAGATAAGTTGCATTTGAAGTACATAAAAGGCATAATGGAAATAGTTTGAACTTTGGAAACAGGGCTTGTATATTGGTCTGGCTCTTACTAAATGGAAATCCCAAAGCAGCTTACTTTCACATGACTCACACTTTATATCTGTAGTATGTGGAAAACAAATGTGATAAAATTGTTATGAGAATTGTACACACATGGTAGAGTGCCTGGCACATAGTAGGTACTTTACAAGTGATAGGTGATGAGGAAAACTAGTATCATCACCTTAATGAGATATCCATGGTATTTTAAGATACTTGTTTGTATTTAGAAACAATTTCTGTGTTAGGTGGCATTTTGTAGACTTGAGCAGATATACACCTTCAGGATACGGAAGTCTTAGCTTTACTGCTATATATCCAAAGGCAATCAATGTCCTAGCAATTGTGAACATGAATGCAATAAAAATATGACTAAGTCATGAGAAGTGCCCCTACAATGTTTCACCATTCTGTACAGGGAAAATAGATCTGACCTCAGCATCTTTTATTTAAACCGGTTTTAAAAGGAAAGTAAGCAGACCGCTGTTCATCACTTTTCTCATAATTTATTTCTAGATTATCCAAGTCTTCCAAAATTTTCCATTGTGTTTGTTAATTCCAAAGAATTAATTCTCTCAATTTGAGTTCCAAGTCAAAGTTATTGGGGCAGTTGTGCTACACTTGCTTTTCAGATACATCTAAGTGCTAAAGTGTTAAAAATATACTTGGAAATTATAGTAGAAAAAGGTATCTCGTTTTCAAGGCAATGTTATATAGGCAATATAAAAATACTTTATGCATAAGGTTCATATTTAAAGCCAAAATGTTAAATGCCAGTGGTAAATTAAAAAAAGAAGAATATCATATTTATTTGCCTAAAGAAATGTGTTTTCATAGGCCAGATAGACTTAAGAAAGGTACAATTCAAGAGTCTGAGAGAGAGAACTCTTCATTCAGGAGATTTAGGTTTGGATGAACAAACTTTCAATGGCATTTTAGCACTTTCCTAGCACCACACAATTATTATAAATTATCTTCCCTCTCTTCTCACCTATACCCAAGGAGCTTGCATCCTCTTTAATGGCTTTTCTATGTGCAGATGGCTCACAGATCTGTGTTTCCAGGCCAGACTGCTCCCCTGCGCTACAGGCATATAGCCAATTGTAACTAGCTACCTCCACACCTGTGTGTGCAGGCCTATATTTATACCCTAACCCACTTCTCCTAAATTACTTAGATGGTGTGTGATACAGCCTGCTTTCACCCATCAGCACTAGAAACTTGGGATCCATCTTAGAAATTTCTCCTCACTATATAACACAACCACCAATTGGTGACCAAGTAACTTTGACTCTACTTCCACACCATTTTAAAAATATTTTCCATCCTTTCTATTACCACTTTCACTGGGAAATTCCAGGTCCCGATCTCTTACTCAGCCAAACTTTTTCTTTGCCTCTATTATTAGTCTTCCTCCAATTACCTCTCTGGAAATGCATCTTCTACACTGAAGACATGAATTTTTGAAAACATAAATATTGATTACATAATCTCCTACTTAAAAACACATCAATGGCACATAAATGCCTATAAGGATAGAGTCTTCAGTATATCCTACAGGGATTCCCTTGATCTAGCTCTTGCTTGTGTCTACAGTTTCATGTCTTGCCAAATGTCCATACTATTTTGCTAGTTCCAATTACGTAAAGTTCCCCAGTCACTTGAGAGTCTATCAAACTCTGTGATTTTCCTTGACTTGAAAATTCTCCTGATATCCTAACTCCTAACCCAGGCCCCTTCAGTAGAACTTCCCATTCTATTACCTGTATCTCTCATATACCCCGCACATTCTTTTCCATAACAACTTGTTGTACTATTATTTGCTAGCATGCTTCTCTTGTCCTATCAGATTAGATACTCTTATGTTAATATGCTGATAAATGAACTCATGTCCCAGCATCTACTGGTAATAATAATTATAGTAATCAGTACCACTTAATGAGTGCCTAAAATGCATCAGGAAATGTTGAGGAACTGTGACTATATTAGTTCATTTTTCTGTTATACATAATTTATGAGATAAGAAGAGGTTAACTAAATTGCATAAACTCTTTTGTTGGATGAGTATCTGTGCCAGAATTTGAACCGAGGCATACTAGCTCCAGAACCTGTAAAGTGCCTCTCTTGCTGAGATCTAATTCAGTGATTATTGACTAGATGACTGAAATATACAAACACTCTTGGTTTTGTGCAAGAATTGATGGTTTTTATTTTTACTTAAGGTGCATTTAGAAAGCAGTGAAGTGTCAGAACGTCTAGGTTATTGTGATGATTTAAAATCATTGTGTAAGTTAATTTCTATGAATTACTTAGAACACTGATTAGTACACAGTATTAGTAAGTAATCAGTAAATGTGTTCTGAAATCACATCTACCATTTTTTGAGACGTTCCGATAGATAAGCTGGGTACTTTAATAATCATTTTACATAGATTGTGTATTTTCATCCCTTTAGCAACTTTGAAAGGTTGACATTATTTTCTCCTATTCATTAGAGACGAGACAGAAGATTAGAACCATCAAATGTCACACACATAGTAAGTGTTAGAAGTAAGGTTTTCACATAGGTTTATCAGTCTCTAAAATCCATGTTTCCTGTAGTTCACATGATCTGCTAGGAAAATGTATGTAGAAATTCTGACTAAATGGTAATATGATATATATCATATATATCTATATGATTTATCATACACATATGATTCTTATTTAAAATTTCATGTTATGTCCTTTGCTATATCACTCAACTTTGAGACAAATTCTACAATTTTACCTATTGACTACTGTTTTATATGCTTCAAGGCAAATATTTGTCAAATATGTTAACTATCATGAAATAATTAATATCATCTTTCCTTTAAAATAATTGTTTTTTCCTCTTCACGTGTGAAAATGACTATTAAGGTGCACTGAAAGGTTCCAAGTAGAAAAAATAACTTGAAAAATATTCAGTTTGAGAGAGTGAGACCTGTTTGCATAATTTGATTTTTCTGTTAACTATATCATCTTTGAAATATTATTTTAAAACTCTGAAGAGCTTATTAAATTGCACACATAGAACTGTAGTTTCTATTTCCGGACTCAGATACCCCTCAACTGCTGTCATCACGCTGTTAATTGAATGTTTGTGTGAAGATGATCACATTTTCAACAGCAAGAGCAAAAACATTGTTCTCAACTCTTTGATTTTGGTATCTTCTTTTTCTGGATGTATCTAAAGCTGTTATAACTTTGTTTCTCAGTCTCTATTTACTTAATCTTGGCTTTTGACTTTCTGTCTGACAACTTCACTTTGGTGTGTCACTGCTTGTCACTCTGCTTTAATATCTTTTTCTTCAATAACTTCAAACACTGTAGGAGTCTCTGTAGTATCATGAATAAGAGAATATTTTTAAAATATAGTTATAAAGAAAAATGAACAGGGCAAATTAACTCTGAAGAATCAGTTCCTCTTGATATATATTCATCATATCAAAAAGCTGATACCATGGCCAGAAAATAACCACAGTGTAACAGTGACAGTCAATCTGTAAGAAGTGAAAAGACTCAAGTGAAAATAATAAGATAGAAGATTCTGGGAAGATACCAGGGTAGGAAACAATAAGAATACTGCTCTCCACCTAGATGACTATATGTCTGATGTAACTATTTTGGAACTTTAGAGTTTTTTAACAGGCATGCCACTTTCAGGGGAAAGCTTAGACATAAATTGCAGTTTATTTCAGTCAATTTCATGACTGAACCCCTCAAAACACCCTGGACAGCAAGGCTCAGGTAACTTACCTGGTCGGCATTATTTCATACATTTTGCCATACATAGTTGGTAGGAAATTTGAGCATGTCTGTGTGACTCCACTGGGACAGGACACTGAGAAGCTTGCGTCTCATGTACCTCTTCTTTTTGCTGATTTTAATTCATAGTGTTTCACTGTAATAAACCATAACCATGACTACAACAGCTTTTTCAAGTTAATGATTTCAGGGGATTCATTGAACCTACAGGTGACTCCTAAGACAGCAAGATTTGCATATTGATGGATTCCTTTTCTATGTCACTATTAAAGTAACATAAGCTCCCCACTCAACTTTAAATGCATAATTCATCCTCACATGATTTCTCTCTTCTCTTTTACTTTCTGCTTTTTTAAGTCTATGTGGTAAGTGAATCTAGAAAAGTCTGACTGGTCTAATATTTTTCTCTTCTCTTCAATGTAGCGAGGTAGGTGAGCTGATCTGGACCTCCCTCATCACACTGGTGACTTTCTTTTCTTTGACAAACTTATCCCTTATGTACAGGATTACATTTTGTATTTGTGTGTAGATAAAAGGCTTCTCTTAAGCTTGAAGCATAAACCATGGGTACTAATCAGGCTTTTACCAGAGCTGTGTACTGGAAGATAAAGGGTCCTTGAAGAGGGACTAGAAAAGAGGTATTTTGATTCCATTCTACTATTTTCCCTCATATATATAGTGCATTAGCAACCCCAAGAGAAGAAGAGTAATTTTCAGGGGAATATTTTGTCCTGAGTTTCCTAGAGGCTATATCTTCAAATAATACCAAGCACTAAATAATTTTCTAAACAACAAGGCTTTCAAAAATGCCTTAAGTCTTGCCAAGTGGAAGAATAGCTCTAATTAGTTGCAACAGGTATGGCAAATAGGGAAAGCACTCAGTACTTCCCTTTTGATTTATTGGCCATGAGAACCCGTGAGTTGACTGATCATGGTTTTCTCTCCTCTTGAGCTAGTGACTGCATGTGCCATTAGACAATTAACCTCTTTGTACTTCAATTTTTCTATCTGCTTCGTAATAATGTTGACTTCAGACAAATGCTATGACAAATAGTGCTATATTTTAGGAAATTATTTATTCCTGTTAGTTTGAACTTAATTGTTGTTCCTTATTCTGATGATAAATTCCCTTAAAAGAAATAGGTAACAAAACCCAGAAGCAACAAGTATTGGTACATTTTGTGGGGGCTATTTCAATGTTGTTCTCTAGGTCTTTATTTTGAATAACAGGCCCAAAAGTCACATTTGTAGCAACAAATGTAGTATTTCATGAGAGGCAGTACATGTGTGACTCTGTGCTGATGCCATCCTCTCTCTAGAATGCACTTGTCTCAAAGCAATGGTCAGCACAACATTGATCCAACTTTTCCTAATAAGAAATTATCTCCCAGATGGCAACTAGACTTGGGGGTGAACACGATGCAGTCTATACAGAAGTTGAAATATAATGATGTACACCTGAGATTTATATAATACTATAGAACAATGTTATCTCAATAAAGAAATTATCTCTGGGAAACCAAAGTTAATGTCAATATCTCTCAACAACCAAAGAATATTCCCTACAAATTCTAAAACTCACAACCATGCTAATTTAAATCTCTCTTAAATTCACAAAACCCAATCAACTATCTGCCCACCTTTGGAGAATTTGCAGTCAGCTCATTATGATTTCTTTTGATGTCATTTTGATTAATCTGTTGAGTTATTCACTGGGTAATTTTCCTAATTTATTCAGTTTCAAATGTATGGTAGACAATTCAAATTCATAGAATTGATTCCATAGTACTATTAGGCCTACTTAACATTTTTTTCTCAAAATCCAAAATTTTACCTTAATTAAACCTACCAAAGTAGAAAACAGCGTGTCTTAATAAAAAATGATTCCTTCACACATTTATAGTATGTGAAGATACACACTCAAGAAAAGTAGAAATTTTATAATTATTTAAGTAAATAATATTATCAAATCAGAGAAATCTCTTTTTTAAACAGCTTTATTGAGGTATAATTAACTACAAAAAACTCGACATATTTAATGTATACAATTTGATGAGTTTGGAGATATGCATACACCTATGAAACCGTCATGACAATCAATGTAATAAACATGAAAAATTCCAAATGTTTCCTTCTACCCTTTTGTCTTTTTTGTTTTGTTTTTGTGGTAAGAACACTTAACAATTAAATTATTTTATCTATTATGCTTGTTTTAGCTATTTATATTAAATAGATTAATCTCTAGAACTTGAAAGACACCTCCACTAAGAAACCAAACCATGAAATGTTGGCAGTCTCTTGTGATGCCCACCTTGTTGTGGTTTTCATCATTAACAGAGCAGTAGTTGTAGTAGTAGTGAGCATTTCCTTTGTGCTTAATATAAGAACATAGTTTCCTAACAACAGTGTATGAAGTAGTAACTTTGTTTATTCAGAGTTTACAGGTGAGAAAACAGAGGCCAAGAGCATATAACTAGCAAGTGATAGAAATGGGATGCTTAACTCAAGACATTTGATTCCCGAAGTAGCACTGTGAACCACTTCCCCATGCTTTCTTCCTATTTATTGCCAAATCCTATGCCTACTCATTAGCAAATGAATGATTGGCTCTCATAAGAATGGTATTAAAAATAAAAATGTTCAATGTATTTTTAGATTAAATCCAATGTATTTTTAGAATAAACCATGGTCTATTCACATTTTATAAGACATTAATGCTACTATTCAGTTTAGTTGGTTAGCATTCATATATATATATTTTTTTTTTGAGGAAGATCAGCCCTGAGCTAACATCCATGCCAATCGTCCTCTTTTTGCTGAGGAAGACTGGCCCTGGGCTAACATCAGTGGCCATCTTCCTCTAGTTTATATGGGATGCCGCCACAGCATGGCCTGACAAACGGTGCATTGGTGCACGCCCGGGATCTGAACCCCGGACCACCAGCAGTGGAGCATGCGCACTTAACCGCTATGCGACAGGGCTGGCCCCAGCATTCCTATTTTTATGCCTAATGAAGAATGAGTATCGAAAACACCAATGCATAAAGATAAATGCACCACTGTGTTCATTGCAGTGTTATTCACAATAGCCAAGACTTGGAAGCAACCTAAGTGCCCATCAAGGGACGAATGGATAAAGAAGATGTGGTATATATACACAATGGAATACTACTCAGCCATAAGAAATGATGAAATCCAGCCATTTGTGACAACATGGATGGACATTGAGGGTATTATGCAAAGTGAAATAAGTCAGAGGGAGAAGGTCAAATACCGTATGATTTCCTTCATTAAGTAGTAGATAACAACAACAATAAACAAGCACATAGAGACAGAGATTGGATTGGTGGTTACCAGAGGGGAAGGGGGGAGGGAGGAGGGCGAAAGGGATAATTCTGCACAGGTGTGTGGTGATGGGTTGTAATTAGTATTTGGGTGGTGAACATGATGTAATCTATGCAGAAATAGAAGTATAATGATGTACACCTGAAATTTATACGATGTTATAAACCAATGTTACTACAATAAACAAAAAATTAAAAAAAAAAAAAGAATGAGTATCCAATACTGAGCAATAGCCTCACGTTGGGTTAAAGTTATCTGCAAAGTTATTAATTATGTCTTCATTTTTGTCATATTTATTATATTTTCCATTCTCTTCAGCAATACAATAAAATACAAACAGCAATAAATGCTAAAAATTCGGTGTTCATTATGTTCTAGGCACTGTTGCTTGTATTAATTTACTTAATGCTATTAGCTCTATTGGTAGGTATTATTATTTGCCCCATTTCACAGATGAGAACAATGAAGAACAGAGAAGTTAAACAAATTACCAAGGGTCACTCCACTAATAAAACGAAGAGGCAAGGTTTGAATACAGTACACACGGCAGCAGAGTCTCTTTTGTAGCTTTCTTATTGTTCATAAAGAAAGATCAAGATGTATAGAGAAGTCAAGGAACTAAAAAAAAAAATAACATACTGAAAATGAATTTTACAATATTTTATTTGAAAGAAAAAGTACACAATAACTGGATATAATCTTGTTTAGATTTTAAATAAATAATTCTGGTATCTTTGTGAAAATGTTTATTTTTCATTTGCTTAATGCTTTATTTCAAAGTGACTAATCCTTTCGTGTAATAACTCCTCAAAAAATTATTTAATTAAAAGATTTGTTTTCATGAAATAAGATATACTTTAAATGAAGACAACTTTCAAAATACATTACAGAGATTTATTTTAAAATGTCTAAAATGTATGAAAAATTATGAAAATCTTTAAACTCAAAACATCTGAGACCTTTTCGAGTGTCTTGAATTATTTCTCAAAATGTTAATTGTAATTTTCAGTTAAGCATTGTATTTATAAGCATCAATTTTCTTAATATTCTTACAATTCTTCAATTTTGTAATTGATATATTAAACTTTTATACTTAAATTTGGGAATAATGGAACTAATTATCTAACATTGATAAATGATTTATCAATTATGTTCCCTTGTGTATTTTATTCGATACCAATGAGGAACAGAAGGAGAAGCTAAACAATAACAATATTTCAAAAGAGTTGGCATATTCAAATGTAGTACTTACTGTCTGAGATAATAGGTTACGATTTAAAATTTTGATATCTCATTTGCATGATAAAGAAAGTGAAATAAGCTCTTATTAGTTTTTTCATATTGCAATGATTGTTCCCTCTACATAGATTTTTGACAAAAAAAATCAGTAATTCTCAATGTTCTGGAGCTTCTTTTTAATAACACTGCTGATAATAAGGAGATAAACGGCTAAATACTCATGTTTATGACTAAAGTTGTCTTGATTTATCATAGAAATTTATTCAAATGTTCCACAGATATTACATATGAATGCAGGGTTAACTAAGAAAAATGTAATTTCTTGTTTTTATTCAAGTAATGGTATAAAAAAGGATCTGATAAATTGTATATTAGTTATGCTATTTTTAATTTTAAACACAAGAAGTTAGTAATTCCACAGAGTTGGGAGTTTCTTGAGTATTTGTGTGTTAAGGAACCACAAAAGAAATGCACATTAAAGTGATGAAAGTCTATTTAAACACGCATTCAAACTTAAATGCGCACTTTCATTCATTCGCACATTCATTCAAAAAGTATTTGAGTCCCTAACGTGTGTCAACTCTTGTGGTAAGTGCGGGGAGGTATGGTGAACAAAACAAGCATGTTCTATGTTTCCTTTGAGGAAATGGTACAGAAAAAACTGCAGTTAAATGGAAAGCTACAACTCAGTGCTACATGAGGACATGTGCTTAGTATTAGTCTCAGTAGTGGGTGCTGATTAAAAGCTTTCTTGAAAAAGTGACATTTGAAGCTGAGAGATTTAACTAAGTGAAAAAGATAAAAGTGCTCCAGGCAGAGTGAACACAATAATTCCCAATGGTAAAGGAATCACGACATTTTGGAGAAACTGAAAGAAGCACGCACAAAGGAGGCTGGCAAGAAAGACAAGGGAAAGCGTATGATGGATGGGCCTTAAAAGTAAGGTCAAGGAGTTAGGACTATATTTAAGAAAAATGGTAAATGATTGAAAGAATGGGATAGTGACAAGATTAGATTTACATTTTGAAAGTTAATTTCAACTATGGAATGGGAATGTGTTAGCAGAAGTGGGTGTGGATGCTGATGTCTATTAATTGATGGCAGTCATCTTAGGGAATGATGAGAGTAATTCTGATTAAAATGGTGCTAGTGGAGAAGGATATAAATGAAAACATTCTAGAATTTTCCAAAAAGTAAATTTGTCAGAACTGGGTGATATCTTATATGGTGTGGAACGTATGGAACGTATAGGGAGAGTCAAGGGTGGTCCTCAGTTTTTAGACTGAAGAACTAGATAAATGACATGCCAATCATTAGCAGAATGAACGTCAGAAGAAGACCAGGTAGGATGCATGAGTAGGAAATTATGAGCCATATTATGTATGCATGTGTATGCATGTGAGGGGCTATTAATGTAGTATGAAGCTGATATATATGGTAATCTCCAGCTGAGTTCAATACCTTAATAAAGTAGTGATACATTATTCAACTTCTCCAAATCATACACATTTACTTTGAAGAAATGTGCTGCCAATCACATTAATCAAATCAGCTTTTTCGCTGTATTTATCAAATCTTTCAATATAATTTTATACATGACTATTGTCTCCAACCACTAAAAATAACAAATGATTTAAGGAGACAGTTATATATTAATATATGTTAGGCTCTCTTAGAAGGTGAATGAAAATATATTGTAACTAATGATAGTGAATTTTTTTAGATGTACTATTAGCAGCAATAATAAATATGAATTTAAAAAATAATTCATATACAGACTTGCCCCTGCTATCTGAAAGCTCTCTTTACACCACTTCGCTTTTAGGAAAGAACTACATTAGTACCTGAGTTCACTAACTGAAAGAAATCCGGAGGATTTTTCTTTTACGAAAAAAGCAAAAATAGCATTCGATGTTTGTTTTGCAGCGTGCCATTATAGAAGCTAAGCAGTCAAGCGTATTGTTGTATTTCCAGCCTTCCACATGAGGCCCAGCAGACGATCAACCTTGACCTTCGATATCGAGTCAGGTAGACAGGAGAAGGTGTAGACATTAGCGACCTGCCTGCCGTGATGGATTCAGATGACGATGAGATGTCAAAAGATGAACCCCATCTGTTTTCTACACCCCAGTTTCCTCTTACCTCCCATCACCCCAACCTCCAAGGACTCAGCCTAACACACCCTCATCACCACCACCTCTCTCAGCCTTCCCGGGTGCTTGTTCTTTTACCCATTCTGGTAAGTGAAACATCACTGTACATCATTATTTCTACTTTATATAGGCTGTGTATTTATCATATCACTGCTGCTTTCACTATATGTTAGTGTCATTTTAGGTTTTATGTCATTTGGTATGATTTGGTAGGTTATTTTTTGGGTCTGGGAATGCTCAAAATTTTTTCCCATGTAAATTAACGGTAATTGCTTCTTTGCTTTATGCCATCTTGGCTTACAAAGGTTTCAGATGAACACCGTACTTTCGGAAAGCAAGGGAAACCTGTAAATATTTTATACCCTAAATGTAGGAAAAATATCTTCCTTTCTAATTGTTTATGAAATTTTTATCAAATTTGCAAAGTTGATTATGTAGTAAATCACTTGGAAACATCAAGAAAGATTGACATATTTTTTTGAAGTTAGTCTTCACTTTTGAAGCAAACTTAGATTGTGATTAGAAGTGACGCTTGAATTTTCCTATAAATTAGGCCTATACAAAATATACTTTCTTGTCCGTTGAACCAGTGGTAAAAATGGTAAAACCATTTTTGGTTTTACCAAAAGAGTGGTAAAAATGAGTGGAAACATTATATTCTTTTGCCATTTTATCGCAGCTTCAGAGAAATTGTCTTTGAAAATTTACTATAATTTCTTACCTGTAGGTCATAAACTTCGTTTTATCATGGTGGTGTCTGTTTTATTTGAGTATCTCAAACAATATTTTACCCCAGAGAATCATCCTTCTTTGCTCTTTTGCTGCTCCTTACATTTCCTTTTCTTGCCTATCCCTTTTCCTAATCTACTTCCGGAAGCTCACCCACCGACCGTGACTTCCTCAGCCTCCCCCATTATGTCATGTTTCTCACTCATCCCCATCCTTCCCAGCTGGAATAGATTTACCATTAACCAGTTTAAAGGGTGTAGGTTGGTTGAACAAGATTAAAGGCAAAGGGAGCAGTGAAATCCAGGAGAGGCAATCCTTCAGTACATTTTTATTATACATTTATTTCAGTACTGTAAAAGATCTGAAATAGAAATCACTTATATTCTGATGCTGATACCAATAAGTCAATTATTCAATTTTTGCTGAAAATGCTTACTGAACAGATTTTTTTCTAGACCCAGAGAGCTTTATGCTACATCAAATTTACGCAAAACTTTCTTCTATGTATTTATAATTTTCAAGAGGGGAAAAAAAACAATAAACAAGTCAAAGCTTCTATTTCAAGTATTCTTGGTATAGTTCAAAGGCTTTCTGAGCAGGAATATGAATATAAACATATTGAAGTTGATGCCAATAACTTCTGCATTGTAATTGCCACCTAAATAATAAAATGTAAGAAGATAAAGCATGGGAATGATTTCTTTGAAGCAAAAAGTGCAGCTGATATCAAAAATATTGCAGTTGCTGCAAAAAGAATAAAAAAGCAGTTCTTCAAAAAGATCTCAAAGTATCAATGAGAGAAGAGATTATTTGAAGATAGAGTCAGATAAAAATATTTGGGTTAGCTCATAATTATCTCCTCACAAATCTTAAGAGTAATATTGAATCAAACAAAGAGTTTTCAACACAAAGCAGGGGAGGATATACTTGCAAATCATATATCTGATAAGGGATTTTCATCCAGAATACATAAAAACCTTACAACTCAATAATAAAAGAACAAGTATCGAAACTAAAAAATAGGCAAAAAATTTGAATAGACACTTCTTCAAAGAAGATACAAAATGGCAAAGAAGAAAATGAAAAGATGTTCAATATAATTAGCCAAGAGGGAATTGTAAATTAAAACCATAATAAAAAAACATTTTACAACTACTAGGATGGCTATAATCAAAAAGACAGACAATAACAAGTGTTGTTGAGCAAGTGGAGAAATTGGAACACTCATACATTGTTGGAATATAATATAAAAGTGCTGCAGTCACTTAGGTAAACACTTAAATTGTTAAACATAGATTTACCATATAACCCAGCAATTTTATTCCTCAGTATAGCTGAAGAGAATTGAAAAGATTTGTCCATGCCAAAAATTGTCCATGAATATTCATATCAGCATTATCCATAATAGCCAAAAGTGGAAACAAAGTCCATCAACTGATGATTGCATTCAAATATGTGATATATCCATACAATGGAATATTATTTGAAAATACAAAGGAATGGAATACTGATATATGTTATGTCATGGAAAAACCTTGAAAACACCATGCTACCCAAGTACATACATATTGCTTGATTACATTTATATAAAATATTCATAATAAGCAAATCTCTGAGACAGAAAATTGATTAATAGTTGCCATGGGCTAGAGGAGGACAAGGAGCAGTGAGTGCTAATTGGTACGGGGTTTCTTTTTAGGGTAATGAAGAGGTTCTAAAGTCACTGGACTCTTAAGGACTCTTAAGAGGGTGAATTTTATGAAATGTAAATTATATCACAATAAAGCTCTTAATGGAATAAAAAAGAAAAAAGCTTTCATAGACTTTGGAAAATTTTGCATCAAAATTCATTCCTCACATGATAACAAAACAAATGCCCTCACTTTTAACATTCATACCTTAAGAAAGATAATTAAATTTATTTTAGTGTAGTATTAATTTTTTTAATCAGGTGATATATTCTAACTTTATTAATTAAATTATATTAGAAAGTAAATATATGGTTAAAGTAATTTGAAATAATGTGGTTATATTTTATGTTTTGTGTTATAAGTATTTGTACTTGAAATACATTATGTATTTTCACTGACTTTTAGATTTTGAAATCTGAATATTTTTATCAAATTTGATATGCTAGTATTTTCATTTTGCTCCAATATTGCAATTACTATTTACCTAATATGTTGAATTTTTAAACAATTATTTAAAAATTATATTTGAGACATTACATTTATGATAAAATATATAATATTCTGGCACAAGATATGTTCTTTTGAAAGATATAAATTATGAAACATGTCATCATTTTTCCCCAAGTGCATAACTTTATTCTGTGCTTCTTAGTGTGGCTTTTCAAGCATTAGATGTGATATAAAAACATTTCTATATCCTGAGGTGTATGGGGAAGCCACTCTGGTTTAAACTTAATTTGACCTGAGTTTTATTTTATTTTTATTTTATAACCAAAGAAACTTGACTTATGATTTGTCAAACATACATTATACATCTGCTTTATCCTTATCCTAAAGTAAAAAATGTACTCTTTGAAGATAAGAATTAATATCTTCCTTCTTGTGACACCAGATAAATCTCCCTTTCCATGACACCAGGGTCATGTTGACCCCCTGTGTATGTGCTAATCTGTAACAAACGTCTCCTTGAACCCTTGAAAGAATGTACCCCTGTCATGCTTGATGTATAGCTCTTTGTTTGGAAATGTATATAACTGTGCTGAAAATCACTCTTCTTGGGAGCACTTTCTTCCTTTGTGAAGGCTGTGACTCCTGAGCTATAGTTCTCGGTTTGGCTGGAATAAAACTCTCATCTTGTCTTTACTATAGAATGATTATTGATCATTTGTGTCAATAGATTATAAGACTATTCTCCCTATAGATAGTGAATTCATTTTCTATAAGTTACCTACTCTTTCCAAGTACCTGGTTCTTTGAAATCTGATACTAGTCTACCCAGCAAATTACATCTTCTCTCAATCACTTTTCTTCTCTCAATCTATTTTTCTAAAGCAGTACCATTAAGTACCATAAATCTGGAACTAACTGTATTATCTCTCAAGAAGTGTGTGCATGTGTTTATAGTCCCTATTCTGCTTACTTTTAACTACCATGTTTAAAACTACCCTGTTATTTTATTATCCCTATTTGTTCAGCTTTCAAATAATTGACCTCTTACTTTACTCCAGTGTTCATATTCCTAAACTTTTACCTTTTGAATTTCTTTGGACTCCTGGAATCCTTCAATTCAAAAAAGTGATTTCAAGAGTTTAAAGATAGTATAAAGCCAGCTCCGATGGCCTAGTGGTTAAAGTTCAGCATAGTGTGCTTCGGTGGCACGGGTTCAGTTCCCAGGCGTGGAACCACACCACTTGTCTGTCAGTAGCCATGCTGTGGTGGCAGCTCACATAGAAGAACTAGAAGGACTTACAACTAGAATATACAACTATGTACTGGGACTTTGAGGAGAAAAAAAAAGAGAGAGAGAGGAAGATTGGCAACAGATGTTAGCTCCAGAAAAATCTTTCCCAGCAAATAAATAAATAAATAATATTAAAAAAGAAATGTATAAACATGATTTCATAGAAGGGAATCCCGAGAATGAGAGACCTTGAGGGTGGAAAAACTATCAAAAGCTAGTTATCATTGATATAAATGATAAAAGAAAGAAGAGGAGTTCAGAAAAATCACTAAGTGAATGTTGCTTACACCATATACATATTTTAAGAGATGACAAAGCATGAAGGGAAACTAAGTAATTCTGTCTTCATGGAGAGTAGTAAAGACTGACATGCTAGTGTTCCAAATGACTGAGTCTTGCAAAGACAAATAATTAAACAAAGAAACCAAGATAACACAAGACCAGACAATCAAATCACAAGCATGGATACTCTTATCCAGTGTCAACCTTTAATAACAACTTTGAGGATACAAAAGAATTGTTTTTTAATTTTCCTGGAAAGCAACTGTACAGTTACACAACATGGGCCTCCTTTTACCATGCAGAGGGGCGGGCGAGGGCAGTGTGCTTTAGGAAGTTAGCACCCCTATGCTGTCGCCAATGTGGCACTTTCAGGAGGTCGGAAGAACAGAAGCCATTTTATACTGAAGACAGAAATTTTCTCAGTGGGAACTCAGGTAATAAAGGAACCACATTATGTGCTTTGGAAGTGTCTTTTAATCCTTGCAGCCACTCTGTAGTCAAAAGCATGACTTTGGAGCCAGGCTATGGGGCTCAAATCCCAGATCTACCACTCTCAGGTGGTGAGGTCCTGGGCAAGTGCGCCCTTTGCGTCCGTGTCTCCTCATGGCAAAACAAGGATGGCCACACCACAGGGCTCACAGGGTTTGTTTGCTGTGTCTGAGGAGGGTACCATAAACCTTGTCCCTGCTCATGTAAAAGGCCTGGTAGCTCACACTCTTCATTCTCGAAACACTTCCTCTTCCTGTGTGCTCTGATGACATCTCAGGCAGATGCTGTTCACTCTTCACCC
Source organism: Ceratotherium simum simum (assembly GCF_057802395.1). Taxonomy (NCBI): domain Eukaryota; kingdom Metazoa; phylum Chordata; class Mammalia; order Perissodactyla; family Rhinocerotidae; genus Ceratotherium; species Ceratotherium simum. The sequence goes on along the minus strand of NC_141909.1, from coordinate 25,335,237 downwards.
CTCTCCACTCTCTTCAGTAGCCCTCGACCACCAGAGCTTCTCTTGTCAAAGTTGGTGGTGAAGAGGTTCCTTGTGCCCGAGGCCAGCAGAGACAGAGCAGGAGTGAAGAGATGGAGCAAGATTTTATTAAAATGTCCCTGATGTCCAAAATTTGTAGAGATATTTACAGATAACCAATACTTAATTTGACAGTGCCTTTCTCCTGAATCACTCACATGACATCCCAGACCTAGACGAGAATGTTTACATTAACTTGAGAAATTGTGGGCGACAAGAAAGTCTCTAGAAGACTAAGCTAGGCAAATATTTACATTTTCAAATGAAGGGATGAAATTCTTTAGAATATAGTCTGGATAAAGAGGAATGGAACCAAAACCCCTAATACTTATCACAAATTTACTGAGTGCCAGGCACTATGCTGGTTGAAAGTTGCTTAAAGCAATTTGAAAGTGATTATGCGGCCATACAGTTTAATTGTTTTAGGGGAAAATTTTTAAATTTGCCTTGAATATTAAAGAAAATTATATAGGCATTTGATGTTGATCAGTTTCAGAAAAAATAATAAAATCTTTAATTATCCATTTCTGGACAAGATATAGACTCAGGCAAATTACTAGTGTAAATAGGTAAACGGGTAACAAAGCTAAGAGTGCTGCCTAATTACTATGACTTTTGAAAGAGTTATTTTGGTTTTGATGCAGGGTTCCATTATTTTTTATGTACTAATCACCTCCTTGATTGTGGAAGACAAGAAACTTCCACAATCATTCCACAATGTGACAGGTATTCAGGATAACAAAAATGTTCAGATCCAAGAACTTGAAATATTATAGCTTGGGCAGTAGTCCTAAAAAAATGGAATAATCAGGGGTAAATATAAGATCATGAGCATAATTTCAAAACTTTAACTGAAGAAATATAGGAGAGCATAAGGGACCAGCACCAAGTATGGAAAATAAAAACCTTTATGAACAATACACTACAGATAAGTATAGTATGTAATAGTTTGAAAATGTAGATGCCAAGGTGCCGGCCTGATGGCATGGCAGTTAAGTTCGTGCATTCCGCTTCAGCGGTCTGGGGTTTGCTGGTTCGGATCCTGGGCATGGACCTACCTACTGCTCACCAAGCCATGCTGAGGTGGTATCCCACATAGAAGAACTAGCAGGACCTACAACTAAGATATACAACTATGTACTGGGGTTCTAGGGAAAAAAAAAGAAAGAGGGGAAGATTGGCAACAGATGTTAACTCAGGCCCAATCTTCCTAAAAATCTTAAAAAAGAAAAGAAAAGAAAAAAACTTAAAAAAAAATGGGGATGCCAAAATTAGCTAATGCAGCATCATCTGGCTTTGGTAGCTATGTGATGTATAGCTAGATTGTGTGAGCTCTATGTTACTTTGTACTGGTCTCATCACTGCTGAGGAACTATATTCAGTTCAAATGACAGTATTCTAAAAATAAGACTTTTGCTTTTAAATCACATCATGCTAAAAGTCACTAATTTGTCCTTTCCCATTATCACATAAATATCTCTGGAGATGTAAGAAAAGGCCAAATACGAAGAGTTTCTGTCAAATTTGAGGATTACTCCAGTTAAATTTTACTTGCTAAAGGAAAGAAAAAATAAAAAATATATAAAAACATCACAATTCACTCTTTGAAATAAATTAGTGCCAGTTTCCAAGAAGTAGTGAATGTATTTGGCTTTTCTTCACTCTGTTTGGCTTAAATATTCAGCATTTTCTTCCATCAGAGAATGGATTTTAACTCAGCCAACCAGTTAAGTACTTCATTCCAGTCCAGACAGGGTCTTGCAGCCTCACTTTCTCTCATCATGATTTGAGTGGAAACAGTGCAAAGTGTAGAAGGGAATGGTTGAAAAGTACTAACATCTATCGGGGGAAAAATAATACAGGGTTTAAGAAAAAGGGAAAGAAATATCACTCTGAAGCCTAAAAGGAAAATAAAATAATTGTGTAATAATTGTCTATTTGTTAAAGAAAACTGAGGACAATTTCAGATAACTTTAGCTTCATGTCCACTATACCCCGTAAAAATATATGGCCTTTATATAGTCATGCCAGGAAGCTACAAAGAAAAAGAAACGAGATTGCAGAGATCCGAAACCAACAGTTAGATGCAGGTAATCACATTCAAATGAGACCAATATGTCAGAGGCTACATCCACATAAGTTCAGATAAAGTAAAATTTAAATGTAAAAAAGAAGCTCTATACTATAATATGGATTATTTTAAATGTAAACTTGGAATAAGGGAAACATTTCTAAGTGTAATGCTGTAAGAGAAAGATTGATATTTTCAAATAAATAGAAATGTAAACTTTTCCTCATCAACTGAAAAGATAGAATAAACTGAAAAGTAAACTATGCTGATACTGGGAACATTTATGTCAATAAAGATTGAGTATTCTTTTTTGTTGTTGTTGTTGTTGAGAGAGATTCACCCTGAGCTAATATCTGCTGCCAGTCTTTCTCTTTTGTTTTTTTGTTTGAGGAAGATTAGCCTTGACCTAAAATCTGTGCCAATCTTCCTCTATTTTGTATATGGGTCACTGCCACAGCATGGCCAATGAGTGTAGCACGCCAGGGATCTGAACCCACGAACCCAGGCCGCCGAAGCAGAGCGTGCCAAAATTAACCACTGTGCCTCAGTGCTGGCCCCTGAATATTCTTAATTTATCAAAAGATCACATCAATGAAAGTATATGCACAGATTATCTGCATAAATTTGACAGTGGGTTAGGATTTTAAGAGACTGTACAGTTGAGGCCTCAAAGCTCCACTCCTTAGACCCTAAGTCCAGTTTCTACCTCTGGGTCGCATAGGATTTCTCTCTTTCATTTTATATTTTCTACTTTACTTGGCCACCGAACTAAATCAAATATTGATGGTACTCCTTTTATGTGTACTCACTGTTAATATATATGTTTTATCATTAGAATAATCTCTGGATTTTTCAACTAAATGCGATTCATCCTCCTGTGAGATCTTTTCTTCCATTTGCATATGGAATAATAAAACAAGAGAGAGCGGTCAGAATTATTAGATGTTAAACTATCTTCACAATTTGTGTATACTTATTTAAATTTCATTATTCAGGCTCAAAATATATTACCATTTTTCATTTTATTTTCACGTAGTTTTTCAGTTTTGTTTCCTTTCTCTGTTACTTTTCTTTATTCCTACACCACAGTATTTTTCAACACAGAAGCAAGAGATTTAAAGATAGCACTTTGATGATGACATCTGACACCACTGTTTTGAAGGGTGACATATGAATGTGGCTTTTGTCAATTTAGTAGCAGTAATTATATGCTGTGAGGACTAAAGTGTAGTGAAGTTTCAATATGGTGTGAGACTCAGAGTTAGAATGAGGATATCTGTTTCTCATGTTGCATGAAGATAAGAATGATTGAATGCAAATAGTTTATGTTTTATGTTGCTTAATGATGTTGGCTTATAAAACTGCTCAAGTGTCTTCTCAAAAACAGCCCTAGCTCAAATTAATCATTTCAAAACAAGTACATCTCAATTACTCTGTGAAAGTTTCAATGTCAAAACACATCTTGTTCAGACACCTAAGAAGTTGTTATACCTCATACCCTCTCCTGGGCTTTCTGACCATGTATGTGCAAGACGGTGGTTTGGCTCTCTCAGCCTCCATCCCACCCTCCCTCTACTTGAAGAAGGAAAGCTAAAAATATGTACTTCCTGCCCCTCCTTGTTTCCAGGGTTCTGGAAGTGAACTAAGGGTGTATCTTTCAGGCACTTTCATAAAATTCAGAAGGCTTCATCTTAGATGAACCAGCAGATTCTGGCAGAACAGAGTGTCAGCAGTGGCTGGCCTACCTGTCTCCAGTTTCGTGGGTGTGGTATCGTGTGGTTGCTCAGTGACGATGGCCACAGCAGTAGCCTTTCCCTAAATTTTTATTTCGACTGCAGTGTGTGACCTAGATGCAAAAAGCCTGCGATGGCTCCTTAACTTTCAGTCCTCTAGCCCTTCAGTGACTTTTAAGCACATGATTTCTAGTAGGAGTACTAGTAGTAGTAGTAGTAGTAGTAGTAGTATTGTTGTTGTAAAACACTAACAGTGGTTTCTGTTCTTCGTATGCCCTTGATTAAACAAATGGTAATGGTTTGTTTTTGAGAATGTGAGATGTTTTGTGTCTGAGGAAAGTTTGTATGCATAAAAGACCATTTAGAGTTACTTGGGTTTTATTTACCACTTCACTGAAATCGTCAGTTTCGAAGGCCCTCTATTCCTGTTCTCCTATTTGTAAATATATAGATTTTACATAAAATGAAAAAATCACTATTGGAGAAATTTTTATTGTTTGATCATCTCAAATTTAATACGATACTGTTAAAGATTCAACTACTTAGCTACATTTATATGTTTAATGCTTTAGATTTTATTTTCAATAACTTGAAGAGCCTGACAAGGCATTTTAACAAAGAAAACAAGCAAATTTTCCAGATACTTGAAAATCTCTCAGAAATAATACATTAATGGGAATCTATTTATAAGAAAAACAGTAATATTTGGTAACATTCCAATGGTCATAAATATCATAAACACTCTAAATAACAAGCGTACAGAGATTCTTTCCAAACATTACACAGAGGTGTCCACATAATAAACTGGGTTAACTTAATCACCTCTTTATTTAATTTTAAGTCTGACCAGATTTGAAAAAAAATGCACTTAGCTACTAAGAAACAGATTTATCTCTAGGATTTTAAGTTTACTTGGTCAATGATTTATGATGATTTTATTGTCAGTTATTGAGATTTTAGACAGGATGGAGAGCTCAGAAGCCGGAGGCTATAATCTTTGCAATAGATTCTAGGTGCTAGAAATAGGCCCACTATTGTTTTTTCCTTTCTTTCGTACTTTTTTTATTTTCTCTCTAGATATTAGTTGATTCCAAGACTCCGTCCTTCAGATGGATTAGTTTCACAGCCCATGTCTCATACATTTAAGTTATATCCTTATGTGATTCTTTCTTTACTTGACTGGAGCCTACATATTTTTAGCCCTCTAAAGCTATTTAATGATTTGAAGAGGATTTCATTACGTTTATCCTTTCCCAGACCACTTCCCTTCCTTACTACCTTTTAATGGTGGTAGTTGTCCAAACATTAGACAATGAGATAGTCACCCCGCAAGCCTGCCATTGAGCCTACCTACTACATCATCTCCCCTGGCTGCCCAGAGATCAAACCCTACAGAGACTGGATTTCCCACAAAGGGCACACAGGGTGATTGGAGAAGCAGAAGAGGTGGGAGAAACTAGAGCACCAGTTTGACACTGGACATGGTGATTCCTAGCATTTGAGAAAAAAGGGGAAGCAATATTAAAATTTTTGGGGGGTTACATATATTTATTTTATAATCAAATATTTTTTCAGTTAAATATTGAATAGTTAATGAATAGTTAAAAATATTTCCTCAAAGTTGGATAAACCCCTTCTTCATCAATTGATTATGCATTTCTTCATCTATTTATCAGAGCTATTCTTTCTTGTTTTAGAATACCTAGCCTTCATTGTTTTTTTTTCTAGGCAGTATGAAAAATTTATTTGAATAAGGCCTGGATGTTATTGACAACCATTCAGTGCAACATGGGCTGCATCTCTTGGAATGTTAAGATTTTCTAAGAGTAAGATAATAAGCTCAAATTGGGGATAGAAGTTATTATTGGCTTACCTGCTCCTCCCATGTCCCCTGATAATGCCACCAAAAAATTTATGAATATGGATTAGGTGATGGAAGGATATTTAAACTAGGACTAGCTTTAAAAATATGGGAAAAAGAGAAAAGGGTTTTGACTTATATTTTGTCCATACTCCTCAGCCTTAGTTAGGCTACAGATGGAGTACAGCCTATTTTCATAATGCCTGTAGGCCTCATGGCATCAATCACAACTTCTAAGAATGTGTGAACCATTCTGGTCCCAAACTTGGTTACTTTAAGTCTCCATAGGACATGACAACTACTAACTGAGAGTAAGGAAGAGAGTTGCCCAAATAACTGTTAGTGGAAGCATCCATGCTAAAGTACCCATAAATACTCTGCATTCCTAAAGTCAAATCTTTAAGCCATCATTTCCAAGCAAGCCATTGAGAGCTATAAAACTATTGCAACTTTCTCCTCAACCTGAAGAATTTACTGATGTGAGAGAAGTAGAATTAAATAAGCATAACTTCTCATGTGTGCACTTCTATACACATATTCCACTGGAATCCTAAATGCAGAAACAAGCTGTATTAGTCTGGGTTCTTCAGAGAAACAGAACCAATACGAGATATATATATGTGTATATCCTATTGGCATGCTATATATACACCTATAGCATATAAATATATGCTGAGAAGTCCCACAATCTGCAGGCAGCAAGCTGAAGACCCAGCACAGCCAATGGTCTAGTTTCAATCCAAGTCTGAAGGCTTGAGAACCAGGACAGCCAATGGTGTAAGTGCCAGTCCTATCCTGACTCCAAGGGCAGAAGACCTGTGTCCAAACTTGAATACAGTCAGGCAGAGAGAGCAAATTTTCCCTTACATAGGGTTTTTTGTTCTATTTAGGCCTCCAACAGATTGGATGAGCCCCTCCACACACACATATTGGGGAGAACAATCTGCCTTATTTGGTCGACTGATTCGAATGGTACTCTCATCCAGAAACACCCTCACAGACACACCCGGAATCATATTTAACCAAACATCTGGGTGCACTGTGATCCAGTCAAGTTCACACAAAAAATTAACCATCACAAGTCCTAATAATACCTCCAGCAGTCAGTGAAGCATTATATCATCAATTTATTACTGTCCATTTCATAGATCATGTTGGTATTAATGTAAAATCTACTCTTTCACGATTCTCTTTCTTTATTAATGGGTAATTATTCCCTTCTACAGTTAGAAAATTAAGCAAAAGGGGAAAATCTGGCCAGTTTCTTCCCATGATGGTCTAACTACTTTCTCCAATTACTGTTCCCATTTTGAAGGTTGTATGACCTCCAGAGGGAAAATCCCTTTCACTGCACTCAAATACACTTCCACTTGCATTTGTGCTGTTTGTGCGGCCCCTTGTGTCTAAAACAGGTGAATTAAGCCTCAGACTTCCATGAATATATCATCTTTGAAGTTCCAAAAAGAAGTGCCCTGGTCATGGCTGTCAAACAGGCAAAGTTTATTTTGGAGGCACTGGTCCCCCACTCCCCCAGAATAGAGCCATGGAGACAGTATATAGATTTTGAAGCCGAAAGACTTGGCTTCAGGTAACAGCTCTTTCAATTTTTAGCTTGCACAAGCAACTTAACCTCTCTGAACTGCATTTTTCCCTTCTATAAAACGCTTGCAGTGTTATTGTGAGATTAAACAAGACCATGTGTGTGAAACGCCAAGTCGTTCCAGCCTGATTCTCAAACAGAATCAGGTTGAATGGGGATGAAACATGATATTTAGAAAGAACAATGTTGAAGTTACTAAGGTAAGAAGATTTGTAATCTGCCCCATCTCTTTTCTTTTTTCCTTTGCAGGATTATTTTCTCTAATAATTCTCTTCCCTTAATTTTCAAATATAAGGTTTTATGAGAATGTTTTCTGGAAGGCAGAAATGACTACACACCTCTACGATTGTACAGACTAAATCAGTTACATGTCAAGGGGAGGAAAAAAAGTGTTTTGAATGAAACACTGGAAATACAAATCTCAAAGAAGTCCTGCCTGTCTTCTAATTTATTGTAAAACATGTATTTTTATAATGTTAGGAGAGAGCTAAACCAGGAAGTTATTGAAGAAACATGCAAGTCATAATACACAGCATTGTTGCTATCACAGTATCTTGTTAGAAATGTGGAAACTCAGACCCCACCCCAGATTTCTGAAGGAGAATCTGTGTTTTAATAAGATCCCCTAGGTGATCAATATTCACGTTATGTAAAAGTTTCTTTCTCTGAGAATACTTAAGTTGTGGCATTGTTAGATACCCCTGAAGTATCTGGCATTATGAATTCTACAGAATATGTGATGATTCTTTATCAGTGGTTCCTCTTATTTCTACTTAAACACAGGGTCTTCTAAAGTGGTCACAACTATAAGGTAGAATGGAAGGGAATCCTGGGCCACTGACACATCTCAGATCAGGTGACTTCTTTGGTCCTTCAGTTGACCTATTTCTCTTTCCTATCTACTGTAATTTTGTTCCAAATATCTTAAACAGTTCTCCAGTGTCCTTTTTTTTTAGAAAGGTACTTTTTCTTTTTTTTTTTTGGAGGAAGATCAGCCCTTAGCTGGCATCCGTGCCAATCCTCCTCTTTTTGCTGAGGAAGACCAACCCTAAGCTAACATCTACTGCCAATCCTCCTCCTTTTTTTCCCTTTTTCTCCCCAAAGCCCCAGTAGACAGTTGTATGTCATAGTTGTACATCCTTCTAGTTGCTGTATGTGGGACGCCGCCTCAGCATGGCCAGACAAGTAATGCGTCGGTGCCCGCCAGGGATCCGAACCCAGGCTGCCGGTAGCCAAGCCTGCACACTTGACGGCTAAGCCACGGGGCCGGCCCCTCCAGTTTTCTGCTTTCTGCTTTTTCTAATGCTAGATCTCTTACTGGCGGCTTGTAACAGGCAAATTTAAGTTATGAATTATTCTCATTTCATTGCTATAATTATTAGTGGGATGATAAAATCCTTCTTTAAAATAACATTACAATCAGTAAGCAGGTCTGGGAAATGGTCAAGAATTAAGCATATACTTATATATCTAGAAAGACAGCATGTAGATCCTGTCAGCTGTATCTACTATACAAAATAACTTTATGCTCTGCTCCATATGGAAGTGGTCATTAAGCTAAATTTGAGTTTGATGGTCAAGTACAAGGATTACTCCAGAGATATTTTTTTAACCTCATTCTCTTGGTTCTACTTCTACAATGCATTTCCATTGAAACCAATTGTCTGAGTGGTGAGCGTAGGTTAAATGGAGCTCTCCAGAATGAATTCTGGATTCCTCTTTAGAACTGCAGTGATTTCAGGATATTGTGTCTACTTTTTTTTCTCTAGCTATCTTTTTAAAGTAATTGGGGAATGGCAAAAGGTAAATGAAAATAGTAGCTAGGAAATTGGACTAGTTTACAGTTTAAGAAATAAATAAGGATGACTAAAATACTTTCAATAAAATTGTATGCAACTTCTGGTATTCTTATTAATTTAATTGGGTTATTATGTGATTTTCTAAAGGATTATAACCATCTATCAATTCTTATTTATATTGTATAAGATATATTCAGCTGCGTTTAAATTTATCTATCAAAATTGGGACAATAAAGGATAGGTTAACCTATAAATCTGTGCATATATTTTAATGTGAATGGTTTTTTTATTGATACATTCCACGGAAAATTACCAAAGTATAAGGTTTTTTTTCTTCCCTAATGGCAAAATGCTTATATTGAAACATATTCTGTTTTATCTCATACATACATCAGAGAAGCTGAAAGGTCACTTAGTAGAGGTATGAATGACACATTAATTAGATAAGAGTATTAGTCTGCAGGGAAGTTTTCCAATTTAGAAATTTCAAGAAATTTCTAAGCAAGACTTAGTTATTTTAGATGGTATTTCAGCCCATTATAGCTAAAAGACCCTGGGTTATCAGAGCTACTTATATTAGTGAATAGCTTAGTAGCAAGAGAAATCAAAATGAAGTTATTTAAAACTATCTTTTTCCTTTCAAGGAAATAACTTTAATCAGATAAAAGTCTACAGAAGAACAAAGTTACAAGTTCAAATTGTATTTTAAAGTGAACCTTGGGCTGGCCGGGTGCCATAGTGGTTAAGTGCGCGCATTCTGCTGCGGCAGCCTGGGTTTTGGATCCTGGGTGCGCACCGACACACTGCTTCTCAAGCTACACTGTGGCAGCATCTCATATAAAGTAGAGGATGATGGGCACGGATGTTAGCCCAGGGCCAGTCTTCCTCAGCAAAAAAAGGAGGGTTGACAATGGATGTTAGCTCAGGGCTAATCTTCCTCGCAGAAAAAAAAAAAAAGAATAAAGTTTAAAAAAACAAAAAGTGAACCTGATAATGACTCTTAGTTGTATATCCTGACTTTTTTTATCTATGCAGTTGCATGTTTGCATAGAGAAATCCGTAGCAAGATTTGTGGTTTTTAAGCAATTTACACAAATGCTATCCCACTGTTTGCATTATTTTGTATTTTATCATTATTATATATTAATTCCTACACAAACACACACACACACACACACACACACACACACACGTGAACCTGAACGGTTTAAGCAGATATTTCACAATGAAAGTAAGTTTAAAACTGTCTAACATGTTAAGTCTGAATCCTTCCTATTTATTTATATCATACATACTTAGAAAAAGATAATATTTTGGTTCAAAGCAATAGGAAATCACATAATTTAACATGAAGTCAATTAAATAGATATTTTATTCTTTTAATATGTCATATTATGTTTCATTTTATGCTGTCAGATACCATTTTCTTAATGGGCTATTTGAACGACCATTGTTTGCCCACAGGATAATAATGTAAAGTAGTACTAGTCCTCATTTGTATTTTCCTTCGCTGTGTAACACTGTTCATGATAATTACATTGCTGTTTATTCTATACACACACATGTCTCCCTTTCCCCTTAGGACTTATGCCATAATTTATAGGATTTAATTTAAGTTTATTTTCCTATTATGGCACCCAGCAGGGATTCCTTGGAATATTTTTATAGATTAATAAAAGCATTCTTCATCAAGCTACCATCTGCTAGCTTGCCAATTTCATCTTACCTATACACAATGAACTACTACAGACCTTGTAAAGTCTTCTTCCCAGTAGAGTCAGTTTTGGCACAGAATAGTCATGCTTTTTCTTTTCCTTTTTCTCATCATTGTCCATGAAAGTAAGTAATAGTATTCTCTCCTAGGGACTTGAGAGAAACACCCTCATGCGCCAGCACAGACACATTACACCACAAAACTTCCCCCTTCCTTTACATAGTCTAGAACTATTGAAATTTCTCTACAGTTTTTTATATAGATCCTTAATATAGGTCAATTCTATCTAGTCTCTTAAGTTTTATTAAGCAAATTTGGTTGCCCCTCCACTAACCTGAAAATCTGCACTATACAAATTTTTTGATTTAACGTGCTAAACATTTCTGTTACCAAATGTTTTACTTAACTACCAAATACATTTAGTTGTTTTTTTTTTTTTTTTTTGTGAGGAAGATCAGCCCTGAGCTAACATCCATGCTAATCCTCCTCTTTTTGCTGAGGAAGACCGGCTCTGAGCTAACATCTATTGCCAATCCTCCTCCTTTTTTTCCCCAAAGCTCCAGTAGATAGTTGTACGTCATAGTTGCACATCCTTCTAGTCTCTGTATGTGGGACGCGGCCTCAACATGGCCGGAGAAGCAGTGTGTCGGTGCACGCCCGACCTGAACCCAGGCCGCCAGTAGCGGAGTGGGCACACTTAACCGCTAAGCCATGAGGTCCGGCCCCAAATATATTTAGTTTTAAATGTGTGTGACTATCAACAAATGAGTTTACCATAGCTTATCAGGTTTTTTTGTATAAATCAGCCTTATGGAATAATCATTAGCAAATTACAAAAATATACTTGCCTAAAGCAAAATTTTGCATAGTTGTATTTTGAAGAATTTTTGTTGTTGTTGAATTAATATTGTCTCTGTTTTTCCTTTATGTTTTTCTTTTCTTTTCATGTCTTGTTCAAAAAGATATCTAGGTTCTTTTAGCATAACTACATTTTCTATGGAAATCATTTTTTGATAAAAAAAAGACTTCAATTCTCTGCATCAGGGCAAACATTATCCAAATTAGATACAAAAAAAGAAAGCAGAGCATGCAGAAAATACATGTAAGTGAAGTTGCTTTTATAAACTAAATTATTTTTACACACTAATATTTTAGCCTATTCATGAAATTCATAATTACGTTGTTTAGGATATTTTTTAAAGTAACTTTAGCTTTAAATTTTAAAATACAGATACACAGTAGATTCTCCTCATCATTTAAAATTTAAATAACATAAAAATCACGTTAAAACATTAAATTGCATTATGTATTTGTTTTCTAATATACATTTGGTGGCATTCTGGCAGAATACTTTTAGATGGTAACTATTGCTTTTACAGAAATAAAGTCTTAATGAAAATATCTATTAAATTTTATCAAAAACTGTGTGAAATTATGTATTTGGGTGATGAAAAATAAGTAACGTCAAAAACCTGAAACAATCCCTATTTGTCAAATAATTCAATCACAAAGTAATAAATAGCTATAGTTTAAAATGTAAAATGCTATTGCAGGGCTGGCCCCATGGCATAGCAGTTCAGTGTGCGCTCTCTGCTGCTGGCGGCCCAGGTTCGGATCCCAAGCACACATCAACGCACTGTTTGTCTTCCTCCACATAAAGTGGAGGAAGATCCGCACGGATGTTAGTTCAGGGCCAGTCTTCCTCAGCAAAAAGAGGAGGATTGGCATGGATGTTAGCTCAGGGCTGATCTTCCTCACAAAAATAAAAAATAAATAAAAAAAAATAAAACGCTATTGCATGTTTATGAGATTCAAAAAAAGGGGTGAAGTTTTAGAAAAAGTTGGTGATACACTTGAAAATAAAATAAGGCTATATTTGTTTTTTAAAATTAGTCTTTTGAATTAATGGTGATCAAACATGTTCTCTTAATTTTTTAATGAAAAGAGAATAATTGGAATAAAATTTATACTACGGCATTTTTTACTGTGACAGACTGTACTCTTTATAAAGTCAGTTTTTTTTTTCCTATTTATACACCTTCATATATCCATGATTAACCTCCTCTTACTTTTACTTTGGGATATCTTTTGTATAATCTTAAATATTTTTCCAGCTATATCACAAACACATGCTTGTAAGATATTGTATGTGTGAGCATGCATTCTAAGAAAATGGTGTAGTGTTTTGTGGCAACATTATTGTCACATTTACATTCATTGCAAGTGGGGGTCAGAGAGCAGATCACCTAGGAGAAGCAGTAAGTCAAACCAAGGAGACCAACTTTCAAACTTCCAACAAATCCCAAAGAACCAGAGGGTACAAAAAAACCAGCCCTGCTCATCTGGAGATCATATTTAATATTAAATTGAGGGACTTTGCTTTAGAGATGGATAACGAGCTGAGTATAGAGGTGAGGGTCAAAGAGTTTACTCCTCTTTTCTCATTTCCTATTTCCTGTTGAGAGACAGTGTGGTATTACAGTTATTATAATAGGAACTATGAAATCATGAGTTTTGGATTAAAACCAACTTGGCTTTAATGCACTACTCCTAATTACTAACTGTGTGATAATACTGCCCTGATTTTCCTTTTCCTTATCACAAAAATAGCACACTTTTTGTGTGCTGCAAATCTGATGGTGTATATGAAATCACCTAGTGGAGAATGCGTTGAGTTCACTGCTTTTGCCACAGTTTCCTAAACTAATACTTGATAGAGGTTAGTAAACATGTATGGGAATTTGTATCACAAAATGGCTCAAAAGATTGATATTTTTCTACATATTCTATTTTACTCCGTAATATGTCTGATTGATTTAATTAAGTGAAGTTCTAATTTCTCTCCTAAGAATAAGATTGTTTCTTCTAGAATATGTGTACATCCTTGGTGATATGAAATATCTCATTTAATTTACCCAATATATCAGCTAAGTGCTATTCTTATTCTGATTTTCTCAGTGAGGAAACTAACACTAGATTTGAAGCAACATGCCCAAGTTCACACAGAAAATAAGTTATGACGATAAAATTTGTAGACAAGTGAAACACGTTTTTCTGTATTCAGATATAAGTACACAACATATGAGACTGAGAATATGTCCTTACATTTATTGCAGAAGTACAAAATATCACAATGATGTTCCATATCAACCTGCCAGAAAACTTTACTTCCTTTTGCACCATCAAACTCATGCTTCAAATTTTGCTTCCACTTGCCAATTACAGTCATCCATTCTTGTGTTGCTTCTGTCTCAGTGATGGCCATATAAAAGTTTTTGGGCCAAAGAAAACTATGTCTGCTATTAATGTCTTCCCAGGCCCTAGAATCTCATCTATTCTGATTTTTGTCTTTACTTTTACTTGAGGCTTTGTCGCCTTGGTCATTTGCGTTGTCAGTCTGCCTCTGCTATTAATATCTAGCTAATTCTTTTGTATTTTTAACTATCAATACACTACACGCTTTTGCCTTATGTGTTTAACACAAATCAACTGGTCCAATGAACACAAAATGAAAAGTAAAATCTATTCTTCATCACATCCCATTACACTTTCCAGAAATAATTGCTGTTATTCTTATTGTTTATAGTAATTACAACAACTCTCTCAATGGGCAATGCATCGCTCTCCTTCTCGCTGACAATTAAAAACTTAAGCATAAAGTGTATAAAGTACTCTGCAGACAAGTCTCATCTATTTCAAATGGCCGTCTTCAATGACAGGCCTAACCTCTAAGGTCGGAATCCTTCAAATGAAATCAAGTTACAAAAGAGCGGAATAGAAATATCTCCCCCCACCACCCATATTCTTTCTCTCTCTCACTTCTCTTATTTTCTCTCTCTCTCCGTCTTGCAATATGCCAGAGATAGAAGGTATTTGTGCTGATATGTAGAGTTTTGAGGAATAGTGTTTGAGAAACTAGGAAAGAGACCAATAGCAATAGCTCAGCAATTAGTGTCAAAACATACACGAAAAAAGGAGCTAGGAAAATAAAATATTACAGGACAAAGTAAGATGAATGGCCAAATGAGCGGAATTCAAGATCTCTTTTAGAATTATAGGCTGATGATTTTTTATCTTTATTTATGTAAGTTTCTATAAATTAAAATTTTTAAAATGGAGTGCTGTCTAGCCACCCCTTCTTGAGTTAGCTAATGTGGGTCTGCCATGAGAAATAAAAGGGAGGAAAGAGAGTGCTGAGCAGCATAGCTAGGTGATAAATCACAAAGATCAGCCTCAGTTTTCCATTGAATTGAGTTTGATAAGGTAGTGTTTTCCTTACATTTTCCTCTCAATAGAGTAGACTATGGAAGGAAATCAAGGCAAATAGATACACAAGACAAATAGACACTACCAGCATCTCTCATGTCCCCTAGGTACTAAAATATCCTGTATGCTGGTGACCACTGTCTCCTGCTCCCCTGTTTATAATAGGCTTACTCTATTGTTTTGTTTTGTTTTGTTTTCCGCCCTCTGGCTCTCCCATGGGCGAGATTTGGAGAGCAAAAGGAGAAACAGTATGTAGATGGTCTACTATCTTGATGAGAGAGCCTGATTTCTGATTATTTCCCCGTGTTTTGATCATCCACATTATTTTGTTCTCTAATATTTTTTTCTTATGTCTTTAAATTGCTTGGCTAGTAGTTGCTGAAATATTAGAATTGCTTTTTGGCTAGTTTAATATGATTCTAATTATTTGCTATTACTTGCTTGACATTTTTCTGCTCTTGATTGTTCTTTTGAGTTCTGTAACTCCACATCTGCGTTAACCCCAACTTCTCAGTTCTCCCACGGTGCAAATTGTTGGCTATCTCAGATTTCTGTCAAACATTTCTCTTGTTTATTCTGATGACATATCTTGCTGTCAAAACTGTGCTAACACTCATAATCCAAGTCTGACTCACTGCGAAACAAAAAAGGAAATATATTAATCTTTGAGGTGAATATAATTTAATTACTGTTCCAAATTGGTGAAAAATGACTTAAAATACATTTTAAAAATTCTTATATTATGGAAATATTTTGAATTAATATACACTTTTATTTATTTATTTATTTAGGTGAGGAAGATTGGCCCTGAGCTAACATCTGTGCCAATCTTCCTCCATTTTGTATATGGGACACTGCTACAGCATGACTTGATGAGCAGTGCGTAGGTCTGCACTCGGGATCCTAACCTGCGAACCCCGGGCCCCTGAAACACAGCACACAAACAACTTAACCACCACACCACCAGGCCAGCCTCAAATATACAGTTTTAATAATTTTCCAGTAACTGGGGAGTTTATGAACTGCCTGGTCACATGATAAACTGTAAAACAAGGTCACTCATTAATTGAAGAAAATTATTACATGCATGACATACATGAATTATTTTCTTACAGTGAGACTTGGAACATAGCCTGTAGTTAAAGGCACCCAAATTTATTTTTAATATCATAAATTGCAGTTACATTAATATACAGCTTCTTAAACCATTTAGCAGTGACCTGATCAGGATAAATAGGTCATTTTCTGGGAACTAATATTATATTGTTCATTAAATACATTACAAAATTTATTGGATTAAATGAAGTTATACCAACACTTTCACCCCTTAATATATTTATAGTTAAAGTGATATATTCAAAATGTACAATATAATTTAATAAATATTTTATTTTGAACCCACCTATGTGCCAACACTACTCTAGGTATTAGCTATGATAGAATGATAGATAATATATTGCCTTGTCCTCTAGGAAAGGGACTTTAAGTCTTGCAGAAGATAAACACGCATAAGTGACTACAATATAACAGGCCGTGATAAATAGTGCAATAGACTCCAGTATAAGAAATGATGCAGGTTTTTTTTCGCTAAAGCACAGAGGAAACAAGGGAGGAAAATTTATTTCAGTCTGACATGAGACCTAAATTGTGCCCAGAAACAGAAGAAACTGCAGAGTGGATCCAGAAATGCAACTCAGGGAATATCTAGGGAACATGTAACAGTCAGCATTCAGCTGAGTGTAGGTAACGGAAAGTTATTTGGGCTAGTCTCAGTTTAAAGAGGAATTTGTTGTAACACGCTGGGGCATCTCTCAGAACTCAACCACAGGAATCCTGCTAGATCTCAGGAAAGAGTTGGAGTCAGGCATTCGTATGTTAACAGGTCTCTCATCCCCTCCCTGGTCCCTGCTTGTCTTTGTGACAATGCTCCTTACCTTCTTTTTTCAAAAACTAGCTTTTTCCATTCTGTTCACCTGACCAAACCTGGATATTGACAGTTTCTTGTTTTTATATGTAAGGGTTTTAGCTACCATGAGAAATACTAGACTTATTCTCCAGTTCTATTTTCCAATATTTCCAGGAAGATATTGATTGCCACAATTTGGCTATCTCGAGTCCTGTGAACTGGAGAAGAGTTGTAGATCTCGCTCCATTAGTAATATAGAAACAGCTTAATCAAGTAGGTAAAAGGAAGAGGAGCACTTTCTAGAATTTGACTGCTAGAGGCAATCATGTAGGTGCCCACTAGAAGATGGATAAGACTGGTTAATAATTCTGGAAATGGTTAGCTCTGAGGTTTCTAATCAGGTGATTACTCAAGAGTCAGTTATTATATAGATTCGTAATAAGTGAATATTAACAGCCAACAATTTTCACTAGGTTATGGGACTAAGCCTAATTTCCAGTGATAAGATTGGTAAAAATTAATGAACACAACAGAACCCAACCCACTATATAAGTTTCAAAGCCACACTCCACCATTGCAGAGGAAATAAGGAATCAGGCAAAGTAGCTGGAAAGAATTATCTAAAATATGGAAAGGGGCAAGTCCTTGAATTTCATGATATTAAATTTTACTGATTTTATCCTGTTTATTGGACTCTTGTTTCTCCTCCTTTGTCCAATTCTTTCTGAGAAAAACAGAAGAGTGTTTCAGTTAAGAGAGTGGGCTCTGAAAATACAGGCTTCCTGTAACCTATATTTTGGCTTCTACAATTAGAAATAATAATTCTGGGGATGATACTTAACCTCTTTAACCTTTAGTTTTTCACTTGTAAAACTTAGAATAAATGAGGTCATTCATGAAAATCACCCGTCACAGTGCCAGACATAGAGTAGATGCTCAATAAATATTGGCTGCTGCCAGTGTAATCCCAAGATCTCTATTTTGGCCCATTTATTATTTTACATCCTTTCCCTGGATAATACACAGATTCAAATACTTCTCATGTGCTTGTAATTTGCAAGTCAATATGTCTAGTCTGTAATTCAAACTAGATATTCCCATTAATGCCTGACAGATGTGTAGTGCAGACACTGGGAGTAAGAATTGGTAATCTGATAGGATCCCAGCCATTCATTAACTTACATTTTAATAGTATAATTTGCTGTGTAATTCATTCTTAACTCAATCATCCTTTCATTCATTTAACAATTACTTATTTAGCAAATGTATTTACTCACTGATTCAATAAATGACAAATACAATGCTAGACACCACAGATATAGTCCCTGCCTTCATGGCATTTACAATTTGTATGAACAAAGTTCAATCGGCACATTAATAAATGTAACAGGATGTTTAGAAGGACTTCTGTTGTCTCAACACTGGTTCTAAAAATAAAACAGGACCTAGAATTTCAAATCAACACCACATTTTTAGTTTATATAGCTGCTGATGAAGTAGTTGGGGCATTCAACTGCCCAGTAGTTATACGGAAAAATGCCAGAAATGAACCAAATACGATCGGTATCTAAGAGAAGTACTGAAAATAGAGAGGAGTTCTTTCTTATACTATACAAAGTAGAAGTTCTCCAAGGGAATCACTCATTCATATGGACTATTCTTACTAAAGGAAGAGACCGATGTAACATTTGCCAGATACATGTTTGTTCACCTACAAAATGCATCCTCATGCTGTGACCCATGTAGAGTTTGGTGACAGTGTTCTTGGGAGAGTTTTCTCTCAGCTTAAGATTATGGAATATTAATCTTTTGATTTTCTTTCTCACATGATAGTGCAGAAGAGTAGGTTGTTTGACATGTGTCCCATGAAGTTTGTGGATACACTTTATTATAGATTTTGTAGCCAGCTCTGGTTATATAGGCATCTGAAAGTAAGAAGTTTTCTAGGGGCACAATTACCAGAAGGATTTGAAGGGACCGTGGAGTGATGTGCCTTAAAAACAATGAGGTTATATCATATTCCCTTGGCTCTAGTGAATAATCAAGTAACTTAGCAGGGCTTGAGCCATGACAAATATCAGGCAGGGTGAATTGAGGCAGATTGATCAGAAGAGTATGACATAAGTTGAGGTAAGAGCTGATTGAGCTTGGGTTAGAGTAATAGCAATGGGTATAGAGAGAAACTGATGAACTCGGCGTATATTTCGGAGCTCTGTCAGAATTTACTGGGGGGCTGGATGACCTACAAGGAGGATTGAAGCCTAGCAAGCCTAACTAACCTGGCCCTACCCCCCACAATCAACCTAATTCGGGAATTATTCGTAGTTACATCATCATTCTCATGATCCAATATTACCATTATCCTAATAGGAACTAATATCATTATTACCACCCTAGACTCCCTCTGTATACTAATCACAACACAACAAGGCAAGTACACCTACCACATTGACATCAAACCGTCATTCACACGAGAAAATGCACTCATAACCCTTCACCTATTACTGCTCCTACACCTATAACTTAACCCTGAGATCATTTTAGGACCCATATACTGTAAATATGATTTAACAAAAACATTCGATTGTGGATCTAATAATAGAAACTTAAACTTCTTATTTACTGAGAAAGCATGCAAGCACTGCTAACTCATGCTCCCACACCTAACGGTATGGTTTTCTCAAACTTTTAATGGAAAGGAGTTATCCGTTGGTCTTAGGAACCAAAAAATTGGTGAAAATCCAAATAAAAGTAATAAATATATTCTCCTCTGTCATAGTAATCTCATTATTTGTATTAACATTGCCAATTATAGCAACCTTCCTCAACGGCCACAAAAATAATATGTGTGCATACTACGTAAAAAGTACCATTTCATACCCTTTTATCATTAGACTCATCTCCACAATAATGTTTATCCACTCAGGCCAAGAAATAATCTGAATAACCATTCAAATCCTAAAATTATCACTCAGCTTTAAACTAGACTATTTCTCAATAATCTTTGTACCAGTAGGACTTTTTGTTACATGACCCATCATAGATTTTAAGTATGATACATACACTCAGACCCTTGCATTACTTGATTCTTCAAATATCTGCTTATATTCCTCATTACCATACTAATCCTAGTCACAGCTAATAACCTTTTTCAACTATTCATCAGATGAGCAGGTGTAGGAATCATATCATTCCTACTAATCAGCTGATGATATGGCTGAATAGACACAAATACAGCTGCACTTCAAGCTATTTTATACAATCATATTGGAGATATTGGCTTCATCATGTCAATAGCACGATTCTTGTCCAGTATAAACTCATGAGACTTCTAACAAATGTTCATACTCAACCTTACCCACACAAACCTCCCATTAATCTGACTTCCCCTCGCTGCAACCGGAAAATCCTCCCAGTTTGGCCTACACCCATGACTCCCTTCAGCCACAGAAGGTGCCACACCAGTGGCCAGCCCTACTACACTCAAGCACAATAGTTGTAGCAGGTGGATTTCTACTAATCCACTTTCACCCATTAATAGAAAGCAACAAAACTGTCCAAACACTTACACTATGCCTAGGAGCTATTACTACATTATTTACAGCAGTTTGCACACTCACCCAAAACATCAGAAAAATCGTCACCTTCTCTACCTCAAGCCGACTAGGCCTGATAATTGTAACTATCGGCATCAACCAACCATACCTAGCCTTCCTTTATATCTGTACACAAGCATTCTTCAAAGCTATGCTATTCATATGCTCCGGATCCATTATCCATAACCTAAACAACGAATAAGACATCCGAAAAATAGGTGGCCTATTCAAAGCAATACCCTTCTCTACAACCTCACTTATCATCGGAAGCCTAGCACTCACAGGCATACCATTCCTCACAGGTTTCTACTCTAAAGACCTAATCATCAAAACCGCTAACACGTCGTACACCAACGCCTGAGCCCTATTAATCACTCTTATCGCCACATCCCTAACAGCTGCTTACAGTACTCGAATAATTTTCTTCATAATCCTAGGACAATCTGGCTTCCTCACTCTTATTGCAATTAATGAAAACAACCCCTTCCTAATAAACTCCATCAAACACCACCTTTTTTTTTTCCAAGATAAATCTTTATTTTTTTAATTTACTTATTTATTTTTTTTCGTGAGAAAGATCAGCCCTGAGCTAACATTCAGGCCAATCCTCCTCTTTTTGCTGAGGAAGACCGGCCCTGAGCTAACATCTATTGCCAATCCGCCTCCTTTTTTTTTTCCCTTTTTCTCCCTAAAGCCCCAGTAGATGGTTGTATGTCATAGTTGCACATCCTTCTAGATGCTGTATGTGGGATGCTGCCTCAGCATGGCCAGACAAGCAGTGCATCGGTGTGTGCCCCAGATCCAAACCTGGGCCGGCAGTAGCAGAGGGCACGCACTTAACCACTAAGCCACGGGGCCGGCCCCTCAAACGCCTTCTAATTGGTAGCATTTTCGCTGGATTCCTTATCTCTAACAATATCTACCCAACGACCATCCCAGAAATAACAATACCTCATGACTTAAAACTTACAGCCCTCATCATAACCCTCCTAGGCTTCATACTAGCACTTGAACTTAGTCTCACAATATACAACCTAAAACCCAAGTACCCTTCAGACCTGTTCAAATTCTCAAACCTTCTTGGATACTTCCCAACTATCCTCCACCAATTACCTCCATTCATAATTTATCAGCAAGCTAAAAATCAGCATCACCGCTACTAGACTCGGTCTGACTAGAAAGCATACTACCAAAATCCATCTCCTACTTCCAAATAAAAACCTCAACACTAACCTCAAACCAAAAAGGCCTAATCAAACTATATTTCCTCTCATTCCTTATCACCCTAATCCTAAACCTACTTCTACTTAATCTCCATGAGTAATCTCCAAAATAACCACAACACCAATAAACAGCAATCAACCAGTCACAATAATAACCCAAGTCCCATAACTATACAATGCAGAAACCCAATAACATCTTCACTAAAAAATCCAGAATGCCAAGTATCATAAACCACCCAATCCCCCACACCATTAAGTTAAAAACAATATCTACCTCCTCATTTTTCAGAACATACAAAATCAACATAAACTCTATCAATAAACCTAAAAGAAATGTGTCCAAAACAGCTGTATTAGACACCCACACCTCAGGATACTGCTCAGTAGCCATAGCCGTTGTATAGTCTAAAACCACCAATATACCTCCCAAATAAATCAAGAAAACTATTAACCCTAAAAAAGACCCTCCAAAATTCATTACAATACCACAACCAACTCCACCACTCACAAGCAACACAAAACCCCATAAATAGGTGAAGGTTTTGAAGAAAAACCTACAAAACTAATTATAAAAATAGTACTTAAGAGTGGTCAGCGTCATGGCAGAGTGAGCTTTCCTGTAAAGTCTTCCCCCGATAAGATACAACAAAAGGAACAGTCACAGACCAACAACGGACTCCTAGACAGCAAAAAGCAAGATCAGAAAGATCCACACTGCTGCACATCTGAGAGTGGAATGTGCTGGGTTCCCGGAGGAAGTGGGGAGAGGTAAGGAGAACTCCTCTCCCTCCCTATCAGATCAGCAATCCGGGTCCTCGAGGCTCCCAGGGGGCGGGGGAGGGCGGTCCTCTGTGGGTTAACCGTAGCTCTTCGGGCTCTCTGAGCCAGTGGGAAACTCCCACACAGAGGACTCAGAACAGCTACAGGGCTACCATCAACATCGGAGCACCCCAGGAGAGTGGATAACGAGGGGTGAGCGAGAAGCCACCCACGCCAGGGACCCAGCATGCAAAAGAGAGAGCCCCCCGCTCCCCGTATGCCCGACACTGCAGCTCAGCTGACCAGACCAGACCAAGCAGCCGGCCAATCGCAGCGAACAAGCAGGGCAGAGTGCAGGGGCTCAGATTACACAGCCCTTAACCCCCACATGGTGGTGGTCAGTGGAAATTACAACAAGATATTTCCAAGATGAGGAAAAATAAAGCCAATACAGGAAAAACAATGCAAAGATAAATGAAATCACCAGATCAGAAGGAAAATGACAAGCAACCAGAAACAAATTGTGAAGACACAGAAATCTATAACTAAATGACAAAGATTTCAAAATAGCTATCATAAATAAACTCAATGAAATATGAGATAACACAGACAAACAATTCAATGAGATTAGGAGTTTCTTCACAAAAGAGATTGAAATCATAAAGAAAAACCAATCAGTACTGATGGAGATGAAGAACACAATGGAGGTGATAAAGGAGAATCTGGAAACTTTAAAGAACAGAGCTGACAATACGGAGGAAAGAGTTAGCATTATAGAGGATAGGAATACAGATATGATCCAGATGGAAGAGGAGAGAGAACTAAGACTAAAAAGAAATGAAGAAAGACTCCGAGAAATATCTGACTCTATTAGGAAATGTAACATAAAAATTATAGGTATTCCTGAGGGAGAAGAGAGAGAGAAAGAGGAACAGAGAGCCTATTCAAGGAATTAATAGCTGAGAACTTCCCAAAACTGGTGAAGGAGCAGGAAATACCAGTAAGTTAAGCCAATAGGTCACCTAAATACATCAATAGGCAAAGGCCCACTCCACTACATGTAGTGGTAAGGCTGGTCTAAGTCAATGACAAAAACAATATTAAGGGCAGCTAGACAAAAATAAAAAATGACGTATAAAGGAACTCCTATCAGGCTCTCAGTGGATTTCTCAACAGAAACTTTACAGGCTAGGAGAGACTGGAATGATATATTCAAAATACTGAAAGACAAAAACTTTCAGCCAAGAATACTCTATCCAGCAAAAATTTCCTTCAAATATGATGGAGAAGTAGTAACGATCCCAGATAAACAAAAGCTAATGGAGTTCATGGCCATGAGACCCCCACTAACGAGAAATACTCAAGAAGGCCCTTGAGCCTGAAAAAAAGAAGAGAAAGGGAATACAAACCTTGGAGCAAAGAGAAAAATAGGTAGACAAAATCAGAAAAATAGTAGATCTTTACCAGAATAGATTGGCATCCACTTAAATACCAAAATCAAAGATCAAAGGAAGGAATTCACCAAAAATAAATATAACCTCATCACTGTAAACACACACCCACAACAGAAGGTAGAATAAGGTATAACAAGAACGACTTAGAAGGAGAAGAGGAAAGTGATTGAATTGACATAGCATAAGGAAATAAGAGGCCATCAGATAATAGACTATCTCATACAGAAGATTTTTTATACAAACCACAAGGTAACCACTAAACAAATAATCAAAACAAAATCACATGTGATAAACAAAGCAAAAACTAGAAGAGTCATAAGACAGAACAACCAAACTGAATTGGCAGTCTGAAACAAATGGGACAAGAAACAAAGGAATTGCAAAAGAACCAGAAAATAAGTGACAAAACAGCAACATTAAGCTCTCATATTTCAATAATTACCCTAAATGTAAAGTGGCAGCATGGATTAAAAAGCAAGACCCAACAATATGCTGCCTCCAGGAAACACATCTCAGCTCTAAAGACAAGCACAAGCTCAGAGTGAAAGGATGGAAAACAACACTCCAAGCTAGTGGCAAACAAAAGAAAGCAGGTGTTGCCATGCTCATATCAGACAAAGTAGACTTCAAGATAAAACAGGTTAAGAGAGACAAAGAAGGGAAACATGTAATGATAGAAGGGATACTCCACGAAGAAGACTTGTCACTTATAAATATATATGCACCCAACATAGGAGCACCAAAGTACATAAAGCAACTATTAACAAACCTAAAAGGAGACATTAACAACAATACAATAATAGTAGGGGATCTTAATATCCCACCTACATCAATGTATAGATCATCCAGACAAAAAGTCAATAAAGAAATCGTGGACTTAAATGAAAAATTGGACGAGATGGACCTAGTAGACATATACACAGCACTCCATCCAAAAATATCTGACTACATATTCTTCTCAAGCACGCATGAACATTCTCAAGGATAGAACATATGTTGGGAAACAAAGCAAGCCTCAATAAATTTAGGAAGATTGAAATCATAACAAGCATCTTTTCAGACCATAATTCTATGAAACTGGAAATCAACAACGAATAAAAACCTGGGAAAGTGACAAAATTGTGCCGATTAAACAACCGGCTGCTGAACAACCAATGGATCATTGATGAAATTAAAGGAGAAATCAAAAACTATCTGGAAACAAATGAAAATGAAAATATGCCATACCAAATCATATGAGATGCAGCAAAAGTGGTCCTGAGAGGGAAACTCATAGCGATACAAGCCCACTTTAACAAACAAGAAAAAGCCCAAATAAGCAACCTTAAATTACACCTAACAGAACTAGAAAAAGGAGAACAAACAAAGCCCAAAGTCAGCAGAAGGAAGAAATAATAAAAATCAGAGAGGAAATAAATGAAATTGAGACCAAAAAAACAGTAGAAAGGATTAATGAAACAAAGAGTTGGTTCTTTGAGAAGATAAACAAAATTGACAAACCCTTAGCCAGACTTAACTAGGTAAAAAAGAGAAAAGGCTTAAGTAAATAAAATTAGAAATGGAAGAGGAGAAATTACAATGGATACCATGGAAATACAGAGGATTATAAGAGAATACTATGAGAAATTATATGCCAACAAATTGGACAATCTAGAAGAAATGGATAAATTCTTAGACTCATACAACCTCCCAAAACTGAATGAAGAAGAAATGGAGAATCTGAATAGACCAATCACAAGTAAAGAGATTGAAATAATAATCAAAACCTCCCAAAAAATAAAAGTCCAGGACCATATGGCTTCTCTGATGATTTTACCAAACATTCAAAGAAGATTTAATACCCATCCTTCTCAAACTATTCCAAAAAGTAGGGGAAGATGGAACACTCCCTAAATCATTCTATGAGACCAACATCACCCTGATACCAAAGCCAGACAAAGACAATACAAAGAAGGAAAATTACAGGCCAATATCGCTGATGAACATAGATGCAAAAATCCTCATCAAAATATTGGCAAACTGAATACGGCAATATATTAAAAAGATCATACACCATGATCAAGTGGGATTTATACCAGGAACACAGGGATGTTTCAACATCCACAAATCAATCAACGTCATACACCACATGAACAAAGCAAAGAATAAAAACCACATGGTCATCTCAATGGACGCAGAGAAGGCATTTGACAAGATACAACATCCATTTATGATAAAAACTCTCAACAAAATGGGTATAGAAGGAAAGTACTTCCACATCATAAAGGCTATTTATGACAAACCCACAGCCAACATCATACTCAATGGGGAAAGACTGAAAGACATTCCTCTGAGAACAGGAACAAGGCAGGGTTGCCCACTCTCACCACTCCTATTCAACATACTACTGGAGGTTTTGGCCAGAGAAATTAGGCAAGAAAAAAGAATAAAAGGAATCCAAATAGGCTATGAAGAAGTGAAACTCTCACTATTTGTAGATGACATGATTTTATATATAGAAAACCTTAAAGAATCCGTTGGAAAACTATTAGAAATAATCAACAACTACAACAAAGTCACAGGGTACAAAATCAATCTACAAAAATCAGTTGCATTTCTGTATGCTAATAACGAACTAACAGAAAGAGATCTCAAAAAGATAATACCATTTACGATTGCATCAAAATGAATAAAATATCTAGGAATAAATCTTACCAAGGAGGTGAAAGACCTATACAATGAAAACTAAAGACATTATTGAAAGAAATCGATTATGACATAAAGAAATAGAAAGACATCCCATGCACATGGATTGGATGAATAAGCATAGTTAAAATATCTATATTACGTAAAGCAATCTATAGATTCAATGCAATCCCAATCAGAATGCCAATGACATTCTTCACAGAAATA
This sequence comes from Ceratotherium simum simum, assembly GCF_057802395.1. Lineage (NCBI taxonomy): Eukaryota > Metazoa > Chordata > Mammalia > Perissodactyla > Rhinocerotidae > Ceratotherium > Ceratotherium simum. Next base: position 25,308,306 of record NC_141909.1, on the reverse strand, counting down.
GAAGAAAGAATACTAAAATTTATATGGAGCAACAAAAGATCCCGAATAGGTAAAGCAATCCTAAGAAAAAAGAACAAAGCTGGACGCATCACAATTCCTGACTTCAAAACATACTACAAAGCAATAGTAATGAAAACAGCATGGTACTGGTATAAAAACAGACACACAGATCAGTGGAACAGAATTGAAAGCCCAGAAATAAAACTATACATATACGGACAGCTAATTTTCAAGAAAAGAGCTAAGAACATACATTGGAGAAAGGAAAGTCTCTTCAGTAAATGGTGTTGGGAAAACTGGACAGCCACATGCAAAAGAATGAAAGTGGATCATCTGCTATCGCCATTCACAAAAATTAACTCAAAATGCATCAAAGACCTGAAGGTGAGACCTGAAACTATAAAACTCATAGCAGAAAATATAGGCAACACACTATTTGACATTGGTCATAAAGGAATCTTTTCGGATGACAGGCCTACCCAGACTAGGTAAAACAAAGAAAAAATAAGCAAGTGAGACTTTATTAGATTAAAGAACTTCTACAAGACAAATGAAACCAGAATCAAGATGAACAGACAACCAACCAGCTGGGAGAAAATATTTGCAAAACATATATCTGACAAGGGGTTAATCTCCATAATATATAAAGAACTCACACAACTGAACAACAAAAGCAAACAACCTGATCAAAAAATGGGCAGAGGAAATGAACAGGCACTTCTCCAAAGAAGATATATAGATGGTCAATAGGCACATGAAAATATGTTCAACATCACCAATCATCAGAGAAATGCAAATCAAAACATCACTAAGATATCACCTCACACCCATTAGAATGGCTATAATCACCAAGACAAAAAACAAATGTTGGAGAGGATGTGGAGAAACAAGAACCCTCATACACAGCTGGTGGGAATGCAAACTGGTGCAGCCACTATGGAAAACATTATGGAGATATCTCAAAGAATTAAAAATAGAAATACCCTATTATCCAGCTATCCTATTACTGGGAATCTATCCAACGAACCTGAAATCAACAATCCAAAGAGGCTTATGCACCTCTATGTTCATTGCAGCATTATTCACTATAGCCAAGACGTGGAAGCAACCTAAGTGTCTCTCGACTGATGATTGGATCAAGAAGATGTGGTATATATATACAATGGAATACTACTCAGCCATAAGAAAAAGACAACATCGTCCCATTTGCAACAACATGGATGGGCCTGGAGGGTATCATGTTAAGCGAAAGAAGCCAGAAAGAGAAAGACAAACACTGTATGATCTTACTCATATGTGGAATATAAACCAACACATGGACAGAGAAAACTGTATTGTGGTTACCAGGGGCAATGAGGGTAGGGGGTGGGCACAAGGGTTGAAGGGAGACATATATATGGTGATGGACAAACAAAAATATACAACCCCAAATTTCACAATGTTATAAACTGTTAAAACATCAAAAAAATAGAACTTAAAATAAACACAATATATGTCATCATTATTCTCACATGGAATTTAACCACGACCAATGATGTGAAAAATCATCACTGTATTTCAACTATAAGAACATCAATGACTAACATCCAAAAATCCCACCCACTAATCAAAATCATTAGCTACTCATTCATCGACTCACCAGCCCCATCAAACATTTTATCCTGATGAAATTTTGGCTCTCTGCTAGGAATCTGTTTAATTTTACAAATCTTAGGACTATTTCTAGCTATACATTACACATCAGACACAGCAACTTCCTTTTCATCTGTAGCTCACATCTGCAGAGATGTAAATTACGGCTGAATTATTCGCTACCTTCATGCTAACAGAGCATCTACATTCTTCATCTGCCTATTCATCCATGTAGGGCGAGGTCTTTACTATGGATCCTACAGCTTCCTAGAAACATGAAACATCGGAATTATCCTACTATTCACTGTAAAAGCCACAGCATTCATAGGCTGCGTCCCACCATGAGGCAAAATATCCTTCTAAGGAACAACCGTCATTACAAATCCTCTCTGAGCCATCCCTTACATCAGCAGCAGTCTAGTAGAATGAATTTTAGGAGGATTCTCCGTTGACAAAGACACCTTCACCCAACTTTTCACCTTCCATTTCATCTCCCTTTCATCATCTCAGCCTTAGTAATTGTTCGCCTACTATTCCTCCATGAAACAGGATCCTACAACTCATCAGGAATCCCATCCAACATAGATAAAATTCTGTTCCACCCCTATTACACAAAGATATCCTAGGATGCTTACTCCTAGTTCTGGTACCACTTATTCTTGTCTTATTCTCATCTGACCTCCTAGGAGACCCAGATAACTACACCCTAGCTAATCCCCTCAGCACCCCTCCACACATCAAACCAGAATGATACTTCTTATTTGCCTACGCAATCCTTCGGTCCATCCCCAATAAACTAGATGGCATACTAGCCCTAGTCTTCTCAATCCTAATTCTAGCTATCATCCCAATACTTCACACATCCAAGCAATGGAGCATGATATTCCGACTCCTAAGCCAATGCATATTCTGACTATTAGTAGCAGACCTACTCACACGCACATGGATTGGAGGTCAACCAGTGGAACACCCACTCACTATTATTGGACAACTAGCATCAATCCTGTACTTCTCCTTAATCCTCGTACTCATACCACTTATAAGCATCATCGAAAACAACCTTTTAAAATGGAAGTCTTTGTAGTATATTGATTACCCTGGTCTTGTCAAGGAGAAAAAATCGCTCTCCCCAAGACTTTTGAGGCAGAAGCCCTAGCTTCACCATCCACAAACAAAGCTGAAATTCTACTTAAACTATTCCTTGAATTTTCACCACTTAAATGATGAATTACCATGATGTAGCTGTCAGTATTAAGAAAATCTTTTCTCCCCACGTGATGTGATTCATGCATCCCATGGTGTACCACACGCCCCTCACAGCGCTGTAAGCAGCTTACTGCAGGACTTCTGAGTTTTTGGCTTGAACAACTGAGGAGTCAGTGCTGCTAATTTTAGAACAAGGAACACTGACAAGTTAACAAACCTGGGTGGAGAGAATCATTTGTTCCATTGAGGCCATGTTCAATTTTAGATGACAAATAGAGATAAAATAGGCAGTTAGGAGAGTTTTGGATCCCCCTTTGGGCTCCAAAGTTAGTGTTTGGACTTTGAGGGAGGCAGAATAATCCTCCTATTTAACGGGACAGAAGACTAAGTTCATAATTTCAGACAAAGATTGGCTTTGAGATTTAGAGATAAAAATTTGAGAGAGTTCCTCCCCAAATACCTTCACTTTCTCAAGAAGTCTGAATCAAGGCCTTTGGCTGAGAGGGAAGAGGCTTAGCAGTTGGATATTGAGGAAAGAGCTAAGGATATTGAGGAAAGAGCTAAGGATATAAAACAGTCTCAGGAGTGGGAAACGATTATGCTAGAGAGATAGATTTCTAAGCAGCATCAAATTCCTACTTGAGGTCTGTGGTCATGAATTTTAAGTGAAATCAGTAAGAAACAAAATCAGACTTCGCCTTGGGTTTGAATGTGCTCTGTCAGAGACTGTTTTATTATTTTTTTAATGCAACGATAGGAAAGAGTGGGGCAAAATAGCCTCTGCCCAGGTGAGAACCTACACAAGTCTGATAAGTTAACTTACAGATTAAGTGAGCACATTCCCATACTAAATGTTTTATACACAAGTTAAAAATATATATATAATTTCTGATGACAGATGAAGTTTATTAATTTTACGGTCATCACAAGCTCCTGGTTAAAGATTACAATGAGAGGCCAGCCCCGTGGCATAGTGGTTAAGTGTGTGTGCTCTGCTGCTGGTGGCCTGGGTTTGGATTCTGGGCACGCTCCGGCGCACCGCTTGTCAGGCCATGCTGTGGCGGCGTCCCACATAAAGTGGAGGAAGATGGGCACAGATGTTAGCTCAGGGCCAGTCTTCCTCAACAAAAAGAGGAGGATTGGCATGGATATTAGCTCAGGGCTGATCATCCTTACACGCACACAAAAAGATTATATTCAAAGGCTATTAAACATGAATTTTATACTTAAAATTTTGCTTTAGAATCCTGAATTATAGACTTTAATTTCTCTGATTTTAAATATGGAAATATAAATTACAATTCTATTAGATGAGGAGCCTTGAGAGGAATATAATCTTGTTGGCATAATTATCTTGGTGCTATTAAGACATTGTTCTTTTCAGCAAATTAAGGAAGAGAAGGCTAGAAAATATTTACAATTGATCGTCAGTGTAGCCTAAACTCTTTTTTAAGCTTAACGCATGCTTTCTTTCCTGGATTGTGTTAATGTCAACCTGGTTAAGAAGGAGACTAGGTTCCCAGACTTTCTCTACTTCTATAATTCCAAGTTAGAAATGGCTCAAAGAGACCTTGCACGAGATTTAGAAGGCAAAGCTGAAGTGTCCATGATTCTATGAAGGTCATTATGTTCAGATATGGTGACTGACACAGTGGTGAGCCCCAACCATTTGCTGTTCTGCACTCAGCTTGCCTTCCCGACTGCTGGTCCTGTTGACCAATAGCGGCCTTGAGTCCCTCCAAATGCTTGACTGTGGAGCTACAGAGATGTTAGCTACACAGCAGTGCCTCTTCTTGAGCTTCCCTCTCATGACCCTCTTTAGGAAGACAGATGTGTTTTATTTTCTCTATTATCTCTACAAACTTCCATGTTTTCACCTGTCAGTCCTTCAAGCAGAATCTTTAGTGGCTCTGACTCTAATCTTCTGATTTCCCCTTCCAGACCTTCACTTTCTCAGCTCTCCTCACTTTTGTATAAGGTTTAATTCCTATACTAAATCCCTTAATACAGAGGTGCTCATAATGACTGCTTTTCTCACTAAGCTGGACAAATATATTATTTTTGATTAGAGCATTTCTCTTTAATATGCAAAGTACAATTTCTGTGTTACACACTAGTGAAGACCTTAGATATTGACATGGGCTCCAAATGTAAAGAAATTACCTTTCGGAGCTGGGATGAGTATCCCACACAAGAAGACCAAGTGCCTCGTTTGGATGCAGCAGCTCTTACACTGGTTAAGGTTGATATTGGATATTCAGGCAAAGATATATTAGAACAATTTTAGTCTAAGACTTCAAGTCAGACATCAACATATAGAATTCATTGATTTGTCTGCATTTCAGATTTTGATATCAGTTTTAAATTTTCAAAGAGAATGCAAGCGCTAGTTTATGGGTTTAATGTCCTTTAAAATGTTAGGGCAGACACAAGTTGGTGTCTGGGATGGCTGCTCCAGATTTTCTTCCTAAAGTCACTTTTAAGTGTTTCAAGGGTCAAAAATGAACCGACTCAGAGATGGGCACCGTTAACCATTTGGATTATTGTGTCTTGTCTTCAGGATTCTGGTCATATCCCCACCCTTACCACAACCACTTGACTTATTTCTGTATTTTCCATTGCATAGGTCTTAGACAATGGTTGTAGGTATCTGGGAACCAGACCGAAAACAAATAAGTGAGATAGTCGATGTTATCAATGAATAGATAAGGAGTATGAACTTAAACAGCCAGTGCTTTTCACAATTTTCCTTTTGGAAACAGAAAAATTTTCACTTAATGATGTCCATTTTTAAAAAGGTGTTTTAGTTCAGCAGGCCAAAAATAAACAATGGAAAATGGTAGTAAATAAATGAAGGAAGATATGTTGGATGAAATGGGGTTCTTAGAGACAAATTTATAGTTACATGAAAGATACAGTAGCATCAAATATTTACCTGGGTAGGTTAGGTCTAGGGAATAAGTTTTCTTTAATTTTTACTAAGTTGGGAAAGGGAGCCTGGCCCAAAAATTAAAGTAGAGAGATTTCAGAAAGTTAATGGGAATATCTTGCCAGGTAAAGCCCAAGTGAATTATGATAGATGATCCCTAAAATCTGCAGCTATGAATTCAATACTCTGCATAATTGGGTAACCATAATTTGATGACTAGGAAGTTACATGAGATGGTTATTTTAAATTTGGACATATTTGACAGGGTATGTATGGAAAAAAATTTTAAATTATTTAAGTAATATTAAGTATTAAATTAAAGAGTTGTTTTGAAGGGGAAAACAATAATGTTTTGCATTATAAGGTAAATGGCTATGAAATTGGAAGACGATACTAAAGGAAACTGCAGAACAGATAAGTCAATAAAAAAGAACCAGCCCGGCCACAGGAGATGGAATCCAGCCCTGAGTCTGATGCGAGACATAGGGCAAAGTCTGTCCTGGGTGGTTTTTCTCACACTGGGAGGTGAAAATGAACAAGATTTACTTGAACCACGAATATTTTTAGTAGATCCATAATTTATTTACTTACTATAAGAGGGCCCACATGTTGCATAATCTTCAGAAATGTGTTAGGGACACAAGTGTCGGGCCTTGAAAGCCAAAGGAAGGACAAAGAATAGGGGCACTTTGACACACAAAGTGTTTTCTCACTGCATTTAAAGAAGAAAGCTAAACCAATGAAGAAATAAGAAAACGTTCAAGGAACTGGAACTATTTAATGCAATAAGGGACTCAGTAGGGGGAACAAACCTGAACTGCCTATCTCATTGTTCGGTGTGAGCGGTGCCATTGAAATGTGGTAACGAAAAGTGTTCGAGACTTGAGAAATTAAAATACTTAATGTTAGTAAATTGGTACATTTCTGGGAGTGGTTCATGTCCATTAGCTGACAATAATTTATAAGCTAGATCAGTAATCACGAGAAAAAGCCACTGGAAGTAATTTGTTTTAAATGCTGTAGATCTATTTAGGAATGAAAAAGAAAAAAGAAACTCAGAGATAAATCGACATTGGGGATGCATGATATTTCGGACCACATTAAAAAAAAAGTTGGTAATAGCTTGAGATTAAGGTAATCAGACTTTTAATTCTTCATAGTCCTTCTGTTATTTATCATTCTCCCTCTGTCTCCTATCCCCTACCCGTTTACCTCAGGGGTACCCACTCTTGTTATTGCAAACAATTTCCAAAATATTTTGGGAGAGATGCGTAGATTAATGCTGCCCTTATGAAATAATGTGGGAATTAGTGGAAACAGCTTTTGAGGCCAGAAAAAAAGAGTTAAAAAAGAACTTCGTCAAGTCTAACTCAGAGTACTTGTCCTTAAAACTTAATATTTTAGTCAAATAATTTTTGAGCTGTGTATTTAATTTTAACCATATGGCTTGAGTTTTTTGATTAAGGTAAAATATTGGATTCTATAAATTATGCTGTGGGTACAGACATTTTGTAATATTTCAATAACATGTACCAAAATCATTAATTCCTGTTTTTACTCTTCAATCTCATTGGTTCATTGCAGAGCCTTCTGCAACATTGCTATAGAATGAGGGTCCTGTGTGTGCATTACCACAGTAATAACGCTGTTTCCTGAAGTCAATTCACCAGGATATGTTGAAAGATATCCATTAAAAATTACATTGTGCTAAAATTTTGTTCTGTTTATCATTTTTTCACTCAACATTGGGTTTCTGAAATCTATCAGTTTTTATACACATAAATTTATTTCATTTCTTTTGACTTTTGTATGGTAATATATTATATATGTATAGTATCCTTTACTTATGATGACCATTTTGATATCGATGGAAGTTATCTCCAATGATTTTCTAACACTTAAAAATATGAAATGCAGGTAGAACTCTATTCGATGAAGAGCCTTGAGAGGTATATATAATCTTATTGACATAATTATTCTGGTGCTATCATGAAATTTTTCTTCTCATTAAGTTCTTTTTCTTCAAAGGGCATAAAGGGGACTGGGGCATAAAGGGGCCCATGTCATTGTAATCCAGACTTGGGGTGCTCCATAGAGATGGCACTGCCAGCCTTAGCTGTCCCAGGCATGAGAGAAGGATTTGGAAATTTTTGAGGAAGGCCCTGCAAAGCCTGGGTCCCCTGGAACAGGGGACTTGGGCAGGAAGCCCATTCGTCAGGGTCTAAGGGCAATTCTGCCCAGGAGGACCTCCTCTGACCTCCATTACTAGTCCAAATTTCTTTAAAAGAGTCTCTTATGATTTTTCTTTGTAACGCTTTTCTCAGTTGTAATTTTATATTTGTTGCTGAAATTATTAAATTAAGAGCTTTCTGTGCTAATAGATTGTAAGTATCATGATGGCACAGACAATTTGTGTTTTGTTTTATTTCTTTATCATTTAGTTTAGACTAAAATATCTTGCAGTAACAACCTAAAATTTCATTACCTTACAGGAACAAAAATTTATTTCTCACTTGTGTCAATGTCCTTGCAGGACAACTTTGGCTTTTTTCCAAGTCTTCTCATTGCTGAACCAAAGCTACAGAAGCAGCCTCTGTGATTATCCATATTCATGACAAATGGGAAAATAGAGCTAACAGAATCTCATGATGGCTCTTACAGCTCTTGCTCAGAAGTGGCACATGACGTCCACACTCACATTTCATTAGAGTTCAGTGGGAAGTATAATCCTCCCACAAGGACAGGCCTGGCATCAAGGAGAAGCAAATCTTTAACGTCACCATCTAACAGAATCTGTCCTCTTGTTCAAAATATTTAGTTTCCTTCAATAAGCACAGAACTCAAAAGGCCCATTGAGTCACGGCATCACACTTAAAGTTCAAGATGTTGTGATGGTCCCTACGTGAGATCTGAACGTGGTTCTTCTTCTCCTACTTCTCCTTCTCCTCCTTCTTCTTCTTTACTTGGATTTGCACTGAATGTGGTTCTTCTTGATCCAGATATACATATATATACTAAAATGTCAAGTTATCTACTTCTCATCCCCTTCACTGACCTCTGAATCCATATATTTTGAGCATAAAATAGTAGCATGGGGGTAAGATAGCCACAATAAATAGCACCATCCAGAAAGGGACATGACAATTACTCTTCCTCAGCATCCTGAATTCCTATTTGGCAGAAGTTGCAAAGGGACCCTCCACTGATGGTTGAGAATGATTCTAAATTAGGTCCCAGCCTGTGACTGGGGGCAGCTTTCCAGTTCATTGTTCTCCATGGCCCTGGGCTCCACCACACCTTTCAGTACATGTATTTTGCTTTGCTCACCATCATATGAGTTTAGGTCCCATATGGTGCTTTGTAGTAGCTGCACAATAAATGCCAACTAAGTGAATAAACATTTCACAAGACAAGGCAAAGAAGTGTTATATAACGCAGAGCAGATTTATAAGCACTGTAGAAACTCGAATAATAATGAGAAACTCACATAATTAATTAAGATTGTTATTTCAGGGAAACTTGGAAAGGTAAGGTATGAGATGGTAAGAAGATAGCATTTCCAGAAAATGGAAAAGATAAGTAAGCCATCAATGAACATGTTATGTATGAGGCAAGCTTGATGAGGAATTTTAAGGAAAACAATGTATTTTTTCATAAAATAAGTACAGTTTATAAGAGCTAGTATTAGTTTTTAAATTATGTAATGAAAAACTACATTTAAAATATTTATAAAAAGTCAATTGAGGGGCTGGCCTGGTGATGTAGCGATTAAGAACGCTTTCTACTTCGGCGGCCTGGGGTTCGCTGGTTCAGATCCCGGGCGTGCACCGATGCACCGCTTGTCAAGCCATACTGTGGCAGCGTCCCACATAACATAGAGGAAGATGGGCACAAATGTTAGCCCAGGGCCAATCTTCCTCAGCGCAAAGAGGAGGACTGGTATCTGATGTTAGCTCAGGGCTAATCTTCCTCACACACACACACACACAAAAAAAGTTAATTGAAATGTTTTTTATCTAATGAATGTGATTTCTGATGTAAGATAGCTGAGACTAAAATTGTTTCCCTCAGAATTTTTGTTCTCACATCAAACACACAGAAGATCTTCTCGTTAAAAATGTCACTGACAACAGTAAACTTACAAACACAGTGTTTGGCTCTACCCCCCTAACTATGATTTATGACCATGTACTTAAAGCATCTACCCAAAGCATTAAAATGATTAAGAGCTGCGAGATTACAAAATAATGCCATTGAGAGGTGAAAGGAATGATAGAAGAATTCCAGGAGGAAAATAATGAAATTTCATCATATGACTATATTGACCCTCTCTAAATTTCTGCTCAATTTTCTACACACCTCAGTTAAACATCTGTCTGTAAACTAAAGTCATTCCCACATGAGAGAAAAATGTTGCATGTACCATATGCAAGTTTGTACCTAAGCTTTTAAACTTTAAATCTTGATGCCTCTCCTATGAACTGTAATTAAACTGACATGATGAAGCAACTTCAATAAGTAACTGAATTATTTGTGTACTCCCAAGTCTGTTTGTGTATTTCTTCTATCTCATTCAACATTCAACAAACACACATTAAGTACCTGCCATGAGTAATTCATTCAGCTGGATGTTGTGTTTTTTATTGAAAAATATGAAAACAATAAAATTCATACATGCAGTGTTCTACCTCTGCTATGTTCTAGATCTGAGACCTTGCACAAGTTTCTTAACCCTTTCAGTGCATCAGTTTCCTTATTTGTAGTATATGGACATTAACAAACCTATCTCTCAGGGTTGTTATTAGGAAAAATGAATAAATGAATGTTTGCATGAGATAGCACCCAAATGTTAGCTTTTATTAATGTTGTTAGAAAATTATAATGTAGGGGCCAACCTGGTGGTGTAGCGGTTAGGTTTGCGTGCACTGCTTCAGCAGCCTGGGGTTCATGGGTTCGGATCCTGGACGTGGACTTACCCACCACTCCTCAAGCCATGCTGTGGTGGCATCTCATGTACAAAATAGAAGAAGATTGGCACAGATGTTAGCTAGGGCCAATCTTCCTCACCAAAAAAAAAAAAAAATACAATGTAGTGTGATTAATTGATTAAATACCAGTAGATAACAATCTCTATGGGACTGTGAAATGAGGACTTAACTCTCTTTTAGAACAAGTCTTCCTGGGAAAAGTAATTTTTGAGCTGACCCTTAAAGAAAGAATGAGAATTTAGCTGATTGGTAGAGCTGAAGAAAGGCAGTCCAGAAAAAGAACAGTGTATGCTACAGAATGGATGTGCAAGAGCATATCACATTTTAAAAATTGCAAGTCATTGTGCACAGCTGGAACCAAAGTTTCAAGGGGAAAGCTTCTGTAAATGGTGCTAGAAAATATTTCTTGGGGTCAGATCAGACAGGACTATTTCAGCTATTTGACCAAAGCTTTTATTATTTTACCGATAAATATACAATAGCATATTGCTTTTGTAGAAAAATTGTGTATGGTATTGCGGAAAGTGAGTAACAAGGATAAAAGTATTAAGATAATCATTTAGGATGTTATTGTAAGACTTGGTAAGAGTGATGTGGTCTTATACTAATGTAGAAAAAGTTCTTTGGAAGGAAAGGAAGATATATGAGAGACATCAGAAATAGAATTAGCGGCAGGAGTAGTTAGGGCAAACACTGGTTTACCAAGCAATAGCAGAAGAGCAGATGATTTTCTTACCACCTCCAAAGCAATCACAGAAGGAAGAGGGGAAGTAGAAAAGAGTGACATCACGGCAACTGTGGAAAGCAGAGAGTGTCAGGACAAGGGAGTCATTAGTTCTGTGATATTCTACTGAGTGTCAAGGGAAAAAGATAGAGCCAATTGAAACTGGTCTATAGAATTTTGAGGGTGCGATAGTATTAGTAATCTTTGTTGGAGCATTCCAGTGGGATGATCATAGCCCAAATAGCATTTCATTACATTTAAATATGAATGGGAAATGGTGACCTGACAATGTGACCGTAGATAGCATTAAAACAAATAAACAAACAAAAACATACAAAATCAACATACAAAAATCAGTTGCATTTCTGTACACTAACAACGAAGTAGCAGAAAGAGAAATTAAGAATACCATCCCATTTACAATTGCAACAAAAAGAATAAAATACCTAGGAATAAACTTAACCAAAGAGGTGAAAGATCTGTACATCGAAAACTATAAAACATTTCTGAAAGAAATTGAAGAAGACACTAAGAAATGGAAAGATATTCCGTGCTCTTGGATTGGAAGAATTAACATAGTTAAGATGTCCATACTTCCTAAAGCCATCTATAGATTCAATGCAATCCCTATCAAAGTTCCAACAACATTTTTCACAGAAATAGAACAAAGAATCCTAAAATTTATATGGAACAACAAAAGACCCCAAATAGCTAAAGGAATCCTAAGAAAAAAGAACAAAGCTGGAGGTATCACACTCCCTGATTTCAAAATATACTACAAAGCTATAGTAACCAAAACAGCATGGTACTGGCACAAAAACAGACACACAGATCAATGGAATAGAATCGAAAGCCCAGAAATAAACCCAAACATCTATGGACAGCTAATCTTTGACAAAGGAGCCAAGAACATACAATGGGGAAAAGAAAGTCTCTTCAACAAATGGTGTTGGGAAAACTGGATAGCCATATGCAAAAATGAAAGTAGACTCTTCCCTTACACCATACACAAAAATTAACTCCAAATGGATTAAAGACTTGAATGTAAGACCTGAAACTGTGAAAGTTCTAGAAGAAAACATAGGCAGTACGCTCTTCGACATCAGTCTTAGCAACATCTTTTCAAACACCACATCTGACCGGGCAAGAGAAACAATAGAAAAATAAACAAATGGGACTACATCAAACTAAAAAGCTTCTGCACAGCAAAGGAAACCATCAACAAAACGAAAAGACAACCTAACAATTGGGAGAAGATATTTGCAAACCATACATCTGATAAGGGCTTAATCTCCAAAATATATAAAGAACTCATGCATCTCAACAACAAAAAAACTACCAACCCAATTAAAAAATGGGCAAAAGACCTGAACAGACATTTCTCCAAAGAAGATATACAGATGGCCAACAGACACATGAAAAGATGTTCAAAATCACTAACTATCAGGGAAATGCAAATCAAAACTACAATGAGATATCACCTTACGCCTGTCAGAATGGCTATAATTAACAAGACAGGAAACAACATGTGTTGGAGAGATTGTGGAGAGAAGGGAACTCTCATACACTGCTGGTGGGAGTGCAAACTGGTGCAGCCACTATGGAAAACAGTATGGAGATTCCTCAAAAAATCAACGATAGAACTACCATATGATCCAGCTATTCCACTGTTGGGTATTTATCCAAAGAACTTGAAAACACCAATTTGCAAAGGTACATGCACCCCTGTGTTCATTGCAGCCTTATTCACAATAGCCAAGACTTGGAAGCAACCTAAGTGCCCATCAAGGGACGAATGGATAAAAAAGCTGTGGTATATATACACAATGGAATACTACTCAGCCATAAGAAACGATGAAATCCAGCCATTTGTGACAACATGGATGGACATTGAGGGCATGATGCAAAGTGAAATAAGTCAGAGGGAGAAGGTCAAATACCGTATGATTTCCTTCATTAAGTAGTAGATAATAACAACAATAAACAAACACATAGGGACAGAGATTGGATTGGTGGTTACCAGAGGGGAAGGGGGTAGGGAGGAGGGTGAAGGGGATAATTGGGTACATGTGTGTGGTGATGGGTTGTAATTAGTATTTTGGTGGTGAACATGATGTAATCTATGCAGAAATAGAAGTACAATGATGTACACCTGAAATTTTTACAATGTTATAAACCAATGTTACTGCAATAAACAAAAAATTAAAAAAAAAAAAAAAAAAAACAAACACCACATCTGACCGGGCAAGAGAAACAATAGAAAAAATAAACAAATGGGACTACATCAAACTAAAAAGCTTCTGCACAGCAAAGGAAACCATCAACAAAACGAAAAGACAACCTAACAATTGGGAGAAGATATTTGCAAACCATACATCTGATAAGGGCTTAATCTCCAAAATATATAAAGAACTCATGCATCTCAACAACAAAAAAACTACCAACCCAATTAAAATTGGGCAAAAGACCTGAACAGACATTTCTCCAAAGAAGATATACAGATGGCCAACAGACACATGAAAAGATGTTCAAAATCACTAACTATCAGGGAAATGCAAATCAAAACTACAATGAGATATCACCTCACGCCCGTCAGAATGGCTATAATTAACAAGACAGGAAACAACATGTGTTGGAGAGGTTGTGGAGAGAAGGGAACTCTCATACACTGCTGGTGGGAGTTCAAACTGGTGCAGCCACTATGGAAAACAGTATGGAGATTCCTCAAAAAATCAACGATAGAACTACCATATGATCCAGCTATTCCACTGTTGGGTATTTATCCAAAGAACTTGAAAACACCAATTTGCAAAGGTACATGCACCCCTGTGTTCATTGCAGCCTTATTCACAATAGCCAAGACTTGGAAGCAACCTAAGTGCCCATCAAGGGACGAATGGATAAAAAAGCTGTGGTATATATACACAATGGAATACTACTCAGCCATAAGAAACGATGAAATCCAGCCATTTGTGACAACATGGATGGACATTGAGGGCATGATGCAAAGTGAAATAAGTCAGAGGGAGAAGGTCAAATACCGTATGATTTCCTTCAGTAAGTAGTAGATAATAACAACAATAAACAGACACATAGGGACAGAGATTGGATTGGTGGTTACCAGAGGGGAAGGGGGTAGGGAGGAGGGTGAAAGGGATAATTGGGTACATGTGTGTGGTGATGGGTTGTAATTAGTATTTTGGTGGTGAACATGATGTAATCTATGCAGAAATAGAAGTACAATGATGTACACCTGAAATTTTTACAATGTTATAAACCAATGTTACTGCAATAAACAAAAAATTTAAAAAAAAATAAATAAATAAATAAACAAACAAAAACAAAACAGCTACTCAGAGGAAGAGATAGTGTTTGCCAGAGAGAAATTGGAGCAATTAAATATTTAAATGTAAGACCAAATATATACATGTATAACTAAATGTCCAGGAAGAATAGGGGATCATTAATAGAGTGAGACTTCTGAGGCCATAAAGAGAAATGGGTTCAGAATACCGAAGAAAGGATTGCCATTTCCACTGAGGAAAGTCAAAATCGAGCAAAAATGAGAAGGACTATTGTCGGGGGAAGAGGGAGAATCTCCCTCTGCCCTTTCCCTTAAGGTTCTTCTGGCTGGCCAAACAATCAACAAGACAGGTTAGCAGGAGAAAATAATACCAAGTTTAATAACATGTATACATGGGAGAAGCTCAGAAATGAGCAACTCGTCCCTCTGTCTAAGCTGCTCGCTTAAGTATTGCAGCTAAAGGCGAGGAGCGTGTTGGGGGTGGGTAATGGCCTGGGACTTCAGAGGGCAGGAGGACAATTCTTTTTGGGGTCATCTATAGATAATGTGGTCAGGGAGAGACAGAGCTTTTTGATAAAAGAGGCTTGGTGCCTTTGCTATTGTAACCTCTATCCTACATTATCTTTATAGCCATCATGATAGAAGCTCTGTTCCAGGAAGGAGCCACCATGTCAAATTCTTTAGGCAGTTAGTGGGGGAGGTCAAATGTCCCTCAGAGAAAACAATCAAGGTAAAGAGATATATTTCAGGGTGGCCAAATCTTGATCTCCCACACTATACATACACATATAGATGAATGTGGGACCAAGAAGGTTATTAGATCTCTGTTTCTCCCTTTTTTTTTCTTTAAATATGGAAAAAAGTAATTATTGGAAAGTTATGGAGGCAAAATAGAGGCACAGGGAAGGGTTCAGAACTTTAAGATGGTAGAAATGTTTGGAAATAGCTTAATCTGGGTTAATCCAAGACAACATTAATCCTAAATAAACATGTAACCAATTGCCATTTAAAATTCCAGAGATTCCTCAAAACCATAAAATGGAACTGGTTTCAAAGAGCTTGTTTGTTGATTGATAAATTTCTTTTTCAGGCAGTGTTTTATTGAGTAGGGTAGTGTGCAGAGGAGGAAAGGGAATGTGAGTTTTACTGATCAGCAATTAGAATATTTAGGGCTCAGATGTCAGAAAGGGATAAGAAGCTGAGGATATTTTCAAGAATGTCATGCGGTCTTTGGCATTGGAAAGGAAGTGGTGGCAAGAGGGAGCTGCTGGGTTGGCATGAAAACAATCTGATTACAAGATTTAAGATCTCATTGAGGGCAAGGATCAACTTGTCATCACAAAGAAAATGAAGTAAGCGTTGAGAAAGTGAAATATTTAAGTTTACATTTTCAGAATTGGATCAGTCTGAGGAAATGACCAGATCCATCAAAATATCCATGAGAATAGGTTGCTACAATGGAGTGAAGGTGAAAGTCATTAACACAAAATGGTAAATTAACTCTATTTGCAGTCTTCACATTTTAACCCTGTTTTACCTCAATTAATATCAGCTCACTTAACCTATTGTTCAAAAATCTTCCCAGAACCATAACAAAGATGAGTAAAAGAATAGTTTAACTTCAAAATTGTAACCAGTTTAGAATTAGGAGGAGTATACGAAGCCTGACTCCTCAACGTGTTCACCACACTCAGCAAGTCATTGACTTCTCTTATCCTCAATTTCTTTAACTTTAAAATTGAGGTAATAAATATTTTATCAAATTAAGTTATTATAAGAGTAAAGTTATATAATGTCAAAAAACTATGTATCCTATATAAATGTGCACACGTATTAGGTATGACTTTATTTATCAACATCATCGTCATCAGTATCATTCAAAGTTGGATTATCCATACAAAATAAACACAGATGTTCAAAATTAAGACTGAGACTAATTAGCTATAATTGATCTCTTCTCCACCCAGGAAATGTGAATTTGCTGGAAGTTGTTGTAAGATTATCATGGGACAAAACTTCAATTGCTTCCTTTTGAAATATGTCTGCATGCTAATGGATGCTTGTTTTTTTCTTATAAAAAACTAAAACAAATACATGTAAACTTTTATTCCTTCCAGTAAATAATGATTGATTATTGGTCTTGTTTTTGACAAGTAGAGTGATAAGCATTAACTATCACAATTTAGAAGAGTTCAGGATTGTGTTTAGCTGCATATAATAGAAGTGTGACTCCCAGCTGACTCCTCGCATAAGGAGACATGCAGAGGCAAGTAGGCCAAGCTGCAGCAGAGATGTCCCAAGCTCCTTCTTTCTACTTCACCATCTTTAGTAAATGCTTTTATTCTCACAGTCACTTTATGGTTGCAAGATCGTGCGCTATCTATGGCTTCCTGTTTGCAATCCACGCCAGAAGAAATGTAGGGATAAATAAGCAACAAAAAGAAATAAATGATGCTGGTATCAAGAAAGCAATATTTCCCAGAAATCCCCAGCAGAAAATTCATTGTCAATAACGCTGTCTCATGACAGGACTAAAACTGCAAAGCAGGCTGGGAAATGTGGTTTTTTAACTGGGCACTTTGTTACCTTCAACAAAATGAGGACTTTGGTAATAAGGAGACAGAAGAGAATAGATATTGAGTAGGCAAGCAACAGGGTCAGCAGCAAGGAATGTGCATGCATTTTGAATTTACAATGATACAAAAAAAGACAGGAACAGGAAATATTTTACGTAATCATTGAGTTACAAATCCATTAAAAGCTTTATGACTATTGAGTGGTTCTTAATATTGAATAGTAATTGGGTATATATGTATTAATGCAGTATTTAAAATTATAACATTTTGAACAAAGTGTTGTTTTCCTCAAATAAAATTCAGATTTACGAGCTTATTATATTTGAAACTTCTAATTTAAGGCTCAGAATTTCTGCAAATACTGTTACCTTATATTGCTTGCCTTTAAATATACTTTTTACTTTTAGCCTGTGATGTAAGAACTTTCAATATTGAAACATACAAAATGAGTGTTCCTTTTGTTGTGGAAATATTTCAATGACGTGCATGATAATGGATGTTAAAATAGTTGTTAATTGACATAAGAAAAATTTTGCAATCAACCATTGTCAGGTTCTTTTAGTAAATATTGATGGTTTTTGACTACTAGGAAAACATAGGGGTGTATACAACTCCTTCCCAATCTTGTCACCATGGAACATGTTACAATGAAAGTAATCCTCAGATTGGATTCTGATAAACACACATATATCTGTTACCAAGCATGTACAAAAAGAATTATGTAACTTATTCTGTAACACTGATGCTTGTTCTTTTTTAGGCACTTGTGCAAGCACCTTGAAACTTTCAGTTCACTCTATGGCAGATAAAATGATAAACTGATGGCAGAATCAGCCATCCTTCTACTTGGATCAAGAATCAGAGTCTTCGGTTAAGAAAAAGAGGGAGAGAGAGAGTGTATGTGTTTGTGTGTGTGTGTGTTGTGGTGAATGTACTATAGAATCTTCTTAGACAACTATACATTATGAACATCACTTATTTCCCCCAAATAAAACACTTTTAATGTTTATCGTGTTAATTACATGCCTTCCATTTCATATTCACTTTAGTAACGCGTAATGAGCTTATAGAGGAGCTCTGAAATATGAATTCCTGACTAAGGGCCTTCAAATGTTAATTAACCATCTCTGAATTGTATATTCCTAATTAGGGCCCTACAAATATTATCTAACCATCCCAAAAGTGTATGTTAATATTAATTCACACACACACCACACCACTGTATATACTGAGGTATCTTAAATGTCAGACATAAACAAGGCTAATGTAAAGCCTTGTGGATGGATGGAGGACTTAATCGATTAAGTCCAAAAGGGCTCTGCAGCACCAGCTAAAGGGCAAGTCGGCTCAAGAAAGTCTGAGGAAGAAAGAAGTAACACATTGACAGTGACCCAGCTGGGGGAGAGCTTAGACCAGCCACTTTGCCTGACACCAGTCAGTATCCCAAGGTCTCCCTGTGGCTCTGAGAACGCTGTCACCTTTCAGGTCTTGGACTTTTAAGACATTTTGTTTGCTTCTTGCACTCCAAAGTGCCATGAATTGGTGCTTAGTTGTCTTTCCAATCCTCTTTCAAGCTTCATGCAATTTATCAGATACGTTTTATAATTTGTGGTTTTACCTTGTGGACATTTTCATATTTCATGTGATTTCTGGGATTTCAATGTGCCATTCTATTCTGCAACAAATATTTGAGAATATAATAAAACATGTTTTGTTAAAAAAATTACTGACTTTTGTGTTTTGGATTGTGAAGTCATTTTAATTACTTTATATTCATACCTGAATGTTAAATTGTTCCCATTTGGAACTCACTATAGCAATAAATTTGAACTTGACAGTACTAGTATTTAAATATACCACATACCATGAAAAAAAACAAACAATGTAAAAATTGTACATGAATATTTCAGTTGTTTTACCATATGTGTCCCCAATAAATATATAATTGGTTGCCTAGATAATTACTTTTGGTATGCCATGAACTGACACTATAGAAACTATTTTCACTCAGTTAAAAGCTTGCTGGTCATTGCATTGTAATTTTCACTGACAATGAGAAATCAACATATTTTATAATAATTACTTACCCCATTAAAATTTCAAATGGAAACATTTAGCATACTTAAATCTGATCGTTACAGCTATCATCCACAAAGAGCTGACATTAGGGTTAAGATATTAAAAACAATATCCCCAAAATACCTAACATCTTTTAATATTCAAAATATGTTGCAAATTCTCTCAAAATGATAATAATGTTACTTTACCTTTTACATTATATATTATATTGTTTAGTTGTTAAAATAGTTATTTAGACCAAAATTACTGAATCAAGCACATTTTCTTTAAAATCTGTTCCTCAAATGTCATCTCTGCCTCACTGGTAGGTGGTCAGCTCTCCCTTGGGTACTGTTTGCTAATTGCTGCAGCCTCATTACTAACCTGGTTAGTTGACTATTTGAAGCTCTCTCAACTGCTACTCAGTTGACTGAAAGTGACAGCAGAGATGTATGGGAGTTTTATTTTGTAATCATTTGTCTATTTTTGGACATTTGGCTCTATTCCCTCAGGATACACACTTCAACAGGATAGTCTAGGTTGGTATATTCAAGTTACCACAAGCTGTAACCAATGGTACCAGTTAGAACCACTGGTCTCCTCTGCCCTCAAACTATTTTGGTATATTTTTCTAGTTAAATAGCTCAACAATTTCTTGGTTCAGGTGTATTGTTTACCAGAGCCTAGACTCTACCCTTGAAATTTGACTTCAAAAGTGTGCCCTCTACATGTATCTGCCTGAAATCCTTTTTATGTCCGAACACTCTTGTTTCAGTTAATTTCAGAGAGGCTCCTTAGTTGTTTTTTCTTTTTTTTTTTTTCGCTGGGGAAGATTCGCCCAACATCTGTTGCCAATCTTCCTCTTTTTTTTTAACGCGAGCTGCCGCCACAGCACGGCCACTGACAGAAGGGTGGTACGGTTCCACGCCCAGGAACCAGACCTGGGCCTCCAAAGCAGAATGCGCCAAACTAACCACTTGGCAATCAGGGCTGGCCCTCCTCAGCTCATAATGTGTTAAGCCTCTTGATCAAAATGGGCACTGAGGTAAGTATGAAGGAGGGATTCTATTCAGCATTTCAGTTTCAATTTTTTTTAAGTTGCTAGGGACAAATGCAAATATCCCTTCAATCTATGACTCAAAGTCTAATGTGTATTTGAATAACCTGGTAAGCTAGTTAGAAAGACAGATATTCAGGCTCCACCTCAGACTTAGTGAATCCAAATCTGCATTTTAACCATATTCCCAGGGGATTAATATGCACATTAGAGTTTGAAAATCAATGGCTTATGGAGTTATTTTTATTTCTCTACAGAATCAAATAGACAATACTTGGGCATGTATCATGATTTTTCAGACATCTAATACCACACGTGTATAGTATTCATTTTTCAGATGACACTCTTTTGTCGAATACTGGATTTCCTCTAATTTCTTTTAAGTTCTAAGACAATGATTATGCTATACAAAATCTAAGAAAGAGTGTTTATTGTTAAAATAAAAATTTCAATAAATTTGATTGCCACATTAAATACATATAATTTCACGGTGCTTCATCTCAATTAGAAATAATTATAAGTCACTTGCAGACATGATTATAAATGATTTTAAGATAGCCGTATGTATTAGTTAGCAGAAAGAAGCAAGAAGCTGTTAGCATTTCCCTCCATCCAAAGACCTATCCTAAACAGTAAGCCCTGTTTACCAATCTAGCAAGAAACAGCATAACTTTTGTTATGTTGGAAACTAATGTTTTAAATTCACCTAGTTGTTTAATTTAACATTTATTAACTGCATACTATTACCATGGCTTGTGTTTGATGCCAAAAAACTAAATAAGAAACAATCTTTCCTTCAAGAATTTCAGTTTTTCGTGGAACCAGACAAGGACCCAGAAAACTTTTGTAGGGGGTTCAGAATATATCACCCCAAAACACGCCGGTTTGGCATATTGATTATTTTGAATTAAAGGTACTTGAGAAACAACTGGTGCAAGAAGGACACTCTGACCCTCCTTTGTCCTTCTGAAAGGAGGAGGCAAATCTCCTGTGTCAAAGTTATCCTCCCTGCACCGGGAGGGTAGATGGCATCCTTATCACTAGAGATATGGAATTTAGGGCTGTACAAACACAACTTGTTATTTTTTACCAATTTACTATGCCAAGCTCAAACCTCTTTGTCTTGTCAATTCTTCACAAATTTATTATTTCTTTGTCTAAAATGTATAAAAGCTTCCTGCCTTGGTCACTTCTTTGAGTCTCATATTTTTATAGGGGTCTTGTGCATATGAAATTAAATTTGTTTTTCTACTATTACTGTGTCTTCTGTCAATTTAATTATTAGACCAGCCAAAGAATCTAGAAGAAAGAAGGGAAAATTTTTCCTCCCCTACACTTGAATAGAGAAAAATGCATACTAGATACACGGGTATAAGCAGAATGCTGTAGAAACAAATACTGGAAGAACGTATTGCCTGGCACAATCAAGACAGCATTCATAGACATGAAAATCTTGAATTAGATGTTCCTGAAGGAATAGAATATGTTAGTTAAAAGAATACATGGAGCATGGAATGCATATCCAGATAGAGGGACAACATGTACAAAATTATACTGTTGTGCAAAGGCTATATTCACAGCACTGAGAATGTCTGAGTACCTGAGCAAGACGTAGCCGGCGATGAAGGTTGTGAAAAGCTGGCTGGGAGAAAAGCAGATTATATTTTGTCTTACTTATCATGCTAAGCGATTGTCATGCTCAAAGAACAGTACATTATTTCCCTTTTCCATTTTAGACAGAAACCATGTTTTCCTGGATTTTGATCTAGGAAGATTCCTGTTTCTGTTCGTTTTGCCATCATACAACCTGTTATTTTAGGAAAGAATAAATAATTCCTTCAGCAGAGGTTTAGCCAAGTCTGGCTTTAGAGATGAGTTTGTGGAATTATTTTGTAATTCCATAGACTTTCTTTATGGAGGGAGATCAATTCAAATACCTCTTTTGTTCCAGGCTGTGGAGTCAGGTGTCTTGAGAGGGAATTCACTCACTTGCTGTCCTGCCACTCTCCTAGTCTACTCCTTCTCTGCTGTTCGATGAAGTATAGGTACCACATCTATTCCCATTTTATTTCTTATTCTTTTGCCAAGTTTACTTATATACATTGTTAGAATAAGCAAAGTTATATGACTAATGGAAGGACATATTTCCCACATTTCACCAAGATTTGACAAAACCTGTACTAAGGCCATGGAAGGAGTAGAAGAAGTTGACTGAAAAGTGGAGGCTGACGTTTTAGTTTGGACATTTATCAGTTGTGTGATACTGGGCAAAACTCCTAAAGTTTCTGAGCCAGATTGTCTTCATTTGAAAATGGTGGATAGTGATACCTGCCACAAAAGATTGCTCTCAAGAACTCAATTAGACTATGTAGTTGGAAATTAGGTTATGTATAAATGTAGACAGTGGAAAGGTAGCCATTTCTTCATCCCATGCTTAGTGTTAACAATTTGGGAAGAGATTTGATTTAAACAAATTTACTTAAAGAGAATAGAAATTATAACTAAATATTTTACCTCAGTGACTGTGAATTTGGCATTGGGCTCAGAAAACTTTGTCTATGTGATTACAGGGCAGGATGCTAGTTGTGAAACCTTGCATAAGTTTCTTCATTGATCAAAGCCACAATATCATTTATAAAAAATGGATAACAAGAGAATTTACTTCACAGAGTTTTCCTTTGGATTAAATAATAATGTATGTAAAGCATGTAATTAGTAGTTAGTGTCTGATATATAGCAATGTCAGTTAATAATAAGAAGGTGGATGGGAAAGTAATTTTGGAATACTTGTTCATAAAAAGAGGATTACTTGTGAAATGAGAGAACAAGACTAATATATGACAGTACAAAGTCAAGGATGCAGAAATGTTGGTGAGAGGCCACTGAAACACAATATAAGGCTTTAGAGAGCTGAGTTTCTTCATATTCTCCCTTTCATCCTTAATACCTGGTCACTTATTAAGGCACATCATAGGCTATCTATGTTTTTTTTATTAAGTAACTTTTTATGGATGGCAACAAACTCGATGACTTCAGGGTCAATCTCTTGACAGAGCAGACACTTCCATTGTGGTAAAGTCTCATTTGCATCCCACCTCAACCTGTCACCTCCTACATTGAGCTATGCACAAGGTGAAAAGGACTAGAGCATGAGGGAAAAAAAGTATGTGGAAAAAGAAAACAATGGATAGCTTTTTTTGTGATACATGCTTCCGTGGTTGCACACATATGCTTAAGAATATGATGCAGGGACCTGAATTATATACTAAAAAAAACCTTATAACTAATTAATGTACTCAGTACTATCATAGAGTCAAATTCATAATTGTCTCTCTTTTCTTCTCTGTGGGAAAAAGTGTCTGACAGTTTTTCCCTTGGAGAATAGTAAAAGCGAGGGTGATTTGTAGCACTAAACTTGAGCATGTATAAATAACTTGCAAGGAAGATTTACTGCTAATTAAATTCTAATATGAATAAATGAACTATTTGCTTTAATTGGATAAGAGTCAATCTCATTGACTAACACAGACCAAGTTCAACCCAAGATTTATGAATAATGAGCAAGTCCATGGAGGGTCATTTACAAAGTCTTTGCAAGATTACACTTCTAAAATCAAAAACATCGTATCAAATTTATGTTTGAGGATATCTATCTAAACGTTTTAAAAAAAATGTACTTTTAAAAACAGAAATATAGTATTTTAAAGGGAAAATACATCAGTATAATTATTTTCTGAGAGATCATTTTCAGTTATTTATTTATTATTTAACAACTACACTGGTAATATTACAAGAAGAGGCATGGAACTTTATTTATTTGATTTATGATTATTACACATAGTATATATGAAGCAAAATTGTCAAATGAAATACAAAATTAATTTTAGAAGACAATGTAAATTTAGTTCAGTTCAATATATATATACATAGGTAATTACCGCATGCCTAATATTGTGGTGGGAATTGTTGCAGGAAAACAAGGAAATACAGGGTCCTCTCAAGAAATAGAGTTGTCATGTTCTCAAGACATGTGCTATATTCTTCTGAAAAAATATACATACTTCTATGACTATTTGGTTGTCATTCTGTTCTACATAAAACTGAACAGCAGGAAAGTAATAGTTAAAATGAAAGTGCTATCAATTTATATTAGTTATTCATTAAGAAAAAGTGAGGAATGTCATCAAATTAGATTCATCTTTGAACAAGAAAATTCTATTTGGAAGTAGAGAAGTTTATGCAAAATCATGTGTAATTATTTAGATTAGCTCTTAATTTTTTTTTTTAATCTGGTTGCAGATCTGTCTAGTGAGTGCCCAGAAAGGTAATTTAATATTCTAGGTGAGAAAAAAATCCCCACAAAAATAGAAAGTAATCATTTAGAAAGAAAAATCATCCCAGCGTAAATATAAAATCCTAAAGATGTGAAACTTACCTCATTCTTTGAAAAAGACTCAGAGCTGAATGAATTTGATATTGAATTTGCACTCAAAGTATATAACCTGTTGAAACAAGTTGTAACATAAAGCCTGTATGACATTGAACTATTCAAAGTGGTCTTTCTATAAGTGAGAAAATTTTAGTATTTTCTTTCAATTACAATATGTTGGTATATAGAAAGCTGTGAAACAGAACAGTGAGAAAGGGAAGTGATATTAGAAAAGGATTGGGCCCTGGTACCAGCTTCTGAATCTGAAAACCAGTGGTTATAATTTCACCTTTCAACGAAATTTCAAAGAAAGTTATCTCCCAGGATATCCTATCATAGAAGTGTGCTGATGATCATGGAATAGAATTAAACTCTACTGTAGTGGTCTCTAAAGATGTGTATGAAATTTTAAATTCAAGGATCTTACAGAATCTTACACAAATGGTCTCCAATGTCAGCTGCTTATACCCAGGATGTGCACAGGAATATCTATTGGGATGCAATAAGAAACTATTCAACTTCTATTTATACACAACTTTACCAAAAATAAAAGAATTCTCTTTTCAAGCATTTAACATATACATTTACTCATAGATAGTGCCACCAACGTTTTTAGTTTCAGTGTACTATACTATGGAAAGAACATTGATAAGGCAAAGATTTGGAAATGTTTGCATAATTATATGATTTTGTTGAAGAAATTATTGCCTATACAAACTCTCATATTACCTACGTGGGAAATTTAAGTAACATTTTTTTCACGTTTCAAATTTTTGAAATCAAAGTGTCAGTTGGTTTTAAACCCATATCATAATTATTTTTGAAAAATGATTTCAATTGGTTTTCAGAAAAACCATTATCAGAGAAGATGATAATTTTCTTTCCACAGTTAATAAATTCATGCAAATTGTCTATTTCTCTGATTTCAATCTATTGATCTTTTTTTTTCCCCATTAGTGACTACCATTTTCAGGTGTGATAGTCAAACCAGACACAGTGGAGAATTTAGACAATAGCCATTTAGTACCCTCTCCTCATATTTTTCCCCTGCTATTGCAGATTAAGCCAAAATATTTGTGCCCCTCACCCTGATTTCACCTCTTGCCTAGATAACAAATAAGATGTGAAAGATGCAACAGCCATTGTGTGGACACGAAGACGAAAACCTCACGTTGGAAATGACAGAAAAGGAAGATAGAAGAACAGTGGTCCTTGAAAACGTCCTTCAGCATAAGCAATACCTCTGTACTTCCTATCTTTGTAATTCTTCAAACAGGAGAAAATAAAACTCTTATTTATTTAAGGCACTATTTCTTTTTGCTTAAAACCTAGCATATTTCTAAAAGGTCCCTTCTAAAAGGTGCCTTAAGTTTTGATATAAGTTAAACCAAGAACCATACTTTTAAATTGTTTAGTTATGATCAATTACAAATATTTACAAACTGTTGTATAAACATTATTTCATCTTTAATTATTTTCATTCTTTTTTGCATATTTTAAAGTACTGGATATATTATTGTAGTAGGAAATGTACATCATAAATATAATATATACATACTTTCAGGGAGGATTATCACAAACTAAAAGTCTGGAGTTCACTGATTTAGACCATTCTTTTAATCATTTTTTTTTAGTACATTATCTTTGAGAACTAGTCGAACAGGCCCTGTGATGTGTGCTAGCAAAGTAATTTAGTCAAGTAGTTAAAATACGACTTATGTTATTGGTTGAAAGGTGACAGGGGCAGTTATATGACTAATATTGCAGAAGTGTTTTAGTCTTTCCTTTTCTAAACATGTAAAATATCATACATACTAAGGTGCTGTCAGACATATGTGGCTTTCTAAGATAGACACAAAATCATGCTTATTCCTAAAATCTTCCAACAGCATAGAATTTGTTTACAGCTCATTGCCTTCTACTATAATTACTTCTGCACTCCAATGAATGTCTCCTTTACTAAAATCTGAATTCTTCAGAACAATGAGTAACATCATACATTCAGCACATATACCTGGGGCTGTTACTACACCTAGTAGGCGGTAGGTATTAAAATATCTGATGCATAGCTGAATACATTAATTCATGTATTTATGGAACAGAAAATTACTGAACACATTTTGCGACAGAAGAAATTTCAATGCAACTAGAGTACCAAAGATGAGAAGAGAGAGTCCTAGCCTCTGAGAGCATACAGGTTAGTTAGCAGGGCAGCAATCAGAACATGATATATTGAGTACCATACAGATGTACTGACAGGTAAATTGTAAGTCAAAGTGAAGGAACTCATATATCTTCTTGAGAGAGTCAGTAAAGATCGTACTTGGATTGAATTTGATGGAAGAATGGGAATTGGCATGTAGGCCAGATAAAAGGAGTCCGTCCCAGGAAGAAAGAACAGCATGTGAAAACACAGAGGGCCTCGAGTCTGGTAGGTCCTTAATAAAGATTCATTGCACTCAATTGAAGAAGTGATTCTTACCAGGATAGATTTGTTGGGCTCAGGGGAAGTTCTTGGACCAAGAAGAAAGATGTGTGTTTTGGCAAATTGTAAACCTAAAATAATATTGTTACTATGCCAAGCTTTTAGATTTAGAGACAGGGTGTTTCAGGGTAGTTCACAGGAATTTTGAGATTTTGACTAATCTAATTGAATATGCTCTTGTTGCTAGAGTATAGACATACCCAGAACTGAGTAAAATCTCAAGGCATAGAGTATCATGACACAAATGTAGCTCTTTTGTTATAATCCTACAAGTCCATGAGGCTCAGTCCATTTATTTTTCAGTCTATTTTTTCTCTTGCTTTTAGATTGGGTAATTTCTGTCATTACATTTTTAAGTTCACTAATTCTTTCCTCTCTCCTCCATTCAGCTGTTCTGCTGTTGGGCCCATTCACAGAGGGGCTTTCGTTTTGTTTTATTTTGTTTCTGTTTTTTTGTTTTTTTTTTAATTTTGGCGATTGTATTTTTTACTTTTGAAATTTCAATTTGTTTCATCTCCATGTCTTCTATTTCTTTGCTGTGTCTTTCTATTTTTTGCACTTGTTTCAAGTGTGTTCATAATGGCTCTTGGAAGCATTTTTATCATGGCTGTTTCAAATCTGAGTCACATAATTCTAATCTCTCTGCTATCTCGGTAATGACATCTATTGATTATCCCTTTTTTTTCCCCCCATTAGTTTGAGATCTTCCTCGTTCTTGGTATGACAAGGGATTATTGGTGGAAAACTGGATATTTTTGTATTATGTTATGAGTGTCTGGATCTTATTTAAACCTTTTGTTTTAACTGGCTGTCTGACATCACTCCAGCAAGGGAGGGGGTAGGACATCGTCTTATTACTGACAGGTTGAAGTAGAAGCCCAGGTTCCCCACTTATCCTCCATTGATACCCAAGCTGGGGGTTGTCCTTCCTTAACGCTGGGGGGATAGGTGTTCTAGCTTCCCATGTGGTTTCCACTGACACTGCAGAAAGCGGGTGGCCTTTCTGTCACTGGAGAGGGTAAAAGTCCTAATTCCCCACTTGGCCACTTCTGACACCACCTTAGCTTGGAGGGAGGGGGTGCCTTGTTACTGCCAGTGAGGACTGGCAGTCTAGTCTCCCATATGGTCTCCTCTGACAAAGGGTGTCTGTCAGAGATGAAAACCTCAGATCCCCACTTGTCTTCTCTGCCGCCACCCTGGTGGGATGTTGGGGTGCCTCATTACAGCCTAGGAAAGCTAGGTTCTCCATCAACCTTTGCTGGTATAGGTGGGTTAGGAGACACAGGTTTCACGGATTTTTTTTGCTTTTGTTTTGTTTTTGCTGTGGTTTTCGGCTGTCAAATAGCAGTTATTTTCTAACAGTTTTCTGTCTTTCTAAGTTGCTTTTTTTCCCGGTCTTTTGTTAGAGAGAGAAGGATTTTGTTGAGATTTCATTGTGCATATACCTATTGGCATTTTTGTGTTACCAGTTTCTTCAGCTCCAAGTCTGGAATGTATGAAGCAAAAAGAAGTCAGAAATTAGAGAAATGCGACATACTTAACTTGTTGCAATGAGGAAAAAAAACTTTTTTCCCTAAGGAAAGGAAGATGAAACACACTATCATGTCATTTCTTGTGTCTTGAGGTCCCTAAATGGTCTACTTTTCTCTCTTCACGTTTCAGAGTCTTCTTGTTTGTTTTATGTATAATGTTCAGGGTTTTTAGTAGCACTTAGTGCAAGGAAAAGGAAAAAATGCATCTACTTCGTCTTCTCTGACAGATAAATTATATGTAAATTCCACGGATAGATTTCTTTTCACTTAATATAGTAGTACTCATAAACGTTATCAAAGACATTTTCTATATTTATTCAATCAAATACATTTCTGGCTTTATTTGCTACTTCCAGAAAACTTTGGAGAAAATAAAATAAGTCAAATTTATGTTGTACAGTGATTGATTGTAATTAGTCTTTGTATAAGAATATGGCTTAATTTTATCTAGATGCCAGCATTCATTAAAATTTTGTTTTCATTTGGATACTTATTAATTTTTATTAGTAACTCAAAATAGTTTATTGATTATTTTAGTTATATTTTTGTAGAAATGACTAGATTGTGTACTGTCGTACGCTTTTTTTTTGGTTATTCACAAATTCATAACCAGCCTTAGGAAGAATGAAGATCAGAAAATTTAATTCCTAAATAAAATAACCATAAAATATAGTTAAATACACAATATTATTGGGGAGATTTTTAAGTAGAATTCATTATCATTAAATTTTATATGCGTTTGAGGAAATATAGTTGTAGATCACCATTAAAAATTAATATAACTGCACTTTCTTCCTCAAAAAAAAATAGAAAGAAAAGGAAGATGACTAATTCTTATTTTCTTATTCTCCTGCTTTTTCATAGATACAGATCAGGTCAAATCGTGAATACAATGGCACAACTATAGTGACCCTTCAACAGTCTACCCCTGTTCTGGATCTTTATAATTGAGTAGGAATGTTAAGTGGAAACTTCCTTTCAGAGAAAGACGTGACTTATAATTGTGGTTTTGCTTATTTAATTAGGAGAATATCTGGAGATTTATAGCTCATCTTTTTAACAGAAATCAGAGAAATGCAACATATACAACTGGTTCCATTGAGAAAAAAATATACATTTTCCCTAATACCAGGAAGATGTTTTTATTCTTTTATTTCCTAAATAATTAAATATCTACTCATCTAAGTTAATTGATTGGCATATAAAATAGTTTTTCATGACAGAAATCAGAGCAGAAAGCACATTAACTTGAAAGGTCTCTGCATCCATCACTTACTTTTTTGTCAGGGCTTCAGAAGTATTGAAATAGAGGAAGGGAATTGCCCTCCAGGGTTGTCTTTACAGTTGTCAGGCCTGGAAATAATATGTTAGGTGTTAGAGTACTCTCAGACATTGTGATTAATTGGAGGTTGGCTTACTGACAAAAGACTTCACAGAGTCGTATGCTGGGAGTTTATGAAATAGCCTAGCTTCCATCTTTTGTACAACCTGCTAGCACATTTCAAATGTTCTGCAAGAGACACATTAGAATGAAAAAGAGAAACTCAGCCTTGGGCATAAACCATATTTTATAATTTTATAAACCATGACTATAATTATATAGTCACATAATACATATTTAGTTATATATATGTGCACACACACACACACACTCACACACATATATATTTTTTAACTCTAATAATATTTAGTTTCCTGTGGTTAGCAGAGTTCCAAAGAAAATCAAGCTTTCTTGTGACTCCAAAGAATTTCATGATGTCCAAGCTATAATTAATTAAACAGATAAATCTTAACAGATACCAGCCGGGATCAAGTACGTAGGAAAAAGCAGTTGAAATAGCTGTCTTCCAACACTGTTATTAAATAAATAAAATATAATTATGTCTGAGTATTAGATGAGCAAAAAAGGGACCCATTTCTTTTAAAAATGTTTGTTAGCCTCTCAAACACCATCGTACTGATAATAAAAATGATAAATGACAATATAGAAGGGAAGGGGAAGTAAATCTCATTTGTGAGATTGAAGGAAAGCTTGTGGATCAACTACAAAAATGAAGCTGCTAAAAGTAGGATGGAAGGGTCCGTTTGCTTATTCTCCTCTCACCCAAATGCCCAATGGATTATTGAATTGTATGAATTTAAATTAAACCTTGTCTCTTGTAAAGTATTTTCATCTGACAGTGTGTTTCCTAATGTGTATATATTAGTATTAAATATTTTTTAAGGCACATTAATGGAAATTATGGGTACTTGAATACCTTTGGATAGCCTAGATGCATTCGAACTCTCATCACAACATCACAGGCTTGAAGTTGGGACCTTGACTGAACCTGTCTTTATTTAAAATTTTCATACTTTATTCATCATATTTAATTCATGATTAAAATCATGGATTTTTTGGCATTAAAGTAGATTTTAAAAATACGTTAAAACGTCATTTGTGTTGATTACTTAGTTTGTTGCCTCCTGTCTTAAATTTTGCACCTGAGATTAGTGCCTCAGTCACCCCGTGCATGCCCAATATTTGGAGCTGATGGATGGAAAGTTTGACTCTAAGACACATCTTTCCTTTCTCCTTCAAGGCATGACTCTTTCAATGCGTTAGGGTAGCAAGAGGAGAGAGAATGGAGACAAATGTCTCCTTACATCATTGACCTTTTTTACATTCCTCTTGACCTTTCAGAGCTCTCCGGTCAATATTGACTTTCTTCTGCATCACACACCCAATGCTGAATCTCATGGTAGAGGGGTGTGTGTGTGTGTGTGTGTTTGTGTGTTTTCCTCTCTTTCTGTTATGTAATTTGCCTATTCTGGCCACTCATGAAAATGACCTTATCAATGTGAATATGTTATTTCATTTTTACAAAATAAGTTACACTTTTCATTTTTTGGTTCTCAAAACACTATACAGAAGTCTATAACACTTTTCAATTAGGAGTGACATTTTAGTGATTGTTTTAAAAATGAAGAGTAAAATTTAATATAGCATAGGTTAATTGTACTCTATGATTGGCATTTTTAAGGACGTCATCCCAAATACACTTCACAACAATCTATTGAGGCAGTAAATATGATTAATTTACGATAGCTTTGAAGTGCTGAGAAGTGAAATAGTTTTCTCAAGGTGACACAGCTTTTAGTGTCAAATTTGAAATCTTGATCCCAATTCTTTGCCTAGAGTGCTTTTAATTATGACAATCTATGAAGAATATTATGAGAGGAACCTTATAAGGACTAATTATTTTCAAATTGGTTTTCTACCTATTTCTCTCTCTGTGGTGATGCTTATAATTAGGGCTATGATATTTTACAACCTAA
Source organism: Ceratotherium simum simum (assembly GCF_057802395.1). NCBI lineage: Eukaryota > Metazoa > Chordata > Mammalia > Perissodactyla > Rhinocerotidae > Ceratotherium > Ceratotherium simum. The sequence goes on along the minus strand of NC_141909.1, from coordinate 25,276,068 downwards.
AGACTGCAGACAATAGCAGAATTATATATGGGAGTGCATCTGAAACAGAATTTGCATTTCTAGGTCTCTGACACTACATTGTGTTCTCAAGGTGACTAAATGGAAACGTAACTGCAGAGGGCCTACTGGAGGCATGTGAGTACAGCATACTGTCTAGCTTTCTTTTCTCTGCTTATCTCCTGTGGGCCCTCAAGAAACAAAGTTTGGAGTTGAAAGATCAGCCTCAGCAGATCCACTTATTTGATTAGTGTCCTGTCTGCTCTGCCTTTACTTAGGTTCATTGATCAAGATGATTGCATTCTCTGTCCTTTGCTGGGCAAGTCAGGAAGAGGAAGGGGATCATTTGCTGAGATGTGAGTCCTTAGGGCAGGCCCATGTCTTTGAAGGCACAGTCAACTGGCTAGTTCACTATAGTGTTCAATAATAAAAATAATAAAATGAGTCAAATGGCCCCTCTGTTAGAAGGAAATCCCACTCTACTCTGATTCCCGGCCAGCAAAGTTGGACTTTGACATAGCTAGTGAACTGTGTCAGATGGTGGAATAGTCTCCCTAAAGAGGAGATAGATGATCCATAGTTTGGAGAATTTTAAAGTGAAATGAACACAGCCTGACAAAAGAGAAAATAGCAAAAACTTGCACTGTCTGAGGCTAGCCAAATGTGAGCTTGTGGCTTGGCTTTTATCATTTCTAATTCAACTCTGTTGTATTTAAACTCTAAAGGGAAAACAGATTTGTCTCTTTTCAGGATTTGGAGGAAACATATCAACTTCAGTTACAGTACAGTAGAAGCGTTAGAGGAGATTTTGTATATATCATACTGAAATATACTAGTCAAATGCTTGTAAGGTTTAAATGTGCTGTTAAAATAAAGACAGTGCATTTGATAGAAAACGTTGAAATATGAGATGTTTATTTTCCCAATGGAAACGAAAGGTGTGTTATGAGTTTGTGGCGAGACATATCAGTGCATAAGACAGCAAGCAGGCAGGAGATTTTTTTGCAGAGATTTCATATGAGTTCACAGTATAACAAAGCTAACAAGTCACTAATTCATTTTGGTTGTTACAAGTGAAAATTTGCATTTAATGGACCAGCTAATGAAATCAGTAAAGTTTAAATTAAGAAATATTGTATGGTAACAAGAATAATAATTAGTTCTATTACAATTTATTAACTTTTCTTTTTCACATTTTTCTAGTAAAATGTATCATCTTTAAAATATTCCCGAACCTATAGCATTAGCATTTCAATGCAAAAATTGATTTAAAATGCTCTTAATATGTCTGCCTCAATCTTCTACTTTATATAGTAAAAACTTAAATATAATTAGAGCCACAAATGTATAATTCATGATAATGTAATGAAGTTTACGTTTCACTACATAAATGCTTCTCAAGCACGTTAATGGTATAAACAACATTTCACATCGGATCTAATTTGAAAGAAAGCAGTATTTTTGAGGTCTTTATTGCATATGAACAATTACATTTTAACTACAAATATTCCTTTGTCTATTAATTCTAGTAGGACTGCTACTTGGGTACATCTCACTTATCAAATAGGTCAGGATGAAATTAAACTGCATTTATTTAAAAAAAATTGCTTCACGCATTCAATTATTTAAAACTGATTATTCCTCCTTGACTGTATTCATATTGGTCATATTTTATATATGTGTGAATATATTTCTCCTCTAAGAACATGATGCTCTTCAAAAATATGAATTTAACTATTGTATATTCTATTTGTAGAGCCTTTATCAATGAAGAAGGAAATCTTTATATCTAGTAACATACCTCAGAATCTGTCTGTTTTCAGTGGACATATTAAGGTAATACACTTTTGTATATGAGATTTTTTAAATATATGTAGACATATTTTGTCAATCTGTCACTATGCTTTCTCAGTTTCCTACTGATTCCCAAACCTCAGTTCTCTCCCTGCTAGGGAGAACCTACTCTAGCCAAGCTCTTCCCCCAAATGAATATGACTTTAAAACATTTATTCTCTTTTAAGATTTGTTTCTCATTTTTACTTGAGAATTCAATTCACCTAGATTTATTTAAAGTACAAAATGAGATATAGAGTTGAATTTAAGATTTTTTTTAGAGGAGTTTTGGGTTCACAGCAAAATTGAGAGGAAAGTACAGAGATTTCCAATATACCCCCTGCCCCACACATGCATAGCCTACTCCATTATCAACATCTCCCTCCACAGTGGTACATTTCTTATAAATGATGAACCTACACTGACACATCATAGTTATCCAAAGTCCATGGTTTACACTAGGTTCGCTCTTTGTATTGCATGTTCTGTTGGTTTGGACAAATAGATAATGACACATATTCACCATTATAGTATCATACAAAGTCTTTTCACTGCCCTAAAATATCCTCTGTGCTCTGCCTATTCATCTTTCGCTCCTCCTTGACTCCTGGAAACCATTGATCTTTTTACCATCTCCATAGTTTTGCCTTTTTCATAATGGCATATAGTTGGAATCATACAGTATGTAGCCTTTTCAGATTGGCTTCTTTCATTCAGTAATATGCATTTAAGTTTCTTCCATGTCATTTCATGGCTTGATAGCTCATTTGTTTTTAGCACTGAGTAATATTCCATTGTCTGGATATACCACAGTTTATTTATCCATTCACTTACCCAAGAATATCTTAGTTGCTTCCAAGTTTGGGCAATAAAGCTGCTATAAATCACCATGTGCTGGTTTTTGTTTGGACATAAATTTTCAACTCCTTTAGCCAAATACCAAATTGCTAGGATTTTATCCTATTGATCTGTATGCCGGTTCTTACGCTGTTACCACATTGTTTGATTACTGATACTTCGTAGTAAGTTTTGAAATCAGGGAATGTGAGTCCTCCAACTTTGTTCTTCTTTTCAATATCGTTTTGGTTATTCTGTGTCCTTTGCATTTTCATAGGAACTTCATCATCAGTTTGTTAAATTTCTGCAAGAAAGCCACCTGGGATTATGATGGGGAATGCTTTGAATCCATCAATCAATTTGAGCAGTATGCCTTTATAACAATATTAATCCATGACCTTGAGGCATCTTTCCATTTATTTAGTTATTTTCTAATTTTGTTCAAAGATATTTTGTAATTTTCATTGTATAAGTCCTAACTTCTTTTGTGAAATTTATTCTTAAGTATTTTATTATTTTGATATTTTCGATGTTTGTAAATGGGATTGTTGTCTTAATTTCATTTAAAATTGTTCACAATTGTTGTATAAAAATATAACTTGTTTTATAGATCAATCTTTTGTCTTGCGATGTTACTGAACTCCTTTTATAGGTACTAACAGTTATTTTGTGGATTCCTTAGGGTTTTCTATATACTAGATCATGTCATCTGCAAATAGAGATAGTTTAACTTCTTCCTTTCCAATCTGGATGCCTTTAATTTCTTCTTTTTGGAGATAGAACCTCCAGCAAAATGTTGAATAGAAGTAGTGAGAATGGACATTCTTGTCTTGTTCCTGATCGTAGGGGGACAACTTTTAATCTTTTACCATTAAGTATGATGTTGGCTGAGGTCTTTTGCAGAGGCTCTTTTTCAGTTTGAGCAAGTTCCATTCTATTCCCAGTTTATTGAATTTTTTTTTATCAAGAAAACTTATTGGACTTTGCCAAATAATTTTTCTCCGTCTGTTGAGATGATCATATGGGTTTTGCCCTTTATTCTGTTAATATGATATGTTCTATTGATTCATAAATTACTATTCTTAAGTGACTGTTCTTTCTGACTTTCTTTGATGATTGGATTGTGCTATAGACCAAGATATGCTTTAAAGCTAGCTGATACTAATCGTCAGTATTGTAGATACTGTAGTATGGTATTGTAGATACAGTAATGTAGAGAAATGCCTCATATGCAGCTCACAGTGTCTACAGACTTATGGGGATGTAATATCAGCAAGGCAGCAAATTTGGCCTCAGGTCCAAACCATGTTCTCAAATTTTTTGTTATTGTAAATAAAGAGGGTATTTTTAGCTCTCGCTGACTGTTCTGTCTGGTTCTCCTTTGGCTTAAAACTTGAGGAGAGATGGGTGTGATTAATTGGTTATTTTCAAAATGTTGTGAATCAGATATTTCCAGTGGCTACTATTTATGAATCTAAGGTATAATCTTATTTTTTTCCTGTTTAAGCAATAATTGCATTGACTTACCATTTGAGTCAAGTTAAATATTGCCACAACTTAAGTATAATCCTCAAATACCATCTATTTAAAATCGGCATTCAAGTAATATTCACTAGGCAGAAATTTGATTAAGTTGAACAATTGGTTATCTTGATGTAGCCGAAAATAAATCTTGAAGTTATTCCATGCATTTCTATTTTTTGAAAACAGATATTTTCTGTATTAGTAAAATTAAATTTAAAATACTTTAAATTTAACACAGAATCAGATGTTAGCATGACACTATATTAAACGTTCATTTTTCTCCTATTAATTTTATAGTTTTCTTTAAATACAATTTGTAAACTTACATTAGTTTCATAGTTTCATAATAAATTCATGCATAAGGTAAAAGTGACGTCCCATGTTTATAGATGTGAGGTAGTAATACAATTTGGAGTAAATCAATATGGGAGCTATACAAGATTTTTTTCTCTGTTTATGCCAATTTCTTACATTAGTCAAATTTGAGATTCTTTGCTCTGAATAATCTAGACAACTTGTATGTCCATGGACTGGTCTGACTCCTCGGCATTTTTTACTATCTTTGTTATCCCTTTCTTACTTGGACTACCTGGTGAATTCGTAGTGCTCCTTTTGGGTACAGCACAAAAATGACAATCATTCTCCAGCTTCCCACCAATCTTTACCATTTTCCAGCTACGTATGTATCCATGCACATACAGGTGCAGACACACACATCGTGGCTTTCTAATCTGTGTTCCTGTTGCATAGTTTGACTTCTGTATCACTTACTCAACTCTCATGTATTGTGTTAACTTTTTTATCTCCCTTATATTACAATGTCCTTGAGAACAGGAACCACATCTCACTCTGCTCTACATGCTCCCTTTCCACCTTATGACGTAGCTCAGAGTACTTTTCCTTGATTGTGAGTTGAGTTGAATAAGCATAGGACCTATATAACGCTGTATTAAAATGAAGTGCTATAGAACAGCATTCTGAGTTTTTGCTTTTCATATGTTAAGGAATGTTTAGAAACTCGTCCTTTGAAAATGTTATGAAAGGCATATTCCTCTTTAGGGCCTATTACACATTTCATTTTAAATAGGTTTCTCATAAGGAGTTAATGCCTTTTTATAAGCTAGAAAATGCAATGAGCCAAAAAAATAGTATATTTAAACTCTCTTTATACTATGCATTTTAATTTTGGAAAGGTTTGATATTGATACCCATTGTAATAACAGAAAATCCAATTCCTATTTTATAGATAACTTAGTGATTCCAGCTTTCTCATTGCAATTCAGCTTATTTCCCAAGGGATAGACACTATTTTAAAGTAAATTACCATTCCTACTAATGAAGTCAACTCTATTCACACAATAATGCAATCAATAAATACTACTGATCTCCTACTATGTGTCAGGCAATAAGATAACTACCAGATACAAAAATGAAAGTTATATATTCTTTGTGCCTTAGAAAGAAAAAGAACAAATAAATCCCTGAAATATAGGAACATGCACAGAGAACAAGGGCCATAGATCAGTCCTAATACAGCTGAAGCAAGGAGCATTTTGTTGTCGTTGTTTGTTTTTTGTGAGTTTTAATCTGATTGAGATTGAAGGATATGAAACAATTAAGTAAGAGCCATGAGGCAGAGCACTGAAGACAGAAGGAAGAAGAAGTGCCAAGGCACTGAAAGGGGAGAGAGGACGGTGTGTTAGATAAAGTACAGTCTGTTCCCAGTCTATAGCTGAGCTGTAAGGTACTCTTGCTGGGAAAGTAGATACTAGCAAAGGAAGAGGCAGTGTAGTAGGCTTAATAATGACCCCCTCCTTCCTAAATATATGCATGCCCTGGTCCTTGGAACCTGTGAACGTTACCTTTTTGGGCAAAAAGTTCTTTGCAGATGTGATTAAATTAAGGATCTCGAGATGGGAAGATTTTACTGGATTATCTGGGTGTTCCCTAAATGCAGTCACATATATCCTCACAAAAGGGAGGCAGAGAGAAATTTGGCACACAGAGGAGGAAAGGACAGCGTGGCTGCTAAGGCTGAGATTAGAGAGATGCATCCACAAATCAAGGAATGGTCGTAGCTACTGAAAGAGGCAAGGAATGAATTCTCCAGAGCATTCAGAAAGGAACACCTTAATTTTAGCCACCTTGATTTCAACCAAGTGGAACTAATTTTGGACTCTGGCTTCCAGAACTATAAGAAAATAAATTTCTGTTATTTGAAGCCATCAAGTTTGTGCTAATTTGTTACAGGAGTCCCAGGAAATAAAGAGTTGATAAGGACCGGTTCAGGTGGAAAGTTGTATGATAAGCTAAGTAATTCATACTGTAACCTCTGATTAATGAAAACATTTTTTAAAAATAGGAAATTTGTAATCATAAAAATTAAATAGGTACCTAAAAATATATCTTCAATTACATTGCAAATATATAATCTTACCATGTATTTCTATTACGAATCAGGTAATTTTTTATATTAATCATTCCATCTACCTATATGTATAGATTAATTTTTTTATGTGTCTATGTGCTTTGTGTTACTGAAAGTTTATGAAACTTAAACTTATTAGATCATTTTTCCTTTTGACAGTTTTATCAAATCTATCCATATACCACAGGAAAATGTACAAACACATAAAATACTGCACACAAATTTATAGGCCTTACAAAACCTGCTGAAACAAAACCATCCACTCATGGGAATTCATAGAAACCTTGGTTAGGACAGACTTGAAAAAAATCAATCAGTGTTAAAACTGGCGAATTCAATATGTAACCTTTTCAGAATTTATTTTCTAATTCTTAGCAAGAGTGAACAAAGAGCAGAAAGAGAATAAGCACACTGTTTCATTTGCTGGTAGGGAGTTGAAGTGAAGAGTAATTTGGTTTAACTTCCCTTCTGTCTAACCAGCAGCATGACTCCAGAGAAGTGACTTAAAGGTTTTCAGTTTCAAATTCTCATTTATACATTTCTGCAGGCACATAAACTAATCTGTAAAACCTGTTCTACTTCTAATCCTCCACTTGTCTCTGACTACAATGTTCTACTTCTCTAGCTAGAGAAGAAAGACCAGACAATAATTTTACAACAACTTAACTATTCGGGAAACGTTGAGAAGGTGCAATGCAAAGTTAGAGCAGCAAAGAAAGAAGTGAATTGTAGGGGCCGGCTGGGTGGCGCAAGCAGTTGGGTAAGTGCGCTCCACTGCGGCGGCCATGGGTTCACCGGTTCCGATCCTGGGCGCGTACCGACGCACCGCTTGGCAAGCCACGCTGTGGTGGCGTCCCATATAAAGTGGAGGAAGATGGGCATGGATGTTAGCCCAGGGCCAGTCTTCCTCAACAAAAAAGAGGAGGATTCGCAGATATTAGCTCAGGGCTGATCTTCCTCCCCCCAAAATAAAAAAAAGGAGTGAATTGTAAAACAATTGGCATTGCTGTTCTTTTCTATCAGTTTTGAGAATAATTGTATGATTTTGATATGTAAACTTGCTTCCTAAGAGTATATACACTTTGTGGATTGTTTGATACTAGTTGATACCTACAAATCAGGCAGATGTCTAATCCCACCTTAGAGTGGGTGAGTATTGAAAGCCTCTTTCGTGGGCACAGACTCTACCACAATGCCAATGGTCAGTCATCTTCAAAACACAGCAAACATAGCTGACAGAGATGTGTGCAATTCTCAATGCTATTTATCAGTCTAATTAATTAAAATAATTCAAGTGGCCTACAAATGGTGTATCTAGGAATTCAAAAGAGAATAGCATTCATTTAATATTGATTACATGTCTGCATTCTCATATTTCCTATATGCTATGATTACGTGCTAGAAAGGGTGAATGAGAGAGGACAGACTAAATCAGCTATATTTGTTCTGCTCAGTGCTTAGCACAGGGCAGTGGATAATGTGACGCAATATATGCTTTGATCATCTTTGATGACTATGAATTATCCTAGTTTTTCTTCACATCTTTTATAAGATGAGTCTGGAATATTTATTTTGAGAAGAGAAAATATTTATACACCAAGAATAAAGATTTAATATATTTGTAAACTCAATACACTTCATTAAATCTTATTTCTCATGTAAACTTTGTATGCTATTACTTAGGCTGTGGCTATCAACAATAGCACAATTTTACAACTATTTATAGAATTAAATAAGTTTACCATTATGCATATGACACAGTCCACATGTCAGTAATATTTCATTTATTTATGCATATAAATGTTCTAGGGAATTATATACTATGTCTGCTTAAAATAAAGCTTAATTAATAAAACTTCTATATTTGCTAATGTTTCAATAAACTGTGCCAAAGTTTTCTAAATTCAATTAGTATAATATGTATATTATTTCTAAAAATTAATGATGTTTGAGCCTATTTTAATAGAATGTTTCCATATTTTACACAAATTTTATTTTGTACACCAATTAATTTGATTAAATGCACTAATAAAATATAATATCTAAATAATAATATAGCTTGCTCATGCAGAAAATAAATAATCACCTCCCATTAATGATTTTGAGTGTCATATTTGTAAATCCAAATTTTCACTTTTGAGGTGAGTACATGCAAACATATAACTACATAGCTATAATCAGATTATGAAACCATGAATATGAATGAAATCATTAAATAAAATAGATTGAATCAAAATTCTAGGCCTGTCATTTAAAGATATTTTTTAATAGTAACATTATTATTTCACCCATTTGACAGATTGAGAACTTGGGTAAAGAAAAGTTATGTGATTTTGCCCACCACACAAAGGAAACTTTCCAAAGGAAACTTTCTGATTCGACCATCACCCATTGTGGCAGCCCTGAGGACTCCAGCTACCGGGTGAGATTCATTTCAATTCTGATAAGTGAGATAAGAATGCTTACTTCTGAACTCACTTATTTACAGAACAAGTGAACAATGTAGGAGGAGGATAAAAGAGAAGAATCGTAACAGAGAGCAGGTATAAATGAATCAATATGTCAGACACAGGTATATCCTAACGCACTCAATTCACTTAAGGGTATTGGCAATTCTGATTCTTTGGATAAGAATATACTGCCTACACCATAGACACCAATCACCCCTCTGAACCAAGTGAGGATATAAATCATCAAGCAAAGAAAACTTTTCAAAGCTTGTTCCAAACAGAACTTCAACAACCCAACAAAGCTGTAACAAGCAAGAACGCTACACGGATCAGCCTACTGGGTAGCAAACAGAGGAGGTAGCTTTGTTCCACTCAGGCTTTGATCTAACCTGGGGCTAAATAAGCAGTCACAGTGCCAGGTTCTCCAAACTGCAGCATTGGCCACAAATCAAAAAACAGTCTCCCTCGGCATCCATGTATTTGCCAGAGCCGAACACATAGGCAGTTAAAAATGACAGTGTCATAGTAATATAGGTAAGAAGGACACATCATCTTGATATACATGCATGTAAGTGTTTATGTAACATTCCCAACAGTGAAAATATATATATATCCAACAAAATATATGTTATTAATTAATAGACTGAAGATGCAGAAAAAAGGAGTAGGAGTCAGTTTGAGAACTTATTAAACTTTGTGACGGAGTCTCTGATTTTCAGACTAAAATCAGTAGAAAGAGAAATTCACAAGTAAGAATTTGGGATGGTGGCAAGGTAACGTGGCATTGTCTTCAATACTGGATCACAAGAATGGATATCTTTTCTTCCTTATGTTTTATAACCCCAAATTTCCCATTTATTAGAAAAATCTCTGCCTTGCAGGTATTAAAATTGATTCACTACTTTTTTTTTTTAATTTTTGTTTATTTTTTTTCCCCCAAAGCCCCAGTAGATAACCGCATGTCATAGCTGCACATCCTTCCAGTCGCTGTATGTGGGACGCAGCCTCAGAATGGCCGGAGAAGCGACGCATCGGTGTGCGCCCGGGATCCGAAGCCAAGCCGCCAACAGCCGAGCGCGCACACCCAACCGTCAAGCCACGAGGCTGGCCCCAGATTCACTACTTTTGATTATAGTCTCCCTACTGAACATCATCAACTGAACTGCCAGATATGCACTTATGTTATCCTTATTTATCATATTTAAAATTTTGATTACTAAATTAGCATTACACTACATTTATCTTGAAGGGACACTGCCTCAAAAAAATAAAAATAAAAATAAAGAACAGATAGTGATGCAGATGTTTTACTTTTAAAAGTCTTTAAATATAAAATGGTGCTGATTAATTAAATTGCGAATCACAGTTTGAGATGGTAGACTACAAAAATAATTATTTTAATTTCTGCAGATATTAACTGGAACGTTTATATACGAGAGATAATCCTCACTCAGAGTGATGACTTCTATCAGGATGTTTCTGAGGAAGTGTTAGGTGAACTAGCTTCACATTTGTTCAATATGTATGCATCCAATGTCGTTATGTCAATCTCAATTACTTTGAAATATTTCTTCCAGATTCCAAAATGGACGATTGTTGTCTTCAGAAATATTCAGGCTACAACATTCTGTTCTTTTTCATAACATTCACATTTATTTAAAAAGTTTAAATTACCATGTAATAAAGTATATAAATTTGTAATTGTTTAAAATGAATTGATCAGCTTAAAGTTGGAATGATGTAGCAATCAAAGAATTCCATCAGAAAGATAAAATCAGAATTCTAACTCTACCAATAAAATTACCTGTGACCTTTTTAAAGACATTATTTACTCTCTCTGGAACTCAGTATACAAAATGATCACATCCTACTCAATGATGTCTAAAGCATCTTTAAAAAACTAGACTATTGCTGGTGAACACGGTGCAGTCTATACAGAAAATGATATATAATAGTGTACACCTGAAGTTTATACAATGTTATAAGCCAATATGACTGCAATAAAATAATTTTTTAAAAATCTAAAATTTGACTTCGGCATTATTTAAAATTTATTTACTGGAAGCACAAAATCCTTACCCCCAAGAATTGATTATATTAAAAAATGAAAAGCCACACTAAAGAGCTACATGGGTTGATGTATCTCACAATAAGAATACTGAGGTCAATTTATCACATAAAATGGGCACTTAGCCTTCCGTAAACCTCTGGAGAATACATGCTCATTTGTGAGGAAACATTCTTTACTTACCCAAATGCAGCAGAGGAACTCTGCCCTTGAATGGCTTTGTTCATATGTTTCACTGAGTGTTCAAGTATGTATTTTATGACACACAGAAGCAGTATTACCATATAAAATTACCTAAAGGTATGGAATTTTTTAGTATATGGATTGTGTGTGCGTCTCTTTGGTTTTATGAAGAGAGAGATTTTATGTGCTTAATTTTCTATCAGTAGTAACAGAAAAGAGAACACCTTGTAAATAAATATTTTATTTAAATATTCTTTTCATTCTCTGAATAAAACTTTCCTTTAAACTAAATTTAACAATAAAATTTATGTAAAAATGGAAATGTTTGCGATTTAGAGAAGAAATAGTACTTAGATGAAAGCCAGCTATTTGATTTGGCTACTGTGTATCAGCCAGAAAAGCTGATTTTAAAATAAATTAAAAGTTTAAATGATAAAAGCATAATGTTAAGAAATTTACATAAAAAAGTAGATTGAAATATCTTCAGGAAGTCATGGCAGCATGTGATTTCTCAAAATAAGACTCAATAAGCATTAAGCACAAAGTAAAATTAATTAATGTGACCACATTAAAATAAATGAATTCTGTAAGAATTTAAACAAAGTACAAGCCACACTGTGAACAACCAAAAATATTTACAATCCACATAACTGACAAAGAAGTCTAGGGAACTCTTAAAAATTATAAGACATAAAAAGATGCAGAACTCCCCTAATCATCAGGGAAATGTGAATTAAAAATTACTTGAAGAAATTGTTCATCCAGAATTTTTGCAAAAAATCTTAAAATAATTTTAATCTTATTGCTTTTGTTAAAATCTAATATTGTATAAGGCAGGATTTAATGTCGCTTATATTCAACTGGATATCCAATTATGCAGACCACATTTATTGATAGTCACCATTTTGATTTTAATTACTAATGACACCTCTGCCATAGCATTTAGTCTCTTTCACACACACACACATAGGCGCACACACACACACACACACATGCACACTGGTAGATTTTCTAATCCACTGGCATATTGTTTCTATTCTCTCACTTGTCACTTTGTACCATTCTTTGAAAGTTTTTATTTCTTTTAGGGTCAGCTTTTACCCTTTGTCTATCTTCAAAACTTTCTAAGATTTCACTCTTACAGATGAATACTATAACCAAATTGTAAAGATTTGTTAATGATGAATTGTGATGAAAACTGCATGGACATTGTTTCAGCATTTGTCTCTTTATCTACAGCATCATTAAGCTATAATTTATCTGCCTTAAAAAATAAATAAAACCACATCAATAACAGAATCCCTTCTAGCAATTAAGCTATTTCTCTGCATTTCTTTACAATAACATCTTTGAAAGAGAAGCCCATAATTATTTTTTCTTCTGTTCTTTTTCTCTCTGGAACCACTTCAATGAACCATTTGTACAAAGAAGTCAATTGAATGAGATTCTGTCAAGGATAACAATCACTTGGAAATTATTACATCTAATAGTTAATTCTCACTCCTCATATAATTCACCTATGAGCAGGATTTGATACGGTTGATTACTCTTTCCTTCCTGAAACTATATGTTTTTCCTAGTTTCTAGGACATTATACTCTGTTGTTTTCTACCTCACTGGTTGCTCCTTCCCAGTCTCTTTTGCTAGATTCTCCTTGTATCCATGACCTCTAAATATTAGAGTGTCTTAGACTACAGTCCTAGGACCTCTCTTCTTGTCTATTTATCTCTTCCAATCTCAAGGCTTTAAATGCCATCTAGAAATTAACAATTCCTCACTTTCTATTTCTACTAAACTTTTCCCCGAATTCCAGACTCATTTATCAAAGTGCCTAGTAGAATCCGTGTTTGGGTATCTAATAAGCAGCTCCACTTAAACCTGTCCAAACACTGGTGCAATATCCCCCTCTGCCCAAACAGATTCTTCCATTTCTCCAGTGAACGGCAATGTCCAGTTTCTAGCTGCACGGATCTAATCTCTTTCTCTTTGCTCCCATTGCACATGACAACACTGGAAAGTTGGTTTTTAAGATCATTTGGTTTCTATCGGACAGCAGAAGATACCACTCTTTGAAGTAGTAGAGATCATTAAATCTGATCATCTTTTTATATTTGTTTGTCTTGAGGATTCTTATATCTCCAACATTTGGGATGCCAATGATTTATTTAATATTTTCCCCAATTATTGATAGGATGTTCAATGCTTTTTATCTTGTGCTCTGCATCCAATTCTGTTAGTCTTTTTTGAAACCATTCCCCTTACAAAAGGGAAGTACTTAGTCTGTTATAATGTTCTGTTTATGAGTTGTGGTGGTACTTTTGTACCTGTGGAAGCCGTTATTAAACATTTGGGGATTACTTGGCCATAGAAATTTGTCACTTGTATGCACTATAATAATATCAAATACAAACAAGCTAATATTGATATTGGATTAATTACAAAGAACTCTAATTGTTTTTATAATAGTTCTGTGATTGAACTTTAACTATTGAGATGGAAATGGAGATGAAATGAGAAGGATGATTTCTGGCTTGTCTAATAATTTATATCTCCTTAAATTCCTGATGTGGTTCTAGGAAATGAAATTTCTCTTTGCTCTTAAGAAAGCATTACTGAATTTTCATAAAACGTACACAAATGAGTCAAGTCAATATTCAGAAAAATCTTCATTTGCTTACCATGAGGTGACAACATGTTAAAGTTAGTATTAGGTTAATCCACAATATAACTGGAAATGTATTGGAGATAATATCACATAACGAAGTAGGGAAAACCCATCTATAAACTCCTGTAAATTGCCTAAGTTCTTTAAAAGTTTAATAAGATTGTCTCTATTGTGTGAGTACAAAATATTTTCTAAACAGACAAATTGGTATATCTTTGCTTATTTCCTGAAAAACAGTAATTTAGATTATAAAGTCTCTGAAATATAAAAGAACTTCTAGTGACATTTGGAGATTTAAAAAAGCACTTAAGTAAATCTAAGTAAAGGAATTCAAATATTTTCTATAATAAATAAATTTAGCTCCAAATGCTGTAAAAGAGCTATCCCTTTAAAAAAGTTTCAGACACTTACCTTTACTTAATTAACATTTGAAAAACCCTTTTTCCAAACAAGGTAATGTTCACAGGTTTTGTGAACGAGAACTTGAACGTATCTTTGGGGGGGCTACCATTCAACTCACTGCAATCTTTTCCATCTTTTTTCATTATAACAATTAATTATAACATAATTTATGTATTGCTCAGGGTTCTCCAGAAATACAAAACTCATTGAAGAGAGAAACAGATATTTATTTTAAGGAATTGGCTCATTGATTATGGGGATGGGCAAGACCAAATTCTGCAGGGCAGCCAGCAGGCTGGACACTCAGGGAAGAGTTTATGTTGCTGTTCAAATCTAATGGCAGACTGGAGGCATAATTCCTTCTTCCTCAGGAGATCTCAGTCTTTTCTTTTAGAGCCTTCAACTGATTAAGCAAGGCTCACCACATTTGGAAAGTAATCTGCTCTACACAAAGTCTACTAATTTAAATTTTAATCTCTTCTAAAATATACATTCACAGCAGCATCTAGACTGGTATTTGACCAAATTCTGGGTACTGTGGCTTAGCCAAGTTGACACATAAATTAACTATCACAATTTATCTCCATAATTTCATTTTTGTACTTTGTTCAAATCTACTTGTTCTCTTTGCTTAGTTCTTCTATCTGTTTCTTCTCTTTCTTTATAATATTTTATATATTTTCCTGATTCTTTGTTTAGGCTTGAAAGTTCTTGTGCCTATAGCCTTCTTTATTTATTTTATCTTCTAAAACAACCCCATTTGTATTATTTCCTTGTCTTTTTTTAATTGTGATCTCATCTTCAACCATGAATGCTTCCTTTCTGTGAGGAACCCATTTGCTTGTGGACTTTTATTACCCTATGTTTTACATTTTGCTGAGATTCTTGTACCATGAATGTAGTGTATATCTGAGCCCCAAACCCTTAGGCTTTGATTTTTCAACTGAGCAGACCACCTGCACAGAGATTTTGTTTGTTTGTTTGTTTACAATAGATAGGGACAATCTTTGCTTAAGTAAAGTCTCTTATCAGAATTCTTGGTAGCCTGTAATGGAAAGTTCTTGTTCATCAAACACCTTTTTTCTCTAGACTATTCTTCTCCCACTTGAGAAGTCATTTGCTCCTTCTCACTCATCTCCCAGTATCAATCTTTTCTATTTTTTTGAAAGGGAAACAAAGGGTCCTGCATGTAATTTTTAGAGAATCCGTATAGAATTTACATCTGTAGTTTTCTTTAGATCTATTTCTGTTTCATTTAGACTGGAAAGAGAAAAATAGTCCCTTTGTATACATTCTGGAAAAGAGAGGAATGGCTCTATATAGAAAACAACTAAATTGGCATTTCATGATATATCCCTACTATAAGGATATACAAAGAGTTGCTATCTTTAACCTAGATTAGGGGTCAGCAAACTATGGCCCATGGACCAAATCAAGCCCATTGCCCATTGTTATAAATAGGGGATTGGAACACACCTGTGTTTATTTATGCATTGTTTATGGCTGCTTTCAGGCTACAAATGTGAAATTGAGTAGTTGAAACAAAGACACATGACCCACATAACAAAATATTTACTATCTGTCAGTTTATAAAATAATAATAATAATAATTCTGCTGACCCCTGCCCTAAAAAAGAATGAAGGGTCTTTGAAAAGTGAAAAGGAAACAGTCTTATTTTTCAGCCTGTAAAGTAATCTGTAGGAATGGCTTTGCTTGTTCACATTACTCACGTAGAATGTACCAGTAACTGTTAGTGATTGAGGCTGTGACATGGTCTACTACTTTTTCTCTTCCAGATTACCATCCATAGACAGAATCCTGGCAAAACTTGTCACTTTTTTTTTTACTCAAGTTACAGAGATAAAATCCAAACCCATCAGAGTCCGAGGAGAATTAAAATGTCTGGTATGGCGTATCTAGTCTAGCTATCTTGTCATAGTCTGTCTTCCACAGATTAGCACCTCTTGGCCAAAATGTTTGCGCATCCCTTCATAGATATTTTATCTCCTAGCCCTTGGAACAGTGTTCCAGGCATCTCATTAATTTTCCCAGTTTCTAATAGTAGATGGCCAATACTAGTATTTGTAAAGCATGTAAATTTCAGTCCCACAGTAAAATCTAATTCCTCAGAGGAGTGAACTCTAAGGTAGACTATAGCTACAACCTGGAATAATTTCAGTTTTTTATATTCAGAAGACCTTGAATTTCTTAATACAGTAGATGTTTATAGAAGTAGGTCTAAAAAACAAATGTCCAGATTGCAAGTTTATGATATTTTTTTATTCTACTTCATCAACTGAATAGACTTTACTAGAAATATCAAAATTTAATTCTTTTTGTAGCACACCTAGTCTCAAATATCAGATCCTCTCCCAAATCACAGTGTACCTTACCACTTTTCCATGATTTTAGAGGATGGGTCTGACCATTGATAGCTCTTTAAGCCAGAAGCCTAATAATAATAATGTAGTCAGAGAGGGAGATTTCCCCAAGTTAGGGTAATAATTTAATCTGATGTGCACCTGAGAATTTATTGTACCTTAAACCCAAAATGTCAAGAAAGCCTCAAAATGTTTTCCATAAAAATTGAATTTTCCTAGGACAGTATGCCAGTAAAAAAGAGAAATCTGATGCTAAATCTTTTTTTTTTTTTTAAGTGCAGAAAGCAGTGAGTTTTTTGAAAAGGAAACATTGAGTGAAAAAATCTGTACAATCCCTCTTGAAATATTTCCTCATTGTGTCCCTTTCACCTTCTGCTGCTGCTAAAATGTGGCTCATCTGTCCCCTAATTTTCTGTCTTTCACCACTGCTACCTCTCTCCCCCTCTTTTCTTCTGCCTCCTCCTTCTGTCCCTCCTCTGTTCACAATTGCTAAGAAGTTACTGCTTTCCAAATACTAACTCTGTTAACAATCGCACATTCTCATTGCAAGCAGCCCCTTGGGAATCACTGTCTTTCTCCTCTCTAACTTTTTTTTTCTTTTGAGATTGGAAGCCTATTGGAATTTTAGTGATTAAGTCATCCATTCTGTTTTACAAGTAGATACTATAATCATTTTCTTTGATTTTTTTTTTTGAGTTGCCGGCAGTGTTATCTAATGCATGTTGCATAAATTTCTTTGCTCCATAAACCAAGTCATATAAAGTCTCCTCACTGTTTAAGAAAATGCTGTGCATCAAGGAAGTTTCCAGGAAATATTAGTAGATAATTTATAAAAATGTAAGGATGATGTGAATTTTAGAAAATCTACAACGCTAACATGCTTCCTGGTGATTTTAGTGGTTGAATGGAAATATTGCATTGCTTACTCCAGATAACTCATTCATCCTGTGGTTTACATAGATGATTGTTTATGGCAATTTTAAAAAATTGATTTAAAAAAAATTTTAAGAGAAGGTTAAATGTCACAGCAAAATTGAAGGGAAGGTACAGAGATTTCCCAAATAGCTCCTGCCCCTACACATGCATGGCCTTCCCCATTATCCACAGCCCCCACTAGAGTAGTACATTTGTTATAATCAGTGAACCTATGTTAACACTGCATAATCATCCAAAGTCCATATTTTAAACTAGGGTTCACTCTTGGTATGGTACATTCTATCAGTTTGGACAAACGTATTTACCATTATGGTATGATACATAGTGTTTTCACTGCACTAAAAATTCTCTATTCTCCTTTTTTTTATTCTCCACACCCACCCAATCCCTGGCAACCACTGATGTTTTTATGGTCTCCGTAGCTTTTCCTTTTCCAGAATGTCATACAGTTGGAATCACAGTAAGTAGCATTTTCAGGTTGGTATTTTTCTTTTAGTAATATGCATTTAAGGTTGGTGTGTGTCTTTTCATGGCTTGATAGCTCTTCATTTTAGCACTGAATAATATTCCATTGTCTGGATGTACCACAGTTTTTTCAGTTTATTAATCTACTCATTTACTGAAGGGCATCTTGGTGGAATTTTCATTATTCATATATATTTTTAAAAACAGCCACCACGTATAATGCTTCTAGCTTATAGGCAATTGAAGGACAGTTCTGAAATGTATAAATCTATTATTTTCTAGAGAAACTAGAACCACTTAAAAATACTATGAAATCTAATGATATTATGGTTTTGTTTACAAGATTATCATTTTTTTAAAAGGAGAATAACATAAGTAAATTTTTGAAATGACTTTCCCTTAGGAAAAGTCAAATTCTAAGTGTGTAGCCAAGTATTTATATAATGTAACGACATATAGTTGTATTTTATCATTGACAAATTTTTCTTTTTTTCACACTTATTGGCTTTCTACAGAATCCTATACATATTATTCACTACTTTCCAAATATGAGTTATATGAAAATCTTCTATAAGCTTACTGCAAAAAAAAAACACTAAAATGGCATAAATCACCTTGTTTACCTACATTTTGGATTTGCTGAGGGTATAACATTGAATTTTTAGAAAATAGCACTGTATGTTTCCACAAATGAGTAATTAGTGTATTTTTATTTACCTCTAGTAAGAGTAAAATCTATAGCAAAATCTTTTATATGTAGCTTGCTGACGATACTATTATGACTAATATCAAAATTTTCTGCAAAAACGCTATTCAGAGAAGTATATATAATGAAACGGTTAGATTTCATCTCTAAAGGTTTGTTCCAGCTACATGAAAAATACTGGGCCAGTTTTATAGTCAGCATTTTACTGTAGTTTTTTTGTACCTTGTTGATCTGGAAACTGAGATTTCAGCATTCTAGAGTGAGTTAATTTACAGTGTATAACACAATCTAATCTTTGTCACATTATACATCTACAGCATTTCTACCTCTTCAAAAACAGCGTTTATTACTAAATAGCAGAGCTTTTCATGTGTAAAAAATATCATGAGATGTGTTGGATAAATTAACTGCCTTGCAAACGGCATAAGAAATGTCACATTTTATGAATCACAGTTAACAAGATCTAAAAAATGGTATGCCACAATTTTCACAGTGCATTATAGAAATATTCGATCTGAGTATATTGCTGATATTTATGATTAAATTCCAAAGCATCAGCAAAGAATCTCTTTCTAGCAAGTTTTGGAATTGATTTCACCAAGATTATTCTAAATATAATTAATGTCAAAGAGGTTTCTATATGATATGCATGAGTGGATGCTGAGAAAATATCAAGGAATATATTTTGTCTCAAGTGTACCGATTTTTTAATTCTTACAACTTTTTTATCCTCATTTCCCAGTAAGATATTTATTATATATTGTTATTTATTCCAAAAGTGAAAATTGTCTAATGTGTCCAAAATGTATTTCTGTATATTAAAAAGTTTATGCATCCTCAGTATTCCATAAGTGCAAGGCATATGAAACCTATTAGAATTCTGTTTATATAAATTAGCTTTTTCAAAGGACACATCTATGTATGCTTGATCGCTAATAAGTTGTTACAATGATAAAAGTTCATTAAGGAAATACTTTTGATTATATGGCATTCTGTATACATGGCAAAGATTACCTTTTTCTTTATGTTTAAAAATAATGACCTGTTTCATTATAACATTTTGGAATCTCCTTAGAAATGGAAATTCATTGGCCCATTATTGAAGCTAAACAAAACACATCTCTAATAGAATAATAAGCTAAAATAAGTCTTTATTCAAAATGGAGATCATTAGAGATCATTGCACTATTTTTATATGCTACCAGATAATGGTTATAAATGTTCACTAAGAAATTGTATACACTGATTAAACAAACTAGCCATGAGTTGCCTATTCACAATTGCCTACATGCATAATTTAGGGGGCATTGTGAATGCTGCTCCTGACAATAACAAAGAACATTCCTATCTGTGTTATACATCTTAAGACCTCTCCTAATGTTTATAATTTAGCATCACTCATGCCCCATCATCTTCATGGTAGATAGTGGAGAACATTAGTACTAATGCAATTACTGAAATTTCCTGGATTTTATAAGACAGCTTATAGAACAGTCACCTCAATACAAAACATTACTATTAGGTCTGGAAGTTCCTGTCACATGTCTCATGTCCCATAATCCACATCTCTTGCTTTAGCTGAACTCGTGTCAACCATGTGCGTGTGTTGCTGTTTGTGGGTGTGCCACCAGGACTTGTGAACATCTTGATAAGGATGCTGATGTCATAAAAATGGAACTGATATTTCAAAAACTGGAAATGCGTATTGTGAATTAGTGAGATGAAAGTCCATTTTCACCTTCACCACCCTGGACCATGCTAAAAGTAGACTTCTAATTTATGTTGTAGAATGAATTAGAATATCAGGAAATGCCCTAACAATTAGAAATCATCTTTATTTTTATTTCCTCTTCCTCTATTTTTCTCCTTCCTGTCTTTCCCCCTCCCCTTCCCTCCTTCTTTCCTTCCTTCCTTCTTTTCTTTCTATTTTTTAAATATTGTTGTTTCCGTGTTCGTTGGGATCAGAAAGTCATGGTCGCTCTGGCTTCAACTCTCCTCAATTTTCAGTTTCCTTTTCTAAACCTTGAACAGATTTCCCCCAAAAGGCATATTTTGAATGAAGTACAGTTTATTCTGTCACATTTTACTGACATCACAGGACAGAACATGGTCATGAAAACCACATTCTTTTATATTAAAAATGTAAGTCAAATGAAGAAAATGTTGAAGAGAAAAAAGTAATTCAGTGGTCAGGTAAAATGAAGGCTAAGAATTGACCTTTTGGTTTAGTGATGTATAGGTTATTGTCAACAAAATGTGTGTGTGTGTGTGTGTGTGTGTATGTTTTAACATGAAAGAAAAAACTTCAGTTGAAATTTGGAGGAAATGATACAGTTGAATTTGAAAAAAAGTTGAGGGAAGGAGAGAGAGAGAGAGATTGAAAGACTGAATTACCAGAGTGAAAGGAATAGACAAGAGAGGATGGATTCTATGCCAAAATGAAAGGGTGACCATAAGTAAGAAGAGAGATGGTTTATCTTTAGTTACAGGAAAAAATGAAGAGAAAATGGTTAATGATGCTGACATATTAGTGAATTTTTTTCTCAATAAAAAGAGAATGTTACTCAGTAAAAGAAAAAATGTGGTCATCCAAAGCAATGAAGAATGTGGGAGGTATTTGACAAACAACTTGAGGAAAGAGGAGAAGGTATAAGTCTTCTAGAAGAATAGGATAATAAATAGATTATGATGCACTAATATGCTTATTGGGCAGCATTTAGGGCCCACTTGAGATCGGTGGCCATGGATTTGAAGTGAGACCAAATAATCTTTTTCTGTCTTTTATCCCTATGCAGGCATAGAATCAGAGTAAGTAGTATTTAAACAAGATTGGACTTTTCCCAAGAGACTAGGAAGAAATAGAAGGCACTTGATTTGAAACTATGGACAGTAATCCTCCCTTATCTGTGGTTTCACTTTCTATGGTTTCAGTTACCCTCAGTCAACTATGGTCAGAAAATATTAAATGAAAAATTCCAGAAACAATTCATAAGTTTTAAATTGCGAGCTGTTCTGAGTAGCAGGATGAAATCTCATGCCATCTTGCTCTATCCAGCCCAGGACGTGAATCATCCCTCTGTCCATCTTATCCACGCTGTATACGCTAACCGGCCCTTCCCGGTCGCTTAGTGCCCATCTCACTTATCAGACGACTGTCACATTGGGCGGTGCTTGTGTTCTAGTAACCCTTATTTTACTTAATAATGGCCCCAAAGTGCAAGAATAGCGATGTTGGCAATTCGGGTATGCCAAAGAGAAGCTGTCAAGTGCTTCCTTTAAGTGAAAAGCTGAAAGTTCTTGACTTAATAAGGAAAGAAAAAAAAATCGTATGCTGAAGTTGCTAAGATCTACATTAAAAAATAATCTTCTATCTGTGAAATTGTGAATATGGAAAAAGAAATTTGAGCTAGTTTTGCTGTCATACCTCAAATATGCATGCAAATGGAAAAACATATTATGTATGTATATATATAGTATACAAAATATATATGTAATGTAGTATATATAGTACTATCCCCAGTTTCAGACATTCACTGGGGGTCTTGGAACATATCTCCTGTGAATAAGAGGGGACTACTATACAAAGAACTGGTTATAATGTTGTAACAAAGAATTTAAGTTAGATAAAAATGAAAATGTATAAGTAAAGAGGGTTAAAATTAGTGAAAAGTTGTGAGATAAAAGAATTTTAGGTTCTTACTAGGAGGAGAAATCTAAGGATTATTGTAATTGCAGTACTTGATGGAGCAGGGTAGAAAGATATTGAGATTGAAATAATGGAAAGTTTGAAGTGATTTGAAATTCTATATCACCACTATGGGAATGAGTGCCTAACGTTAGCTAGAAGACAAAATTATTGAAAGATCAGGCCCAGGAGTGGAGATTCAATGGTATTGGAAGGAAGGGCATCTAAATGGATATTGAAATCACCCAGCTATATGATTAGAGTAGTATTAGAGAGTAAACATAGCACTAGGAGTTAAAATATTGACTGAATGAAGGCAATTCACCTGAGGGGTCTATAGGTGACTATAATAACCAGGCATGTTGGGTAGTATAGTCTGCTGACTCATGACTCAATGATGGGAGTTGTAGGGGAGGAAGAACTATTCCTCTACCCTCTAGGTCCTTCTCGCTGGTCTAAGAATTAAATTGACATGAGACAGAGTAACAGGAGAAAATCAAACAAAGTTTAATAACATGTATACATGGGACAAAACCAGGAAAACTGAGTAACTCACCAAAATGGCAGAAGCCACTATCTTAAATACCATCTTCAGCTAAGGACAAAGGAGAATTTTGGGGGTAGTGGTTTGGGACTTCAAAGACAAGGAAGCAATTTACATGGGGAAGGAAAAGCAAATGTTTGATAAACAAATGTTTGCTGGGCCATCTATAGACAATGAGACCAGAAAGAGAACTTCAATTAAAATGGGCTTGCTGATGCCTTCCTATCACATCTAGAGTTATCTATGGTGATAACTCCTGCCTGGGACAGGCCTTCTATCTTAAATTCCTTTAGGCAGTTAGGGAGAAGTTCAAAGTTTCTTCCTGAGTCTTTGTTCCCCAAAATAATCATGCCAGAGAGACACGTTTTGAGGTGGCAAACTCTGATTTATCACAGAGTGTCTAATGGAGAAAGACAAAAAATGATTTGAAAGCAGGAAGGAAGACACTTATGCATTTCTTGGCCCATTCATATGAAAAATGTGGAAAGAAAGTAGCTAAGAGTTTTGAGAGCAGGAGAAGCCATGTTCCAGGAGAGAGCCAGTTTTCAGTTAGATAAAGAGGACAAAGAAGATGTTTAGAACAGAGGTTTAGAATATAGGTGATTTTGCAGACAATTGATTATCAGCTCCAATAGACATGATGTAAAGATTTCAAGGTTTAGAAGATGGAGATGAGGTCATAAAGAGGAATGCAGAGCTTGATGGGAGATTGAGTGCATTAGATGACGGGTGATCTGAGAATTCTAGGTTTCTTATAGTGATTGACATAATCTGGAGTGAAGGACAAAATGTGATGGGGTCTGCTGGTCTGAAAGCTGAGAATTTTGATAAACTGTAAATGTAGTGGTATTGGGAGATATGCGAGTCTTGCCAAGAGAACCCTCAGTCCTAGAGCCTCTTGTTGACTCCTTGCTGGTAGATATGTGAAGACCAGAGGAGTCATAATGGGAGTTAATCTGAAAATATAGGGCTCCTAGCAGCATACACTAATGGAGGAGGAGAAACCAGTGGTATGATAGCCTCACGCAACTGATGGAAAAAAATGGAAAAGAAAACATAACTGATGCATGCACCCTCTAACTTGATAACTTTTCAGTGATAATCATGCTAAACATTATCAAAGTTAAAGAAAGAAGAAGGAGAGGAAGGAAGGAAAATATGAAAAACTTCTGTGGGAATTTGCTCTAAATGGGAGCAGAAAAATAGAATAAGAGCTGTAGATTCATGTGATTCATTCGTGTGAATCTAACCTTTAAATAGTGATGAGAATATAATCCAAAATAGTTTTTTTTCATGAGAGAGAGACCACTATGTCATATGGTAGCCAACGAAAAACAATGGAGTACAAACCTTGAAATTAGTAAATTATTTGAAGTAGCTATAAAGGAAATTGAAGAATGTGTTAAATACCTAAGTTTCTCTGTGCAAAACAGAAGAGATATGAAGAGTACTAAGAACATTTGAGTATGTGTATCTAAAATTCACATCATTTCTCCAGTTAATAAGTTCGGGAAAGAAGGAACACAAAGGAAGACTGTAAAAATAACCGTTCTGAGACAGGCTATCCGCTGGTTCTACAGAGGTCAATAAAGTCTTGTTTATGGAGTTGAAGGATGTTCAAGCGTCCTTGACCCTATAGATAGACAGTGTATGCAATGGTTATCTGGATCTTTACCTCCACGAAATGGGAAAATAAGCTCTGTTTTTGATAGTTGCTTCCATCACTATGAATTTTTGGTGAGTTTTCTAGATACTAGCAGCACTCTTTTTGTATGTGTATTAAAATGTAGATTGCTGAAAAACACTCAAGGCTTAAAATGTGCATAATTTTATTTAACCAAAAACAGTCATATTTTCATATTCTCATATTTCTCATTGAGATTGTCATCTCTTCTGCCCTCTGCTAATGGGATTTCCTCATGTTTCATTTCAAAGCCTGCTGTCTCTTTTGTGTACCAGTTAACTTAGGAAGAGGATTTTTAGTTTATGCTAAAGCTAAATCATGCAACTCTATTTCATTTTCCATAATTATATAGATTTTTTAATATAAAATTGAGGAGTCTAGAGAATCACAATTATGAAGAAAACCATAATTGGTTTAAAGATATTTTGTACTCTTTTCTCATATCCAGCAAACATCAAAAGCACTGTAAATAAGGTCACAGGGATGATTTCAAATTATTTTCACAATTTAGTAACACACATTTGTTTTAATGTCAGGATACAACAGTAAAAAGAAAAGAAGGGATTCAGGCAATATTTTATGCCGTTTTGTAGGCTGTATAGATTGTAATGTATAATCTATTGGATTTCACAGTCCTAACCTTGAACAAGAAACAAAGCAAAATGAAAAATGAAGTATAGTGTGGATGTTTTTTCTTCCCAGATAGCATACACTTTCAGTGATTTGTACAATGAGAGGTATCTTGTTCTCTACATACTGTGTTCTCTTGTTTTCAGTTATTTTTCAGTTCTGTATCTTCTTTAGTCCTCATTTTTTGTGTGTGTGGCAATTTGCTAGAATATTTTTGTGCCTTTAGAAAAAAATAAGGAAAAAAATTACACTTTTCTTATAAGGATGATGCCTCCAGCAATCAAATAAATCTATATTTTGAAGCTGTTTTTAAAAATTCTGTGATGTTGGAAAGTCTTTGTTTTAGTATGCTCATATGTTTTACAGTGACATAAATTTTCTCTAAAGTTGAAAATAAAACTAGATGTATAATAAATTCCTATCAAGGTTTCAGTAGTAGCCCTTTAGCATACAAATATGGTTTTAAATCCCAGCTCTGCAAGTATCTAAGTCTTTTTTCTTTGGCAAGTTGTTTTTCTTTGCTGTCCTTTAATATTCTCCTTGATAAAACAGAAAGGATAATGCCTACCCCAGTGAATTGTCCTGAAGATTA
Organism: Ceratotherium simum simum; assembly: GCF_057802395.1. Taxonomy (NCBI): domain Eukaryota; kingdom Metazoa; phylum Chordata; class Mammalia; order Perissodactyla; family Rhinocerotidae; genus Ceratotherium; species Ceratotherium simum. Next base: position 25,250,057 of record NC_141909.1, on the reverse strand, counting down.
AATGAAATAATACAGATAAATTACATGTGACAGATTTTGCTACATAATGAGCATTTTGGAAGTATATTCACTTATTAACAAAAAGAATAGATGCTAAATTAGGAAAAGATAATTTTAAGAAGTCAAGAGAGAATTAGACATTTAACATATGACTTAAATATTATATATCCATCTTGCTAACTCGTATCTGAATGGGTTTTTATTTGAAATTAATTCTTTAAAAGACTATAACAAAAATTATACCAGACAGTGTATTATTTTAATTAAATATCCAGCATGATCAGGATTAGCTTTTCCTTAAGCAGAGAGGTTGACTTTACAACCCAACTGCCAAGAGAGACAGATTACTTTCTGATAACATGGAAAAGTATGAAAAACCACATATTTATTTATTTAACAGATACATTCAAGAACTCACTATAAGTTAGGCATGATATTATATAGTGGGTATATATTGGTAAATGAAGCAGGCATAATCTGTCCCTTTATAAAGTTACGTTTGATGGAACTTAGGACAGAGAGACAAATAAGCATGCAAATCAACAAAAATGAATGTTATTAAAAATTATTATAAGTACCCTGGTTAAAAATGGAGGATACCAATGTAGAGATAAATAAGATGGGAGAGGACAAGGTTTCTTAGAGTAGTCAAGGTGGAGAGAAGTCAGGGAGAAAAATATATATATATTAAAATGAGAATCAAGAGATGAAGAAAATCCAGCAATGTATTGAAAGATGAGAACAGCAAATGCAAAGGTCTAAAATGGATGAGTTTGGGTGCTTTTGAAATTGAAAGCAAACTGATTTTCTGCAACTTATTAAAGACAGCATCCTTTGAAATGATGTTGGAAAGGTCATGAAACGAAATCATGGAGTACCTTACAGAACATGTTAAGGAATTTGCGTTTTATTCTCAGGGCCATGGAAAAGTCATTGATTGGTTTTAATTAGCAAATTGATAAAATTAGATTTACATTTTACGAGGATCACTTTGACTATTATGTGGAGCACTGTTTTAATGTGTGTACTATGCTCTGAAAATTCTTCGATATTGACAAAGTGGTTTATGAGTGTGTGTAAACTAACATTATATTACAAAAGAGAGGGAGGGTATTTGTTTATTTAATACCCATAGTGCCTAAATCAGTAATTTCCACTCCTGGAGGGGCTAGTTAACATCTTAAACACCCTAATCAGGAGTCTACACTGTGGAGATGATTCTGCCTAGCCTTTCATATGAAGCTACCCAAGTCTACAACGGGGCAGTTTGTCAGTATCTTTTTTTTTTTAACTTTTAAAAAAGTTGTTTAAAAATTGTATACCATTCTGCTCATTTTAAAATTACATTTCAGATATTTTTTTCAGGGATATAAGTACTGATAAAGTAGTAATTTTTATTGTATTATAAATAGTGGCATTTTAAAATTAAACCACTGGCATTTCCAAATTAAACCACTTAAAAAAATATAGCCAACAGAATCTAGATATAAGTTATTTGATACTCTCCATCATCCACTTAAAAATACTTAAGAAATATTATTTGGCAAAAACTTTAAATATTTCCCTCTATCCGTTAATTAATATTTCCATTTATTTTTCCCACAGATTTCTAGCTAAATGTAATATTTTTAATTGAACTGTTTTATTAAACATCTTATTATGCTATTCTGCAACCAAAGAATATATGCAAATTGAATCTTTTTTAAATGTTAATATTTTCTTCTCCTTTGATTTAGGATTGCAAGCAGGAAAAGGTAACAAATTCCACATATACTTCTGAGATCAACATTTTATCTGTAAGAAAAGGAACATATACTGGAGGTAACTTTGTGTTTTAAAGATTTTTCAGATTGATAGGCGAAGCATTTTTATTTATCATTTCTTAAAAAATATTAAACACTATGAATCTACATTCATTACTTCTTGGGCCAATTCACCTCCTCTTTGTAACTCATTTAGTCATGTCTTATTGATTCATCACTGCCACCTACTTTCAGATTTAAATATAGGATAAATAACAGACTCAGTATTCCACAAATGTACTTGCTCATGGCCTGCACTTCCTAATGGCCCAGTCTTGGCCCTAGAATTTCTTTTAGTTCTCTATCTTTTCCAAAAGGCAGGTCAATGACCAAATCTATGAGAAGGTTTGCTTTTCTGCCATCCGAATTTTCTTCTTTTGTCTATTCCTGCTTTTGCGTCTGCTTGCTAATGAACCTTTGTACTAGTTGTCCACTTTAGTGATGGTGGGTATGTAGATGTGAAAATAAAATCACGATACATTTGGAAATAGAACCTACCAGTAAAACGAGGTGCACACTTCACTAATTTACCTCTGCTCTTGAGTTGAGAGTATGCTCAAGAACAAGGACTGCTGCTCCCCTCCACTGGTGTTCCACATGCCCAGATCTTATAGCTTTCTTAGAGTTGTAACAGCTTTATGGGTTTACCTGATGTGGATGGAACAAAAAGCATGGCACAAACAGACTATACATAGGGCCCTCTAAAGGATTTGCTGGTGAGAATTCTGAGGGCAGATTGTTCAAAGTTCAAAGTTATCTCATTGCATGTTCATTGATAGTGTCAAGCTCATACATGAAAGCAAGGCAACGTCAACGCCTGGCTGACTCAAGTCGTAAAGATACAAGGTTCCAAATATAGATTTTAAAAACTTTATTATATGTATAGACAGCAAACGGAAAAATAAGCAAAAGTTGCCAGTTCCTTATGATCCTTGTCCTAAGCACTAAAAAAGACAACACCAAAACACAGGAGCTGAATGACTGCATTACAAATTGTGGAGCACTCAGTTGCTGTGGAGTCAGTTCTAGACTGCAGCTAAGTGATTCTTTATTCTGCAGCTCTAATGTGAGAGAGGCAAGACTGGAAGCCCCACACCTCATCAGAGCATGAGAGTCAAAGAAAGCTATCTATGACAGCCTCAGGGAGAGACATGGAGGTGAGCGAGAGGAGGCCTCATAGCAGCTCTTTACAAGCCTCTCATCCTCTTGTGTTCTTTCTGGAACATAATGATCATAAGGCATTCTGCTAAGATTCAAATTAGCAGTGGTTTAAGTCTTTGTCTTTGTGGCCTATTTAGATGTGTACGAGGTCAGCAGAGTACCAAGGTAGCACTTTACCCTTACAGACAGCAGATGGGCTGGAGTTCTATATGCAAACCATGTGAGAAGTCTGATCCAACAATTTCTCAAGACGTTTCAACAGTGTTTTTCTCAATAGTCCTTCTTTGTGCCTGCTTGCCTAGCACTTCCAGGCTATTCTTTCCAATTCCATCTACCTTATAGTATTACCCAGAGGCATCTTAGTTTCTGTCTCCCTCTCCTTATCACTTTCCTCATAAAGTGTCCCTTGTTTGTATCACAACAGATTCTGATAGCTCTCTAGAAAAAGAATAACGATCCATTAAAACTAAAAAACAAAAACAAAAAACTTTTTATGGCATTAGCAACTGAAAAATAGATATGCTTTTCCTAACAGTCTGTAACGAGAACCTGGGGGCCGCCCCATGGCCTAGTGATTAAGTTCAACACACTCCACTTTGGTGGCCTGGGTTCGGTTCCCAGGTGCAGACCTACACCACTCATTGGTCATGCTGTGGCGGCAACCCACACACAAAATAGAGGAAGATTTGCACAGATATTAGCTCAGGGCAAATCCTCCTCAAGCAAAAAAGAGGAAGATTGGCAACCGATGTTGGCTCAGGGAGAGTCTTCCTCAGAAAAAAAAAAAAAGAAAACCTTCAGGAGAAAATTTTGTCTTAGCCTTCCCGTAATCTCCAAAATTTGTACCACGTTAACATAGTAAAGGAAAAGAAAGGAAAAAATGAGAAGAAAAGAAAGACATAGGGAAACTACTTTATCAGTTTGTTCAAATACATTAAATTAGCATACTCTTCCTCATACAAAATTTACTGCTGGACTAAGTGGCATCAGAGGATGGATGTAATGAGGGAGGGAGACAGCAAGGAGGACTTCATCTTTCAGATTTAAACGTTGAATTGACCACCTTGTCACTTATTCATGCAAAGGATATTTATTTATTCTTCACTATATGGCAGGTACTGTTCTAGATAATAGGGAGACTGGAGTGAATGAAATAGACAGAAATTCAGAAGAGCAAAACTTAAAAAAGAGCAGTTTTAGGAGTCAGAGATTTTAGAAGTTCATTTTGTGATCCTCAGAGTCCTAACACATCCATGTGGTTTAAGATCAGAAGTTGGGTGTGTGAGACTGGCAGGGAAATGGAATAATTCCTTTGGCTCTGCCATTCTGTCTGTAGCTCTTCAACTCAGTCAAATATAAATGACCTGAAGAGATGAGGAGAGGAGGTCGATACCGTTAGGCAATTTGCTGAATTATTTATTCCATACATTCTTTTGTTCCAAGCTTATTTTTCTCATGACTCTTCAATCTTTGCTGCTCTGACATTGATCTTTAGCCATTTGGATCAGACATTGAGAGTTGATATTTTTTATATTTGAAACCTTGTTTTTCTTAAAAGACTACATCTTGAACTGTTCTCACCTTAATGGACAATGACTTGACTGGGTCTCTGCTCTGGAACCTCTACTTAACACAAGTGGAATTCAGAAAGCTTAAGTCTTCTGCTCAGTTGAAAAGGCAAATATCAAAGAGAAGTTTTTGTTTCCATATTTATATTTGCTAGCAATTCTACTGACTTCTTGAGTACACTCTCTTCCTCCGGTAGTTCTAACAGAGGGCACAAAATGTGCTGTGGATTCTTACAGTGATAAGTGTGCTCTAATAACATTTAGTGGGCAGAGCCCAGGGATGTTAAATATCTTGGTTGGAGGCATCTGCAACAAAGGAGTGTCCTATCCCAACCTTCCAGTAGCATTGTGAAATATCAATGGCATGCTATGTTCTCATTTAAGTAATTCTAACTCTTGTCTCTTGTAATAAGAGCGCCTCCTTCTCTTGGTTGCAATGACCTAAGTTTTTCACTAACTTTTCTGAGGGCTGTAATTATTCCTAATCACTTTAAGTACAATCATATAGAAGTCCAGGACTTCAATCTGGATTTATTCAGTGTTAACACTTTAGGAAGAATGTCTCCTATGGACTTAGCTCTGCACCACGTACTATAATATAAGCATGATCAAGACATCGTCCTCGTCTAGCAGGTGCTGGAAACAACAGAGATATGATCCAATAATGAAACTAGTGTGATAAGTATAACAAGACAATTTTTAATAAGTTTAAAACCTAGTGGCTTTTATGCACTCCACTCCAGTCCCCACAGTGTAAATGTAAGATCTACTCTAGATCTCAACAAACAGGAAAACCATCAGGAGACAGTGTTGACCAGTACTCAGAGTTGTCAATATTTCAAAATTATAAATTCCACAAAAATATCTGGTTATTTTTCTTCTTTTGAAATAAAAACAAAACACAAAAGCAACAACAGTGGATCTGCAATACAGGTCCAGCTTTACCTCTTGGCAACAATTAGCCAGAGATGAGCTTCAGCTCTCTCCTTTAGATAATGTGCAAGTCTCCCATGTGCCACAGTCCTCCTATATCCAGCTTTATTCACCCGTGTTACCTAACTCCTCTAGGTGTTTGAATTTATACCTTATCTAGATCTTCAGGGACGACTCAACACTTTTCTTTGATATCAATCAACACTTTTGATTAATGTATTTCTCCCTAACTGCTCATAAACTTTATATTTTAGCCTGCTTGCATATTATTATTTGTATATCATTATTGTGTAACACCTGTTTATTAAGCATTAACTTTATGCCATATATTATGTTTCTTATACTATAAATAATTTTATACAAGTAAGCAATTCATTGTGAATCAATATTACCTGCCTGATTTCACAGTTTTGAAAATTGAGAACTAAAGTAATTGGCCCATTTGTCTGAGGTCCTGAAAGGTGTGATCGTACAGAGATTTTATCCCAAATCTGTCTGACTCCAAAACTTAAATCTTACTAACCAATCTGCCTTAGTTATTATATATACTTTAACTTACAGTTTTTTGAGATATTATAAACAACTTGCAAATCAAAATTGCCCATCTTCAGGTGACTCAAGATAGCTAAAATTAGTTTCTTGATACAATTAAAAAAACCCAAATCTCAATACTAAATTTAGCTTTACAAAAGTTATTTGATTTGTAATTATTTTAAACCTATGTGTGCTTCAAAGGAGAATAAACCTAGCATTTTATGATTTCGCCTATTAGAAATAATGATGCCACTTCCTCCCTTTCTTCTTTCAACAAATATTGAACACCTATTTTATTAGGCATTGCATTAGACACTGAGGGAAGAGCATTGAACAAAATCCTTAAAGAAATTAAGTTCCAGTTGAGAAATAGAAAATGAGGAAAAATAGAACCTAAATACACAATGAAATGCTAAGTAATTAGAAGAGCTATGAACTAAATAAAGCATGGTCATGATGTTGTAGTCTGTCTTAGAGAGTGTGGTCTGGGCAGGAATCTCAGATAAGGTGACAGTTGAAAAGAGATCCGAAAGAAACAAAATCACAAATGACATGGAATCCTAAACGACATTTTAAGTAGTGGGGATAGACCTCCCTGAAATGGGAACATGCTTAGACTGTTGGAGCAACAGTCAGGGTTCAGTGTGGCTGGAGGGGCAGAGTAGTAAGAGATCAGATCAGTCAGGTTGCCTATGGGGAAAATGTGTGTTATTGGTACAGGATGGAAGTTTCTTTTCCACTCCCGATGTTTTCCACCAAGGGAGATCCTGGCTCCCTACTGCCCTCTCTGCTGTGTCTCATGAGCCACAGGGGAGTAGGAAAGACTTTTCTGATTTATTTGTCTAGAAGAAGATTCACATATGTATGGCGATGGATAAAAACTAGACTGTTGGTGATGAACATGATGCAGTCTACATAGAAACCGATATGTAATAATGTACACCTGAAATTTACACAATGTTATAAGCCAAATGACCTCAATAAAGTAATTTTTAAAAAAAGAAGATTCTGTACATGCACTAGTTATGTCCCTCACTTTCCATTTCTATTTTTGGAAAATAGTCGATTTGTAGTCAGCCTGCCTTTTCCGTTTCTCTATTTCAAGAATAAAAGGGCAAGTTCTGCTCAAGTGGGAGGTGGACAGGAGTGGGATGCTATAGTTTTGGAGAGCAACCTCAAATATCAATGCCGAAATTCCTCTTACTGTTTCACCATATGTGTGACGGGAAATCAATGCAGGTTTCATTTTTAAATGATCATCTTAATCAAAATTATTGACTGTCTAAAGTATTCCAATAAAGTTACTCGAGAGCATGCTAAGGGTAAAGGATCCTAAATGTGAAGAGATGGATATTCTCTGATCTGGCTACCACATAATATCTTGGTAAGAGAGTCAATACTTACTTTCTTTGAAATAAGACTATAACTATCTCTCTACCAATGGGTTGAAATGTTGGGCACTAGCTCTGCCTAGCTGTTACTTACAATAATTTTCCCTTCTTTAGAGCTTTAAAGCAAGAGCTCTCTTTAGGGAAAGAAAAATAAGGAAAAATTAAGGGGCATAAAATGCTCTTTTCCTGCTATATAAGGTTCCATCTCTTTGTGCTGCTTAAAAGAGAAGATCCAAACTAACTGTGTAGGAGTTCATTAACTCATGAACTTGACTCCATATAGCTTCATCAAGTACCCATCTCAGCCAGCAGTCTAAGCAAGGGGAGGATAAGGTCTTGTCCATTGTGTTTTCAACAATAAAGCCAGAACCCAGTACTATGTCTGGAATATTTAACACATTGTTGCTGAATGAATCAATATTATTGTGTGTTTGTATGAGAATGAAATCTGGTCTAGCATCTGTTTTATTGTCCTAGTATAATGCATGTATAATGATCTGCATATGGAAATGAGTGGTGGTTTCACTTTGTTTCCTGAATTTTATCTTTAAACTGTAAATTTTATATATAATATTAATATTTTATACATTTTATAGGGATCTGTGAGTATATTAATTTTTGACAAATAGCAATCTTCATCCACATTTAGAACATAAATTTTGGAAAAATGGCTCCCTTAGTGCTGCTTGAAAACATCTCACTTGTTGGCAATAGGAAGCTATTTCCCAAAGCACATTTAACCTAAATTCCTTGTCTATAAACACAAAAGCAGACATATGTAACCAGTAATTCACAAAAAGTTCAACCAAAATGTTTTAGAAGAACAAGAATAGGAGATGTCTTAGCAATAAAAATATGTGTAAATCAGGTTTGAAAGCAACAGACCATGTTGCAGGTTGTAGTCTATTTCGGCGAGCCTTTTTGAAGAAGTGAGGCTTCTTCTTCATTTCTTTTTATATAAAGAAGTAAAAAGTGGATAAAATAAAATAAAATCTGGATAAAACCTGCTTTTCAAGACCCAGAGGAAATGCAACTTCTTCAGCTTTTGCTTCCCTATTTCTTAATATCATTTTTTATGCTGCTTGCTTCTATACACTTGTTCATATTTTGATTATTATATATTTTCAAAATTTAACCCACAATATAATGAATTGTTTTTCTCTTTAAATCTTTCTTCCACTGACATACTACTCTATAAGCTTGCGCAGGTTATTGTCAGAGTGATACTCACTACACTACTCCACTTTTTTTTTTTACCTTCCGTATTCCCAGAATCTTTCCAGAAGCAAAAGTAAAGTGTTTGGATTTAATGATCTGTGAAAAAAGAAAAGATGAAGAAATTAAATAATGCTATTATTGATGCTAATAAAATGAAAATAATAACTAAACATTTATACAACTAATAAAGATTGTAATCAGATTTGAGGTGTGAAAAAAATGTAAAATAATTAGATTCTATATGTGTTAGCCAAGCTGGGCATTTACATAATTATTTTAGATCAAAATATTCAATGTAAATCTACCAGCATTTTAATCTCATCACAATGTTTATACTGGGTTTTGCCAAAAGAAAACTTTCAATGCATTTTACTGTAATGAATTTGGTACAGATTCTGACACTACCTATCACAAAAGTTCTACTTTTTTTGTCATTCTTTCATTTACCTCCTCCTCCCTTGTATTGTCTTTGCCTTATCCTCTTTCCATACCTTGTCACTGAGGAATCTCAGGGAGGCTCAAATTACTGACTTAGATTTTATCATAATAAAAAAATGCAACCTACATTTCTATGCTGACATTGACATAAAATTGACTAATAAATATAATCTTGTGACCAATCCTTGTTGATGATGATTTATCAGACTAAAAATTGGAATCCATTACATTTTTTTTCATATCAGCAGAATTCTTAAGGGCAGTTTTTGTTTTTTGTGGTTTTTTGGGGGGAGAGGGGAAGATTGGCCCTGAGCTAACATCTATTGCCAATCTTTCTCTTTTTTTTTCTCCCCAAAGGCCCAGTACATAGTTGTATATCCTAGTTGTAGGTCCTTCTAGTTCCTCTGTATGGGAGGCGGCCTCAGCATGGCTTGATGAGCAGTGATCTGGTCCGCACCCAGGATCCGAACTGGTGAACCCAGGGTCACTGAAGCAGAATGTGTGAACTTTTAACCACTACACCACTGGGCTGGCCCCAGAGAATTCTTAATATAAAAGTTTGTAGGGGAGCAGAATTTGCTAGCTCAAAAAGTGTCTTTTTGGATTGATCATTTTTAAGAACAAAAGACTCAGGAAGAAGCTTTGACCTCCCCTCTAACTGCTAAAAGAATTTAAGATAGAAGGCCTATTCCAGGAAGGAGCTATCAGCATAGATAACTATGGTATAAAATGAACTAGGTACAGTAGACAGGGAGGAACCTAGCAAGGCCCATTTAATACAAGTCCTCTCCATGTTCCATTGTCTTTGCAAGGCACGGCAAACATTTACCAAACATTTGCTTTTCCATCTCCATGTGAATTGCCTTCCTCCCCTATGAAGTCCCAAACCAGGACCCCCAACATCCTCCTTTGTCTTTAGCTGAGGATGATATTTAAGGTGGTGGCTTTGGCCATTTTGGTAAGTTACTGAGTTTTCCTGGGTTTCTCCCATCTGCACATGTTATTAAACTTGTCTGATTTTCTCTTATTATTTTGTCTCATGCCAATTTAATTCTTAGACCAGCCAGAAGAACCTAGAAAGGTAGAGGAATATTATTAACTTCAAAATATTCACAGAATTACATTTTGAGATTATTAAAAATCTTAAGAGTAATTTAGTCCCGTCATTTTGTTAAAGAGAAAAGAGATACTGGAGACATTTCTGAGCTGTCACATTACAGACTTTTAGAACTTTAAATATTATACTGAATTTTAATATAATTCCTTTTCTCGATAGAGAAGGAAACTGAAGACTAGACATCTTAAATATCTTATTGTAGATTACTCTGTAAGTAGTGTGTAAGCTGGGCCTAGAACCCTAAGTCTGTTCTTCTGGCTTCTATCCAAATGTTTTATAGTGGGGTTGTTTTGAGAACAGTTCTTTTATTGTATTTTTTCAAAAAGACAAATACATACTATAATTTAAAAAACAGAAAAAATTATGTAGAATTCTCCAAAATTATCCATTCATATATTTTCATAGTCCATATTAGTATTTTTCTAATGAATTCTGTTTTGATAAGACAAACTGCATTTTCATGTCACCTAGGAGAGATGACTTTTTGCATTTCTCTCAGGATAGGTCATCAGGTAAAAGATACTTTAGATATTGATTTATTTAGGTCTAGAATTCACATCTTGTTATATTTTACCCTGAATTTATGTTGGCACTTCTAGCCAATCTCAGGCTGGCAGTAATGGAGATTTGCAGCATGTAGAGCGTTTTAAAATGGTTGGTACAAGGAGTCAATTTAATCAGGAAAAGAACACTTTTTGGTTGCATTATTATAAGTAAATGAAATTTAAAACACTCATTTTAAGGAGGATTATTGTAAGTAGTTCTACAACACATGATTCTTTTAAAAATTTTTATTCATTAAATGAACTTGCTTATATCATTGAAAGTTATCTGTGTGCTTAGTGAGATTTTTAAAAAAGTATTTGTGTGTCTCAATTTTTGGAATACTAAACTTGAAACCCCTAAAAGCAAGAACACCTTTAAGTCTCAGACTTAAAGGTGAATATGCAAAGGGCTGCTCATATTTATAGTAATACTGACATGTGATAGATATTGCACCCCACAAACATGGTCACATAAATTATTTGAAGGTGATGACATAAGCACAATAAATCATTCAATAAATCACCATTCTCCAGACCGCATTAGAAATGTTGTTACTGTGGAGGAAAATTCATGATATCTCTTATCTCATGAATGTTATCTCATGAATAAGGGAATGATTTAAAATGTTTACTCTTAATTGTTTCTAAAATTATCATATTAATTTAGCAATATAAAATTAAATCTTGCAGCATCAACCAAAAGCTTCAGAAAGTCCCTTAAACGTTTTGCTCGTTGTAAAATACACGGATCTCTAATTTCCCTGCTGAGAGTATGGGTGCTATGCCATGATTTTTAAATAATTCAGTAAACTCTTAACAAGTAAATCGATCTTAAGGGGAATGCATTCGTTCAACAAACCTTTTTTGCACACCCACATGAACCAGGCGTTATGCTATGGCCACAGACAAACAGAATAACAATAAAGAGTTTGTCTTTTCTGACCTTATTGGAGTTTACTGCAGAGAAGGCTGCCTTGGTAGTATCTCAATAACTGCCAAGCTAGCACTTCCCAAAAAATGATTCTCTTAATTAAATCCTCTACCTTTCTATAGTGAAATTATTTAAGCAGTTGAGCGTGACATATTTTTACTGTTAAAATTATTAACATTTTTATTGTGTTTATTATAGTTCTTTGCATATCTCTAGGGAGATTTCTAAAATTCAAGTAGGCAAGGAGCCAATAAATTCCAAAGAATTTTACACAAGCTGATTTATAATAAGAAGGTGTTTTTATGCATTTGCAATAACATACAGAATACTGCTGCCACCTCCAGAAATGAAGATGCCAAACAACTACTAGACTTGCTATAATGTATGGAGAAAAAGAAAGGAGAACTAGAAGGGGTTCATCAAACCAAGGTGACAAGTAGTCTCTTACATACGGAGTCCAGAAAAACTTGCTTGTATGGGATAAAAGAAGGACTTCATGGTCCCAGGCGGCATTTAAATCCAAGTACAGAGATGGATACTTTTGTAATAGATAAAAAGTAATGGGAAAATATGGACTTTTTTTACCCTAGTTGAAGAAATATGATACAAAAAACTAGTGCATCAATATATTCTATAATTCAAAGATATATGCCATTAATAGAGACGAAAGATACGAAGATGGATAGTTGAGATTTGTAGGGAAATATTTAGATAAAAGAAAAACCAGCAAGAACAAAGCATATCTTTGAGTCTCTTTTAATACAAGTACAACATTTAACTTTAAATTCATGTGTTACTTTTAGATAGATAATGTCAGCCATCTTAATTCAAAGATTTCTGTGTTCGATCTGTACCACTTTATTATGAAGTTACTAAGGGGAATAGATGTGTGATAAAGGAAAAAGACATTTGTTAGAACAATTCTATTCGAGTATTCAAGATTTATGCAAATAGAGAGGATGTTTAGGATCATTGTCTTTGAATAATCTGAAGAAAAATGCTGTTTATTAAAAAAAAGTTTAAATGAAATGTTACACAGAAGGAAGCTTGTCTTCTTTTTCTTTCTCATTGTCTTTATTTTTCTCTTCCATCCAATCCCAGAGGCTATTGAAGGAAACTCATAGAAAAGGCTCAAACAGCACTGTTCCTCACATACACACACATCCACAAGACAATTTTCTTGTTACATTATAAAACAAATACTAGGCAATATATATAGTATTTTTGGAAATAGTCTATGACTTGAAATTAACAAAATAGAACCACAGAATTTTAAACTGATATAGAATAATAAACAGTTAATAATTGCAGAATAAATATGACTTCAGTCAGATTCACTTAGGAAACATAAAGGAAATGGATTAACATTTTGTTAATTTAATAGGATGACATAACTAGTGAATTTTAGTCATGTACTTTTTGTTTTATTTCAGTCTGTAGTAATTGTAACTATAATATTGGACGAGAAATTATGTAATTTATGTCTTCCTGCTGAAATGATAGAGGGAAAATTAAGATACAAAGCTCTTTGGCCAAGATCATAGTGTCTTTCTAGAATGGGATCGCCAGATAGAGTAAAGGACATTCAGTTAAATTTGAATTTAAGATAAACAACAATTACACATTTTAGTATAAGTTATGTCCCAAATATTGTATGGGATATTTATAATAAAAAAACATATTTGATGTTTATCTCAAATTCAAATTTAACTGGGCATCCTGTGTTTTTATTTGCTAAATTTTGGCATCTTTGCTCCTGAGGTTTCTGGGGCCTTTTCTTATGTTTCAAATGTATGCTCTTCTATTTACGACAAAATAAAGTAAATATACGGGTTCAGAATTTATCAATACGTCTTCGTAGACGAATCTTCCACTATTCCTAAATACAAAGTTAGAAAAAAAGAGGAGAAGTCAGAGGTTTTATCCTTAACATGGGAAAGGGGGTGCAATTATGCCTGAGGTGTTAGTATTGGAAAGGAAGGGAGTGTAAAATAATATAGTGAACATTGTCAGTGCATAGGGAAATAGATGAAGAGGTAAAGCTTCGTGCATAGATCCTGTGACATCATTTCTGTGATGTTAATCAACAGAAAAAATATTTTCTACTACCTAGCCATTTTCTCTCAAAAGAACCACAAGTTCTTTATTCATAATGAAATCACATTGGCCCCATGTTCTAGCGCATGAAAACGAAAATGCACATGCCGACAATGTGGCCATTAAGTAAAGGATTTTCCCTCCAGAGGAATTCATTTTGGTTTTTTTGTTTGTTATGAATGAACAAATAGGCCTTTGTGTACTGAATTGGCACAGCCAGAGATTACCGCTAAACCTTTTTTTGTGTTTGCAGTACAGCCATTGTGAAGACTGGAAGCTAAAATTTGTTTGCATGTCGTTTTCTTTCTGATTTTTTTTTCCTTTTTCAGGTTATTTTGCCACTAACAAGAACAATAATGCCAGAGGAAAAGATAGCTTGAATGAGACTGCATGATTGCTTTTCCAACTAAAATGAGTAGAAAATGAAAACACTTTAAATGAAGTGTCTCAAATAAACATTTAATTTAGGATAAGACAGCAAATGCATATATACCACCATATCAAATATTGAAAGAGCATTTATTGAACAGTTGAAAGACTCATTTGTGGGAAAATAAATGTAGCTCTAAAAGGGAGCTGCTGAGAGTAAATATGTAAAACCACATTTAAGCGGCATGCAATTAACGTGAATTTATACTAAAAAAATGAAAAACATGATGAGATTTTAGGAAATTACGTATTTGAACAAGAAACTGTTTCATTTTTTATCAAACACAAGCCTAGCTGTGCACCGGATGCTCTTTAATGAGCTGTAATTTCAAACAAACTAGAAAGTTTTACATTTATACATTAGGAAAAATAGATAAATTCTTTTCTCAATTCCTTTTATGTCTTTCTTTAAATATCTCTTCCTTATCTCCTCTACATGCTTAAATACCAGTCTTTCCAGCTCTTATGACTTTATTCTTCTTTTTTCTCTCCTTTCTTCATAATAATTCCTGCTTTTTATTGTTTTCCTCTCTAAATTCTCATGTTTTCTGGCATTCATATGCTTTTTCGGTCTTTGTGCATTATATCAATCTCACCTCATTCAATCCCCATATTTATTTCTAGCCACATAATTTACTTTTGTCATAATACCTGCACATTATAAACATTTGTGAAGTTACTAAAAACTATGAACCTAACAGGGAGACAGAAAATTTTATTTATTTATTTTTTTTGTGAGAAAGATCAGCCCTGAGCTAACACCCACCCATTGCCAATCCTCCTCTTTTGGCTGAGGAAGATTGGCCCTGAGCTAACATCTGTGCCCATCTTCCTCTACTTTATATGCGACACCGCCACAGCATGGCTTGACAAGCGACGAGTCAGTGTGCGCCCGGGATCCGAACCTGTGAACTCCAGGCACAGAAGCGGAGTGCGCGCACTTAACCGCTATGCCACCAGACCGGCCCCAATATATTTTTAATACATACAGAAATGATATTGTTATTAGAGTGCTTTGTAAGTCATAAAGCATTTTAAAAAATTATATAATAATAGTTGCTTTTACTTGAGGTATTATTGGAAATGTTGATGTCATATCACACATGACTAGAATCGCCTTCTAATTGTTATACCATGTAACTAACTATATCTATGTAACTATGTGTAATATATAACTATATGTAAAATAATTTCAATCACGTGTGTATAGGCCAATGAAATTAAAATATATTTTAGTTCCCAATAAACAAAATAGCAAAAGCACTGGTAAATGATAAGGGTGTCAAAATGTTAAGCAATTTCCCCTTCTCTTAATAGTGTTATTTTTATCAAATAGGGAGGAGGTGGTTATCAATAGATATGTTTATAGAATAAAAATGGAAGCTTTCCTGACTGCTTCTGGAGCCAAGAGACATTAGTATAGAAAATCCAAATGATTTGCATTTACTGCCAAATGTTTTAGTAGCCAATATCAATTATATCATTTTCTGTAGGTTCAGCATTCAGAAGATAATTAAAGTTAAAGAAATGAAAGTAAAATTGTTAAATGGCTTTAGTTTTCTGATTTGATGTTAAAAAGTGAGACCTACAGTTATATTTTGCCTATTTTGTACAGGATCCTCAGTCAGAATACAATTTATTTTATTTCTACATTTTTCTACATAAATTTTGATATTTTGCATTTATATGATTAAAGTTCCTAAATCTTTTAAACTTTCTTTAGATTGATGATCTATTTTTCCAATAATTTGCAATGGAATGCAAATTACCCATTAAAATAATTTTTTATTCCATATGATAAATTATAAATTAAACTCTAGTTATGAAGCCTAGATCAAAAACCTATTCTGTCACCTAACTCATTGATTTATTCTTCATTATTCCCAAACTTTAATAATCTCTATATCAAGCAATAAAAATATAAACAAATCTGATAGACTGAAGGACTTATTAATGGTAATCAGATTATCACAGTACCATACTTTAAATTTCACCCCATTTCAAACCATTACGTGACTTTTCTAGTCTGATTATTTAATTTTGCCCAGCTAAATTTTGTTATTGAATTGGAGAAAATCTCACGTAAATTTATTAAAAATCGCCTGGTTTATTTAAAACCCCTGTTAGTAGGCAGACCATCCTTTCCCCCCATTATAAATGTTTGGGAATCTGTGTTGAGTCTCCTTTTATGTTTCTTTGTATTTTACTTGGACTTGTTTTAAGAGAACACTTAAACATGTAACCATGTCAATTTAAAAGGTTGGATTTCTTTGAAAAGCATGTTAACACATTGAAGATCCACTCATGGACCACCTTAATATCAAAACCATTATGATCTTGAACAAACGTTTTGTTACATTTAAGGGGAAAATTCACAGACTATATTAAGAAGATCATGCCACCTACTTTTAAAATGGAGTATAAGTAAATCTATTTCAGAGATACTCATAGCCCTAGGATCTCATGATGTCAGAGTTTGGAGAGAAAAAATCAAGGATATACTTCAGTAGACCAGTTCACAGTCTATCCAGATCTTTTGTCTATATCTAATAGCACCAATAATCATACCATGGAAAAAGATGGTGATTGTTATTTTCTGAATGTTTATGACCCTCCAAACTCATATGTTGAAATTCTAACCCTCAAAGATGATGGTATTAGGAATTAGGGCCTTTGGGAATTGCTTAGGTCATGAGGGTGGATCCTTCATGAAGAGGATTAGGGTTCTTAAGAAAAGACCCCTTACTCCTTCCACTATGTGAGGACACAGTGAGAAGGTGCTGGCTATGATCTAGGAAGAAGGCCCTAACCAAAATGAGACCATGCTGGTGCCTCAATCTTGGACTTCCAGCCTCCAGAACTGTGTGAAATAATCTGTTGTTTATAAACCACCCAATCTGTGGATCTTGTTATAGCAGCCACATGGACTAAGACAGTGATCAAGTCACACTTCTCATTTTGAAAATACTTGGCTGCCCAAAGAGTGCATGTATGCTCTATGGCTTCACCCTTCTTGGCTCTTTCTGCACTTCTTGATACAGATATTCGTAAAAGGTAAAATAGCTGACATTATCATTAGTGTAAATATAAAGCAACTCTTCATAATATGAAAAGGCAGATATGTTTCTGGCCTTGGGTCTTATTTCCCAACCAGTATCCTTGACACCAGGGTCTCTGGCTAACTGGACATGTTCGGGATGTACACACTCTCCTCTCTGCACTCCTGAGGTCCATCTCCACATTCCTTTTGATGCTTCCTGTGGTGTTGGTACTCACAATAGCGCTTGCATTACCTATGACACTGACAGGGGACCTGATCTATATCCAGCTTCTCTGCTTGTAGGCGGGTAAGAAAACAGCTGAGGCAAAATCTAGGGACATAATAACCTGTAAATTGAAACAAGAGATTTTCAGAGTCACAAGCTAAGATGTTCTGTTCTCTGTGGTGTCTTGTTAAAATAGATTCCTTAGCCTATTTTTCTCTGGTGAATCAAGTTTTCAGAAATAAGCACCTGGGACCCAAGGCATCTGGGTGGCAGGTCAAAGCTTTTGTCTCTCTCATTGCAAAGAGTTTCCAGGTCCTGCCAGCATGACAAGCTCTCCAGACTAGAGGAAAGTCTTTCCTTAAGCATTTACTCACATCAGTATTCTTTTGATGTTTTATTTTCTGTTTGCTTTTTTATCTAAAGACCCACAAAATTGCCCTTACATTTTTAGATCTGGAAAAAGGATGTTAAAGTGGTTGTTATTTTATTTTAAGGTACCAGAATTATACTGCAATTGGCAAGGATAAAAATTAGAAACAGGGTCTAGAACCCCACATTGTGGCAAGCGTGAGCCAACAGCATTAGCTTATACCCTTCCAGAACTGTCTCTACAATGAAAATCAAATACCAGAACTAGGAAATGATTTCCCAGGAGCCTCTGACAGGCAAAATCTGTACTTCTCAAAGACCTCATGATCAGACCATTCACGTCCAAACTGGGACACGTGCCGACTTTCCTGCAGATGTGAAAGCAGACCTCACCCATGTAGCCAGAAGTTGACCTGTAAATCTGAGAGTAGAAATGCATTAGAAATCACTAGCATATAGGGCCAGCCCCGTGGTTTAGCGGTTAAGTGCGCACGCTCCGCTGCTGGCGGCCCGGGTTCCGGTCCTGGGCGCGCACCATCACACTGCTTCTCGGGCCATGCTGAGGCCACGTCCCACATACAGCAACTAGAATGATGTGCAGCTATGACATACAACTATCTACTGGGGCTATGGGGAAAAAAAAGGAGGAGGATTGGCAATAGATGTTAGCTCAGAGCCAGTCTTCCTCAGCAAAAAGAGAGGAGGATTGGCATGGATGTTAGCTCAGGGCTGATCTTCCTCACAAAAAAAAAAAAAAATCACTAGCATATAAAGAGATTAGAGTCTAGTCAGTAGAGACTCTTGCAGCTGCTCTAGTGCCGTCCTCAAACCAGAATGAAGCCAAAAGTGAGATTATATCCAGGGTTCAGATTCTCCACACGTGCCTTCAGAGAGACTGTTGAGCCCAAATAACAAACGAGCGTTGACAGATCTCATTTTCAGGCAGTTTGAGTCAATAGAACATATCCTACGATTATCCAGATAACTGGATGTATTTGAAAACTTTAGGTTGTTACCACACCTTAATGAAAAATAACACTGTAGGTGAGGTCAAGATGGCGGCGTAGGCAGACTCTGAACTCACCTCCTCCCGTGGACACAGCCAATTTACAACTACTCGTGGAAAAATTACCCCTGAGACAGAACTGAAAACTGGATGAGAGGAACTCCTGCAACAACGGACAATCCTAACTGGGGTGGAAGAGGCAGAGACTCCCTTCCGGAGAGGAAAAACGCCGCCTTCACAAGCCGCCAGCTTCACGGCCGCCGGGAGCAGCTCACAGGTACGCAGCCTCCCTGGAGGCGCGGGGCCCTGAGCCGGGGAGCGCCCCTGCTGTGGGCATTTTGTGGACCCAGCACAATTGAGACCAGCAGCATAATATCTGACTTTGCCTGCTACTAAAGCATTGGGTAGCACCCCCAGAAAACCCGGTTCACAAAGAAACTAAAACTGGCTCTTAAAGGGCCCGCGCACAAACTCACCCGTTCCAGAAAGCATCCTAAAATCACCAGAAAGAAAGGTGCACAGTGCTTCGGTGACAAGAGACTCACCTAATAGGCCCTGAGTGCATCTCGGTGAGGGGTGAGACCTCTCCAGGGACTGGGACATTGGCGGCGGCCATTGTTGTGGCCTGGTGTGAGCGTGCTGACACGGACGCCATTGGAGTTCTCCCTGAGACCTGCTGGCCCGGGGTCTGCTCCTCCCGCTGGAGCGCCGATTTAATCCAGCTCAGCCAGGGCAGGCAGCCCACCCTAGAGATTAGCCCCACCCAACAACAAGCCCTCAGGCAACGTGTGGGCCTGCATAGATTGGTGACTGGATTCTCTGCAGCCTGGCAACTGGGCTGACTTGAGCGGGGCAGGGTGTGCGCGGGGAGCGGGTGGAGAGTGTGGGGCGGTGGCGGAGTGTGTGGGGCTCCCGCCGTGGAGAGACTGGGTCCGCTTGGGGGGGTCGGGGCGCTCACATGGGGCAGGACTGTGTTGACTGTGTGTGTGGACCTGTGGGCGGCAGGGCTTCTCAGCCACAGAAGACTTGTACTTCTCAAAGACCCACATAGGAGGTTTGCTCCACCTTCCAAAACCTGAAACAATTGGGTGCTCCTGTGCCTGAGGCCAGCCCCACCCAGCTGCAATCCTCAGAGAGCTGACAAGAGACCTAATAGGCTAGAGGCTTACAGCAATTGTAAGGCCCTGAGCCTAACAACCTGCCACGGTGGGGGCCTACTCACTTAAAAGAAATACTGCAACACAAATGTGTTATTAGAACTTGCAGCCAACTGTGCTGGGGCTCCCCACAGCTGATAAAGAGACTGAAGGGCCCACAACAACTACAAGCAACTGAGCATTACAACAGCTGGCCAGGAGCATAACTCAGCCTCCCTGGGCGCCTACAGGGAGAGCAAACAGGCCACAACAGAAGGATACACATAGCCCACATAGGGGTCACCCCTGGAACATTGAGAACTGAGGGAAGCACACTGGAAGACTCCTAAGCCATCACTTACATAAGGTCACCTATCCAAGAGCAGGAGACGTAGCTGACCTACCTAATACGTAGACACAAGCACAGGGAAAGAGGCAAAATGAAGAGGCAAAAGAATACATTCCAAGTAAGGGAACAGGACAAAACCCCAGAAAAGGAACTTAGTGAAACAGAAATGAGCAACCTACCCGACAGAGAGTTCAAACTAAGAGTGTTAAGGATGCTCACTGATCTGGGGAGAAGAATAGATGGACTCAGTGAGAATGTCAACAAAGAAATGGAAGATATAAAAAAGAACCAATCAGAAATGAAGAATACAATACTGGAAATGAAAAACTCATTAGAGGGACTCAAAAGCAGAGTAGAGGATACAGAAGAACGGATCTGTGAGCTGGAAGAAAGACTAGAAGAAATTACCCAAGGTGAACAGGTAAAAGAGAAAAGAATTAAAAAGAGTGAGGACAGTCTAAGGGACCTCTGGGACAACATCAAGCGCACTAACATCCATGTTATAGGTGTCCCGGAAGGAGAAGAGCGAGACAAGGGGGCAGAGAATCTATTTCAAGAAATAATAGATGAAAACTTCCCTAACCTAAGGAAGGAAACAGACATCCAGGTACAGGAGGCACAGAGAGCCCCAAACAATATAAACCCAAAGAGGCCCACACCAAGACACATCATAATCAAAATGTCCAGAATTAAAGATAAAGAGAGAATCCTAAAAGCCGCAAGAGAATGTCAAGTTACATACAAAGGAAACCCCATAAGGCTATCAGCTGACTTCTCAGCAGAAACCTTACAGGCTAGAAGAGAATGGCATGATATATTTAAAGTGCTAAAAGGAAAAAACTTACAGCCAAGAATACTCTACCCAGCAAGGTTATCATTCAAAATGGAAGGAGAGATCAAAATTTTCCCAGACAAGCAAAAATTAAAGGAGTTTGTCACCAAGAAACCAGTGTTACAAGAAATGTTAAAGGGACTGATTTAAGGGGAAAAGAGAAGACCACAAATAGGAAAAATTATCTATTTCCACGATTAGAACGTAATGGATACAAATGCACAAAAAAGAGGTTGGATATGATATCAAAAACATAAAAGGAGGGAGGAGGGTAGTTAAAGAGTACAGCTTTCAGACAGAGGTCAAACTAAAGTGACCATCAATTCTGTATAGAAGAAGTAAGGAACAGAGAAGGACTACTAAAACACTGAGGAAAAAAAAAAAAAAAGTTAAAAAATGGCAGTAAGTACATACTTATCAATAGCTACTTTAAACATCAATGGACTAAATGCTCCAATTAAAAGGCATAGGGTGGCTGAATGGATAAAAAAACAAGACCCATATATATGCTGCATACAAGAGACACACTTCAGACCTAAAGACACTCACAAACTGAAAGTGAAGGGATGGAAAAAGATACTCCACGCAAATGGCAATGAAAAGAAAGCTGGGGTAGCAGTACTCATATCAGACAAAATAGACTTTAAAACAAAAACTGTAAAACGAGACAAAGAAGGGCATTACATAATGATCAAGGGAACAATCCAACAAGAGGATATAACACTTGTAAATATCTACGCACCCAATGTAGGTGCACCTAAATATATAAAGCAATTATTAACAGACATAAAAACAGAAATAGACAGTAACACAATAATAGTAGGGGACTTTAACACTCCACTTACACCAACGGATAGATCATCCAAACAGAAGATCAATAAGGAAACATTGGCCTTAAACGACACACTAGAACAGATGGACCTAGTAGATATATACAGAGCATTCCATCCAAAAACCGAAGAATACACGTTCTTTTCAAATGCACATGGAACGTTCTCCAGGATTGATCACATATTAGGCCACAAAACAAGTCTCCATAAATTTAAGAAGATTGAAATAATACCAAGCATCTTTTCTGACCACAAAGGTATGAAACTAGAAATCAACTATAGGAAGAAAATCAGAAAAGCCACAAATACATGGAGATTAAACAAAATGCTACTGAACAACGACTGGGTTAATGAAGAAATCAAAGAAGAAATCAAAAAATACCTGGAGACAAATGAAAATGAAAATACGACATGCCAGAATTTATGGGATACAGCAAAAGCGGTTCTAAGAGGGAAGTTTATAGCAATACAGGCCTATCTCAACAAACA
The DNA here is from genome assembly GCF_057802395.1 of Ceratotherium simum simum. Classification (NCBI taxonomy): domain Eukaryota; kingdom Metazoa; phylum Chordata; class Mammalia; order Perissodactyla; family Rhinocerotidae; genus Ceratotherium; species Ceratotherium simum. The sequence goes on along the minus strand of NC_141909.1, from coordinate 25,227,616 downwards.
AGAAAAATCTCAAATAAACAATCTAACAATGCACCTAAAGGAACTGGAAAAAGAAGAACAAACAAAGCCCCAAATCAGTAGAAGAAGGGAAATAATAAAAATCAGAGCAGAAATAAATGAAATAGAGACCAAAAAACAATAGAAAAAATTCATAAAACCAAGAGCTGGTTCTTTGAAAAGATCAACAAAATAGACAAACCTTTAGCTAGACTCACCAAGAAAAAGAGAGAAGGCACAAATAAGTAAAATCAGAAATGAAAGAGGAGAGGTTACAACAGACACCTCAGAAATACAAAAGATTATAAGAGAATACTATGAAAAACTATATGCCAACCAATTCGACAATCTGGAAGAAATGGATAAATTCTTAGAATCCTACAACCTTCCAAAACTGGATCAAGAAGAAGTAGAGAATTTGAATAGACCAATCACCAGTAAGGAGATCGAAACAGTAATCAAAAACCTCCCCAAAAATAAAAGTCCAGGACCAGACGGCTTCCCTGGTGAATTCTACCAAACATTCAAAGAAGACTTAATACCTATCCTTCTCAAACTCTTCCAAACACTTGAGGAGGGGGGGAAGCTCCCTAACTCATTCTACGAAGCTGACATTACCCTGATACCAAAACCAGACAAGGACAACACAAAAAAAGAAAATTACAGGCCAATATCACTGATGAACATCGATGCGAAAATCCTCAACAAAATACTAGCAAATCGCATACAACAATACGTTAAAAAGATTATACACCATGATCAAGTGGGATTTATTCCAGGTATGCAGGGATGGTTTAACATTCGCAAATCAATCAACGTAATACACCACATTAATAAAATGAAGAACAAAAATCACATGATCATCTCAATAGATGCAGAGAAAGCATTTGACAAGATCCAGCATCCATTTATGATTAAAACTCTGAATAAAATGGGTATAGAAGGAAAGTACCTCAACATAATAAAGACCATATATGAGAAACCCACAGCTAATATCATCCTCAATGGTGAGAAACTGAAAGCTATCCCTCTAAGAACAGGAACCAGACAAGGATGCCCACTGTCACCACTCCTATTTAACATAGTACTGGAAGTCCTAGCCAGAGCAATCAGGCAAGAGAAAGAAATAAAAGGGATCCAAATTGGAAAGGAAGAAGTGAAACTGTCACTATTTGCAGATGACATGATTTTATATATAGAAAACCCTAAAGAATCCACCAGAAAACTTTTAGAAGTAATAAACAAATATGGGAAAGTTGCAGGATACAAAATCAACATACAAAAATCAGTTGCATTTCTGTACACTAACAACGAAGTAGCAGAAAGAGAAATTAAGAATACCATCCCATTTACAATTGCAACAAAAAGAATAAAATACCTAGGAATAAACTTAACCAAAGAGGTGAAAGATCTGTACACCGAAAACTATAAAACATTTCTGAAAGAAATTGAAGAAGACACAAAGAAATGGAAAGATATTCCGTGCTCTTGGATTGGAAGAATTAACATAGTTAAGATGTCCATACTTCCTAAAGCCATCTATAGATTCAATGCAATCCCTATCAAAGTTCCAACAACATTTTTCACAGAAACAGAACAAAGAATCCTAAAATTTATATGGAACAACAAAAGACCCCGAATAGCTAAAGGAATCCTGAGAAAAAAGAACAAAGCTGGAGGTATCACACTCCCTGATTTCAAAATATACTACAAAGCTATAGTAACCAAAACAGCATGGTACTGGCACAAAAACAGACACACAGATCAATGGAATAGAATCGAAAGCCCAGAAGTAAACCCACACATCTATGGACAGCTAATCTTTGACAAAGGAGCCAAGAACATACAATGGGGAAAAGAAAGTCTCTTCAACAAATGGTGTTGGGAAAACTGGATAGCCATATGCAAAAAAATGAAAGTAGACCCTTACCTTACACCATACACAAAAATTAACTCAAAATGGATTGAAGACTTGAATGTAAGACCTGAAACTGTGAAAGTTCTAGAAGAAAACATAGGCAGTATGCTCTTCAACATCAGTCTTAGCAACATCTTTTCAAACACCACATCTGACCGGGCAAGAGAAACAATAGAAAAAATAAACAAATGGGACTACATCAAACTAAAAAGATTCTGCACAGCAAAGGAAACCATCAACAAAACGAAAAGACAACCTAACAATTGGGAGAAGATATTTGCAAACCATACATCTGATAAGGGCTTAATCTCCAAAATATATAAAGAACTCATGCATCTCAACAACAAAAAAACTACCAACCCAATTAAAAAATGGGCAAAAGACCTGAACAGACATTTCTCCAAAGAAGATATACAGATGGCCAACAGACACATGAAAAGATGTTCAAAATCACTAACTATCAGGGAAATGCAAATCAAAACTACAATGAGATATCACCTCACGCCCGTCAGAATGGCTATAATTAACAAGACAGGAAACAACATGTGTTGGAGAGGTTGTGGAGAGAAGGGAACTCTCATACACTGCTGGTGGGAGTGCAAACTGGTGCAGCCACTATGGAAAACAGTATGGAGATTCCTCAAAAATCAACAATAGAACTACCATATGATCCAGCTATTCCACTGTTGGGTATTTATCCAAAGAACTTGAAAACACCAATTTGCAAAGGTACATGCACCCCTGTGTTCATTGCAGCCTTATTCACGATAGCCAAGACTTGGAAGCAACCTAAGTGCCCATCAAGGGACGAATGGATAAAAAGCTGTGGTATATATACACAATGGAATACTACTCAGCCATAAGAAACGATGAAATCCAGCCATTTGTGACAACATGGATGGACATTGAGGGCATGATGCAAAGTGAAATAAGTCAGAGGGAGAAGGTCAAATACCGTATGATTTCCTTCATTAAGTAGTAGATAATAACAACAATAAACAAACACATAGGGACAGAGATTGGATTGGTGGTTACCAGAGGGGAAGGGGAGGGAGGAGGGTGAAGGGGATAATTGGGTACATGTGTGTGGTGATGGGTTGTAATTAGTATTTTGGTGGTGAACATGATGTAATCTATGCAGAAATAGAAGTACAATGATGTACACCTGAAATTTTTACAATGTTATAAACCAATGTTACTGCAATAAACAAAAAATTAAAAAAAAAAAAAAATAAAATAAAAGTTGGTGAAAAAAAAAAAAAAATAACACTGTATATATCAACTACCTACTTGATATAGTCATTTTACCTACCTTAAATTTATCTTTTCACTAGAGCACCAGTGACTTTTAATGCACTAGAGATGGTGTGCTAGTCTATGTTAAATTTACCCACGACTTACTTTCACTGGAACATTTTTACTTTCCAGAATATTGGTTTTATAATTAGGTCTGTGACCTGCTGAAAATCCTGTTGTTCCCTGCAGCACAAGAGAGTGATAATAATACAGTACGTTTAACTCAACTATGTACTTTGTGCTAAATCACCTGCATGCAAACCATCTGTAAATCTGTTTGAACACCACCTTCAATATACACCCAGCATTTAATGCTTACTGCCACCTCCCCTGCCACCAGCCTCCTGCCTGTGTTACTCTAATTGCCTCCTAGCTGCTCTCTGGTTCCACTTTTGCCATCCTCCCTCTTCAATTCTCAACACAGCAACGAGGTTAATACTTTTAAAACTTAAACCAGATTACAATACTCTTCTTTTCAAATGCTCCAATGATTCCCATTTTCACTTAGAGTTTAAGCCAAAGAGTTTACAACTGAATGCCTATGCAATTCTACGCAATCTGGCGTCTGAACTCATTTTCACTTGTCTCTTTCTTACTTTTCTTCTCTAGCCACACTGTCTCCTTGCTGTTTTAGATATTCTCTCTTTATATACTTTGCCATCACAGTTCCCTTGCCTAGAATCTTCTTCCCTCAGATAGCTATATGACTAATTGCCTAACCTCCTTCCAATTTTGCCCAAATGTTACCTTTTTTATGAGACACACTGACCCTGCTCTCTTTTACATTGTTCCTTATCCCTATTAACTTTATTTTTTTTTCTGTAATAGCTTTCAACTTCTAACATATTGTATAATTAGCTTTTGATTTTGATTTACTGTTTATTATCTGTCTTCATCTACTATAATGTAAGCTACGTGACGGCAGAAATTTCCATCTCTTCTCTGATGAATTTCAAGCATTTAGAACAAAGTCTCAAACATACTCGGCACTCAAATAATTATTTACTAAATTAATGTGAATGAATGACATCAGATACTGAATTATCTACAGATATGAGAACAGACACCATAAGAAAATTTTTGATTTATAACTTTAAAAATTGAGAAATTTCTCTCCATTGTGTGTGTCTTTATGTGTGTGTGAGATATACATTGCTATGGACTGAATTTTGTCCCAAATAAATTCATATGTTGAAGCCATAACTCTATTGTCATTGTATTTGGACATAGGCTTTTAGGAGGTAATCAAGGTTAAGTGAGGTTACAAGAGTGGGGCCCTAATCTAATAGGATTGGTGTCCTCATAAGAAGAAGTAGAGAGAAAGATATCTCTCTCTTTCTTTGCCATATGAGGACACAGCAAGAAGGCAGCCATTTTCAAGCCAGGAAGAGAACTCTCACCAGAAACCAAACCCTGGTAGACCTTGATCTTGAACTTTCCGGCCTCCAGAACTCTGAGAAAATGATTTTCTGTTGTTTAAGCCACACAGACTGTGGTATTTTGTTACGGCAGCCTGAGCTAATTCACACATATCTGCATAGTGTGTGTATGTGTGTTCACAAATTTTGAGACATTTTTATCAACCGATCTTAATTTGGCAGCATTTTTGGCCCAGTATTCAAATGTTTTCTAGAAGCGTTGCTTGAGGACTTCTATTTGAGGTAATATAGTATACCAATTTTAGTCTATCAGAAGTTAATATTCTATGATAATTTTAGTTAGGCTTTTTTGAGTCTGGAAAATCCATTATACTACCCCATAGAAACTCATAAAATCCCCAAAGTAACTCATACAAATGAAAAAGAACACATAAGAAAGAATAGAATGATTGCCTTGAGGAAAGGAGGGATGAGGGATATGGTGCTAAAAGGGAACAGATTTATAAAATAAGAAAGGCATCTGCACGGACCAATAATAGCAATATGCCAGGAAAACTAGCTTTGATTATCTCAATCCTCCTCACTTGAGGTCAAGCAACGCATTTACATTCAACATTTTATTAAACATAAAGGGTTTGAATCATTTTAATTTTTAAGACTTAGTGTGAGGATAAGCAGTCATCATGAGCAATTCCTGTGAGAACGGCTTAATTAACACTGCATTTCTTCACTTCAGGTACCAATACTATGTAGTTATGCTTTCTTATCCACTGAGAGTGTTAGTCATAGAAGCATCCTTACATTGCTTGACTCTTCTCTGGACCCACTCACATTTGCAACTTTTATTCTGGTTGGTAACTGTGGTGCCAAATACGGAGGGAGGAAGAAATGAAGGGAAAACTCATTTAATTGCTATTTTTCATCATACAAAGATGCATGCTCTCTCCTCCTCCTCTCCTACTCCTGCCTCCCATTCTAAATGTTGTAAACATGAGCAAAGGTGAAAAGAAGGGAAAGTCCTGTTTTTATTTTCTCTTTTTTTATCCACTTACACCCACCCTGTTCTCTACTCCAATCCTATCAAGCTCTCCTCAGCACAAATTTTTAAAGCGATAATGAGGACAAAATGTAGAAACAGTGTAAAGTGTAAGAAGAGGAACAAAGAGCAAAGCAGAGTGGGATTCTGGTTGCTTCCAGTCCCTGCTCGCCAGTTGACTATAATCATATTTTCCCCTTGACCCCTGTATTAGTTAGGATACTTAATGCAGGGTTTGTCATGAGTCAAAAATCTCAGTGGCTTAATATGATGAAAGTTTATTTCTCACTCATACAAAGTTCATTTCAGATGTTCTTGGATGGGGAACTCATGGCTCTACTCTAAGGAGTGATTCAGGAATCCAGACTCCTCCCAACCTGTGAGGTCACCATCTTTGACGCGTGGGCTCCAATTACTCAAGGGAAGGTGAAAGAGTGTAAGGAAGGTATACTGTGACCCACATCATTCAACTTTACATTCTATCGCCCAAAGCTGGTCTCACATGGATGTAAAGACACAGTAGTGCCCATCAGCAACTCCATAGGTCCACAAGCCTTAGGTATACCACTAGTCATCTATCTCTGCCATGCATTCCGTTGGTGATTACCATTTCTTTTTATTTCAAGTGCTGTCTATTTGTCCGCTATGTTCCCAGACTCTTTCGTCAACCTACAATTTATGCATAAGCTAACAGTTCCAAATGAAACAGTTCGTGATCTTGAATGTTTGCATATCATTGAAGAGATATATTTGTAGAGGCTCAGATTAGGTTCTGAACATAGTTCTTCAAAGAATTATTTGTGAATAAAATTATTTGCTTTTATGTTTTTATGAGGACTATAAAATACATCAGAAACATTATTGACCAAATAGGGTTTTCTGGAGAAGAAGTAGAGCTAAATCACCTCATGTAATGATAATTATATGGAAAAATTTTCCAATGAAAATTTATATTTAAAGTTAAACAAAGTATTTAAACTGCTGCCTGTATAAAATAATATTTTTTGGAGGAGGATGTAAGTGGAATTATGTAAGGTCATGATTTTTTATTATAGAAGCAAAGTGATGGTTGTGAGAACAGAAGTGCTGCAGATACACATGTTCTTTCATAAGGTAATTTTTTAATATAATTTTTTATTTGTTTGTTTATTCATTTCCCTTGGAAGAACAAACATTAGATTTTTTTCCTCATAGACACAGACTGTAGTATTTTATCTTGATAATCTCAGGTCATAGCAGTGTTTGGCATATCTTTGGAGCTCAAATGCTTGCTAGAGTTCCAGGATTTGAAGGAGGATTTTTGTTTCTTTCTGCTGTGCAGAAAACAGCTAAGAGCTGCTGGAGAAAGGTCATTGATTTTCATAGATATAATAGAGAAAAGCAGTCTGGATCCATTTCTCTGATGAGGCATACAAACCTAACATAGGAAACCGACTCCCGTAGCCAGTAAAATGACCATAGACATGATTTTAAAGAGAGTTCTCTACAGAAGCAAAGATAAATTTGATGAAGTCATTTTATCAAGAGAAAGGCCAAAATACAACTTTTTTCTGTTGTAGTAGTGTAGAAAGATAACATATTCATGTTGTAAAGAATAACTGAGAATTTATTAGCAGAAAAATCTATGAGCTATACTGCTTTTCATTTTTTAATATATTGTGGCTTTGGTATTTTTATGTTTGTTTCTTCTGATTTTGTCTCATTAATTTACTGATAATTGTGTAGATTATTTCTTGTTCTTTTTATAGGAAGTATTTGATTTCATGCTAATCTGTGCTTTTAAAAAAATTTCTCTGGGACCGGCCTGGTGGCACGCACTCCTGTGCAGCAGCCCGGGGTTCGCCAGTTCAGATCCCAGGTGCGCACCGACGCACCACTTGTCAAGCCATGCTGTGGCGGCATCCCATATAAAGTGGAGGAAGATGGGCACCGATGTAAGCCCAGGGCCAGTCTTCCTCAGCCAAAAAAGAGGAAGATTGGCAGATGTTAGCACGCGGCTGATCTTCCTCACCAAAAAAAAAAAAAAAAAAAACCTCTGTATTTCACAATAGACTTACTTCTATTATATTGCTCATTATTTAGAGCTCATTTTGTGCCAAGCATTGGAGACTGAAAGGAAAAGTACAATTCCTCAGTGAAAGAGGGAAAAGAAGAAAAAATACAATATGACAAGGGCTTGACTATACATGCCATAGTGGGATATAAGAGTTTTATTCAACGTGGGGAAGAGAGAAGTAATGTTTGAAAGTAGGGAAGGAAGATGCTCCAAATGGAGAAAAACACACACAAAGACACTATGTGATAACTTAGTTAAACATATTACATAGTTCCTTTTTTGTTGTTGGTCATTATTTGTTATCTTTAACCAACTGAACTAATTGGGGGTCCACAGTATGACATTAATTTATGAAATCCTAGTGCATCAAAGTGTCTGGGTTTGACTCATATTAGTTTCTCAATAAATGATAATAGAACTGTTGAACTGGCAAAAAGAAACCACCTGATACATATTGATGCGCCCCACAATCTCCTGGTCGATGCTCTCAGAACTGTGGTGCATTGTAGTAATAAGTGTTATAGAGAAGTCACATTTTTTTTCTGAATTTACAGTTATTGAGGACTTAACTATGAACCTAGTTAAATGTTTTTTATATATAATCTCATTTAAATTTATAACCTGTGCTACGATGTATGTTTTATTGCTTTCTAACTTTACAGATAAAAAATTGAACTTAAAGAAATTAAACAAACTGTCAAGGTCATGCACACCAAATTTGGGCATAGAAAAAAAAAGTTCAGACACCAGATACTGATCTCTTAACTATAACATTTCCTATCCTCTACTTTTTTCCTTTTCTAAAACCATTTTTTTGCTAGGCTTTCATTGTGTGAAACATAATTATTCTCTCAATTTGATCCAATAATTACTTCTATACTACTAAGCATGGCACAACTTATGACTCAAACTTATTATATGGCCTCAAATATTTGCTCATTGGTTACACAAACTAAAATGAATATTATCATAACTTGTGATGTGTTTTTACATTTATTATCCTATGTATTATACACAAGAAATATGCATATTAGTTAATATTATACCTATGCCATAATTGAGGAAACTGTAGAAAACTAGTTGTGACTTACTCACTGGTAAAGTAAGAAAATAATATAAAGTAGCTTTAGGAAAAAATGAAATAAAATCTATCATTTGTTGTGATATTTATTTTATAATGAGGCCACTGAGTAAGAATACAGCAAGAAATCTGAAAGAGTTCCTTACCAGCAATTATAGAGCTACCAACAGTGTGTGTGTATATATACATATACAGGCTGTATATATATACACACTATATATATATACACACACTATATATATAATATATATACACACACTATATATATAATATATATACACACACACTATATATATATACACACACATTTCACTAAAATTTTGATTAAAATTAGCTTAAGATCTTCTCTCCTTTGGGTGAGTTTTTTTTTGTGTTTTCCTTTTCATTCCCATTTGGGAAAATATTCTCACTTTCTATAATGCATGTATATCAGAGTTTCTAGAATTTACCGAGCCCATTGCTCTCTGACAGTCCCATTTCAGATTCTCAAATAGATAGTTTTAGGATTAGATCAGATGTACTTCCCAAGAAGATTCAGTCATTCAGTCATTCAGTCATCAGAGAGCAAAGGTCATGGAGTACAAACATTGTTCCTGAGGAAATACCCCTCTGTGGGGAAGGAGAAGTTCCCAGACAAATAGAATCTAGTCATAGAATAAGTTCCAATGATATTACATCCCTTGACTGCTCAGTGCACACATCTTTTTTTTCCCCAAACGTGTAATTCTGATGATAAAAAATTTTATCAAAATATAGTTATCTTCAGTAAAATGTCAAGATCATCCCCTCCATTTTTGTGAGGCACTTCAAAATCTGATCAAACTATTGCATTCACAAGACATGATATAAAGCCACTCTTTTCTAAGTCCCTGACATTAAGGTGACTTCCATATCTCCATTAGTGTATTCTCATTTTTATACAGGTAGGACATTTTTATTTTGCAGAATACGGATGCATTAATAATCCCAATATAATCCTTAAAAAATACTAAAATGTAGCTTCCATTTAAAATTGAGAATGTAGAGAAATAACTTTCATATTGCAGATTGGTCAATGGTCTAAAACACATAGTATTTCCTATTTTGGATGAAAAATAATGTGCATGATAACATTAAGTATCAAGGCCATCTATTTGACTCCCTTGGACTACTATTCTGGCGGCCATAACACAGTTTCCATTTGGATGATCTCCCTGGCTCAGGTTTTTTTAAGACCACCTATTAGAAAGTAATCGGGGATAAGCTGTGTGTGTGTGTGTGTGTGTGTGTGTGTGTAGGGTGTGATGTGGTTGATCTTTATTTGGCTTTGAATCAAGTATCAGAATGCTCTTCGTTACCTGAGTGGTTTGTTTTATTTTTCATTCCCTTTTTTCTTTTGTTTAGCTTTTCTCCCCACTTGGAGCTAACTAAAATTGTGATTAATTACAAGGCAATTTTCTTGGAGGTAGGGAACAATTTGTTAAAAGCTAATAAAATTTTAATCACATATATACAGTAACTACTCTTCATCTACTCAATTTCCAAGATGCTAGAAAACAAAACCCATTTCGCCCAGCTCAGGTCAGATGCCCATCCCTTTTTCCATCAGCTATTGTGAGGAAGGCAGATCAGGCATCAGCGTTGTGGTTCCAAGGGACCTACCCTGTGAACAAGTTGGGTGCTTTCCATTGAAGAATGGGTGCATAGAAATTTCAGTATATAAATCCACTCAAAATTTCAATACTCTATCCACCAAACCAGCATAACTATTGATTAAATGCACAAGTGAAAGACGTGATTCTGCATTGCCAATAAAGAATTTAGCAAGAAAACTGCAACTCTTTATGCGATCTTCCCATTTTCCACTTTTTCTTACAAATAAGAAAAATCATTGGGAAGTTATTGAGCACTCTGAAATGTTACTGATAGTCTAAAAGGGACTTGCAATATTCTTCATGGAGTCAAAGGACAAATGGAGGAAACAAAGTGATGGAATGCTGATCATAGGACTGAATTAGAAAGAAATCATGGCTGTTAGGGGACCACAAAGAAGAAAAAGTGTGGTAGAAGATTCTGAGAAAACTATCAAAAATATCAATGTGATATTCTGAGTCCTTAGGACTTTTAAGGTTCAATCCTTGAAGTAAGCAAAACTATTCATCTTCTTTCTTATTCTTTTAAGTGTCATCTCCTTTCCTCCATATTTTTTCTCTTGTCAAAAATAAGTGCTTTGTTTATTGCTCATACAGAGTTTAAACTACTGGAACCCAAAGTGTCCATTGTGGAAAGCCTTGTGTCTGACAGCTATATTTTAGCCAATGAAAGAACAATAAAATAATGCCTTTGCTTCCTCTTTTTTGTTTCTTTGAAGGCAGTGCACACTACAGATTGAGCAATAACCCAGCACACTTGGCCATCAGTCTGTGCAGTTACTTTGTGCCATCTTCCACTATCTGTTGGCCATCTTTCTATTTATATATCAGTAAAATAATATTAATTATATGTAATCACCTACTTAATAAATTATGGTGCAATGATATAATGAAATCGTATAGGACTAGTAAAAATAATGAGAGAGTTCTATAGATACTAACAAGAAAAAAAAAAAATCCAAGATATATTGCCCAATGAGAAACAATATAGTAAGTTGTAATTTTTGTACACATACATTTATATAATTTTTACATATTAAAACATATAGAATTATACATCATATTTAAACACTGTATATCTCTGGATAATAAAATAAGATACTTTTATAAATCTGTGTTATATGTAATTCTCTCTCTGTATTTATATGTAAATGAAGGTTTATATTGTTGTAGTTCTTTTACTATGAATGGGTTCTACTTTTTGAATCCATTAAATAATTTTTAAAACCCCAATTGGTTATAGTTTTTGTAAAAGCTGTGCAATCTTTTCTCCAGAATATTTTGAAAAAGTATAGGGTAATATTCTATATATTGGACAATGAAAAATACAAATAAATTAAAAAGTAGATTGTTTTTAGTGATTTGAAAATTTCATTATATTTATATGCTCACCATTACAGTATTATAGAATCACATATAGCACAGTGTGAATGAAATTCTTAAAAATATAGCTACATAATTAATTTAGCACCATATGCTGAATTGCAATATAACATGTTTCAAAAGATTATGAATTTATATTATGAATAAAATACAACTCTAGGAGTGTAAAATAATCATAAAAATCATCTTTACGTGAATTGTGCTCCATTAATATTTTGATTCATCATTCCAGAGTAATAAACACTTTAGGCTGCCTATTTAGCTATTTCTCATTTTCCTTAGTGACAATGCTAGAACTTCACCTATTACTCTGTTACTTGGGAATATAGACTGTCATTTGGAATAACACTGGTGATTTATCTAGCCTGGCATTCTCTGTTCTAAAAATAAATTTTGAAGATCATTATTCCCTCGGTGCTTATGAAGACAACTTGGTTTAGAATTTACAAAAAAGAGTAGAGATTTATCTTAGGCAAGAGTATGCCAATTGCATGTGACATTTATACTCTCAAGCCAGATGGCAGTGGGATGGAATTTAGGTCTTTCTTTTTCCTTTATATATTATTCAGAAGTTAATTCAGTGCACAAATGGTAAAACCAACAGCAAACTTGAGCGATTCCATTGTGTAATCAGCTGGCATTTTCAATGAGAGGAAGAAAAGTTTCTAGTCAATATCGTTAGTTCATTATATTTTGTTTAATAGTTTTAACAACATTAATAACCAGATCTTGAAAATAAATATATAATGCTCACTAGCAAATTTCCCATGAGGTGTTGTATAAAATTAATATTATTTTTCTAAGGAGCTTGAATCTGCTGATCAGTTCCCTATCTTTCTTTCCCTTTCATGAAGAAAAATAGCCTTTTACTTCTAGATGATTTGACGTGTTCCAGCAGTGATGTGACTAGCTGTCTAGGCAGTCCTGATCTGGTATTAATATCATTGAGAACTGAGAGACACAGATACAATAAAAAAGGTTACATCCTTAAAACTGAAATAGGCCCAGAATATATTAAAACTAGTGAGTTAAGAAGACTGTCAGTACAACTTTCCTGAGAAATGCATATTTTTGCCATAATTGTTTAGAGAACTCAAATGACCACTTACTGCAAAATATCTACTCAGTTAGCAAAAAAATATCACTCCAAATTCTTTTAAAAAATGCACATTTAGGGGCCAGCCCCGTGGCTTAGTGGTTAAGCGCGCGTGCTCCGCTACTGGCGGCCCGGATTGGGAACCCGGGCGCACACCGACGCACCTCTTGTCCGGCCATGCTGAGGCGGCATCCCACATACGGCAACTAGCAGGATGTGCAAGTACGACATACAACTATCTACTGGGGCTTGGGGAGAAAACGGTGGAAAAAAAGGAGGAGGATTGGCATTGATGTCAGCTCCGGGCTGATCTTCCTCAAAAAAAAAAAAAAAGATGCACATTTAGGGGCTGGCCTGGTGGCATAGTGGTTAAGTTTATTACATATTATTACTTTATTACTTATCCCCATTCTACTATTTTATGCTCAATATATACGGATTCAGAGGTCAGTGAAGAGGACGAGAAGTAGATAACTTGACATTTTAGTATATATATGTATATCTGGATCAAGAAGAACTACATTCAGTGCAAATCCAAGCAAAGAAGAAGAAGGAGAAGGAGAAGGAGAAGAAGTAGAACCACGTTCAGATCTCACGTAGGGACCATCACAACATCTTGAACTTTAAATGTGATGCTGTGACTGAATGGGCCTTTTGAGTTCTGTGCTTATTGAAGGAAACCGAGTATTTTGAACAAGAGGACAGATTCTGTTAGATGGTGACATTAAAGATTTGCTTCTCCTTGGTGCCAGGCCTGTCCTTGTGGGAGGATTATACTTCCCACTGAACTCTAAAGAAATGTGAGTGTGGATTCCATGTGCCACTTCTGAGCGAGAGCTGTAAGAGCCATCATGAGATTCTGTTATCTCTGTTTTCCCATTTGTCATGAATATGGGTAATCACAGCGGCTGCTTCTGTGGCTTGGGTCGGAAGAAAGACTTGGAACAATGAAGAAGACTTGGAACAAGCCAAAGTTGTCCTGCAAGGATATTAACACAAGTGAGAAATAAATTTTTGTTCCTGTAAGGTAATGAAATTTTAGGTTGTTACTGCAAGATAACTTAGTCTACCTAAATGATAAAGAAATAAAACAAAACACACATTGTCTGTGCCATCATGATACTTATAGTCTATTAGCACAGAAAGCTCTTAATTGAATAGTTTCAGCAACAAATATAAAATTACAACTGAGAAAAGCATTACAAAGAAAAATCATAAGAGACTCTTTTAAAGAAATTTGCACTAGTAATGGAGGTCAGAGGAGGTCCTCCTGGGCAGAATTGCCCTTAGACCTTGACAAATGGGCTTCCTGCCCAAGTCCCCTGATCCAGGGGACCCAGGCTTTGGAGTGCCTTTCCCAAAATTTCCAAATCCTTCTCTCATGCCTGGGACAGCTAAGGCTGGCAGTGCCATCTCTATGGAGCACCCCAAGTCTGGATTACAATGACATAGGCCTCAGTCCCCATTTATCCCATTTGAAGGAAAATGACTTAATGAGAAGAAAAATTTCATAACAGCACCAGAATAATTATGTCAATAAGATTATATATACCTCTCAAGGCTCTTCATCAAATAGAGTTCTACTTGCACTTCATATTTTGAAGTGTTAGAAAATCATTGGAGATAACTTCCATCTATATCAAAATGCTCATCATAAGTAAAGGATACTATACGTATATAATATATTACCATACAAAAGTCAAAAGAAATGAAATAAATTTATGTGTATAAAAACTGATAGGTTTCAGAAACCCAATGTTGAGTGAAAAAATGATAAACAGAACAAAATTTTAGCACAATGTAATTTTTAATGGATATCTTTCAACATATCCTGGTGAATTGACTTCAGGAAACAGCGTTATTACTGTCGTAATGCACACACAGGACCCTCATTCTATAGCAAAGTTGCAGAAGGCTCTGTAATGAACCAATGAGATTGAAGAGTAAAAACAGGAATTAATGATTTTGGTACATGTTATTGAAATATTGCAAAATGTCTGTACCCACAGCATAATTTACAGAATCCAATATTTTACCTTAATCAAAAAACTCAAGCCATATGGTTAAAATTAAATTGTAAATACACAGCTGAAGAATTATTTGGCTAAAATATTAAGCTTTATGGACAAGCACTCTGAGTTAGACTTGAAAATTTCTTTTTTAACTCTTTTTTTCTGGCCTCAAAAGCAGTTTGCGTTAATTCCCATATTATTTCATAAGGGCAACATTAATCCGCCCATCTCTCTCAAAATATTTTGGAAATTGTTTGCAATAACAAGAGTGGGTACCCCTGAGGTAAATGGGTAGCGGATAGGAGACAGAGGGAGAATGGTAAATAACAGAAGGACTATGAAGAATTCAAAGTCTGATTACTTTAATCTCAAGCTATTACCAACTTTTTTTTTTGAATGTGGTCAGGAATATCATGCATCCCAATGTCTATTTATCTCTGAGTTTCTTTTTTCTTTTTCATTCCTAAATAGATCTACAGCATTTAAAACAAATTACTTCCAGTGGCTTTTTCTCGTGCTTACTGATCTAGCTTATAAATTATTGTCAGCTAATGAACATGAACCATTCTCAGAAATGTACCAATTTACTAGTATTAAGCATTTTAATTACTCAAGTCTCGAACACTTTTCGTTACCACATTTCAATGGCACCGCTCACACCGAACAATGAGATAGGCAGTTCAGGTTTGTTCCCCCTACTGAATCCCTTATTGCATTAAATAGTTCCAGTTCATTGAACGTTTTCTTATTTCTTCATTGGTTTAGCTTTCTTCTTTAAATGCAGTGAGAAAACACTTTGTGTGTCAAAGTGCCCATATTCTTTGTCCTTCCTTTTGGCTTTCAAGGCCCGACACTTGTGTCCCTAACACATTTCTGAAGATTATGCAACATGTGGGCCCTCTTATAGTAAGTAAATAAATTATGGACCTACTAAAAATATTCGTGGTTCAAGTAAATCTTGTTCATTTTCACCTCCCTGTGTAAGAAAAACCACCCAGGACAGATGGTGCCCTATGTCTAGCATCAGACTCAGGGCTAGATTCCATCGCCTGTGGCCAGGCTGGTTCTTTTTTATTGACTTATCTGTTCTGCAGTTTCCTTTGGTATCATCTTCCAATTTCATAGGCATTTACCTTATAATGCAAAACATTATTGTTATCCCCTTCAAAACAACTCTTTAATTTAATACTTAATGTTACTTAAATAATTTAAAATTTTTCCATACACATCCTGTCAAATATGTCCAAATTTAAAATAACCATCTCATGTAACTTCCTAGTCATCAAATTATGGTTACCCAATTATGCAGAGTATTGAATTCATAGCTGCAGATTTTAGGGATCATCTATCATAATTCACTTGGGCTTTACCTGGCAAGATATTCCCATTAACTTTCTGAAATCTCTCTACTTTGCTTTTCAGGCCAGGCTCCCTTTCCCAATTTACTAAAAATTAAAGAAAACTTATTCCCTAGAACTACGCTACCTAGGTAAATATTTGATCCTATGTTATCTTTCATGTAACTATAAATTTGTCTCTAAGAACCCCATTTCTTCCAACATATCTTCCTTCATTTATTTACTGCCATTTTCCATTGTTTATTTTTGGCCTGCTGAACTAGAACATCTTTTTAAAAATAGACATCACTAACTGAAAATTTTTCTGTTTCCAAAAGGAAAATTGTGAAAAGCACTGGCTGTTTAAGTTCATACTCCTTATCTATTCATTGATAACATCGACTATCTCACTGTATTTGATTTCAGTCTGGTTCCCAGATACCTACAACCATTGTCTAAGACCTATGCAATGGAAAATACAGAAATAAGTCAAGTGGTTGTGGTAAGGGTGGGGATATGACCAGAATCGTGAAGACAAGACACAATAATCCAAATGGTTAACTGTGCCCATCTCTGAGTCGGTTCATTTTTGACCCTTGAAACACTTAAAAGTGACTTTAAGAAGAAAATCTGGAGCAGCCATCCCAGACACCAACTTGTGTCTGCCCTAACATTTTAAAGGACATTAAACCCATAAACTAGCGCTTGCATTCTCTTTGAAAATTTAAAACTGATATCAAAATCTGAAATGCAGACAAATCAATGAATTCTATATGTTGATGTCTGACTTGAAGTCTTAGACTAAAATTGTTCTAATATATCTTTGCCTGAATATCCAATATCAACCTTAACCAGTGTAAGAGCTGCTGCATCCAAACGAGGCACTTGGTCTTCTTGTGTGGGATACTCATCCCAGCTCCGAAAGGTAATTTCTTTACATTTGGAGCCCATGTCAATATCTAAGGTCTTCACTAGTGTGTAACACAGAAATTGTACTTTGCATATTAAAGAGAAATGCTCTAATCAAAAATAATATATTTGTCCAGCTTAGTGAGAAAAGCAGTCATTATGAGCACCTCTGTATTAAGGGATTTAGTATAGGAATTAAACCTTATACAAAAGTGAGGAGAGCTGAGAAAGTGAAGGTCTGGAAGGGGAAATCAGAAGATTAGAGTCAGAGCCACTAAAGATTCTGCTTGAAGGACTGACAGGTGAAAACATGGAAGTTTGTAGAGATAATAGAGAAAATAAAACACATCTGTCTTCCTAAAGAGGGTCATGAGAGGGAAGCTCAAGAAGAGGCACTGCTGTGTAGCTAACATCTCTGTAGTTCCACAGTCAAGCATTTGGAGGGACTCAAGGCTGCTATTGGTCAACAGGACCAGCAGTCGGGAAGGCAAGCTGAGTGCAGAACAGCAAATGGTTGGGGCTCACCACTGTGTCAGTCACCATATCTGAACATAATGACCTTCATAGAATCATGGACACTTCAGCTTTGCCTTCTAATAATTTTATTTATTTATTTATTTTTCCCCCAAAGCCCCAGTAGATAGTTGTATGTCATAGTTGCATATCCTTCTAGTTGCTGTATGTGGGACACGGCCTCAGCATGGCCGGAGAAGCGGTGCGTTGGTGCGCGCCCGGGATCCGAACCACGGCCGCCAGCAGCGGAGCAGGCGCACTTAACCACTAAGCCATGGGGCCGGCCCCAGCTTTGCCTTCTAAATTGCAAAGTCTCTTTGGGTCATTTCTAACTTGGAATCATAGTGGTAGAGAAAGTCTGGGGAACCTAGTCTCCTTCTTAACCAAGTTGACATTAACACAATCCAGGAAACACAGCATACGTTAAGCTTAAAAAAGAGTTTAGACTACCCTGACAATCAATTTATTTATAGTATTACTGAAATGTAAACATTTTCTACCCTTCTCTTCCTTAATTTGCTGAAAAGAATAATGTCTTAATAGCACCAAGATAATTATGCTAACAAGATTATATTCCTCTCAAGGCTCCTTATCTAATAGAATTGTAATTTATATTTCCATATTTAAAATCAAAGTAATTAAAGTCTATAATTCAGGATTCCAAAGCAAAATTTTAAGTATAAAATTCATGTTTAATAGCCTCTGAATATAATGTTTTTTGTGCGTGAGGAAGATCAGCCGTGAGCTAATATCCATGCCAATCCTCCTCTTTTTGCTGAGGAAGACTGGCCCTGGGCTAACATCTGTGCCCATCTTCCTCCACTTTATGTGGGACGCCACCACATCATGGCCTGACAAGCACTGCACCAGTGCGCGCCAGGGGTTCCGAACCCAGGCCGCCAGCAGCAGAGCACACACACTTAACCGCTACGCCACGGGGCTGGCCCCTGAATATAATCTTAACCAGGAGCTTGTGATGACTGTAAAATTAATAAACTTCATCTGTCATCAGAAATTATATATATATTTTTAACTTGTGTATAAAACATTTAGTATGAGAATGTGCTCACTTAATCTGTAAGTTAACTTGTCAGACTTGTGTAGGTTCTCACCTGGGCAGAGGCTATTTTGCCTCAGTCTTTCCTATGGTTGCATTAAAAAAATAATAAAATATTCTCTGACAGAGCACATTCAAACCCAAGGCGAAGTCTGATTTTGTTTCTTACTGATTTCACTTAAAATTCATGACCACAACCTCAAGTAGGAAATTGACACTGCCTAGAAATCTATCTCTCTAGAGTAATCATTTCCCACTCCTGAGACTGTTTTATACCCTTAGCTCTTTCCTCAATATCCAATGCTATGCCTCTTCCCTCTCAGCCAAAGGCCTCGATTCAAACTTCTTGAGAAAGTGAAGGTATTCGGGGAGGAACTCTCTCAAATTTTTATCTCTAAATCTCAAAGCCAACCTTTGTCTGAAATTATGATCTTAGTCTTCTGATCCGTTAAATAGGAGGATTATTCTGCCTCCCTCAAAGTCCAAACACTCTACTTTGGAGCCCAAAGGGGGCTCCAAAACTCTCCTAACTGCCTATTTTATCTCTATTTGTCATCTACAATTGAACATGGCCTCAATGGAACAAATGATTCTCTGCACCCAGCTTTATTAACTTGTCAGTGTTCCTTGTTCTAAAGTTAGCACCACTGACTCCTTAGTTGTTCGGCCAAAAACTCAGAAGTCATACAGTAAGCTGCTTAAAGCGCTGTGAGGGGCGTGTGGTACACCATGGGATGCATGAATCACATAACGTGGGGAGAAAAGATTTTTTTAATACTGACATGCTACACCATGGTAACTCTTCATCATTTAAGTGGTGAAAATTCAAGGAATAGTTTAAGTAGAATTTCAGCTTTGTTTGTTGATGGTGAAGCTAGGGCTTCTTCCTCGAAAGTCTTGGGGAGAGCGATTTTTTCTCCTTGACAAGACCAGGGTAATCAGTATACCACAAAGACTCTTCATTTTAAAAGGTTTTTTTCGATGATGCTTATGAGTGGTATGAGTACGAGGATTAAGGAGAAGTAAAAGATTGATGCTAGTTGCCCAATAATAATGAATGGGTGTTCGACTGGTTGACCTCCAATCCATGTGCGTGTGAGTAGGTCTGCTACTAATAGTCAGAATATGCATTGGCTTAGGAGTCGTAATATCATGCTCCATTGCTTGGATGTGTGAAGTATTGGGATGATAGCTAGAATTAGGATTGAGAAGACTAGGGCTAGTACGCCACCTAGTTTATTGGGGATGGACCATAGGATTGCGTAGGCAAATAAGAAGTATCATGCTGGTTTGATGTGTGGAGGGGTGCTGAGGGGGCTGGCTGGGGTGTAGTTATCTGGGTCTCCTAGGAGGTGAGGTGAGAATAAGACTAGAATAAGTGGTACCAGAACTAGGAGTAAGCGTCCTAGGAAATCTTTCTGTAATAGGGGTGGAACGGGATTTTATCTATGTCGGATGGGATTCCTGATGAGTAGTTGGATCCTGTTTCATGGAGGGATAGTAGGTGAACAATTACTAAGGCTGAGATGATGAAAGGGAGATGAAACGGAAAGTGAAAAGTTGGGTGAAGGTGGCTTTGTCAACGAGGAATCCTCCTAAAATTCATTCTACTAGACTGCTGCCGATGTAAGGGATGGCTGAGAGAAGATTTGTAATGACCTTTGTTCCTTAGAAGGATATTTTGCCTCATGGTAGGACGTAGCCTATGAATGCTGTGGAGATTACGGTGAATAGTAGGATAATTCCGATGTTTCATGTTTCTAGGAAGCTGTAGGATCCGTAGTAAAGACCTCGCCCTACATGGATGAATAGGCAGATGAAGAATATAGATGCTCTGTTAGCATGAAGATGGCAAATAATTCAGCCGTAATTTACATCTCTGCAGATGTGAGCAACAGATGGAAAGGAAGTTGCTGTGTCTGATGTGTAATGTATAGCTAGAAATAGTCCTGTTAAGATATGTAAAATTAAGCAGATTCCTAGCAGAGCGTCAAAATTTCATCAGGATGAAATGTTTGATGGTGCTGGTAAGTCGATGAATGAGTGGTTAATGATTTTGATTAGTGGGTGGGCTTTTTGGATGTTAGTCATTGATGTTCTTATAGTTGAAATACAACGATGATTTTTCATGTCATTGGTCATGGTTAAATTCCATGTGAGTATAATGATGACATATATTGTGTTTATTTTAAGTACTATTTTTTTTTGATGTTTTAATAGTTTATAACATTGTGAAATTTTGGGTTGCACATTTTTGTTTTTCCATCACCATATATATGTCTCCCTTCACCCCTTGTGCCCACCCCCTACCCCCATTGCCCCTGTTAACCACAATACAGTTTTCTCTGTCCATGTGTTGGTTTATGTTGCACATATTTGTGAGATCATACAGTGTTTGTCTTTCTCTTTCTGGCTTATTTCGCTTAACATAATACTCTCCAGGCCCATCCATGTTGTTGCAAATGGGACTATTTTTTCTTTTTTTATGGTTGAGTAGTATTCCATTGTATATATATACACCACATTTTGATCCAATCATCAGTTGAGGGACACTTAGGTTGCTTCCACTTCTTGGCTATAGTGAATAAGGCTGCAATGAACATAAGGGTGCATAAGCCTCTTTGGATTGTTGATTTCAGGTTCATTGGATAGATTCCCAGTAGTGAGATAGCTGGATCGTAGGGTATTTCTATTTTTAATTCTTTTAGGAATCTCCATACCGTTTTCCATAGAGGCTGCACCAGTTTGCATTCCCACCAGCTGTGTATGAGGGTTCCTGTTTCTCCACATGCTCTCCAACATTTGTTGTTTTTTGCCTTGGTGATTATAGCCATTCTAACGGGCGTAAGGTGATATCTTAATGTTGTTTTGTTTTGCATTTCCCTGATGATTAGTGATGCTGAACATCTTTTCATGTGCCTATTGACCATCTATATATCTTCTTTGGAGAAGTGTCTGTTCATTTCCTCTGCGCATTTTTTGATCGGGTTGTCTGCTTTTGTTGTTCAGTTGTGTGAGTTCTTTATATATTATGGAGATTAACCCCTTGTCAGATATATGTTTTGCAAATATTTTATCCCAGCTGGTGTGTTGTCTGTTCATCTTGATTCTGGTTTCATTTGCCTTGTAGAACCTCTTTAATCTGATCAAGTCCCACTTGCTTATTTTTTCTTTAGTTTCCCTAGTCTAGGTAGGCCTGTCATCAGAAAAGATTCCTTTATGACCAATGTCAAATAGTGTGTTGCCTATATTTTCTTCTATGAGTTTTATAGTTTCAGGTCTCACCTTCAGGTCTTTGATCCATTTTGAGTTAATTTTTGTGAATGGGAATAGCAGATGTTCCACTCTCATTCTTTTGCATGTGGCTGTCCAGTTTTCCCAACACCATTTATTGAAGAGACTTTCCTTTCTCCATTGTATGTTCTTAGCTCCTTTGTCAAAAATTAACTGTCTTTATATGTGTGGTTTTATTTCTGGGCATTCAGTTCTGTTCCATTGATCTGTGTGTCTGTTTTTGTCCCAGTACCATGCTGTTTTGATTACTATTGATTTGTAGTATGTTTTGAAGTCAGGGATTGTGATGCGTCCAGCTTTGTTCTTTTTTCTTGGGATTGCTTTAGGTATTTGGGGTCCTTTGTTGCCCAATATGAATTTTAGTATTCTTTTTTCTGTTTCTGTGAAGAATGTCATTGGGGTTCTGATTGGGATTGCATTGAATCTGTAGATTGCTTTAGGTAATATAGACATTTTAACTATGGTTATTCTTCCAATCCATGTGCATGGGATGTCTTTCCATTTCTTTATGTCATCATCAATTTCTTTCAATAATGTCTTGTAGTTTTCATTGTATAGGTCTTTCACCTCCTTGGTAAGATTTATTCCTCGATATTTTATTCTTTTTGATGTAATTGTAAATGGTATTATCTTTTTGAGATCTCTTTCTGTTAGTTCGTTATTAGCATACAGAAATGCAACTGATTTGTGTAGATTGATTTGTACCCTGTGACTTTGCTGTAGTTGTTGATTATTTCTAATAGTTTTCCAACAGATTCTTTAGGGTTTTCTATAGATAAAATCATGTCATCTACAAATATTGAGAGTTTCACTTCATTGCCTATTTGGATTCCTTTTATTCCTTTTTCTTGCCTAATTGCTCTGGCCAAAACCTCCAGTAGTATGTTGAATAGGAGTGGTGAGAGTGGGCAGCCTTGTCTTGTTCCTATTCTCAGAGGAATGGCTTCCAGCCTTTCCCCATTGAGTATGATGTTGGCTGTGGGTTTGTCATATATAGCCTTTATTATGTTGAGGTACTTTCCTTCTATACCCATTTTGTTGAGAGTTTTTATCGTAAATGGATGTTGTATCTTGTCAAATGCCTTCTCTGTGTCTATTGAGATGACCATGTGGTTTTTATTCTTTGTTTTGTTGATGTAGTGTATCACATTGATTGATTTGCAGTTTTTGAACCATCCCTACGTCCCTGGTATAAATCTCACTTGATCATGGTGTATGATCTTTTTAATGTATTGCTGTATTCAGTTTGCCAATATTTTGTTGAAGAGATTTGCATCTATGTTCATCAGCGATATTGGCCTGTAATTTTCCTTCTTTGTATTGTCCCTGTCTGGCTTTGGTATCAGGGTGATGTTGGCCTCGTAGAATGAGTTAGAAAGTGTTCCATCTTCCTCTATTTTTTGGAATATTTTGAGAAGGATGGATATTAAATCTTCTCTGAATATTTGGTAAAATTCAATGGAGAAACCATCTGGTCCTGGACTTTTATTTTTTGGGAGGTTTTTGATTATTATTTCAATCTCTTTACTTCTGATTGGTCTATTCAGATTCTCCATTTGTTCTTGGTTCAGTTTTGGGAGGTTGTATGAGTCTAAGAATTTATCCATTTCTTCTAGATTGTCCAATTTGTTGGCATATAATTTCTCATAGTATTCTCTTATAATCCTTTGTATTTCCATGATATCCATTGTAATTTCTCCTCTTTCATCTCTAATTTTATTTACTTGAGCCTTTTCTCTTTTTTTCTTAGTAAGCCTGGCTAAGGGTTTGTCAATTTTGTTTATCTTCTCAAAGAACTAACTCGTTGTCTCAATAATCCTTTCTACTGTTTTTTTGGTCTCAATTTCATTTGTTTCTGCTCTGATTTTTATTATTTCTCTCCTTCTGCTGACTTTGGGCTTTGTTTATTCTTCTTTTTCTAGTTCTGTTAGGTGTAATTTAAGGTTGCTTATTTGGGCTTTTTTTGTTTGTTAAGGTGGGCTTGTATGGCTATGAGTTTCCCTCTCAGGAAAGCTTTTGCTGTATCCCATATGATTTTGTATGACATATTTTCATTTTCGTTTGTTTCCAGATAGTTTTTGATTTCTCCTTTAATTTCATCAGTGATCCATTGGTTGTTCAGTAGCCTGTTGTTGAATCTCCACAATTTTGTCACTTTCCCCTTTTTGTTTTTCTTTGTTGATTTGCAGTTTCATAGCATTATTGTCCGAAAAGATGCTTGTTATGATTTCAATCTTCCTAAATTTATTGAGGCTTGCTTTGTTTCCCAACATATGGTCTATCCTTGAGAATGTTCCATGCATGCTTGAGAAGAATGTGTAGCCAGCTGTTTTTGGATGGAGTGCTCTGTATATGTCTACTAGGTCCATCTTGTCCAGTTTTCATTTAAGTCCACTATTTCTTTATTGACATTTTGTCTGGATGATCTATCCATTGATATAGGTGGGGTATTAAGATCCCCTACTATTATTGTGTTGTTGTTAATGTCTCCTTTTAAGTTTGTTAATAGCTGCTTTATGTACTTTGGTGCTCCTATGTTGGGTGCATGTATGTTTATAAGTGATAAGTCTTCTTGGTGGAGTGTCCCTTTTATCATTATATATTTCCCTTCATTGTCTCTCTTAAGCTGTTTTATCTTGAAGTCTACTTTGTCTGATATGAGTATGGCAACACCTGCTTTCTTTTGTTAGCCGTTAGCTTGGAGTATTGTCTTCCATCCTTTCACTCTGAACCTTTGCTTGTGTTTAGAGCTGAGATGTGTTTCCTGGAGGCAGCATATTGCTGGGTCTTGCTTTTTAATCCATGATGCCACTTTACATCTAGGGTAATTATTGAAATATGAGGGCTTAATGTTGCTGTTTTGTCACTTATTTTCTGGTTCTTTTGCAATTCTTTTGTTTCTTGTCCCATTTGTTTCGGACTGCCAATTCAGTTTGGTTGTTCTGTTTTATGACTCTTCTAGTTTTCTCTTTGTTTATCATGTGTGATTTTGTTTTGATTATTTGTTTAGTGGTTACCTTGTGGTTTGTATAAAAAATCTTGTGTATGAGATGATAATCCATTATCTGATGGCCTCTTATTTCCTTATACTATGTCAATTCAATCACTTTCCTCTTCCCCTTCTATGTCTTTCTTGTTATACCTTATTCTATCTTGTGTTGTGGGTGTGTGTTTACAGTGATGAGGTTATATTTATTTTTGGTGAATTTCTTCCTTTGATCTTTGATTTTGGTATTTAAGTGGTTGCTAACATATTCCGGTAAGGATCTACTATTTTTATGATTTTGTCTTCCTATTTTTCTCCTTGCTCCAAGCTTTGTATTCCCTTTCTTTTCTTTTTTTCAGGCCCAAGGGCCTTCTTGAGTATTTCTTGTAGTGGGGGTCTCGTGGCCATGAACTCCCTTAGCTTTTGTTTATCTGGGAGAGTTACTATTTCTCCATCATATTTGAAGGATATTTTTGCTGGATAGAGTACTCTTGGCTGAAAGTTTTTGTCTTTCAGTATTTTGAATATATCATTCCAGTCTCTCCTAGCATGTAAAGTCTCTCTTGAGACATCCGCTGAGAGCCTGATGGGCGTTCATTTAGGTTATTTTTTGTTTTTGTCTAGCTGCCCTTAATATTGTTTCTTTGTCATTAACTTTGGCCAGCCTTACCACTACATGTCATGGAGTGGGTCTTTTCCTATTTGATGTATTTAGATGACCTACTGGCTTCATTTACTGGTATTTCCTGATCCTTCCCCAGATTTGGAAAGTTCTCAGCTATTATTTCCTTGAATAGGCTCTCTGTTACTCTTTCCATCTCTTCTCCCTCAGGAATACCTATAATTCTTATGTTACATTTCCTAATAGAGACAGATATTTCTCAGAGATTTTCTTCATTTCTTTTTATTCTTAGTTCTCTCTCCTCTTCCATCTGGAGCATATCCGTATTCCTATCCTCTATAATGCTAATTCTTTCCTCCATATTGTCAGCTCTGTTCTTTAAAGATTCCAGATTCTCTTTTATCTCCTTCATTGTGTTCTTCATCTCCATCAGTACTGATTGGTTTTTCTTTATGATTTCAATCTCTTTTGTGAAGAAACTCCTAATCTCATTGAATTGTTTGTCTGTGTTATCATGTATTTCATTGATTTTTTTATGATAGCTATTTTGATATCTCTGTCATTTAGGTTACAGATTTCTGTGTCTTCAGGGTTTGTTTCTGGGTGCTTGTCATTTTCCTTCTGATCTGGTGATTTCATGTACCCTTGCATTGTGGATCCTGTATTGGCTTTATTTTTCCTTATCCTGGAAATATCTGGTTGTAATTTCCACCCTTCGCCACCGTGTGGGGGTTAAGGGCTGTGTAATCTGAGCCCCTGTGCTCTGCCCCGGCTGTTTGCTGCTATCTGCTGGTGGCTTGGTCTGGTCTGGTCAGCTGAGCTGCAGTGACGGGCATGTGGGGAGGGGGGGCTCTCTCTTTTGCCCACTGGGTCCCTGACGTGGGGGGCTTCTCGCTTGCCCCCCATTATCCACTCTCCTGGGGTGCTCAGATGTTCATGGTAGCCCCATAGCTGTTCTGAGTCCTCTGTGTGGGAGTTTCCCACTGTCTCAGATAGCCCGAAGAGCTACAGTTTCCCTGCAGCGGGCCTCCCCTCCCCTCTGGGAGCCACGTGGACCGGGATCGCTGATCTGATGGGGAGGAAGAGGAGTTCTCCTTACCTCTCCCCACTTCCTCCGGGAGCCCAGCACATTCCACTCTCAGATGTGCGGCAGTGTGGATCTTTCCAATCTTGCTTTTTGCTGTCTAGGAGTCTGTTGTTGGTCTGTGACTGTTCCTTTTGTTGTATCTTATCAGAGGAAGAGTTTCTGGGAAAGCTCACTCTACCATGACGCTAACCACTCTTAAGTACTACTTTTATAATTAGTTTTGTAGGTTTTTCTTCAAAACCTTCACCTATTTATGGGGGTTTAGTGTTGCTTGTGAGTGGTGGAGTTGGTTGTGGTATTGTAATGAATTTTGGAGGGTCTTTTTTAGGGTTAATAGTTTTCTTGATTTATTTGGGAGGTATATTGGTGGTTTTAGGCTATACAACGGCTATGGCTACTGAGTAGTATCCTGAGGTGTGGGTGTCTAATACAGCTGTTTTGGACACATTTCTTTTAGGTTTATTGATAGAGTTTATGTTGATTTTGTATGTTCTGAAAAATGAAGAGGTAGAGATTGTGTTTAAGTTTAATGGTGTTGGGGATTGGGTGGTTTATGACACTGGGGATTCTGGATTTTTTAGTGAAGATGTTATGTGGGTTTCTGCATTGTATAGTTATGGGACTTGGGTTGTTATTGTGACTGGTTGATCGCTGTTTATTGGTGTGCTGGTTATTTTGGAGATTACTCATGGAGATTAAGTAGAAGTAGGTTTAGGATTAGGATGATAAGGAATGAGAGGAAATATAGTTTGATTAGGCCTTTTTGGTTTAAGGTTAGTGTTGAGGTTTTTATTTGGAAGTAGGAGATGGATTTTGGTAGGATGCTCTCTAGTCAAATTGAGTCTAGTACTAGTGATGCTGATTTTTAGCTTGCTGATAAATTATGAATGGAGGTAATTGGTGGAGGATAGTTGGGAAGTATCCAAGAAGGTTTGAGAATTTGAACAGGTCTGAAGGGTGTTTGGGTTTTAGGTTGTATGTTGCAAGGCTAAGTTCAAGCGCTAGTATGAAGCCTAGGAGGGTTACAATGAGGGCTGTAAGTTTTAAGTCATGGGGTATTGTTATTTCTGGGATGGTTGTTGGGCAGATATTGTTAGAGATAAGGAATCCAGCAAAAATGCTACCAATTAGATGGCGTTTGAGGGCCGGCCCCATGGCTTAGCGGATAAGTGTGCACCCTCTGCTACTGGCGGCCTGGATTTGGATCCGGGGTGCACACCAATGCACTGCTTGTCTGGCCACGCTGAGGCGGCATCCCACATACAGCAACTAGCAGGATGTGCAGCTATGACATACAACTATCTATTGGGGCTTGGGGAGAGAAAGGGGAAAAAAAAGGAGGAGGATTGGCAATAGATGTTAGCTCAGGGCCAGTCTTCCTCAGCAAAACGAGGAGGATTGGCGTGGATATTAGCTCAGGGCTGATCTTCCTCAAAAAAGAAAAAAGATGCACATTTAGCGGCTGGCCTGGTGGCATAGTGGTTAAGTTTGCACACTACACTTTGGTAGCCTGGGGTTCTTGGTTTCAGATCCTGGACGTTGACCTACATACTGCTCATCAAGCCATGCTGTGGCGGCCTCCCACATAGAAACTAGATGTTAGCTCAGGGACAATCTTCCTCAAGCAAAAAGAGGAAGGTTGGCAACAGATGTTAGCTCTGGGCCACTCTTCCTCACCAAAATAAATAAATAAATAAATAAATAAATTTAAAAAATGCATATTTCATAATAATATAATATTTTAGAATAGCAAAAAATACCTATATAGTTCTTAATACTGCCAAGCATGTATTCACTTTTTCAATCTTCAGTAACTCTATAAAATAAATGCTAGAATTATCTTCTAGTTTTAAAGGAAAAAAGGGTTTAAAAAGCTTCCTCGAAGACAAACATCTAGTCAGTTTAAGAGGTAGATTTGAACTCAAGCATTCTGGGTCCAGAACCTGTACTCTCACCAGTTATGTCAACTGGCCTTTCAATGAAGAAAGAGGATTCCTTTAAGGAAATACATTTTCAGAGGTAGAAGTCATTATTATGAATTCATTGGGCCTTTGAGGGAACCGGAGGGAACTTGAGAGCTACTTTGATGCTAATGAAAAAGCGTTAACTTCTTTAGACTAGATCAAGTTCTGACAATGCTAACCTGTAACACTGAGTCTATTGTGATGTCTGGAATGACAGAGACTCTTCAAGAGAATAATGTACATTCTAGAAAATTAGAAAGATACATTGTGGAAGGAGAAATAAGAGATAAATGATAGTGAATATGACCTAATTTACTATAGTAGGAGAGGTTCTCTGACTAGTTAGAGAACCTTATACCTATGATTCTCTGCCTATAGACAACTTAGCATTTTAGCTTGGATACTTTGCAGAAGTCTTATTCCTTTGAGGATGTAAATCAAATATGGAAAGACATATTCCATTCAAATTCCTTTTAAGTGGCAGTTAAGTGTTTGAATATTGTGCTTTTTTTTACTGGATTGAATATATTTTGTTCATTCACATGATAGTCCATGGTCAGACCAATGACACTGTGTACTAGAGAAACTGGAAGGACGTGTCTGTGCTAAACCTAGAACTTTTCATGTTATGGGAAGTATACTCTTGCCTCCCTCACTTCTTCACCCCAAATAAAATGTCTACAACCTTTACCTCTTCCTCTACACTCTGCTGCTCCTGACCCTCCTAAATTCTGACCTTAATTTCATTCCTTACCAACAGCATCAACCTCCCGAATTGAGGTACCTGAGAATATCTCAATTCTAATAATAGCTTCCTCTATGCCATGGTACTCATTCCTATTGGGAAAGATGGAGGAAGGTATTTATTGATAAGAAAACTCCTTCAATTTCATTAACCGCCGCATTATGTTATGTCAACCTTTCCTACATAATTCATGAATTGGCATGCCTTTGAAATTCTAAAAGCTCCTAGGTCTATCATAGACTATGTCTGTAGTAGCCCTAGTTCCATTAGATCTTGGTGTCTTAAATAACTTCTGGATTAGATGCTTTAAAGATTATTAACAAAAGTAGGGAATATTGTAGGATGAACATTAAAGAATGAATTCAATTTTAAATGTATGAAGATTAAGCTGTTTATGAGACATCTGTGTAGATGGAGTCCCATATGTACTTATAGAAATGCAGTTAGAACTCAGAAGAGAGAGAATGGCAAGAAAAATATAAATCAGAATCATCAGCCGAAAGATTTTTGTCTCAAGCTAGAGGGTTTACATGATTATCTAAAGCTCACATTATGAATTTCTTTTTTTTTTTGAGAGGCCAGTAAATAACACTTCTTTTCCCTGTCCAATTTATGAATAAATTGAGAAATAATATTGCAAATTCCACAGACAAAACACCAAGAGATCATTTTTATGACTGGTAAAGCTAGATTGGAAGACAGTTTGATTTAAGTGTCAAATGGGCCTGAGGTGTCCCTAATTATACCAAAGTATACACATGATACCCCATTCAAGGGAAATACAGAGTCTGCAAAATATACACTGCTATGTTTTCTGATTCAGTTAGAGGAAGAAGAAAAGAATAGACCAAATTCTCTGTGCCTAGGTGTGTTCCTAAATTAGCTCATTTTAGAAACATGGATCAATTTCTGTCATCTCCTCTCCCAATGTGATAGTCAACACCTTTTTTTAGTTGGAGAAATGGGTGGGGCAACAAACCAGGAGGAAACTAGAATCTTATGGTAGGCAGTATAGATTTTAGAGCTAGAAATCTCTATTATGGGTCAGGACAGTTATCCAATTAATTAAATCCACTCCAAAATCACACATTACTCAAGAGTGAAAGTTTTTCCAGATTATTTGCAGTTGGATTGTCTAATATGGCCTGATATAAATTCTGCAGTGAAATCAAATGACATCATGAGAAGTATCAAATTAAGAAAAAGAATGCCATTAACATAGTCATGCTATATATTAAGACGTATCTTAAAGAAAAAAATAAATGTGCAAAACCAAAACTGTCTATAGGTTACAGTTCAAAAATATTAAATGACAAATAGTTAAGTCTGACATAAATATATCTTGCATTCATCTGTCAAAAATCCAAAAAACTGAAATCACCCAGATTTCTTATACAGATTAGTTTCAGGTAAGAGATTTTCAAAGCTTAGGTAGAGTTAGAGATCATACAATAGTGTAAGGGAGGAAGAAATGTTCCTTTACCCTCTAGTTTCTTCTGGCTAATCTAAGAATTAAATTGAACTGAGACAGAATAACAGGAGAAAATCAAACAAATTTTGTTTTTTGATGGTAACCTTTTTTTTTCTTTATGAGGAAGATTGGCCCTGTGCTAACATCTGTTGCCAACCTTCCTCCTTTTTTTCCTTCTCCCAAAAGCCCCAGTGCATAGTTGGAAATCATAGTTGTAGAGTTGTAGCTCTCCTATGTGGGATGCTGCCTCAGCATGGCTTGATGAGCGGTGAGTAGGACCGTGCCCAGGATCTGAATCGATGAACCCTGGGCTGCTGAAGTGGAACGTGCATACTTAACTGCTGTGCCACCAGGCCGGCCCCTCAAACAAATTTAATAACATGTGTACATGGGAGAAACCCAGGAAAACCGAGTAACTCACCAAATTGTCTGAAGCTACCACCTTAAATAGCGTCTTTGGCTAAAGACAATGGAGTTGTTGGGCATAGTGGTTTGGGACTTCAAAGGGGAGAAAGGCAATTCACATGGAGATGGAAAAGCAAATATTTGGTAAATGTTTGTCATACCTTGCAAAGACATCGAGACATGTGGAAGACTTTGATCAAATGGGCCTTGCTAGGTTCCTTCCTGTCTACTATATTTAGTTTATTGTAAATTCTGGTTATCTATGATGACAGCTCCTTCCCGAAATAGGTCTTCTATCTTAAATTCTTTCAGGCAATTTGGGGGGTAGGTCAAAGTTTCTTCCTGAGTCTTTTGTTCTTAAAAACAAGCAAAAGAGACACAATTTGGGGGAGCAAATTCTGATTCCCCACAATAGCTTTAGCCTTTGTGTTTTCTACCCAAAAGTGATACTTCTTTAAAAGGGAGCTCACAAATTGAATGAGTTTAGTATCCAATCTTTTTTTTCATTCACATCAAATAGTTCAAAGAGTTGATAGAACACACACGATTTTTTTCAGCAGTAGCTCCTCTAAATCATTTAAATCAGCCCCTAAATCATTTATTTCAGGCAAAATTATATTCTCAGAACACAGTCTTACAAAAGACTTATTTCTTTTGGTTTCTAATTGAACACTGGTCAATTCTTTCTTGGATTCATCTCCTTTGTGTAACTGGCCAAAAGCAAGCAACAGAGGTAATACACAATATTAAGGTTCGGTTTTCTAACCACTCTCCCCAGAGCTTCTGGCTAGTTAGACATGTGATATGCACTCTAATTACTACAGGTGATAGTTTTACCTAAAATTTTGCCTCCCATTATCAACTCCATTTATTTAAGGTTTTTGTTATGGTAGAAACCTGATTTTAGTTGTAATTCATATTAATTTATCCGTGTGTTAAGAATAGCATCAGCAAACTGATATATTCAGATGGAGATGATTCTGAAGATTGGATGGAATGATATTTGAGGAATCAGTGTTTCTGAGTTTTTTGTTTTATATATTTTGAAGCTATATTATTAAAATCTACAAGTTTATTTCTACATCTTCCTGCTGAGTTGAAAGTTTTTACAGGAAAATAATGACTCTATAATGACTCATCTAGAAATGTTTTTGTTTTAAAGCCTATTTTATTTAAGTTATCTATACGAATTTTCCTTTGGTTTATATCAGAATTTTCTTGGTATAATTCTTTTTCTGCCTTTTACTATTTAACTCTCTGTGTCCTTATTATTTAAGTAGCTTTGCTGTAGACAGCATACAACTTTGGTTTTGAATTTAGCTGACATCTTCATCTTTCATTTCAAGAATTTACTACATTTATATTGATTTACAAGTCTATGATTTTACTTTGCGTTTTCTATCTGTCCAGATCTTTCTTGCCACTTTTCTCATAGTAGATCCAAATAACACACCTCAAGAGGAGCTTATCTTAGTTTTAAACAATAACTAAAAAGGACAGAAACTGAGGGAAAAAAAAGGCAGCAGCATCTTTTTCAAGAGACCATTGTCCTTACTCTAATAGAGAAGCTATGATATTCTCCTCTTGAACATAAACGATTTCAGAGAACACCAACATTATACATAAAGTCTCTTTGTGACTATGATGGCACAGGACGAAAGACTACTTTATAATAATGTCTGAGCACATACAGAATTGAAAAGAACAATTCCAGATATACTAACAGCTAGTTGTTTGTTCCTTTAGGACTTAGAGAGTACTTAGAGGAAAATCCTGTTCCTTTATCTTAGTATGTTTTAGATTTCACATATAAGTGTTAACAGGGAATGGGTGTGGGGGGACATATGCTGTTCAAGGGTGCAAAGTTGCAACAAGTATAAATAAGTCCTAGAGATCTAATGCACAGTATAGTGAATGTAGACAACAATATTGTATTATAATCATCAAACTTGCTAAGAGACTAGAGCTTAGTGATTTCAACAACTAAAAAGAAATAACTACGTAATGTGATAGAGGTGCTGAATTTTGCTACAATGGCAATCATATTACAACATATAAATGTATCAAATTCACACATTGTACACCTTAAATTTACGCAAATATTATATATCAAATATATTTCAATTAAAAACAAACACACAAACAAAAAAGCTTAACATTTTTTCTGCTTGGTGAATCACTGGTTTTAGTTAGGAGCCTCTGGGCTGCTTTTTAGCTCAATTTTGGTGTTGAAACTGGTTTGGCATTATTTCTGTTACTTGTCCTGTCATCTTTTAAAGGGATTGAAAAGTTTTATTCTTTTCTACGTTTTTTCTGTAATTAGTTTGGAACTTTTCTAATGATTCCTCTAAGAAATTTAAATATGTGTGTGTTTAAAAATCTAAATTTGGTGGATATTTTATCTTATAATTAGCATACTATTAAAGATATACTGTTATTGCTCAGGATTTTAGGGCTAACTATTTTAACCCCCATATTTACGTATTTGCTGCCATGTTTTATGTATTCAATAATTAGAAATACCTATTAGTGTAAATTTTGTTTTTGCATATTTATTGCATCTTGGAACTTCTTTTAAGATTATTTTCCTTCTTTGTGATTCATATCTTTATACTTTCTTTTAGTGAGTAGCTTTTGGGAGCAAACTCGGTTTTTCATTAATTTCAGAATGTCTTACTTTTAAGTATAAGTTCAAAGTGATTTTATCTCCATAGATTTTTATGAAGTGTCTTCTGGCTTCCTATGTTGTTATTATGAAATCAGCTATTACTCTACTTGGTCCTTTCATCCGGGTAATCTATCCTTTCTGAGGGTTTATTATGACCTTCTAATTGTTTTAGGTATTCAGCAGACTTACATAGATATGTCTAGGAGTTGGTTTCTTTTTACTCATTCTGCTTGTTATATGTTATGCTTTCTGAATACGAGGATTGGTTCTGCTTACCATTTGAGGAAAATTCTCAGATATTATCTCTCAAACCCTGTCTCTCATACATTCTGCTTATTTTTGCATTCTGGAATGCTGGTTCAATATTTCTTGAAATTTTCACTTTATCCATCATGGCCCTTACTCTTTCAATATATTTGTGATTTTTTTTTCCTAATTCTTTATTTTCTATTTAATACTCTTTCAGCAGTGCATAGTTTGCTTTTTAAAATTTTGCTTTTAAAAATTTGTTATATGGTTCATTTATAGAAGCACTTTTTGGTTCTTTCTAAACTTTTTGATCAATTGTGGTGATCTCTTGTTATTTTGTTTAATTTTTTTAACTCCTCTGACAAGGCTGATCCAACTTTGTGCTTGCTATGATTTTAGGTGGCTTGACTAGGACAGCTGAGAATTTCAGGTAAACTCCCTGCACTGTAACTTGTTTGCTCCGTCTCGTGCCCAGTCCTCAGTCCTATGTCCTAACCATACTCTTTCTTGTTAGGGCAATGTTTGACACATGTTTCAAGGAGCCCCCAACAGTTTTTAGCACCCCTCTTACTTTATGGACAATCACCTTCCCAAGGTCTCAGCATATAAAACCTGAGCTCACCTATTCCTTACCTGAGGTATTTCTGGCTTAGTCTTAGAGTGTTTCCCTACTGCAAGAGTCCCCCTTTGCCTATTGAAATACTCATTTTGAATATGCTCCTTATCTAAGTACGGTTTTGTTTTTAATTTGATATCTCTTGAATCTTACAGATAAAACATAAATGTAATTTATATTCCTCTCTCGGGGCCGGCCCAGTGGCGTAGTGGTTAAGTTCACATGCTCTGCTTTGGCAGCCCAGGGTTCACAGGTTCAGATCCTGGGCGCCGACCTACGCACCACTTATTAAGCCGCTCTGTGGAAGGTGTCCCACATATAAAGTAGAAGAAGATGGGCACCGATGTTGGCCCAGGGCCAATCTTCCTCAGCAAAAAGAGAAGGATCGGCCACAGACATTGGCTCAGGGCCAATCTTCCTCACACAAATAAAAACAAAATAAACAACCAAAAAAAAAAACAACAAAATTCGCATAATATTTTTTGACTAACTACATTGAAATAAGTGATCTAACTTTTTCAAAATCTACCCCCCTACACACTCATTTATATAAACCTGGTATAATTTTGTATTATTGTAAAACAGATTAGAGTTTACTCTATTTAGAGTATAAAAGTGTAATCAATAGCTAAGCCATACTCTACCAATTGTATCTCTTTTCTTCAACAAATTATCTCTGGTAGATAAACATTGTTTCTTTTTTAAAACATATTTGACTGGTTTCTGTGTACTCATCCAACTCTTTACTAGAAGTGATAGCACCTACTAAATATTTTAATGCATTAGGTAAACAAAAGTTTCACATTGTGTGTGTGTGTGTCTGTGTGTGTGTGTGTGTTTCCCTCCTGGGCTATGCCTTGTCCAGCTACCTAGTTGGTTGATCTTTAAGCAGAGCTTATGTTCTGAGATGTACCTTGAGATTTCCTTTGCCTCTCACCAGTGTTTGAGCTTCATTTATCCTATCTTAAACTTTAATTCCCTCATATTAGTGGAGCTTATATTTAGTGACTTTCTGATAAAATAGGCAAAGGAGAATAAATTTTTTGGCACCCAAATGTCTAGAAAAGTCTTTCTTCTTCTCTATGACTCTTCTATGTGTCTATTTTATTCTGTAGGGATATTGCCCTATCCTTACTCTCAGGTTATGATAACCTTGATTCATACAACACTAAGAAGACTGAAACGATCAGAAAACCTTTAATACCACATCTATTGACCCGAGTCTCAGTTCACTCTATCTCAAATTCTTAAAGATATTGCTCCATCAATTCTCCCATCTTTCTTTCATCATCATCATTTTTTTCTCTCTCTTCTGGATCATTTTCCTCAGCATCCAAGCATGCTATTATTTCTCTCTAAAAGCAGATATATTATTTCTCTCTATATAAAATAAATTGTCCTGGTCTCCCTTTTCTTTCCGCTACTGTCTCATTTTTCTTCTGCTCTTTATAGCAAGACTTCTTTGTATATATTTAAAATTTATTTGTCTCAACCTGTGGTCTCTTGAACACTCTCCAATGAAGTTTCTGCCCTTACCACTTCAAATTTACCCTTTGATAAATTTCCTTTATCAAATCAACAATGACTTCTTATTGTCAAATGCAATGGACTTACTTTAGTCTTTTCTTATTTGGCCAACAGTGGCATTTGACACAGTGAATCACTCTCTTCCTGAAACACTTTCTCCCCTTGGCTTCCATGACATTCTTCTAATCTAGTTTTCCTTCTACCTTTATGGTCACCCTTTAGCTGGTCAGTCTCTTTAGCTGGTTCACTTGCCAAGTGTATAAATGTACTCCCAGACTTGGTCCTTGAATCTTTCTCTTTTCTCTCTATGCTTACTCCATATGCAATTATATGCACTTCTCTCATCTTTAACTACCATGAACATAATGGCAATTCCCAATATATACCCATAATCAGAACTTCCGTATTCCAAACCTACAATTATGACAACCTTCTTGACATATTCTCTTCAATGATGATCAGGCATTTCACACTTAACATTTCTTACCTGGAGATCTTGACCTCCCAACAAACTCTTGCAATCTTTTCCATTCCATTAAAGGGCAACTCTACTATTTCAGTTGTTCAGACTAAAAATCTTGACATTATCCTTAATAACTTTCTTGTTTTCATATTCTACATCCAGTTCATCAGCAAATTCTGATAAATTTACCTTCCAAATAGCCAGAATTCACCCATTTCTCTTTGCTCACATTGCCATCACTGAGTCCAAGCCACCTTTTTCTCTTGCTTGGACTATTGCAGTAGCCTCTTAAGTGATCCCCTTGATTCTCTCCTTACCATAGTAGTTGCACTAAAATTTATGTCTAAAAATACTCAAACACTTCTACAGCCTTTTCATTTCACTTGGAGTTTACCCGAAGTCTTCACTATGATCTTCAGTGCTGAACATAACGCCTTCCTCTGTCCTTAGTTCTCTGATCTCTTGTCTTTATCCTCTCTCCTCTTTCATTTCTTCAAGCACACTGACTTCTTCCTTGAACAAAGTTTGTGTAATACGACTTCAATACTTTTGTTCTCTGTATGACTCCTTGGAATGCTCTTATCCAAAACATTTTATTACTAGATTATTCCTTTTACTTCTATACTCAGAAACCCACTCTCAGAGAGACTTTCTTCTGATAGCTTATCTAAAAATCCACCCCCATTCACCATGTACACACTTTATATTCCTCTGGCCTACTTTATTTGTTGTCCTCAGCACTTAATAAGTCTAAATAGGTCTTAATAGGTCTAAAATTCTCTGATTTTTACTTATTTTTATATATTTTATTCATTTCTACTAGTAAAATGTAAACTGTATTAAAGTAGGATTTTGTCTATTTTCTAACATATTTTCTCCTTAGTATTTGGGTACTCAAAAACACTTGGATGATTAAAAAAATGAGTCAATTGGATTGACAGGTTGCCTCTATATACAATTATAGATTGGGAATAATGGACCATCAGAATTTTGGAGGAAGTGCTTCACTGTCTTCTAAATTATGGTATTGTTATGAAGAAACACAATATGCCTTTTTTTCCCTACTCCTTGGATGACTTAAACCTTTCTCCTAAAATTTGGATGATTTTAGGTCTTTAACCCTAATCTAATGTTTTGTATTAGTGTGGGTTTTTTCTTGGTTTATCTATTTGCTTGCCACTTAGTGATGGGCAATTTCAATCAAGAAATAAATGTCTTTTAATTCTGGCAAATAAAATACAATCCCTTGAAAATGTCCTCCCTGTAATTTCCTCCACTCCTTGTTTCTGGAACTCTTATTAACCAGGTGGTATAACAACTACACTGGTTCTCTAATTTTCTTTTCTCTTCTCTCCTATTTTCAATTTTTTTTATAGTTTTGTTCTCTAATATGGCATATTTTCTCAACTTTACACCCAATACTTACCTTGATTTTTTCATTACTGCCATTATATTTTTATTTTCAAAGATGTTTTTAAGTAGTCTCTGAATGTTTTACTTTATACAGTCTTTAGAATAGATAGAATATTATTGTTCTTTTTTTGAGGGTATTAAGTAGAGTTGTTTTTTCCAAAGCTCTTTTCTACTTCATATATTGTCAGTTTCCACAGTCTTTCTTCATTGTGTTAATTAGTCTTCCATATTAGAAGACTTTGCCAATTGTCTAGTGATTCCTGGCTCTCTGTCCATAGTTGAAAGTTAAGAACTCAAAATCCACCAGAATCTCTGTGAGTGTAGACAGAACTTTGGATAGGAACATTTCTATAGAATGATCTGGCTGGGACCCTGGCAAAAAATATCTGTAATTCGTTAACCCCAATTAATTTCCTAAAGAGAAATCCTTAATTTGCCCTTCCTGTGGGCAAGAATGCGGGTATCTAAACCTCTTAGGAGTTGCTGAGGACACAGAGCTGGACCGCCTCAACTTTCAAGAGCAAGTTTCCACTAATCCACATGTTTGCACATGTTTTCAGCATGTGTTACTGCCATCAGCTGTGTTAAGTGCCTCTAACATGATGCCTGTTATTCAAACTCTCCAGAGAGTAAACCTCCAGCCTGGATGCACCAAATGGGGAAATTTTAGTTCCAGCTATATCAGCACTTTCAGGGTTACCAGTGCCGAAATTCCTGTGGAGTTCTGGGATACTGCCTTGCAAATCGGTTTTTTTCTAGGCGTTTATTTTTTTTTTCCTGCCGGTTTAAGTCTCAGCTTTTTCTTGTCTGATAAATCAGTTACCACTTGTGCATTTATCACCAGCTCCCAGCATCTTTGCTTTTTTCCTGTCTCTTTGACCTTGTGAATTTTTGTCGCCCCAACCACTCCCCCATGTTTTATATCTCCTTTCTCTTATATTATGGGAATTTCAGGAGGCAGTAGATAAAACCTATAAGTTCATTGGCTACATTTTACCAACAGTTTGTAACACTTATAATCGGAAGACAAAATATGTATTTCCTGCCCCCACCCCCAAAAGCAGATGTCATACTAAAGAAAGTTAGGGCAGTTGAAAGTTATATTTTAAAATCTGAGTTTAAAGAATTAAAGTTGCATATTAATATATACTGTGCATACTTGAATAAATGACTCTTCTTTTCAGGCATTTAAATTTTTGTAAATATTTTATACTTTATTTATTCAAGGTAAAGCAACAACAACATAAGTCATTAAAACATATAAACAAAGAAAAAAACACCAGTCTAGGTTAGTGTTAGTAGTATAATATGAAAAAACGGAAGCTGATAGTTTATAAAAAGAATTTTAGAAGGTCATTTTTTATTTGTTCCCCAAATAGCAAACATGTGCCTTCATTATAGATTCTCAAGTGATTCTCCTTCTCTTTCTTCACACTCAGCAGATGAATATAAATCCCACTTTCCAGCACACTCCAGTATGGTGTTGCCTTAGAGAATATGTCTTTTTGTAGATTGGCTCTAATTTCATGAATCAATCCCATTAATGCATTAATGACTAGGCAGAATTCAAAATTTTAATTCAGTGCCAAATGTTCTGACCATGTTAATCCTGGGTTGGCAAATTATTTTCTTTATATACTGGGAATAATTTTTAAAATTAAATATGGAGGTCTTTAGGTAACTGTGTAAGAGTTCTTACTCTAAACAAAATCTGAATGTTGTTATCAGTTATAAGAACTTGCTTTTCAATGGCATGATCAGAAAAAATTATGTTTTACTTCTGTATCACTTATGTGCCAAATTGCATTTTCTTATATAATACTCTAGCATACTATACATGGCTTTATGCTACATTAACATCGTTATGAACAAATAAACCAATGAAGGAAATGAAAGAAAAGAAAGAAGGAAATAAAGAAGGAAACAAAAAAGAAAAACTACAATTTCGTATTTTATATGAATTTTTAAATGTCCTTATAATAGGACAGCTTATTTCAAAGAGCATTGACATGAAGTCATTCTTATTTTGTCTTTAAAACAAAACTCTATAGTTGGCAGAACATTTAGAATATGTCCTAGTTTACAGAAAGATAAACTTAGGCTCATGAAAATGAATCATTAGCCCAATGTTATAAGAGGAAAACATGGCTAATCGTGGATTAGATTCAAACTTTTTCTTTAAATGATTAGTCCAAGGTTTCTTCTGTAATGTGTAAATAAATTGTACTACATATTTTAATGCGGGCATTCTGTAACTCTTAAATTGTAATGCATAGGGGATAAGATATGCTTTTAACACCTTGAATATTCTCCCAGGTTCCTAAATATCCACATTTAC
Organism: Ceratotherium simum simum; assembly: GCF_057802395.1. NCBI lineage: Eukaryota > Metazoa > Chordata > Mammalia > Perissodactyla > Rhinocerotidae > Ceratotherium > Ceratotherium simum. The sequence continues at coordinate 25,187,067 of NC_141909.1, read as the reverse complement.
ATGTTTAGCAGTTTGGTTTTTAAATATATCAGCTTTAGTCACCAGCATATCAAGGATTTAAAACAAAAACATTTTGATGTTTCAAAAAAGGTAGGATTTGGTGCCGGCCCCATGGCCTAGTCGTTAAGTTTGGTTAAATTTGAAAAACAATTTCCACTAGTCTAGTGACTGAATTTATTTGAATTTCTTTCTGTTTTTTAATATCTATGGTAGCAGAGACACACTGAGGCTCAATTAGAGGCTGCAGCCTCTGATTGGATCAGTCACATCTTCCGATGTGGAAAGAGCCTCCTTACAAGATGAGGAGGCAGCAGCCAACCTTGGTTTCTGATTTCTGTACATTTCTCCTATTGAGAAGTCCTTTTACCAAATAGCTGTGGTTCAGAAGGGAATTGGAGGAAATGTAGAACATTTGTTTTTACACAAACACTTAGCCTGACACACCTGACCAGCTCTGAGGGACTGAAGAGTCACTAAATGGAGGCATTTTGCAATGTGAGTTATTAGGGTGGCTTAGAAAAGAGCCGCGAGGACAGAAACCGTTTCAGTTTTACTGAAGTCCCTGCTTAGCTCCAAAATACTTTCTATCATCTGGGTGAAAAATAGTTCCGAGGGAGTCAAGGACATGACAGCAAATAAACAAACACAAAGTAAAAGTTTCAGTAAAGCATACCCAAGATAGACTGGGATAGAAAATCCAATATGTGTGCCAGTGTGGCCCTCTGAGTCTCAGTGAAAAAATGTTTAACTTATGTCAGCAATTCCATCAGTAGTTTCTATTTTTCTGTGGCCACAAGCTACCTGACATAAATGCAGTGGAGTCTATCAAACATTCTTGAAAAGGTGAAACTTCAAAAGAGAGAATCGGCAAAATTTTTATGCAACTTCATTTTGCAGGTGGATTTCAAAAGGCTGAAAAGGGGTTGGAGGTAAAGCTCTACACTGCATTGAAAAGCTTACACAGGTGATGCGAAACGCTTCAGTTTGAGATGAAAATGGAAGCACTGCTACTGTCTGGGTTATTTAATGTCTTCTCCAATATAAATCATTTAAACTAGTTCACTTTTGGTTACTCGTGAAATTCATTGCTTTGGTTAAAAAGAGAGAGAGAAAGAGAGCATCCACAGATTTTGCTATACTGGCTCTGCTTTATTTTTATCATTTTTTTTTTCCATCTCTCATATATATGATGGATGAAATTGGTACGGTTTTCCAAAACTCCTCCTTTTCCCACCATTTTTCTCATCTGGACCATACAAAATATTGAAGATAGTGTTTGCATTGACTTAATTAATCAAACCATTTACCTTCAATTTCCATTTGATTTTTTTTTAATGAAGGATGAAATTTGTAGAAATCAAGGATTGGTTTAAATAACCCTTGTTCCTAATTTAAAAATTCTTATGGGGGCTGGCTGGGTTGCCTAGTGGCTAGGGTTGTGCGTTCTGCTACGGAGGCCCAGGGTTCACCAGTTTGGATCCTGGGCATGGACCTACACACTGCTCATCAAGCCGTGCTGAGGTAGCATCCCACATAGAACAGCTACAACTCTACAACTATGATATACAAGTATGTACTGGGGCTTTGTGGAGAAAAAAGAAAAACAGGAAGATTGGCAACAGATGTTAGTGCAGGGCCAATCTTCCTCAAAAAAAAAAAAAAACCTCTTATTGCCAAGGCTACAACCACAAATGTTTCTATTATAAATTTTTGCATCATATAATTAAATATGTTTGTTTATGATCTATAAAATTGTTTATTAATGTAGTTAATTTCAATATTTTTTATATTCTTGTTAAGAAAATATAGTTTATATTTCAAAACCTACTAAGTTTTTTGGGTGCTTGTTCCAGATGAGTAAAATATGCTACATTAGAAGTATGGTAAATGCCAGTTCCACTTCCTTTTGAAAGGTTAGGAAAGAAAATTTATGCTTTTTAACCAATCAGTGTTAATTATCTTCTGTTGACGTGTGTCTATTTTGTAATACATTACAGTGATGTCTTGGAAAAGCTCGTTTCAAATGTTTATTATTATCAGGAAAACTCTCTTTTTCTCAGAAGGACTTTCAATCAGACTCCAATAGGAATGATAAATTTCCTTATCTCATAATTCTTTAACTATCATTAGATGAAAGAGAAAAAAAATGCCATGTTTTCCCTTGGGTTTTTCCTTTATCATGGTTGCTATTGTTGATTGTGTTTTTGTTTTGGCGGCTTGCTATTCTATGGCTTTAGGCATGGTGACCCTTATTAATTCCAAAAACTACTCCTCAGTGAGTCAGGGGGCTCAAAGCAAGTGACTCAAGGAAGTGAAAAATGTCCGAGTTGTGTTTGATGCTTTTGAAATTTTATATGTCAAGATGGTTTGCCCAAGGACATATTTTCCTACTTTCGCTAAGTTGTTTTGCCACACCTGCCAACTGATTCCTTAGACACATTTCTCTGTGTAGTGCTTTTTTTGAAATGCTTTGCCGAGTTCAGCTGAAGCTTGTTAAACTTCTTATGTTTTTTAAAGCAATCACCCTTTTAGTTGATTTTGTTTTAGAGTAAAAAACTGATATATCATTTGTTTTATTTCAGATATTATCAAGCAAAAATTTTATACTTCCCTCATGACCATATGAATTCACTCATCAAATCATTGCATTTGGAAAAACAAGTGATAAATCATAGGATTTTTCTTTCTTCCTTCCTTTTCTTTATTTACCCTTAAGAGAGCTAAATCAATTGTATTTTAACATTTTAACCTTTAGCAAAGTTTACTTTATTTTCTGGGGTAAGACAGTGTTTTTTTGTATTGTTCCTTTTCATAGATAGCATACATTTTTATTGTATAGGAGAAAGTATAATATGTCTTTACTGACTACTCTATGGCACGCACCATGAAAGATTTAAAATATATCATCTCATTAAATTTAAGGACATCACCGCAATATGTTAAGTCTATTTAACAATTAGGAAATGGAGATATTGAACATGTAAGCTAATTTTCCAAAGTTAGAGATTTAGTAAATGTCAGGGATAAATTCTTATTTCAAGTTTACCTAACTGCAAAAAAAATTATTTTCTTGACTTAGTATTATTATTTTGATGTGGCACAACCCATATAGTACTGAGCATGAAATGACTACATAGGAATATATCCTGAGCTCCAAGACTCGGTGGGAGATAGATGCTTAGTGGTGATAGAGAAGCGACCTTGTGTTTTCTGATGAAGTAACTTTCTCAGCTTAGACAAAAATATCTGCTCTTTTCATTAAAATCTCAATTCGACATTTTCTTCTTATGCCAAAATCACCCCAAAGAACACACACATAAAAATCACATAGGCACAGAAAGGAAGGCATTGAATAAAGTGAAAAGTTCAATTTCCAAGGAAATTCTCAAAGTCATTCTAAAGACAATAAGTAAAGCAGGTACAGTGGATCCTCATTTTTCATGCAATTAAGAATTGCTCTTTTCATTAAAATTTCTGGATGTCCCCCCTGCCCCCACAGATCAATACTTATGATACTTTTGTGGTTATTCAGAGACATGTGCAGAATGGCAAAAATTTTGAATTTCCTGACACGTTTTCCCAGCTGATGTCAAACAAGATGATGCCCTAGCTTTTGTTTCAGCTCTCATACTATAAACAAGTGTCCTGTCAGTGGTCTATTTAGTGCCACAGGTTTTCCATTTTTGTGCTTTTGCTGATGATTTCACTGTTTAAAATGGCCCCCAAGCTAGTGCTGAAGGGCTGTCTAGTTTTCCTACTGCAAGAAGGCTGTGAGGTGCCCTATGGAGAAAATATGTGTCAGGCAAATTTAGCTCAGGCATGACTTACAGTGCTGTTGGCTGTGATAATGAATCAACTAAAAATAGTGTCTTTAAATAAGGTGTCTTTAAAAGAGATACATATAGAACAAGTGTATGTACTGATTTGTTGACAAAAATGTTATGATCAGAAGCTCTCAGGAGTTGAATTTTGTTTATCTTCTACAAACAATGGTTTAGTATTCACTAATTTGTTGTTGTTGTTGTTGTTGTTTTTCGGTGAGGAAGATTCACTCCCAGCTAACATCTGTTGCCAATCTTCCTCTTTTTTTTTCTTAAGGAAGATTAGCCCTGAGCTAACATCTGTGCCAGTCTTCCTCTATTTTGTATGTGGGCCACTGCCACAGCATGGCTTGACGAGTGGTGTAGGTTCATGCCCGTGATCTGAACCCACGCACCTGGGCCGCTGAAGCAGAGCACACCGGACTTAACCTCCATGCCATGGAGCTGGCCTCACTAATTCAGTTTTTGCACTGACTTTATACAACCTAGCTACTGGGAATAATGAAAATTGCCTATAGTTGGCAATTTTCCAAAACATCAGAGTGGGTAAATGTAGGTTTAAATGTACTGATAAAGAATAGAGCTTTGAGACTATGAATCCTCCCAAAACAAGTACAGTCTATCAGTTGTAACGAAGTCTAGAGAGAGAAAATACCACCGCAGTGAGAAGGAAGGAAAAAAAAAGATCAACAGAACATGAATGAGGAAAATTCCAATCCAGATCAGTGACTAAATAATGATATCATGACCTTATTATTCATTGTCTCTTCCCTTCTATCTTTTTTTTCTCCTGATCTTCTATCTTTTCTCTCCATCTCACAGCATCAGTATTCATTAGAATTTGTTGATTATTCCTTTAAATTGTTGCTTTTCTCTTCATATTTTCTCTGTATTACTGTATATAGCTAGTCTTGATTGAAACACACAGATTATTGAAATAGTCTCTTGCCTTAAATATTAAATTAAAAATCATCCTTCATCTCATCTCAGATTATTTGTTATTGTGGGTAGGAAAGAAACACATTGAACATGATTTTTTGAGGTGACATACAAAAATCTAATATGTGCATATCTACACACTTGTAAAATGCCACTTTATATATGTTACACACTTGATAAGAAATACCAGTGATTTACCACTGCATGCAGAATGATGCCCAAATCTGTTGAACAGTGTGTCAAGTGCAGACGAAATTGTGTCATTGGTGATGATGAACCAGATACTCCAATGGTCGCCTGTGGAAACTCTTATGCTGTATTGTTGGATGACAGGAAGCCACAGTTACCTGAAGAGGGGGCCCTGTGTTCATATGATAGAAACTAAATAAATGGCAGCTATGTTTTAGTATGAAAGACTAGAACACACTTGGTCAAAATAAAAATTAGTTTAGATAATCTGTTTATGAAATATTAACTAGAATATCTGAGTCAAAATTGAAAATTCAGTCTTTCATTAGGATATTTAATAATTTATTTCATATCTCTCAGTCCCTGCCTCTTGCAAATTGAATCACTGTAAGTGAAAAACACATACTGCCATAAGATTCATGCCAACCCCAAACCAAATAAGAGCATAAGGAATATGGTACGAGCCCAGTTCCTCTTGGCAGTGATTAGCCTGTTTGCCCATTTTTCCCAGGGAGAGACACTGAATATTGTGATTATTTATAACAGTCAGATCTTACATGAATCATTGAAAATTTTTTTCCATTTAATCTTTCAAGTAGCTCAGTTAAACATATTCATTTTAAAGATTTGAGAACTCAGGTTTAGAGGTGTTTAGTGACATAGCTGGAAAGAGGCAAATTGAGGATTGAACTCCGCTTGGTTACTTCCACAGATCACAATTTACCAAGCTTCTTTTCCAAAGTAGAGCATAATGTGCTTTGAAGCCAGTGGTATAATGAAAAACCCCATAATCCCAGATAATCCCACAGTTCACACACTCTCATGAAAAACATGTACTTAAAGTTGAACTTCTCTCACCCTTTGCTTTCAGAAGCAGTCATTATATGATTGAAATTGTGACCTATATTGAATACTAAAACCTATTTTTCTTCATCATAGCTAAACACAAAATATGAGTGCAGAGTATTTTGCATCTGTGTTTATGTTACATACTTCTTAGAAAGCTCTATAATCCTTCATAAATCCTGGAACAATACTCAACTGTTTGGTAATATCAAGGTTACTGTTTCCTTTCCACGCTCAATACAATTTTCAGAGTTAAAACATTGAGTAATTAAGATCCTGATTTTTAAAAGGCAGATATTTCTTTTTTGTAGTAAAATAAGCTCATGCAAACAAAATATAGAAACAAAATGAAGATCAGATATAATATTGTTCTGAGTATATATATACAGGACGTCAAGAGATGCATTTATTCTCTGTTTAGCCACTAACCATGGCTAAACATTTACATAACCATGAAATTGACATTTCACTCACCTACTTTGGGCCCACTTATCTTTATTTTATTTTATTTTTTTATTGAGGTAACGTTGGTATATAACATTAAATAAATTTCAGCTGTACATCATTATATTTCAATTTCTATGTACACTATATCATGTTCATCACCTAAAGTCTAATTACCATCTGTCACTACACACGTGCCTTTTTATTCCTGTCACCCTCCCCCACTCCCCTCTGATAACCACCACTCTATTCTCTATATCTATGTGGATTTTGTTGCTGTTGTTTTTATTTTCCACACGTGAGTGAAATCATGGTGTATTTGACTTTCTCCATCTGACTTATTTCACTTAGCATAATGCGCTCAAGGTCCACCCACGTTGTCTCAAATGGCAATATTTCATCTTTTATATGGCTGAGTAGTATTCCATTGTGTGTGTGTGTGTGTGTGTGTGTGTGTGTGTGTGTGTACCACATCTTCTTTATCCATTCATCTGTTGATCAGTACTTAGTACTTAGATTGTTTCCAAGTCTGAGTTATTGTGAATAACGCTGCAACAACCATAGGGATGCAAATATCTTTTTGATTTAGTGTTTTTATGTCCTTTGGATAAAAACTCAGAAGTAGAATAACTGGATCATATGATAGTTCTATTTATAATTTTTTGAGGAATCTCTACACTGTTTTCCATAGTGACTGCACCAATTTACATTCCCACCAGCAGTGTACAATGGTTCCCTTGTCTCCATATCTTCTCCAACACTTGATATTTCTTGTCTTTATAGTAATGGCCATTCTGATGGGTGTGAGGTAACATCTCATTGTACTTTTGATTTGTATTTTCTTAATAATTAGTGATGTTGAGCATCTTTTCACGTGCCTAATGGCCATCTATATACCTTCTTTGGAAAAATGTTCTGATCCTTTGCTCCTTTTTTTAAATGGGTTGTTTACTTTTTTGTTGTTAAGTTGTGTGAGTTCTAATATTTTGAATATTAACCCTTCATCAGATATATGATTTGCAAATATCTTCTCCCAATTGTTAGGTTGTCTTTTCATTTTGTTGATGGTTTCCTTTGCCATGCAGAAGCTTTTTAGTTTGATGTAGTACCATTTGCTTACTTTTTCTTTTGTTTCCCTTGCCTAGGAAGACATGATATTAAAGATACTGCTAAGACCAATATTGAAGAGCATACTGCCTATATTATTATTCTGAGTATATTTTTAACATAAATTGTTTCTCAAGGATGAATGTCTATTTTAATGTTTGTAAAAAGAGACATAAAATTGAGAAACATTTCTAATTATATTATTAGTGAGCATATGCACATTATATAAACGGGGTAATTAAAAGTCAGAGATATAAAAATGTGAAAATATGACCATGGCTTTTGGTCTTATTTACACAAAATATTTTAAGTGTTAATTTTTTGTTTCTTTCAAAATTATTTGTTTACATATATATAAAATTCCTATTGATATGTTTTATATTTTACACCACCTAAATTTCACAGCAGGAATTTGTATTCCTTTCACACGTTCTTGTACTTGTAATCAGGTTGACATTCTTTAAATATACATATTAAGTTAACTGTGAGATTTGGTAATATATCTCTATTTTCACTACTTTATTTATGAGATAGTCTGATCTCCATATCCACAGCCATTTTTCCCAAATTAAAATCCTCAGTATTTTTATTAGCTCTGTGCTCTACTGAACATGACAAGGTTAAAACAGTTATTATTGACCATTAGCCGAAATGGACCCAAATTTTGAAACATCTTTTATGATCTAGTCTCAGAAATCACACAGTGTCTTACTCTTTTAAGGGAGGTAGTCACAAAGATCATCTCAGTTTCATGAGGAGAACGCGTAGATTCTTCTTCTTGATAGGAGGGTGGTAAGATCCTTGAAGGGGTGGAGAATACAGCCATTTTTGGAAGATACAATCTGCCGCAGCTGCCTTCCTACTACATGGGACCACAGAGATCAGCTGTAATTGAATAGGAGTGTCCAGTGTCGTTTTCCTTTTGTGTGTGTGCGTGTGTGATTCTTGGTTACTAGCTCTTGGACCACAATATATTTTCTTCCTTTAATCTCTCCTGGCATTTATCTTTTCTATAGGCCTGTGACTTTCAAACTGTCTGTGTCGTAGTCAATTAAATAGAAGTTACTACATATTTGAAAGTTACACACGATTACTTAAGAAAACATTCTCAGGGTATAACTCTCTGAAATTTTACTGTTACATGTGATTTAATCAGTCTAGCCTCTAACTTTTCAAGGATTTTGCCATATTTACTTTAATCCATGTTCAACTACAAATTGTTTTCTTGAAAATACTTTATGTTCTTTTGACAAATGTGTCTACATTATATGCAAAAAGCACATGATTATTGATATTAAATATACCTGAATTATTATTTAACCAATCTTCTAAATTAATGGATTACTAAAATAAAGTATTAATAGACTAAACTAGTTGCTAAATGTTTCCTAGCTAGTTAATAGCAGAAAAAGTAAATATTAGCATGCTGTGAACATAAATAATGTATAAAATACTCTTCTTTCCTTCTTTTCTTCCTTCCTTGCTTGCTCCCTCTCTCCCTCCTTTCTTTCTTTCTTTCTCTCTTTCTTTCTTTCACAAGTATTTCTCTACTGTATACTATGTGCCAGGTGCTCTTCTAGAATTTAGCAATGAATAATATATACAACATGCCCTATTCAAATGTAGTGTGTAGGGGCTGGCCCCGTGGCTTAGCGGTTGAGTGCGTGCGCTCTGCTGCTGGCGGCCCAGGTTCGGATCCCAGGCGCGCACCGACGCACCGCTTCTCAGGCCATGCTGAGGCCGCGTCCCACACACAGCAACTAGAAGGATGTGCAACTATGACATACAACTATCTACTGGGTCTTTGGGAAGAAAAATGAGGAGGATTGGTAATAGATGTTAGCTCAGGTCTGGTCTTCCCCAGCAAAAAGAGGAGGATTAGCATGGATGTTAGCTCAGGGCTGATCTTCCTCACAAAAAAAAAAAAAAAATGTAATGTGTACATCATAATGGGAGTAGACACAAATTAGGAAAAAAGAATATATATGCATATTTTTTTCCATGATAAATACCATGGAGTAAACAGAGTAATATAAAACAGAAGATGAACATGATGAGCACTAGAATGTGGGTGGACTATAGGATTTTTACCCTTATGAAGCTTATGTTCTTGTGGGAATAAACACAAGGGATAATTTTTGTATAATATGGTTGGTGTAGGTGTACTTGGTTTGCCACATGAGCATACAAGAGACACAAAGATTATTCTATTTTATATGTTACTTAACCTTTCTCAACCTCGTTTATTTATCTGTAAAATAATACATCTATTCTAATTTTCCATAATAAAATTCCTTCTCAAAATTTATGTATCTAATTCTACAATAGTAATTTGGTATTGAAGTTCTTAAAAAGCAAAGTCTTAAGTATTGATACCTTAGATATCACCTTTTTTTTTCAAAGCATCTTAAAATCATCAGCACTTTATGGTTTTAAAAAATGCTGGATTATGTTTTATCCAGCAGCAAGGGATATTATCCCACTGTAATCTTTTCTATTGTGGGCTAGAGATAAAGTCATTCTGAATATCTGATTGCACTTAATACTAACATCTAAAATCATTTCCTGAATACCAAATTGGTTCTTTACTAAAGAGAGTAGTAGACTACTGTACTAAAAAATATTGAATTTTTATTCTGTCACCCCTTTTTTGAAGATTTTCTTACACTAAAAAAAAAATCATAAATATAATTTTTATGATCATAATATGTGATAATTTCTAAACACCTTTGGAGTTTTTTCCTTTAAATTTAGCTATTGATTTATTCTCATTTGTATGATTTGTTGTTGTCTAAAATTTATGAGTTATTCACATACACATTTATAATAATAAAACTTTAAATAAAAATATTAAATTAACAAAAGCAATGATATTTAAAAGGGTAATTCTAAATCTATGCATCCAAAAGAGAAATTGCTTATCAATCCTTCTTTTGCAGATCATAATTGAAGAAGATAAAAATCAGATAACATATCTCCTTCTAGTTCTGCTGGTGGAACAAAATATTTAGGACACCTCTACTGTGACTCATTAAACATGCAGAACTAGTGCCATTTTAGATAAACTAGTCAAGATCTATTTGGTAATTACTTTATATTAACCATCTGTTCATTCTTGGTTCTCTTCATTGTGTTATACAAAACTGACTAAAAAGAAGGATTAAATCATTGCTTGCAGAAGGATAGACTGTTGTTTATAAATTTGAATCGCAAAAGAAAACAAATAATTGGAGTAACAACAAATGCATATAGGAACTTCATGAATTTATGTACAAGACTCATTTATTTAATAATTCCATCCATGCTTTTTTATTTACACAAATTCCAAACCAATATGTTTTGAGGCAGAGACTTTTGAACAATCACAAATAGATGTTTCATGTTCTCTGTGTTTAAGGCCTGAGGGAAATATGGAAAGACATAATTTTTTTTCTTTTAAGCTGTGAATTCTCTAGTTGAGGTAAGGCATCAATCTCTAGTTGAGTTACAGCAATTATTAGCAAAGATTTGGAGTTAGAGAGACCTAGAAAGATTCAAGGTTTGGGAAAGTCACTTGACTTCTCTGAATCTTTGATTTTTCCTCTATATCTATAAAAAGGGGATAATAATCATAAATATTTCACAGTGCTATGGGAAGAAAATTGCTGATCACAACGCCTAACATTTAATAGTTGCTTAAGAAGTATTCTATAAGTCATGCTGTTGTTATCAACACTGGATGCTATTTAACAGAACAAATTTAAATTTAACATAACAATGCAATTTTTCTATAAGAGGCAGAGAAGATGACCACCAAATGTTGAGGGTTGAGCTGTGTATTAAAATGTAGCCAGCTGAAGAGTCAATTGGAAATGTCATTTTACATTAAACACAAGTATTTGCAGTGATAAATTTGTAGTGATGATTATGATTATTTGGCTTAGGAGTAAAACCAAGGATAGATTTTAATCTAGAAAGAAATGAAACATTTTTGGAATGTTTCCAAACATTCCATTTTTATCTACTATATCTCTTTATCTACTATAAATTCTCTTTATCTACTATAGTTCTTGACCATATTGTATGTATTTGTATGTTGGAGGAAAAAAGAAAAGAAAAAAGGTTGAAAAGGGACAGAGAAAAGATGATTGTTCTTATGTATATTCAGAAATCACATTGGTTCAGGAAGGAACAGACTGATATACAGAGATGTTAATAGAATATACTCAATGGCTTTTCATTTCAGGAAAATCAGTTGTTGAATCTTTTTTTTTCCCTCTGTATGGAAAGAAGTTTTTCAACTTATCCAATTAATTACTGTCTTGAAATCAATGGAACTACATAAGCTCCATCTTTCTACTTGTGGAGAAAAGCTAGCTAAAGTTACTCTGGCATAAACACGTTACTGCTCTCTATGGGTTCCATGAAAAGATGAAACGATGACTAAGGGGTAGAACAATGGAGGGATAGTTTGTTCAGTTTATGCAAATTATATAAATAGGAATGTTTCTCAAGCCTTTGTATTTATGAATCAACTGGAGATGTTGCTAAAATGCAGTAGGTCTGTTTTGGGACCTGAAAATGTGCATTTCTCACAAATTTCCAGGTGGTGCAGATGCTGCAGGCCTGTGAACCAACATTTTGATTAGCAAGAGGTTAGGAAATACCATCAAGAAGTGCAATCAGATTAGTCTGAGCCCCAATACTCTTTTCCAATTCAAATCCTTAGAATACGCATATTCTTATTTTATTCCTATATTCTTTTTAAAAAATCATTTACACATCTTTTTAGTTTTTATATTTTTTAATTAAAAAAAAATGTAGCCTAAAGTTGGAAACCTCCTGAGTAAAATTCCTGCTAAAGGTCATGGTAAGTGAACCAACAAGTCACCAAGCACATTAGCCAAGTGTATTCCAGAGTAAGAGATGTATGTAGTTGCCTCAAACACATTTTGGAATAAGCAGAACATTATGTAATAGAGTTTCTTGATGCATTTTTAAATAATTCAAATGCTTGTTTTCATTCCATTTAAAGAAAATCTGTGGTGTTGTTTTAAACCCTACTAATTGGTAGAGTTTGGAACAGTCAATAATAGAGCTGAACTGGAATTTGAGGAAGGACCATAAAAATAAGCAGTTATGTCCCAAAGAAGTGAGAGTTAATCTATATAATGAATGCTTGGTCATGGTTTCCAGACATTTCAATTCTAGGTCTTCTGCCAAACAGGCAATTGACAGTAGGATTGTTTGGGCATTATTTTTTCATATTTTAGGATGAGGAAGCCTAGGCTTAAAGTGATTAAATCATTTGTGTAAGTTTCCAAAGCTAGCAAGAACAAAGTCAGGATTGAAATTTAGGTTGGCTAATTGTAAGTCCCTCATTCTTTTGACAAACGTGCCTGAAGTTATTGCAAAAACTTCTCCTGGTGCACTGAAGCATTAAATTAGACATTTGTAGCTTCCAATCTGATTTCTGGGAAGAATTTGGGGCCAAAGTTTGTGCTTGTTTTAGATATATTTCCTAAAGTTCTATTTTCTGACACAGCTCTTAATTCTTTTAATTTTTGACCTCTTAGATAATATACTTTATTCTTTACCAATGCATTTTAGTTTTAAAGTACTTTTGCTTTATTGCATTCTGCATCAATTTTTTGTTAATTTATCGTTGGCAAGTAAATATTTGTTTGAAATTTTGTGCTCACAGGCAGTATATAATAATATATTTTCTTTTAATTCTTAGCCTCTATTTTTACTATTTATTGTAATAGATCAGTATTGACAAAGCTAACTTTTAATTTCAAAGTGAAGCCTTAAAATAAATTCATTTTCTTTTTATTTTATAATACATTAGAACATTTTTGGAGCATAAAGAAAACAACAATTCCCTTCTAAGAATATTTTATCCCCCTCATGCAATATGTATATTTTATATATCTCAAAGCAACATAATATTTTGTTTTCCCTTTTTATATCATGTTAATAGTAACTGAACCAGAAATATGAATATCAAAATTTTACCTTTTTACCAGTGTTAACAATGATGGATTTCCCCTTTCATATTACATTATAAAGGGATATGCAGTGAAAAAGAAACTATGTTGCAAAGCCACATGACTCTCATTTTTTTTCATTTGTCCAGAAGAGATTTTATTCAAAGATCTCATTCTCTGATGTGGAAAGGAAGAATATAACAGTCATTTCCCCACATATCTGATCCAGAGAATTAGAAAGCCAATTTTTAGTGTGCCATCAGAATAAAAAAAAAATCTGTAATCATCAGCAAAACCAAAACCATTCAGAGTTCATCCATTTTTACATAATAATTGGAGTCATGACCTTAGCATTGAATAAGAGATAAATATATTGACTTTCATCCATGAAAAGTGTTGGCTTCTAATATAGAATGTTTCTAAGTAAGTAGTGGCTGTCTTTAAACGCCTGCTTCTCTCCAGCAGAGGCATTAGCCCTGCTAGAATGTTCCCTAATGTGGTCTAATTGACGGTCTGCATGTGAGGCTGAGCCACCTCACCACCCCTTGTTCTAACCATCTGGCCGCTGCCCCTGGACAGAACAGTTGATGGTTTCAATTACGCTGGGGTCACAAGATCACTGGCTGGTTACTTTTCAAATGATCTTGATCGCATTTCCAAAGGTTCATTCTTATCATGTTATGTGGGATGTCATCACTTACGTGTGAAAGTAAGACAAGACAGTGCTAGTCTTTTTATGAAGCTAAAAATCTCTTGAAACTAAGAATTTGAAGAACTCATAGCATCTGGAAAAACATGAATTATACAAGTTATCATTTGTATTTCAGGCAGTCCACATACACTTATATTTGATTAGGAAAGCATATTTTAACAGAAGAACATTCATTTTTATTGAATCCATTCTGTTTGTATATCTATTTATGATTCAAAAGGTAATTTTTAAGAAGCAAGGCAGCTTTTAAAAGGTGAGTAAATCTTTAATTTTAGATTTACAACAATATAGATGCTTTAAAATTTCTTATATTATCGATTATATCAGTACTTATAAATTAAATACTAAAATTAAAAAATTAAACAGAAAGCTTAAAAAATTTATAAGAAAGATTTTAAAATAACCATCATATTCTCTTTATAGTCCAGTCTTTTTATCCTATTGTGTTGACAATAATTTTTCAAAATTTTTTATTAAGTATTGTGGATTTTCTATCAGTTATTGCTGATAGTAAGGGAAATCTCAAGTTTGTATATATGGGGAGGGGGTTGGATTATTTGTTCATTCCATGTGATGAATTCTTCTTTATAAAACATGAGTAAGTAGCTTCTAGCTGAAGAAACATATATCACAGTCTAAATTTAGAGTGCCATCTAGTGATGAATAAGAGTTCCATCAGTTATAAAATTCAAGAAATATTAAGGTTTGTATAATGTTAACTCCAGTGTAAATTTTTTTGTGAAGATGAGCAATATGACATAGAATATTCAATATAAATCTAGTAGACAACGTGATAATTTAATAAAATTTATTTAAATTGTAAGACATTTCCAACTTGAAAAAGATTTAAAATTCATGCACTATAGCTAACCATAGTAATAGTGAAATTATTTTCATGTAGATTAAGAACCAAATAGGATAGACTGGTGTTTGCATTAAAATATTTGCAGTTAACTGCCACTAAATGACCATATTCAGGGTCTTCTGGTACACAAATGGTCCCCAACAAATGTTTGTTGATGGATTAAGTCAGAGAATAAATAAAGAATAAATGTTTCAAAATACATTGTTTCAAAATATTAACATAAAATATTAATAATAACAGTTTTAAAAATAAAACTTCTCTTTTACAAAATTTATCAGCTGTGAATATTTGCTCCTTTTATTGAGTAAATGATTTTTTCTAAAGTATTAAACTATACATTGTCTTTGAAATTAAATATAATAATTCATGAAAAGGAAAGCAAAAAAATGAAGGTTGGCAAATAAAAGCAAAGTAAGAAAGGGGACATGCAAATGAAAAAAGATCAAGGAAGAGAGAGCAGGAAAAGGCAGGGAGGGTAAGAGGGCTTTATTGATGATCCGCTGAGCACCAGCTATTCGAGCAGGTGCTATAACACATGTGACTCTATTTCCTTCCACACCACACAGCTCATTTTAGTAGGAGAGCAACGGAGGCTTAGGTCAAGTAACCTGCTCATCTGTCCAAAATTTTATTTTTCTATTTAATTTTATTTTTCTTTGCAATAATTGTTAAATATAGCTTACCATCAAAATCTATATGATAAATGTTTTTATAAAATGTACCAATATTTTGCAAGTTTTACTTATTTAGAAATCTAGATTAGGTTCCAGAAGATCTACATTCAGATCTTGAGTTTGTTATTTACTTTTCATGGGGTTTTGGCAACTTACTAAAGCACTTGGGCAAAAATAATCAAGAGTTTTCAACCATGTGTCCACTTCAGATCTAGTTTAAGTTAGCATTTAAGCCCATTCACTGTGGTCTGGCTGACCTCGCATTGCTTCATTATGACATTTGTCTATGGACAAACAAATTGATTATTTTGCTGTAGACTAAAATCAGTGAACCAACCAAAAAAACAAAAAAGCATGTGAAGCATGCTGGAAAGAGACAGGACTGATTCTCCTTTAAGCGACAGTAGCCAGTGTCCTCCATTTAAAATCACTCAGGTTGTTATGTGGTGAAAGTAGCAGGGTCCAAAGGAATTCTATGGGTCTCAGGGGCTCTGCAGCCCCTGAATCCCACCTGACCCATAGCTGGGTCCTAAATCAATATTCTGCCACAATCACTGATTTTAATGCTCTCCAATTATGCTCCTTCATAGATTGTGTCCAATACAAGGAGGAATTTTTCTTAACCAAATTAACATTTTTAAAAATAAACAACATGGAATTTACATTATATCCTAAAAGAATAAGCTTCTCTTTTATTTTTAAAGATTTCCTTTATCTTCCCAAGTTTCTGAGAGAATAATAGAGTTGATGCTTTCGGGGCAATTTCTTGAAGGGTACTGATATGAGAGCTATTATATGCCAGAAAAATGGCTTCAACTCATGTCAAGCCAAATAGCATTGTTCTAATTTAGTATCAACCTCAATGTGATGATATTTCTGTGGAGATTTGCCAATAACTTGCTGTCATCACAGGAAGTGACTTTGGCTCAGGCATTTAGTCAGTGAGCAAGTCATGGGGGACATTTCAAATTGAGCAAGGCAGTCTCTGCCTTCAAGGATATGGAGAATTTTCTGTAGAGTATTACTTTGTTCATTTCACCTTGAGAAAAGGAAAAAGGAAGGTCATGCTAAATATGTTTTGTCTTAGAATGCATTGTTTTCAGTAAATGAATTAGAAATAACTTTGTACTTGCACTAGAAGCTGGCCTTGAGCAAATTTTATTCTCTGGCAATAGTTGCTCTTTGTTGTTTTTCAGTTCTCATTTCTAACTCTACTTTCCTTTGGAGAATCACTGCTTCCCAATTTGTGTAACTTGACAGAGTTGTAAATCTGAGTGCCTATCCTCACAGTGCAGAATCCTAGGGAAGTCCCTAGAAAGTCCCTCTCTTGCTTCAATTTTTCCTAACATTATCCTCTACTCCCAGGCTATAATTAATGCTCAGTCAATCAGATGCTTTAGCTGAGGATCTTAAACTTTTACAGTGTAACCATGGATGGAAGAAAGGAAATGGCATTGAGTTCATTCTTCCCAAGCAAGAATCTCTGAGCAAGCTTTCGCTCTCAACTGCATTATCATGACTTCCTGCTAATCACACAGTGCTAACATGAGGTTTGAGTCTTGGGAAGGATGCCTTGTACTTCACATTTAATCAGAAAATGACTCACAAGAACCTGTGGAGTGCCCGGAAGCAGGCAATGCACCTTCTAAGGGAAGGAAATGGCATTAACATGGAAGCCATTTTCAGAGAGGTAGTCTTAAGAATTGCCTACTAAATATTTCTGATTCCCAAGCTCCTGATACATTAACTATTTTTAATTAATAACATAGGATTCACATTGTGTCCTAAATGAAAAAATAAGTTTCTCTTTTATTTTTAAAGAGTTCCTTTATTTGCCGAAGTTTCTGAAAGAATAATATAGTTAATGTTTTTTTTTTTAAGATTTTATTTATTTATTTATTCTCCCCCCAAAGCCCCAGTAGATAGTTGTATGTCACAGCTGCACATCCTTCCAGTTGCTGCATGTGGGACGCGGCCTCAGCGTGGCCGGAGAAGCGGTGCGTCGGTGCGCGCCCGGGATCCGAACCCGGGCCGCCAGCAGCGGAGCGCGCGCACTCAACCGCTAAGCCACGGGGCCGGCCCTATAGTTAATGTTTTGAGGCACTTTCTTGAAGGATACTGATGTGAGATCTGTTACATGCCAGAAAAATGGCTTCAGCTCCTTTCAAACCATTGTACTCCTTGGCCTCTTTTAGAGTTGAGTGGGGCCTTGTGACTTAGTAAGACTGAATGAGCCGAAGAAATAAGTGCCCTTTCTGGGCCACAGCATTCAATTGCCAATGCAAGACCCTCCAGGACATTCTTCTCCTCTCATACAGTAACAGCAAAGCTAGAATGGTGACTGTTGTGTCAGTACAGGTCCCTCCAGGACTATGTTGAATAGTGATCTCCAACACGCCATGAAAGATGTATAACCTGGGTGAGAAGTAAGCTTTTGTTGCTTTGACTACTGAGATTTGGGGATTGGTATTTTAATACAAAACATCATAACTTAGCATAGCATACCTTAAAAAATACAATCAGCTATCTTCACTGTTACCGTATGTCAAGGGCTCAGCTGAGCTGTCAGCTGTCAATTAAAACAAAAATGAGAGTAACAGTGAAGCCTTTAATCACTTACCGTGATAGTGTAAACAAGAGGTTAAATCAGAGAAGATGCTGACTCCCCCCCGTTTCACTTCCCCCTGTCGAGGGTCAGTTGGATCAGGCCAGTCATGAGGATGGCATCGCTATTGAGAGAGCCTGGAGCAAAGGCTCCTAAAGTTTATGAACCCAGGGGTCAGGGGCAAGAGAGAGAGGGAATGGCTTGGAGTGGAAAATACTGAGTACTGGGTCAGAGTGGAGAAAAGTGTCCTCAAGTTTTCCCTCTCCTTTCCCCTGTTAGAAGGCCTCAGTAGAGGTGCCTGAGAAAGGCCTTGGCCTAAGGCCCCAGATAAAGATGCCTCTGAATAAAGCAACTGAGTTAGCATGGAAGATATGCCTAAGATTATAGCGGGCAAGAGGGTCTGAGTCCTTGACTGAAACTCCCTTCAAAGACTGCAATGCACTGGCTGTACGCCAAACTTAGTGCAGGGAGGGCAGCTTTCCTCTATGAGGCTGCAGTAAAGACTTTGTAACTGCCTATAGTCAGGCCTGAAAAAATCACACACAGGTTTTTTGGCCAGGAGCTGCACTCCTGAACATATACTCAGAAGACCAAGAATGTATCTGCTTTGACACCTAGGTAGGAAATTGGTAGTTTTTTTTTTAACAGTCGAAGGTTATTTTTTTTACATCAGCTTATTCTAGTTATCTGTGGCTGCATAACAAACTATCCCAAAACTTAGTGGCTTAAAGAACCATTTTAATTTGCTCACAATTTGAGGGTAAGTAATGTAGACAGGGCTAAGCTGAGTAGTTTATCTGGGATCCTTTGGTATCAGCTAGAGTAGCTGTGACTAGACAATGCCCTCCCAAGATGGCTTCTCCATCCACGTATCTGTCACTTTAATGTTCACCAGTCTCTCTCTCTCTTCCTCTCTCTCTCTGCATATTCAAGCCCCTGGTTATGGTATGGTATCTCATCTTCCGGGGCCTTTCCATGTGACAGGGTTTCTAAGGTTTCTCACAACTTGGTGTTGCCAGTGTCTTTCAAGGTATCTGGCTTCCAAGAGTCAGGACAAGGAAACTAACAGGTCAATTAAAGAATATACCTAAAACTAGCACAGCATCATTTCTGCCTTTCTTTTTTTCCTCGATGCAGTCACAAAACATGCCTAGTTTTAAGTGGGTACAGTTTTAAACTCTACTCCTTGCTGGGGGAGTGGCAAGTCACATTGTAGCAGCACATACGGAATGGGAGTTATTGTTGTGGTTACCTTTGGAAAACAAATCTGCCATATATCCCAAGTTGGTTAGTTTATGAAGACTGGAGTACTACCTAGCTGAATGAACATCTGCAGCAAGGTATTTAAATGTCCTAAGAGTAAAAAATGTATACAAATTACTGTAATGCAACATATACATACAATATGTTCTGTGAAAAGGAATAGATTGAAATATTTATTTTTAATGGATAATGTTTACTTCTAAGGGAGGCTTTATACTAGTTTTCTATTACTACTGTAACAAATTCTCACAAACTTATCGGCCTGTAATAACTCCTATTCTTTATCTCACAGATCTGTAGGTCAGAAGTCTAGGTGGGTTTAACTGGTTTCTCTGCTCCAGGGTTTATCTGCTCCAGGTCTTACAAGGCCAAAATCAAAGTAACAACAGTTATGGGTTCCCTGCTAGATGTTGGGGAAGGATCCATTTCCAGGCTCATTCAGGTTGTTGACCAAATTCAGTTTTTTTAGTTATAGGACTGAAGTCTCTATTTCCTTGCCAGCTGTTAGTTGGGGGCCAGTTTTTGCTCCTAGAGGCTGGTCTCATTCCTCATGCTTTCAACAATGAGTTGAGTCATTGTTATGCTTCTAATCCCTCTGACTGTTTCTTGTGCCATATCTCTCTAGTGCCAGCTGGAGCTGTCCTTGGCTTTTAAGGGCTCCTGTGATTATACTGCACCTATGCAGATAATCCGGAATAATCTCCCTATTTTAAGGCCTGTAAACTTAATTACATTTGTAAAGTCCCTTTTGCCGTGTAACATAACGTATTCTTAGGCTACAGAGATTAGAGCATGGGTATAGTTAGGGAGATAGTCTGTCTACTACAGAAATAACAAAAAGCATTTGATCTTTGTCTTTACAGATGAAGAAGATATTTTGGTGCTATAGAAGTTGAAGATATGGCAGAATGTGATCTGTCTTGAATTTATGCCAGGACGTTTGAGCTAAAATCTGTTTTGACTAGAGTCATACTGATAGCACTTGGATAGAGAATAATGTGATTTTTGTGTGTGTGTTTAAGAGATAAATTTGCTGCAGATGTGGAAGAATCTTTAGATAGCGGGAACTAGTCCAAAACTTAAATATCAAGAGGAAGTGATAATGTTCTATATTGTGAATTACTCATAAGATTGAAAATATAAAAAGAATAATTTCAAGGGGATAGGAATGAGAGTATTTGGTGATCAACTTTTTCTCAGTTATAAAAGGGTCTTTATTGATTTATAAAATCTTTGTAATTTTACCTGAAAGGATGGGGTTGCTATTTTTTCAAAATTTGGAGACCAAGAAAAATAATACTTTTGGTTGGAATTATAATGATTTTGAGATGTGGTTAGGCTTTCTTTAAGGAGATATCCTTGAGGTAACCAGATATATTAATAGGTCAAGAGTTCGAGAGAGATAAAATATGCAGATGTACTTGCTGTTATCTAGTTCCTTTCAAATAATATAGATAATAATTATACTGATATTTAGAAGACCTATGTCTTTTAAAAGTCCACAAGGAAACCTTGGAAAGCATCTTCCACCTTATCTTAGTCTATTCAGGCTACTATAAGAAAATACCACAGGGCCAGTCCCAGTGGCCTAGTGGTTAAGTTCAGCGCACTCAGTTTCAGCGGCCTGGGTTCGGTTCCCAGGTGTGGACCTATACACCACTGTTGTGGCCATGCTGTGCTGGCGACCCACATACTTCAAAAAAATAGAGGAAGATTGGCATGGATGTTAGCTCAGGGCATATCTTCCTTAGCAAAAAAAAAGACAAAAAGAAAAAAGAAAATACCACAGATTGGGAAGCTTATAAACAGCAGAAGTTTATTTCTCACAGTTCTGGAGGCTAGGAAGTCCAAGATCAGTGTGCCAACATAGTCAGGTGAGGGCCCTCTTCCCGGTTCATAGCCAGCACTTTTTTGCTGTGCCATCACAAGGTGAAAGGGGCAAGGGAGATCTGTGGGATCTTTTTTGTAAAAGCACTAGTCCCCTTCATGAGGGCTCCATCTTCATGACCTAATCACATCCCAAAGGCCCCACCTGCTAATAACACCAACTTTGGGGGTTAGGATTTCAACAGATGAATTTTGAGAGGTCACAAACATTCAGACCATAGCACAACTTTTTCTCTAACATCTCCTTAGTGGCATATTGTATATTTTTTTCTTACTATCATAAATGTATTTTTTCTAATTGGCTAGTTTTATTCATGCTTGAGCAAAAACATGTCTTGAGGTTTTTATAGTGTATCTTTTTAAAATTTAAAGCCTATTCTTAATTGGCGACTCAGATTTTGGCTATGAAATCAATGATGTCTCTAGATGTCTTATTTTGCAGCGTAAATGGACCTTGTTGTCTATTAGAATTTATTCCAAAATGGAAATAGCAACATTAAAATGCTGAAGTGGGATGAGGATAGATCCTCAGCAGAGTTTGGAAGGTAAATAAAACATTAAGAAACACAATCAAGTTCAATATCTATACTTAGGAACATGCAAACATGCACGCACGAACACACACACACACCGTTTGAGTTTAAAGTTGTGGAGAGATGATTAAAAGAAAAGTCGCAGAATTAACAGAGAGCCAGATATATTTATGTAATCAACAGAATTTTACAGTGAGGAAACTCTTTTAACCCATATAGTATACCCAAACCGTCCTCTGACATCAGAGTTACTCTCTCATAGACGCTCAAAAAGAAATGTTCTAAAGGAGGCTGTTTCACTTTTATAACTAATAATAATGTTTCCCTGTCTCATTATTATGCTTGTCTGTTTCCACATTTCTGGAGCAATTATTTTATGACTTTTTAAAACTTTTTCACAAGACTTTTTCTGTGAGAAAAATATACTGAATAGAAAAATGATCTATGTCTAAGACCTATTTGTATATGAAAATCAAGGTTTGAGTCATTATTGGACAGTTTACGTCAGAAAAAAGAGAAATTAACATGAGTTATCATGGGAATTTTTTTCATAGTTGGGGCATTTGATTTCCTTTTATTCTTGTTTAGTTTTGGTGAATTCTGATTTTACTTGCATTTGTTTGTTTTCTTGCTGGTTTTTGTGTGTTTTTGTTTTGGAGAATTACTATTTTGTAATGTGAAGAATTTCAAAGTATGTTTTGAAGTTTATAAACAACAATAAATCACTTGATAGACATTTCAAGTGTCTGACAAGTTAAATTAACTTTTGTAAAATTAGGACTTAATAGATAAGACCACTAGAAGCTCAGAAGAAATACCAATGTGGGCATCATCTACTGATAAACCAGTTATTGTTAACACTACTGTTTGCTAAATGTCCCCTAATCTTAGTGAACCTAGACTACAACTTGGCCTTGTCTACACCCTGGTATTTTCATGATAAATACTATAATATGCTTATATTTTGATTAATAGCAATTATTTGGCATAGAATAATGTCAACGTTGGACACATAACATCGTTTCCTATGTCTGGTATTCATGTAACGCTCCCTAATTTTGACTACAGATTTGCAATTATTGATCAAATGTTGACTGATTCTAAATCCATTTCCAAAATTTTCTTACATTTTATTCTATGATATTCAGTCCCATTTTTGCTTATTTGCCCCCATTTTCTGGGGGAAAAAAAAAGTTTAAAATCAGGTGCCTTATTTTTGTTAGCCAGGTAATCCTGCTTCACTCTCTCATCCTTTAAATAAACTCTACTTATTTACTAAAATATTATCTTAATCTCCTGCAAAAAAGGAAATAGAACAAAGGCAGAACTTGATTTGCATCATATTGATGTAATAAATGTCACATTTGTTATGTGACAGTTTATTTGGTTTACAAATGGATACAAATAATAACATTGAAATGCAGACTAAAAGATATTGGCAATATTGGCTATTATTTATACTGAACAAAAGTGTTATTTAGAAGTTTGGAAAAAAATCAATATCTTGCTTGGAATTCAGTAGAATACATTAAATCTCTTTTTGTTTATTTTGGCGGTAAATTGCAGAATAAAGAAAAAAAATCTGCAGTCAAACACTAATCCACTTGCTATCCAAACTTATATGTATATTACACAGGCACACAAATCAGTCACACATATGAGATATCTAATGATTTTCTGTTGCTTAAAAGCTAGAATCTTATTTAGTTTATGGAAGATTAGAGCTGGGGGAACCTTAAATATTACATCATCCAAGCCTGTCTCTTTATTGCCAAGGTCATAGAGTGAAAGTGATTTAAACTAGAGTCAATTTGTCTTCCAAGTCTAGTTTCATTCTTACTATAACTTTGTCCCATCTATCTAGAAAACCCAGAAAGAATATAATAAAAGCACATTTCTAAAATCCCAAGATAATTTTAAGGGATAATGCCTTCTCCCACCTTCATGTTCCAGAAGCTTGTTATTCGACTTTTGATCCCCAACATATTAGAGTCTTTGCTAACAGCTGTTTCCGGCGCTGAATCATCCAACACAAAAAAAATTCACCATTTAGTGTATGAAGATCCTAGAATGGTTTTGGAAACTAAAATGCATTGGATGAAAGTGACACTTGTTTGTTTAATATTTTTATAATAGACAAGTATATCTGAGTTTAATTTAGAGAGATACAGTTATAAGAAAAAGGTCTTTATTTTATCTCTCTCTTCCTAGAATGGAAATTACCAATAAATATTGCTGAATCATATAGCATGGAGAAGCAAATGAGAAACAAGCTTAGACTCCAATCTTTCAAGAGTGTTATACTTAAAAGATCTGGTATAAGTCCACAAAACTTTTAAATTTCTCCATGAGATATTTTGAAGTTAAGAAACTTAACTTTGTTAGATGAGCTCTATTTTCAATCACTCTAAGATTCGTCATTCATTCATTCATTAGTTTATTCAACACGTATTTTGAGTGCCTTCTATGTGCCTTTTATAGGCTATTTTATCTACTGGATAAAACAACTGAACTCTTTCCCATTGAGGATTCTGTTTCTAAGTCTTAGAGACTCAAACCTATATATTCATAAATTGAGCAAGAGCTAGGTAAATCAGCAAATAAAACATATTTCTTGTCAATTTACTTAATTTTTTCCAAAGGGATAGTCTACCTGGTGTAGGCAAGGAGTTAACTGAGTGTGATTTACAAATCAGTGTATAGTTGAGGGGACACAGAGGGGAGCAATTAGAAATGAAAACTCTGGGGCCGATCTGCATAGGTTCAAATCCCACGTGTTCCATTCACTAGCTGTGTGACCTTGGCCAAGTGACCTACTTCTTCATTCTTAGTTGCTAATATGAAGATTAAGATAATAATATTGAGTTAATTGATATAAAGACAATTAGAGAAGAACCTGGCACATATTAGATGTTATTGCTAGTGTAAAATGCTTTAGGCAAATAGAATTACAGTTACAGTTACTACTTAGGCAGGGCAAGAGATGATGCTGGGCATGAGGGAAGAAGCTGGATGACTTGGTTTGTAATGATAAAGTTATTTGTTAGAGGTGATGGGACCCTATGAAGCACTTATACTTGTAGAATTTCATGGACAGAACTGAATGTTTGATCTATTATAGTTATAGCTGTGTGGAAACTATTTTTTAGAAGGGAGTACATTTTAGGCAAAGAAACTAGTCAAGAGAATTTTGTAATAGTCTAAGGTAAAATTCATAAGTGTTTGAATAAAAGTAACAAAATTATAATCAGAAAAGCTGACAGTTTTTGAGCCAGGGAACATACTAAAAACTTTATATGTATAGAGTCATTGAATCTACCAAATGGGACATGGATTAATATTATTTCTCATTATAAAAGAACAAAATGCAGCTTGGAGATTGTATTAGTCAGGATTCTCCAGAGAAATAGAACTAATAGGAGACTATCTATCTATCTATCTTGCTATCATCTATCTGTCTAGGTATCTATCTTGCTATCTTGCTATTTAGCTATCTATCTATCAAGATATTTTAAAGAATTGGCTCACATGATTATGGAGGCTGACAAGTCCCAAGATCTACAGTTGGGAGGCTAGAGACACAGGAGAGCTGATGGTATAGTTCCAGTGAGAAAGCCACTAAGCTTGAGACTAAGAAAGAGACAATGTTTTGATTCAAGTCCAAAGACAGGAAAAAACCAATGTCCCAGCTCAAAGCCCCAGTCAAGCAGTTAGTCAGAAGGAATTCTCTCCTACTCAGTATTCTTGTTCTAGTCAGGCCTTCAACTGATTGGATGAAGCCCCCCCACATTAGGGAGAGCAACCTGCTACACTCAGTCTACCAATTCAAATGTTAATCTCATCCAGAAATACCCACACAGACACACACAAAATAGTGTTTGACCAAATATCCAGGCACCCTGTAGCCCAGTCAAATTGCCCATAAAATTAACCATCACAGAGATGTTTAGGAGTTTATCTAATATACAGTCTCTAAGTGGTAGAGCTCAATTTTATACCCAAGTCTATTTTACTTGAAAATGAGCTTTCTCTGTCCTTATAATTATTAATTTTTATAAAATAAGAGTAGTAGATATTTATTGGATTGATTTATTTTATGTGCTGATAAGAATGAAGATACAGTCAAAGATGAATTATGGCTCTCTGGTCAATTGTAGTGAGATTAGGGTAGGAGTAACAGACGGAGTTAGCCCAACATTGAAACAGATGATTGATTCACTTTGGCATATGGTAAATCTTAGCTACCTGCTAGATGTCCAAGAGAGGATGTCAAGAATGCAGTTGAATATACATGTGTGAAGTCCCAGGAGAGGTGAGAGCAAGAAATAGAGATTATGAGTTTAAGATGCACACAGAGTAAAAGCAAAAAAGAAAATGAGAAGAAATAGTCAAAGAGGCACCAAGATGATCAGGGCAAACAAAGAAAGAATAGCCCTCCAAGGAGCTAGAGCCCAGCAGTGTTGAGGGACCGTAGAATGATACAGTCATACAAGGATGGACATGATTTTTGTTAAATTTAGTACCTGGGAGGCTTTTACTTTCTTTAGAGAGAATATTCTGAATTCAGGCATGGAGGAAGAAACTAAATTGTTGAATTTTAAAATGTCAGTAGCAAGTGAGATCCGGGAAACCAGACTCAGAAAATACAGAACCAATTTTCTGTAATTTGAATGAGAAATGAAAGAGAAAGAGAATTTGAGGATCAGTAGCATAAATAGAGTCATTTGTTTTATATTATTGTTGTTATTGAAACGGATACGTACATAACAAATTTAGAGAAGATGAGTATCTAATAAAGATAGGAACCTTTTCATTGAGCAATGTCCATGAGGAGATGGGTAGTAAAATTATCAAAAACATATACATCCCAGAATAAGCTAATAGACCAAAGGGACAATATCCTAAAGCAAGTACATTGCTAACTTCTGGGTCTCTTATCTTTAAGGCTTAACATAATTATCATTTCATGGATAAAATTCAATTTCCATTAGTCTGTAAATCCTTCAGATTCTCACTCTCCTTCTTATGGTGACATTGAATGTCTTGGCCAGAGCCTTGCTTATGCACTAGAATTTAATTTAACTTTTCAGAAAATATTGCTCTAATCTTCTATGTAATTTTTTTGACAATTGCTTCTGTATAGCCACAATTTCCGCATCTTAGTATTGTATATTATCAGAAGTTTTCCTGATTTATCTCTCTATGATAAAGAAAAAAATAATTGGGCATATTCAATGCTCTAAATAAAATAAAAATGTAGAAGTGATCTTAGGCAGTCTACAGACGATAGGGATAGGCATTGAACACATTCTCACTGAACTTATTTTTGAAGTAGTTTCTAGTAAACAAAATGACTATTCTCTCTCTTTTTCTCTTTCTCACAATTAAAAAGCAATTCCAGAAGACAACCTGTATGAGAAGCCCGGGCTGTCCCAGGGATCAGCCTTCGGACCTCTTTCTCTCTCTATCAACATTCACTTTGGTTAAGGTACTGTTACCTTTCTTAGATAAATCTTGATTTCTCAGAGATTTCACAAAAAGAGATCTTGTTGGAGATTTGGAAGGTAATAAAGCAGAAGCCATTTGTTAGTTCACGCATATTTGTGCTTATCTGCTGGCTTATTTCATTGGCGTGAGGCAATGGCTGGGCCTGGAATGCCTTCACTTTGCTCTGGATCCTCTCTTAGTTTCTCATACTACTGGGTCCAGTGAGTATGCTTATCAGCATGACAAAGGACCCAATTTCTACAAGACCCCTTCTCCATGGAGGTCAGGGGCAACAGGAACTGATACAAGTTCAGTCCATTTTCATGGGTGTCCAGCTCATGCTGTGGGTTCCAGCTTGATCTTTCATGCTCTTTACATCCCCCACTTTATATCCAGCTGCCTTTCTTAATTTGCTGGCCCTGTTCCCCTACTTACAGTATCAGACTTGATAAGAAGAGCCTTAGGGAGACTACTTAACTAGCTTAAAGTCAAACTCCTTTAACCAAAAATAAATGAATGAATGAATAAATATGTATGTGTATAGATACAATACAATATACATTATGCTGATAGTTCCACTTCTCTAATTAAACTCCGATTGATACATCCAGTTTTTATCTCTAGCATGAACTCACCTCTGTAACCTAAACTGATATATCACCTACTTACTCCAATAAATACTTTAAATTCATCAAATTCAAAACAAAACTTCTAAATTTTCCTCCAAAACTACTGTTTCACATACGTGTTCATATTTATAAATGTATATGACAGTCTCTTCAGTTGCTCAGGTTTGGGGACATCTTTGATTTTGCTCTTTTTCTCACACTTACCATCCACTTATGACTTCTCTAAGATATAACATTTTAAGCTCATCCACTTGTTTATTTCACTTTATATACTAATGAAACAATACACAAATTAATGTGATTCACAATATTTCCTGAGTACTGAATGAGCTTCTAAGTTTATAACTATATTTTTAAAACTATAAGATATTTCTCTTCGGCATGTAAAATCTAATTATGGAAGAAAAAATCCAAACACTGACAACAGCAACAACTATGGAACTTTGCAAGGCTGAGTAGGAGTAATTTTAATTAAAGATGAAAGAGAAGGAGGCAGAAGAGATGGAGGAGGGGAAAAGAAGAAAAAGGAGAAGAAAAGAGAATTCTGACACACAGCTCAATAGAAACGGGCTGGAGTTTTAGAGGAGCATATTGTGGATTTTAAGCTAAACCTTGAAGAACAAATATGGTTTGGTTGAAAAAACGACAGGGAGAGGGCATGCCAATCTGAAGCACTCAGGATAAAAGTGCAATAATAGCAAGGGCTGTCAAATGTAATGGACAGTGTGCAAGGTGAAGTGACTAAGTTAATATAACACAATTAATAGAATCAAGGTGCTAATAAGTACTTCTGTTAAAGATGACCTTTACCTACCACCCTATATACCATTAAATTGATATTATTTTAGAAGCAATTATATATTAAAGGTCATGTCATTCTTGTTTATTTTAAGTGAACTTCTATTAATCAGTATATATCACTTATTTTTATTTTTTAACAGCACTTCTTTTTAATGTATTATGAGGTATATTAACATTCTTAAAATAATTCTTATGTTGGTCATTCCAGATAGAGTCAATATGATTATTTGGCTTTTTGATATATTTTAGATGTTGGGGAATTGGATATTTAAACAAAATAGAAAAGATGCACGAGGCCTTTGCAATCATATAAAGAATGAGATAAACTGATAAATTGGCTTATTAAAAGTATTTATATGTGAAGTTGATTTCCAAGGTGTTCACTGAAGAATTATTTTTAAAAAGCATAATAAAAATTCAGAAACTTGTGCCTCTTTAAATTAGAAAGCTGAATGCAAATACGATTTTCAAACACCTTCTTTCACAATTTCATTAATCCAAAGTTCACTTCACAAATTTACAAGAAGATGACTAGAGTTTTCCCACATTTTTTATTCAAAAAGATGAAAGCAAAGATTTGGGATTCTTCTATTGGGGGAAAAGTCAGAAGACTTCTGGGACATGGCCTGTGCTTCCTATAAACAAATGAGGAATTTGTACTTTTATGTTGAATTTTTTGTTTTAGATGTCATTAAATGCTTAGTTTTATGACCAGGGCTAGCAAGGATTTTGATGTCTGTGTAAGGCTTGGAAGCTGAGTTGGTATATCCTAAGTTGGGCTAGCAAAACTGGTCGACTTGATGACCGAATAGACAGAGCCTTCTTGGCCTTGAGAAAGCTGGGTGTCCATAAAAGATATGTTTTTGAGAATTCCTCAGAAATTATATTTTGTTTGTGTATAATTGTGAGAAATATATTACCATTCAAAATTTGATTTGTGAACTTCTGCTAAAGTGACCAGTAATTTAAAAAACAATGTTTTTTTCAAGAATTGGATCTTTATAGCAGAGATGGAGATGAGACAAGAAAGATGTGCGATTTAAAAATAATTTGCAATCAAACTACGATCAGTAAAGGAATTAGAAAAAGTCTCTTAATAATCTAAAGAAAATATCAGACTATAGCTTTTCTTGTTAGTAATAGGGGATGGCAAGAAGGAAGAAAACAACAGCTGAGCTGTGAAAGAGAAGGAGAGAAGATCTACACTCTTGAGTACTCGATATGTGCCAGACACTTTATGCATCATTTCTCATTATTACATTGATCTTTAGGTGTATATATAATTATAAAGTGGCACCTCTAAGTCACTATGGCAAGAAAGCTAGATAACAATAGAGCTTAAATCTAAATCTCAATTTGTTTGATGCAACTATAATATTCTGAAGGATACTCACTGAGGGCACTGGAGGGTGCTTAAGAGAAAATGGAAACAGAAAATACATTCTCAATAAATTGAGAAGGCAGAATCAAAACCATAAAGGAAAAAAAACAAAAGAGCATCTCCTTTCATTCTGTCCCATGCAAAATACTTATAACACATGGACTGGACAAAAAACATTAAAATATCAAATATAAATATGTATGTATAATCATTTTATATATACATTATATGTATATATAATGTTTATCTGGGTGTATGTGCACGTGTGTGTGCTTGTGCATGTGAGAATTTAGGAAGGATGGCTGATATGTTCAATATTTCAATATTTTCTAATCATTTAAAATGAATATAACCTTTCATTTGCAAAGCATCAGCTGGAATCTTTAAATTAGTGTGTTTTCTGTTTCACTAGGCAGCTATTTCTAAATGAAGAATTAATATTGTGTTGGTATATAGCTAAATACATTATTTTGAATCATTACAACTAGGTACCTCCTCTACAAGGATGAAGGTTATAAGCCAGACTCAGTCATTTCAAATAGAAAATGCTTTGCCTCTTCCTATATATATCTTGTACTGTGGATTTCTCTCTTTTTTCCTGCACTAGATCCTGTGCTATGACTGACATTTTGGGCTCACACAATTTAAAATTGTAACAGTGAAAGCTTTTGGAAAGTTAGGAATTGAGTAATAGTTACTTGAAATAGTATTTTCCCCAATACAAAAATATTTATAAAAATTTCACTAGTGCTACTTAAACTCTTTAAATATACATTTCTGAATTTTTATATGATTTTTAAGAGAGGATAAAAGAAAACTGCACTTTGATACCTTTAGTTACAGTCAGATTTGGGACATCATATAGTCACTACAGAATTACTATAAGGAGAAAACTGACTAAAAATTGGCTTAAACCTGAAGATATCTGTCAAGGGCAACATATCTGAGAGAAGCCGGGCCATGACAATATCAATTTATCGAGTGTTACTATGTTCCAGCTAGCTACCCACACACTCTACATATTTAACGTATTTCACGTTTATTTTGGAAATGCAGAAATGGAGGCAAAGAAGAGTTTGTAACTTCCTCAAATCAAAGTCGCAAACCTAATAAATGCTGGAGGCTGGATTATAATATGTCTCCAATGTACATATGCTGCAGTGGTTGCCTTTCAATGGGAATGTGGTGACCAGACATGGATACAGTATTAGCCATGTTGAAGATGGTACTATCTTCTTCCTATTTCTTTGTCCTCCCTACCATCACTTTTCCTAGCTCCTGCTTCCTGTTTTTATCCTGTCTTCCCAATTCACTCTAGGTAGAGCAGCGATTAAACATGTAGTACAGGGCCAGCATCTTCAGAGTTCTGTCTTGATAATAACTAGAATTGTGAAAGTTACTATTCCGGTGAATATTTTAGTAGAAGTCAGGATGAAAAGAAATGAAAACCGGAAGTTCCGTCAAGATATTGATTTCTCCCAATGAACATAAACAGTGGCAGGAAATAACAGGACATTCCCCTTCTCTATATTGTCGATACCTAAATGAGGAGGAGTGTTTAAGTAAAAACAAGACCAGTCATTGTCAGATCTTCAATATGGCAAACTGCCGGTACTTTTAGGATCTTCGAGTTGAGACATTTAACAACCTGCTCTCCATTTAGGTAATTTAGTTCTTGTGAAAGGAAGATTGGCAGAAAAGAAAAAAGTGAAGCATTTTGTTTATCCAAAGAAAAATAGATCCTGGCCACTAAGGGCACAATCTTCTATCATGTTATCCTGACAAGACACATTTTTTTATACATAGAAAGACTCATTTACAGGACAAAGGGTAATTGAGATATTGACCTTAACCACTCCTTGAGCTTAGAAACCTGTCCACTTATATAATGCCCTTGGCAGCTGTGGCTACTTTATTGTCCTTGCAAAAAAAACACAGTTCCCCCCGGAATGTGAAAGACTGGGTGTCTACACAATATAAATTTCATAAATACATACTTAAGATAAATTCTGAACCAGTGATGACAGGCTTTGAGCACATTTTGTAGATGTTAGAAATAAAGTAAAAGCAACATGGAGTTGCTACTTGTGAGGAAGTTACTTAAATCATTGTCAACTGATCCCTTATGGATCCTTTCATTTGTGTTTTCTATCATTAAGTAACAAAGAAAGTGCAATTCTAGTCTCATGTGAAAGTCCTTAAGAATACTTTAAAGGCTGTAGGCCACTCTAAAGCCATCTAAAATTTCATTTTCAACTCTGGGTTGAAGGAGCCACACTCCACAGTATTTCAAATAGTAATCTCTCCATTGTTAAGTATTCATTAGGTTAAAAGGGAAGAAAACGTATGTGTTTATTCTTTAAATATTAGACACCATGTCTATTTCTAAAAAGCGTAGATTTAAGTTTGACATAATAGCTTGAAACCTTTCTTTAAAAAGTCAGAAGAGAGAGGTTGACGTGGTGGTGCAGTGTTTAAGTTCATACGCTCTTCTTCGGTTGCCTGGGGATCGCAGGTTTGGATCCTTGGTGCGACCCACACACCACTCATCAAGCCATGCTGTGGTGGCATCCCACACACAAAAGAGAGAAAGATTGGCACAGCAACAATCTTCCTCAAGCAAAAAGAGGAAGATTGGCAACAGATGTTAGCTCAGAGACAATCTTACTCATCAAAAAAAAAAAAAAAAGTCAAAAAAGAAAGCTATAACAAAGGCAGCATTCTGAGACCTCAATTAATTATTTGTATAATATTTAAAAGAAGATCAAATAAATAGTGTGTTGTGTGTTTGGGTGGGGCTGAGGGAAACTGTAAATATAAATGTGGTTGTGGTTAATGTAGATAAAATGGCAAAGGAAAACTATTAATTGAGATTTTACACCATACACTAAGAACTTGAATGAAATTTTACATCATTTTTTCATGTTAAATCCTCACAGAAGACCCATGAGGGACTGTTTATTATCCAACTTTTATTAATGAGAAAACTGAGCCTGAAAGATTAAATATATTTTCACACATCACAGACGATTGAAATTCAAAACAAGAGTCTCTCACTTTGAAGCATATTTTCTTTCTCTGGGTCATGGATTGCTGTCTGCGTCATGTATCTTTCATATCGCTACTTCAGTCCTAGCCCTACATCATTGTTTGGCTAGTCCAAATCTTTGAAATAATGTAATGTTAGGAAAATCAATGAAATTGTGTTTTAATCTCACCATTTCTCTTACTGTAAAATGGAAGTTATTATCCATAACCTGTCAACATCATGTGTCTCTTTAAACAGCAATTGTGATAATAGTATGAGGAAATTAAGTATTTTACAAATTTCAAGATGACAGAAAGTGCAAGATGTTTTCATACTTAAATTGTTTGTATTCATTTGTTGTCATATTTGAAACTGTTTTCATTCCTTAACAGAATTACACAAATGCTGTTGTCTGGCTTGTACTCCCGATTAAGATTCATTCAAGTCTTCTCTGGGTAAGACATTGTTCACAACATAATAATCATAAAAATAAGGCACTAAAAGAGAAAATCGTTGTCTGGTATTATCAACACATACTAAACATTTTACATCTCTTATTTAGAATATATGTCTTGAATTTACATGCCAACATATCAGAACCAGAATATAGATTATCTAGATGGTGAATTATTCTGCTATTTCCCAGTATATGAATATTTCTAGGCATAATAATCCTCTTTACAGTCAGACTTCTATTCTATTGGCTCTCATGAAAAGCACTTTAAATCTCACTTCCTCAAAGGGTGAAACTCAAATACCCTTTTGTTTGAGATTATTTCTCACTTTACAAGGGAAAGTAGCATAGTTCAGGTAGAGTAGCAATGTTTCAGGCATCCCAGCTTCATACATTTTAACTTATATTTCATTGGCTCAACATTTATTTTCAATATTAATGAATCATATTTTCTAACTTTCCAATTTTCGACCTATGTCCTGAATAGTTATAGTAACCATATAACAACAACAATATATGACTGTGTTTGGGGTTGCTTTATGCCCATTAGTTTTTGGGGGGAAAGAGGAGCTGTATGACACCAGATGATTAAGATTGGTTTATTGCGACTGTGTTTTCTACCTGCTTAAATTTAGAGTTGATTCCTATGTTTAGAGATGAGAGAAAAATTAGTGGAGAGATACTGGTGAAACTCTGATCAGGGGCTAATGGCTTATAGCTGATGGAGCTAGTATGGCAGGGACATCTTGGTGTAAGCCTCTATATGTAAGGCCTCAAGTGATAAAATTTTGCAGAGCATCATAGATAAGGTCATTCTTCCTACTTCTCCATAGAAATTATCAACGTTTGGGTACTAAGAATACTTCGAAATTTTAGCAGCACCAGTGAAAGTAGACTGTGCATGAAAACCAGCATGCCAATAACGGACAGAGGCAATAAGGAGGCTTCTCAAATAACTTTGTGAGCAGTAGTCACAAATAAGTGGAGTCAAAATTAGAAAGGAGAAAGAAAACAGAAACTAAAGTGAATAGAAGTGACAGGCTCATTTTTTTGAGCACGCATGTGACTCTTTATTGTGAGCACCCATAAGAACTGGGAGAACACATTAAGAGATGTCTAATTCCCAACAAAGTGCCGGAGGCCACCATAATTTGGGCACAAAAAGAAAGTAGGGCCTTGTTTTGTGGTCACAAAGTCGCAACATCTAGTTAAAATAGTAACAATAGTAGTTACAACAATCATAAAAGAAGGTATTAAAGGCACTATCCTTAGGATTCAACATACACTTTCTGTTTTCATCTTGAGATTAATCATGTGAAGTAGATATTACTATTCCTGTTTTACAGATGAAGAACTTGAAATTCAGATATGTTAAATAAGTTGTCCAAGGTCACACAGCAAACAAATGGTAGTCAGTATTAAAGTCAGTTGCTCTTACTCTAAACGTGTTTTTAATCAGCACTGCTACAAAATTTGGACTCGGTGCACTTTAACACATAAAAAGTACTTGTTTTGTACATCAATAAATACTTTACAGACCAAAACAGTTGACAAAACTACAAAATAGAGCCTGAAATTGGAATAAAGTAGAATATAAAAAATATATTTATGTATATATCTTCTCTCATTAGAAATTATGTTCAATCATCTAAAAAAAAAATAACAAATAAAGATTTCCACATGAAGCTGTAACTAGTTTATATTTCATTGTGGGCATCATATGCCCACTTATGTATGCAAGGAAGTATGGGGAATGTATTTCTTTCCCTGTGGCCACATTGGCAGCTAGTATTCTCTGCTATGTGGTGCAAATAAAAAGTGGGCAGAGGAGATTAGATAGATAGATAGATAAAGGTAGATTCAGGAGCTGTGAAGTATGAATGCCTAATTAAAATATATATTTAAAAAATAAATCTCAATAGAAACGAAGCAAAAAATTAAAATATGCTATTTTTCTCTTATTAAATTGCACAGTTTTTATTTTTGTTGTTGCTATTATTGTTTTTGCTTCTTAGTTAAATTGTTGCTTGTTTGTTTGGAATATCCACTATTGGCTAAAGTTTAAGGAATAGTATTTTATACATCGTTGATGAAAAGATGGGGAACTTGACAGTGTGTATCAAAAATGTAAACTCTTCTTCACGTGATATAACCTCCGTGGGAACAGAAATCCTGGCAGTATCTGCCAGTGAGCTGAGATGAATGCTAGCCTCAACATAGATATGCACTAAATGTTCTTTGAATGAATGAGTTGAATACCTCTAATTCTAGTAATTCCAATACTAGAAAAGCATCTTAAAGAATAAAACAGATTTGCACAAAATATATGTAAAAGAGTGCTAAATTTGACCTTTTTTCCAAAACTAAAAATGGAAACAATATACATACCCCAAAATATCAGACTACTTGATTAAATTATATTTTCTTCATACAATGAGATAGTAGAAATTTATTAAAAACAGTGCTACTTAGGAATATAGGAAAATATTCATGTGAAATGAAATAGCAGTTGCCAAATATTATACATAAAATGAGATCACAGTGGTAAAAACACACTATTTTATTTTGCTAATATAATGTGAATGCCTACTGGGTGTTAAATAGTATTCTGAGGTTAATTGCATCTTCACAGCTGATTACCTAATTTAATCTTAGACTTACTTTCAGGCTTATGAGGTCAGTATTACTAATAAAGTGTTAATTAATTACTTTAAATCTCACATAAGCCCTGTGATGTCAGTACTATTTGTTTCTCCTGGAAACTGAATCACAGAAAGGTTAATTACCTTGCTTTAGAATGAACATTAAAGACCGGCAGAGACAGAGTTTGAACCCAGGGAATCAATCTCCAGAGCCATTCATCTTAAACCTTCTACTCTACGTCTGTAACTATATGCATTATTATTTATTTGAATTTCACCTTGTGTGCTGAATTATACTAATATTTATTTTTATAATAAACATACATTAATTTTATAATAGGGAAGCCAAACCAATATGCACCAATACACCCTATATAAAGAATAGAAAAATGCTCTATAAAAATATTGCATATTCAAAAATTAGAAATCTAAAGAACATTTATCAATGTTTGTGTTAATAAATTCATCTTCAGCATTGATATTTTTCAATGAGTTATTTTGCAGTCTAACTCAGTGACTTGTTAATATTTCCATTCTTATTTTGAAATCAAATTCCAACAAAAATATACTGTATTTGGCAATAAAATGCATATGATTAAAAACAAATCAGCGGTTCTAAAATTAGGATACCATTTGTATTTACTTCAATTGACATACAATTACTTTATTAGAGGCTCTTTCAAATGTAATGTATGGAATTGTCTTTACATTTTATAATAATTTAAATGACTATAAAAAGCAAAATCATTTTAATCTGTAACTTGATGTAGGATATAATATAAATGCAGGAAATCTAAGCAATTGAGTCACTTTCAGGTTTCACTCAATCATTTATATATATAAAGTTGTTAGTGCTGTCGAGTCCTTTCTGACTCCTAGCGACCCTGTGTGCAGCAGAGCAGAACCCTGCCCAGTCTTTTTGTGCCGTCCTCTCACCTTCCAGTGCTATATCAGACAATGCTCTGCTGCTATTCATAGGGTGTCCCTGGCCATCTTTTTGTTTTTTATCAGAAGTGGGTAGCCAGGTCCTTCTTCCTAGTCTGTCTTAGTCTGGAAGCTCTGCTAAAACCTGTCCAGCATGGGTGACGTTGCTGGTATTTAAAATACTGATGGCATAGCTTTCAGCATCACTGCGACATGCAGCTACCACAGTATGACAATGGACAGACAGCTGGTGTGGTTCCCTGACTGGGAAACAAACCTGGGGACACTGTGAGAGAACTGAATGTCAGCTACTAGACCACACACACACACACACACACACACACACACACATATATATTTATTTACATTTTTAGAGGGTTTATGTGTTCATCTATATGAATGAGTGAAACTTGAATATATGTATTTATATATGTATATGTATATATATATCTCCTTGAAAGTCCCTGAAAATGTTATAGTTACTTCTGCTCCTCCAGTGCAATGAAAAGGAAGAAAAACCATTCTCAGCTATTAAGTGGTTGCAAAGAACACTTTTCCCAAATCTCAGTGGGGCAGTGTGAAATTCTGTATTATCTAGGTTTGCAACAGCAGAGCAGCATCAAGTCTTGACAACTGAAACTGAGAACATAGTGTCTATGTTTGCACTTTAAAATTTATTCATTTCAAGCAGAAAGATGCAAAATTAAAAGGAGAATTCTCATTCTTATGATGAGACGGAGAGTAACCTAGAACCAACATAACAGAAAAATAAGTAGGCCTTAGCA
The DNA here is from genome assembly GCF_057802395.1 of Ceratotherium simum simum. Lineage (NCBI taxonomy): Eukaryota > Metazoa > Chordata > Mammalia > Perissodactyla > Rhinocerotidae > Ceratotherium > Ceratotherium simum. Next base: position 25,149,082 of record NC_141909.1, on the reverse strand, counting down.
AGGAAAAAAAGAAAATCAAAGCTCTTTCCTATAGCCCTATTGGGCTAAAATTTTCATAAAGAACTCATGTTAGAGGATTTGCATTGTGACTATCATCATCACAATTTTTTAAATTTAAATTTTGCTGTAAATTCTCCTATGGCAAAACAAATACCACCAATCAGTACAACACAATGCCTCTATCCATTCATTATTAAAAGTGTACTTAGTGGGGCTGGCCCCACGGCTTAGCGGTTAAGTCCTCGCACACTCTGCTACTGGCAGCCCGGGTTCGGAACCCCGGGCGCGCACCAACGCACCGCTTCTCCAGCCATGCTGAGGCCACGTCCCACATACAGCAACTAGAAGGATGTGTAACTATGACATACAACTATCTACTGGGGCTTTGGGGAAAAAAAGAAAAAAAAAAGGAGGAGGATTGGCAATAGATGTTAGCTCAGAGCCGGTCTTCCTCAGCAAAAAGAGGGGGATTAGCATGGATGTTAGCTCAGGGCTGATTTTCCTCACCAAAAAAAAAAAAAAAAAAAAAAGTGTATTTAGTTGTTTCCAAGCTGTTCCAAAGGTAAAAACTGCTTTTTTGAACATTCTTGTATATTGATCCTGGTGAACAACTGCAAGGTGCCAAACTTTTTGATCTGAGGACAACTTTACAATTTTAAAAATTATTAAGAATCACAAAGATTTTGTTATTATGATCTATATTTATCGATATTTACTCTATTAGAAAGTAAAATATTTCCAAACATCTGTTTATCAATTTATTTTATAATAATAACAAAGATAATCATAAGCCCATTATGTTAATTCATTTTATTGAAAATAATACTATCCAAAAAAATTAGTGAGAAGAGTATCATTGTTTTACAACTTAATAGAAAACAGCTAGATTCTCATTTCCATTTCTGCATTTAATCTGTCTTAATCTGTTTTTGTTGCTTGAAGAATATAAAGAAAAGCTAGCCTCATACAGAATGATGTTGGAAAAAATGAAAAGTATTTTAGTAGCCTTTTGCAGATAATTGTGGCTATTTTTGATACCATATTCAAACTTGACAAATGGTAGTTTCTTAAAGACTAATTGTAATGTAGAATGTGAAATAATATCAATGAATCTTTCATACTTTACTATTGTAAAATCCATTAGTCTATCTTTGAATGGATACTTTAGCCATATATGATTTTTTATCTTCATACATTGATCATTTGGAAAATATGTGTTCAATAAATTATACAGATCTTCCTGATATTGACGCATTTTATTATCTATATCAAAAATAATAAAAATAATAAGTTGTAATTGTTACTATCTCCATGTATGTCATCAGAAAACCTTAAAGTATTGGGAAGATATAAAGCTCTTGGAGGTGGATACAAGTTTCTACAATTCTAATACTTGTGTGAAACTGACATATTTTTAATACATAATGTGGCAATGGTGAAGACAAGTGACTGTTGGTATAGTTTGGTGTCTCTACCTTGATTTGTGCTAAGACACCGGAAGTTTTATCACTACTGGTTTTGCACCACCAGTGCAAATGTCAATACAATTATTCCAGGATAAAAAGTGACCATTCAAAAGGGTTATACAGCACTTTGCATATTTCAGCACTACTTGTGTTTATTGTTAAGCATTTTCATAAATTATCTTCTATGATGATTAATTTGCACTTATTCTGGGTCAATATAAGCAAACAGCAAGTACAGCCACATCTGCATATTAGTCCCTTTATAAGTCAAAAGTACAATCCCAAAGAGAAAATGTCAACTAATGTTCATGTTTTCAGCTAAATCATTAATTTGAAGATTTACCGTATCATTGAAAAGTACATTGACATCATTTCTTTACTAATTTTCATCTGGTGGGCATTCACCAATGTCAACTATACAAGATTTTTTCACTCTCTCAGCTATCACTGTCATGTACACTTATCTAACCAATGAAATACAAAAATTTACCCTGTAAGAGACTCTATGACTTTTTCAAACAGCTTTCAGCTTTAAAAGAGCTCATCATGTTTACATTTAAAACATTCAAGTATTTTTTTCGTTAAACTGAGGATAATTGGTTTCAAAATGATGCCACATTTTAACTGACACATAATACTATGCAAAAATGTCTGTGGTATGAGACACAATGAGTTAAATGATTAACATCTTATAAAGCTGAGAGAAAGATGGTCTTTGTCATATTTTCCTTTCTTAGTTACAGTTGACCCAATTTATTTGGACTAGTCTCCTCTTTCAATGAGTAAGAATACTCGGGAAAATGTCAAATTCATCTTTTTCAGAATGTATAATCATACACTGTGAAGTTGTGGATTGAGAAAACAGGCGGTTGCATCTCCTTTTTTAGGCCAACACTTCAGCATTAACTATAAGAAAATATATTGTAATTAAATTTTCTTTTATTTTAGAGATAAAAGATAAATTTCTTTTCTAAAATATCTGTTTCAGATGACATTTAAGCATTTGGAAAAGTTTTGGAGTAATGTTTAAAATAAGACAAATGATAAATGCAAGACAAGAATCCAAAGTGTACTTAGTTTTATTTCTTCATATTTACATTGAAATTTGATGACTCAAATATTTGGAGGAATTTCTAGGATCTTATAATTCGCATTGTCTGTTTCACTATTTTTCTGGTTCTATTTTACTCTTTCTATCTTGCCTTCTTTTTGAATGATTGAGATATTTTGTCGTCGTTGTATCTTCTCTCTCAATCAGTTTATTATTTGCTCTTATTATATGCTGCAATGATTTCTTTAGTTAAGATATTTGAAAAGATTCACTCGACTTCATAGAATATACTCACATAAGACTTTTATTTAAAGGCAAAGTGACTGTTGTGACAAGAGAAATGGAGTGCAGGTAAGCACTGGAGGACTAAGACTAGAGCCGTAGAAGCTCTCAGAAAAGTCTAAGTCCCTCAGCCATGTACTACAGCTAGGCTTATTAAACCAGTTAGGCCGGTAGCAAACCATCAGTAATGCAAGTGATCACCAGTGACCTTAAACAGCATGTCATAGATCCCACTGCCCTTATCTTGGCCAATGGTTAAAAACTGGACATCCAGACATCCTCAGAGATGAAGATAGAATTTTATCAGTCCATTTGTAAATCACTTCTATTTTTACATATCTTTGTTTAATTCTTTAATAGTTAACCTACTTTATCCTTCCCATGTAATTTAATAATGTCTATACTTAATATCATTATTCTCCTCTTGAAAAAATATTTTTGTTTTTATTCTAGCCTTTTTTCCCCACAGATTAGACATTATTAATGCTCTTTTATTTGGTCATAATTATTATAATTTCATTTAATACAATACTAAGTTAAACATTTCTACAGTATATTTTCTGTTCTATGTTATGTAGTCAGCCATTTTCAATAATTCATTCTTGTTGAAACTAATTATTCTTTTCTTAATTAAAAAAAACTTCTTCAGAAAATGCTGAAAATAGAACCTAAATAAGATGATCCCACACTGCCAGTTGCATTCAAATTACTTTTATTATAAGAATAATAAAATTTTAGCAGTATTTCTGGAGAACAATGGCTGAATAAGACTTTTTCTACTTGACTATAACATATATTTATTATCTTTATTAAAGTGTGGATGTAAAAAGGTATAAGTGCCCTCTGATATTTCTCCTATAAGCATGTGTTGTTGGCTTCTGATGTGTGAAGAAAATCATTCATTTTTTGCTTGATGTCAATAGGTATCATTAAACTGGCATTTAAAGACTTAAATTGCTTTCTAGTTTTCCTATCTGTTACTTAGATATCTACATTCATGCTTAAAGCTTTTTAATTATTTATTAATTATTTTTCCCACTTTATTGACTTTTACTATGTTATTCCAAGTTAATGTATAGCAGTTTAATATAAAATACTTTGTTTCAATCAGTTATCCATAAATGCATCAAGCGTCTCTATATTTATTTATCTTAGTGAACTAACTACTACTTATGTCTTCATACTGGTTATTTATTCATCAGGTGATGGTATAACCAAAACAAATCACAAATCTGCATGTGAAATCTTCTTTATCGCATAGAAATGATAAACAATTCAAAATATTATGATTTCCAAGACCAGCCTTAGATTTAGCAAACTATTAAGTGGCCACAAATGTGTGCTATTTATGAAGTGCCAGATCATGATGTTCATTTTATTTTTCTCTGCATTATGAGCAGATACCAGTAAACCATGGAGCATGACATTACCTGAAGATATTTCAGTCGATAGTTTGATGTGAGCAGCCGACACCTTGATGTGCAAGCTCTTTCCTTTCTCAGGATGTTTTTAAGAGATAAATTGTGAAACTGTCAAGAGCTATCTTGGATGGTTTGAATAGGCTTGAACATGAGATACTTTTCTAAAATTTTGTGCTCAGGTAAGTTAAGTGTCATCCATTAATTTGAGTAGAGAATTAAAAAAATCAAGAACATTGTATGATCAAAATTAATAATAAGCAGTTGCCAAAAACTCAAAGGAAAAAAACACAGGTTGGGTTGTGATTGGTCAAAAGATTTAAGTGGCTCTAAAATTTAGAAAATGGAGGACCTCTGATATCACCGTTGTGAAATGGATGGATAATGATAGGGTAAGAATCTAGATTTAGTTCCTTTTAAAAAACTATTGGACTTATTAATCATAAGGCTTTCCTAGCTATAGGAGTCCGGTGACTGAGTACAAGATATTTAACAAATATCCATTATTTAGCTATGACCCAATAAATACAAGGTTCTATTTATCTTCCACATATCATCCGCCCTATGATTTCTAAGTTCCAGGTGACATAGTGTCTTATGTAGCATCCCGATTTTGGTGGGGAATAGGCAGTAGGAACTTACTTGGTCTATTTTTCTGCAAGCATTTTCAGAAACACAATTCATCTCAGATTGTTTTTCATCATGTGCTTCTACGTTTGTTGCCTCTGATGAGGAGTCTTGAGAATCATTAACCTTCTAGTCACCTTGCTCATTCAGATTATTTCAAGCACCAAGTATTTTTCAGTTCAGCTTGCTCTTTATTAGACAATTTTTTACAAATATTCGGATGGAGGTAGGGAACAATGCAAACCAAAATTCTCTCGAAAATTTTTTCTTGAGTCAGTCCTACGAGTCTTAGTGGAGCAGGGGTTCTTAGGCCTTATGCTAAGAACTATTCTTACCACCATTTGTACATTAAAGCTGCTTTACCAGTTTCAAATGATGTATTTCTTTACGGTTTCATTGAGCTTCACTGTGTCAGAAAGGCATAAACCACGGGTAATCTTGAATAAGACCGCAGGGGCAAGGAGGTGCGGTTCTTCTCCATTCCTTTTTCATCTATAAGGCAAACATATTAATCTTGGGGTCCTTCAAATCTTAGTCTTTGGTTCTTTAAAACAGCAAACTCTTGAAAATGAAAAATCTTTCATGCTGACGTTATTGTCCCTGCCTTAAGTGTAAAATCTACTTTGGAACGCAAAGCTAACCATTCTGTTCTCTCTGAATTCATTTTGGTCCTCCGTTTACTGCATGTTCTTGAAAGCAATAAATGTTACTGCTCCAATTGCAGGAAGATGAAAGATGGAGGAAAAGAAGTAAATGTGTGAGTGAAAACTTGGTTTACAGGTCCAAATTTTATTACAACATACTTCTATTCATACAATTTTCTTATTTTTTTCAACTTAAGCATAACACGCATGTAGAGAGCTTTTCATGTTTTAACTATGCATATAATCATCCAAGTGAGGAAATAGAACATAACTAGTATGTTGACGGCTGCCTGCATGCCCAAAGTTAACCGCTATTATGATTTATAACAGATTAATCCACAGAGTGGTTTTGCTTAGGTTTGAAATCTACATAGATTGATTGTGCTATAGTCTTTCAGGTTTTGCTTCCTTTGCTCAACTTGATGTTTGTGAGATTCATGTACATTGTTGACTATAGCTCTAGTTATGCCATTGTAATTTCTACACATTATTTCATTGAGTAAATATATTCCAACTGACTGATACTTTTTGATTGATATTTTATGTTTTTCAGTTTGTAACTTTCACAAATAATGTTGCTATCAATATTGTTGTAAGTTTCTTTTGGTACACATGAGCATACAACTTGGTTTCAAAATTGTTTTGTTGTCAACATCACTAGATGATTCCAAAGAATTTTCCAAAGGGGTTATACAAATTTATTCTTCCTCAAGAAATATGTGAGCACTACATCGTTGCCAGCATTTGGTATTGTCAGACAGGTGGTTTGGTTGTATTTTGTTTTAAAAGGCATTCTTAGATGGAAACTTCTTCAAACTGATACAAGGCAACTATGGAAAACCTACAGTAACATTATATTTCATGGTAATGGACTGGATATCTTCCACTTAAAATCAGGGAATAGGAAAAGATGGTGAGCTATTATTTTTCTTCAACATTTTCCTGAAAGTTTTATCCAGTAGAATATGACAAAGAAATGAAATAAAACATATGATTTACTGAGAAGAAGTGAAACTATTTTATTTGTAGACAATATAGTTTTCTATGTAGAAAATGCTACAGAATTTATAAAAAGAGCCACCAGAACTAATAAGTGAGTTTAGTAAGTTTGCAGGAAACAATGTCAATATACAAAAATGCCTAGATATTCACCTTCATTCTTGAAGATGATTTTCACAGAGTATATAATTCTAAATCGACACGTTTTTCAGCTCTGAAACAGTAGGGAGGATCCTAATAATCGACCAAACCGGGAAGATATGTTTTATCTTATTGACAATATTTAGAAATGCCAGTGCATGATGATGATAAAAAACAGAGTGGTTTCTATTCAGTATTTTTATGTATTTAAATTCCTTTCAGACAATGAACCCAATTATTACCTGTACTTAGGACAAAACATCCCTCTCATTTGCACTTGGTATTTCATTACTATAAAGGTATCATTCAATTACCTATAGTTTTCAACAATTTTGCTTAAAAGTCAACTGTTATTCTTAATTATGAAGTGTGATTGTTACTTCTTCGAAGGTAAAATACCCTCCTTCCCTCATCTTACCAGTTGCTTTATAGATCTCTGTGTTTGATTTATTTATTTATTTATTTATTTATTTATTTATTTATTTATCTTGCTGAGGAAAATTCGCCCTGAGCTAACATCTGTGCCACTCTTCCTCTGTTTTGTATGTGGGTCACCACCAGAGCATGGCCGCTGATGTGTGGTGTAGGTCTGCGCCCAGGAATTGAAACTGGGCCACCGAAGCAGAGTGTGCTGAACTTAACCACTAGGTCACAAGGCCAGCCCCTGTGTTTGATTTTAATATGTGTGAATTTCAATTTATATTTTTACTTTTCTCAGGTTTGGGGAGGATTTTAATCCGTGTAATTGATGTGTTTCATGATTTTTGGGGAAGAAATTCTCAATAGTTTCCTCTTCAAATAAAGTCACAGTCCCATATCTCTCTCTCTTTCTGTTTAAAATGTATTTTAGGTGTTCTCCCATCTTTGTTTTTCCTTTCTTCTGACCTGCCCCTTAGTCTAGTGCCCCCCTCTTCTACCATAAGGAGATCTTGGCAGAGATGTCTGGAAAGTGTCTCAACTGAGGCCCCAGATGAGGAGGCCTGCAAACGGAAGTGCCTGGGGCAGGGATGAAGATATTATGAACGTGTGTATGAACATGACCAGATGGAGGTAGGGGTGGTGGTGGTAGGCAAATGAGCTATATCCTTGACTGCAACTCCTTCCTGAGACGGCAATGCACTGGCTGTGCATCAAGTCTAGTGTGGGGAGGGCAGCTTTCTTCATTAAGCCTGGCAGGTAAAACCTTTGTAATTTCATATGGTAGGCCTGAGAGATCACACATAATATTTGGTCATTGAGCAAAATCTCTGTGTTTTTCAGAGGTTGCATGATCACCTACACTTTCAGTGATTTGGGAGAAAGGCATTCAGGACTCAGGGGTAGTTGTAATCATGACTATGGTTTATTAGAGTGAAAGCATACACAGGAGGGTCATCCAGGGATAAGGCTCATCAGATTGAGTCTAGAGTAATTTCCAAAGACTTCCAAATATCTTTCTCCTGGGGATGAGGGTGGGGAGTCACACAGATATTCTTTTTTCTTCAGCATGAAATGCAGCAACATGTGCACAACGTTTCTGCTCAAGAAAGCTCACTTGAAATTCAAAGCCCAGAGTTTACATAAGGGCTGGTCATATGGACATTCTTTGTCTGTACAACGATCCATGGTTATCAAAATTCCAGACTCCGAAAAGAAAGCAGCTTGTTATGTGTTGAATTGTGTCCTCCAAAAATGATATGTTGAATTCCTAACCACGCGTATCTCAGAATGTGACCTTATTTGAGAATGGGGTCATTGTAGATGTAATTAATTTAGCTAATATGAGTTTATAATAGTAGAGTGGGCTTTTAATCCAATATGACGGGTATCCTAATAATAAGAGGGAGATTTGGTCATAGATGCAGAGAGAAAATGGCCATGTGAAGACAGAAGCAGAAATTGGAGTTATACTATCACAAACCAAGGAACATCTGGGGCTACCAGAGGCTGGAAGAGGCAAGAAAGCATCCTCTCATAGAGGTTTCGAAGGGAGCATGGCTTTTCCTATGCTTTGATTTCAGACTTCTAGCCTCCTGAGCCATGAGACAATACATTCTATTGTTTTAAGCTACTATGTTTGTGGTGCTTTTTATGACAGCCCTAGGAAACTAATATAGATTTTGGTGAAAGGATTGGAGTGCTGCTATAACAAACACTTAAAAAACCTGGAAGTGGAGGTGCCGGCCCAGTGGCGAGGTGGTTAAGTGCACACGCTCAGCTTCGGCGGCCTGGGGTTCGCAGGTTCAGATCCTGGGTGCGCACAGATGCACCGCTTGTCAAGCCATGCTGTGGGAGCATCCTATATAAAGTAGAGGAAGATGGGCAAGGATGTTAGCCCAGGGCCAGTCTTCCTCAGTAAAAAGAGGAGGATTGGCATCAGAGGTTAGCTCAGGGCTAATCTTTCTCAAACACAAAAAAACTATAGAAGTGGATTTGGAATTGGGAAATGGGTAGAGGCTGAAAGAGTTTTGAGACTCTTGATAGAAAAAACTAGATTTCCTTGAAGAGATTGTTGATAAAAATATGGCCTTCAAAGAAAATTTTGTTTAGGAATCAGAAAGAAGTGAGGAGAGCTGCGTAGAAAGCTCCTATTTCTTGGAGAATACATATATAATCATGACCAGAATGCTACCAGAAATATGAACATTAAGGGTATTTCTGGTGTTGCCTCAGATGGAAATGAAGAATGTGTCACTGGAAACTGGAGAAAAGGTGATCCTTGTTATAAAGGGGTAGAGAACTTGGCTGAACTATGCTCTACTATTTGTGGAAAATTTGTTAAGTGATGAACTTGGACAATCAGCTGAGGATATTTCACAGCAAAATGTGGAAGATGTAACCTGGTTTCTCCTTGCTGCTTATAGTAAAATACAAGAGGAAAGAGAAAAATTGAGGAATGAATTGCTAAGCAAAAAAGAAGCAGCAATCAATGATTTGGGAAATTATCATCCTATCCAAATAACATGCTTTGAAAACAGGGCCAAGAATGAGGCTGGACAATCATTTGCTAATGAGACTGGGTGTGCAACTTGTGGATCCAGTCAAATCTCTCAGAGGATCTAAGAATAAAGATGTGGTTATCCAGGAAAGATGTGTGGAGGACCTTCCTATTTGATGGTTTGGACTCCTGTGCTCAGGAGATTGAAAAGGATTTTGAGAATTATGACAGCAGAAACACTGCCAGCCTAGCCTGAGAGGGACAGTGACAGATGAAATGAATGAAAAATGACAGAGGGCAGAACCATGGATGAAGAAGTCTGACAGTACCTCCTAGGGCAGAGAGGGTAGGGCTGCCACTCACGTGGGCTGAGAGGGCCCAGGGGACAAAGCATTGAGCCATAGAGGATTATTCTCAAGTCTTGAAATCTAATAAATATGCCCTATGGATTTTTAGACTTTCTTGACATGTTAGACCCCTTTTCCTCCTATTTCTACCTTTTGGAATGGAAATGTCTATCTTATGAATGTCCATCCCAACATTGTATTTTGTAAGTATATAACTTGCTTTCTAATTTCATAAGTTCATAGATAACAAGGAATTTTCTCCCTGGTTATACCATACTCAGAGTTTCATCCATAAACAATTTAGATAAGCTTGAATTGATAATATTTAGATGAGATTATTGCACTTATAGTTGACCCTGGAATGGTTTAAAACATTTTGGGATGTTGAAATGGGTAAATGTATTTTGCACATGGGAAAGACATGAATTTTATGGAGGGCAGAGGGTGGACTGTTATAGGTTGAATTTGTTCCCCAAAGGGTATGTTGAATTCCTTATGTTAAAATACATTTACGTACAAGCAGAAAGGCTTACATAATAACTATCTACAAAATTAGTTTTTTTCTAAATTTCAATATACTTGACCATCAGGTACAATCAATGACAACCACAGTTAGGTTCTCAACGTAAATCAAATTGCTATAGCAGCTTGTCCGTGTCTACGCTGTTTATAACATGTTCTCACTCCCAGGATAATCATTCCTTCTAATAATTATTAACATAATTAATTAAATAACATAATTTCTTTGGGTTTTTTTGGAGAGGAAGATTGGCCCTGAGCTAACATCTGTCACCAATCCCCCTCTTTTTCCTTGAGGAAGATTGTCCCTGAGCTAACATCTGTGCCAATCTTCCTCTATTTTGCATGTGAGACACTGCCACAGCATGGCTTGACGGGTGGTATGTAGGTCTGTGCCCGTGACCCAAACCTGTGGACCCCAGGCCTCCGAAACAGAGAGCACAAACTTAACCACTACACCACCAGGCCTGCCCCATAACATAATTTCTTAATGTGACTATTCAGTTTGATCCTCATAGCAAAGATAAATTGGCTGAAATCTTGTCAGCATAAGTAGGATAATTTCACTCAAAACTGCTTAGGATGTTTCTGGCACGTGTTTCATCTGCTAAACTTATAAACCAGGCAGACCTGCAAAAGGTAGGCATGAGCAAGAACAAAAGCCTCAAGATATATTTGGATACTTACATATAGTGTTTATGCAGTTGCCTTTTTCAAATGGATATGAATATATTTTTACTATTGTCTGTCTACTTTCCAGATGACCATAAGGTTTTCTCTGCCAAATGGCAGCTACATTAAGAAATAGAAAACAAGATGAAACAAAACAAACAACAACAATTAGCCTCCTAGGCTTTGTATTTCAAGTTGGTATACTATGAACCAAAGATTGTCCAAAGACAGAGTGCCTATTTTACAGGGACTGTAACCACATAACTGTACACAGTACTGCTCATCACCCAGAAACTCCGTTGACTTTATCATCCTCTATCAGTAGTGAAAAATAAAAGAATAAACAAAGCTTGGACAATTATTTGAAGGATTAACTGCCATGACCTAAGGTATTATCTTTAACTTCATTGGCTATCAAAAACTCACTGACCAGTGAGACTAGCAATTACGTGTCCAATAACTGAGCATCATCTTTCAAAGTTTTATTGTAATATAGAAAAGTTTAAAACCAACAGGTCTAGGCAGTTTTACCAAAAGAAAACTTTGGAAACAACATAAGAATGCTCTTGAACCTCATTGGAAAAGACCATGTCAGGTCCTACTAACCCAGCAGTTATCTCTGAAAGCGCAAATTCCTGGATCTGCGTTTCCAAACACAATGTATCACACTCTTGTGACCTGGATGTCATCAGTGCTTGGAAATTAAAACTGAGACTCTTTTTGGATTCTCTAGAAGCAGACGGCATCATAAAGAGTTCAGCTTTTCCAAAAATCTTGGATCAAATAGCCAACTTTCAGACTTCTAAGATTTCCAGTCCCAGAGTTTGAATGTAAGCAGCTGCTGACTTGTCTCTTTCTCCTCTTTTTTTTTTTAAATAACTATCTTTGAGCCATTTTTGGTAGCTTAAAATTATAGATTTTTAATTATCAATAATAGAAAATTTAAGATTTTTTCCTTTGTTTCTAATATACTTTTTTCAATAGCCGATCTTTGGTATTTGACAACACTTGACTGGCAGGATAAAGAACTAAACAGAAAGATAAGAAAACTTGGAAACTTGGCCCTGTGCCACTTTCCAAATTGGGAAATTCAGATGTAGGATTTTTTTTTTTTTCTTGGCTATGATTGAGAAAAGTCAGTATTGCTAAAGGAAGCACTTCAAGGTGTATTAATGATCCACTTCTTATGTTCCCTAGAATCACAGTTTTATAATATATCTTGTCCAGAGCCATAAGTGCTTTTGTATAGCTACTACCTGATGAATGAATTCAACAGAAAAACAAAAATCACACAGGAAACTGATAATCTACTTGAAATTCAAACATTTCCTGTGATCATGAACTTTACTTGTTCTTCAGATTTGGAAACCTGGATAGAGGTGAGAATCTGGACTCTGACATTCAGCATAAGGGTATTTTCCCTGAGGCAAATGCTGGTAGAGACAAATGTCTGTAAAAGTCCCTGAAAGACTAGCAATGCTCAATGTGACACTGAAAAACTTGCCCCCAACTATACCTCCCCACCAAAATTTGGCTAAACTCAAGTGGATTGCTAATAAACTGCAACCACTATTGTGCTGCTCTACCATCCTGTCCTGTAATTAGCATCACATATGTTTCCACAAATACTGAGACTTTCCATAGTGAACATTCTTGTAACAAAAGTAAATTTTGACTGATCTTCTTCCATCTGTCATATAATATATTTAAACATGTTGCTTCGCTCCCTAACATTCATGTCAAAGTTGGTCTCATTTAGCCACATTTTAGTATAAGGTTGAGATAATGACTTGGCTTGTTTTTTCTCTTTCCACAATATGTAATGGGCATTTGGATTGGTTACCAGGAAAAAAATTTAAAAATGACCAAGAAACAAAGAACGTGATGTGTACAGCAAGGCAAATGTTCCATTACCAATTTTCCAAAGTAGATGGCCTAAAGATAAGTAAGTCCAAAAAGTACATTCTGTTTCTTCTATTTTAGTAAGGAAATCAAACAGAAATCCACTTAAGCAAATATAAGAGAGTACATTATGTGGTTTGGGGTTTTGCATAGTTACCAGGCCAGGGGGTTGGGTTTGCTTGGTACAGGGTTGCAAAACATGTATTAATTATTTACAGATCAAAACCAGGAGAAAATGTAATGGTGGATGAAATTCTTAAATATGTTTAGGGCTAAATGATAGAAAAAAAAGAGTGATATTAAGGATTATGAATTTTTTTCTTATAAGCAATTGAAAATACTAAGCTTTTTAAAATAGTTAAAGCTTAACTTCTGTTATACAGATAATTTTGGAAACAGACTGAATGATAGACTGGAAATTTAGTGGAAGAAGACAGTTTAAGGGAAGAAGATGTACATATGCTCAAGATAGTGTTTCAATGAACTGACAGTCTCCTATACTTTAAATTTGGGAGCTAGCAAAGATCAGAGATAAAAGTATCCCAGAATCATGGCTGGGGATGGTCCCCTTTCTTTGCAAAGGGGCTCACTTACCCCTCTTGTTAGGGAACAATGATGAGATCAAAGCAAACTAGTTCTCATATTTCAGACACGTATTTGTTGGGATTCTCAGTTAAGCTGCCAATCCAGCCCTCATCCTCACACCATACTGAGTTATAGAAGAGTTCTTTAGAACATGTCGAGGAATCAGGTGTCATTTTTTGCATGTGTGTGAAATTCTTTGCCACACACTAAATTGTAAAGCTGGAAAAAATATCCCCATTCCTACCACGTCTATTGTTACTTCTTCTCCCAAGAAATCCATCTTGTTTAGTTAGCTTCTTCAGAGTAATCAGGATGTTCCACTCATTTGCTTCATTTGTTCAAGGTTAATGGCCTCAGGCAATACCTATTTAGCCAGTGTCTGTTGCTTAGAGCTGTTCCATCTCCTTTCTTCTTCTTAAAACAGACCCTAGTTATTTCCTGGGTATCATATATGATTTAAGGTAATACCAGTTTATCTGGAAAAATAATCTGGTTTATTTGTTAATGTACTAGCTTTTAGGAAACACTTGGGCCTTAAATCAAAGCACTACCTCTTTTTTTTTTTTTTAAAGATTTTATTTATTTATTTATTTTCCCCCCAAAGCCCAAGTAGATACTCGTATGTCATAGTTGCACATTCTTCTAGTTGCTGTTTGTGGGATGCGGCCTCATCATGGCTGGAGAAGCAGTGTGTCGGTGTGCGCCCGGTATCTGAACCCCGGCTGCCAACAGCTGAGCGCACGCACTTAACCGCTAAGCCACAGGGCCGGCTCAAAGGCACTACCTCTTAATCATTCAGAAGTTACACAAAAATCAGCCATAGCTTTTATTCTAGGATTATACTTACTGGCTTTGAGATCACAATCAGTGATTGGATAATTCATCTGAATTGGTTTCATCACTTATAAAATGGGAATAATTTGATATGTATCTATGCATATATATGTATATATATGGTTGTTTATAAAAAAAGTTGTGGTAATAGATGTTACAATAATGTTTCAATGATTTACTATTATCTTTTTTTTGCATATACCTATTATTCTCTTAATAAGCTTCTGTAACAATATAGGAAAATACTATGGTCTCTAAACTGAGAAAAACTCATGTGTTCATCTTTAGGGGTGTTCCATTATATCCCACATCTGGAATTATAAAAAACAAATTAATCATATTGAAAAATAATAACTGGATAAATATTGTTCAAACTACTCCTTAATGTAAACCTAAATTTTCATCTGCGTTTGAAGGAGTTTTTGTTAATTTGGGATCTGTTTTAACTTTATATGCACAATTTTTAATAGTATCAATTTACACGTATGCATTCACCATCTGTATTTTTCTCGGTTCCTAAAATATTACTGACATATGTTTCAAAGTCACTATCTTCATGACTACTTGGGAATTTAGGTCATGCTGCTTCTTTCTGCCTTTGGGTGTCGTTTTATACACAAAACTCCCACCGAAAAATTTGGGTCTCAGTGCTCTGTCAAGGTCCTGTATAAATTTCATGCTGTGATATTCTTTGTAAATTACAGTTAAAACACATGAAAAAGACACTGAAAGTAAAAGACACTGAATAAAGACTCTTTATTCGAGGAGTATCGGTACTTAAAGAGAATAGTAAGGATAATAAGAAAATATTAACCTGGATTGCATTTTTTAATGATGTTTCATACACATAGCAAAAGAATGAAATATATTGTTTAATGAATAATCATAATGTGAACACCTGTGTAAATACCACCCTAGTCAAGAAATAATAAAATATCACCAGCAACTCCCAGTCCTCCCCATCTCATGATTTTTTCCAATCACAAACTTAGCTATTTCCCATAAGTCACTAGTATATTGACTTTTGTGATATTCATTTTCTTACTTGTTTCTATGGTTTTCTTAACTATGTATAGGTCCTTAAAACAGTATACTTTAACATTTTCTGTTATTGAACATTTTATATATAGAATTCATATACTAGGAAGTCTTTTTTTCTTCTTTCTCTTAACAATATATTTTTTAACCTCTTCCCTCTTCCTGTTGTTTTATGTAGCTAGTTCATTTTCATTAAAATATAGTCTTGCTTTCTTGCTTTTAATGATCTTGACATTTATGAATTAATAACAATTCATTTATTCCTTCTATTGACCAATTTTTTCTCTACTATTGAGAATCCTGCTATAATTATTCTTGTACATGCATCCTCGTACCCTTGATTCTGCTAAGTTTATTCCGAAGAGTGGAATGGCTCTTAAGGAATGCATATCTTCACCTTTCCTATATAAAGCCAAACTGTTTGCCAATATATATTTTCACCAGTAGTGCATATGTGTTCAAATATTCCACTTCCTACAAAAGTAATCTTATGGTTTTGGCTGTATTTCTCTGATTAATAATGTGGTTTGAGTACCTTTTCTGATATTTATTGGCAATTTGGATTTTTTATTTTAGAAATCCCTCTTCAGTCTTCTGCCCATTTTCCTATTGGATTGACAGTGTTTTTCTTAAAGATTTATAACAGTACTTTTTTTCCTTGTGGTAAAATACACATAACATAAAATACAGTTCATTGGTAGTAAGTACATTCATATTTTTGTGTGCTCATTGCCACCGTCCATCTCCAGAACTCTTTTCATCTTGCAAATCTGAAATTCTATAACCATTAAACAAACAATAACTCACCATTCTCCCCTTGCCCCAGTCACTGGCAACCACCATTCTACTTTCTGTCTCTGATTTTGACTACTCTAAGTATATGAGTACTTATATGAGGATATAAGCGGAATCATACAGTATTTGTCTTTTTGTGACTAGCTTATTTTGCTTAGCATCATGTCCCCAAGGTTCAACCACGTCATAGCATATGTCAGAATTTCCTTTCTTTTTAAGGTTGAATAATATTCCACTATACGTATATACCACATTTTGCCTATCCATTCTTTCATTGATGGACACCTAGGTTGTTTTCATGCTTTAGTTATTGTGAATAATGCTGCTGTGAACATAGGTGTACAAGTATCTTTTCAAGACCTCGCTCTCAGTTCTTCAGGGGTATATATACATAAGTGTAGTTGCTGGATAATATGGTAATTCTACTTTTAGTTTTTTGAGAACTTGCCATACTATTTTCCCCAGGGGATGTACCATTTTACATTCCCATCATAGTGCATAAGAATTCCAATTTTTCCACATACTCACCAACACTTGCTATTTTCATTTACTTTTAAGCCATCTAATGTGTGTGAGGTGGTATATCATTGTAGTTTTGATTTGCATTTTCCTAATGATTACTGATGTTGAGCATCTTTTAATGTGCTTATTGGCCATTCATATACCTTCTTTGGAGAAATATCTACTCAAGTCCTTTGCCCATTTTTGAATCAGATTGTCTATTTATTTGTTGCTGAGTTTTAGGAGTCCTCTCTATATTTTGATAGGGATTTTGAACAGGATATTGAATCTGTAGATCACTTTGGGTGGTATTGACATTTTAACAAAGTTAAGTCTTCCAGTTCATTAACATGGGATGTCTTTCCATTTATTTATATTTTCTTTAATTTCTTTCTGAAGTTTTTTAGTTTTTATTGTACAAGTCTTTTACTTCCTTGGTTAATTCCTAAGTATTTTATTCTTTTTTTTTTTTTTTTGGTGAGGAAGATTGGCCCTGAGCTAACGTCTGTTGCCACTTCCTCTTTTTGCTTGAGGAATATTGTTCCTGAGCTAACATCTATGCCAATCTTCCTCCATTTTGTATGTGGGATGCCACCACAGTGTGGCTTGACAAACGGTGTGTAGGTCCTCGCCCAGGATCCAAACCTCAAACCCTGGGCCAGTGAAGTGGGGCACATGAACTTAACCACTACACCAGTGGGCCGGCCCCAGTATTTTATTCTTTTTGATGCTATTGTAAGTGGAACTAGTTTCTTGGTTTCTTTTGGGATTATTCATTGTTAGCATATAGAAATAAAACTGATTTTTGTGTGTTGACTTTGTATGCTGCTACTTTCTTGAAATTGTGGAATCTGTTGGGTTTTCTATGTATAGATCATACATCTGTGAACAGAGATGATTTTACTTCTTCGTTTCCAAATTGGATGCCTTTTATTTCTTTTTCTTGACTAATTGCTCTGGCTAGAACCTTCTATTTTGAATAAAAGTGGAAAAAGCAAGTATCCTTACCTTATTCTTGATCTTAGAGGATCAAGTCTTTCACCATTAGATATCCCCAACAATGGAATCATTCAGTTAGAAAAGATGGTACAAAATCCATCCCTTACTTTCGATGAAGTGGTCAATTGCAACAGTTGAGTCATTGAAGGCATTCAGGTCAACTTCAGATCACTGACCAGGGTTCCTATCAGTGATAGAATTGTCCTAGATTTCCAACTTACAGGGCAAAGAGGAGTTTGCACAATCACAAATATATTCTGCTATAACTTGAGAAATGCCCCAGGCCAAGTGGAAAGATCAATCCAGAAACTTAAGGAGAAAGTTACCTGGCTTTCCAAGGTAGATGCTGATGTTTTATGGGAGGTCAGCTGGCTGTGAGTGGTTATGCTTTTTTTTAACATTTCTGGAAAAATCTTAGTCTTTCTCTCTTCTAACATTGCCTCTTTCCCCTGTCTTCTCTCCAACAGCTCTCATTAAACTATATTAGACTTCTTCTCTTTGTCCTCCATGTTTTCAAAACTACCATCTCATACTTTTCATTGTTTTGTCTGAATGCTCTATCTAGACAATTTATTTTGATCTAACTTTCAGCTCCCTTATTTTATATATATATGTTTCATCTGCTGTCAAACTTATCTACTGAGTTTTAATTTGGTCACTGTTCTTTTTTTTGTACTTCTACAGATTTTATTTGAAGGTTTTTTAAATCATCTCATTCCTATGACAATTTTTGCTCTCTGAAAATACGTTCAAATTTTTTCTTTTTTAATATCATGAAAATTATTTTTTTATAATCTGTGTCTGATAGTTCCAATACGTATGACAACTGTGTGGGTGTTTTTCCACTGTCTATTTCTTTCTGCTTGTTCATTCTTCTGTTACTTGTGGGATTGGTTATTTCTGACTTTATATTAGTCACTAACCTTAAAAAATAATTTTTTGGCTTCTGAGTAGCTGAGACGAACGTGCTTCCTCTAGAGAGATTTTATGTTTGCTTCTGCCAGGTTCTTGTGATACTATGATTTAGACACCTCCTCAATCAGATTCAACAGTTGAATTCCCTTGGTCCTCTCAGAATGTGTCCTTAAGGTGTTAAATCATGTAACAGTCTATATTTATCTTTAAGTTTCTGAGGCTGGGGCTGGGGTAGATTTATATCTGGTTCAAGCTTACCCTCAGAATGCAGCCCTTAACTTAGAGAATCTGCATTAGGAGCTGTCACCTTAGAAAGTCTCATGCTTTCACTTGCCCTATTACACCCTCAAAAGCGAGAGTTCAGTGTCTTCAGGGTTCACACGTGCCCTTAGGCTCTGTATACCTCTTAAGAGTGAACTCTTTCTTTCTCTTATGTTTTTGACTGATAATTCCTTATTATTGTATCATCTCTTTGATGTTTGCAGTAAGATCTGTAAAGGTGTTTTATCTAGAATCTTTAGTTGTTTTCAGTGGAAGGGTTGGTCTGAATGACGTTGAGTGCCATTGGAGGAACAGTTTGCTGAAACATATTTTACTTTTGTTTTGTTTTATTGTTAGTTTTATCTTACTGTTACTGTGTATTTATCACACAACAGACATTGTGTAAAATAGGTATGTTTTTAATCCATGCAAAAACCCCATGGCATACATTTGAAAAAAAGGCTTGCCCAATGTTAGTATATGCACAAAGAAAAACATCTATACGTAAGAAACACATTAGCATATGAAATATGAAAATATTTTTTAGATTCCTCAGAGTTACCCAATTATCATAAGGATATATATATATATCGTTATATATAAAAGAATGCTATATAACTACATAGAGTACACATTTTATGATGACTCCTTTCATTGGTCTGGAAAAAAATAATATGTGAAACTTTACCTATTACAACAAGTGAAATAGCATACTCACATATAACAATAACAGAAGCAGTAACAAATAGCAAAATACAATATGTGGACAGAGCATGAAATTGGGAGTCACATTGTGCTGAATTGAATCCCAGCTCCGTGGTATATTTGGCTATGGAGCTTCATTCAAGTTACATAATCTTTGTGCACTGATTTTGTCACCTATAGAAGGACAATAACAATACTGGTTTTATGTATTATTATATGAATAAAATGTTGATATGGTGGAAAGAAATATAAAACAGATTCTGCCACATTATAGTCAATAATCTGGGCATTAATGTTGTTATGGTTGCTATTTTATTATTTAGGAAATGAAAATTAGTCCAGATTCATATATTTATAATTAATTTTTGTCCCAAACAATCTAAACATTTTGTTTAATAATGACTCCCTCTGGGGAAAAAAAATTCTGTTAACAAATTACCACTGATTCACTACTACTATCAAATCCTTAAAAATCTGGCTGAGGCTCACCCTGAGGTAATCACAAATCAGCAAAGAATTATAATTTACATAAACTGATGGTGGCGAACCTATATGAACAAGCATAACACATGGCTTCAGTTGAAATGGAACTAATGGGAAAACTTCCTAAAAAATGTAATAACTACCAAAGGAATGCAATTCAAACACCAAACCGCTTTGTAGAACTAAAGAAACAAGATTTCATTTTAAAAAACAAAATAGACAATTTGAAAGAGAATGGTCACTGCTAGAAAATGAATCTGTGTTCCAGAAGAACAAGAGGAAGAAATAGTTGCCAAAAGAATCAAATAAATAAATAACAATCACACCACTCTGAAGCATGAGATCAAAGAAATGGAAATCACGAGATAAACAAACAAATAAAAATTCCTTGAAGTGTAGAGCCAAGAGATGTATCATGTGAATAAAAGGAATTTCAGGAGACAGGTAAGTATAATTGGAGTAATACTCTACAGAAAGACTTAAATCTGGTAATTGAATAGATTAACTAAGTCCCTGGAAAAACTAATGACAATAAAATAGAGACCCATACACATGTCCTTTGAAATTCCTAAATATACAGGTTAAAGTGGAAAAGAAAATATATCTCCTATCTTTTTTTTTAACTTTGTTATGGACAGAGAATCAGCCTTTTCTACTCAGAATTCACGTTGGTAACCATGGAAGAGAGAAATCAGTGGAACAATGTTTAAAGGTAAAGGTAAGTGATTTTCAAATTACTGTTTATGTTAAGTGATAAAATAAGATCTTTACAAAAATACAAGAATTCATAGCTTGATTTAACACTTATGTGCCTGATCTGAGGACAAGACTTGGCATGTTATGCTGAAGAAAGTACTGCTGAAGGAGAGCAGACATTTCAAGAGAGGGAAGATGAGAATTTCCTGTGGCAGGAAATAATAATGAGTACTGACTATAGATGATTTGTTCACACACACACAGAGAAACATTCTTGACACAGAGAAACATAAGAGGATTTTTTTATTAACCTAAATTTAATTTTATTAAATTTAATTTCTCATTAATTTTATTAAAATTAATTTTGTGTGTGTGTGTGTGTGGAACATTAGCCCTGAGCTAACATCTGTTGCCATTCCTCCTCTTTTTACTGAGGAAGACTGGCCCTGGGCTAACCTCCATGCCCGTCTTCCTCTACTTTATATGGGACGCCGCCACAGCATGGCCTGACAAGCGGTGCAGCCCCCGCGCGCCTGGGATCTGAACCTGTGAATCTCCGGCCGCTGAAGCAGAGCACGTGCATTTAACCGCTACACCACCAGGCCGGCCCCTAAAATTAAATTTTTATTAACCTAAAATTAAAGCTTAAAAACTATGACAGTATAAGTCAGGGCTTGAATAGGGGTGAAAGGAGGAAAGTAAAAGCATCTATACTCTCTAGCCCAGCAACTGCCTTGCAGAAATTGCCAAATAAATCACAGCTGTAAAAAAAGCAATCACAGTGGAAAGTTTCCGTGTGGTAATAAGAGATATATCATTTCCCAGTAAAACAGGTGATTGGAGAATATACTTGAGGAAGAGGAAACTCTACTTTCTTTTCCTTTATGAGCTGTGGTCTCTACTGCTATGTACTTGTTGCCTGCCATTAAAAAGGTCTGAACTTTTAGCTAATTTTCACAGGGATTCTAAAAATTTTTTAATATCAGTATTGAACTTGATGACATAAAGTTCTGACATCCATCAAGGGCAACAAGAGATGTATCAGTAGACAGTGGGGAGTCTGGATCACAAAAATTCAATTTCAGGTTGTTTTAGAGTGAATTCACAAAGATATTTTTGTAAGCCTCAGCTAGCTAAATATTACATTGACCAAACCCATGTCATATATTATTTGTAATATTTGTAAGATGTGTGTAGGTATGTGCACACACACACACACATATGTAAGGTTTACATATAATGTATGTATAATTTATATTAAAATATATATGTAACTGTACTGACTAAAAGTATACATTTAATTATATGTAACTTTAATTCCACAGTACAAGTTTAGTTATTCTAAATTTAATTTTTTTATTTTTCAGGCTTGGATGTTAGAAAAATCCTGTTAGATACACATGTATGTTTATTATATAGACCTATGTCAAGATTATAGAGTTAAGGTTCTGGTGCCCAGTGAGGGTTGATTAGGTAAATAAACATCCTGAATAATATCCTATTTCCATTGGATGTATCACTGTTCAGAAAATAATGTGAGCAAACATCACAGGGTAAGTGTAGTGGAGAGGAAAAAGAAAGCAGAGCCAAATTTGTATAAGTCAATTCAGAGATTGAGATTCAATAACAAATAATTAAATCAATATTTCCCAATAACTTCAATTCAGACACATTGTCACTAAAAAGATCCTAGTTCCATCTTAATATTCTCAGACTTAGATTTAAGCTAAAGTCTCTTTTCCCTCATGGCTACTTTTGAGAAGGGCAAAGGAATCTAGTGACATACTAAGAGTCTCTTGAAAAGTCAGAATGCTTAATTGATTGATTTAATTTATTCTGTGATTCCTTTGAGTCCATTTTGATTGTGGATGAATGCAAATAAATTATGAGGCAAAGAGTCTCTCAGTTTGTTAACTCTGAATAGATGTCTGGTGTTATTGGGGGAAATGTTGGGGGCATGAATTAGATGTAGGATTGAAAAATGTGCATTGAAGACCTTGGAAGGCAACACTAATCAATCATTGTGTTTGTTTCCATCGGACATAAAAGAAGACCCCAAATGATTCTCAGGACAGTGCTTTTGGAGACCATTATCAATTGACAGAAATTGACCATGAAATTAAACATATTCATCATCCTGATTAAAAGTATTAATGGGGCCTTGATTTGGCATCATTTTTAAATCAATGCCACTCATTTTTGTTTGCTTTTTGCTTTTAAATTTCAAAAGCAGTAAAAATTTGAAAGCAATGCAAATATTTATTTAAATGTTTCATATAAAAAAAATCTCTCATGCTTTTAGTAGTATGGTCCCTTTTCCCAAGCATGTTATTCCCTATTTCAACATGTCAAATTCCAAACAATCAAAACTCACTCTTAGAATGAATTTCCTTAAGTTCTTTAGGTTCCTACTCTTTTCTATTACAATAGTACAGTCCAGACATTGAACCTGAAAATAACTTACTCTTTTGGGTCTCCATAATGTACCTATATTTTCTTTATGGGACATTATTTCTATTTATTTATTTGCCCCACTATTATATATATCTAACCTCATGAACAAAACATTTTGAGGAAAAATTTCACAAATAATTTTTTATTTATATATCAAGTGACATTTATCATAGTGCCTTTCATAGAAAAGATGTTTATTTATATTGAATGAATGGTATAAAAACTCTGGAGAGTAGTGAGTTTCTCTTGTTGACCTTTGATGTATCTAGCCTCTATTTGAAAAAGTTATCAACCATTCCTACCTAATGAAACTAGACAGTGAAGGATATTTTAGGTTAAAGAGAGTCAAATTTAAATATTCAAACATTTTCCGGCAAAAATAGCATTAGAATTATGATGATTCAGTTGTGAAGCTTACATTATATTAAAGTTCAGTACAAAACATTACTTATCAAGAAGTTATTTAGAGTTCATAATTAGAAGAACATCTGAGCAGTTTTGAAAAGAACTACCATTGAAAAATACTTCTGTACCAGAATTAGGAATTAGAGATTACAAGTATTGTTGTTGTTACATGTTGTCAAGTTGACTCTGACTCCTGGCAACCCTATTAATGAGTGATGGCCTCAATGTCCTGTCCTCAACAGCCCTATGCAGCTTCTGTAACTCATGCCTATGACTTCCTTTATGGAGGCAATACATCTCATATTTATTCTTCCTCTTTTTTGGCTTTCTACTTTTCCAAGAATTATTGTCTTTTCCAAAGAATCCTGCTTTCTCATGATGTGCCCAAAGTAGGACAGCCTCAATTATATCCTTTTTGCCTCCAGCGACTGTTTGGCTTACTTTGCTCTAGGATCTACTTATCTTCCTCGCAGTTCAGGGTATCCGCAGAGCTCTCCTCCAACACCATATTTCAAACGAATCAATTTTTTTCCTGTCAGCCTTCTACACTGTCCAGTTTTCACACTCATACATAGTAATTGGGACTACGAAGGTGTGGATAATCTTGGCTTTACTCTCTAATATTACTTCCTTACACTTGATGATCTTTCCTAATTCTTTCACTGTTGTTCTTCCAAGTTTTAGTCTTCTCTTGACTTCTTGACTTCAGTCTCCATTTAAATATATGACTGAACCAAGATAAACAAGATCTTTAACCATTTCAATGTCTTCATTTTCTACCTTAAAGTTGTGTAGTTCTTCTGTTGTCCAGATTTTTGTCTTCTTGATGTTCAAACGCAGTCCTGCTTTGGTACTTTCTTCTTTCACTTTTGTCAGAAGTTGTTTCAAATCATTGCTGCTTTCTGCTAGGAGGATTGTAGAATCTGCATATCTCAGATTGTTGATATTTCTTCCACCAATTTTCACTCCTCCTTCATCTGAGTCTAGCCCAGTTTTTCCTGATATGTTCTGCGTACAGATTAAGCAGATAGGGGTATAAATTGTACTCTTGTCTGACAACT
The DNA here is from genome assembly GCF_057802395.1 of Ceratotherium simum simum. Lineage (NCBI taxonomy): Eukaryota > Metazoa > Chordata > Mammalia > Perissodactyla > Rhinocerotidae > Ceratotherium > Ceratotherium simum. The sequence goes on along the minus strand of NC_141909.1, from coordinate 25,124,365 downwards.
TTGCCTGTAAGAAATCATTCTACCTCTCCATATTCTCTCCCTATTCCTGACAGTGACTTCTTGTCCACAACACAGGTCACTCATCATAACAACCAAGTGCTGAGGCACCCCCATTTCTTTCAGAATAGCCCAGAGCTTCTCATGATCCATGCAGTCACAGGCTTTACTGTCATCTATGAAACATAGACTAACCGTCTGAAATTCTCTGGAGCACTCCAGGAGCCAACAAATAATCAAAATTAGATCTCATGTGCCTCTCTTTTTTTGAAATCCAGCTTGGACATCAGGCATTTCTTGCTCCGTATAAGGTGAAAGCCTTTGCTGCAGCACCTTGAGCATCACTTTCCTTGCATGGGAAATTGGAGCAACGGTCCTAGAGTTACTGCACTCCTTGGCGTCTCCTTTCTTGGAGATTGGGATATATATTAAATGATTCCAGTCTGTGGGCCATTGTTGTGTTTTCAACATTTGTTGGCATATTCTTGCGAGGATTTTGACAGATTCAGCCTCTGTGGCTTGAAGTAATTCTATGAATATCCCATCTGACCTTGGTGACTTATTTCTTCCCAGTACTTTTAGGGCAGATTTCACCTCACTTTCTAGAATTATGGGTTCTTCCTCACAGAAATCTTCTACAAAGGAATCTATCATCCTTTTGTCTCTTTTGTGTAGATCTTTAGTATACTGTTTCCATCTTCCCTTTATTTTCTCCTGATTAGATAATGTCTTTCCCTGTTGGTTGTTCAGCATTCCTAATCTAGGTTTAAATTTCCTTTTGATTTCTTGAATCTTCTAGAAGAGACTTGTTCTTCCATTTTTGTTGTATTTTTCTCTCTTTGCATTGGCCATTGTAGTAGTTCACTTTATCTCTGTGTGACAGTTGCTGAAAAATTGCCTACGGGATTCTAACTCTACTTTTGTCACCTTTTGCTTTTGCTTCGCCCCTGTCACTTTTCCTATAAACATAAAACCTGTGTGGCACCAATAAAATTACATTGCAAACATTATTACACACATTACTTACTCTCTTAGTAAAAGGATATACAGTTCTTTAGTTTCTAAATCATCCACATCCCACCTGACCCCATTAAAAACACAGTACAACAGATCTAAGCATAAAGAGCTGAAACATTTGTATTGGTTTAGAAAGAATATATATCCACATGGGGATGGAATAAGTGTAGTTTTTATAGTTCACAATATGTTTTCTTATTGAATTTGCACCTGCTTAAAGCTCAGCCAAATTATGGTACATGGGCCAGTTCTATTTTCCATTTTCTTTGTGAATTAAAAGGAAAATAAATGTGCAATTGAGCCTAGACAGCAGATGGTCTGCAATAGGTATAAACATATTGTACCATATGTTCGAATGGTACTTTCAGAAAGTACTTGGCAGTGCTAAAATATTTCATTTTCAATAGACATATGAATATACATACTCTACTACAATTAAAGATGAAGTGACTGATTTACTCCTTACCATTTGGGAGAAGTACGGCTTGGGAATAGATTGTGTACTCCATCTGGGCAACAGCAGTTTCCTTTGCTGACTCCTGATGGGACAGAGGAGAACAAAGCCAACCTAGGGAGATAAGTCTGTGGAGACTTTTGCACCTTCGGTAGACCACGAACAAGTACATGCGAGCAAGATTCCCTCTGGTTTCAAAACTGTCTCTGGGGTAGCTGGATTTCCTGGGAAGAAATCTGAACACAACTGAAGTTCATTTTTTTCTTTCCTGTGATTGTTCTCCTCTCCATCCCACTCCCAGACTTTCCATCTTCATTGCGAAATGAAAAAATAAGGAAATTTAAAGTTAAAAAATTTAAATACTTTAACAGAGGAGAAAAACTAAAGTTCTGAAATATTGTCTGTCTTGACTCATAGGTCATATCATGGCAGCCATTAGCTGATCCAGGTTTTTAATCCCATATTCAGAATGACACATGCTGTACATGCATTTTTTTTAGATGTAGAAAATATAGCATACCTCTATATTAAAGTGTGTTTTATTTTTCTTCTCTTAGATGATAAATGAATGCATAGGTATGGGTTTCTTCCTTTTTTTGTAATATTCCCCTGGGTGAGATTAACCAGCGACATGGTTTCAGATGTCACCTCTAAACAATCATCACTTATCTAAGATCTAGGCCCAAACCTCCAACTAACAGTTATACATTCACGTAAGACTGTTTCACCAACACATCTCTCTAAGCCAACAAAAAAACACAATGAATTTTACCACTGCGTGTGTCCTGATGAGCCTTATTCCAATCTAGGCTTCCTTGGTATAGATCTCAGCTCTGATATGTGCACAAATCATCAGTCGTCTTTGTCATGTAGCTCTTTCCCAACTGCCCATTCAATGTTTGGATAATGGCTCTCTAATATTCATTTTCCTTAGCACTCCCACAGTCCTAGTTTCTGGCATTGTCCTAAACTTTCCACTTTATAATATTTAAATAATTAGTTAACTTCCTAGATGTTTAATGATATTTTTACATACTATTTGTGTTTTGCAATTGTGTTTTTGCTAATTTAAATTTTGTCTCCAAATTACATAAATAACACAAATAAATAAATATTATTTAAAAGATAAAAAATACAAGAGAATGTAAGTAAATAGTTACTGTGTATTTCTTCAGGCATTTTTAACTATTTTTTTGGGGGGCTGTCATTCAAGATGGCGACATAGGAGGATTGTGGGTTCATCTCCTCCCACAGACACACCGAATCTGCAGCTAAATATGAAACAACTTCCTTTGAAAAAAACCTAAAAACTGAGCAACTCCTATGCACCAGGCCAATGAGAGAAGGCCCACACTGAAGGGGGTAAGAGAGACTGGAACACAATCTCACAATAAACCCCATCCGTGGAACAGCAATCTCCAATTGTGAGTGAACTCAAAACCCAGAAATTCTCACTGAGGAGCAAATGGTTTGAACACCATGTTGGGCAGCCGAACTTTTTTTTTTTTTTTTTTTTTGGTTAGGAAGATTAGCCCTGAGCTAACATCCGTTGCCAATCTTCCTCTTTTTGCTGTGGAAGACTGGCCTTTGGCTAACACCCATACCCATCTTCCCCTACTTTATATGGGACACCACCACAGCACGGCTTGATAAGCGGTGCGTAGGTCCACAACGAGGACCTGAACCCACGAACTCCAGGTTGCCAAAGTGCAGCACACGAACTTAACCACTACGCCACTGTGGGCAGCCCAACTTTTAAGACCTGCACCTGAGAGATGAGCCTCCAAAACATCTAGCCTTCAATACCAAGAAGGCTTGCATTCACAAGACCCACAAGGCTATAATGATCTAAGAAATGGCTCCTAAAGGGCTCATGAGATAGGAATAACTTGCTGCAGGGCTCAACACAGAGGCAATGACCTGAGAGGCACCCAGACTTTCTGTGAATGAGGCTCACTTGCTAATCTTAAAGCATTGGCCAGAGGGTCAGGCATCTAATTGAACACACACCTAGAGGCCTGCTGGCTGGCAGGCACCAACTTTTCACTCTCCTTTTGCCTTGCTGCAGCTTGCTGGTATCTCCCAAAAAGGAACTTATTACTCATTTAGAGCCCCAATTTTTGTGACCGCTACACAGGGGTCACCTCCAGATCACCTGGAAGTGGGGCTGATGCTTGTGGTCCCAAAGGACTGTGTGTATTTACATACTTTAGAAGCTGCTGCCTGATGGTCTGGCTTCCAATCAGCCTGAATCTAGGCTCTAAGATCCTCCCTTTTGGTACACAGACAGATATTGAAAAGTCCTCAACTACTGGGAGCCACTAAAAATAAAATAGGCTGCTTGAACAATCATAAAGGTTTCAGAGACAACCAAGAGCTAGAGCAAGGTTGGTCATGAGGTTCATCCCCTACATGAGGCCACTCTTTCAGGACTGGGAGGAGTGACTGTTTTATCTAATGCATAGAAACCAACACAGAGAGTCGAGCAAAATGAAGCAACAAAAGAATATGTTACAAATGAAAAAACAAGATAATACCTTTGTAGAGGAGGAAGATACATCCTCTACCCACTCTAGGTCCTTCTGGTTGGGCTACGAATTAAATTGACTTGAGACAGAATAACAACAGAAAATCAAACAAAGCTTTATAACATGTATAAATGGGAGACACACAGGAAAAACTGGGTAACTCACCATCTGGCTGAGGTTGTCATCTTAAATAGCATCTTCAGCTACAGATAAAGGAGGGTGTTGAGGGTAGTGGTTTGGGACTTCAAAGGAGAGGAAGGCAATTCACATGGAGATGGAAATGCAAATGTTTGGTGAGAACTTTGATAAGGATGGGCTTGCAAGGACCCTTACAGTCTACCTATACCCAGAGTTGTCTTTGGTGATGGCCTGTCCTGGGGATAGACTTTTTATCTTAAATTCTTTTAGGCAGTTAGGAGGAAGACCAAAGATTCTTTCAGAGTCTTTTGTTTTTAAAAATAATCAAACCAAGGCAAAGAGACATATTTTGGGGTAGCCAATTCTGAGCCCCCCCATACCTTATATTATTTTTTTGGTAGAACTAAATAGAATGAGGCAATAAGCATGTATTCTGTGACTACCTTAATTCAATTAAGATTATACTGTAGAGATCTTTATATTACATAATATATTTGGGGTGCTGGGTATACACTATTTAATAACAAGAATATTTGCGAGATGGTAATACAGTACTACCTTTTTCCATTGTATAAAAACACTTTGGCAGTGATGCTTCTGGCCATGGCTGGGCAGCTCCTATCAGACCACCCTTCCTATAGATAAAACCTGTAAACAAAAATGTACTCGAAGGCACTAAGCGTAATGAAAAGCACTTAGATACAAGAAAATGGAAATCAAACTTGGAAGAAAAGATGGCATAAGTAGAATCTCACTTTTCTTGCTATTTTCTTGAGTTTCAACCCCAGTCTTCTCCATCAGGCATAGTTCAAACTCTATTAGACAACCCACAAGCTTAACCATGTGAAGAAACAGAAGACAGAGTTTGTATTATCAAAGCCAAAGAAAACTGAGAGGGAAAATTCTGGAAATGAGAGGGCCAGAGACAGACCCAAATCTGTTTATAAATTTGCCAGAGTTTCTGACTGACTCCTCAACTGTGACTTCTTGGAGCATACTCCAAGCACCACAGATAAAGCTAAAGGACATCAACTAAGATTTGAGCTTCTGTGCCCACCAGGGAGACAAAATTACAGTTCAGCCTAGTTAAATGCTTGCCTCAAAAACAAAATCAATATTAATAGGAGGAACATACATATCTTAGAGTAGAAACTCTAAAAATATCTAAAATAAAGCATCCATCACTCATCATGTCACAAAATTACTCAATAAATGAAGACATAGGAAAATATGACTGATTGTCTAGAAAATAAGACAATCAATCAAGACTTACCTGAGAGGACACAGTCAGGAAATTACAGCAGAGAAAGAAAAATTGTTAAAAAAGAATTAAATTACAATCCTTGAATTGAAAAATACAATATCTATAAGAAAAAAAATAATCTTTCCTGGATGGACTTAGAAAATGAATGAAGATAGACTCAAGATTCAGTGAACTCAACATAGACCAATGGAAATAATTCTGAAGAACAGAGAGAACTAAAATAGTTTGAAAAAGTAAAAACTAAATGAAGCTTTATCAAGAAAACATGAAACAATATGTTATGAACTGAATTGTGTCTCCCAAAATTCATATGTTGAAGCCCTAACAAATAAATCAGTGGAGAGAATTTAGAAATAAATCCACTTATGTACAATAATTTTGTTTTCTAAAATATGTCAATGCCATCATTGAGGAAGGAAAAATCTTTAAATCATTGGAGATGGAATAACTAGATATTCATAAATAAAAATATGGACTTTGACCTTTACCTCACATGTTAAAAATAAATTTGAGATGGATCATATCCATTAGCACAAACTTGAAAACTATAACTTTCCAGTAGAAAATATTTCTGCAGTTTTGGAGAAACAAAGGTTTCCTTGATAGATCCAGAAACAATAGCTTTAAAAATATATTACAAATCATAAAAAAATTCCGTTTATCAAAAGACAACATTAAGGAAATAAGAAAGGTTCGGTCCTGGAGAAAATATTTGAAAACATAAATCTGAGAGAGAACTTGGACCCAGGCTATACAACAGTCCTCTGCAACTCAATAATAAAATGATAAACAATCTAATAAAAATGAGCAAAAGATTAGAACAGAAATTTCACAAAGGAAGAGCTACATCTGGCAAAATACACATTGCGGGGGCGGAAAAACTATTTTTAAAAGAAATGCTCAAGACATTATGCCTCAAGGAAATGCAAATTGAAATCATCTGGGGAATGATTTGTAGCAAAATAACATATAAAACCATTTTCATTTATATATTTTGAATACACACGTGTGTAGTATGTTTCACACACGTATTCATGTTATGTTCATGTTCATAGTATTCGTAACCCTGTCTTAAATAATTTTTCCTCTTTTACTAGTTATTATTTTATTTTAAAAAACCAGTTACCACATTGCACATGATTATCCCTAATGAAATAGAGTTCCAAAAACCTTTTTGCTTTTCATGAGTTTACAAAGTGACACGTTTACAGAGGGATTATGAATGTTTTAAAAAATGACAAATCAGAACTTTAGGACTAATTCTTGTAACAGCCAAGGGTAAATGTCAGTACAAGAAGAAATTTTGCTTCCATCAGTGTCATAATATTAAATTATTACAGTGCAATGGACATAATTATATTAATGATAATGAATCATTAACTTTGAAGACCAAACTGACATCAACCTTAACATTTGTACTAGTGCTTTCTTAACTGGAATCAAAATTGTTAAGAATTTTTTTGTGAAGTGAATCTTATGTCATTATATAAAATAAGAAAGAAATTTTGTTTAGCAAGTACTCAAAAGTTAGACTTGATTATAAATCTTTTTAGCAATCTAAAATTACTCCATGAGTGGATTTTGTGCTTTTTCAATTCTTTTACAAATTCTATTTTTCTGTATCTGGAGAATATTTTCACAACCATCAATAAATGTATAATTTAGGTTCATTGGAAGAATGGAGGGTCAGTTGGAAACATCTTTAAGGTCTTTCTCAAATTGGAGTAATCTAACTCTTTGTAAGTGTGAACTTGGGTTGGTTTGCTCTGTAAGATAAATCATGGCATTTCTGGAACTGTCATGTGCCTATAGCTTCTCCACATAACCCAGCTTCTGACTTGTGGCTTTTATAAATTGGAGGAAACAAAGAGCTATTAGTCTCTTTTTTAAGTTAATATATGACATCAAAAACATCTAAGGTTTTTAATATTTTTGCCAAAGCTACTTGGGGTTCTATAACTTGCAGACATATTCTAAATAAACAATAATAATAATAATGATAATAACAACTTGTGTCTTCTGTATAGTTTCCCCTGTGTCAAGAATAAGCTATTCACTTTCTTAGGCTTTCACATTTGTTCATTTCTCCAAAATTTTTAAATATATTTGAAATTATCCTGGAATTTCTGAGTCATGAGCCTAGAAAACAAAGCAGATTTTACACTTCTATGAACACGTATTCACTTTCACTTGATTACCTTTTAGGTGGTATTTAAAAAAACAATTCATGTTTCTGTCTACATAGTAGTGGGATGTATTTCTTCCATGGGCCTTTCCAGGCTGTACTATCTTTCGTAGGTATCATCTACTTTGAGGAAAGCGGCGATACACTTTCGTATGTTAAGCTAAATTGGACAAAAGACCTAACTTTAGTCCTCAAATATCTACTTGCACTCACGTTTTGAGCATAATGTTCAAGTCCTTATTTCCCTCATATATCTAGAGATGTATATATATATATACATCTCTAATGTATCTTCCAACTCTAACTGAAATCTCTACGTGTGACTTGAGAGCAGATTCACTATTTCTGTGTATGGATTGCAGGAATACTTTTTTCCTGTAGAATAATAGTGACTATTTCAGCTTTTATTAAAGGTAAGATTTCAGAATTCCTGTATCAATCCCCACAAAGGAGTGCATATTTGTGGCGAGTTGTAGATCAATGTAAGAACACATCTGTTTTAATCTAATTGTAATTTTTTGTAAAAGGTGTTCGATGACTCTGCCTACCTCTGCAATTACTTTAGTTTGGAAGTAAATCTACACTCTCGGTTTTCATAAATCAATAGCATGTTTTTCGTTTTGTTGCCTTTTTTCCCCCATTATTTATGTCTGCTCATGAAAGACGCAAGGAGTAAAGACTTCAGGGGAGGCAATTCAATAACTTAATTTCGACAGGTCAAAAACCCAGCTTCTTGCAATCTCTGCTTGGCCTACCAGAGTGTGTACTGACCACGCCCTCAGGCTGACTTCTTATTCACATAAAAGACGGCTGCCACTGGCCCCTGGGGTTAGATGATAATTCATTCTTAGTCGGCAAAAGTGAGAGATTAATTCTTATGGATTTCCCTTAGGAACTAACTCTACTCTTAGAAGCCCTCCTCAGACTTTACCTGTCTCTTATTGGTTGACATTTTTCTTATGCGCACAACTCCTAAATAATTATAACTGTTTTAGACCAATCAAAGTGTAATAGAAGTCAGGGAGTGGATCAAAATGTTTTTTTATAAATGTCATCACTAAATATTTATGGTAATGATGTTAGTTTCTCTTTCTAATGAAGCAGACATAGAACCATTCCCTGTCTTGCTTTCTTTAAATTCTAAAGCTTTAGTCATTGCGCATAAACAATATCCCTTAATTTACTTACAAAAATAATTCCGAAGCATTTTTGACAATAAAAAATCTTCCTTTTTTAAAAATATATTGTTATAATATTATCCAAGAAAAGTCTAGAAGCAAGTATTTACTTAGTTGTGTAAAATTCAAATGAAATGGGAGCAGGTTTTTATAATTATATTTGAATCTGAGGGGAACTTGTGCAGTTGAACTAGAAAAAAATCTAGATTTCAGTTCTAAATCTGAGATCACTTAACTGCAAGATCTTAAATTTTACCTGTTATTTAACCTTTGCAAATCTGTTCCTTTATCTGATTTGTTTTGGGGTTTCACTATAAATTTACTTCCAGCTCTAAAATTCTATGACTCTCTAAACATATTCTGCCTATCTCCCTGGATTTGTATGGGCACAGAAAATCATATTCCTTTTAGACATGCAAGACCACTATGAATCTGAGTACTGAGGTGTTTCTCACCTAGGCTATGTGTTATAAATATCAGCATTTAAATTTTTATTTGCTACCTACTATGCCAAAGAGATCGCAGGACCCATACAAGGAAAACATCCAACTGCAGTTTAGAAATGCGTGCTTTTTTCAAACAGAAGCTAATCTATGTGCAAACATAAACATAGGAAAAAGTTAAAACAAAAATGATTAGAATATAAGTACTATTATAGGAGCACATAGACACTAGGAGTTTTAGATTATTGATCACTTCCAGTATTTCCATCATATGAAAATCCTGTGCTGTACATACAGAACTTGTACATGCTTTATTTCATTTTGCCCCTGTTAAATTGGTGATTTATGTAACGTTGCCTTGCTATTTTCTATATTTTTATGTTTAAGAAATGATTTTCAGATTGAGAAGGTGAATAAATAAATATCTTGTTCTCAATGACAGAGTTAAGATACTACCTGTTGTTCTCTGATTTATATAGTCTAACAATTGATTTGTTTGCTGAATGTGACTGGGTTTATTTATCGGTTTCTTTTCCTGAGCATGTTGATAAAGTCTGAATGTTATTAAATCAGTGATAGAGAATATGCAGATCCATATGATCCATATGAGCTGCTGTAAATAAATAATACAGCTAAACCCTAAAGTAACCTTGCAACATTCATATGCAAAATATCCTCCTTACTCTTTCTATATGTGACCGAAAAAGCTTTGAGTTTATGAAAAATATTAGCAGGCTGAAGATGAATGAAGAAAGCAAAACTTACTCATATTTTGATAAAATATTCACTATTAATAAGTATTTTAATAAGCTTACGAAACAAATACGTGTTACTTGAGAACACACTTTCTCACAAAGCGTTGAATAGAATGAGCATGCACAACTCCATCCTGTAGAATTGGCCACCAAAGCACATGGCCTTGAATGTCTGGACAAAATATCAATATTACCCAGGATTTAGAATAGGGAAGAAAAGGTGGAGATGATAATTTGTGGCTGAGAATGAAAAAACAAAATAAGCTCCATTATAACATATCCTGAATAAAAGATCTACTTGTTTGTGGGTGTGCAAAAGTTAATACTTAACCCAGATCCCCCAGCTGTTAATACTGTGTTTATTTTGTCAGTATCTATATATCTCTATCTCTATCTGTCAGTTTTTCATCTATACAATTTTTTTCTTGTTGAAGGTAGTTTGCAGACATAATGATCTATTAGCCTGCATAAGTTAAGTGTCTATTACCTATGAAGAAGGACATCTCCTATATAACAAGTGTACAAACATCACAATCAAGAAATTAACATTGATACACTGCTACTGACAATCCACAGACCCCATTTAAGTTTCACCAGTTGTTCCAATTATGTCCTCCAGACCAATGGATCCAATATTACATCACACATTATATTTACTTGCCAAGTCTCTTTAGTGACATTCAATTTGGAATACTTTCTTAGTGTTTTCATTAGTTTTGAAATCTTGATTTTATTTTTTAGTAATACAGGAAGTTATTTCATAGAATGCTGCTTCACTCTAGGTTTGACTGATATTTCATCATGATTACATTTTGTTCTCTTTTAATGGAACTATCAGAGATGTGATGTGTATTCTTCTCATTCCATCATGTCAGTTGGTGCATGATAAAAATTTGTCCTATCGTGGGTCGTGTTAACTTTGATCACTAAATTATGGTGATATCTGGCAGGTTTCTTCACTCATTTTTTCTTTTTAAATTATGAGTATTTTGTGAAGAGATGCTTTGTGATTGTGTGGACATTCTGCTCTTTTTTACATTTTCACCCATTACTTTTTCATATCCATTGATACTTGATCAATTATTGCCAGGAGGCTTATAAAATGGTGATTTTTCTAATTCCATAATTTCTTATGCATTTACTATTAGCATTTTACTGTAAAGAAGAATTTTCTTTTCTCCATATTTACATTTTATTCATTTCTTTATATTTGTATGGATTTATGAACTCTTAATTAATCAATGGGTAATTATCTATGACTATCTTTTTGTATGTGTGTGTTGGCTTTTTGTTGCCTCAGATTTGTCCACTGGAAGCCTCTTAAAATTAGATCTCCTGCCCTTTTGGCGTGTTTCTTTCATTTTTTGAGTTTTCTCATTTTCTGACACAGCAAGATATTCCAGGCTCATTGTGTACTTTGTTTTTACCACCTTCGGATTGGTCGTTTCTGCAAAGAATCTGAATTCCTTATGGTAGAGAAAGACACTTAGAAATATTTCTAAGTATTTAGAAATGCAAGAACTGAGCACTAGATTTGCTCATTGTTACTGGGGTGTCACTGCTTCCAGGCTTTCTCAGCAAATAGACCAAGGAAATGTCTGAATGGATATATATGCACAAACACACACACGCACACATACACGCCCCACATGCACAGCTATTTTTCTTTCTGTATCCATCTACGTAAATATATTGAAAATTATTAGTTCGCACCAAGAACTCTTATTTTATCACAACACCATACAGTTCATTTTGCATTTGACCCTTTCCCTCCTTATAACTCCCTTCTCGGACAGTGAGAAACCTCACTTCTTTTTTCAGAATCTTTTCTTGTTTGCTCAATTTTCCTCTGTCTCTCAATCCTCCCAGCCTGGTTCTTCACCCAATCCCAGCTGTCAGTCTGCCACTTACTTGGCTGCCTATAACATTGCTGGGCCCCACTTATTGGTGGGCCACAGCCTCACAGCCCTGAACCAGAAGGCCACCTCCAAAATATATTGTGGAATGGGAGGGGCTATAATGGCTTTTTGTTTTACTTTATGTTTTTTTGTCGGTATTACTTTTGATATTATTATTCTTAGTTTTTGTTTCATGTTTCTTGTGATGGTGGTGGGTTTATAGAAGGAAATCAGAAAAATTACTAATAAAAAGGGAAAGTGCCATCACTGACAAGACTCAGGATATGCTCCAGGAAGCTGGGATGTATTCATTTATTTATTGAGCGAATGAATGTATATATAATATTATAGATATATTTCATGCATGAAATAAATAATTATATAAGTACACTTATGACTGCCTGTAAGTGTATTTTTATGTGTGTATGTATGTATGTATATATTTTATATAGAGTATATATATAGAGAGAGAGAGAAAGAGAAGGAAGGAGAGAAAGAGAGAGAGACATATAGACCACAGTCTATTTGCCAGGATCTGTTCTGCTAAGGCTTATAAAAGAATATATAGCTTGCCTACAATCAAGTAGCTAAAGAGCAATCTACTTAGATTTCAATATTAATGTCATACTCATAACTACTATAATGTTTGAAGTTTACATATTTACAATATTTTATAATATGTTATATTATAGTATGTATATCTTATTGCGTCTAAATTAATTCCTGAGATCACTTTAAAATTGCATATTAAATTACTTCACTGTCCAAAATATATTTGATCATTATGTCTTTGATAAAAAAGGAACAAAAAGAGGAAGGGAATTACTGTCTACTGTTGAGACAAAGTAAAATAATAATGATAAAGATAATGATGATGATAATTATAAAAAAAACTTTAAGCAGGATCTCTATGTACATATTAATTGAATTGACCAAGGTTATCTTGAAAAGAAATCTACTGAGCACTTTTGTGTAGGAACACATAAGAATATCTTATTGCCTTTCTGATTGTTCATTTCCCCTTTGAATAGGCAGAGAATTGTTGTCAATATAAAACTCTGTCTTTGAAGATAATTTTACTCACCAATCACCCATATAGTTTGTGAATTACCCTCAAGTACAATAGAGCAGTACATAAGAATTTAATAGGACTCACTAAGAGAGTCTTTAGTGTTAGCTAAAATACAATACTTTCAGATGAAATTACTTTCTAAGCCATAGTTGAGGAAAGGCTAAGCAATTTTCTACAAGCAATTATTATTGACTACTCAGATGGTAGCATGGGGTTACAAAGAAATTTATTGTTCTATTTTAGGTTTCTGAATTTTCAGTGTATAGTCTAACACCATGCCTATATCTGATTTCGATTAAGCTGGGAGATGAAGAGGATTGTATGTTTTCAGAGACCATTAAATAGGAGTTTAGATTTTGTTGTTAATTCAGGCTTGACATATTACAATACATATACAAAGGAAGGCAATGTATTTAGGATGCTTATTGCACTTTTCTATGTCTTGTTTTTAATTTAGGGGAATTATGGTATTTTTTTCTACTATTAATTTGATGTAATTATATATCTCATGTTAATGAAATGATTAATATAATGCCATAAAAAAACTAGATATTTTAGTTTATTATACTTGTAGAATTTTGAAATTTGCAATTTGAAGGCTGAACAGTGATCTGGAAATTTATCACAACTCATATAAGTTATATTTTATGAATATAGCTTTTATTTGCAAAGTGTGTAATAAAATGTAATGATAACTGGCAATAATATTAATAAACAAATAGATGAGTAGTATTTCTTTATTGTTTATAATGTGCCAGGCACCATTCTAGCCCTTTTCAGAAGTATTTTGCAATAAAGAAATCTCAGGCATACAGTTGGTACATGACTTGTCTAAGGTCACATAACTAGATTTAGTGAGGCTGAGACCCAAAAACAATATGTCAACATGATTAAACATTACTCAACATGTAGTTGTTTAACATTAAGTAAAGGTATTTTTAAAAATATAATACAGTTATTGCTCAAGACAATGCTTTTTATTTATGTTTTTGTTCTAGATAGAAATTACATTTCTAATTTTTTTAATTCAACTTACAGGGACTTATTCTGGCTAACTATATGTATTAGTTGCCTATTGCTGCTGTGAAATATTACCATGAACCCACTGGCTTAAAATAATGCAAATTTATTTATATTTTCTTTCATATTTACCTTATAGTTCTGGAGCACAAAAATCTTAATTTTTTTTTTTTTTGAGGAAGATGACCCTGAGCTGACATCTGTTGCCAATCACCCTCTTTTCTTTTTGCTGAGGAAGATTGGCCCTGGGCTAACATCCCTGCCCATCTTCCTCTACTTTATATGGGACACCGCCACAGTATGGCTTGATAAGTGGTGAGTAGGTCCGCGCCTGGGATCCGAACCTGCAAACCTCGGGCCGCTGAAGTGGAGCTCATGAACTTAACCACTATCCCACCAGGAGAGCCCCTTAAATGGTTTTTATCAGGCTAAAATCTAGGGCTTTGTTCCTTTGAGAGGCTGTGGGAGAGACTCTGTTCCCTTGCATTTTCCAGCTTCTAGAGGCTGCCTGCAATCCTTGGCTCATGGCCCCTTCCTCCATCTTCAAGCCAGCAGTTATATCACTTGGACCTCTGCTTCTGTTGTTCCATCTCCTTCTCTGTCTTTGAACCTACTGCTTCCATCTTTTTGGGACCCTTATGACTACATTGACCTCACTTGAATTATCCAGGATAATCTCCCCATTTCAAGATTCTTAATTTATCTGCAATGTCCTTCATTTGCAACAGTGGGAGGGCAAGTGATATCATTGCAATGTGTTGACTCAAAGTACAAGATATAAATATCTAAGATGGAGTCAATATACTTTCTAAATGTTAAAAGATTACAAATATGTTTTTGGAAAATGTGAGTCAAGCAAATAAATCCTAAAAAATATATTCTTTTCTAAAATGGTCACAGAAAAATAACTTTATTCTCTTAGAATTTTCATTTGTTCCTTTAGAATTTATAAATAAGATTTTCCTCTGAGGTTGAAGGTTTAAAGAATCACCAAAATATATGTCAAATTTCCCAAAGAATTCCCACAGAATGGCTCCTGGATTAATGATTCAAAGAAGAATGTGAGGGGAGGTAGTTGTTGAAGGATTATTTGGTGTAAAATACATAAAAGAAGCCCTACATCTTATGTTATGTGTCCGTCCTCATTCAGGGGGGTAAGATGGCTGATGATTTTTGAGGTTGTTGGTGTGAGGTCATGCGTAGGTGGTATAGTCATTCTCAATGTATTTTGACATTCAAGTCTTTTAAGTCTACAACCCTTAAAGCCAGACTGTACAAATTTGTGAATTCATGATGGTAACACTTGGAATGTTAGCTAGGGGATGACTTCTCCTGACATCTTTATTTCACTAGATTTTTTTTGTGTGTGTGTGGTGAGGAAGATTCACCCTGAGCTAACAGCCATCGCCAATCTTCCTCTTTTTTGCTTGAGGAAGATTAGCCCTGAGCTAACACCTGTGCCAGTCTGCCTCCATTTTGCATGTGAGTTGCCACCTCAGCATGGCTGATGAGTGGTGTAGGTCCACACCTGGGATCTGAACCCATGAACCCAGGCTGCTGAAGCAGAGTGCACTGAACTCAACCACCACATCACAGGGCTGGCCCCACCAGATATTTTTTATCAAAAGTATATAACTTTTACTTTAATTATCATAAGAAATGGCAAGATACTCTTCATATTAATATTAGGTGATCTGTCTGATTTTCTTTTTGTGGTTATTCAAAATTCATGCTGTTAGGTGGTGATGCTCAAAGAGTTGAGGAAGAAGAAAGAAGGAAATAGGACTGTTTCAAGTTTATATTTTCTGTTTTGATTATTTGAGTTTTTTAGACCCTTTCTTAAATTAATAATATAAGTTTCTATAATCTCTTGACATTATAAGTAGCTTTACAGTTAGTCTCATGCTAGACTATAAGTTCCAAGGCAAAAGCATTATATTTGTCTTTTGTTCACCATTGGGTATCCACATTGTTCTAGTTGCATAGTAGCTGATCAATTAGTATGTGCTGAAAAATAATACATATTAGATGAAATATATATACATAAAATTAATATTCAATGCTTATTTATTATTTATCAATTTATACACCATTCATTATTTGTTCACTCATTAGAATGTATACACACACACACAAATAGACATATGTATGAATAAAAATGAATAAAAGATGCAGACCTTTTCTCAGGAGAAAGACCTTCTTTGGGACAGATAGAGAATACATCTGCAAATTTAGATGAATCCCTTATTCTCTGCATCTGTTCAAAATCTATCTAAATCTTCTGTTTTAGGTTATATATAAATTTAAGGCATTTATATTGATTTTGGAGTGTTCTGGGTTATGTAAGTACAAGGCATATTTATTGATTTGAGGGTCTTCCGTGCACTGCCAGCAGCATGTGACATCAAAGGTTAGTAGCATTTATGCTCTGTACTTATCAAAATAAGAAATGGATTTTTTTTTGAGCTTCTGCTATATGTCCTTGAACTGAAAGCCTTCAAATTGTGTTTAGGAATCTACATTACTGATCAGTTTCACTTTCCTTATTAAGATATTTTAGGAAGTGTGGTCTATAGCTTATTCTACAGAATTCTGACACTTTTTGTGCAATTTATTTGACAACAAAGATTTCAATTTTATGATTAGTTATACACTGATTCTTTAAGGTTTAGCTCGGGTGAAAGTCAGAACACACAGGACCAATAATGATAACGCAGGCACATTAAAGTTTTAATGGTTTAGCAGCATTTATCAAAAATAGCTTTGACAAGATGCTCAAGTAGGGGACATTTGAATCTGCCTGGTTTCTAGTCCCTTCTAATCTACTGAATTTCAGATCTGTTTTTGTCTTTGATTCCTGGATATACTCTTTATACCTCAATTCAAAATTTTACTGGAGTTTGGATGTTTTAATCCCTATAGCTAAACCTGGTGCCTTACTAGGATACTCCTTCCAAGTTGTCAATAAGGCTGGATGCTCACAGTATTTAGATACCATAGCTACTACAAAACCATTGAACACCATTTATTATGTTGTCCTCAAGGACAGTGTTATTATAAAGTAATATAATAATCTCTTTAAAATTTGTACTTTTTATATGTTTGTTTTTAAAGTGCAATCATGAGTTTAGCACAAAATTTATTCAGTGCCAGTAATATTAATTTTAATATTTTCACGGGTTTATTAAACTACAAATTATTCTAAACAATGGTTCATATATATTTATAAAGAAAATTAGAAATTAATATTATTATTAAAATAAATGGCTTTAAACATTTCCATAATTTGAAGTTTGATGTAAAGGTATTTGTCCTATACTTCTATAGTAATGTTGGTTCAAATGTTTCATTCTTCACTGAATAAATTGGAACTATTAAAGTGCATGTATATATGTTAAATTGTATTTAATGAGCATGTTTTATAGAATGAAAGAATGCTGATGGAATTAATTATATTTGTAGCATAGAGTAATATATTGCATACTAAATATGCTCATCACACTGTATAATATTGACAAAGCAATGCAAAATGCAACTGATAACACATACTATAAGAGTATATTTTAAATTAATATTTATGAGAAATCATTTGCAATATTTAACTTCCATTATATAATCATGAGATTTAGGACATCAATGTATCAACATTAAAGCTCAATCTTCACATGTAGAGAAATATATAATTATTTAGTAGTAGTGTTAAAATTCATTTAAATACAGACAATTTGAAAAAAATAGTAAAATATTTTAAGGAAACAAAAACTCCAAAGAATTACAATGGTCTTTAAAAAATTCCACAATATTTAAAGAGGTTATTATTTGAAAACATTTAGAAAATTTGAGAGAGTCATTGAAAGAAGACAAAAGAATCCTCAACATCTACTTGATTATGAGTCAATAAAGCATCAGGAAATCTGGCTTTATTATATGCCATTTCCCACTAACAAAAGCAATTTGTAGGCTGGGAATGAATTTTGGGCATTGGCTGCCTAAGCAAATTGCAGAGGCAATAATCCTAGGTTCACATTTGAAGATATTGGTGCTTTTTTTGAAGTTAAATGCAGTGAAGCCTTTTACATTTGTGTCTTATTAACCAGCTTCAAATAGGGCTATGAAGCACTTTGTTCTCTCTTTACAGGAAGGCCTAGAGACATTCTTTTGCTGCTAAAAGATTTGTCTTTGCCACATTGTTTGGTAAATTTCCTTTTACTACAATAAATGAAATAAGGGGGATTTTGAAGTGTGTTTAAAAGGAAAGAAAATAATTGTACAGTGGTTTATTTCCTAATCAGACAATGAGAAATGGCTCAAAACATAAATGTTACATGTCTACTTGTCCCATGGGGATTTGAGGATTTAGAATGAACAAATGAGATTAAAAATAAAAACTCTGCAAGTCAAATCCAATTTTTAAGATAATGAATTTGATTTTAATTTGTTAAACAGAAATTAAAATATGGAATGGCCCCTATTACTGTGATGATTGTCTGTAATACAATGTAGAGATAACATCTTAAGATTATGCCATTTTAAAGAAAATAGTTGGTTGATTCCTTTGAATCAGGATTGAAAGCATCCATTTTATTGCCCAAAAAACATAAACACCTCATTGGAAAGGTTGATATTGGTTCCTAAGAAAACTAAAAAATTAACTTAGATGCAATAAACCAAAGTTCAGAAAACACAAACTGCCTTTATCAGTTGTGATGAATAAATGACAAGCAATAGGATATATTGGAGTATATGAGGCAGCCATTTGGTTTAAACCTGATTCAACCAGATCATGTTTTTGCAAAAAGGCTTAATGTGGCCTGTGGAGCATGCACTGTACATCTGCTTTAAACATTTACAATGTCTCAAAGACAAGAATGATGCCCTCAAAGATAGGAATGTGGCTCCCCTCCCCATATCAGCATTTCTTTAAGGATAAGCATCTCTTCCTAGAAACTAAGGATTAATTACCAACCTGCTGTGTTCACCTTGTGACCATCGACCTGCTGTGCCAGCAAAGCAATCTCATGACTGTTGTAAAAGGGATATACCTGCCATATGTGATGGATGCTCTTTGCTCCTAAATGGTATATAACCACTCTGTATACCCCTCTTCTTTGGTGTGCTTTCTTCCTTGGGGTAGGAAGTCCCCAGCCTATAGTCCTTAGTCCTGGCTCATAATAAACTCACCTCAATTTTGATTTATAGATTGATTATGGATTATTTGTATGGACAGTTGTTTTGTGCTTTATGGGGTACTGATAAAGTGTGAAAGGCATCTGAGTAAGTTTTCCTTTCTGCAGGGGCGCATTACCGTATTCAAGAAATTGGTGAATTTTCAGATCAGAATTATCTAGCAGAAACTTCAAACTCAACAGCTTCTCGAATATAACTTGGAGCAAATTCTTCACTATTTTGAGTCTCAGAAATCCTTTTGCATTAAGTAGCCATCCTCCTTGCTTTAGAGAGCTTCTGAGAAGTTTGAGATATCAAATATTACATTATATAATACATCGTAAAATCTATCTCCAGGGAAGGTATTCAGGGACATCTTGTTCTCCTTTTTGTGCACTATGACGCATCTTAACTCGTAATATTTCCAGAACATTCCAAATTTGAGAGCCATGCTTTATTTACTTTTCCATCCCTAACATTAACACATAAATTTTCATTAATTATGATTGAATGTATAAGTAAATGAATGCATTGAATGAATGATTAAAATGAAATTCTCTTCAATCCTAGAATAAAATGTAAAGATCTTAGAAGTAATTGGTGTAATAATTATTACATTTATGCTTGCATCCATTAATCCTCCAAATAACAGTAACAAAAAAAATCCAACTGGGATCTGGTATCACAAAGAGTACATTTGTGTTGAACATGTTTATGTTTCTATAGGCATTCAATAATGCTTGCCAACTTAAAAAAAAATACTGATAGTCATTGTACATTATTTCTGTGTTCCAAACAATGAAAACCACTGACTTGGCCAAGCCTCCTCATTTAGTAGCTGAAGGTATTAGGGTCAAGGGATGTAAATCCCTTTGCTTTTCTCACACAGGTAATTAAAGGCAGAGCCAGGAACTGGTCCCCAGTCTCCTGGAATCTAATCTGGTGCATTCTCCTTTAGAGTGCTCTACTTCCCTATTTGGACCATTCTTCTCAGTGAGGGCAAATACAAAGATGAAGAATGAATGGGACGTGGTGGGTTGATTGTCCGAGTTTCAGTGAATAAGCCAGGGGTTCAAAGCTTTCAGAACAGTTCCGGTGAACATTCCCTGAAAGTTAATGACATGTTATTTTGTTCCCTTATAAATTATTGAAACGCCAGCATGCAATAGTCAAGAGCTAAGTCACAAAATCATAACGTAGACATAGTTATAACAAGACAAAACAATTATAACTAAGAGGGCTTAGTGTGATCGGTTTAAAAAGCAATACATAGCAAAAGTGGCAATGTTGAGTTTTTATTTTTAGACTTCTAGGTATTCTGAAATGGGAAAAGAAACAAATTCAGGAAAAGAATGGGAAAGAATATAAATATAACTTTGTAAGTAAAAGAGTATATTCCAAGGATCAAATGGTAAAAGCAACAATGAAAACAAAGAATTTTGATAGAATTTGCATTATTTACTGCAGCATGAAAAGGTAAATAAAAATTATTTATGTCCCCAAAGAGTTTACTATTCAGAGTGGAAAATAAATACGTGGTAATATATAACATATTGTTAATGTTTGGTAATGACCTAAACGTTTTGAAAATATTGTAACTTTTAATTCTTACAATAACCCAGTGAGGGAGCTGCTATTATTATCTTCATTTTATATGGGGAACCTGACAAATAGAGGTTAGGTAAATTGTCCAGAGTGCCATAGGTAATCATTGACCTTGATAAGGTTCAAAGTGGTCAGTCTGACTTCAGAGAATTACTGCTGAACATTATGTTCTACTGCCTCTAAACTACTATGCTATACTCTGTCAAGATATAAAGCCAGCATGATAGAAATGATGATGGAAAACAAATAGAAATAAAATAATAAAGGAAATAGAAAGTGTCAATTATTTTCAACTGGAAACAGTAAAAGCTTAACTAAATTAGTGGCACTTGACATTGGCTTAGGAGTCCACAGGCAGAACAGAGAGAGAGGAAAAAAGCATTACATGAAAAAATACACAACAAAGCAATTACTCATCAACTGCCTCAATCCACATTGTAGCCACAGAAATATCTTGCTACAGATTCTTTTCTAAACTTAACATTTGGATTTTTCACCTGCTAATTCTTCTTGTCTACCACGTACAAGATTTAGTATAACTACCTAATTATTCATTTATAAAGTCAGCCCAAATATGAAGAATTTATAGGATGTTCCAAGTTCCATTCCTAAGTGAATAGGAAACAAAAATCAAGATGTAGTCCCTGCCAACACAGAATATGCAGTACTGTGTGGGATGCAGAAAAATAAAATTTTATCTGTAATTTGTATGTTATTTGGTAGAAGTAAGGCCAGGAGTTAAGAAGAATCAAACCAAGTCTACTAAGGTTCAGGGAAATATTCCTGTAGAAAGAGATACCAAAGTGAATATTGGAAGATAGCTAGGAGTAAAAGAGTTAGATTAAAACAACAACAAAAGAATAACATTCTAGATGAAGTGAAGAATTATGGAGGAGAGGAAGACCATACGCCATTCTCTAAGCTATATGATATATCACTCAAAACTTCCCTAACTCAACCTGTTTGTGGGACAAAGATTTTACAGAATGTAGGATCAAGTTCTACTACTACTAATTGGGTCTTTCACCTGCTAGTTCTTTTTATCTACAGTCTACAATAAGACGTGAGCTCTGTAAGAAACATCAACATGGCCCAGGAGGGACTGCCATTCTCTATTTTGAAAATATTTAAGAACCTGAAAAACTGTACGAACGAAGCACTAAAAATGAATCATGACCAAAGGACTGAAATGAATAGGAATAAATGTACCTTGCATCATATACCTTACTAAACAAAAATGAACAAAATCAAAAGAGATACGCTTGTATGTCAAGGAAAGAATAACTCCTGAAAGACCAAGCGGTTGGCATGATAGCCAAGGTCACCTTCCACTTGATTAAATGCTGAAAGTTGCAAATGGAATGTGGCTTAGAAGTAAAGAAAAAAAAAATTTTCCAGTGAAAAGTGAAGTGATATTGTGAAAAATGCTTTGCTAAAATGTTAGCGTGGCCTCTTCTCACAAAGCTTTCTTAATTCACCTGACCAGACTAA
Organism: Ceratotherium simum simum; assembly: GCF_057802395.1. Taxonomy (NCBI): domain Eukaryota; kingdom Metazoa; phylum Chordata; class Mammalia; order Perissodactyla; family Rhinocerotidae; genus Ceratotherium; species Ceratotherium simum. The sequence goes on along the minus strand of NC_141909.1, from coordinate 25,102,154 downwards.
GTTATTCACTTTTCCATGTTCCCTTAACACTCAGCATGAGTGATGATTACATATAGCTCTTAGCAAATTTTATTACAAAGTCCGTGTTTGTTTCTCTTCCTTATACACTAGATTGGACACATATGTTTTTTGAACACATTCATATATATTATTTGTTTTTCTATGTCACTATTTTGTGAATGACTAATTTAGAAGAGGAAAACTAGCTCAAAATTTTTCTATAAAATATTTTAGGTAAGTCATTTATAATATTGAAGAGAAGTTTGAAGGGAAGAAATAGGCTAGTGAAACTTCATCCCTGGGATCCAAAGTCTTTTTAACATTTTATTTTCAAGTTAAATTATAGGCATTTATATTTAGTTTTTCATATGAACTAAAGTATAACTAATAAAAAATATAATGTATATAATCATATAGATGTTAATTTAGTATATTTAAATATTATATGCGAATACATATTTTGTTGTGATTAATTTAATTTTGCTAATATTTCATCATATTCCAATAAAATGACCTAAGGTGGCACATATTAGTATATATTACCCTACATATACATATCAAGGCATTTTTTCATAGTAAATAAGTTGCTCAACAAATAGGTACTGAGGTTTTTCCATTGAGAGTTGCAAGTTTCTAGGAACATGAAGTAGACTGACAAAGCATTGCTATCATACAACATATATTCTAGTTCAGAATTATGTCAGTAATTAAGTTCATGTTATACAGCTTCAAATCTACCCCTTTATATTCTGCTTTGCAATTCTTGGACTGGGATTCTTCAAACCACATTTTTTCTTTTTTGTCAGCTGACTTCTTTTATTTTCTGCCAAATGAATGCACTCTAGAAGGTAGGAAGGGAAAAATATAGGTGTACTTTTTCCTTCCTCTCAGATTACTATTCCAGTTGGTGCCTTGCTTCATTGACTTTTCCCTTGGCAGAAACATTTTATTCTGCTTTCCAGCTTCCTTTAGTACTCAAAACCAATCTTGTCACACTTTCTCAGAACTATCAATACTAGAAGGACAGTGACCCTTGCTTAGAGCCCAGCTCTGCAAGGCTCATCGTTTCTGAGGTACCAGCATCAGCCAGGATGCACCCTTTCCTCGAGGTCTGACCCCAGGTTGACAGGGAATCTTCCTTTGAGTGTCTATTCTTGGGTAATCCAAATATTATCTCTGATTTATTCGAGTGTTTTCATTTTGCTTTTCTAGACATCCCAAAGCTATGTATCCAACATCCTATATTAAATTTTATCTATTGAAATACTTAGTGCAGTTTCATTTTCCTTGATTGGGGGATAATTGGTATTAGATTCAGTACTTGATATTAGAAATTGTTCCAAGAAAATAGAACCATAAATATGTGATTATGGCATTGTTTGATTATGTGTTGTCTTGAAGGCAGTAATGAGTTCCTTGACAATTAAAAATGGAATATGATTAGATGGCCTTGATGATAAAATTTATTAAATTAATACCTGTTATTGATTGTGAAGTAATGATTACTGAGGCAAGTGCACTGAGGGTCAAGAGGCTGGTGTACATAACCGTTATGTTTGTAATGATGACCAAAGGATCTGTGAGGTGGAACGTCTGACTGAATGCACCAAAGAGCTTATGTAAAGAAAATTATAAGATTACAACTTTACATTCTCAGCTCACATAATAGTCAGAGAACCAGAGAACTATGGCAGTCTTAAAGAATCACCTAACCATCTTTTATTTCTTATAGCTGTAGGGCAGACCTCACTGAATATCAGAACTAAAATGTAGTTATATAGCTTTTAGAATTGCAGCATACGTTGAATTCATAGATTCATCTTTGTTGAAGCATTGGTTTTGAAAGAGTAGGACCCTAAGTTTATAGGTGTATAGATAGAATCAGATGAAGCTGAGAATATTGAATCACCAAATCTCTCTGAGCCATCCTTGCTCGCAGAAGGATGTCTGAACTAAGGAGATCTATGCCTTTTGATTTTTAAGGAGACAAGTTTTACCTTCCTGGAAGACCCTTTATTAATCTCACCCTGGACAGCTGACTTAGAAAGGGCTACTTATTCCTATGTAAACCCATCCCAAGCCCTCATTATATTCTCTAGTATAGTAAAGACAGTTATATCTCAGGGAGATAAGTACATCACCTTCCTCAGAGTAAATAGGCTATCCTGCAAAAAAAATTCCAAGGTTAGTCTATTTTATATCATAAGACACATGGGAATATGTTTTGGAAATCTGATATTGGTAGAACAAGAAGAATGGAATAAAACTGTAGTAAGCCAAATTTGTATAAATGCATTTATCAGATATGAATTTAACATGTTAGTTTGCACAGAAGAATTGGCTGTAAGAGTTTGCTTGATTGTTTGACTGAGACTTGGACCAAGTCTAGACTTGGTGGCCTAGATTCAATGAGGTTGGCAAGTCATTACTTTCCTGGTATAATACAAGAGAAAAGGATTCAAAGTCATAAGGAGTTAGAAATTTTGTGGTGCATTAATTGTATATTATGTCTACCCATTCACTCACTCTATTCTCCAATCAAAGAAGTGAGCCCAGTAATACTCTCTTCACCAAGGAATTAAGAACTCTGTTTGTGAGGAGATTGCCAGCATACTGGAAATCTCTGTGGTAACTGTCCTCTAAGGCTGGGTATGGAAGGAGATGCTGTCCTTAAGATGGACTTCAGGATTCCAATAGCATCAGAGATAGCTTCTCAGAATGATGAGGTTGAGTGGTACCACTTATAGGCAAGAGGCAAGGTGGATATAGTTTTTCTAATAAGCGGTAAGGAAAATTGATAAAGATATTTGACAGTGGAAAGTAATACCACATCTCTGAGGGGATTTAAAAGATTACTGTCACTATGAAACACTTGAAAATTCCGGATTTCTGATTCCTGTGACACCTCAATTTAACTCACTTGTTTGGCCTGTGCAAAGGCAGATAGATCTTAGAAAAAGTTTGTGAATTTTAGATGTATGTTTACTAGAGGAAATCTATACAACTATCAATCAAGGAAATGCTTTATTATTTTTCTCAATATAAAAGGTCCACCAGAGGCAGATTGCTATTGTGTGGCAGATACAACAACACACCTTTCCAGTCTTTTTTCAAGGCTATATCAATTTTTCTGCTTTTGCCATAATCTAGTCTGCAGGAATCTTGACAATATTGACAAACCACAAAATAATTTACACTGTTCACCTGTACAGATGAGACTTCTCTTGTTAAATATGATGTACAGGAAATAGCAATGGCCATAAAATGCTTAGTAAGAAAACTGTGAACCATAGGTTGGAGTCAAACCTCACAAAAATTAAGCGTTTTGTCATCTCAAATGGTCTGGGTATCCAGTGGTCTAGAGCATATAAATATAACCCCTCTACTGGCACTTTGCATCAACTCCTTAAAAAACAATATGTTGCATATATTTTGTGTAACAAATAAAACTGTCAGTTTTGAGTGAGTGAGTGCCAAGAGCAAGAGAAAGCTCTTTAGGAAGTCCAGTCTGCAATAAAAGCTATAAAGTAATATATGAACTTTCTGTGTAGCAGTTCCGATTGGTATGTAAAATGTCTGTGGCAAAAATATTTTATGAAATATTTGGCAAAGCCCAATAGGACATTGAGGACTCCTAGGAGGGTTTTGAAGCAACATCCTGCCCTCTTGTGCATATAACATTTTCTCATTTCCTTATGAGAAATACTTTCTGGCTTGTTATGGTCCCTGTATAAATTGAAAAACGATCACAACACATTAAGGGATTATGAAGTTTGACCTGACAATTTGGATTGTGTGCCTTCTAGCCTACCAAGTCTCAAATTAGGGCATGCATGGAAGCCAGCAATCAGCCTATGTAACTGATGCATAAGGATCAGGTTCAAGCAGGTAAATAAGGTACAAGGAAGTTGTATGAGCAGGTGGCTCAGATTCCCTTAATACATTCTCTTGAAACATGGCCACTTCTCCTCTTATGGTCTCTCGCAGATTTCCTTACGACAAAAAGACTGAAGAGGAAATATCTTAGGCCTTTTATCCACATAAGGTATCCAACCACAAAGAGCTTATTGCAGTAATAGAACCTCAATCAGAAGTATGTCCTTGAAAGACAATGATGAACGGAAATAATCTCAGTGGGCAGAACATCCATATATAATATGGTTTATATTTACTTTGTCTGGATCAAGAAATAGGAAGACATGTAGATCTACATTAATTTATGGGTAGTAGCTAATGTCTTGGTGCATGATTAGAAACTTGGAAAATGAGTAGAAACAGAATTGGAAAATTGGTACAATGGGTTCAGAGGAATATATCAACAGACCTTTCGAAATAAGAAGTGTATAAAGGGATTTGTCTACCATTGAATGCTTACCTGACAAAAGTTCATCTAATTCCGAGAAGGTTTTCAATAATCAGTTGGACAACATGACCTCTCCTTTGTATGTCAATCAGCTGCTTTCTCCAGCCACAATGATGCTTGTTCTGTGGGCTTATTTACTAATTGGCCATGGTGGAAGAGCTGGAGGCTCTGCATGGCCTAAACAGTATGGAATTTCCTCTCCGAGACTCATTTGTTATCTCTGTTGCTGAGCGTCTAACTTCCCAACCCCAGAGAAGAATGCTGAGGCCTTGATACAGCACCATTCCCGGGGATGATTTCACTGGATCCCATCTTGTGGGGAAGGCAGTGGTTTGTTCTCACTGATGTAGAAAGATACTATATGTATGGATTTATCTTTCCTGTATGTAATGTTTCTATTAGCACCACCGTCTGTGTACTTATTGCTTCTGAACAAGAGAGTCATTTTGCAGCAAATAAATGTAGAAATGGGCATATGCCATAAAATTCACAGGTTTTTCTATGTATTCTATCATTCCAAGCAGCTGTCTTGATAGAAAAGAGGAATGACCTACTGAAGGCTCAGTTATAGCACCAATTGGGAAATCATAACCATGAAACTTTATTGTTCTATCTTACAGAACATGACCTATGTTTTAAGATAAATATCAAAATATGGGCTATATTTTTCCATTGCCAGGAAATATAGATCTTGGAATCAAGGAGTGAAATGAGGGAGGATCAAATTACTATTGCTTTAGTTTTCTATTGCTGCCATGAAAAATGTCACAAACTCAAACACTCTCTTAAAACAGAAAAAATTCATTTTCTCAGAATTCTGTCACTCAGAAGGCTGGTGGGCTAGACTGGTTTCTTGGTTTAGCATCTAACAAGACTGAAATCAAAGTCTCAGCAGCTGCAATCTTTTCTGGAGGTTCTGGAGACAAATCCACTTCCAAGCTCATGCAGATTTTTTGTCAGAATTCTGTTCCATGTAGTTGTAGGATTAAGGTCCCCATTTCCTTGCTGGCTATCAGCAAGGGTTTCTTCTCATCTTCAACAGGTCACATACCTTGTCCCATAGTATTCATCCTCCATCTCAAAACCAGCAAGGGTGCATTGTATTTTCATTCTTCAAATCTCTGTGACCTCTCTTTCTGCTTCATTTCTCCTCTGCTACTTCCTCTTCAGCTGCACCTCTCTGAATGACCCTTCTGCCTTCATTTTCTAGTTTTAAGGGCTCAGGTATTTGGGCCCACCTGTATAATCCCAGATAATGTCATCTTGAGGTCAGCTGACTAGTAACCTTAATTTCATCACCAAAGTCCCTTCACAGAAGTACAGCCATGCCCCCCATAATGACATTTTAGTGAATGACAGACTGCCTATATGATGGAGGTCCCATAAGATTAATGCCATATACCTTAGGTGTGTAGTAGGCTATGCCATCTAGGTTTGTGTAAGTACACGCTATAATGGTCACAAAATGATGAAATCACCTCATGATGGATTTCTCAGAAGGGATCCCTTTGGTTAAGCCACATATGACTGATTAATGTTTGTCAAATAACTAGGGGATGGGCATTTTGGTAGGAGCAGACGCTTTTAGAATTCTGCCTACCACACTATTACATCTAATAACTCATTTAGAAAGCTTTTCCTGTACCAAAATGTTGGCTCTGCTCTTTCCACCAGGGCACAGAAAAGTGTCGCATAGAATTGGAGGTTGAAGTCATCACTTGGCCATTTTGATCCCCTCATCTCGCTGAATAGACAAAGAATGGGATTGTTATGGGCTGATGTAATTGATTACGATACTTATGAAGGTAAGTGTGTTGCTGATGCACATTGGGGATAGGGAGGAGTGTGGTTGGAACCCATAGATTCCTCAGAGGTGTCACATAGTACTTCTGTGTCTAATAGTAAACATGAATGGAAAACTACAACAACTCATACAGGCCAGACTGCTAAAGTGTTAGACATTTCAGAAATGAAGTTTGGGGTCACCCCATTAGATAAAGAAATCCAAACTGCTTGGATTGAACAATGAATTGGCAGTTGAAGAAGAAGTTTAAAAATATCAACTATGGAAAAAAAAGGATTGTAGCAGATATGCATATTCCCTTCTCTACTTGTTGCACACACACACACACACACACACACACACACAGGTGGATATATTATCCAATTTCTTTGTTTCTACCTCTTACTTTTCTTTTATCATTGTATAAAGGGGAAGTGGTTAATGGTTAACCTTGCATGTATCCTTTAGATTGCAGTATATTCATGTGGGAAGCTGTGACACTATTAGTGGACTAATTAAAATAAATCAGAGATGGATGATATGATATTTGCTGAGAGTTAGATAAAATGTCTTAGCACCTTGTGCTCTCCTTTGGAGAGAGGGTAATAACTTCTCCATTTGCATGAAAAATAATTGCATGTCGTTAGGCAAAATAATAAAGTTATAATCTTTATTGTATGGAAGTTCATTATAACACACATATGTGTGGGTACAGTGCATCAAAGGGAAGAGATATGTTGATTTTTAAACTTTTGTCTCTCTGCTGCACATATGGTTTGCTCTCCAGCCTCTTTTGCACCAGTCAGATAGTACCCCATGCTTAGCAGTCTAAGCCACTGTTCCGTGAGTCCTATTTCTCCAAGTTCTTCAAGTACTACCAAGAGTCAGTTAGCCTCTTTTCAGAAGTATGAGCCTGTCTTGGCAAGATCCATCCTCTGAGGTCTTAGGTTCTTGTACTCTCTGCCTCTTCTATTCTTCTGTTGCAGCTATGGGGGTAGGAGCTGACACTTACAGTTGCAATACCTATGTTACTTCAGTGTTGTCTTTTGGCTTTTCCAGTTCTCCAATACTGTGAATATAATTCCTTATATTGAATTCTCTGCTGAAGCACCCAGTGTGGTTTCTATTTTTCTGAAAGTACACTTTCAGAGAGAGGGAAAGATATAATAAACAGGTAAAACCATGTAAACCTAAAAGAATGAGGTTAGAGAAAGTGAATGAGAGAGAGACAGACAGACAGACACACAGAGACAGAGATAGAGAAAAGAAGGCAGTAAGGAAATCATAATAAAGGAGAGAGGGAAAGAAGGATGGAAGGAAGGAATTTCATGTAGTGGAATTATGAAGGGAATAAAGCAGGTAATAGGACGGAAGTTGAATGGTGTGAGTGGGGAAATTTCATACAGTGTGATTGGGGGAAGACTCTAGGAACTGGGAACTAGAGTGAACACCTCACCAATGAAAAGAATTCAGGAATAAGAGATCAAGGAGAAGAACCTCTCACAAAGAGGGAGCAATCAGCGTACAGCAATCTAAGCAAGAGTGTAACTGGCGTTAAAAAGGGTTGTGGGGTACTTACGTGGAGAAAAATGAATAAAGTAAAAATTGAAGAAAGAGATGAATCTGAAGAAGTATGCGGAGGGAAGATCATCAGATATGCCTAGGAGGCTATGTTAAGAAGTATTTCCTAACTAGGATAAATCTGGAGGACTGGGGCATAAACACACAAGACAAAAATGGTTCTAAATTAAAAAAAAAAACCATAAAGAATGACTATTTTGTTCTAAATTTAATGACAATATAGATAATGTGTACTAATTGAATTTATTTATTATGATTATTGGCTACTCTGACATTTCTATACCAATCAACTGTTTAATTTAATATCACCTCAATTCAACAAATATAAAATACATATCAAGGGAAGAGACCATTTCCTAAGTATATTTTATTTTTTTTTTTAGTGAGGAAGATTGGTCCTGAGCTAATATCTGTGGCCAATCTTCTTCTTTTGTTTTTTTTGCTTGTGGAAGATTGTCCCTGAGCTAACATATGTGCCAATCTTCCTCTACTTTATATGTGGGATGCCACCACAGAACAACCTGATGAGCGGTGTGTATGTTCACTCCCAGGATCTGAATCCTCGAACCCTGGGCCGCCAAAGCGGAGCATGTGAACCTAACCACTACACTACTGGCCCGCCCCTAAGTACATTTTTTTAACCTACATTGAGGAAGCAAAGGAGATGCTCAAGGATTGATTATTGAATTTAATCTCATCTTCTTAAGTTTGGGATTTAAATTCACACTTAGCATTTATTAATGCTTTTAATTCCAAATAGGAAGATAAATGTGATTACTATGCGTTCAGTAAGGGACCTGAATCACAGTGAAGGAAACTACTAACATAACTCAAAACCCATGTTTCCTGATGTTTAGATCAGACCTCTGGCCAAAAGTCAGAAGCAATACAATCTGCTGTTTATGACCGAAATGCTTGAACAAGTAATATCTGCTCCAGTAGGGGACATAATAGCTTGGTGTGATACTGATAAGTGTTATGGTGATTTTACCACCAGCATAGTAAAGACGTATCATTTTCAGCAAGGAGCATAACACAGTGTAATGCATGCTGCAAAACAGAATTGGTATGAGGATTTGAGCATTGGGAGAGCTGTTATGAAAACACTGAATTCCTCGTTCAAAGTTTTGGGCCTAAATATTGCTGAAATCCAGATGGCTGATTTAAAGCATACCACAAACAGAAACTATGGAATGGCTCTAAGGTGTTGAAACGTAACTGAAGTATCGTCTGATTTTTCACTTGCAAGGTAAGCAGTTCTTTGTGGTGTCCTTTTTACCTTTATATAACAAGACTGAAAAGCATTTCCTAGTGGGACCAGAAGTCTTTTCAATGAGATAGAACTTTTGAAGCAGTAACAGTCAAATTAAGACGTGGTTTTTCAGACAAGACAAGAAGAACAAATTATGATAGAAAAGAGGATGGAGACTTCCAGCAAAATAAATGTTTCTTCCACTGTGGAGGGAACTTGTTCAGTGAAATTTAATTCTCTGGTGTGTATTAATTCACATAATTTTATAGTGTATATGACATACATGCTTCATCATATCAGTGTAACCATTCCATTTTTGAGTGATAAATTGAAAATATTATAAACTAATGATCCAATTAATGAGATTAGCAGCAGCAGAGAGGGGAACAAATAATTTAACTGAGAGAAGACAAAAGTTTTCTACTTGTTTTAACATCTATTTATAGATATAACTTTCTGGTAAAAGTTAAGAGGTGGAAAAAATTGGAAATGCACTTAAAGTTGTGTATTTAAAAATAGAAAAATGAATGCCATTTTAATGGCTGTCTTTATTTCTTTTTTTCAATATGAAAGTAATGGAAATAATCGCTATGACACTGGGTATATCATATTGCTGTTATATAGTACATTAAGACAATTACAAATCTTAATTCATCTCTGAGATAATTGTGTTTGGCCCAAAGTCATATCATTTTAAGGATGATAGGGATGAAGAATATATCACCAATATATATCCCCTAAAAGTAATTTTCCTGGGAAATCTTGAAAGGCTTTGTTGCCAGACAGAAAACAATTTAGTCTCCATATAAAATTTCTTATGTGTATCACTTGATGATATAAATTGGTTCATATTCCTTATCAGGTGAATTTCTGGTACCATTGAAAGAATAACAGCTTGTGTTTTTATACCATTTCACAATTTACAGTATGCTCAATTCAATCTAATTTAATGTTTCTCAACATGTTTTTAGCACCTACGTTATTTTTTTTGTTATTTTAGGTATGAAGATACAAAGATAAATCCTTGTCTTCAAGTTGCTCACATTCCAGTGAGTCAGAAACCTAAAAATGTAATTATGACATAAAATGAGAATTTAGATAATAAAAGTCTATAAAGAGTGCCTCAAGAGCATAGAGAAACTTAGTTGTGTCTGATTTTATGATTCAAGAATTTTTGTTTTTTATCTGCCACGCCACATTGTCTATTAAAGAGGCGGTAAGCTAGAGAATGGTTTGTTATATATTATTAAGTGGGGAAAAAGAAGCTCCAGATACGTATAATTCAATTATGTAAAATCTGTATATGCATTTGTGTGTGTTTAGGCTTTTCAGGAAATTCATAGTTGCAAAAATTTTACATGAGTAACCACCGATGTTCCCACTTGCTTCTAACATTGACAAGACCATTCATGGAAAAGTTCTAGAACTCCTGGAAGTGATCTCTATTATTTGGGGTCCCACCAGGGAAAAAATAGACCACACTAATCATTTTAATAAGGAAATTTTTTGAAGAATTTGGTTATATAGATAGTTGAGGACTACAAAAAATACAAGTAAAACCAAACTGTCAGAGATATTAACTACAGGGAACAGCCCTACTCCTAGTGTTGGGGAACCAAAGAGGATTGGCTGTTATCGTCAGACCCCAGGAGGCTGGAGGAGGGAACTACAGAGCTGAGATCTGGACCTCTGAGGAAGATTCTGCCCAGCTCATGTTGGTAATGCAGAGAAGGTGCCATGAACCTAAATCTGGGAAGATGAGAACAATCTGAAAAAGAGAACCAATGGCTGTCTGCAGGATGAGAGTGCACAGTGGGACAATGCTGTCAGCAACAGCAGTACTAGAGAAAGAGCAAGTAGCTTCTTCCATACTCTGCTTGCCAGTTTCCCCATAACACGTGCTACTGGCAGAAGCTAATCTAATTGAAGATCATCTGGCCATGGAGAAATGTGGTTTGTGGAATTCTAGCCCTACCCTGAGACAGTAGAGAAGGGCAGATTTTGATCCAACTGAGAGACAAACTTTTAATAACTCATTGAATTCTTTAAATATTTATTCACTAAATAATTACATAGTATTAACTACTTGGACAATAGAATGCCAAGAGATGTACTGAAAAAGCATTTCATCTTTCTTTAAATATATATGTAGTCTTCTTAATATTGCTATCTATAATTTTCTTGGATTCTAAGAATTGCCACAAAATTAGAGGGTGCTGTTGCTTTCCTAGATTGAGAATTTCCTGCTGTAAACTAATTCATCTCATATTTAGTATATAGATTATGTTGTTTTTTATCCTAATTTTCATGAATTAACTGCACCGCCAGTTGTCAAAACTTTCCTCTTAAAGCAAGGCCAAAGAAGAGTTGGATAAGTGGCTTTAATGCATATATTAACTCTTTATGTAGTGCATATTAGCGCAAGTGACTTTAAAATACTTTCTTTAAAAGAAAAAGAAAAAAGAAAAACAAGATATATAGAATAGCTTTCCTAATGCAACTTGATCTAATAGACATGACAGGAATAGATTAATGGTTTGAGATTACACTAAGCCTTTAAAAATTTCTGTAATACTATTGTAGTAGTAAGCTTTCAGTTCTCAAGAAAAGGAAACATAAGGAGAAAGGGCCAAGCCTGGGAGGTATTTATCTTTCACCATGAATGGGATTTAGTCTAAATGTAGAGTATGTAACATCTAATAGAACTATACGGGAAAGAATTCCTTTTAGAAAATCATCTAGAAAGATTTCCCTATGTGTGATCATAAATTTAAATGATCAAGGAATCAAATTAAAGAGTTCTAGATAAAATACAATAGATTAGTACACTGAATCTGTTGGACATATGAACGTAATTGTCAATTCGAGTACATAAGAAGCCCACAGTTCACTGGAGATTGGTTCCTCAGAGAACAATTGAAGTAGGGTACAGAGGAGGATGATTTGTTAAACTTTGAAGTTTCCCGTCTCCTAGTAAGCTTGATTTTAAATCTATGTTTTTATTATTTTTTGTCATTAAAAAAATATTCTGGTAATGTGGAAAAATTAAGGTCTCTACCACGCACTCCTCTCTAGGGAGGCAATCATTTTCAGAGACAGATTTTGTGTCTACTTTTTTTAAAAAAACAGCAAAGAGAAATTTTACACAAAGACATCTCTCATCTGTCATGTGGCTCTCCCTACAAATTAGTAAATATGCTGGACTTTTTATGATTTTCACTACATCTAAAAGAAGAAAATTATTGGTAATAAGAAGTATTCCATTTCTGTGATGGTTAACTTTAAGTATCAACTTAGCTAGGCCATGGTGCCCAGATATTTGGTCAAACATTATTCTGGATGTTTCTGTGAGCATGTTTTTGGATGAAGTTTACATTTAATTTAGTGGACTTTGAGTAAAGCAGATTGTCCTCCATAATGTGAGTGTGCCTCATTCAATCAGTTGAAGTCTTGAGGAGAACAAAAGAATGACTTCCCCAAGCAAGAGGGAATTCTGCCAGCAGACTGCCTTCAGACTTGATCTGCAGCATTGGCTCTTCCTGATTCTCCAACAGACTGATTTGAAATTGAATCGCAACTCTTTCCTAAGCTTCCAGTTGGCCAGCCTCATTTACCAGATTTTGAACTTGTCATGCCTCCACAACTGTGTGAGCCAATTTCTTAAAATACATACACACACACAGACACACACACACATCATATTGGTTCTGTTTCTCTGGAGAACCCTCAATAATAAACCTCTAATGAACAATTCCATTATGTGTCTAATTTACCAAGACTGGGAGAATTCCTAGTCTTTTTGGTTTTTGTGTGTGTGTGTGAGGAAGATCAGCCCTGAGGTAACATCCATACCAATCCTCCTCTTTTTTTTTACTGAGGAAGACTAGCCCTGAGCTAACATCCATGCCCGTCTTCCTCCACTTTATGTGGGACGCCGCCAGAGCATGGTCTGACAAGCAGTGCGTCAGTACATCCCCGGGCCTAGTCTTTTTCTTTTCTCCATCTTTCACAATACAATCTATTACAAAATCATTTTTTTCCCTATATCTCTTGAAAAATCAGTGCAAAAAATTTAATTCTCTATACCTCCTCTGTTTTGATCATGCTTCCTCACCATTCTAAATCTTAGCATGTCCCTCTCCCCTCGTCTGGAATGCCCTTCACAACCCTATGTCCTGGTTCACTGCTGTTTGTTCTTCACATATCAATTCAGGCCTGACTGCTTGAAAAAGCATCTCCGGATAATCAACAAAGAGTAAGTGATGCTCCTCCATCAGTTTTTATCACTCCTCTTATAACTCTACTTTTACTTGTCCGTCCCAGCTCATCTGTAAATTGTTGAAAAGCTGCAATTTCATCATACATCTCTGAATACTAAGATTTAACCCCATGTCTGTGACACATCAAGCACTCACTCAAAGACTGTTTAATAATTGTATGGAAAGAAATAGGGGATAGTTCATGGGTGGGTTGTTAAATAGAAAGATAGATGAGGAAAGCCATCTAAGTAATTAGGATATTATTTGAATTGAACTCTTTACAATCTTAAATTGCACAGTGGCTAACAGTGTGTTAATATGAGTCCTGTTACACAGATTCAAATCCCAGTTCTAATGTTATTGATTGAGCTTCCGTTTTCTCAATTCCCTCTATTGTATATTGGGGAGATAATAGTACGAAACTCATGTTTTTATGAGACTTAAACTTGAAAATATATCTATAGCACTTTGCAAAGGCTAGTACATTATAAATACTAAAAGAATACGAAGATTAAGCAAAATGCATTCAATTTAAGCATTATTATACAAGTTTTTGGTTTTCTTTTAGTGCATTTTACTGTAAATATGATATAAAAATTGAATCCAGATGAATCTAGATGTCTTATTACTTTAGTTACACTCCCCCCTCTCTCTATCCCTGTCTTCATTTTTCTATATTTCGCTATTCTGGACATATTTTTATCACGAAGTCTCTGCCTTTATGCATTTATCTACAATTTTCTCTTAAGACAACATTCTTCTCATTTTGAATTTCCCTTGGGTAACTTAATTTCTTTGGAAATGTCTTCCCTAAATTCTAAACGAGTCATTGTCTTTCTACTTTGTTATAAATACTTGTTTAAAATTTGTGATTCATGCTAGAGTTAAGCTTTATGAGGGCATGGTTTGTGCGTGTTCTATAAATTTGGAAATCTAGCATTTTTCACTCTACATAATACATAGTATATATTAAATAAATATGTTTAAACTAATACATAAATATTTCAGTCACCTGAACAATGATTTCTTGTCTCTAGATAACAGAGTGTGGAAAATGTAAAAATGAAGTATTCTTTTTTTTCATCCCCCCTTTTTATGATTGGAAAGCAATTTAAACAAGATATTTGATAAAATTTAGAGCTGGAACATCTTCCTTCCTCAGATGAAAAAAAAAAAAGGTTTTAGAGGAACATAATTCCCTCAATTTTATTTGGAAATTTTTTATCTTACCATTGGGCTTACTTTAGGGGAAAAAATAAAAAAGATGCTACTAGCCCACTGCATTAATGCATCTGAAGGATTAACTAGTTGAAAAAAGCAAAAAAAACCACAATTATTCTGATGATATAATAAGATAAATCATTTTCTTTTTATTATTACAAGAGATGCATCTGCCTCGTCATGAAATATCAAGGCTCTGCTGAGAGAGAGCCACTGTTACTTCACTCTTTGACTCCTTTCCAAATGCCCTAACATCTTTAGCTGTATTTTAGGGATATATTCATCCAGGAGTGACCTACAATTGTGAAATGAGACACCAGTGCACTAGCCTCTTCAAATCACCTGTCTATGTTGTTGTTAGTGCTGTCAAGTTGATTCCGACTCCTAGCGACCCTGTGCACAGCAGAGCAGAACCCTGCCCCGTCTTTTTGCACCATCCTCTCACCTTCTGGGGCTCTATCAGACAATGCTCTGCTGCTATTCATTGGGTTTTCATGGCCAATTTTTTTCGGAAGTAGGTGGCTAGGTCCTTCTTCCTACTCTGTCTTAGTCTGAATGCTCTGCTGAAATCTGTCCACCATGGATGACCCTGCTGGTATTTGAAATACTGGTGGCACAGCTTTCAGCATCAAGGCAACACACAGCCGCCATAATAGGAAAACCGACAGATGGAT
This sequence comes from Ceratotherium simum simum, assembly GCF_057802395.1. Classification (NCBI taxonomy): domain Eukaryota; kingdom Metazoa; phylum Chordata; class Mammalia; order Perissodactyla; family Rhinocerotidae; genus Ceratotherium; species Ceratotherium simum. Next base: position 25,087,021 of record NC_141909.1, on the reverse strand, counting down.
GGTGTGGTTCCCTGACCAGGAAATGAACCTGGGTCGTGGCAGTGAGAGCACTGAACCTTAACCACTGGACCGCCAGGGTTGGCTTATCTATATTTATTCACCAAAATATATGTGATAATCAATACCTCAATAATTGAGAAAACCCTTATAACATTCCTATTATTTATCGTATTAAAATACTTAAAGAATTTTTACACTTGCAATGACTCATTCTAGCAAATATTTCAAGTACCTCAGAGAAAATTTAGTTTTGTTAAGTGCGATAAAATATTAGCACAAAACTAGGCTATAATTTTATGTAGCAGGTAATTAAAAGAATATAGTCTACTGCTGAATATATATATTTGAATAAATGATTTCAATATTCTGTATTAGCATAAAAATTTAAAACACTAGCTCTAAATACTGTACCCTCCATAGCCCTAAATATCATCAATCTTTTGTCTCTTTTAATCTCAATTATTAAAGATAACTCTGATTTAATAAGAAATGGTAAAGTTCAAGAAATATGAAAATTTGGTTACAACATCACTAAATTGTAACTTTAAACATTAATTTCTATCTTATGGGAAGTACTCCAATTTTCATATGTATAAGCATTATATACAAAAGAGGAAATTATATCCCAAACAGCAGACAGCAGTGTGTGTCTGTGTGTGTGTCTGTGTGTGTCTGTGTGTGTGTGTGTATACACTAAACAGTTTCCATAGCTAAGAGTAGATGAACTCTTGCAGAAGTAAAAAAGAGTAAGATTAAAGGAGAGAAAAAATAATATGGCAGATGCATGCTGAAGTCCTGTGAGTCATGTCAAGAAATGGAGAAGAAAAAATACAGTGAGGTGACTTCAGCCATCCAGCCATCTGCCTGAAGTCTGAATGTAGAAGAACAAGTATTTTAACTCAATTTATTGAAAATGTCAAGCAGCAAAGAATATAAGTTCTTATCTGAGAGTCAAGTGGTATTCATGTGACTGAAGTGTACATGTAGGGTTACGTACAATTTTTAGCAGTTGGTTACCATTTAATCCATTTCCTTCATACTCAGGAAATGGCAGTGGAACATAACGGAGTGCAAAAAAGTGTTTTCTTATGGAATAACTGTGAATAAATGAATTCATGTTTTAAAAATAAATTTCACAATCTAATACCTTTTTAAACATAGAAGCATATTATAATTATAATTAAATAACGTTATAATTATAATCAGTAGAAACTCATATCATGGTCTTTTGAGGGAAAATTAATAATAAATATCATCATTATCATCATCATCATCACTTCTACAGTAGAATTTCTCAACCTTGGCTCTATTCACATTTTTGCCCAAATAACTCTTTTTGCGGGGCAAGAGGCTGGCTATCCCGGACGTTGTAGGATATTTAGCAGCCTTTTCCCTTTGCTCACTAGATAGTCTAAACCTCTGCCCCCCACCACTAATCTATTGTGACAACCAAAAATGTCTCCAAATATTTCCAAATGTTACATGGGACTACAAAATTAATCCTGGTAGAAAACCACTGCTGTAGAGATAGCTCCTTGGACCCTTGAATCTGTGCATCAAAACTCTCTGTGTCTGACACTACTAAATCTTCACTCAATTTCTGCACATTTGGTACCAATACCCCATCTAGTACTTTTTCTAAGTCCATTCTTTAGATTGAAAAGAGCTCTTGCCACAATCAAATTGTTTCTCACATTAAACATTCATTATTGATTTATCTTGAAGTTTATTTATTACCATTATTATGCCAAAAATTGAAAAAATTAACTCTCTGAGTATATTTTAAGCTTCTATATTGATTTGAAAGCAAATATTTTACTGGAGAATTCTAACCCAAGAAAATCCTTGTTTTTGGTACCACAATATAATGTATTCTATATATTAAAACTCTTTTTAATTTAACCTTATTTAATTAGGACCTAGTATATCCATACATTTAAAGCATGTGGGTAGATTCTATTAGTATGTGCCACATTATATTGGAAAAGTTAATAGAGTCATAGAGATAATTACACAGAAGTTGCCATAGCAGAACTTCATGGGAAGATTATAATCTTCTCACTTCTGCATAGTGATAAACAACATCAATGACTGGGCACCTCTTACATTACAATTCACAAGGGATTCAAAGGAATTGATCATCACTGATTTAGGAAGTAGACATTTAAACAAAGATTTATCTCTGCTAAATGATAGTATGCATGAGATGTTTTTCGGGCAAATGGAATGCTCACTGATCTCTGCCTGAGTGGGTCTGGAAAGCTGTGCTGGAGCTAAATATGGAAGGATGACTAGGTCTACATCAATGCTGGATTATTAGTGACCCATTCATTTATCTGCATTAGACAAAGCCTTACTGCCTAATAACACAATCAACAATCTCCCGAATTAATGAAATATGACCTGTAGGTATTGCACCAAAGAAGAGCAAGTAATCTAAAATTAGTTGCTTTGTTGATATCCTCCATATCAAAATATACAAATTGATGATCACACAATTAATGATCCGGAGGCATTATAAAGTCTCTTTACCAAACTTTGGCCACCTTTCATTGCCTGTGGAAGCAGGATGACTAATTTTTATGCAAAGATGAACTGGTGGCAAACGTTTCCCCCACAAAGTCTAAACATTTCTGCTCTGCCTTTCCTCCCAGCTGAACAGCATACTTAAAGTTAGCTGTTGTTTTTCCCCTGTTTATATTGCACTTGTTTTTACAATCATGTAAATTAGTTAAATTTTTCCTGAACAAGTTAAATATCCATATGAAAGGCAAATAATTTTGTGTATAAAAACTTTGGAAACACACACAAAAGGGGAACTGCTAAAGCATCTTGGTAGGTGTGGCTGAGATGACTGTAAAAGACTGCTAAAGTGTAAAAGGATTCTAGGCTCAGATTTCTTTAAAACTGATTCATGTTCACTCAGAATTTTCGAATGAAAGATGGAATTACTGGGTATGGTTTATGCAAAATTGACTACTCAGGACTCCAACTTATGCAGAAAGAGAAACTCATTCACGAAGAAGAGTCTTTGGCTCCACATTCAAAATTTGCTAAGTGAATGGTCATTTATATGTTTTAACCAAAAAAAAAATAATGATTATCACTTTTTTTACATGGATTTTTTTTAATTTTCTTCTTTTTTTCTGAGGAAAATTCGCCCTGAGCTAACATCCTCTGCCGATCTTCATCTTTTTCTATGTTAGCCGCCTCCACAGCGTGGCCATTGAGACAGATGGGTGGTGTAGGTCTGTGCCCAAGAACAAAACCCAAGCCACTGAAGTGGAGTGCACGGAACTTAACCACTAGGCCTAAGGGGGTGAACCTAATTATCATTTTTTGAGTTTCAGTTATAACTATATATTTATTAATTTGTCAATTCTTAAGCAGATATCATTAGATAAAAATGTTTCTACTTCATACCTACATTAATTACTGAGGTTTTGAAGGTACAAGTGACATACAGATAATCAAATCAATTCTGAACCTGCTAAGGTTAAATAAACTGAGAAATGATCGTTTAATTGAGTTTTATATTTGAGTGGGTCATCTATGTGAAATTTTATCCAGTATTTTAATCCAATCCATACATCTCACCCATCTCTTTAAAAGCCATTTTTATGTGTATAAATTAGTGATAATGCATTTTTTGAAGATTTAGATAGAATACAAAATGAGTGTTTGTATTATCTACACTGCCCCACAAATGTAAATATTAGCTCATTTCCTTTAAAAAAAAAATAGACTTTAATGACTGTGACTCCTACTAAGAAGATCTAGATTTTCTTTTTTTATATACCAAAAACACATGAAGAATCGTTTTTATTGTGATGCCAGTGGACATTCTCAGGTTCTATAAGCTGAGAATAATATTTTAATAATTCTTATTTAGTTTTGTTGCTGCTTCAATTGTGTATCATCTGCAAAGTTAGATCTTAAGGATGAAAACAACTCTTCCCTTGGAGTCATTTGCATTAATGATATGCTGTAAATTATTTGAACAGGTGTTTGCTTTTATAATTTAAATTTTCCAAAAGAGGACATTACAGACGACCAACCATCACAAATAACAATCAGTGATGGCTTTACACAGCTGTATTTCTCACATTTCCTTGGGCTTTGGGAGTCATTCTTTTTTTTCTGACCATCTGCAAACACTACTTAAGGTCATAAGCTTGTGTTGTGCATCCTCTGTCATAATATCTTTCTTTCCAGAAACAAGAACGCAGTTAGCATTAAGAAAGTAAGAAGAAAACACTTTTAAATTGCCTTTACACCTGCATGATTTGTACAATGAGAAATGTTATAAAAATATTCCCAAGAGTAAGGTTTTTTTTTTTTTTTTGAGGAAAATCAGCCCTGAGCTAATATCTGCCAATCCTCCTCTTTTTTTTGCTGAAGAAGACTGGCCCTGGGCTAACATCCATGCCCATCTTCCTCCACATTATATGGGACACCACCACAGCACCGCCTGACAAGCGGTGCGTCGGTGTGTGCTCGGGATCCGAGCCGGTGAACCCCAGGCCGCCACAGCAAAGCGCACACACTTAACCACCTGCACCACCAGGCCGGCCCCAAGAATAAGTTTTTTTGTTGTTGTTTTTTGTTTTTGTTTTTTTTTCTCTGGGTCAGTCACATGTAATTACTATAACAGTGTGTTCTTTCACTGGAATGCTACCAGAAGCTGTTATGGAGAATGGAAATATAGAGCTGCACTGGTGAAGAATGGAAAAGGTCCCTCTGTCTCCAATTCACCAGTATTTACGACTTCACAAGGATCTAATAGTCAATAGTCCTGTTAGGACTGTGGATTTCATGTGTGTTGTGTAATCTCTTCCTCTGCTCTTAAGTGTGATAATGTATCTTGACTGCTCTCTTCCTACACTGATCATACTTTGTTTCCTAATTTTAATTAACTTCCATTTCCTAAAATGCATTGTAATGCTATTGTTCTATATTGTTTAATTTTGTAATCTAGTTTTTGAGTATATAGAGTGTTTATTCTCTACATTTAATCTCATGCTGAACACACAAGGATTAAATAACTATTTATGAATGATTCTTAAGGTTATTTAAATAAGATCAATATGAAGTCTACCATAACACTCAAATCTCATTTTAGCCAATAACTCAAATCTCCTTTCCTGAATCCATAGTTGCATTACAATAGCTGTTTGTGAATTCAAATTTCACTCTCTTTGCCTTTACTACCCCATTCTCTAATAGGGATGTTAGCATAAAGATAAGCAAACATTTTTATTGTCATGAAAAGCTAAATCATGAGCCGTACGGTAAAGTTTATTTTAAAAAGTAACTAAATGAATATGCTTTTAGGCAATGATATAATTACAAGAAATTAAATTCCAGTGTTCATATTTTAATGTTGTATAATCACTTTACTGTCTTCCACTTGAAATCTTTACCTTCTGTGTTAGTTAATTTTATGTGTCAACTTGGAGAGTGTTTTTGGGTGAGATTAATATTTAAATAGATGAACTTTGAGTAAAGTAGATTGCTCTTCATAATGTTAGTGAGCCTCATCTAATAAGTAAAAGCCTGAATAGGACAAAATGACTGGCCTTCCTGAGAAAGAGGGAATTCTCCAGCAGACTGCCTTCAGAAAGGAACTGGAATATTGGCTTTCCTGGGTCTCCACCTGCTGACCCTTCAGGCTGGAATGGGGCCATTGGCTCTCCTGGGCCTCAAGCTTTCCAGCCCCATACTGTAGATTTTGAATTTGCTGTGTTCCATAATCATGTGAGCCAATCCTTGTGATAAGTCATATACATATACATATACATATGATACATATATAAATAGTACATTTGTAAAGGAAATGTGCTATTATTTACGTTTGTGGGGCACTTTATAGACTATAAACAAGACTATAAATATATATATATATATATATATATATATATCTCCTTTTAGTTATTTTTCTCTGGAGAACACTAATTCACCTTCCTTTTTAATTTATAATAGATACTTGAATCTGAACCTTAACATAATCACACCAGCTCCTTCAGTTATACAGTCGAGGTAGAATGAGGCCAATAAACTGATTTTGCCCAACATTGCAACTCTTGAAATCCTATGTCCATGAGACCCCAAAGTTCATCTCCTTTCCATTCTTAAAACACAATGTTGCTCTGAAAAAAGTGGAAAAAATTTTTTTTCCAAAGTTATTGCTTACAAAACCCAGGCCACTGCTATTTTGATAGTGATGAGTATGTTCATGATGTTTCCTTTCCAGATTATATAACCAGATGTTTCTCACTAAGGAAAGTACTAAATCAATTAGGAAAATTAACAGTAAGCTTAACAGCACTAGTTTACTTTTTTATCTTTTAACTTTATTTAGCTTGTTTTGAAATTTTAAATTCTGATCCTTAGCTTTGAAAAAATTGCTATAAGATTTAAATCAAAAGATAACATTCATTTAGACCATAAGTGTGTACATATATATTCACTTTCTAAAATTGAACCAGATTTTGCCACTGCCTGTTTATATTATCTTTTAAATATAAACACTATTAAGACTATATGTGTCATTTACTACAGCTTTAAAAATGTCTTTCCTTGTACAGTGTACAACTTAGTCTTTCAAAACAATAAGATCCAAGAGTGGTTGCCGATGTGTTAAAGTTTTCATTTTTATGTAGTTATATGAGAAAGCTACTGACAACGTAATAAATTCTTCATGTACTTAAGGTGTTATAATTTAGAAGGCTCTTATTCTGAGATTATGACTTTCCTATGCTTTAGTGGTGAATTTATATAGTAGATTGTATATTAGATTTATTGAGAAGGAGCTCTTTGTTTTGCCCCATTTAACACTTTTGCTTCATAAAATGTACAAAAGTTGGAGTTCAAGTATAAGGGTTTATTTTTTCAGTTTTTATTTTTCTATTATATGAAATTGAAAGTTATAGGGAAAAATCACTTGGAATACATTTTATGTTTATTTTAATATTAAACTTTAAAATATGCTTGACATTAAAAATAATTCTTATCAAATAAAGTAACCAACAATGTAAAAACACACTAAATAGAGTAAGACAGATAATATATTGATACAATTTTCTTACTTCCTGCTTGCAAGGATTGGTGCATTATCTGCCATCTGGACAAAAACTAGCAGTCTGAAACAAGAGTTTACTCCTTCAGTTCTCTTATTCCTTTGCACATAACCCTCTGCGATGTGCATGTATTAACTGAGGTGCTTTTGAAGAAATCATATACTCGTTTTTCTCTATATCAAGGAATCACATTCTGTTGAAAGGAGCTGGTTAAAGTTAATGAATTAATTATTGCCTAGGGGATGTAGATTACAAAGATCATTGTTAAATGCAGGTTACATGTGGAGTAAGATAAAAGACAAGAGAAACTAAACACAAATAGAAATCGTGTATCTTTTTCATAGCTCTTCTTACTATTAAGAGGGAGAATATATGCCTGGTAAATGCCAAGCAGCCAGCCAGCTAGATGATTGGCATATATTATCCACCTTAAACCTCAAAATAACCAAGACAAACAGCTATTATTAATCTATATTTAACAACTGGGAAATCTGAATCTCAAGAGGTTAACTTTCCCCACTGTATGTAGCTAGGAAATGATGTAGAAAAGATTCCAAGTTAAGACTACAACACCTCAAAAGTAATGCTGCTTAAAAACATCATTCTTTAAAAGGTTGAGTTTGCATCAGCAGCCTCTTTCAGAAGTGTTTTAGAGTCATCTGAATATGAAAACACAGATATGACATTTTAACATTTCCCTATGCTTGCTAATATATTGTTTATTTATTGTTTTTTAACAAATTGTAAATGCTTCTACTGTTGCTATCACTACTTCTACTGCGGTCACATAGAATAAAAAAGGTAGGGGCCGACCCGGTGGTGCAAGCAGTTAAGTGCACGCCCACCGCTGCAGCGGCCCAGGGTTCACCGGTTCAAATCCCAGGCACACACCGATGCACTACTTGGCAAAGCCATGCTGTGGAGGCGTCACATATAAAGTGGAGGAAGATAGCCACGGATGTTAGCCCAGGGCCAGTCTTCCTCAGCAAAACAAAAAAAGAGGAGAATTGGCAGATGTTAGCAGAGGGCTGATCTCTTCAAAAAAAAAAAAAAAAAAAAGAATAAAAAAGGTAATGAGATCATAAACATTTTGCTCATATTGAACATGATTACATTTAGATTGAAGACACCTCATTACCTACTTCTCGACTCATTTCACATTTTAAAGTTTAGAGAAACCAATTTCTCAACATCAGCACTAATATTGCTTACATGAGCTCCCCTTGGATTTTTTGCTCTACACTCTTTTCCATCTATTTCTCATTTTTATGGCCAACATATTTACCTTTATATCTCACTTCTTATTCTTTTTGCCCATTGATTACTCCTCTTTTTCCTACTTATATCTCTGAAATATGCTAGAGTGGTGTTTCATAGCAATGATTTGATAGCATAATGGATATTTATAAGCTCTAGTCTTATCTCTCTTACTTACTAACTGTGATATTGGAAAAGATACTTTATAAAGCATTCGATTTCCTCATCTGAAAATGGGGAAAACAAAATTACTTATTTCATAAGGCTGTTGTGAGGGTTAAGTTAGAAAATATGTTAAAGGATTATCTCAGTTTGTGGCACATTGCATTTAATGTATATCTTAATAATACTAAATGGTTGTTGTATTGTGGCATTCAGTGCTTAAAATACAATATCAATTATTTTGGAACCCATGGTAATTTATTCAACATTTCTTGCAAGATCATTACAAGACACTGCACCTACCAGAGCTGATGCACATTGCCACGCAGGATATATAGGGTGAAAATCCAGGTAGCGTCATTCGCGTAGATTACAATATGCATGGTATCCCCTGACGTAGTACAATGCATTGGTCCCTGAACATAGTCATCTTGCAACAGAATAAAACCAGAAACTCCCCAACTCAGGATCCTATCCTATCTCCAAGTCACTCATACCTAAAGTGACAGACACAGTTAGTTGCCTGTTCAAAAGTCATTTCCTTTTTCTTTCTCACCAAACAATTTAGACGCAGTTTAGGAATGTGAAGGTGCTGTGTCTGGGAAAGATGGGCCCCTTCCTAGGCCCCGGGGCTGAATGATGGTTGAATTAAGCAAGTATGGCAATCTTATTCACCTTTGCCCGCACTTGGTTTAAGGAGATGGATGAGTTGACTCAGTTCTGGCCAATGATATATTAGGGGTGTTAGGCTGGATGGGCCTATGGAAATGGATTTCCCCTCTGACTAAAAAAATATGCAGTGAAATATTCCTCTTCCTTTCTTTGGATGCAGTCATGAAAGCGAGAGTTGACTGCAGGCGAGGTAGCCATTTTAATCGTAATATAACAAGCTGTGGATAAAAGAGAGATTCTGGGACTGGCAAAAGGGAAATGTAGAAAGCCAAGAGGTACTGAATAAAATTATTAATTAGTAGCGCCTCCTAGCTTCTTGTTATGTGCAATTTTGGTTGAGATTTTTTTTAAATGAAGGTAAAAACATTCTGCTACATGTAATTAATCTGACTTTTTTGTCTTTATTTTTTTATGTCAATGGATTTCACAAGGTGAGTTTTAACTCTCATTTTTCTGTTCTCCCACACTCTGGTTTGTTAGCAGTGACATATTCTCCACCTCTTGCCATTTTTTTTATTATTATATATTTTGAACATAAAAAGAAAATAAATTTTAAACAATTATATGTACTTTTATTTCTATATTTCCTCTAATTTATTTCGTCATTTATGAAATTGAGGTAGCATATGCCTCAGAGGATTATTGTGAAGACTATCCAAGATAGTCACAGACATATTCTAAGCCTTTGGTCAATTGTCTTTTAGTCTTCTAGTTGGTGAAAAATATATTAGCTTAAAAAATTTTATGTACTCAAGTAAAATTTGACTAAAGAGCTTTCTTAGAATACAAGCACTTAGAAGTAAATAAATCTTTTCTGCTGTATATTATTTGCCAAATGCCAACATTATCCCGACTTATCAGTAGTAAATGTACAACACATTATACAGATCAATCATTTGTAAGTTAGAGAAATTCAAAGAAAAATATTTACAAGTTTTGCCTATATTGTGATATAAATAACAAACTTCAATTATGTATCTATAGTAAGAAAAATTTTATGATGCTTCCTCACTTCTAGAGAAATTTCATTGTTAGAAAATAACAAACAACCCAATGTCTCTAGAGAAATGAGGCATTTCATTTTGGGCTTTACCTTGGGGGTATATTGGCTGGTGAATTGTTGTTTCAATGATAATATTTTCTCACGTAAAGTTGATCTCTTTCTCTCTTTCTCTTTCTCCCTGTTTCTGACTTTTGTATAAAACAAACAAAATTTATGAGAGTTTTTACCTTTTAGTGAATAAATTATTCTTTGTTTATAGAAAAAAAGCATTTTCAAAATACACAATACAGTGATATATTGAGAAAGTAATTCAAGTGGCTGTGTGAAGCCTGTTTCTTATTCCAACCATTCTTTATTTCTCACCCTCCTACAACAAGATGCAGTAAAAAATAAATGAAAGAGGATATGACATTTATACAGTGTCTGCTATGAGGCAAGCATTTTACTTGGTGTTCAGAGTAGCTCATCCCATTGCAAGCCTCACTCATCAACTCAATCGAATGACTTGACGTTACTTCACTTTTACATATGGGGTTTGAGGTTCAGAGAGGCATAAAGAATGATGACAGGAACACGTAGCACAGTTCATTAAATACAATATTTGGCAATATGGAAATTCCTTCTCTTTTCTTATTTTAAGCTTCTGACACTAATACTTTCATTCTTCTGCTTTTTCACAACTATCTCATGAAATTCATAATATGCTATAATTGAACTATGGGCACCTAATTGGTTCATCAAACACTAGATTTTCAGGTAATTCACCTTCAAATAACCCTTGTTGTTTTATAATAGGTTTAATGTAGTATAGCAATAACATTTTATATTTTACTTTGTATTTGGAATTTACATTCCATTTTTATATGGCTCATTTTATTTATTCCTTCAACTAATTATGATAGAAAAGTTATTGCCATTTCATATGTGAGAAAATTGAACTTCAGAAAGGAAAATGTAATTGATGCTGAATTCGGTTATTAACTTCGACCTTTCCTGTCCAGACAGAAGTGAGTTAATTGCTCATAGATGCTCCCACAATATTTAAAATATATACTATTATAACACATTAACTATATTATTCCAACAAATATATATTTACTGAACATGTGTTCCATACCAGACCAAATGCCATACTTTACGCTATTTAATGTTCATAGCAATCTTATGAGTTAAACACCACTATTACTGTTATCATTCTTTTTATTATTTTCAATATTATCATCATTGATGAGGCTTAAGTAAATTATCTCTAGAACCAATTAGTAGTGGAGCTTGGATTCAAGTATAGCATTTGAACCTAGAATCTCCAAATTCATAAATATCCCACTATTTATCACATTTTATCATCTGGCCAGTGCATTATCAACTATTTAAATGTGAAGAAATATGTTTTTTATATGTATGTTTTTAGTACCTAGCCTATCGCTTGCATTTTGGTAGATTTTATGATATGTTTTAAAATAAAATGATCTGTGACTACATATTTTAGTATGCTTTGCAATACACTGAAATTGAATGGGTAATTAAATTCAACTATGACAAGAGTGTAAACTCCATGGGGTAGCAATTTTATTTGTTCTGCTGACTGTATCCCACAAGTTGGGAACAATGCATGACATTTGGCAGTCGTTTACTTAATAATTATTGAATAGTGGTTATATTTTACCATAACAGAGTGAAGATAAGGATGCAATACAGAGTGATATTGGAAGCATGCAGCAGAAAGAGAAACTAGATTTGGAGAAGGGAGTTCAAAAGCTGGAACAAAGAACCGAGAGGGGCAAGCTGGAAACTACTCCCTGTCAACCCTGGAGATGTTGGCTGCTGCCTCCTCTCCTCCTTGTGAGTCTGGGCTAAGTTTAACTTCTGATTCAGAGGTTTTCAAAAAGCAGGAAGTGATGAGATCTTCGGGTGGCAATCCAAATGGCAGACACCGTGACAACAGAAGAATGATCAAATGGGACTTTTTGCTGAAAGAAAATAAATAAGATTTCAATAGTTGTGGATTCCAGGAATGGGTGTTGTAATTTGGATTTTCAAATTTCTCATTGATTTTTTGAAATGCAATCACCTTATATTCAGTATACAAGCTGTGTACATAATGTTTTCTTTACTTAAATTTCTTAATATAATTGTGTTGCAAAATTACTTGTCACAGATTTGAGGTTTTTTTGGAAGCATTATAAAAGATGGGAAAGATAGGTATGAACCATAGCAGAAATGCAACAACAACTAAAATATTTCACTTTTCTTGAAAAAAGTTGAGCTACATAAACATGGACTTTGTGATAAGTTCCTGGCAAGTATTTGCTTTCAAATTAATATAAACATATTAAACAGGAGAAGATATCTCTTTAAAGTATATAGTTCTCAAATTGGAATGTATCACTTTACAATTATTTTGCTTCTGAAAAAATATAAATCACCTTTGGCAAGGATTTTTAAAAAACACAAAAACAGACAGACACTAAAATTGTTCAATTTAGCTGGTATCATTACTAAGGAGATTTTGTTTTTAAATTTAGGATATCTGACATACAACGTGAATTGCTAAAACTGAACTACTAAAAAAAATATCAAAATAGAGGATAAATGAGATGCTAGTTTTTTTTTTAATTTGGACACTTTTATTGAAAATTAAAAAACATTTTGAAAAAGGAGGGAAAAATCTCAGATCATAATATCTTTTCACTTTTGAAACTTCATTATAATTTTGTAACTACAATTATACACGGTAAAATACAGATTCAGTAATAGGGCAATACTCTTTTCTTATCTGCTAAATTAAAATCATACCGTTTCATGTTTTTCATAAAATAGTAGTCCCCCCGTATCCTCGGGGAACATGTTCCAAGAGCCCCAGTGGATGCCTGAAACTTCGGATAGTACTGAACCCTCTATGTACTATGTTTTTGCCTATATATAGATATTTATGATAAAGTTTAATTTATAAATTAGGCACAGTAAGAGATTAACAATAACTAATAATAAAAGAAAATAATTATAACAATAAACTGTAACAAAAGTTATAGTAGATCTTAAAAACCTCAGCATATGATTTTTTTTCTTTCCTTATTAAGTCCAGAATTTTAATCTTTTCAATTAAAGGAAGCAGTTTAAAGCTTCTCTTTAGCATGTCTGAATTGCCAGCATCACTACTCTTGCGTTCCGGGCCATTATTAAGTACAATAAGTGTTATTTGAACACAAGCACTGCGATACCATCAACAGTTGGTCTACTAACTGAGATGGCTACTAAGTGACTCATGGGCAGGTAGCATATACAGCGTGAATCCACTGGACAGAGGGATGATTCACATCCTCAGTAGGACAGAGTGGGACAGTGCAAGATTTCATCACGCTACTTAGAACAGCACCAGCAATTTAAAACTTATGAATTTTTTATTTCTGGAATTTTCCATTTAATATTTTGGGACAGTGGTTGACTATGGGTAACTAAAACCAGAGAAAACAAAACTTTGGATGAAGGGGGACTACTATACTCTTAGCTGATTTAAAAAATACATAATGATAGCAATATAAAATTTTAAACATTATATTTTATGTAATATAATAGATAATAAAATATAGAATTAAGCATGAAGTAATAAAAAACGTTTATACTTATTCTGGTATTCAGTAATTTATCTTCCTATATTTGAACTGTTTTCAGTTTATCTCGTGATTAATAACTATTGTTAAATAAATTCATTGTAATTCAATAACCCGTCATTTGAAATTCCAAAATCAACACAGCTTCAGAACACAGACTATATGGAGTACTTTGACAGTCATAATCACTAAAGATGGGGGGGTGCATATGTATTACCTCATCTAATGAGGCTGACCTTTTAACTACTTTTTCCAAAGGGAAACTAATGTAACAAAATATTGTCAGGCATGTTTGAGACATACTTAAGGCTTGGATATAAGTTGCAAGATAGTCGTATTTTTGGAAGACAATATTTGAAACCCATCATATGACACAATAGCTGACAGTCTGAAAATATGATGAAATATTTGATACCTGGGACACCCTGCGAAATGCTCTCATTTATTGAATTTCTACCACATATTTACTACCATGTAGAAAGAAAACACCCTTGAATGAGACACAATTCCTATGGACAAAGATCTTAGTGGCAGAATATTAAAATAAAAGACAAATTGCATCTTGATGAGTGTTATAAAAAGTGCATGAAGAGCACTGATAAATTAATTATCCAAGTTTTTGAAGAAAATCTTTAATCCTACTTAAGAAAATATAAATAAGAGGAATAATTACAAATAAAACATGTTTGGATAGGAAGGCACATGATCTATATCTATGGATGCAAGTTAGTTTAAAGAAAAATGTTGGAAGAAATATTAAAATGATAAAATAAGTGCTTTTTCTCCTCTTTTTCTAGTAGCGTTTAACAGATAATTTCATATATAGGTTGAGTAGAGGCAAATGTGGATGCTCATGGCTTTGAGTAAATCAATGACAGACACTGATTTTGAATTAACATAGTCGTTCAACAAAAGCGAAAATAATTCATTTAATTTAACTTTTTATCTTTTGTTAATTAAACATTTTAGTAAAGCATAAAGTCTACAGAGATGAACAAAAACTGTACTACATTTTGTAGTGGAGTTTAGCGCAGTTTTATGTTGACAAATCCAGTGGCTTAACTTCTCTGGTAAGATCCAAAATGTGCCCAGAAAAAGTTAATTCTTTAAAATTTCCCAATAAAAAGCTATGAGATAACACTAAAAATTACATTACAGTCTTTTGAAATGTTTATGGTTAGAGTCAAGATTTGTATTAGAGTTTAGCTTTCTGAAGCCAGCATCTAGTTTACATTCTACAGTGGAAAAAAAAAACTTTTTCAATCTTTTATAGATGGTTGACTGTGTCATAGTCATAAATTATCTCTAAGTTCCTGGAACCATTGGGGGAAAAAAGCCCAATATTACTGTTGTATTAAATTGCTTAACATTAAAGTCTTTCATTGTCATTATGTTACTAAAAATTTCCAATTAATAACATATTGGACAAATTAAGTGCACTGATATTTTATATAATGGTAACATAAAAAAAAACAGAAAAAAGGAGGAAGTCTTTGGTAGCTAATTGAGTAGATTGAAAAAATAATTCAAGAAATAATTCAACAATGAAAAAACAATTCAAATGATTCAAGGAAATGCATACATATATACGCCATTCACAAACAATGTATGTTTGGTTTCTGGTGTAGTACAAAGATTATGAATAATTTCAAGTGCTTTTAGAACACATTGATAAATGAAAGCTTCCTTTATCTTACATAATTCATTATGTTTGAAAACAATATACTTCCAAAGGTTATTTAAATTAATCTACTACATGTCTAGAATCTAGTATGCTATGATTTTATTTGTTGATTTTGCATTTATGAAATGAGAATATCACTAGAACTTTTCAATTCTTTGTGTGTATACTAGAAAACTTTGGGTTTTTGAGTCAGACGTAGGTTGGAGTATTGGTATTGCTCTTTAATACCGTTGTAATCTTGAGTTATTTAACCAAAATTTCCAGGTCTTTAAATAAAAAATGGCAGCATCTACATTTCAGAATTGTTATAAAGTTTAAATTAGACAACATACTTAAAATCCCCTAACCCAGAGTAGACATTCATGTTTAATTTTTTCTTTTCCAAGACTAATAGAATTGGAATTATGATGAAATGTATAATTGTGAATGCTTTTGTGTTCAAAGTGAAGAATAATAATAGGAATTATTATTACAGAAATACAATATATAGAAACGTAATAGAAATTATTACATTTATTTCTAAATACACACTGTCTTTATGACAAATTTATATGATAGGTCAATTGAATAATCATGGCATTTTGACATCATAATAACTCAGATTAAGCTACTGTCTTACCACTTAAGTATAATAGAACCTTGAGAAAATCACACACCCTCAAATTGGAGTGGCTGAAAAACGTAGATAGCACATTTGTCTTACAATATAATCATAATAATTTATTTAATATCTGTCATAAAATAATCATGAAATTATTAAAGTTAAAACGTTTTAAGAGTGGCCGGCCCCGTGGCTTAGCGGTTGAGCGTGTGTGCTCCACTACTGGCAGCCTGGGTTTGGAACTGGGGTGCGCACCGATGCACCACTTTTCCGGCCGTGCTGAGGCCGAGTCCCACATACAGCAACTAGAAGGATGTGCAACTATGACATACAACTATCTAGTGCGGCTTTGGGGAAAAAAAAAGGAGGAGGATTGGCAATAGATGTTAGCTCAGGGCCGGTCTTCCTCAGCAAAAAGAGGAGGATTGGCATGGATGTTAGCTCAGGGCTGATCTTCCTCACAAAAAAAAAAAAAAAAAAGTTTTAAGAGGGCTGCCCAGTGGTGTAGCGGTCAAGGGCGCGCTCTGCTGCTGGCTCCCCGGGTTCGGATCCTGGGCGCGCACTGACACACTGTTTGTCAGGCGATGCTGTGGTGGCGTCCAACATAACGTGGAGGAAGATGGACACAGATGTTAGCTCAGGGCTGATCTTCCTCACACACACACAAACACACTAAATAAATAAATAAAGTTTTAAGAAATGTAATATTATTATTCACTTATCCTTATCCTAAAATAATTGAATTTGTCATTATTTTGGTGATTTTTTAATTAATAATTATATACCTATATCTATTAACAAGTATATATATATATATCACTATTGAAATCTATATTGATATAGGTATATACTCTCATAGGAAATCCATTCACAATTTGGTATTCTTAAACACTAGTCATAATTTAAGAACTTATATAAGTTTATCATTGACTAGTAAATTCCTTAATTAAAAATTTCCTTTTTTTATTTCTCTTTACGATAGGACTCCAGAGACATAAGTGGCATGAGTCAATCAAATATTTTTATGGATCCCTTTATCAATACACTAAATATGCATTTCTATTAAACTTTAGATTAAAAATTCATCAAAAATCCTGAAAAATACTAATATGTTTTTATGTTAGATGATTCAAGCTAATTGTAAATTAAAGATTTGGAAATAAATATCATGCATGCAATTGAATGTTTTCAGTTTTGTACATGTGGGTTTTCTTTTATTAACAGAAGAATTATTAACATAACTGAATACTAGATAATGTAGTGGACAGGAGAATAACTACGTATATATCGTATACTATAGCTTTGTCATAATTAGTTAACTCAGAAGCCACTTAAAAAAAAATTTTATTACCTTTTTGTGCATTACATTTGCAGAGAAATGCTTCCTTCTTTAAAGCTATGGGAAAATGGTATGTGATAAGTTATAAGCTAAGATAGCTATGTAAAAATATTTATAAACACTGGCTTATAAATGTCAGAATAATGAACCACCAAGTTAACTAAAATGTAATTTCAAATCATGCCTATTTTATATCCGTCTATTACATGAAGTATCTTTCAAATCACTAAGGCAACACACAACAAAACACTATTTAATTGCTCTCTATTATAATGTCATTCAGATAAAATTTCATTCAATAATTGAGAAATCATTTTCAAATGGCTTATGAGCACTGCAGGAAATGCATAGACAAGTAATATATGATTCCTCAATTTCAAGGTGTTCATCAGAGAGATAGATACTAACCAAATCTACTCCACTGCAGAGCAGAATTAAGCAAATGCTAAGAGAAAGTAAAGCATCTATACAGCAGCACAGAAATGGAAGCAATTAATTCACCTTGGAGAGAAATCAGGCTGCCAGTTTCAGGATTAAAAGCTCAGTTATGAAATGAGTTGAAGAAAAACTTGGTAAATCTAAGGAACCTCATTAAAATGACAGATAGCAGAGAGTACTCTTAGAAGCTGTTACAGGTTACACAATTGTCTTTAACTTCATGAGTGGTATGACTGTTTTCCTTTGTCTCCACAGGGATTTCAGTGTAAACTTGAAGAAGCGCCAAGTACTATTAACCTGATGCCATTTTAAATTAAAATTTGCTGATACTTCATAAAAAATATATAGTAATGACATCATCTTTCCCATTCTAGTTGATCATATGCCTTCCATCTTCCATCTAGCTCATAAAGTGGTAAAATGCTACCATATTAGAGATATACTAGACCTATTGATGAATCAATTCATTTTTCATTCCTGTTTTTTCCACTATTCCTATTCCAGTTTGGAACAATGGCAGTGTTCCCTGCAAGAAGTTGATTAAGTAAAATTTTGTAGAGAAAGTTTGTATATTTTTGTTGCATGGCATTTCTGGTCAGTGTGTTGAACTGAGCTCCCACCTCTATCCTACACACACACACACACACACATATGCAAACACAAAGACATGAAGACGCGGGCTCAAATGTGAGAAAAATGTCTTAGATATTTATTTAAACAGCTCGAAACCAAAACAGGGAAATAAATCACTGGAGCAGAAGACAAGAAATAAATTTAAAGATAGATAGAAGAGCTAGAGATGAAAGCTTCACAGTTATTGAGAGTAGATATTGGTCATAACAAATGGAGGATGGCGGGTCTCTGAAATCTGCAGGAAGCAGAGTCAAGTTCCTAGTGTTGCCTTAGTCAAGGCACCATCCTTCTAGCCTGTCCACAAATAGCTTCCTGCCGTCACTTTTCACCCACACCATTTAGTAACCCACCATATTGTACTCCTACTACTTGCCACATTTTCCTGGATCTTACTGCCTCCTCTCCATCCATTAGGTTAGTTTTCTTTCTTCTGTTATTTCAATAATGCCCTAACTTGTCTTCTTTCAGATTTGTTTCCTTCCATAGGATTCTCTCCTTCGTCATCATAAGGATATTCATAAACCATAAATCTGAACGAAATTCAATACTCCTCCTTTTTCCTTGTATTTCATGGCTTTTCATTAACGCTCAAGTCCCATATTTTTTAAGACACATAACATCATTCACAATTTCATCCTTTCTCACTTCTCCAGATTTCTCACATTCCTCTTCTTCCATTTTCTTCCTAACTTTGTCCATATACTGTAGTTTTACAATTATAATTTTCTTCTTCTTCTCTGTGCTCCATCCATGCGTGTTTCTGTGCCTCCACTACTATGAGAATGCCAACTCTCATGTTTTTATCTTGTGTGCACTTGCATCTTTGTACTTCAGAATTTCTTAAGCATTCCAGTTTCACTAGGAGGCCTTACCTCCCCAACCAACTCCCCTTTACTGCTTCTGGAATATATCCTCCCATTATTTGTCCACTATGATGTGCACACCACTATTAAAGAACGTACAAAGCTGAATCATGTGCCCAGTTTCCTGGTTTTCTTCCCCACTCTGTTACTGTATCTACTGATGCAGTGTAGATACTTCATTGATGTATATTGAATTAGTAGATGAATTATATTGCTGTGAGCTGTAGTGGGAGAGAAAACTCTTTAAGACCTTCATCAATTCATTTATTCTTTCTGAGCCTCAGTTTATTATTCAGTTAATTATAGGAGATGAAATGAACTGATCTTTAAGGCTCTTGCACAGTCCTTAAATGACCTACAAATTCCTCCAAGATCTGATGCCATCACTTCTCTGACCTCATTCTCTATTCATCTCTCCAACTTTTTTGGTCACGCTAGTTTTTTTCTGCTCCCCAAATATACCAGGCATGCATACCACTTAGGACAGCTGTGCTACCTACTTTTTCAGGAGGTTAAGCTCTCCTTCATTATCCCCATGGCTAACTCCTCATTTCCTTTAAGAACTTCTCATTGAAATCTACTGTAAAAAAATAATATATTTTATAAATAACATAGAAAATAGACTAGAATATCTGTAATAAAGACTCTAGATTTGTTTTCTTTTTTTCTATATCACCTTTCTCTTGTAACACACCATTCAATTTAGTATTTATTAGGTTTATTGATTATTGTCTAACATTTCCTTCTGGAATATCATTCCCTTGAGGGCAGAAATCTTTGTTTGCAGAAGAGTGTATTTTAGGTGCATAGAAAATTTCTTATCACATGAATAATTATTTGTTGACTACATGAATACAGGTAATATTTAGTTCTATGAGTAAAAACCATAGTTCAAAATTACTGCTTTTCAAATAATCCTTATGTATTCTCACTCTTGTGTCTGGCTTTGCTCAACTTGTCTACCTAGAAATCTATTTTCTCTAAATTCTAAACATATCTTAAAGATTGTTTAAGTCTTTAAAGTCTATCTCAAATCCAAATTAGAATGAGAAAATTTCCCTCATCTCCTTAGCTGGAAGTGATTTCTCCCTATACAAAGCTACTGGAGCATTTATTAGTATAATTTATTTATTTGATTTTTAATAATTAAAACTAATAGAAATTACTTTGGGTGATTATGGCTTATTTTCTCAACTAAATTACAACTTTTCCATGATAAATTTATGCATATGTGTAAATATATTACATTATATGTACATATATGTATACATGTGTATAAATATGTATATAGTTTGCATTGTTTTTGTTTTCCATAATTAAAATCAAAAATAGATATTAGCTATATGAAAGTAGCATAATGGATTGTGTAAAAGACAATACATTATACCCATCACTTAATTAATCCACAAAGAAGTGTTCTTTTTTATTATTTTTGCAGTTTTTTTAATTGCGAAATAAAATACATAATTTTGATTTTTCTCTATGAGGTGAAAAGAACAAGAAAATTATTTCTTGAAATGAGTTGGATATAATTAGGACGCTGCTAATTATATTCTATTTTAATGGCTACCAATGAAGGATCCACTAAGCTCAGTAGTTCATGCGGAAGGTTAATGGCTACAGAAATTAATTCGATTTATTTCCTAATTCAAACTGAAAAATCACAGGACGTTTTCCTGTCCTCTTTTGATTGAGGAGCAAATGTTCCAGTGACAATTTTATAGCATATTAATGACGCAACTAATTGAGAACATTTTGTTTTATCTCAAAATTGCATCTAGAATGTTCTCATGTTTAACAATCATAATAATATTTTAAAATAAAAATAATTTTAAGCATATTCATATAAAGCATTCTACTAAAACAGAGCACTTCAGTTGTCTTAAAAGAGATATGTGCCTAACATAGTCTATTTAGTTCTCCCCTAAAAAAGGCCCATATTCACCTCAGATCCACCTTAAAAATAAACATTTTTTATGTACTTACTGTGTTATATGTCGAATGATGAGCAAATCTTTTTTTTACATATCATCTAGTTTATTCTTCTTAACAATTATATAAATTATTCCACATATCCTCATATTACTGCATGGAATAAGTATTATTATGGTCAGTGTGCAATTAAGAATGCAGCGTGGGGCCGGCCCCGTGGCTTAGTGGTTAAGTGCGTGCGCTCCACTGCTGGCGGCCCTGGTTCGGATCCCGGGCGCGCACCGACGCACCGCTTCTCCGGCCACGCTGAGGCCGTGTTCCACATACAGCAACTAGAGGGATGTGCAGCTATGACATGCAACTATCTACTGGGGCTTTGGGGGAAAATAAATAAATAAAATCTTTAAAAAAAAAAAGAATGCAGTGTGAATGGCAACCCCTCCACTTGGGTACAAGATGGCTCCGTTTTTCTCTTTTTTAAAAAAGAAAAGAGAAATTTAGAGATAGATAGGTTTGATAACTTATTCAAATACAGAATTCCAACAAGTGACAAGACCAGGACTTGAACCCAAGTTTATCTCATTTTAACTAGGTCTTTTAAAAATTATAATATCAATAAATCTCATCAGGAATTATTTATCAGGAAAATTAGACGTGAATTATGAAAAGGAAAACTGACAATATATGGCCCAGTTAAAATAAGATTAGTTATATGTAACAAGAATGTACATTAATATTTTTACAAATTCAATAATTTGGTTTCAAGAATTAGCAACTTGTATATTTCAAGGTAAATATTATGTTCTGAGAAATCATAAGATGTGCGTTCAAAAGTTATTCAAATATGCATTCACAAGTTAAGGAAAATTTATAACAATGGATATTAGGGAGATTTTGATGGCTTTGATTTTCATAATAAATTTAACAGCAGAGAAGACAAAATCTCATTTATTTATGAAATATTTTGCACCATTTTACTACCACTCTATCTCATGACATTACTTATAGATATATACAATATGTATATATGCATACATGTATTTAACATAATGTATATTGTATGTATAATGCATAAGTTATATGTTATAGATAGATATGTCTTAGTATATATACTATCTATACAACATATATAATATATGATATTAATATTTAATATACTAAATACTTTAATTTGGTAAGATGGTAGTCCCTTTTCAATTATAATTGCCCATTACCTACTGCTTACCTTATCCCCACCATTACGGACTCCAGAATCTTGATTGAAATTGTCAGATGAAGTTCAAAAATGCATTGTATATTTATAATTCTATGTATGGATCCTTGTGGTAGTCATACAAAGTAAATTCTCCCTCATGCTACAGAGGCCTGAGCTCATTTGTGGAGGAAATCTTTTTTTTTTTTAATTAAGGTAAAGGTTTATATTAACTCTGGTACACCTTTCATATTTCAATTAAAATAAGGTATGAGAGTTTTCCTTATATGCTTTTGTAGAACTATTTTTACTATTTTTTCATTTTTATATAGGATTCCAGGATTCTAATTTATGGAATCAGGAGAATTTTCATGATATTTAGGTTGCTTTTGATCTTTTGGTACATAAAGAGTACTTATAATAAGCATCTTTGATGTTTATTGACAATGTATATTTGCCATATGTGTCAATAGACTTGCAAAGCAGTTTCCTAGAGGTGGAATTTCTGGATCTGTTGCTGGCAGGAGTCCTGCTCTAATTAACCTGGTCTCTCCCCTGGACTCCACAACTTCCTTTCCAAGAGTCAAAAGAAAGCCCTAGATCTCAGAACGCCATGGCACGCTTCCACCTCTTTCTCCCATGACTCCTCAAATGCAGAAATTTTTCCACCTCACTCTCCACCATTGAAACTCAGAAAATCTCCTAAATCTCCACTTTTTCTGAATATTCTGTTCATTCTGTGCTTGACTCAAAATCTTATTCTGCCCTGAGATCACTATTTCTTCTGCAGGCTCTCAAGTAAGACTGTTTCTTCCTTTATGATTCTCATCATAACATTAGACCTGTGGGTGGAGTAGAGATCTTCTTGACTTTTCATTTTGGTTTCTGGAATATTCTGTCTCTTCTTCCTAAAGACTCTCAGTTTTGAATCTTATGCGGCCAGAATTAACCACCCACACTAACAATCCATTGGTCCCATTGTGATCTACAATCTGTGAACTCTTTTAATATAAAAACTCTATCATATTCTCTACTCGTTTCTAACTCAGGTTAAATTTCAACATTATAATCTATCTTTGCCTACATATCAAATTCTTTTCCCTTCAATGCTTTAAATACTCACTTAGAAAAAGGCGGGGAAAGGCTAATTTAAAATTCCCCACTTACTCCACACCTTTGGCAGTGGAACTGAACTTGTTTGAAGTGAAATACACAACCATGCGCACTGATCTCTCTTCAAATGTGTGGCTAGTAACTCATGGAAACTTTAGTATTAGCAAATACTCATATATTTCCCAGATTCAGCCATGCTCCTGTATCTATCTTTTTAATCTCTTCTTAAACCACCAACATATCATCTTCTATCTTTATTCTCAGCAGAATGCCTTCCTTTCTCTTTCACTGAAAAATTAGAAAGTATCAGGAGATATTTCTACAACTCCCAACCATCCTTTCTAACTTATCTGTATCTCCACCTCTAAAAATTACCATTAATCTCACTATTACAGCAAAACTCCATACCCAAAGTTTTAAATTTATCTCTTTCCATTTTCTCTTGAATCCATTCTATAACAATCATACTTTATTTTCCATCAAAACACTGAAGCTGCTCTTAAGGTCACAATGATATCAGTATTGCTAAATACAACATCCAGTTTGAAATTACAACAGACAGTATTTGAAATGCTATTTTTTTAAAATTTTGTCTTCAAGTCATCATCCTCCCCTGATGTCTTTCCTACATCATTTGTTAATTTTCTCAGTCTGCTCTTTCATTCTCATCTCTGACGTTGAATAATTTAGTGCCCCATGGTTTTGGTCTGATACCATCTCTCTTTATCAAAACCCAATTTTACTATTTCATACACCCTCATTCTTTAAATATCATCTAAGACATAATGGCTCCTAAATTATTATCTCAGTTTGAACCTCTCTTCTGATCTTCAGGTCTGTATCTAATTATGCAATCAACTTCTTCCCTTGATGTCCAACAGGCTTCTCAACTTGACATCAACAGCAGACTCCATGTTCCCTATCACACTGTCACACTGAAAAACCTGATTTGCAATAAAAGACTATGCCATTATTCTGGTTGCTCATGCCCCACACTTTTTCACCATCAACCCCTCTCTTTCTCTTATACCCCACAACAAGTCCATCAGTATAGATTGTTGGCACTACATTAAAAAATATATCAAAAGCATCATTTCTGATCTGGATTATGGCAATAGCCTCCTAACTAGTCTTATACCATGTCAGTTGCTTATTTTCCTATAGTTTTCCTCAGCCAAGAGTCAGCTTCTAAGTCAAAACCTATTGTCATCTCAAATCCTTTCAATTGTTTTCCACCTCAGAGTCAACGTCAAAATCTTGACAATGACATACAAAGTACACATAATCTATCTTCCCTCTCATGTTTTCTTTCTACTCCTCTCCTATCATTCTCCCTTTTATTCTTCATTCTGGAACACACTGGAATTCTGGTTCTTCCTATAAAATTGCAGACAAGCTCCAATTTCAGGGTCTTTACCCAGGCCCTGCGTTCACACACTGAGGCTTTCCCTCCAGCTATCCACATGACTTGCTTATTTTTCCAGATCTTTAACCAAATGTCACGTTCACTGTGACAACCTTTAATCCTCAATTACCAACCCTTTTCCTGCTTTATGTTTCTCTATAGCATTTATCAACATTTGATGAAAAACATGTTTGACTTTGACCCATTAATTTGCTTATTCCCTATCTGCCATCCTTGGAATATAATATGCATGAGGTTTGGAATGTTTATGATTTTTTTTTCCGATGTAATTTCTTGGTTTGGTAAAATATCTGGAACAAAGAGGTACTCAAAAATGTTTTTTGCCTGAAACTGCCAGATATTGTCAAATTGTCTTCCAAAGTAGTTGCTCAATATGCAAACTCCTACTGTATGAAAGTGCCTGTTTTCACATCATATACAGCTATATTTTGCATTATAAAACTTGCTGCTTTTTTGGGAAATTGGAAAGTAGACACACTCATTTCATTACTTTAAATTATATTTGATTAAATTATGAAGCATGTTGAGTATATTTTCATTTTGTCTCTCTTCTGCTGTTAGCTATCTGTTCATTTCTTTTGCCTGCTTTAGACCAATGCTTGTTCCCTTCTCTATGATTTTTAAGAATTCTAATATTTTCAGGAAACTAGTATTTTGGCTGTGGGTTGTGTTGCCCATATTTTTCCATTTTTATTGATTTCTTTGTTATCTTTGTGCCTTATTTTCAATTATTATGCTGTCAATTTTATATATTTTAATTTTTTCTTCTCCTTGTTTTTGATCTTCTGAGTTATGCGACATGCTTCAAAAAATAAAAAGAATTCCTGTAAACTCAAATCTTAAGCAACAGAGGAAAAAGCTTATTTAAAAATAAACACAAATGGATTGACTGAACTATATTCAGTTAACTTCACAATTAAGATAAGCATAAGAATGAAAGGATCAAAGTAAAGAAATGACTATATTATCTCTTCACTAGAGAACTTGACGGACCCATACGTATAGGTCTGAGAAAAATGTCTACCCTGTTGCTTTTTAAATTCTCTTTTTTCTTTTTCCTGGATCCAAGTTAGTTTTCTAACAATTTGCTGCATTGTTCATACTGATGAATTCATTATATTCCTTTTCATGCATGATTATCCATAAAATAACTATAGGAAAAACTTCATTATGTGTGCATTTGTTGGAATATTATAGATTTGATACAGTTTTTATCAATAAATTTAAATCAGTTTAATATATCATTGGAATTTAAAACATGAAAATTTCAGGAAAATGCCTACTTGCTTTTGTATTTTGCAAATATGTGGACTGCTTGCCCATAGGGATGAATGGAATTTTCTGTTCTACCCTGTCTTTTGGCAATGTGAGCATCTTTGGAGATTATCATTGATGTTAAAGTGGGAAAAATCCTAGGTTGAACATCTCTGCAAAGTCATACATTTAATATCTGGTACTTGCCCAAGAATGTACGAGTATTACTTGCATATAAACGAGATAAAGGTTTTAACTGATACAGTGATTTATCCAACATTACAAGGTTACACAGTTTTTAAATAGTAAAATAAGACTTGAACTGCTGCCTCATAATTTAAAAAAATTCTTCCAGTATTCTAAGTTATTTGGGCTAAAATCCATGAAAATATACTTACCTAATTCTAGTATCTGAGAGTGGATGAGAGATCCCTTCTCTCCCACCTACATCAGAATAAAATCAACTGAGACCTATTAGATCACAAGGAGGCAGCCATGCAAAAACTACCTTTGAGCTTTCCAAACAGAATGGGAAGAAAGGACATTAGATCTGAGGGAGAATGAATTTGACATAATGAAGCGAAAGAGGAAGGCCAGTGAGGCAAGGGCGGAGCAAATGATGTGTAAGGAGGGGTGGGAGGAGGGTTATTATAAGAGAACAGGGTAGCAGACAGAAGCCAGATCTTGTAGTCATTATTTTTTAGTTTATGCATTTACTTCTTTATTTAATCAGTTTACAGCTATAAACACACTTGATGGTTTTATTTTCTTATGAGAACAACAGCAATACAAATCTAATAGAATTACCAAAGGCGATGGACTAGAGTGAAATAGACAGCCTATGAAAACATCCTTTCACTCTATATTTGATTCAATATAAAAATAAAAACAGATTAATGCTGTATATTTGATAAATAACTTCCATAAATTCTGTTAATATTATCAATTGGGGTGTACTAAATGAGTAACTATATCTATTTATTATTAGCATGGTATTAAAGCTGCTTGATGATTTTAAAAATATTTATTCCATACAGCAGTAGGAATGGATAATAATAATTTATACAACAAGGAGACTTTATGGATATCAAGCTGATGAATTATATTGTTTCGCTGTAGCACTGCATTTTGTGATTAAAAAATATCAGACTTTTATTATGAAAGACAAGTTACTATCACTTTGTGACTTTGTATAAGTTCTTAATTTCAGTGCTAATTTAAATGACTCCATTGTCCTACTACACTGGGGAGGGGAAAATAAATGTCACCTTGTTTCAAAATGTGAGGAAGTGTCATCTTTCATATTATTAGTCTCTGCATTATGTTAAGCAAGCCGATTTTATGTGCTGGAGCAAAACCCATGGCTCATAAACTCAACAGAGGTGAGTGAGTTATGATAGTCTTGGAAATACGTTAATGAAATTCTGCAAACATCAGTATGGTACATTAGTCTTCATCACATTTGGCTTTATTAAACATACAGATAGATGGGAGGCTGTCATGTATGCCAATTGTTTTGCTTTTTCAAAATGACCTAAGGATATATAAAAGGTTTTCTTTTTTTTTAACTTCATGTGTAAATGATAAAATTTCATAGTTTGGTGATTTAAAGAATGAGACAGTTTAGGATTTTGTCATCATCATGATTTAATATTCATCAGGATCTATAATATGTTGGACAACACAGGAAAAAACAGGACACTACAAAGACACAGTCTCTGCACCTAATTTATGTTTTCTTATTTTCTCTCAAGACTAGAGAAAATATGTTTGCTTCAGAGTACATGTTTTGAAAGCTAAAGTTTTCCATCAGGACCGATGGGGCTTAAGCCACAGGAAGGTCTAAGTTGATCTGTTCTTTTCAAGGCAAAATAGATGTTAAAATGAAAGTTATACTAACTGATAATAAAAATTCAAATGTGGAGCTCATTGAAGGAAATTTTGCTCTATAGACCTAATTATATGAATGTTCAGTCTTTGAATTCAAATTAAAAACATGACTTATAATCACAATTTTTTTTTTTTACTTTGAGGTAATATATAACAGATTGTGTAATCAGTTTAGGATTTGGAACTGAAAGGTGGCAGTCACTTTCAAAATGTAGTAAAATATTACATCAAATGTATTCTGCATGTATAATTCAGCTCTTGGACATTCCTTTAATATATCCTTTATATTATTGTCAAAGTAAAGTACCTCAAACACCAAACTCATCTTTCTTTTCAAATATAGTTTCCATGTTTCTCCAAGGCATATTCTCTCCTGCAGCCAAATTTCATTTAGATATATACGTTATGTATATGTAATATCACCCTTTGCCTAATTTGCTTCTCTTATATATGGCAGGATAAAGATTATGTTACACTAGTGGTGCATTTAAAATGGAGCACTACACAAATTCCTCATAGGAAAACTCTCATTTGCTTCAGTTATTGTTATTCAATTTTTGTGATGATTATTATTATGATTGCTGTTGTTAACTTTTGGTAATCTCCTATTCCTGGTCATAATGTAATGTTATATATTCTCTAAGAATTCAGTGTTATTAGCTGGCTATATAAATATATATTATCTATCTACATCTATATATACACACATATTAGTATATGTATACATGTATATGTATATATATGCATATTATATGTGCATATATACATTATTAATAGTGAGAAAGAGTTTTTTAAATATTTGTTTAAAATTAAAATTCAAAGGAATGCATATGCATCAAGAGTATTTTAAATGTAATAAAAACAATAATTCCAATGTGAGACTTACAGGGTTAACAAATTTCATTTTAGTAATTGCATAAAAATGTAAAAATATTTAGAAACTTGATAGGATTTCTGTAATATTTTAATGTTTTCCAAACTCCCTACATTGTCTTTAGGTGAGTGTAGATATTAGTCTATTATTGTGGAGAAATGAGAATGTGAGTTATTCTTCTTATCCACTTAAAGCCGAAACTTATCAATTATCAGGTAGTTGAACACTATTATTTTAAAGGGAAATTTGAATACTACTGACAATGTGGCAATATCATTTAAGAATTAAACATTTGGGAATAACTACATTTCTAAATATATTTACTAGATTACTACATAAATATTAACATACGTAGAAGCCATTTATTGAAAGCAGAATATAAGAAATGGTTTCTTTAGTTAATTCCAATCAGATTTCTGTGAATTCTACTGAAAGTAGCGCATATCATGATAGACTATTAAGTTACGCTTATCTCACAGCTAATATCCAGTTAAGAGTACAAACTTTACCTCTACATTCAAATATTCGTATTATTCCACTTTTAGTGTAATGGAAGATAGTGATTAAATATAGTGGATTGACCGCAATCATTTATTTATTCTCTGACCAAGGGTATCAATAATGATAAAAAAGGAATAGAAGTGTTGTAGAACACACAATGAAGAAACTTAGAGTGGGTGCCATTGAGGCTACTCAAGATGATTGAAAATAATACTACATTTTGAAAATTTCACATATTGGTAGTTTGGGTTTCCTAGTATATGACCTGTAAATTCTTATTCCCAGTCTTCCTTGCTGTGGTGGAAACTTGTGATCTACATTATACAACTGGATGTACCTTTTTAAAGCTTATTTTCTGATGTGTAAAATACAATGTCACAGAATTCAGGGAAAATGATTTTCTGGCAATCGTGGTGGCAGAGGCATGCAGTTGTTCAGAAGTAGTCATGTTAATTTTCTGTTACCCGGTAACTAGATGTCAAACGTGAGGACAAAGATTTTTGGGCATTGGTTGTTACACTATGTAGCTTCAGTTTTTGATTGTCTGGTTATCTGGGAGATTCTGTGAGCCCCTAACATCCATTACTGAAATCATTTTTTCTTTAACTATCAAGAATGAATTTTACTACTTGCAAGTATGTGTTCTAGGAAAAAATAACTTCATGAAATGATTATAATTAATAAGTGTTCAAAGATGTGTTGATCTGGGATTGCTTATCTGACTCGGTGCGAATGCAATACTACAGGATGGGGCATTGGGAGTCAAAAGCATCAGGTAGTGAGTGTATTCAAATTCTCACGTTTGCTCACTTTGATCATGGTGCTTATGGAAAGTAAGCCTTTGACAGATTAAGGGTTACTGTAGATAGCACCAACAATTTTAATGATAAAATATGGCACTCAGTTTTTAAATTCTTAGCTCAAGATAGTCATACAAAATGAAGATTTTTATGATGCTCTACTCTCACCTCCTCCAGCTAAACTGTTGATGATACTGAAGATCAAATGCATGGTCTGAATCTGCAAATTCCTGAGCTATAAAATAGGGTGGGTTTTTAGGTTTTCCAGGTCTCTTGTGTGAAATTTTGGGAATTAATTGGAACTAAGGATGACATGGAAATTGGGGAATATTTAGATAATGCCAAACACACAGAAAATTCCTCACCAACAGGAGCAGCCGCTCTTTTGTTCACTGAAGCTTCAAGTCCTCGTAATTATCTTGCCTGAGAAAGTTGCCTAATAACGGTAAGAGTGTTCTCCTTATACCCTACTCTAACGACCATCCGTTGTCCACAAATCTAGAACACATCATCTTCCACAAGGCCAACTGTAAAATGAAGTTTGAGATGAGGAAGCTTAAGAGACAAAAGAACTCAAATTTTGCAATTACACCTATGAAGAAAACATAGGCATATGCATAAAAATTTATCCCTGTGGTGCTAGACAAGGACATGAGAAACATAATTTTCTATATGTTGCATTTGTAAATATGAATTCACTTACCATAGATTTTGAATTTGATGTGTTCCCACAAATGTGCTGGTAATTGCTTGCTCAGTAAGGGGTGACAGTAAACTGACAATGGGGTTCCAATCAACATGAAGTTGAGAGGTCGGAAATTCCTTGCCAAAATGTAGAGGTAAGATTCCAAGTCTGTTGAAGAAAGGAATGTAGGAGTGGATTTATATTGCCTGTTGTGCTTGTCTACCATTTAGATATGTTCCTGGATGAGGTCAGAAATCAATCATTTTAACATGCATTAAGAAATTAATCTTTAGTGAGGGGAGAACAAGCATCTTATACAAATATTCTTTCCGCCAAAGACCACAAGTGTGGGTGTTAAATGCTGTCAAAGAAATGTGCTGCTTGATTTTAATGTAGATTATAAGATATTGGTGTGGCAGAATTCTAGTACCAGTACTAAAACGCCAGAGGTAACCTTCACAGTTACTAGGTCTTATCTTTACTCAGAATAGAATGATTAGCAAGAGTAGTTGGTAGTAACTAATTAATCATTAGTTCCTGCAACAAATATAATTGGGTACAAGTTTATACTTATACAATTAGGATTGCATAATTTAAAAAGAAACCACCCTATAGACCTGGTAAACAGTGCCCTGATTTGAGTCATCACAATACAAAATCTCTACCCTTGACTCAACTTCCAGTCTGAATTGATTCATATCCTATATGGGTCCATGGAATGTCTTTGAGTAAGAATTATCCTATAAAGCTGTAAGCACCTGTTAAAGTCGTCATTCTAACACTTCCTAACAGAAGTGTACAGATGTGCAACTCTGTGTTTGGTAAAGTAAGTTAATACCAATTTTTCAAATATAATTGTATAATTTTCCTGTGTTATATTTATTACTAGAACTCAGAATGGCACTGTTGTCATGGCTTATGGGTTTCAGGTTATAGACATGTTTGCTCATGTCCGTCTTACTTATCAGTCCTTTATTAGGTAATATAAGTCTATTCAGTATTACACATTTAGGATTCCCTTTGGAGCTCTTACAAGACCCAGGGACAGATTTTTCAGTACTGTCAATCATGTGACTACAAGAGATACGTCCAATTTAAGGTTGCCATGGAGGTTCTCTAGTTTAAAATCATTCACTAGGTTGGCAAATAACTGCTCTGAGCCTATTACACTCTTTTTGCAAGGTATCCAATACCATCAAAACCATCAATCTCAGTCCATAATAACTATGTTTATTGTTGTCCCATTGATTAATTGTTGCTCTAATTCCCCAATATATTCTCTTCTTACTGTACTTCATCTCAATTAGTATTGGTGTAATTTTAAGAAATTGTGATGTGACAATCTCCAGAAGCTACTGTCATCTCAAACACCATCACCAGTGGGTTCATTATTGTCTTAAGTCAGGTGGAATCCAATTCTGAAATCCCTTCCTGAGGGCTTGCTTTCTGAAGCAGCCCCTTCTAGAAATTTTCTGAGCCTGGAGTCATGACAATGAAAAAACCTTACACATAGACTAAATGTCAAGACTTGATTTGAAAGGTACAATCCTATGGGAGTAAGAGTAAGACAATAAGGATACGAGACAGGAAAAGATAGGAAGAAATGTACAATGAAGCATGACCCTTCTGGCTATTGTTTCACGGTGAGCACTGGAGAAACACAACTGTTTGACTGGCAGATATTTCTATATAGGGCTTTATGGAAAAACTGCCCAAAGTAGTTCATTGAAAGGAGAAAAAGAGAAAGAATTTATCTGCCTACTACCCTCTCATTTCTTGCTTGATTTGATTCAGACCAGAACAGTTTCATTGCTCGAGGCTGACCTGCCCCATAGCTAGTGCCTCTGTTTTAACCAAGATTTTTTTGCAACCACATGGTCTGCCATACCACTGAGCAAGCATCTGATTTCTGGAGTGGGTGTATAATTGACCAGCTAATACAAACATTAAGTACGTATGTGGGGGGCAACTTCCTGACTGAAGTTAGTGTGGGGACATAAAAATAAATAGCGCTGCTAAAATTCTTCATATGATCACAAATAAAATTTGAACATCAAACTGTGCACAAAATCATGTCTGCATAGTTTAAAAGTTAAAATGTGCAAGACATATTATAAAGCATTCTAAAAGAAATGCAGAATATCTTCATGTCATTGGTAGAGGGGATTACTACTTTAATAAAACATGGAAAGTTGAAATGGCAATAAAATATTGAAAATAAAATTTTAACTACACTAAGTTTAAGAACATTTGTTGCTCAAAAGAGGCCATAAAATGTGTACAAAGAAAGCCACAAACTGAGAGAAGATATGTGGAACACATGTAGGTCACAAAATAACAGCAAAAGACTATATATGGTACTCTGAAAAATAAAAGAAAAAACAAACAAATATAGAGGTAAATAGACAAAAGCATAGACCATCATTTGAAGGAATAAGAATCATGTTGGCATATTAGTAACTGGTAGTAATCTATGTAATCATTAATAATTACCCCACAATGATATATGATTTTACACTGATTGAACTGGCAAAAAAATACAAATGTAAAATTACAAAACATCAGAGAGGATGTGAGGTAAAAATCCTTTACTGGACTATGCATAGAAGCATATATCCTTAACATAAAAACATTTAATAACACACCTACATCAAATACTTTATGTGATGGAGAAATAGTACCTTCATTCTCTAAAATGGAGATAAGACAGTGATGCCTACTATCATCTCTTGTTCTTCACATGGCACTAAGTATTCTAACCAGAAATATAAGAAAATAAAAAAGGGAAAGATGTTAAGATAGAAATGAAGGCAATAAGATTATCTTTACTTACATACAATATGATAAAAAGATTTTAACACATTCTAATCTAAAAAGATTAGAAATAATAAGATCAGCAATGTTCTCAGTATGAAAATTGATTTACAGAAATAAATTGGATATGTTTTCAAGAGCAATAATCAACTAAAAAAGTTAGTAATACATAAGACAATTTAAGATGTCAACAAAAACTATAAATTA
Source organism: Ceratotherium simum simum (assembly GCF_057802395.1). NCBI lineage: Eukaryota > Metazoa > Chordata > Mammalia > Perissodactyla > Rhinocerotidae > Ceratotherium > Ceratotherium simum. The sequence goes on along the minus strand of NC_141909.1, from coordinate 25,052,991 downwards.
CACAGTAATATATTTAAGGCACATTAGCATCAGGGTGATGTTAAATATTTTCTAAAATCATAAATGAAGGTCAGAATAAATGGAGATATAAAGTACACTGTTGAATGGTGAAAGCAATGTTATGAGAATATCAATTAATTTCAAAATGATCTGTAAAATTATTTAATATATATGCCCATGTGTATCTAAATCATTTTAGAAGTAGAGCAAAGGGGAGAATTTAAAAGAAATTCAGATATATTAAACCACTTTTAAAAGGGCAAATCTATCAATGAGAATGAATAGAAAGTTCAGATATCTATTTATGTATCTTTACCTATCTATCTATCTATCTACCTACCTACCTACCTACCTACCTACCTATCTGTCTATCTATCTATCTATCATCTGTCCTTCTATCTCTCTCTCTAGATTTATTTCAGGATAAATTGGGGAAAACAAATTAAGAAGTAAGTGACAAATTATTTAATTGACCACATTAAGCAAGCTGGCTCACTCCATAGAAAAGAATGCAGTAAGATCTCTACAGCATCTGCAAAGGTGTACTTCAGATTTACTTGGCTTAAATGTGAGTAAATACATCATGAAATAAATACAGAACAGTACAAATCACATATACAGGATTTGGGAAAGGACTTTTAAAATAGTATATCTAAATCATAAAAAACAGTATGAAGAATCGATGGATTTAATTATATATATACCATATAGCAAGTTTATATTCAAGTAAAAGTTTATTCAAACTCAAAAACCTACAATAGGCTAAAATCAAAACTAAATAGAACTTCCACAAGTCACCAAGAAATAAAGCAGGAAATACAATAGAAAAATGGAGAACATATATAAACAATTTCCAGAGGACAGAACTCAAATAAATTCTATATAAGTTACCACAAAATCGTAGTTAACTAGCAAATGAAGATAAAAATGTACCACTACATTATATTTATATCATTATGATAAATATTGGATAATACTTTTGGTGGCAATGCTAGTAGAAATTTGGCTGATGCAGTAATTATGGCGAGTAGTCTGGTATACTCAGTCAAAATACTAGTTCAGCAATCCTTTTCCAGTATATACATAGCCTAGAGAAATTCTCACACAGTTCTATAAGAGAAAATGTGTCAGAAGTACATTTCAGCATTCTTGTGGTAATGGTATTTGGAAGGTGCTTAAATTTTTTATTTCTGAGAGAGATAAATAGTGGATATGCCCTATAGAACAAAATGCAGCAGTCGGAAGAAATAAACTAGAGTACATACACATTTTAAATATAAATAGATAACGACACGTTTATATTGATGTCATTTATGTATTTTAAAATTATATACTCCCAACAGAAAAGAGATATAAAATTCAAGGATATATATTAAACATATTAGTGTGCCTGTGAGGTGATAGCAATCAGAATGAGAAAGGGGAAGAAAAATGGAATGTGTAAATTAAATAATAAACAAATACATAAAACAGAAGGAACCATGGATGAAGAGCATGTATTTTAACTGAGATATATGTTTAACCCGATTCTCTGCACATGAGGTAAAGAAAGAAAACAAAAAACAGTACAATAGGTCAGGAAAGCTAGCATAAACAGGTGATAATTAAGGAAGTTGTAACTCTAACATACAATTGTTTATGACAAGCACATTTCCTATTTAGTTTGGAGTAAATAGATAGCTCTACATATCACAGTGTCTAGCTGATAGTGGGGTTGGCTTCAGCAGAATTTTTTACTTCCAGTCTGACCTTTTCAAAATGTCATAATTCTGGTTTTTATTAGGTTTGGAGATTAAGCTTTCAAACAGCTTATCCAATACTTATAATTAACAAACAAATAAATAAGAAAAATATGCAAACAATAAAGCCTTTCTAATGTGCTTTATTTAAAAGATTTAGGGGCCAGCCCCATGACCTAGTGGTTAAGTTCAGTGTGCTCCGCTTTGGCGGCCTGGGTTCAGTTCCCGGGCGCAGACCTACACCACTTGTCAGCAGCCATGCTGTGGCGGCGACCCACATACAAAATAGAGGAAGATTGGCACAGATGTTAGCTCAGGGCAAATCTTCCTCAGCAAAAAAATACAAAATAAAAGATTTAATTTTTTGGGTGAAAAGGATAGTTATTACTAACTCATCTAACTCATTTTTAAAAACATTAAATAGTTTATATATAACAATATGTTGTAAAATACGTGAACTTATTGAAGAATTTTGTTGAAGAAATAACATTTGAAAACAATATTCTTTCTTACTAATCTTTAACTAAAATCAACGAGTACAATATAATCCTAGTTTTATCCCCATATTTCTCAGAGGCAGAGTGGTATGGGCCCCATATCTTTATTCTAGGATAAAATCAAAAGACCTTAAAGATAATCAAAATCAGTTTCCTCAATCAGCTCTCAGTTCAGAAAAACTACATTAAGAATTTGCATTTATAAATAAAATTGTTATTATAATGAATCTATATGCACTTCTTACAGTATCTATCAATTTTTTGAGATTGTGTTTATAAATTAAAAACTGAAGTATTTTCTTCATACATATGTCTTTCTGCAACTGTTGTGGTGGAAGGTAGGTCATTAAATACGGGTCAAAAATGGTCTGTGAGCAAATGAATTGGGTTGTTTAGAGAACTCAGAAATTGGGAAGAAAGGAGTGATCAACCGGGAGCCAAGAGACTTGAGTCCAAGGCCTAGTCGTTCACTAGGAATATGTTTTGGGAATTTAGATATATCCCTTTCCCAGCTAACTTTCTATTTTCCCCATCCTGAAAAAAAAAAAAATGGAACTGGAAGCACACTTACACATTGCACATTTCTGGAGGTATTCAATACATAAAGAGTCCATTCGTTCAAAAAACCCTTTCTGAATGCCTACTGTGTGCAGACATTGTCCTACGTGAAGGGTAAGCAGTGATATATGGTGAAGGGAAGGAGACTTGAGGGTTTATGCCCGAAAGTGGTTATAATATTGCTTCATGGAACTTAACCTACAAATGAGAAAAGAAAAATCATTGGAGGGATAAGGAATAAGGAGCTTTAAAAATGTAGTAGCAACAAATGTTTTTAGGTCTGGGTAGGATCAAAGAAATTCAGAGTTGGAGAAAAAGGATTAAACTGGAATGATGAGATGTTGAGAGCGACATGTTTGAAAGTGAGATAATGAACAGGTTGCAGTTTTGGGGAGAGCAAGTTAAAGTCTTCAACTCTCCTTATTTCAGAGCTGCAGCTGCTACGCTGATTCCATCATCAGCTATCCTCTCCCTCCATGAATCAGTATTTGGGTGGTGAACATGAGAACATGATGTAATCTGTGCAGAAATAGAGGTATAATGACATACACCTGAAATTTATACAGTGTTATAAACCAATAAAAAAAAAAAAAAAGAAAATTCCTTCCAAAGCAGTGGGGCTTTCTCCTTCTAGGATGACACCCAGAATTCTCAGCCAGTGCCTGTATGTGAAAAAATCCTTGTAGAGAGCAGAATCTGAAACATGATTTTCTTGTGCCTGCTAGTATATTCTATCATTAGTGTTTCAGAAGGAGATCCACCCAAATGGAACTTAAACATTCAAAACAGTCAGCTGTTGAATTCTCTTAGGAATATAAATTTACAAAAGTAGAATTGATGCCATGAAGTGACACAGCAAATGACTATTATATCAATGTGACTTTTGTGGTTTTTTTCCACATCTAGAATTGTCCCTTCTAAAGATTATTTTATCTATCTAATATTTGAAATTGTCCAAAATTGTGACCAAATACACATATTTGTTATTCATATTATGGCAATCTTATATTTATTCCATTGTATTTTTCTACTCAGTATTAAAAAAAAATCATTTTCAAATAATGATTTATCCTAATTTTTAAAAAACAGTTTTTGCAGCAAGAGCACTTAATGTGAGATCTACCTTCTTACATTTTGAAGTGTGTAATACTGTATTATTATACATGGGAACAATGTTTTACCACAGACATCTAGAATTACTCATCTTGCATAACTGAAATTTTGTATCCGTTGATTAGCACCTCTCCACTTTCCCCCTCCCCAGCCCCTGGACACCACAATTATATTCTTTGCTTTCATGAGTTTTTCTACTTTAGAAACCTCATATAAGTGGAATTATGCTGTATTTGTCCTTCTGTGACTGGCTTATTTCACTTAGCATTATGTCCTCTAGGTTTATTCACGTAGTTGCATATTGTAGGATTTTATTCTTTTATAAGGCTGAATAATAACCCACTGTATGCATACACCACATTTCCTTTATCCGTTCATACACTGATGCACATTTAGGCTGTTTCTACATCTTGGTTATTGAGAATAATGCTATGAAGAACATGAAAGCTCTAACATCTCTTCAAGATTCTGATTTCAATTCTTTGGTATAAACACCCAGAAATATTATTGCTGGATTATGTTATTTCTATTTTTAATTTTTGGAGCACTCTCCAAACTGTTTTACATAATGGCTGCACATTTTTGCATTGCCACTAACAGTGTGCAAAGGTTCCAACTTCTCCATATCCTCACCAACACTTAACTGTCTTTTTGGCTTTTTTGATTATAGCCATCCTGACAGGCATGAGGTGATACCTCATTGTGGTTTTGATTTGTATTTTCCTGATGATTAGTGACGTTGAGCATCTTCTCCTATACCTAATGGCTATTTGTATCTCTTCTTGGAGATATGTCTATTCAAGTCCTTAGCCCATTTTTTAATCTGTTTATTAGTTTTTTTGCTATTGAGTTATAGGAGTTCATTTATATTTTATAGATTACCCCCTTATCAGATGTATAGTTTGCAAATATTTTCTCCCGTTCCATAGGTTTCCTTTTCACTCTATTAACTATTTCTTTTGCTGTGCAGAAGCATTTTAGTTTGTTGTAGATCCATTTAGTTTGATGTTTTCTGTTTTCACTTTTTTTGCTTTTGCTTTTGGTGTCATATCCATGAAATCATTGACAAGACCAATGTCATGAAGCTTTTCTCCTATGTTCTCTTCTAGGAGTTTTACAGTTTCAGGTATTATGTTTAAGTCATTAATGCATTTTGAGTTGATTTTTGCATGTAGCGTAAGATAAGGGTCCAATTTCATTCTTTTGCTTATGGATATCCAATTTTCCCAGCATCATTTGTTGAAAAGAAATAAAAGGCATCCAAATCAGAGAGGAAGAAGTAAAATTGTCCCTGTTTGTAGATCACATGATCTTTTATATAGAAAACCTGAAGATTCTGCACACACACACACAAATTGTTAGAACTAAGAATGAATTCAGTAAAGTAGCAAGATACAAAATCATCAAACAAAACTCAGTTGTGTTTCTCTACACTAATGACTATCTGAAAAGGAGATTAGGAAAATAATTCCATTTATGATAGCATCAAAAAGAATAAGATACTTAGTAGTAGGCTTAACTAAGGAAGTGAAAGACTTGTATATTGAAAACTACAAAAGGCTGATGAAAGAAATTTAAGAAGATACAAACAAATGAAAGACATTCTGTTTTCATGGATTGGAAGACTTAATATTGTTAAAATGACCATACTACCTAAAGCAATCTACAGATTCAATGTAATCTCTATCAAAATCCCAATGACATTTTTATAGAAATAGAAAAACAATTCTAAAATTCATATGTAACCACAAAAGACTTTGAATAGCCAAAACAATCTCAAAAAAGAACACAGCTGGAGACATCACAATTCCTGATTTCAACATATATTACAAAGTTACAGTAATTAAAACTGTATGATACTACCATAAAGACAGACTCTCTGAGGTAGAGATAGGTGATAATTTTTAAAAAGGTAAATATTAAAAAAAAATTTTTTTGAGTATTTTATAAAAAAATAGGAAAAGGTGTTGGCCAGGTGGCATAGTTGTTAAGTTTCTGTGCTCTGCTCCAGCGGCCCAGGGTTCACTGGTTTGGATCCTGGGCACAGACCTACGTGCTGCTCTACAAGCCATACTGTAGCAGTGTCCCATATACAAAATAGATGAAGATCGGCACAGATGTTAGCTCAGGGCCAATCTTTCTCACCAAAAAAAAATAGGAAGAGACTATTCTTTCCAAATGGGTATTCTTGGTACCCTTATCAAAGATCAGTTGACAAGATATGTGTGGATTTCTTTCTGGGCTCTCTAATCTGTTCCATTGATCCACTTAGGTTTAGATGTAAGTGTTTTTTATCTATTTTCCAAAATTTTTTGAACAATCTTTTTCTATAATTCAAGAAAAAAGTTGACCCTTTCCCAAATTGTTCTTTCCAGTAAAAAATGGATTCAAGTCCATTTTGCCTTAACATAATTAACATAATTAAACTAGTCTTTTATTTGTTAAAGAGGAATCTTGAAACTGGTAACATTTTTTATTTTCTGTGTACTTTGAAGTTGATACTAAATAGAATTTTGATAAAACACAAGAAAGAAACTATAGGAATCTTTTTTTCTAAAAATCAGCATAAAATTATTTCTGGAATGTTTTACATGAATTCAACTGCAATGAAAAAAAAGTAAAATAATCACTTATCTATCTATGTATTCTATTCTATCCATATATTCAATGATTATTTATTAAACATGTGTGATGAGCCAGACATTATTCTAGATGTTCCAGATATAATAGTGAGCGGGGAAAAAGTTCTCTTTCCATTAAGATTTTATTACAGTGGGAGGAGACAGTATAAAGAAATTTAGAAATACTTAATAAGTTAGGTAGTATATTGTAGATATGTTAATGGTCCCACAAGATGTCCACATCTTTATGCCCTAAAACCATGTAATTTATGTTACCTTACATGGTAAAAGGGACTTTGCAAATGCTATTAAATTAAGTACCTTGATATGAATTACTCTCAAGTATCCAAGTAGATCAAATCTTATCACAGAGTCCTTAAAAGAAGAGAAACTCCAGACTGTGGTCATATAAAAATGTGACGATGAAAGTTAAGTAAGATATAAATGTAAGTTAGATATAAAGTTAAGAAAGATTTGTATATAAATTCAAGGTGAAGTTCTGGGTTTGAGAAACACATTTGTGAATTGTTAACTTAAACATGGACTTTAACAGCCTGGGATGGATGAGGGGACTGTGGAAATGAATGCAGATAGCCATGAAAAGAGGTTTAAGGACTGACTCTGTGCAATGTTTAAAAGTTAGTAAGTCAAGGAAGACTGAGGTAATGACTAGTGATGGAGTGCTATGCTGAGAATCACGTGAAAAGTAGGTTCAAAGAAGGAGGTGCAAAGGCCATTTCAAATGCTACTCGTAGATGAACACTGAAGATCAGACTTTGGCTTTGTCCGTGTGGATATTGTCCCTGCCCTCAATTACAAATCATTGTGCGGTGAGTTGTGGGCAAAATTCCGATTTGAATGGTAATAAGAAAAAAAATAGGAGAAATACTGATGATTTCAAATAGTTATTTTCTTTCTTTTCTTTTCCTTTCTTTCTTTTTCTCTTTTCTTTCTCTTTCCCTTCCTTCCCTTCCCTTCCCTACCCTTCCGTCCTCTCCTCTCCTCTTCACTTTTCTCCCCTCCCCTCTACTCCCCTCCCCTCCTCTTTTCTCCCCTCCCCTCACCTCCCTTCCTCTTCCTTTCCTTCCCCTCCCCTTTCCTTCCTTTTCTTTCCATTCCCTTCCTTCCTTCATTTCTTTTATGATGTCTTGACCTAGTTTTGAGGCAGTGACTAGAGGTCCATCAAGTCCCCTTCTTGAGAGGCTGAATAAATCCATATTTTAACCATTTCCCTTTTCCGCCTTGCACACTCTGGGACAACTATGCATCTACCATAATCACTTTGGGGCCAGGTGTCAGGGACACCTAGGGACAACTAGGGACAGCCTCTGTTCCCCAGAACCCACAGGACTATTCAAATTAGCCAATTCACAGGGAGCTCACAAAACCTAGCTAACCCCACCCTGCTTGTCACACATTAGCTGCCCCTAGAGCTCCAATTACTGATACCCTGTCTCTGTCCTGGGCTGCAAACCCTTTTGTGGCCCTGAGTGACCACCTTCTCTCCTTTAGAGCTGCAAGTAACAAAGAGTTTGCCTTTCATCTATCCGAGTGTCATAAGTGTCATCGCACTGTGTCTTGCCATCAAAAGAATCTTTAAATCATAAAACAAATATCTCTTGAAAAATTTTGCTACAGGGGAAAGAATTGGAGTGATAGAAAGATTTGAGGGCAAGGGAAGTTTTTTTTTTTTTTTCCTCTCTATTAAATTTGGCAGATGAAAATAATTTAGCAAAGAAGGAAGCATTGTTGATTGAGAGAAAAGTTGAGACCATTGCAGGACCAATGATTTTTGGGCAAGCCATCCATACTGGTTGATAGATGTGAAGGTGAGAGCAAGGGAAATTCATAATAAAATTGTTACTTCTAAAGTAGAAACAAAAAAATGAATATTTGGTGACAGTAACATTAAGCTTATGCTATAATATCAATGTATACTGGCTCCCAAGAGAATACATTTCAGCATAACACAGTTACAACATCAAAACACTGATATGTGTGCTATGGATCAAGGAGTTTCCTCCAGAGTGTGAAAACTTGGCTTCTTTTCATTACATTAAAAAAAAATCATGCTTCAAGAATTGCTGAGCTCTGCATTTCTCCATGGAAATTAACCAATTTAAACAAACAAAAAGCACTTAAATGTGATTCACTCACTTACAATTAAGACTAGCTCAGTATATTCAGCATCAATATACAATTTTGCTTTAAACTACCATTGTCCCCAGAGTCTTCAGTAACAGTATAAAAGATCAAGCTGATTAAATTATTAAATACTCTACTGGGAACCTGCATCATACCCCGTTTCTTTTCTGACTAGTATTGCAGCAATGAGAAATGTGTGGGTGTTTTGTTTTATGCATATGTTAGCAGCTTATCCAATTTTAAAGAACTTGGGTCACAAAGTTGTGCTTTATATTTATTCCTAGTAAATTTTTCTTTAGTTTAGTCAGGTGTGTTTCAATTGCCAACCTCAGATTTTGATTTTGCATACTTTTCAAGGCTTTATTTTAATGTTTTCTTTTGGTGTAAAGCTGATGATGTGCTTTTGAATTCTTTCTAAACAAAGCCGTCCTATTTTCTTGTTATTTATTGTTAATATAAAAATACTCTAATAATAATTCTGCTTGGTAAATAGAGCTGATAAAAGGAGATTTGTTATAGTTAAAGAATTCTGACATAAAACATTAAGCTATCATTTTGTTTTACATTATTAACAGATGTTTTTGAATGATACAAATATTTACACTAAGAAGCAAATATAAAATACTTCATGGATTTTTCAAATATCTTGATATTCCAATTAGTTGCTTTTTATATTTATTCATATATTTTAAAAATATCATTTAATTGTTAATAAAGTGAATCATTATTCTGTCTTTCCAACAGTATATTATAAGCAAAAATAAAGAGAAATATCAGAATTCTTGAAAAATTAGATTTTTTTGGTTGAGAATTATCTGTTGATGTGAATATATCCAATAGATAGTGATAATTATGTTAATTATGTAAAAATATCTTGTATGCTTATATGTCAATATTTTTATTAAAATAACAATAAGAAAAAAAGTATAATTTTGGGAAAAATTGTTTGTTATAGTTGATTCCATTTTAGATATTACTGAAATGATGGTTTTCACTATAAAGTCTACAATATTCACTAAATAATATATGTCAATGTAGGTTTTTATATAATAGTTGAAATCCATACAAATAGAATGTTATGTATTTATCTTTTAGAATATAAACTTTCAAAAATTTCAGTCTCTCAACTTAAATAGTTATTGTAGAGGCTGGAAAATGAGAAATGTAAAAATAAATAAATAAAATATTTAATCAGAACTTGGAACTATTCTGTTCTTTTTTTCAGTTTTACTTGAAGACAGATTTTTAACTTAATGTTTGCTTCTCAAAATATTTGACTAATCTCTAGAATAAATTATTTATCTCCAAATATATTGGAAATGATTTCTGAGGTAAAGGTCTTTAGTAAAAAACAAGAAATAATGGTCTGTTACATTACAAAAGCTCTTTTTTTAACTGACTCTTTCTTAGAGTTTAAATACTCAATTATATTGAAAAGGGACTGATGACTCATTTATATACTTTATATGTGAAGATTGTTACATACTACTAATTATTTTCTTTAAAATAATTCAATTTGGTTCCATTAATAGAATACTGAGGTTACCATTATATTTCTGTTGCAATCAGGTTGAATGATGGATTAGCATAAACTTAGTGAAAAAAAGATGAGCAGACAAGACCGTTTAAATGTAAGCTTCAATCTGATGTGTTGGCACTGGGAACCCAGTATTCTGACCATTAGAAGAGAACAAACTAATCATGACTCTGATTAGATGCCATAAAAGCTTTTAGCATAACTGAGCATATGCTTTCTTAAATAAACTTCCCTTAATCAAACATATTCTTACTAGAACACCAGATATACTCAACAATGACACAGTTTACTGAGAATTTAGAATATTTCACAGGGATTTTTTTTTTTTTAATGGTATCCTTTAGTTTTTAGTAGAGAAAGAGAGAGCCTGCATCTATATTTAATCTAGAAAGTTTATGCATATTATCTCAGCTGGTTCTTATAATAATTTGTATCCTTTATTTGCATAAAAGACACATGGCCCTAATAGGGATTTGCTTGGGGTATTGATACTGGGATTTGAACCCGTCTGACTGATACCAAAGCTACTCTTCCTAACAAAGTCGGTTGCTCAGGATACTTCATAGATATTACCTTATTTGATTGTGCCTTAAATCGGAGTGCCCAAAATTCAGAAATCTTGTTTAGATATTTAGAGTAAGCACACGCAATTCTCTCTTTCCCTTTCCTATGTGAAGTAACTTTAATCATGTAAAACTATAAATAATTTGGTAAAATTTATAGTTGGGAGAAATGGTCAAACAAATGAACTGAGAAGTTTTCTTTCACTTTTTCCTGTTTTTCAGCATCCAAAATATATTTTACTAAATATCAGAGATATTTTCTATGCTTGTTTCATTTGTCTTTTTGTTATATTAGTCATTGTGTTGATCATATGTCATATAACTAGTATTACTTCTTTAACTCCAATATTTCTATATCTTTCTTTCAAAAGAAAAAATGGTAAAAATCTGCACAAATGCTGGTTAAATTTATACAAAAATGAAAGCATTTGAATTCCTATAGATGAATAGATAAATTTCCAAGAATATGACTCTAGATAATAGATGTATAATCAAGTTATTACAAACCTGTTTTTTTATGTATGAATGGGGACAGGGTGTCTGAAAATTATCTTCGAGCCACATAGCAAACCTTTTTGTGGAAACATTCATCTATCAGCAGAATATTATCTGAGATTTGGTTTATGAGCAGCAAGATATCTAAAATGCCAAACACTTACAAACAAAATTGATAAATGCATATGTAGATTGTTTAGGATTCTTTGCTTAAGTGCAGGAAGAGAGGACTAGAAAAAGCCCCAGAGGTTCAGCTCCATTGTTACATTGTTCTGATTTATGTTTCTTTGGCATATTTACTATTATTAATTTAGCAGTTCCTACTTTTCTCTAACCAGTTTAAAAATGCATTCTGCTTTACAATCTAGTTAATAAACACAGCATGGTCTAGAATTGAAAGAGGTAAGATTTTATATTTTCTCCAGGTAGCTGCTAAAAATTATTCTTCTTAAAAATGCCTCTGATGTCCTCTTTAATTCCTGACTTATGACTTAGATTTATTCTTTGAGTGTAACATCACTTTTTTTTCTCCCTATGTCCCTATAAAAACACAGTTGTATTCCATGCAGTAGTAATTCACAAAGTTTCAAATCAAAGAGTTATCATCCCAAGGAATAAATGGAAATAAGAGAAAGCTAGCCAGGCAGATGCCATAGATTATTGAGGGTGAGGTTTGTTTCCAGGAAGAGATGATAGGTCTACTCAAAGGTGAGCTTTGGGTCAAGCTATCCAGTGATTTAGTTCTCGAGCAAGGAGAGAAAGCAGAAAAGGCCAAGTAAGTCCTATAAATCTTGACATACAGAGTGACAAATGCTATAGCTCTCAGGTAATGTACGTTTCGTGATACGTAAAATAAGTTTGAAGTAATAGTATCACTAAGAAGAAACCCTGATTGTGAATTGTGGTTATAGCAAGAAAGATTTTACTTGTTTCATGTCTCTTGCTGAGAGTGGGAGGTTGAGATAGGCCAGATGGCAAAGAGCAGGTGGGATAAGAATTGGATGAAAATGATGGTTCAGTTTAAGGTTTTGCAAACAAGCAATGCGGTGAAGATGTATGAGAATTTACACAAGATCAGGAATACAAGAGAGCAGATGCAGATCTGAATTTCTTGTATTGGTCCACACAAATGTGCAACAGAATTTTAATATTTCAATGCAACCATGTAGAATGAGAAATTTATTCAGACCATTGGAGCTCAGTGCTAAGCTTACACCACTATCTCTGATATGGGGATGTGTTGGGGACACGTCAGCATCAGCAGTCTAACTATTAGAATTAAGAGACTGCTTGCTTTGCCATACTTACTATGTCATATTCTCATTATACACACATATATAGACATAGATGTAGATATAAGATATAGATATATAGATAGATATAAGATATATATATATACACACACACACATACACACATAAATATCCCTGGGCTTATAGCAGACATGACATTTGCTTGCCTTGTGGCTTTGATTCCAACCATATGTTTGCTAGGAACTGCTTCAGAAATCTGTTGCCACCAAGAGGTCTTTAGAAAATAAGAATTCATACTTTAAAAAACTAAAACTGGAAGAAATCCAAAATTATCCAGATTTATATAAATATCTACTTGTAGTCCAATATAACCCATGGTAAACTTTTTTTTAATTTATTACTTGATTCCCTAAACCTTACAGCAAATCTCTTAAGAATATTGACTGGATCTAGAGTAGGTTTGTGTCCCAGCTCCACTACTTACTAGCTTTGGGATTCTGTACAAGTCACTAAAACTCTTTGCTCATTTCCACATATGTAAAATGGAAATGAAAATTGTTCTTATTACACTGGATTGCAATAAATATTAAATAAATAGATATGTAAAACTTAAAATATGATTACATGAAATTGTGACTGTCTCCCTATATATATATATATATATACACACATACAAATATGTGTGTACATAACAATGATGTATGATGTAATTTAAGCATAAAAAGCACAATTCAGAACAATATGCATTGTACATAATTATTGTGTTAGAAAGGTGGAAAATATGAATGAATGCTTTAGTTTTCAAAAGTTAACAAAATGTGTGCCTGTAATTGGAGGAAATAAGCATGAAGGAAGGACAGGGATAGAATCTAAACTTTTTAAATAAATCTTACTTTATAATTTTAACTCTGAAATATGTAAATGTTTCACAGAGTTTAAAAACAAAATAAAATTTAAAAATTTTCCAAATCTATTGGTACACGTTACACATTCAATAGGCTACCACTGAAGACAATGGTAACAAAGATGATTATATATGCTAAATATTTTTAAAAGTCTGGAAATATCAAGAAAAAAACAAATATTTCCTCCTCAAGAAGAGTGAACACAATAAAGATGATACAAATAGCAAAAACAGGAGACTGGAATAACACATTTTCATTTGTGATGATACCTAATTTGATATGACTTCTGTGCAACTTAGCATTTTAAACATGAGCATTTGGTATGCTCCTTCCTTAGGACACAAGACAAAATTATATGTAACTATTGGTATAAAGGGAAAGAGACATGAGACAGCATCACTGGAAGTTTTTAATATATTTAGGAAATGTTTATGGAAATATTTTAGTTGATATAACAGGGTAATAAGACCTAAGTGCTTACAGTAACAAGTGCTTACTTTTTGTCATAACATCACCATAAAGACTAAGATATTTTAGACAACAGGCATAATGAAAGGAGGAAAAGTAATAGATCATGCTATAAACAGGGTGAAAGATTTGATTGCACCTTTTAAAGAGAACTTAACATGTTAACAGAGAGATAACAGGGAGGAAATAATAGATCATATACAAAAAATGAGGAATAAAAGTAAAATTGCAGCCAGTTTGTTTTTTGGGTTTTTTTTGGCAAGGAAGATTAACCCTGAGCTAACATCTATTGCCAATCCTCCTCTTTTTGCTGAGGAAGATTGGCCCTGCACTAACATCCCTGCCCATCTTCCTCTACTTTATATGTGGGATGCCCACCACAGCATGGCGTGATAAGCGGTGCGTAGGTCCGTGCCAGGGATCCGAACCTGCGAACCCCGGGCCAATGAAGCAGAGCGTGCAAACTTAATCACTATGCCACAGGACTGGCCCCTCAACCTGGTATTTTAATCTAGAAAAATACTGGTTCAAGTATGAGACTATATTCTCTGATACATAAAATCTCCAAAATGTATCTATTGCTCTCTCTTTTACAGGAAGTTTTTAGAAGATGCATTCCAACAAAATGTGAGAGGAAGCAAAAAATATTGAGTACACAAGATCCAGGAAACACGATCTACAAAATAGAGTTGAATGAAATTTCCAGGATGATGGTGAAGGGCCAATGAAAGTCAATAGTGTTCCTAGAGAGAATAAAGTGAACCTAGAGTGAACATAGTCCAAATACTCCAGGGAAAAAATGATAATAAACAAGTGGAGAAAAATTATTGAGAGACTACTGGACAGTTTTAAAAAAATTATAGATTGGCATAAAGGAAACATAACTAACATAAAAATAAGTCAATTATTAATACATTTTTTAAAAAAATAAAAGGATAAACAAGCAAACATATAATTTTAGTTTATATATTCAAGAGTGATAAATATTTACAAAAGTATATGAATGTATCCCCTGAATGATGATTTAACACAAAAGTATTATTACTGGATGGAAAAATGAAGAGTTCATGTGTAGGGAAGGCATAACCCTCCGCAAGGTAAATACTTAATCCCGTTATTAGAAAGTCCTTAAGTTATATCTGGAATTGTGAATAAAGAGATAGCACTATAAATATATTATTTTACAATATAAAGATAAATGCAAGAAAAAAGTTTGGAAATAGTTGACTAGGGAAAGAGATTAGAGTTGAGCAGGGCAGCCGACTGAAATTTTGTTTTGAACATTTATGTTTAAATTAATTTCGTCAAGTTGAGATTTGAACCTTTTTTTGCCAACCATATAATTGTATTCTTTTTGTGAATTTATGAAAAATAATGATTGAAAATAAGTAAAATTTGGACAAGTAAAACATGTTCTGAATTTTTCCAAGGTGTAAATATAAAACAACTTAAAATTTAAAGTACTACACATATATTGTAACAAATAAAAGAACATATAAATGTAAAATAAAAACAGGCTACATGAACAGTCATTCTGTGGATTTAATCCCAGAGAGCCATTTTCAAGATTTTGGCATGTATCTTATTCAGGTTGCAGAAAATGGCAAAAAAAAAAAAAGGAGAAACCATCCTAACTGGTTAAAGTAAAAACAGATTTTTTAAAAAGCCGTAAGATATAACTTAAAACTGAGCTTCTAGAGGGACTTCTAAAACCACAGATGATGGTCACTAGTGTTGCTTCCGTGAGTGCAGCGATCAAGAAGTTGCAGTCTCAGGAAGCTGCTCCCACAGCTGTGGTTGCCAGAACCAAGTGGCATACACCCTGATCAGGAAAAGAGAAGCCTGCTCTTTAAACCACCGCCGGAGCAGAGAGCTGCAGGATTGCATTGTGCTGCCTCTTCCACAATCAGTGCCAGCAAAATGGGCCCCTGGAACCATGGCAGTTCCTCACCTACCCACAATAGAGTTCTGAATCAAGTTCACACACAAGTGCATCTGATTAGAAGCATCTAAATTAACTAACTGCAAAGGAGTGTAAGCAAGTAGTTTTTGCTCTCAGGCCAGTACAGTAGAAAAAAGAAAATTAGAAGAAGGTTGGAAGAGGTGTTGAGCAAGTCAATGCCACATGTACAAATTGCCAACAGTGAGAATGAGTCTATACTGGGGTTTAAGTGGGTTTTTTCACTTCAAATAGTCTCACCTTTCCAGTGCACCACATATTTCATATATAAATAGTTTGTGTAATGATTCCCATATGGAGGCACTAATATTTCTAGATATCTTTGGCTGTTATTTCAAATGATACTGTAGTCAATACCCTTGTATATTTTTCATAAGCAATCATGCTCTTATTTTTCTAGGGTACCTCCTCAGAATAGGATTGCTATTTGAAAATTCACATCTTTAGCTCAAATCAATATAGCCAATTTGACTTGCATAAAGAGTTGTACAAAATACACTTCTTTCAAAAACATAAAAGCATTGAGTATTTTTAAATCATTAAAAAATATAGTATCGGGGCTGGCCCCATGGCATGGCGGTTAAGTGTGCGCGCTCTGCTGCTGGCAGCCGGGGTTTAGGATCCCGGGGGGCGCACTGAGGCACCGCTTGTCAGGCCATGCTGAGGCGGCGTCCCATATAAAGTGGAGGGAAGATGGGCACTGATGTTAGCCCAGGGCCAGTCTTCCTCAGCAAAAAGAGGAGGATTGGCAACAGATGTTAGCTCAGGGCTAATCTTCCTCAGAAAAAAGAAAATAAATAAATAAATAAAATAAAATATCAATCATACATATCTAATTTTAATTTGTCTTGTTATCATTACCTGTAAGAATCAAACATCTTTTGATATGTTTATTGATAAAGTGACCAGTATTCTGATTTTTTTCCAGGACATGTTGTTCATATCTGTTGTGCTGGCCTAATTATAAATAGCATTCCTTTATTTTGGAATAGTCTAGTTTTCCATTGAACACCCCGTCTGATTCTTATTTTCAGGTGCACTTTTATTTGGGGTCCATCAAGCAATTACTTGTTATATACGTTACAAATATTTTCTCCCCTAACTTTAATTTTTACATTAAATTTTTATTTGAAGTAGTTTTGTTTCTTTGCTATTGAAGGCTTTATTTTGTATTTAGCCAATACTTTGGATTTTATTTCTTACTTTTAGTGTTTCAGGATATGTATTATGCTTTAAAAGTCTTGCCCTACATCTTAAAACTAAGACTTGGAAATAGACATAATATATAAAACTAAAGAAACTATGTGTCTTACCATAATGTCATTTCCATTGTTTAAACTCAATGGTTATATGGTTACACACTAATGGTTATAGTTATCAGTATCTGAAATTGGGGTATTATGATAGCCATTGATGGCTTTCTTTTATCTCTCTCTTCCGGAAACTAATTCCCTTGTAGCCAGTATGTTATGTGATTGTCTAAAAGTACAAACACTGGACCAAGAGACAGCGTTAGTATGTTCTTAGATTAAGAAGAGAAGTATAGGGAGGGCAAGGAGGGAAAGAGGAGAAGAATGAGGAGAAGGAGGGGAAGCAGGAGGGGGAAAGGGGGGAGGAGGAAGGAAAGGAGAAGTACTTTGAAGTACTTCTAGTCTCTCTTGGGCTGGTGATTATTGTGTATATTCTCTCTAAACTTTAGTGTCTGGAAGGGAGTGGGGTGGTCACAGGCTCTCTAAATTTCCATTTTCCAACCATAGACACGATCCTTCTTCCTTCCAGGACTTGGAGTCTCATCCTAGATTTGATCAAGGCGTTGTCTCCATCCCAGGACTGGACCAGCATCAAGGATGGGGAATGTTCCTGATAAAGAAAAAGGAAGGATAAGTACTTATTTGACATTGTGTATCAAAGCAGAAATTTTGCACCTAGGTAAATGTGATCTCTTAGAAACTCTGGACTGAGAAAATTCCCAGAATTTTCAGTCAAGTGTCTGTGATCTGGTTCATCTGGGAGCTTATTCCGAACAGTTTCAGAAGCAAGAACTGAATTTTAGCCTTTCTCAACCCACCCCTAGTCTACATTTTCAAATGTACTAGATTTAAAATTTTCCTAAAAAACTGACAATCGGTTGCTATGTACTCAGAGAAATTTGGCTCCTATATTTTCAAGGCCTTATTTTTCAAATATCTTTCAATTCTGTGATATACAGTAACCTCCATTAGTATCTATTTTGTTTACACCAGTCATGGTCATTTCCACTCTTTAAACTCAATGGTTATATGGTTATACACGAATGGTTATGGTTATTGGTATCTGGAATTAGAGTGTTATGATAGCCACTGATGGTTAAACTGGATGAGGGGAAATGAGTGAATACAGTGAAATTCATTCATTCCTGGGCAATCATTATTAGTTGGTAAAAGAGCAACTGGTAGTTGCCTGTTATATCCTTTTCTCTGCTCTGTAGTTCTGAGAAAGTTTTCAATCAAGGAGCCCCCATACTCCAACAAGGGTTTGAGATTATGATATAGATTGTCAGCAAAAGTACCCTATTCCCTAAAGATGTTTTTTATTCAAGTAGTGAAAGGTGACCCATATAGGCCCAGAAATATTTTTCAGGAATTGATTTTGATACTGGGAGAGAGACAATCAGGCATTCTTTATGCTACTGTGAGGAGTTTAGACCATCTACCTGTGAGGCTTCTGCAGTATGTGTTTCCTACCATATGGGGAGACACTGCCGGAGACTGAAAGGAGATCCCAGAAATAGAAAACAATAATAGAGAGAGAGAATCAGAATGTGACTTGAACATCAGGATTACCTATATCTGGGCCAGAAAATTTTATTTGCTTTCATTTACACAAACCAATATACTTTTCTTCCTTTTCCTTCATTCCTTTTTTCCTTCCTTCTTTCTTCACCAGTCCCATTTTTCACCTTGAAGTAGTTTAAAGTGTGTTTGGTCACTACAGTCAAAAGATAACTGCTCAAGAGTCCTAGTTAATATATATCTAAAGACAGAAGAACTGGGAAACAGAATCCAGTCACTGAGCTGAGAATCTTACTATTATAGCCCTCTCAGATACTCAGACATTGATCTCCTGCAGATGGGAGAAATAAATTCTCATCGTTGAGTACGTGACTACAGCACACAAACTCAGTCTTGTTATGTACAAAGCAAAGGACAGAGTTATTTCAGACTTCCACCAGAAATCTCAGATTGGAGGTATCATTCTAGCCTCTCCTCTGGTGTGGTCTTCTAGGGAGAGAGCTTTACAAATAACATCTGTGAATTAATCAAGAATGGTAAGGCCTAACTGTTCCTTTCAAGGATATTCTTCCACTTATATTCAATCATCTCTGTCAAAATGCTTCATCATTTTTACCTGATTTCAAGTGTTCTCAATCACTCTCTCCCCACAGCCTTTCCCTCTTAAACATAATCATGCTCAGGTTTTTGCATCTTAAATTATACAGCTATCATTCAGACCTTCATTTCTGTCAGACTGCTCTCTATACATTTGAGCTAAACATGAGGTTGAATTCAAATAACCATACAGTAAAAAATACATGTGAATATACCTTCTTCAAAGTGTTAAAGATCTGACAAGACAGAATGAACACAGTAAGCCGAAAGAGGGGTGAAGATATACAGCAAAGAATAAAAGTCATTTTTACCTTGACAGCATTGGCAGTATCAGGCAAACTTCAGCTCTGTGTTTCTCATGGAGTGTAGGGGACAGAAGACAAAGTTCAGAGTCCAAACAAGATTAAGACCCAATAGTCAGCAAAAATGACAGAGTAAGTACCTCTTAAAATTTTCTCCTCCGTAAAAGCAACAAGAAAATTGGAAAAAATTGTGAGAATTAACTTTGTCAGTACTCTGGAATAACCAAAGGTTGGCAGCAGTTCAGGAGAAATTTTTTCAAGAAAAAAATAATGGCTGAATCTCTGTAGGAACAAATAGCTTTATGGTGTTTTAATTTATTTCCGTCTACTTGTCTCTCCAACCGTGGTTGCCTCTAACCCAACAGCTGCAACTACAGTAAAAACCATCACCCTGACAGCCGTCAGAGGTGACAAAATTAGGTTGGAGCTGCATCTGTATTCACTACCAGAGAAATGTCATTATTTGACCAGTCTGGTGGCCCTGAAAGATCCCACTTCCGCTAGGAAGACCGCCTTTATTTGATCTGACTCAAAGCTCACCCAGTGTGAAGAGCCTTTTCCTGGGAGATGTTGATCAAAATTAATTAAAGACAATTGTTTAACATTGTAGCTGCTTGAGGTAATTGGATAACCGTCAAGACTATAAACAAAAATATAGAAAATAACGAATGTTGGCAAGAATGTGGAAAAATGGGAACCCTAATGCATTGTAGGAATTTAAAATGCAGCCACTATGGAAATCAGCTTGTCAGCTCCTCAAGAAGTAAAATATACTGAATTTACAGGAGTATAAACTAATACAATGACTCAAAAAGCAACTTTATATTATCTAATAATGCTGGAGATGTTTATAACTAAATCTATAACCTGTAATAGTGGTCTACAATATTTGCTCACGTATCTACTACAAGAGTTTGCAAATTTTATATACCTATGCAACCATTTTTACATTAATATCTTAAATTTTCAAGTTAAATATACCTAGTTTTAAAAGATAAAATCTTGTCATTTATACATATTGCAACTTTATAATAAATCCATTGAAGGCTTTTAAGAAGGGAGATTTTATTTTGTTTTTTTTTGGCCATGAGTTTTGACAATTAAATCATTCTGGCTGCCACATGAAGTAACTGAATTATATGGAGCACTGTGATGACTCCTCCATTATATGTCTCCATCGTTTAACATTAGGATTGTCCCTAATATAAATAACTTCTAATAAATGATTTTTAATATATTCTAAGTATATATACATCATTCTTAACGGGTAGGTGATGGAGTGATTTTGAAAATAGTTGCCATGCACGTCGAAAAGGATATGTCAAAGCAAGTCAAAGGAAAACATTTGTGATTTACCTAATATTTTGAAACTGTTCTAGAATTAGGTCATTCCTTGTAAAATGTACTAAAGAATGAGGAGGATTCTGATAGTTAATAACTAACCAATCAAATTCTGATGACTCCAGAGGCTCATTTCCTCCCAGCTTTCAGTAGCTTCAAGAAATTGGCTCAAGGATCATCAAGGTGGTCACATATTGCAGGATTTTCTTCTTTCTAAAAGCTGAATAATATTCTGTTCCCCTGGCCAATATATCTGTCTTCATGTCATACTGTTTTACTTACTGTAGCTTTGTCATGTATTTTGAAATCCTGAAGCCTCTAGCTTTGTTCTTACTTCATGATATTGTTTTGGCTATTCCAGATCCTTTGTGGTTCAATATGAATTTTGGAATTGTTTCTTCTATTTCCATAAAAAGTGCCATTGGGATTTTGATAGGGATTGCATTAAATCTGGATTGCTTTGAGTAGTACGGATATTTTAACAATATTAAGTCTTCCCACCCGTGAACAAGGGATATCTTTCCATTTATTTCTGTCTTATTTAATTAATCAATATTTTATAGTTTTCAGGGTATAAGTCTTTCACCTCGTCAGTTAAGTTTATTCTTAAGAAATCTATTCTTTTTAATATTATTGTAAATGAAATTATTTTTCTAATTTCCTTTTGAGAAAATTTATTGGTAGTGTATAAATTTGCAAATAATTTTTGTATGTTGATTTTGTATCCTGATACTTTACTGAATTCATTTTTTAATTAATAGTTTTTTTGCCAAGTCTTCAGGATTTTCTGTCTACAAGATCATGTGATCCGCAAATAGGGACAATTTTACTTCTTTCTTTCCAACCTAAATTCATTTTATTTCTTCTTCTTGCCTAATTGTTTTGACCAGAACTTCCAGTACTATTTTGAATGGGAGTGACAAGAGTGTCCAACCTTGCCTTGTTCCTAATCTTAGAGGAAAAGCTTTTAGTTTTTCACTGTTGAGTATGATGTTAGCTGTGAGATTTTCGTATATGTTCTTTGTTATGTTGATATAATTTCTCTCTATTCTTAGTTTATTGTGAGTTTTTAAAATGAAAGTATGTTGACTTTTATCAAACACTTTTTCTGTATCCATTAAGATGATCATAGAATTTTTATCCTTCATTCCATTAACGTGGTCTATCACATTAATTGATTTTTGTAGATGTATATATTCATTTATTGTGCAGAATTGGGTCATGCAATTATGGAGGCTGAGAAGTCTCATGATCTATAGTCTGCAAGCTGGAGAACCAGGAAAATCAGTGATGTAATTAAATCTGGGTCAGAAAACCTCCAAACTAGAGAAGCCAATGGTGTAAATCCCAGTCCAAGGTCAGGAGAAGATGAGATGAGATGTCCCAGCTCAATCAATGAGGCAGAAAAAAGAGATGAATTCCTCCTTCTTCTGCCTTTCATCCTATTCAGGCCTTCAATGGATTGAATGATGCCCACTGACATTGGGGAGTATGTGTTGATATGTTCCCAGTTACCAAAATGACAAGAACATTTAATGTTAGAGAAGGGAGGCAGGTATTAATTATTTTTGAGAAATGGTACTGGTAACATAGTACTATTTAGTACAGTGAGACAAAGATGTAAGTCAGATATTTATTATACTAAAAAATTATCACCTCCCTTTGTAGCACTTAGATCCCTTTAAGGACATGTCACTTTATAAAAAGAAGGATCAGCACAATCCTATTTTAATATTTGCTATGTTTATTTTTTAATTTATTTACTCTGTTGATTTTTTATTTAAAAAGTTATCATGGACCAGCCCCAGTGGCCTAGCGGTTAAGTTCGGTGCACTCCACTTCAATGGGCTGGGTTCGGTTCCACGGTGCAGACCTACACCACTTATCGGTGGCCATGATGTGGTGGCTGTTCCCATACAAAAAGAGGGAGATTGGCAACAGATGTTAGCTTAGGGGGAATCTTCCTCAGCAAAAGAAAAAAAAAGAAAAAAAGAGTTATTGTTATTCTTCTCTTGGTATTATATCCTGGAAGGAAAGTAAAAAAAAAATGCAAAATACATGAAAAAACAAATAGAAACGGGTATATATATTTATTCATTTTTTCCTGAGGAAGATCAGCCCTGAGCTAACATCTGCCAATCCTCTTCTTTTTTTTTTTTTTTTTGCTGAGGAAGACTGGCCCTGGGTTAACATCCATGCCCATCTTCCTCCACTTTATATGGGACACTTCCACAGCATGGCTTGACAAGCGGTACGTCAGTGCATGCCCGGGATCCGAACCGGCGAATCCCGGGCCTCCGCAGCAGAGTGCATGCACTTAACCGCTTGCGCCCCCAGGCCAGCCCAGAAACTGGGTATGTTTTTAATAGACTACATTTTATATGGTCACTATAACTCCAGGAAAACACATGAGAAACATAGGGGGACACCAAGAAGAAATCTTGATTAGAGAGGACTCAGAATACAGGTGAAAAGTAAGAAATTAACTTCAGTTGTAGAAATGGATACAGTTGACAATAAATTCAGAAGAAATTTTATTTCAGCCTGTTCTTTTGAAGACGGAAGACAAATCAAAAGACAGGAAACAAGGATAATTGTAAACGAAATTTTTATATTTTAAACGAAATATAATTCTATATTTTATACTGTAAACAAAAGTTAGTAACAGCAAACATTTAAATGCCTTGGTTACAGCTGTTCTTCACATACTCTCCATCCAAATATCCTAATAACAAGATTCTCACTTTACCTTAATGAAACTCGGATGAGAAAAACACAGCAAATGTAGTAAACAGCAGTAACTACGAGCTAATATCCGCCCTGCATCTATTTGCATAGAACAGTTCTATGTGCTGAAACTGTTTTTATTCCATTTAAATTTCACCCCTGAGGAGGTTGCCTTATGGTCTAAGGAGAAGCTGGGGACTGTATGTTTCACAAACATGATGTCATAAAGGGTAAATCTATGCTGCGTATAGAGGGTTAACTTGAGCTGGCTTGCTGGAAAAGTAGCTCCCAGGTAAGGATGGACTGTTGCTTCTTCTCTGGCTTCAGTTGTAAGTAATAAATCCATTAGTTATCTATCCATGTTGCCTTGACTATTCTGCTTCAGCATAATTGCATGCAATGAAAGAAAAAAAACCCAGTCTTTTAAAATGATCATTCTCCTTATGCTCTATGCTGGGATTCAGAGCCTTCTAGCAGCCTGTTGTTTGCATAGCTCTGCCTGTAAATCCACCATCTGCGTGGGTTCAGAAGTAGGAGTGGTATCAACATTTTAATTGATATAAGCAAGGTAAAGAATTATACATAGATATAATTCATATATATATATGAATATGTATAATTGCCCTATAGATAAAATATTTATTATTTGTTTAAGTAAAACATGATATAGAAGACATTTGAATAAATTGTTTGCGTGGTTGAAGCATGAGATGATAGTGAAGGGAGAGTACGTATTTTTATTTTTATGTCTCATTTACATTTTAAAACTAAGCATTTTATTTAATCCAATAACTTTTGGTGAGTCAATTGTAGTTAATAGAAATTAGCTTTTTCTTTCTTGTTTCCAAGTGCTGGGTTTGTGGCACCAAGAGATGAATTAGTTATGGAAAAATTAATGGCTGGTACAGTCTGATGAAGTAGGAATACTTGATGAAAATGTAGCAGAAAAATCGGTTGAGTGACATGGTGATAAGAGTAACGCACTTCCAATTTAAACAAACGGTCAAAATTGACTTTAGTGGAGCCATTTTAAAATGGAGTTGGAGCTGCCTTTCCAGAGAAACTGGTTTGCTGTCTTCAACTTTGGGCTGGGCCAAACCTTTGGAGTGGGCCAAAATAGCAGTTATTTTACAAGCAATTGTTTGAGAAGTCAGCAGGAGAACAGGCATCCTGATCACAAAGTCTGATGATTGTGGATTTTCTGAAGATAGAATCAAGAGTCAATCAATATTTAGCCAACTCCAGCTCTCTGCCTCCTACTCCTATTAAAATTCTTGATAATACAACCTCTCTTCTTTGCCTCTAAAAGCCCCGGACTTTTACTCCCTAGCGGGACACTGTTTGGGTTTCCACCTGAGTCTGCTCCCTGACTTGCAGTTCTTTGATCACACATAAATGCTTTGCCTCTTAAACTGGTCTCTGTTTTTGCAGGTTGACACAACATTTCCTTAGATGCGGTTTTTGGTGCCTGAACTCTCTCAGGTTTGAAAAATACAAATAATTTGATATGATTTTCATTTTCCAAGGGAGTGATTTAATTAAATACAATGTATTATTCTATTAAAAATTCATATGCCATAGAAGAATCTACCTGTAAGTTCACCCATTTTATGTTAATACCATAGTAGAAACTTCATCTAGAAAGGAAATGAAATTTTTCAGGAATCGAAACTGCAAATTGGAGTTATTTCAAATACTTGAAAAAAAATTAAACTTTAAGCTATATTTCGCATTACTCTTTTTCCCTCCTGCTCTGACCAAGAAGGAGTGGTGGGCAAAAGCAAAATAGTGACCCTTTAAATTGATAGTATCTCACATTAATAAATCCTAAATCTTCTGCTTTTCTATATTTCTTTATTCTACTATTTTCCTGCATTAAAACTGTGAAATGAATTTGTTAGATGTATGTTCCATAAAAGGTTAAAGAATTGGCTTCAAAGTGTCTAGCTTTTTATTTCTTTTATCAAAATGTAACACCTATTAATATATTAGATATTACATATTTTTAGTTTTCTCAGTTGAGTCAGTCATTTTCCTATGAATATATAATGCATTTCCTTTTATTCTATACTGATACCTATTAAAAATCATGTACCATAATGTTCTATATTACAGTATCATGCAAAATATTTTTTGGTTTTTGGATTTTAATAGTTAACTAAGAAACAAAAAGAAACAAGCCAACAATGTTAAACTAGCCATACTTCATAAAGTTACTGTATAATTGTCACTGCTGTTTCACAATTCAAATGTTTATATGTGAATGCTTGATACACTGGCTGGTAAGTAGCAGATACTCAATAACCAGTGTTTGTTCTATTTTATTAATGCTGTTTTCAAAGTGGCTCAGTCACTCCTCCAATCACAACTGTATATTTTTTCAAAATCACAATATTTAAAAATGTGCAACGTATTCCTATACAGCTATGTATTTATTGAGAGATTATCATGAGTCAATTCTGTCGTAACTGGTAAGTCTTCAGTAAACTTCAGCTACCTACACTTAGTGT
Source organism: Ceratotherium simum simum (assembly GCF_057802395.1). Lineage (NCBI taxonomy): Eukaryota > Metazoa > Chordata > Mammalia > Perissodactyla > Rhinocerotidae > Ceratotherium > Ceratotherium simum. Next base: position 25,026,889 of record NC_141909.1, on the reverse strand, counting down.
CTGAAGCCTTCTTTTTTTTATTTTGGTGATTCTGCTACCCTCTTTTTAGTTTCAGTCATGTATACTACCAGCATTTCCTTGTGCTGTGTTCGGCTTGTCACTTACTCACAATTCTTTCATAAAAGATGCCTTCCATCTTCCTTCATACAGCATTATGCCCTGGCGCCTTAAGGGCTGTGGAGTTCATAGCAAAGACCCAAAGAATAAACACTGCAGGCTCAGTGTCTGCAACATTTTATAGCCTTTTATTTATTCTTAAGATTTATCCACCGATCAACATATATTTATTACCTATTGATTCAATATTATGAATTTCCATTAGTAGAAAATACAATGCGATGCTTTGGATTGGTCAATTTGGGATTCTTTAAAAAATATTTTGTGCCCATCCTTTTTTCCATGTAGCTCTCAGATAAACCATGGCAATGAATGGTTTGGATATCTTTGAACTGGCCTTAGATTTTACGGTATTACTGTGGAGCTTTCAGGGCAGGAGAAAAACACCCACAAAGTTTTCAATAAATCAAAACTTGATAAGACAACAATAGTTCTGTGACATATATACTGACCTGGGGTGCTCAGATATGTTAAATAATTTTCCTAAAATCTTATTTTAAATTAGAGGCCAAATGAGATTAAAACTCTGGCCTGATTCCAAAGTACACAATCAGCATACTGCTTGAGTATCTTTTTGTTGGGCCAAAAAACTATTTCCTTAATTGATTCATTCTTTCTAGGCTATTTCTGAATGACTCAGGATATTTTAAAATTCACCCTCAACTAATGTTTTAGCATAGTCCTCAGGGAATGTAGATTCATTGGTCCTGAAATATTCATTGATAGTAATGTCAGTTTGGATTTCGGTGGTAATAGTTTGGTCTGGTAGTTATCTACAAAGCAGAATCTAGTTAGTGATTTGTGTTAGAGACATTCAGCATAAACCACTTCTTATATTTACAACCAGCTCAGTCATTCATTCAATCACACAACTATATATTTATTGAGAGGTTACTATGAATTAGGCCTATGGTTCCTGGTGATTTTTCTCTAAACTAAATTTCACCTAATTCCTGTTATCCTCTTTTTTATTTTAGTGATGTCTCCTCTGCTTTTATATTTTAATGACATACAATATTAATAATTTGTTGATTTTTTATGTTTTGATTGTTTCCCATGCTGCTCATAATTCTTTCATATAAAATGCCTTCCACATTCTTGGGCAAAGCACAGAAATAGCACATTTTTAAAAATTTAAACCATTGAATAAAAATTAATGTCGTCAAAATTGTAGAAAAAATTGATTGTATTAAAATAATTCTGAATTTCCAAGACTAATGTTTTACCTTTATATGTTTTACTTTAATGTTAGATGTTTTGAAAAGTAAATATAAAACATCAATTTTATTGACAAGGCACACTGGTTCTCTTCCTGGATCCAGTGTCCCAGACAGATCTGTAGATTGTGATTCCCCAGACAAGTCTGGAAATTTTCCAGTTTTACTTTTACTTTTGCCACTTAGTCAAACTGAAATGCTCTCTTGGACTAAAATATCCTAACCATGTTTTAAAACGAGCTCAAATCCCACAGCGTTCATGAAGACTTACTAGATCATTATAGTTGATATTGTGCTCAGCTGAATTATTTGACATTTGCTTACATGAATTGTACTCCCTACTAAATTTTCAGTATGTTCAGGCAATACTACTTTTTACACATCCTCATATACTTAAAAATGCATCTATTAATTTGACACATTAATTAAATGAACAGAAAATAAAATTTACTCATAATTATTTGGAAATAAATTATTTCAAAATTAAGTAGCCTGTCAAGTATGACGAATTCGTGCATGTTGACTTAGGTTTAAATTTGCTCACTTGCATCAATACCGTACAATGTTTAATTTTATTTCCTTTCTTTAAATTTCATTACATTAAAATTCTTTGGCAGTGCTAGTCAAAGGGAGAAACATGATACATTCTATGAATCTTAAAATTATTTATAGATGATTTTCTCAATATATTTTTATTGGAAGATATTTGTGAGATTAATTTATGTGTAATTGTTGGAATATATTAATATTACGCCCTTAGCATGTCTCAACTAAATAGCCACACAGGGGAGCTCTAACCTAGCAAAAGAATAAATCACCTGCTACACAGGACACCATAACAATATTTTTCCTCTTTCACAATAAAATCCAAGGAGAGTTTTAGCCATTTGTACATTATTCCAATTACATGTTCTTTGCCTCTCAGAAATATATTTGCCTGAAGATTATATAAATCACATTCAAAATAAATTACAGCAAAAGGCAGGGTTTTTTTTTTCCGCCAACTAACTAATGTCACATTCTGCATTAGCATGAAATTACATTGCAATAGCTGGAAATTTTACTTCAAAGCAATTGTACTTGATGGAAATGACTGTGAATTCAAGCAGCTACATTGATAGGCTGCAGTAACTGATAAAAGGAAGTGCCTGTAAATTGTGGAAAGATGAAAGTAACAGAGCATATCTTTAATAATGCATATTTAATTGCCTTGGTAAGAATGACTTCCTTTTTAACTCTCTGCTCTATAAGGAGTGTATATTTCAATAGTTCCTGCCAGTGTGATAATTTTAAGTGAACTAAAACATTGGTTTGTTGTATTATAACATGGAATATGAAGTGAGAGACTTAACATTACATACATTTATTTTAAATGATTGAAAATAATCATTTAATAGCACACAACTTTTAACAATTTATATTTTTTAGTTTTAACTCATTTCATTTCATAAGCATTTCTAAATGATTTCAGCAAAAAGTAGATAAAGATATGCTACTGCAAATTACTTTCTGAATGTCAGCATGAGAAACTTCACACCCCCTTTCAAGGAAATCAACAATAACTGGCAGAAATTATTACCAAAAATTACCTTTTAAAGGCTTTTGAAATTATGTTAAGAGCATACGGCAAATGAAGAAACATATATTCAAAACAAATATAATAAATCTTGATAAGAACAGTGAGAGTCTGTGGCACTTAGGCTGTGGCCACCCCCTACTCACAGATCTGCATGACTGAAACTCCACTCAGGCTGGACGTGGCTAAGAAAATGTGGCTTCTTCTCTCGGCCTCACCTTTTAGTCTAGGGTTACAGTATTCCAATGGGCAGGGGAATGATCACCATGAGTTCTTATATCCCCAGCTCTGTGTTTCTGAGGCTAATTCCAGATGAATACAGCCAGCGGGCTGGGGATTCCCTTCTTCTACCCAGCTCTCGCTTATAGAACCAAGGCTGTACCTAAGGTGCAGCAGGCCAAAAATTTTGGGGCCCCAATTTCCATTGCCTCAGCTCACTCATCGGGTAGAGGTTCAATGAAAAAAAGAGACAAGCCGAGAAGACCAGAGGCTACACATAAGAAAACAACAATAAGCCCCAGATATTGAGGAGATTAGTATCCAGATTTGATATATTATCTAACTTGTCTGGTTTCCAACAAAAAAATTATGGGAAAGGTAAAGAGAGAGGAAAGTGATCATATACAGGTAAAAGTAAGCAAAAGAAACTAGCTGTCAGTGGGCTGATGTGTAGGACTTAGAAGACAAAGACTTGAAAGCAACTATTATAAATATGTTCAAAGAACTAAAGGAAATCATGCATAAAGAAGTAAAGGAAGGTTGATGACAATGTATCACCAAATATTGAATATAAATAAAGAGAAATTATCTTAGAAAATGAAAGTTGTGCACTTCAATAGTACAATAACAAATGAAAAATACACTACCAGAGTGGTATCAAAGTAGATTTGAAGGAGCAGAAGAACAAATCCATGAACTTGGTGATAGATTGTTAGTGATTATGCAATCTGAATAACAAAGAGACAAAAGAATCACAAAAAAATAAACAAGCCCTCATAGAAATGAAGGACATTGTTAATCACAGCAACATATGAATAAAGTGAGTATCAGAAGGAGAGGAGAAAGAGAAAGGTACAGAAAAAATATTTGAAGAATTGCTGACAACTTCCCAAATCAGATGAATAATATCGATCTAATCTTCCAAGAAGCTCAATGATCTGAAAATCAGATAAATGCAAAGAGATCCATACCCAGACACATTATATTAAAAATTATCACAGGCAAAACAAAGAGAAAATCCTGAAGCAGCAAGAAAAAAGTAACTCATCACATACAGTGGAATCCTAGTAAGATAAACGCTGACACTGCATCAGAAACAACTGAGGTCTGAAGGCAGTGAGATGGCATATTCAAAGTGCTAACAGGAAATACACACACACACACACACACACACACACACACACACAAATGTCAACCAAGAATCTTATATCCAGCAAAATATCTTTCACAAAAGAATATAAAAAAATAGACATTCACAGATAAAAACAAAGGTAATTTGTTGCTAGCAGACCAATCTTATAAGAAATACGAAAATAAGTTCTTCTGGTTGAAATAAGTGACTCCAGATAATAATCGGAACACACACGGGGCCAGCCCGGTGGCGCAGGTGGTTAGGTGCGTGCACTCTGCTGCAGCAGCCCGAGGTTCACCGGTTTGGATCCTGGGCGCACACCGACACACTGCTTGTCAAGCCATGCTGGGGCAGCATCCCACATAAAGAGGAGGAAGATGGGCACGGATGTCAGCCCAAGGCCAGTCTTCCTCAGCAAAAAAAGAGGAGGATTGGCAGATGTTAGCACAGAGCTGATCTCCTCACACACACAAAAAATAATAATCAGAACACACAAACTGAGCAACAGTAATGAAAAATCTGTAATTGTAAAAGGCAACATAATTGCATGTTTTTCTTCTTTCTTCTATTAACTGGATTAAAAAGTAATTTTACAAACAGTATAATAGGATTTTTGGTCCTATAACATATAGATATGTAACATTATTGACAATAACAGTGGAGGCACAGAGGAGGCAGGTGAGAGCAAAGCTGATGTGGAGTAGGGAAATAATAGCACAAAGTAACTCAGATCCACAGGAACAAATGAGAAGTAGAAATGGTAAACAAGAAAGGTAATATAACAGATTCTATAAAATATATATGCTCTATTTTCTTCTTTTATTTTAAAACTAAATCACATGAAATTATATAAAGGAATAATAATGTATTAGGGGATTTGTAATATATTTAGATATAATATTATTTTTTAAATGCTCAAAAAGGGGAAGAGAGAATATAGCAATATAAGTAATATTTCTCTATCTACTGGAATACAGTTAGTATATGTCTGAAGTAGATGGTGATAGAGTTAAGTGGTATATTGTAAGACCTAGAATAACCCTTTAAGAAAGTAACTTGGAAATATAGTGAAAATCCTTTAAGGAATCAAAATGTAAAACTAGAAAATATTCACTTAATGCAAAAGGAAGTAGTGGAAGTGAATAGAGGACCAAAAGACATGAAGCATATAGAAGTAGAAAGTAAATTGACAGACACAAATCCAACTATATCAATGATAACATCCAATGTGAATAGATTAAAAAATTCAAATGAATAAATGAAAAGGATTGTCAGTCAGATTTTTTTTTTTAAAGTACCAACTATATGCTCTCTACTGGAGACATACTTTAAACTCAAATAAACAAATAGTTTAAAAGTAAAAGCATGGAAAATATATATCACGCAAACAGCATCTATAATAAAGCTTGAGTAGCTATACTCAATATTAGATAAATATATTTTAAAAGAGAAAAATTTACTAGAGATAAAGAAACATATAACAATGATAAAAAGTAAATCCAGGGGCTGGCCCAGTGGAGTAGTGGTTAAGTTAGTGTGCTCCACTTTGGCAGCCAGGGTTTGCAGGTTTGGATCCCGGGCGTGGACCTACACACTGTGCATCAAGACATGCTGTGGAGGCATCCCACATACAAAATAGAGGAAGATGGGCACAGATGTTAGCTCAGGGCTAATCTTCCTCAGCAAAAAAGAGGAAGATTGGCAGCAGATGTTAGCTCAGGACCAATCTTCCTCACCATAAAAAGAGAGTAAATCCATAAGAAAGCTATAACAATTATGTACATATGTGCACCTAAGAAAGTCCACAAATACAGGAAACAGAAAATGAAAGAATTAAAGGGGGAAATCGACAATCAAAAGTAATAGATGAGACTTCAATATCTCACATTAAGTAACGAGGAGAACAAATTGGCAAAAGACTGACAAGGAAATAGAGGATCAAAACAACACTAAAAACCAATGAGACCTCACAGATATCTCTAGAACATTTCACCCGTGTATATGTAACTGTCCGTGTGTATATGTAACTGTCATTTCAGTGAAGCATATCTCTAACGTTTATTGAAAAAGGTAGAAAATTATAGTTGAATACGATTTTCTTTCATAATTAGGTCTTCTTCTTGTTTCCGATGTTGTTGAGAGGTTTGACACTATTTTGTATCTGTTTCCATGAATGAATCCTGTTACTCTAAATTTTTACTCCAACCCAAGTTCTCAGAATATCATTAAAATCCTTCCCTGTTTTCAGTGTTCTAAAATTTCACAGTGATGTGCCTTGGTATGGATATATTTTCATCCACCCTTCTGGGCAATCTTTGGATACCTTCAATTAAAAATTTCATATACTTGAATGATGGGAAATTTTCTTCAGTTATTTCTTTGATTATTTTCTCACCTCCATGTTCTTTGTTATTTCTCTCTGGAATTCCTTAAGATGGGTCTAGAAAATCCTGGACTTTTTCATTTATACTAACATATTTTTATTTAAAAAATGTTTAAATCCTTCTGTGTACTTTTTCTAGCTTCCTATTCTTGTGTTATGGATATAATATCTCTTATCTCTCTGATGACATTAATGATAGATTTCCTTAAAATTTTGTTTTTCCTGAACAGTCTTTCTTTTTTCCTAACTTTCTTGTTTTTTCCTTATTTTGTTTTCTTTTTAATTTCCATAATATAGGCTTTCCTCGTAGAGTTGAGATTCTTTATTAAAAGCAGATCAAAAGCATGAGTTTGTTGAATTTTAACTTCACTCTAGTGTAAAATGGGTGAGAAAATTTAGGGGGGTGAACTCTGATAACAATGTTTTTAGATCTTTCCTCTTGGACTTGTCAGATTCAGTAGAAAAGCTATTCTATTCTCATGCCTGGCAGGTACAGTTATAACTGCTGGCATTTTGGGAACCAAGAAGGTAAAGAGGGCTGGAAATCTCAGCATTTGCTATGTAGTATGCCTATGATAATTTAATCTCCCTGTTTTTGTTATGGTCCCCAAACCCTCAAGTTGAATTGGTGTCCTCCGTATAAGAACATTGGATTTTTCTCTCCAGATGATAAAGATCTAGTTGTCTGCAAGAAGTAGCAGCAGCAGTTGTTCAATATTGTTGAACAGAATGGGATCTTCTCAAACAGTTCACCAAACCCTCTTTAATATTCTCTTCACCTCTAGTTCCAGAAGTATAAATGTTTCCAGTTCCTATGCATTTTGAGAATTTTTTATTGAAAAGGCAGGTCTCATATTTCCCACTCATAGCCTGGAATTTGATTTTTTTTTTCCTCTAAGTAATTGAACACATTTATTTACTTTGCAGATTCTAAAGTTGGTGGCAGTTTTCTCTTTCTCTGCTTTTTCCATCTTAGAGGTTTTGATCTTTTAACAAAGCCTTTGCTTTAGTTTTGTGGAGTTACGTGAAGGAACGCAATCAGATGCGTGTTTTTAGTCTACCGTCTTAACCCAGAAGTAACTAAATCCTGCTTTTCTCCCCACTAGCTTAAGTTCAAATTCTACCTCCGACATAAATATCCCAGTGACTTAAGATTTTCTCTTTACTTGATAATGATGTCCTTTGTTAATCTTCAGATATGATTTAGTACCTGATTATGTTATATTTATTACTCTGTAGGTCTTTCTGGTTGTTACTTTTGCTTATTTTATCACCTCCACCAGCTGAAATTTTCATGAATGCAGGGTATATGACCTTTCTTCTTTATTTTGTAAACCGAAACACACAAAACAGTGTTTTCATAAATAGTAAATTAAATCAGTATTTTCTTAATTTTTTATTATTTTTGTGAATAATAACGTTAAAGGAAGAGTTACATTTTATGCTGTCAGGTTATAAATATTAGCTCAAATCAATTAAGGCTATTTTATAAAGATAATCTTTTTTCTATGATATTACCGAGTAGGAATACTATTCCTAATTTCTTAAAGTTTCCTTTAACAAAGTGGGTAACTGCTTTAGTTTTGCTATTACTCATTACAATCATTAATAACCTGTGATAATTTCAACACAGAGTGAAAGAATTATAAATCATGAAGAAGTATATTCAATAACAGTTAATGTTGCTTTGGTGATTTTTAATTTTGTATACCTAGAGTCATCTTTAGATTAACATTATATATGTGTGTGTATATAAATATATATATACATATATATGTATATATATGTATATATATATAAATGTATATAAATACACACACACACATATATGTGAGAGAGAGAGAGAGAGAGAGAGACAATTGTTTTGCTGTTCCCCTCTTTATTTTCAATTTCCTAAGTGAGATAAGGCTGCTGATAGCCTTATGTATCTATTTGGGATATTCACATTGGCCTTGTGATTTAAATTTGTTTTCACAAAAATAACTTTTCAAGATATCATAATGTATATTTTCCTTTGCTTCTTCCATAGTAATTTTATGCTCTCTTGGTCTTATTTTTTTCTTTCATGTTCAAAGCTTCCCCAAACTCAAGAATATTATCAAAACTCCTATGAATGCAATCTTTTATAAAAATATGGAGTCATTCGTCTGTCTCCTCTCAGCCCTATTCCCGCAACTGCATGCTTCTTATGTATTGAGGGGGGCTGCCATGCTGAATATAATACCCAGATTTCATTGCGAGCTGGACTCTGGTAAGTTTCTATTAATGGGAAGGCCTAGAAGAAGATTAGACAGCAGAGGCGGGAGAAGTCAATCAATTCCCACTTCTGTCTTTCTTGGAATTACCCATCCAACAGCAGAGGACAGATAAGGGCTACAGCCTCATAGGAACCTACAGCTTCAGAACCTGCATTCCACCTCTTTCTTAGTCTCAGTACCAGAAAACCTTGTCCCAGCTCCACTGTGCAGCCCCCACGTGGTGATTCTAGCACCTGCAGCAAGGCAGCTACCCCATGTTTTCAGCAATGACTTGCACAGTGATTCCACCACTGCTCCTTTCTCTGAAATCTCAGTGATTCTACCACCATTCCTTCTCTGAGATCCCAGCCAAGCCAAAAGCCACCCCTTTTTGGCAGTAACAGAACCCGTGTGGTTGGTATTCGCAGGAATGTTTCCGAACTCTTTTAATACAAACTCTTCTGTTTTGTTTTTCCAGAGCTAGAGCTGCTAGCTGCTTCTTGTTCATAGATCCCTGAGTTACTTTAACTTCCTTTCTTTGCTCTTTTAGCCCGTTCGACATTTTGTACAACACAAGATCTCTGCATTGAACTGCTTCTGTTTGACACACCTTGACTGCATGCTTTGGTTTGTCCTTACTTGATTCAGGACTGCAATTGGACAGGCCATTTTCGTGGCAACAATGATTGGAAAAACATAAAATGTTTATTTTGTTGATAAATAAATATTTTTAAAAATTGGGTGTAAAAAACAATAGATATTTGATCTAAAATGATAAAAATAGTTTGCAGTATCTGTCTATCTATAATTCAAGAGTGACAATTGAAAAAAGGAAAGGATATTAATAACATTTATATTTGTATAGTTCAGTACTGTTTGTTGAGACAAAATAAATTGATGTTACTATGGGAATTTGGAAAAGAAAGTTAAAGTATTTTGTTTTCTTAAAAAAAAAGAAACAAGCAATGAAGGAGCTTGGAAGTAGCTTAATAATGTTTTTCAGCGGGAAATTGTGTTAGGTTGTAAAATTAAACTTATGAAATGGATTAAATAAATCAGATCTGATTTTTCTAGAATATTTTTACTTTGTATTCATTAAAAATAAACCACTCTTTAGTCTTTTTCAGAGATGTAAATATTTTTCTGAGAACTGAAACAAATCTCTGTAGTCAGGAGAAAGATACTTCTATGCTACTATTCTTCATGGAATCAAATTACATTTGATGAATATCAGTGTTGTATAGGTACCACTAAATGCTATTTTCCTCATGTGAAGAAACTGAACATTGGGTTTGCTAAGGTACTTAATGTATTAGGAAAACCTTTTATCCACACTGTTTTATGAGTCACAGACTCCACCACTCTCACACAATGACAGAAAATCTTTGAAACAAAAATGCTTGCTATCCTGCAATAGCAGTAAAAAGCACATTTACCCTGAACCAATACATCCATTATCCTGTAGCCTTAGGGAGATGTAAAGGAGAGATAAATTGAGACTGCAAGACTCCTTAACCTAAGTCATTGGTTCAGCATTTTCCATTGGTGTAATTTCAAATCAGCAAAAAGACAAAAATGGAGTTTTAACTTTGTTATTCATCATTCCTGTATTGTTTTTCAAAATTTCTCTAATAAGAACAAATGAAAAGATTTGTGGTATGCTATATGCCACATTCCTTGGCATGTATTATAATCTAAACATGAAACATAAATTGAAAAATAATGTTTTCTTCGATCTAAAGAGGAAATACAAATGTTTATTCAAAAACGACTAATATTGTTGGTATAACACATGAAGATAATAGTTACATAAGAATGAATGTAGTCTTTACAACAAGTTTAAATTAAGGTTTTCTGACCACATTGTTAAATTCTAAGTCAGAACCTCACCACAGTGTTTTCATAAACCAAGAATAATTTGAAGCTAGCTTAGGTCACAGTGGTCAAATTCTGCTTTTAATTCAGCTCCAGCTGCTGTCTGGGAACAAAAGCTTCTTTATGTTTAATATTTTGAAATGCTATCAGTCAACGGACTTATAAATATATATCTGTTATTGCAAGAAAAAATTTGTAATAATTAATGACCAACAAAACATAATTTTATAGTTAAAATATTAAGAACTTTCAAATAGCTAAATAAGAAAATAGACTGTTACTGTGACTAATAACAGCAAAATTAGCTAAATATCTGTAAGACAAAAGTACCATTTTATAGTTTGTGTTTCCCCGAAAGCAGAGAAAGAGGTCGGGTTTGGGTGCTGGTACTTTACATGGTTCGTAATCCTAGGAAACAGGTCTGAGGAAACAGGAAGAGAGAGACAGGTGAAGGAAAACCCAATTCAAGGGTTGGCATTGAAGTTGCTGCTACATTAATGGCAGTTCACTTATGCCAGGACTTCTGCCACTCTAAATTGTGCACCTGATGAAGGGTAAGAAGCATTATTTCATACCTCATTTGTTGGACGTTTCCTCTACTCCACTATGTTAACTGCCTTTTAGTTCTGGTAAGCATTTCTAGCTGAGCATATGTCTGTGGTTTCAATGAAGGCCCTGAAACAGAAGTTAGGGAGATATGTGACACAGACACATTGTAGAACACTGTTGGTTGAAATCTGAATGGTATAGAACTGCCTACCGAAGCTGGAGCTGAAGTCAGAGACAGCCTCAGGTGATACCACAAAGCCACCAAAAGTTCCTACTACATTTTTATTCTTTTGAGCTAACAGATATTTATAATGTTTAAGTAATAGTGCTTTTTGATTAATGTTTGCATGATATGTCTTTTGTCATCCTTTTACTTTCAACTCGTCTTATCATTATATTTGAAGTGAATTTCTTGTAGATAGTATATAGTTGGATCATGTTTTTTAATCCACTCTTCCAATCTCTGTCTTTCAATAGTGTGTTTAAACCACACATATTTAAGATAACAATTGATAGGTTATGGCTAAATCTGCCACTTTATTTCTTATTTTGTATTCTCTCTGGTTTTCATTTTTTTGTTTTCTCTATTCTACATTAATGTGAGTTACTTGAACATTTTTTAAAATTCCATTTTAACGTACCTAAATGCATTTTGCGTGCATTGCTTTATATAGCTTTTAGTGGTCACCCCAGGTATTACATTATACACACATACTGGTGTCCACATTTTACCAGTTTTAGAGAAGTATAGTAATGTTATCTCACTTTACATCCCTTTGGCTTCCTCCATTTATAATAAAATTGTCTTTAAAATTTTCCTCTATATATACTTAAACTCATACCAGATAATGTTATAATTTTGGTTTCAACCATCAAACATAATTGAGAAAACTCATCAGGCGAAAGAAAATGGTTTGTATTTAGCCACATTTTTACTTTTTACATTGATCTTTCTTCTTTCATAATATTCTAAACTTTTTTTTTTTTTAATAATTTCCTTTAGTTTCCTAGAACGTTCTTTGGCCATAATTTTGGGGTAGGTCTGTTGTTGACAAATTCGTTTAGTTTTTATTCATTTGTGAATGTATTGTTTCTCTTCATTCCTGAAGTGTATTTTTCCTGAGTATAAAATCCCATTTGGCTCTTCAAGTGGATTTAATCCAGGCATAACATGAGGGATCCTTGTGGTATTTGAGATGTTCTATATCTTAACTCTGTCAATGCCCATATCCTGGTTGTAATATTGTATTTTAGTTTTTTAAGATAAAACAACTGGGTGAAACTGGGTAATCAAACCCTTTGGTTCATGTGATCCCTCTGTATTATTTCTTACAACTGCATGCATCTACAATGATCTCAAAATAAAAAGTTCAATAGAAACATACAATGATATAAAGAAAATAAGTACCTGACCTGTCTACTCTAAACATTTCTATATAATCATAACATTCAAATCAGATTTTATATTTTCATGAACCTGGTTACTATTTGTTCTAATTAATATGACTATATCCACTACTATAGCATATTTAATAATTTATGCAAAAGTAATAATTTATTACATCTGAAAGTTTTTTGAGGTCAGTAGCTCAGGAAGGGCTCAGCTATGCAGTTCTTGCTTGGCGTTTCTCGTGGATTTGCAGTTAGATTACAGCTGGGACCACAGTCATTTGAGGACTTGAATGAGGTCTAGAGGATTCACTCATACAGCTAGCAAACTGGTGTTGATTGTTGGCTAGGGGTCTCAGTTCCTGTCTATTTGCATCTCTCTTTTGGGATCTTTATGTTTTTGCTTGTTTTAATTGTATGGTCGCTGACTTTCTCCAGAACAAGTTATCCAAGAGTTGGAAATGATAATGCCTTTCGTGATGTAATCTAAGAGGGCACATCACATATTATCACTTCTTTAGCATTCTATTCATTATACGGGGACAGCCCTACATTGTGTGGGAGAATACTACATAAGTGCATGAATATCAGGAGCCCAGAACCATTAGGGCCATCTTGGACCACGGCTAAATGAAAATATGTTAATTTCATTGAAAATATCAAATAATTTTATATTCATGCTAATACACATCTTAAAGTTGAACTGCAATAATGAGTCTTTCTCTTTAAAATTAAGATTTCAGAAATACCTGGTATAGATCAAGAGGATACAGTTTGTAAAATCATACTTCTGATGCTAAAAAAATCTTGGGAAATTTATATAACATAACATTTGGCTGACGCAACAGAGAGTTTCCTAGGTTTCTTAACTTACATTTAGGAAATTCACTGACAATAATGAATATGCATAAATTCCAAATTTCAAAAGGATATAATCATATTATTGAGTACCTAACACGTTCCACACTCAGTTACACTATTTTAGGGAAAAAAGCATAAAACTTTTTTTTTATTTGTTAAAATTACTAACTATGAACAAGTAAACCAAATTGTTAGGTGCAAAATAGAATCCCCACTCCACATCTTATTAATGCCATCTAGATTTTATGACACTGATTAGAGAGTAAAAGGATATAATTTCCATGAAATTACCGTATATTCCTACATACAAATGAAAAAGAAAAATAACATATGCAATGCTAAGTTCCCAAAAAAATTCATTAAATGAGGTTTAGATCATTCTTTGAAAATGATGACTTTTATATCAAGGCTTTGAACATAATAGAGGTTATATTTTTCATAACATCTGGTCCCAGATATCTCAAAATCCACTGAGATATGATTATGAATAAACAATTCATATCTTTATACAGTGTTCCCTTGTTTATCAAAAATGTATATTTAAAAGTATGTGTGGCCAAATATTGTAATAGCACCTAGTTTGGAAATTTAAAAAATAGTCACAATATATTGTTGTTGATAAAATGCAAACATTATTATTCCATACCTAATTACATAGAAATGTGTATTCTAAGCTACAGGTGCACATAGCACATTTAAATAGTAATGGCTGTAGCAAAGAATCATAACGATGTAACCGGTGTATGGAGAAAATTTCATTAAGTTCTTCCTTCAGCGATAATCTATGCAGAGTCTCCTCTAGGGAGCACCAGCTTCTATTCTGAAAGTTTAACTTTAATTGTTAATTATCACATACAATCCTCTGTAATAATGCTAATTAGTTTCTCAGTGGCTGTACAACTATTCTCAGAGCTGTCATTTTGCCATTTGACAAGAAATATTGTGATATTTTAATGTTCTATGAGTGCAACACTGCAGGAGACATAGTGAAGAGAAAGGTAGTTGAACGGCAATTGGCTATTCTGAACCAGACAGTCTTTTCCCTTCTGTTCCGTTAAAATCCTGGATACTGTTTAATAAAGATTATAATAAAAACTTTGGAAATGCCTTTGTAGAAAAGCGTTCAGTACTCCATAATAATTTTGCATTACATTACACTCGTTTTTTTTTAACTGCTTACTTTTCACATTTTTATAGTGGCTTGCATTTATTTTTCAAGAAATTTACCCTAAGAGAAAATCTAAGCCTATATATTTTCATATTTGAATGTGAACCTAAAATATGCTTACCTACTTGTCTATTAGAAACAGAATACATCAAAAAGATTGTGATAAAATATTTTTTAATTAAATATAGAATAGACCACGGGCATAGGCATTTAAGGGGGGATTATATAGTCAGCTAAAATGATGTACTTTTCAGAATTTTATGTATTACCAGCCATTTTATGCATAGTTAATAACTATAATTCATAAACATGATTATGATGTTAATAATGATGATGGTGGTGATGATGATGAATTGTATTGAATGATGATGAAGAACTGAACGAGTGTCCACATGCCAGATTCTGCACAAAGCACTGAATTGATATCTAATACGTGTGGTCTCTGTCGGGGCCCATATAATGAGCTAGACACATGATAACTCCTTCCATCTCTAATATTAATGTTTCTATATATGTTTATGTACATGTGTTATTTTAATTATTGATATATGTCTGTGCATTTAAATCTATATAATCGTGATTATTAAGTCTTCTAAATTTTAATATTCACTTGGTATATTCATACATGCAGACACAAATATATAATATCCAATCTAAAATTTAAAAGTCTGTGTTATTTTAAGACTGAGAGAGAAATTGACTTAATCATCAGAATAATATTTACCCAGAAATGCTTACCCGATTTGCCAAATGGACTGGTAGATTGTAAAATTAAAAACTTTTCTTTAAATGCTGAAAGATACATAATTTTTTTTTATTTTCAAACAAATCACTTAGAATATTTGCCAAATAAATATATCTTGAATTATTTTTAACAAGAACCATATAATGCTGTTTGATTTTGTATTTAGACCCTTTACCTATCTTCTGTTTTTCATTCTTTTTATTAAATATGAAACTATTCTTGGTTTATGTGCATGATAAATCAATATTTGCTTATAAAATTTCTGTAAATGAATAACATTGGTTATTTTATTAGTGGAAAACGTCACAATACCTAGGAATCTATTACCAAATATATTTTTGATGTGCAATTTAATTACGTATGTGTGTATATAATTACCCATATAAATAAATAAATAATATATAAATTATAATACTTCTAATTATATATAAATTTTAAAACAAGTGCATTGTATGCAGTTGTGAAAACTAGTTAATCGACCTTTACTCTAATGCTGTTGTCTTTGTGTCTGTTATTAGAACTTAAAGTCCACAAGGCAGCAAGGAGAGAAAGAGAAATTGATGTAAGTTGGGGGAAAACAAGAAGCAGAAACCCACAAGCAGGAGCTGGAACCCATGAGGATGGACTAAAACCCATGTCAATTTTGTGCTCCTGGCCTCAGTAATGTAGGTGTCCTGTAGAAGCCAGGACCGTCATGGAACTCAACACATACACCCGGCGCCCCAGTTAGAGGTCAAGAATGATGTAGGAGAAGGTAGAACAGTTCCAAGCACAGCCTGGTCCAAAGAGGTGAGCCCGCAGCTAAGTGACAATATGTTTGAGTTACAAAATGGCCCATCTTTCAATTCCACTCTCCAAATGTCCCACAAGAATTTCTTTCGGTGACAGCCCTAACCAGTTATGGAACCAGTATAGTTAGGCAGGAATGGAGATATTCTAGCTATGCTAACACAATTTATAGTCTGTCTAGCACTGAACACCTAACCTCTGTGAAGCGTGGAACTAGCTACTTCTTTTCAAATAAGCATATGAACTTACATAATCAAGAACTATCTATTTAAATGGTAAATTGACAGCAGTCCAGAAAATTCAGATATATTAAAACAAATTTGGTTGGGAAGTAATATAGTCAGATTGCCTCAACTTTACACTGGATAATTTAGAATACTCTATTTCCTTTGTGTCAAAATTCCATGAGAGGTGACCCAGTGTAGATAGAACATACACACCTGGGCATCTCCTAATTTATGTTTTCCTGTATTCCACAAATCCATATCATTTTTTTAAAATTACCTCTATTGAGGTATAATTCACATTCGTTAAAATTCACTAACTCCTTTAGGTTTGACAAATATATACAGTTTTGTATCCACCATAAAATTATACTATAGAAGATTTCCATAACCCTAGGAAGTTCTCTCATGCCCCTTGACAATCAATTTCCTCTTGCCGTCCCCTAGCCTGGAGCATCCATTGATCTGCTTACTGTCACAATATTTCTATGATTTTAGACTTTAATTAGTATGTAATCTGTTTTGTCTGCCTTCTTTCATTTTTCATGATGAATTTGAGATTCATCCATGCTGAAATTTCTATCTATGTACTTATAATTTTCATTACTTTTAGAAATAATTCAGCCATTACTTCTTCCTTTTTAATTTTTTGCCTTCTCCCCTCTTGCCTCAATTTATACGTATAAAAGTCTGTATGATTGTTGCACAAGTCACTGATGCTCTTTTTCTTTTTGTTTTCAGTCACATCTATGCTCAATTTTCGAGTTCACTGATTATTTTCTTTCTGCAATGCCTCATCTGTTATTTGGTTTATCTATTGTATTTTTTATTGCAGATACTTTATTTCGCATATCTAGAATTTCACTTTGAGTTTTTATATATTTCTCCTTATCAAGCCCATTTTTCTAACTTATTGAATTAAGGATACTTTTAATATGTCTTAACCTTGTTTTCTATTTCCATCATTACTGTCATTTCCTTGTTTCTACTGGTTGATTTTTTTTCTTGATTATGGGTCATATTCTCCCATTGCCTTGTGCACCTGGCAATTCTATATTAAATGCCAGGATTGTCAGTCTTATATAGTCAGATGCTGAATTTTGTTGCCTTCCTATCAATAGCATTGAACATTTATATGATACACAGTTAAGTTACTTGAATGGTATTTTTTGATGATTTGCTTTTAGGCTTCTGCGCAGTGAAGTTCTGAAGATCTTAGCTTAAAGTTTCAGCTTAAAGGTATTTTAGTCCCACTATTAAGCTTAGACACATTTGAGAACCCTAATACCCTGTGTATTACAAGGTCTCTCTGTTTGAATTGTGAAAGCACAATCTCTTACAAGACCTGTGAGATCTCCGGGAATTATTTGACTTACTGCTTTCCGTTGGTTTTACCCCTGGCCTCAGGAAGTTTCCTCTTACACATGCCCTAATGCATGCATCCACCTCGGCCTCCCTGATGCCTCTCTTTGTCCCTTCTGCTCAGTGGCGCTGACAGCTGTTTCCTTGCACAATAGCCTGGAACCTGCCTCAAGGAGCTAAGCCTGAGCATTCGCAGAGATCACTTCATTTGTTTTCTATCTCCCATGGATTACTGTCATGTGCTGTCTGCTGTCTAATGTGTGAAAACCATTGATTCATATTTTTTCCTGCTTAAGGGAAAGAGGTTAAGGCAAGAGGTTAAATCTTATCTCATTTGTCCCATTATAGCTGGAAGTGGAAATCGAGATAATATTAGGGATCCATTTGTTTTCTAATTACATATTTCGACAATTCAAATACAGTTTCTATAATTTTTATGAGCCTAAAATCCCATCAAAATAGGAAATGTGGGGGCCGGACTGGTGGCACAAGTGTTAAGAGCGCGCACTCCACTGCGGAGGCCTGGGGTTCACCAGTTCGGATCCCGGGCGCGCCCCGAAGCACTGCTTTTCGAGCCATGCTGTGGCGGCGTCCCATATAAAGTGGAGGAAGATGGGCATGGATGTTAGCCCAGGGCCAGTCTTCCTCAGCAAAAGGAGGAGGATTGGCAGATGTTAGCTCAGGGCTAATCTTCCTCACAAAAAAAAAAAAAAAAATAGGAAATGTGGTATTTTGGGATATGATATTCTTCATGAACTTAATCTGGTTTTTAAAAATCAATGCACTCTTTAAAAAAAGGTTTTAAATAAGAGTGTTGTAAACTTTTCTCAAATCTTTCTGAATGATAAGCATTATCTTTACTAATTCTTAATTTGAGAAACCCACATGATTTTCTGTTTTAAAAATTGGGATAGCAGTTGCTTAATACTTGCTGCATCTCTATCATTTTCAGCAAATATCTAAAAATTAATTGTATAGTGTGGCAATCTTATTTACAATTACATTCACTATCTAGTAGGAATATTTTCTATAATGGTAGATTTCATTCATATGTAGCAGTTATGCATTCTATTTAATCTTGCTACAACCTTTGCAATTGAATTATTTCATAATATTACTCGCTTTACCATATCCAGGTCAATAATCATTCTCTTGAGAGCAAAGACAGAATCAACATAAACAATGCATAACTCCCTATTCTCACTGTTGTACGCTGATATAATACCTTTTCCCAAAGGAGGTGATTTTTTTTAAGTTATTTTTCTATGAAAAGATATTTATTTGAATTTTAGATTTCAGTTGCAGAGAGTTTAATTTATCTTACTCTTAAGTTCATAGCATGTCATAGTCACAGATTCACGAAAAACACTTTATGATTTTATTTTTTTCCATTTCATTCTGATTCCCATTAATTTCTCTTCCACAATTCCAGCATTGCAACAGACATATACTCTATCTTTGATAAAGATCTTTAAATATGCATTTGTATGTGCAAAATACATAATGTTTTTTTTCTTAATAGTTTTATTTTTGCACAACTGGTATTGTGCTATGAAATTTAAAGATGTTCCATGTATCTGTATGGAAGAATATATTTTACTAGATGCCAATTATTCCTTATTGATGGTCACCAGGTTAGCACCTTGCTAACACAAGCAACGTGGTACATCCCATACTTCCATCATACATGTTTGGACTAGAATTGGCTCATCAGGTTAAAGGGCACACTCATAATTAATTTAATTAAATATTACAAAATTGCTGGCCAGAATGGCTTTTCCTATTTACTAACTTTCTAAGAGTTTATCTTTTGAAAAAACGCTATCCTTATAAACTGTCCATATCCAAAGCAACACTTTGATAATCTGTGTTTATGATTATCTATATTTTGATTGATGGAATTATGTGTGCCATCACTGATTGATTGAATTTGCATTATAGAGATTGGGACCATCTCTTTGTGTTGCTGCAGGCTTTCAGAGTTCACCCTCTGTGATGTGACTATGTATATCTCCAACTGGATTTCCTGAATTATCAAGTGTGATTACTATTTAGCTTACACACTGGATTATCATTTTTGTAGTCAGTATTTTCACTTAGTGCTTCTTCAGTCCTATTGCTTATTGTTATTCCTTCTTCTTTCCAATTTTTATATCATCTTTCTGGATTTCAAAATATTATTATACATTCCTGTTCAATTGGTATCTTCCATTTTCATTTCACTGGTGTATGCTGTTTTATTCCTTTTATCACTCTCATTTTCATGTCCTCCTCAATTGTCTTCTGAGTTTTCCCATGTGAACTCATCTTAATTTGCTTGATATTCTCCATACCTAGGCTAGTGATACTTTCCTACAGCTATAGGTAGAGACAAAATTTAAGTTAGCCCCTAAAATGTGTTCCTCATTTGAGTGGTGGAGGGGTATAAACTTAGGATTGAATATGAACCCCATCATTTCACGTAAATCCTGCCTCAGGTTACTTTCAAATCACTGCATCATAGACCCTTCTTTTTGTTTTTAAATGCAGCTGTCCTCTTAACAATTCCCTTTATCAAGGGTAGGGTAAAAGAGAGTTCAGAGGCCTGCAGTCCAGCCACCCTCAAGCTCTTGTCTGCTCAACCTAGTAACAGTCCACTATCACTTTAATAGTACCATTTCCTATTGGCTCTATTGATTTGCTGCCTTCTTGATTTGAATGAATCTGGCAAGATTCTAGGATTACAAGATCCGGGCCAATGGTGCATAATAATGAAATCATTGTTTGCTTATGCATTATGCTATTTTAGAGGGTTTGGGGCATCATGAATATCCTACTGGCTCAAAAATGCAAGCTGATATTTCTGAGTACAACCTGGGACAGGTTTTCGTCTTTGACCTCATAGTTCCTTTCTCACATCTCTAGCTTCAGGCTTGAAGGACAGAAAGGGAAAAATCTAGACTTTTCTTTCCCAGAATATTTCTAGCAATCTGATCCCCTATTCCTCTCCAGCCATAAGCTGCCATTTCTTCCAACAACTGTGACCCAGCTACTGTCTGATTCTCCAGGGTTTTTCATATGTTTCCCATTAATATTTGGATTTGAGTATCATCAGAGTTCAAATTTTTTCCCTTAAATTTCTTGGTTTTTACTCAGCAATTGGTGCCACTATCCAGTTCCTATTTACTATCTCTGTTATTCCACTAAACATTTCAATTCTGAGTCAACTAAGAAATAACTCAGAACTTTTGCCTTTATTAACTGCTGCTAAGAATGAAATCACAGTCTAAAAACCCTTATCATTTATGACTGATGAACCACTACATTTCTCATAAATTTTATTTTCTTCCATTCAAATGTAGGAACTAGTGGCCCTTGGAGCTGTTGGGCATTGTCATGGCATACTTAAATTTTCTCAGAGACAAATTTATCACATTTTTCTTCTCTCTTGGCTAAATGTGTAGGACTGAACTTTTTATCCTTACTCTTAAGTTCTCTTTTATTACCCCCTTTCTTGAACATTGTATTTCACTCAGCATGATGTTCTACCTCAAGTCAACGAGATTGATTCTCGTGAAATATGTTTACATTCTCCAGTTTATGAAAGTTTAAAAAAAATGCCCCATATCTGTTGTATAGTTTACTTGGTTCAAAATTCTTTTTAATTCTCCTCAACAACTTTGTCTTATTTTTAGTCTAAGTTTGGATTCCCTTCTGGTTCCTAAGAATTTTTTATTCATTAAAATAAATTTATGTTCCATTCACTATTTTTTACTTTTTATTAAATTAAAGTTACATAAGGGAAACTGACCAAGTTCATGGATTTCATGGAGCAAAGATAACAACATGAGCATCTAGAATAATAGGTAGAATATAAGGTGTTTGAAACGGTGAAAAAATCATGTTTATACTTTAGTGAATAAAACAACTAAAATTTACAATGAATATTACATAGTTTAACATGTGAAAAATAGGCCCTTTGACTGACAGAAGGTCTATCACTGCATTACAATTCTCAAAAATTTATGCAATTTTCACTCCTCACTCAACATGCAGAATGAGAAGGATTATGGTTCAGCTTTAGTTTGTTTCTTTCTGTGCACAGTGTTATCTATCAAGAATAATATGTCAAAGGTAGTGAAGATCAAAAGCTCTGCCACAAAGTGAAAAATCTGAAGAAATGAGATTTAGCACAGAGAAGGAAAAAGTCAGGTAAACATAACTCTTGTTTTCAAATATATGAAACATTATTTGGTAACAATAACTTTGACTTCCTCAGAGGAAACCATTAGTCTGCAATGTGTATGAATGAATATGGAAATTACACAGGCTCTTGGAAAAGTAACCAAATCAGGAGTTCAGTCCTACAACATGGGACAGCAAAGGATGACATATTTAGAAATCAGGCACAGAAATCTCAGTCATGGAATGGGTCCATTGCCCAAATGCTACCTCTGATTAGGACAAATTAAAAAAAACAAAACAACAATGGTTTGACTCTATTGGTCAGTGATGCGGCATTGTTTTCAGCAAGTAAAGTTTGAAAGGTTTACATTTAATATGTGTCATTACAAATGAAAAATAACCTATGACATATTGGTCATGATTATAGGAAAGCAGACTTAAGATCAATGTAAATAATGTTCTTTTTCTCCATTAGACCAGTCAGAAAATTACATGGATTTCCTTAGGAATTTGTGAGTTCTTCATGCCTGGTTGGTAAAGGAGGAAAGGAGAACTAGAGTTTCAGTACTACTTCGCTTTGTGTCTACACTGCTGTAGGAACCAAGGCAGGCAGAGCCTGAAGTACGAGCTTCTGTGAATCCACTTCTTTGCAAAATAGAGCTAAGGGAAATGACAGGAAGCTGAAAACATGTATTGATTTTAAGGCTATTATTAAAAACACATTGTAGAATTTCAACGTCTTTGTAGTGACAGTAATCTGATGACTCTACTGCACTCATAGTTACTTCTCCAAATTAGTTTGGGCTCCTGAATGACATTGTTATTCAGTTGACTAACCTGCCATCATCCTTCATGATGTTAAGGGCTGTAGGCAGCCTATTAAACCTGGCCTCACAAAGCCTTACACTAATCCATTGCAGCAATTTTCATTCCATTCCACTTGAACTTCATATCGCATTACCACACCAATGTGTTGTCATGATCAGAAATACACAATCTCTGAAATCTTAAACTGCAAGATTCTACTTGGCAATATTTTCCTGAATAGTAATCCTCTCTCATCTAAGTCTCTTTAACTCTTTTCCTCATTTATACTTACTCCTTTAATGCTTTTAGTGAACTACACCATATATAAAAATATGCATAATGTAAATGAACAATTTAGAGTAATAACATGAAAACTCAAGGACACGAGAACTAGTATGTGTGTATGTGTAGTATTTTATATATACGTATATGTATCTTTTATACAAATAAATGTATTTTATACATTTAAGGTATATTAATATGTAATGCATAAATAATATATATAATGTGTGCATATATATACATGTGTGTATGTATTTATGTACATATACTCATATACATAGTGGGTATATGTATTTATGTATATGAACACAAATACACATATACATGTGTATCTCCAGTATTTTAGAAACAATCATATACTCCTGTCTAATCACAGACCCTCCCCTAATGATAATTGCTAATTTACACAGTAATTCCTGTAGTCTAAGTACTATTCTAGACCCAAAAGGAAAGAAAAAATATCAGTAGAAAAACTGAAGAAATACTTTGCCTCTGTTGATTTTTCATTCAAATGTGTACCTTTCAGAGCATGGGAAAGTATACAACAATTACATAAAATACACGATTTGCTAAAGGGTAATAAATACTGCTTTTAAAATAAAGCGAACACTGTCATAAGGATTGCTGATTGGGAGGGACTTGCAGCTTTAAATGTTATTCAGGGAGACTTCATTGAGAAGGTGAAACGTGCACTTCTACTAATGTTTCCTTAGTCATAGAAAAACTTGGCCACCCCTAGCTTCACAATGATTCTCCTCTATGCACAAATTATAAGAGAACTGGACATTGGTGAATAATGACATTCCACACTAAGTTATCACTGCTGTAAGACATGATAGCACACCTAGCATAGCAGAGTGATTGCAGATATACAGAGAAAATAAGAACAATATTAGTAACATAAATTATGCTGTGTATAACAGAAAATTATCAATTAACAAGAAAACTGGGAAGAAAATTATTTGCAATATAAAATACTAGGCACTGGATAAAATGAAATTTGAACAGATTCCGTCTCTACAGGAGATAAGAATTGATATAGAAAGAGAGACAACACAAAATCATTTGCTGTAAATTGATTTTTGGCCCAACCAACTTTCCTATGTGCTCCGTTTATACTTATCATATTTAATTATCTCTTTGCTAGTTTCTCTTATCTAGGTGATAATGAACTGTTTTTAGGTGCAGTACCTAGCATCATTCCTTAGATGTAGCAAGCAATATTAAAGTAACAGATAAATAAATAGATGAACAAATTTACATTAGTGATATCAGTGAAGCCAGGTTTTAAAAGCATCATCTTTTTCATATTTCATTTTGAAATGACGAAATAATGAAAATTTGTTCATTCTCTGTTGTGTGTGTATGTGAGAAAAAGAGAGAAAATGTCAAAACTATTTTTTATTTCTTTTCTCTAGACTTCGATTCTGGAAAAAAATAACTCTACTCCTTATACATGTATGTGAATTCTTAAATAGATTATTCAAGGGTAGGGTGATAATTTTTGTTTAGAATTCATACTGTCTTTAACTACAGCCAAACACTTTTGAGTCTTCAGGGGTTTCAAGATGAGTATATTTGCCACAATTCACTACTAAAAAAAAAATAGATATAGAAAGAGAAAAAGAAGATAACTGCCTAGCTTTGACTTGTGAGCGGAAATTGCTCTGACCACTCAGCGACACAGAATGCCTTTGCTGAAACGTTAACAATAAGAAAAGCAGCTGAGAAAATTACTAGAGTGGACAGTCACAAAATGCATTTCTAGCCCATTAGACCACAGCACATACAGTTAGATTTTAGCAGATGTTCTGAGATTCCTGTAAAATATTACAACGCTCTTTAATTCAATCATAGCATTTCAACTGATGCAATAGCCCGATTTATTGCACCTTTTTCAGCTAATACCAAAGGTCCATTGAAGGAGTACTGAAAGCACAAGGAAGCCCAGGGCAGCTCAGCCTCTTTGGCTGCAGGCCAGTGCCCACTAGCATGTCACTTGGTTATTACGATGCAAATGCCTGGAAGCCAGGCACTCGCTGCATCTGAATTAATAACGTAATAAAAATTTAAAAAAAAAGAGTAAAACAAAAACACATGCAGAATCACGGTTTAGAAAACAAATCTTGGCATGTTCAATGGCGCTTTGAGTCTCTAAATAAGAAATTTTAATTGATACATTCAACAGTGCCAAAGAAGAACAGAACATATCAAATCTACCTGAAGGGTTTTAGAAGGTGGTGATGACTTAAAAGAAATTTGAAAGGATGAAAAGAATCTTTACTTCTCTTTCACCCACATAGCTTACCTTATAGACTTTTAAAAAATTAAAAGTGCTAAAAAGTATATTGGTGAGATGCATTTCAAAATACAACTATGCAAATGAAAATGGGAATATATCAAGTATTCCAAAAGAAGCTTGATTATTATATTCTAGATAAATCATATACTTTTAATATGAAACAAACATACAATTAACCAGGATTAATTCTATATCTCAAAAGAAAATATATAAAAATTCTTTATTTTTTAAGTTTTTAAGGACATGTGTTCTGAGCTTTATGATCTGTGAACAAAAATGAAACCCCTTCAAATTTACAACTCTTGTATCTTCAACTTTTGACTAAATACTCAAAATAACAATATAAAATTATACTTTAAAAAGCTTATTTAAAACATTTGCAATGAAAGAGAATATGTATTATGAAAAAAATGATGCTGAATAAGTTCTAGACTTGACTTCATTCATTATGTATAGATCTTCATACTTTCCTTTGTGCTATTTGTATATAGACATGTGTTAGACATTAATGCTATTCTCCAAAGATTTCTGGGACATCTCTTCATTGAAGCATATAAGACTGTGTTTCTCTGTCCCCTTGAAGTTAGGAATGGACCTGTGATTTGTTTTGGCCAATGGTGGTAATTTAAGTGATGGGAGACATTTCTGGGCAGAAGCAACAAAAGCCACAGCACATTTATCTTGTTCTTTTCTCCTGCCGTGGGATCTTAGATGCATAGTCAAGATGAAATGAGGATTCGTCTGTGTCCTTTAGTGAGGCTAATATTGAGCAAAGAAACTCATGTTGGAAAAGTAATGTGATCACATAATAAACTTTTGTTTTCCTAAGACACTGGAATTTGGAAGCAGTTTGCTGCCACAACATAAGTGACACATCCCTGATATAAACATAAATAGGCAGAAACAGAAGGAGATGCTGCTTTCACAAATAACTACAATGTTTGACTTAAGTCCTGCAGTGAGCAGAAAATAGGAGAAACTGTTATTGCTGCACAGAAAAATAATGATTCAGGCAATAGAATGACAAAGAAACTGGTAAAATGGTTACTTCTGATAACATGGAAGACAGATCATGATGTAATGACCTTTTGTCTCTTGAATAAGAAGTTGGAACACAAAATATTAGCAGTGTGTGTGATTTGCTATTGACTGCAAAAAAAAGTCAGCTATTAATTTTCAAGTTTGCTGAAAGGAACGAAGAGAGGTAGAGAGTACAAAAACTTGACAATTTTGGCAATTTGAAGAATCAGGTGCTTCTCATACCCAATTTCTAAAATATAAAATGAAGAAAGCCTTGGGCCATAAAAACAGTTAAAACTCATCATTACACTAATCATGAAATCAATATCACAATTATTGTTCAATTCTCTGTACAGATTAAGAGATCTCAGATTAAAGGACTAATAGTGTGGTTTACAGTAAATCCTTTCTTTCAATTGGACAAAATACTTCAGGGAAAAGAGACTAATCATATGTTCCATTCTCTCATTG